>NC_080635.1:77118512-78331012 GCF_027579445.1 Ammospiza nelsoni
CTCCCCAGCTCTCTCACAGCCCCCTGCAGGTACTGGAAGGTGCTGTGCTGTGTTCAGCCTGGAGCCTTTTCTTCTCCAGGCTGCACAACCCCAGCTCTCAGCCTGTCCTCACAGGAGAGGTGCACAGGGCAGCCTGGTCTGGCGGCAGGTGTCTCTTCCCATGGCAGGGGGGTTGGAACAGGATAATCCTTAAGGTCCCTTCCAACTTGATGCCATTCTATGTTTCTGATAGTCCTGTGTTACAAAATGTTTTCTTTTACTTGACATTATTTGAATCCCAGGATAAACCTCAGGTCACTGTTCCTGTTTCCTTGCACCAGCAGAGATCTGTTTCTGTGGAACAGGATATACACTTAGAAAAAGAATTCTGCTGAGTAACTTCATCCTCTAAAATGATGCAATTCAGGAACACCTAAGAAATATGTTAGTGTTACTTTATGAGTAGCATATAATGACAATTTTCAAAGGATCTCACAGGAAAATACTTAACAAAATAGATTCTGCAAAATCTTCTGGTTCTGAGACCAAGAAAGTGAAAGACTTGTGTCTCAAACAAGTAAGACTGATTGCAATGCACATATACTGTATCTTAGTAGCTAAGCAACAAATTTTGTACCAGACTTAAACATTTATCTCCTATTGAAATTAAATAGGATTAGTTGATTAGGCATCCAAAAGCCTCATCCCCACTCATTTAATTCTATTTTTTTCTGTCTATGAAGCTGTTTCCCATCTTTTATCTGAAGCTAATATCCATGTGAGAAATGATGTAACTATATGAATAAAATGTAGCTACAGAAACAAAGTGTACCTGTGGTGATATCATCTGAACATTTCATTTTTATCATTGTAGAGTTGTCATTGATGGAAGTTGCAAACAATGGAAAATCTGTGGCAAAGGAAACACTTCCTTCTAGAACACTTTGGTTTAGCCCTGGAAAAACCTATAGCAATGGACTCTTAGGGTGTATGGTGGTATTATTGTAGAAAACCTATTAATATTAAGGATTCATTGCTACCTTCAAATAACTGAATAAAGTGAAAAAACACTTAAATGCATGTTCAATTTTAATAACATAAATAGCCAGAATTTATTTTATGGCTATTTGGTTTCTTTATATGATGACTACAGAAATAGTTGATATTTCATTGCTGTTTCAATACAAAACTTTTTGCAGACTTCAAACACAAATGAAGAAATAGCTGTTGGATTCTGCCTTATTGAGTCTCTTCACAGGAGTGGAAGTATCTTGGTAAAAAGTGCTGAAGTGCCTGAGACTGCTCTCAAACGAAAAGCTTTGGTTATTGCCCAGATAAAATTCACCTCATCTCAGTCCATACTGCAAGAAAAATTACTTTGGTTACGGATTTTTTCTGGCTGTAAAATAACTTTCTGAATAGCAAGAGACCTTTTCTGCGTCTTTTATAAATATTTTCTTACATTAGTCCACAAAAGTTCAACCAAGGATGGTGCCGTGGATCTGTGGGGATAATTCAGTGTCCTTCAGCACATTTGAAAAGATCCTGAGCCAAGAGATGAAAATATGCTCAAGGTGATAGAACTCATAAAAGAATCTTACCTAGTGAAATACTGTCTCAAAGAAATGTCTCTGACTGGTGAGATAAGCATTTTAAAATAAATCAGTGCAATTAATTTATGGCTGCAAGCAATATCAAACATGTTACACCTCCCAATAGCCAGCATTCACAGTTTCACTTTGATATTTGATGCCTTCTTTGTCTCACCCCTATTAAAGTAGTGAACTGTTTATACATTTTATTGATATTTTCATTTGTATCCCCTGAAAAGTTCAGGGAGAACAGACTTGCACTAAAGAAAAATGTATAGAACAGAGCCATGATTTCCTTCAGTCACTGCCACATCCACAGGGAAGAATAATTTGTGGAAACATGGAGATGGAGGAGTAATGGATTCCTCTGTCAAAAAGATGAGTGAAAGAAAGATGTAATTACCATTAATGCGCTTCAATTATGGCTCAATGGTTTTTTAGCTGCATGTTCCCATTTAATTTTCACTTAAAACAAAACAGTTGCCACAGACCCAGGGCTAAAAACAGAAATCCCTTTCAGCTACTGGCAAATTAGTGGCTAATGTTCTTATTATATAAGCACAGGGAAGATTGGCTTCTTCCAGGCAAACACGGGAAGTGCTTGTTTGTTCCAGGCACCGCTCCTTCTCCCCCCAAACTCACAGTTGAACTTTCTTTTCAATGTTATAACCAGCTAAGCATGATAATACTTTTTTTCTGGTTCCTATTTAGCTTTCAAAGCCCTCACAGGATTTCTGTCATGGATCAGTGGCACCTTCCAGGAGGGAGTGAGGTCAGTTGGATATCCTTGGTATACAGGAAGGCATGTTCTATTAGAAAAGGGAAATGTTTTCAAATCCCTCAGATCTTAAGCTACTAAAAATAAACTAATGAGCCTTAAATTAACTTTTTTTCCCCACATCTTTTCAAAGCCTAAAGAAAAGTATTTATTATCTGGGAGTGACATGCAGGAAATTAGTCTTATAAGTCATGATTAAATGATTATAGTTTCCAAATTTCTTAATTCTAATCTTAATATTAATCTGTTGTAGAGTGCATGTTTCAACTTCAGTAGTTTTTTTTTAAATTGGTTGTCATTTTATCATGTGAATTTTTTATAGAGAAGAGCTACAAAAGCACATGATGTAGGAATCACCTTGGTATCACGATTTGACTGTCTGCCTAGAACAGTTTTGAACTGGTGTCCACATTCAGTGCCACCTCTCTACATCCCTCCAATAACCAAAGCAAACTTGATAAATTTCCTGTATATTTCAAATTCTCCAGTGTCAGAATTGTGTTACCAGCAAGGAAATTTTTGTGAAGAGTGTGAATGGACGTGAATTTATTTGGTGCAACTCATCTTTACTGGGTCTCCACTGAAACCAGTAGAGTTGTTTCTAGGGAAAAAACAAACCTTGAGAGTGGACTAATTCACACTGGTCCCTCAGACCCAGTGAATTCCTTCCCAGGTTTCAGGCTGAAGGGCAGGCTTAGGACAATTCTGGTGCGCTCACAAGAGCTGTATTAGCTCTGTCTGCTGCCCGTTAGGGCTAAGGGTGATGTAAGCTGGTCCATGTTTGACCAGCTCACACCAAACACAGAGCTTCTGGCAGAGTTTGGAGTAAACCAGCAAGGATGCCTTGGTTTGTGGCTTGCCTGCCCAAACAGACACTTTGGATGTGGCTCCTTTTTGCAGAGAGGAGGAAAGAATTTGTGTTATGCCATGTCAGCTGGCTACAGAGAGTGGGACCTTGCCCATTTTATGTAGCACTATAAAGAACCTGAGCACAGAAGAGGTTAAAGACAGTTTTTCAACACACCCCCCTATGACAAATGTGCTGGAAAACTTCATTGGGAGCCTTTTACTTGGTGAGTTGCCACAGAGAGTGCCACTGCAGCCAGGGCTGCTGCTGGCCTGAGCACTCAGGGGTTCACAAACAGGCCTTGTGTCAATAAGTTCATCACAAGACAAAACCCTCATGGGGTGATATTTTGGGCTGGCTGTTACCAGGCTGAGTGTCTCAAACCAGCCTTGCCAGATCAAAAGGGAGCCAGAGATGTGAGTCACAGGCAGAGGAGGACTGCAGAGCAAGATCATTCAGTCCTAGGGAAAGTTACAAAGTTAAGCAAGTTGCAGACTACTGCATCAAAAAGAATTACTACTACTAGCCGTAGCTACCAGCTACAAAGATCACTGTGTATTCAGGCAAGATTTTTAAAAATCAGAATTTTTACACTGGCAGAACTAATGGGTTCTTCAGAAGTTCAGATAGGTCAGTGTGAGTATGGCAGCCACAAGATGTCAGGGAGCATTTGAAACACCTGGTAAATCTGGACCAATTCATGGTGAATAGCAACAGTTCATTCCTTGGGTTGAGGACCCAGCCCTCTTGAAAAGTCTTTGCCTTTAAAATGCAGTCACTAGTGACAGAGTCCCAGTCTCATCACGGGCACATTCAAGTGAAATAACTGCAGAACACTGTCTGCAGAACTACATGTGCTGTCCCTTGAAATAATTTTAGCTGCAAGCACAGAAGAGAGTCTGTAGCTCTGAACTGCCAGAACACAGTGCTGAGCCATTTCAGAGCAATGACCTGAGCTTGGTGGAGTGGGTGAGGCAATCCCATTGTTTCCCTGTGGAGTTTTTCCTTTTCCCTCTTCCCCACAGAAGATCTCCAGGCTTCTTCCTCCACCTGCAGAGTTCCTGGAGGAAACTGTCTATATTTCATACAAAGTTCAAACATTCCATGTTTTCATCCTAAAGTTTATTTACATTTCTTGATTACACTTGTTCTGGCTCATTTCCTTTGTTTCATTCTTGCCAGAAAACCTTGCTAGAGTGCTTGTCGGTTATTAATAAATTGCGTCAAACGGTAGCAAGTGTGGTTCAACAATTTGGCAAATATTTATGAATGACGTTTTCATTGTTAGGAGAATTTTTGGCCCATTTTCAGATCAAACACAAATTCCAGCCCTCTAACATCTGGTTTTGCTATGTTCAGATTGGTAAGAAAAAAAATAAAAGAAGATTTAAAGAACAATATCAGCAAAAGATGCAGGTATTACATCACTGAATGGACTTTTAGAACTTTAAAAAATGAGATGAATGAGTTTTGTTTGGCTGTTAAGTGTTTCTTCATAAAGTTATGAATTATGAAATCAGAAAAAACCAAATAAGGATAAGGCATTCTTAAATAGGTTCTGTGAGAAACTTCAGAAAAAAGAGATGAATGTTTACTGAAGAAATTCTAGTGATGGGTGCTCCACTCATGCCATTGATGAATTATTCCATCTAATTAAAACATTCTTCTTTATTGTTAAAAAAATATTTCTATTCTGAATGGACCCTGCATTAATTTCAAACCTCTGTGTTGTTTTTAGATTCTGTTTATAACTCTCATTATCAGCTGGGTGCCTGCCATGATTTAACCATGACCACTTTTCTGAGACTTATGAGATTTTTTTTTTCTAAAACACTATGATACAAATTTATCTTTGCCTAGGTAAATTTTTCTAAGGATCCATCTCCCATCTCCAAAGAAAAGAAGGGAAAGAAGTAGAACATTTTTCATTGGTAATTTAACTGCTTTTAGAAGCTTTTACTGAAATGCTTATAACCTTTTTCATATATTTAGCTGAATCGAAGGCTCCCTTTTATTATATCTCCATAACCTTCATTTTCTCTGGAAGACATTATCCATTACTGATGCACTGTGAACATGTTGGGTCTTAATTTACTCAGGATATTCACAGTCTTGTTAAATCCACAGATATTATCCCGACTAGTAAGGAAGATTTCAAGCCTCCTTTTAAATATGAAACTGTGCAATTAGCAAAAAAGGTCAGGCTGTCCCAGCTCTTCCTAAGAAGGATCTCTGGCTGTGTCTTTAACAGCAAGTTAAACATTTATTTATAGGTGAGTTTGTGGATACTGAAATGTGTTGTAGCCTGTCTAAGAACAATCAGAGGTTTTTCCTGGGCAGACTAGGCATGTTCTTAGAGGGGAAATAGGCCCCAGGAAGGTAGGCAGTAGTATGACAGAGCTCACAACATTTAAAAGGGCAGGAGGTGTTAATCCTCTGGGCACAGACCATTCCTGTCATTTGGCCTCAGGACTAGATAATGGTACCAGGCTCTCAATTCCCTTACCTAGACGTACTTTCAACCCCTTGGAAGGCTGAACCTTGGTATTGTTTTAGCAGATTCGAAATTCATAGACCTACCCAAGTGAATATTCCTTAGAAATCGCTAATGTTCTCAATTGCCAGTGTTATGTCAGGAATGCATTTGAACATCTGAGACTGTTTGTTCTTTGGGCCCACTGACACAGCCTACATTTGAGTATCCTCTCAAGGAAAAGCTTCTCAAATTACATTTCTAACTTTTTCAGTGTCAGCTATGCACTTGGAGAAAAGACTGCTCAGTGCCTTTTTGAGTAATCTCTTAAACCTTCAAGTGCTCTTAAGTAGCATTAGCTGACAGTTCCAAATGCACTTTCTAGACCTGAACCTGATGACTTATTACAGTAGTATTTAGTTACAAAAATTTAGTTACTTTTCTGTGAATTAGCAAACCATTTAGTTTGTGTAAGTAAAGTTTCCAAAGCTACCCTCCATAGCTGACTTTGGTTTCACATATTCATAAGATGGAATAGGTGGCAATTTAACACATGATGCTTTCTGGGAGAAAAATAAGGTCTAATAAATATAGGACAGGTTGTTTCTTCAGGTGCTTTTTGCAATGAATGGGTTTAATCTAATGAATTAAGATCTTGTAGGAATAAACCTCAAAATCTCAGGTCTCCCTGTTCAAAGGGACTGAATTTAAGAGAATGGGCCAAGTCTTTTCCAAGGTGAGTGAAAATATTTTCTGTTATTAGTAACATCTACTAGGATCTCCTTAGACCCTCACATTCTCAGAAGTTTGGCTTTTAAAGTTGTTCAGGCAGTGTTTCTGAAAGCTGTGACTAATATAGGATCATCCTTCCTGACTACACATCAAGTCTGATGGAATTTAATTTACCCACAGGAGACACCTTATTTTTCAGGTAGGAGACATCATATTTCCATCAAAATCCTCGTGGAAAGCAGGGAAACAATTACATTCTGCCTAGCCCTACATTAAGAAACATTAAAAAGCAATGTCTACTTTGTCTTCAGAAGTCCTTATAACCACAGAGAACTTCCACAGATGTCGCAGAGAAGAGGTGGATCAGCAAGGCTGTGAAACAGCTACTCCTAATTTTCATGTTCCTAAGGTAGAGCCCAACCCTTACACAGATGTGTGTCTTGAGAGGGCTCTTGATTGCTCAAATGTAAAACTGCCTGGAGTAGGACATTCACATCTGAGCAGATCATCTGGCCTCCCTTCTTAGTCATTGGTAATACACAGATATTAAATAATAAATTTTAACAAAGACCTCTGGTAAATTAGAAATATGAATCACATCACATGCTTCTTAGTAAGTATCAAAATTCTGATCTTGAATATATATGGATGTCTATACAGGAGGTCCCTACAAATAAGTGAGGTGAAATGGAATCCTATAATTTACACAGAGATTGTGGAATCATAATTAGAACAATTTTTTTCCCCCTCAAAGAACTCTTGAAGCAGTGGTGGTATGCAGTTTTTACACAGCTTGGAATATTGAGAATGCAACTGATCACATGTTTTCATTGTAGTTTTGATCACAGTTTATTCTGATAAATAGTTCCAAAAAACCCTGCTTCCTGAATACTGAAAATAAAGTTTGGGTTTTAATTATTTTATGTCACATGATGAAGTGATTTTGAAAAAACTTCACTGAAGCTTTAGGGTGACTACCCTTGAGTAGTAATTGAAGAAATGAAATTAGCTGAAGGATAGCCAAGAAATGAGGGATGAAAAAGAAGAGAGAATGTTTTTCCTGACAGCAGGAAAAGCATCACTTTAGCTCACACCTTGTTATCTGCCTGAGGAAAGAATTCTTGACTCAGGAATGACAATTGTGATGTGTGATAAGGGACAAACTCAAAATGGAATTCTTTTTAGAGTTAAATCTTTCACCAACGACCAACTTCTTTCCCTCGAGGTGGAATTAGTTGGATGTCTATCCAGGTACACATTTGGATTATTTTTATGGGAGCTTTAGAATTTTTAGATCTTTTCTTAGTTGATAGGTTTGCTTCAAAATCACCTTCAATTTTAAATGCTTAGAGGAATATTGGGAGATAAAGAAAACAATAGACAAGCAGGCACACATAGCCCTTGGCATTATCTAAGGCTTGTTCCACAGGTAAACAAGTTTCAAATTCCTACAAAAAAAAGGGGGGAAATATGTAGAATTGACTAATGTCTAAGAAATATGAGAAAAATATCTACTTTATATGTCTCAGAAATCCAAAGCAAAGTAGAGTCTATACGGGGCTGTGTTTTTAACATTGTCGATTAAATGATGCAGACATCCAAGGCTGTTCTATAAGTACATCTCCATAGTCTGGACTCTGCCATTGATTCCCAATGGGACAGCTCAATCCAAAATCCAGGATGCAAATAGCCAAGATCTTACAAAAAGTTTCTGTCAGCTGCTATTCTCCTATCAATATATTGGGACATCTTTCAAGATTACATTAAAAACAGACTGCTCCCTTTGTCCCATGTGTGGGGTCCATTGCACTGAAGGCCTTTGCTGTTTAGGAGCTGAACAAGCCTGAGGCACTGCAGTCTATTCTGGAACAGGGAGGGTATGTTCTCCATTTTCCCTTCTTTTCCTGACTTCCTAATTCCCACCACAAAAAATAAGGAAGGGAAATCAAGCAAATTCCCAAAAACATGATGAATATTGGTTTCTTCTAGAAACATGGGGCCAATGAAATTTCAAATCCTTGATTAAATCAAGGATTTCCTCTTTAATCTTCCTTTATGCCACACTCCAGAATCCCGCACCAGTTTGCTAGGCTGTAGCCCTTAGAACTGCAAGGAAGAGTAAAGAGAAAAATTATTTGCCTATTTTGAAAATAATCTGTAGAAAGATAAACACAGAAGTGAATAGGTTCAACATATACATCTTCACAGATATCATTTTGCACAGTTACAGCCCAGCATTTTTTGCCCACATTTACTAATGGAGATGCAAATGATAATTTAGTGTCAATTAGAGCAATAGAATCCTGAAACCCCAGTTACTATAGTGCAAACATAGGAATGGAATACTGAACAAGTATTCTTGGAGAGGAAAAAGCATAACAAATATTTGGATAAAAGTTTATGTCCACTGAGGATATAAAAGGAACAGAATAAACTACTTCCCTTTCCTTTCAGCTGGCCAAGAGAATCTTTTCTATAAATGTGTCATTTTTCCTATGTGGACTCATATTCCCTTTGTTTATCTTTTCTCACCTGATCATGTCCCATATAAGTTAAATGAAAGGAAATGTTTGTGCTTCTTTAGAATTTACAGTTCTGGCTGTATTTATTACAGTGGTATTGTAAGTAAATAAAAGTACTTTGCAATGGGATAGTAGTTTAAAATATAAAACAGAAAAATCAAGTCAAATCTTGTGCTTTATCCCATCAAATTAATTGTCATTGAACTGTTTTGGAAGGTAACTCTTTAATCACACTGATAAATGCACTGAGATCATGCTGCACTTCTATGCATGCTCTCGAGCACAATGCCATGACATTCCACGTGCCACAGAGTTGCCAAAATTTCATCTGGTTTTGTTCCCCTGTGTGTATTCTGTCCAAACCCTGATGGACAGCCGTCTCACACAGTGCTGTCAGCACAGCCACCTCCAGGGCTACTGCTGAGCCTCCCCAGTATAATTCATCTTAAAGGAGTCAGATGGTGGAATGGCCAGGAATGGGGAATGTATGTTTTGTAATGGAACACTTTGTTTTGCAAACTTACCCAGATGGTCTCTGTAGATTGCAGTTTGTGAGCTTAGTGCTGAATCAACAGGATGTCCAGCTCCCTCACCTTCTCCTCTTGTTCTGTAGGAATAGGTGCTCATCCTACCCTGGGGAAATAAGTATGGACTAAGTTCTATAGGAAAAGCAGATAAAGGAAAGAAAAGAGATATTTCCTTTCCCTGAAAAAATAACAAAACAAACCAAGCCAGAACAACAAAAGCAAAAACCCAACCCAAAACTGTAGCAGTCGTACAGGTCAGAAAGCATTTGAGTGTATTTGGGCCATGTATAGCAGCAGAAAAGACTGGAATGCAATTAAGTATTATAATAGTCTTATTTTCTCCTGTTTAAATCTCTGCACGAGTGCTTTAAGGTCATTATTCTCACACTGGTTAAATTAGGCACCTGTAAAGTTTCATTAGCAGAAATATTACCTTTAATTTAGCTTGGAAGAAAGTGATTTGTTATAATGTGTGCAAAGATAACATTTTACTAATTGCCAACTCCGTGGCAAGCATAAAAGAATGGAACTCCTGAGTTCTAAGTGTGTGTCTAGTTCCTTTCCTGGGAGGTACTAACTCCTCTTTAGGATGAACATATTTTAAATTTTGCCACTTATCTGGTAACTGGAGTCAGAGGTAGTGGTAGTCATGCAAAAGTCTTTCTCCTGGCTGTCTAAAGACTCAAAGATGTTCTGGGACCTCTTTTCTTGCTGCACAGATCTTTCATCCTTCAGGAAGAAAGCTAGGTGTCAAGATAAAAATTGTCTTCCAGCATCTTTTTCCATGGTGAGCTCTGCAGAGCTTGCTATTGGAATAGTTTTCTCTCATCCTCAGTAGTCTTGTTCTGCTTTAAAAGAGTAACTCAGCTTTTACCCTGCTTTTGTGACTTGTATTTCTACCATGAGTATGTGCCAGCATATATCTCCATATCTCCTTGGGTCACTGCAGTCTCCTTTCTGCTAAGAGGAATCCATCACTATTGCAGCAAAAGGTATTAAAAATACTTATTTTGGGTCTCAGCCACATAGGCACAATCTGAGTCAGTGTTACAAGCTTAGAAATAGCAAACCAGGCTTATTTTTAAATGCATTACTTCATTAGTGATTCCCAAAGATAAATACTGCTCCACCATTGTAAAAGGCTTGGCTCCGATCAAGGCAGATGTAGACATTAAAAAGAAGCTTGTGCTGTACACAGTACCAAGATTTAATTTCTGTTGACTTTTTCTTCCTCTCTGCTTAAGAAATTTGTGTTATTCTTTGTATGTTTTTCCCAAAAAGAAATGATTCAGAGCTTCCTTCTTCTACAAAATAAAAACAGACAGTGTCAACCCACAGCCCAGCATGTGAGCAACCCAAAAATAATAACATAAAATGTGCATGTGATGGAGCAAAACTGCTGATAAGAAAAATATTTTCAGTGTCTATTTTGAATTTGTGAAGTCAGTCCTGTTTCCATTAAAGTCAGTATTGACACACCCATTATTAAAAAGAAGACTAAGTTGTGGTTTGATCACAATGGAAAGCCAAAAAAACTAAGCTTGAAAGGCTGTTTGTCCCTAGGGGAGAAACTACAATAGCCTTTCTGGAAGTTAACAGCTGGAAGTTGAATGTTGTTAAATTCAAATGAAGACCATTTTCCTAGCAGCGAGAACAGTTAGAAGCCAGGACAGACTTCCAGTTACATTCTGTTACTTTTGAAGTTTTTAGCCTGAGCTTGGATATTCTTCTCAATGCTGTGATTTAGCCAGTATAGCTTTGTGACCAAATTTGTAGTTTAAGTGGCCTTAAACTTATTACATGATGCTGAGGTATTTTGTGGTTTAGAAAGAGGACGAAATAGAAGGTATGTGGACTCCTCTGGTTCAGATAAATTATTCCTGTCTGTAGAAAGAAGGAAAGAGTCCGTTCCTGCCTTCTGCTCCTCAGTTCTACTCTCTGTTTTATGCGAGAGATAAAACCAGGGGAGATAAGGGTTCCTTTTGAAATTCATGCCTACGATTCAGCAAAGTGGAGATAAGGACCATCTGTATTAATTCCTACAGTAACACTTGAATAACGCTCTTTTGACCCTATACCAGGTGTTTATGCGTGTGTCACACCAGCGAGGGCAGGGTGGGCATTGTCTTTGCCGGCCCCCAGCTGCAGGCACAGCTGGCAGCCGCGGAGATTTGCTGATGCTGAGCCATCGGGCAGTTCCTGTGCGCTGGCGAGCAGGGAGCCGTGCCCGGCGGGCAGCGCATCCCGCATCCCGCATTCCGATCTTGATGGGCAGCATCAGCCCCTGAACGTGGCTGCTCTTCTCCGCTGATTACAGGAGAAACTCAAACAACCGACTATGGAAAGCTGCCTACGGTTCAAATTTTAAATTTCTAATGTCAAGTGAGACACATCTTGCTGTGGGATTAATTTCTCTAGGTGCACACTTTTGATCCTGCCAAATGCTGGCGGTGCCTCCAAAGCCACGATAAGAGCAAAGGAAATCCTTAGGAAATAGTTTGGGATCTAAGCCTGAATTTAAACAAATAATATAAATACTCTCACTGAAGTAAAGAGAACTATATGTGTGAGGAAGGAAGCCCCGTTTTTTTCCTTGAATTAGTAGCATCCCACTCCAACTCTCTCTGAGGAATAAAAGAAATATACTTACATGATATACTACCACAAACAAAATATTCCTTCTTGACTGTATTAAAAATCAGTTTAAGCCACAAAGACAATATTGCTTTATCTTCATTATTATCTTGCAGTGTATATGAAAATACAAATAATAGAATGGATAATTAAATTCTGGAGATGTTTCTAAAAATATAGATTTTTCAGCAGAAGTATTTGTTTTGATTCCCTAGAGCAAAGAATAAACTACTTGTCTAAACTTTTCATTAAAAAAAGTAAAAATTTGAAATTAATTTTGATGTTGTTTGCATTTTTTTCAAATTATGTTGCTCAGGTTATGTTTTCAAGTTTACACATTAAAGAATCTAATATGAGAGTTTTTGACATAAAATAAAACACTTTTACATAGTCTTAGTAATATAATCCTAATCATTGTCATTGCTTTATTGAATACCATCACATTTCCATTTCCTTCTTGTTCTATTATTTTTATAGTACATGATTGTTTTCTTTTCTAAAAAAAAAGCAATTTGAGTTTGCAAAGCTGTGTGAAGCCATTTCAGAAGTCATGCTAATACTTTCTTGTGTATTTCCATATTATGAAGTAGATAATTTTGTGATGCTAGCCATACTTACTTACTACATACTTATGAACCTGCATCCTATCTCAAAAGCCACAAGGCTTTTAAATACTTGCCAGAACAGAGAAAATCTTGTTATTTGAGTTGTAATAGGCTACTTCAACAATAGCGACTGCAACAGATAAATCATGAGCAACAACTTGCTAATTATTTCTTGGTTGTTACATGAGTTAGATTTTTCTGTAAGTTCTGCTCTAAGTTATTGTATTTGTTTAAGTATTATATATTGATAAATAACTAAATCTGACTTTCTTAAACAACAGAAATATTGGAAAAGCTAATTGTAAAAGCTAGCTTTTGCCAACTTTAAATTAACCTGGAATATTAATGTTATGTACGTGGAACTATTTCCAAAATTTGTCTATATTAAACATTTTTTGTTGTTGTTGATAATCCTCCTCTGGATAAACAGCTAGAGAAAGAACATTTTCCTAAAAAACAAGAGAAGTATGTTCAGCTGTACCTTTTTGGAAAGGATTTGGCCCCTCATCTTCTGTCCCACTGAAGGCTGATTTAGCCACATTGGCTGGGAGTTTCTCAGGTGAGCTCTCATTCCTTCTTGGTTAGAATTCTTGTTCATATTGAAGATTTTTTGGACAAGAACAGCTTTCATCCTTGACAGGAATTTGAGCAAGCACCAACCTGTTTTGTGGGAAGCCAGTCAGGCTATGGAGTCATTATTATCTCTGATCCTGGCACAATAATGTTTTGCTGTTCCTTGCAAAAAGTAGCATGTCCAACAAAAGGAATTGAAGCTGTGAGACTTGTAGTTGGCAGGATGGAAGGAATATGTCACACACCCCAGCAAATGTTCTAACTGCTCATCCATGAGATAAGAGGGATAAGCAATCTCTCTCAGAAATCCATCCCCTTTCCTTAAGCTTTTCCCCAAATATTTCACTGGATATGGATGAAGCATTCTATATTACATGAAAGAATGTGTGTTTAGAGTTTCCTTTTTGTAAAAAAAAATTTTAAAATCTCTTTGGTTTAACCTGAATTGGTTCATTTTTTCAGAATTATTAAAAACATAAAAGTTGGAGTGGTTTTTTACAGATGGGTTCACCTTAAAATATACTGCTTAGAGACTTGAACACTTATCCTCCCAATTCCTCTTTCGTAGGTCTGACACACAAATTAAACAAGAACCCTAATCTCTGAAATGTCAAAGGCTTGGGTTTATTCTTTGCTTCTGAAAACAACCACTGTTTCGTTTCTTCAAGCACATTTTTATTGCAAGCTGTCTATGGGAAATGATCCACTTGGAATCATTCACATCTGCACAGTCTCTTGGAGAATATTTTCAGGCTGGAGAGAAGATGTCCTTACACAAGCAAGGGGAATCTCTTTGATTTTGATTGGCCCTCCAGCTAACTGGTAGATTTCATATGATAAAGACTATTCAGCTCACAGCATTTCAGATCAAGACTATAAAACCAAATATGGTCAGGGTCCAAACAGCTGGGCACAACTAGAAGGCCTAAAAGTTCAGATTAAACTCTTCTCACTAAGCTTCCTGAGTATTCAGTGTGATCAAGGAGAAAATTACTGTTTTTAAAACCTTCAAAAAGCCAGTCTACAATTTTAGTGTGGCAGTATAAGTTTGTATGTCAGTATGATGATCATGATATGAGACCAACCGAGTGCTCTGTATGTGACCACATGAATTTTGTTTGCTCCGGAAAACTGAGAAGTACAATTTACCTACTTCAGTAAGGCACAGCTGGAGTGATTTTGGCTCTGTTGTCCTTTGTTATGAATATCCCAAAACAGGGATTCTGTTTGGTCATACACAAAAGGGAAATAATTATCACTACTGTCTTCTAAAGGAAAATAATTTTCCAAATGCCCATTAAAGAAATGATCAAACGATCCACTTGTTTTTCTTAGGTGCTTTAGAAAATCCTGTTTTTCAAAAACTATGCTGGAAATATGTTGCAAAAAACCAGTTTCAGTCTGAAACTTCTATTCCACATTGCACTCACACAATCTGGTTTGAGCAGCCTACCTAATTTGCTTTATTACTAATAAATGCAGGCTTTGGATAGGAGCTTTCAAATGCCAATATACCCAGGAAACAAAAGCATATTAATAACATCCTTCATGAGAAATTTACATACTGGTTTATACATTGTTTACAATCCTTACATTTAGATGATGAATGAACATCTGATTTAGTATTGAAGAGAAAGGCAAAACTGACTCCAATTTCAATCGGGTTCTCCTCTGTCGAGTTAGATGTAAAGGAAAAGGAGAGTAGACTGGGAGGGGACAGAAATGTTGGGTTGATTAAATCTTAATCTGAAAATACAAAACCTCTTTCTCATCCATTTTGTCTGTTTTTCTTTTTTAACTACTGCAACCATGTATAGTTGTTAAACATTTTTGGATCAGCAATTAAATTAAACTGGTACAGTGCATCAGCCGTCCACAGAAGTCACTTAAAGCAATTATACTGACCTCCAAAAAACGTTGGATTAGACCCAGAATACTTAAGGAAAAATATTATTAAAGAAGGAGATTCAGTAAACATTTGTTACCATGGTAAGAAAAGAGGAAAGGAAAAGGAAAAAGGTGGTTGTTGTACAGAGCTTGATGCTGGTTTTCTTTTACAAATGGTCCCACACAATAGAAATACTTCATGAAGCACTAGGGTACTTCAACATCTGCTGACATTCAAATAGAGTAGAAGAGAAGGCTCCTGCATGCATTATTCGTGCTGACCATTTAAAGCTTCAGACCAGAAGACATAAATATTTCAGTAAATGACAGGATCAGAGTAAAGAAAATCAAAGATCAAAGAGAGACCATATGGTCAAAGACACTCTTTTGTGTAAAGTTGTGTCATGGAGAGATATTTTAATGTGCAAGGAGGTGTTGAATGCTGTGCTTCAGGCAACAATGTGATACAGAAGCTGTTTCTATTTATATGGAACTATTTCAGTGCCTCCAGGACTGGAATAGTCATCCTGGGCTACCAAGGGCTGCTGACCCGGAAATTTATGAAAGACATTTCTGTTTGGAGAGTCCTTTGGAGAGGTTGCTCAAATTAGTTGACATCTTTCTGAAACAAGCAGCAGTTGTGTGTGCAAGTTGGGAGAAAATGCCGCGTTTCAATCAATGCTTACTTTCTCATGGGAAGAAAGTGTGTGAACAGCTCAGAAAGGCAGCAGAGCCTTTGCATCTGTGTCAGGGCAAACGAAAGCTGGCAGTCAGGTGGTTCCCCTTCTCACAAAAGGAACTACTTGAGTGAGGTAATTACTGTTTAATATTTCCACCAGGATGTTTGAAGGGAGCATTTAATTATCCTGCCAACATCTATTCAAATAAACATGAGGGGTTTAGAACTTTTTTTTTTTCCTGAGTTGCAGGCTTAAAAGGAATACCAAACATTCTGGGGCACTAAACCTCTTAGATCTCCTCTGCAATGTGGCGTAGTAACATGTTTCTATTGACATTTTGCCTTTTACATGAAATGATGCCTACCCTAGAGAACAAGCAGTGGTGTATCCTGCCTCTTCTCTCACCTTGTTAAATCCTGTCTTGAAGATTTACCAAAGCAATATTTTCAGTAGGGCACACTGGGACAGTAGCTGAGTGCATATATTTTTTTCAGCAAATGTTCTTTTAGTGCAAAGCCATTGTTGAGCAATACTATGAGCATTCTTGTCATGGGTCAAATCATGCTGCTAAATGCCATAGTGCTGCCAACTGAATGTGGCCATATGAGCACTTGTTGGAAAAAAATTTATACTTGTCTCCTTTGCACATGTAGTCACATACACCAACACACATATGGGTTTAAAGACTGTAATTTTTTCTAGTTAAGAAACCCCAAACACATAATGAATCTGTGACTGACATTTTTCTATCTGCCCAGATGTAATATTTCTTTCTAAAAATTTTTTCATAAAGCCTTTTTTGGTTCCATTAACTGTCAAATCTTCAGTGTTTAGAAGGTTGCCTAGCAAGGAAAGTGTTACAAAACCTGATCAGTTTCTCCTTCTTAAATCTGTTAAAGGCTCTTGCAGAAGGTGTCCTATGAAACATCTCAACCCTACAATGCAGACATCAGTCACAATCCAGTGAACACACATTGGGTGAACAAGCTCTGCAAGAAGAAAATGTTTAGAATAGAGTTGAGAGTCTGACAGACTCTCTGACAGCAAAAGAAGTCAATACAGAAAAAGTTGCAAAGTCAGAGTGTGTGAGTAGGTAGGAAAGCTGACTGATACACTTAGGAAAGAGTATTAACTCTTTCCAAAAAGTGGGGAATAGTGCCTGGGGATATGATCTGCTGGGCACTATTTTGCTTTTTTCACCTTAAAACACAGTCAAATGGACCTTGCTTAATAGTTAATGGAGATCTAAAAGAAAATTTCACCTCCTCCAGAAATTAAATGAATATAAAAGTTGACAGTATGGTTAATCTCAATGCAAGAGTGGAAAAAGAGGGGTAAGGAGAGCAGAACACTGGAGATCAGGAAAATACTTGGACATGGGACAATTCCAGTGTCTTCTGTGTTTGTGCTTTCCTCTCAGTATGTAAGCAAACAGAACATGGATCTACATCTGGTGGTGTCCAAATACATTGCCTCTGATATCAGCTCTCTGGCAGTCAGGTAAGCATTCAGGATTTTTTTCTAGAAATTGAGTAGCCTGAAGATGCTTTATGGTTGTTCATTGCAATTCCATAAAAAAGAGATGTGAAAAATAAAAGACAACCAAAGAAAAATGTGTTAAAGGAACACCAAGGCAGTAGAGACCTCTGTAACATTGTATGGCTTAGGCATGCCTCAAATCTGGGCACTCATTTTAACAATTTTGTACATTTTTGCCTGGGTACACGGTTTAAGATGTGGTGTTCTGTGAGTTGTCTGTATATTTCTGTAAGAAAGTTTATTCATGCATCATATTGGTGGGTCTTGCAGGTCCCCATAATCTAAGATTTACCTCTCTAAACTTTTTAAATTAGTTTTATGCCTGTGTACCCACCCATTTACCTATGTAGAATGAAGGATACATGATTTTGTTTATTGTGGAAAGTCAGTGAATATATTAATTTCAAAAGATTACGAGTAGCAGAAACTCATTATTAGTGAAGTGAAAGTCCTTGTAAGGCAAGAATTCTCTTGTGCAGTGTCCTTGAAAACTTCCATTATGTGTGGGTTAATAGGAACCATAACCTTGAAATCATATGCATTTTCCCATTTGAAAAGGGACTTCTAACACCTTTTTAACTCCTTTATTATTGAGATAGCATACAATGTTGAAACTAATGACACAGTCTGTAATTTTTCTTGTTTTTGTTTTGTTCTTTATATGTGACATGTGGTTTGAGTTTTAAAGCTTATTTCCTTTTGGTCTAATGAGCCTCTGAAAGTGATTAAATAGAAGAAAGACGGGTTAAACCAATGACATTTTATCAGAGGAAACACTATCAAATCTAGTGCATGAAAAGCTTTCTGTTGGTTCCCAAGATTTCTTGCAATAAATACTTTCTTATGCCTGGAGTAGTAATTAGAAACTTAAGGCATTAAATGTTTGTCAGACAAAATACAAGCAATAATCAGAAAAAATGTTTGCATGTGCTGTACTCAGTTATCTTTTTTTTTTTATATCTGGCACTCCATTCTAGCTGTCTGCTCTTTTTTTTATGCTCAATTTAATGAACTTTCTTCATGCATAGGGAAATGCCACTTGAATTAATCTCTCAAGCTGTAGTTTTGAAGAACTTTTGGAGAGAAATGGATTAATCTTGGTCAGGATACTTTAGCATTAGATTCAGGATTAGGTCCACAGATTAAATTTATTTTACAATCAATTCACAGGTTATGGAGATGTAGAGAGAGTGATGGGTGAACAACACGAGTCTGAGTAAATCACCTCTCACTGCGCTGTCTGTGCCACCTACATCTTGGTAGGTAAACAGTGGATACTGGAGTTGAATGGGAAATTACTAAAATGATGGATAATGTATATTTACCTCTGTTTTGTACAGGGGCCTTGATCATCACCAGAGGCATTTCAACATGGCTCTGTCAGAGGATGGCTCAATGGAAGAGCTCCAGATGGGCTGCAGAAGTGAAAGTGGCATTGACCAGGACAAGCCATCCTCTTAACCACTGTCTACTCCCGGGGTATTTTGAAATTACATTTCTGTCCTGGACTTATGCCCATTGAGTCATTTTTTTTCATTTTGAAGTTTATAATAAAACCTATTAGTTTAGAGTAAAATCTGTGCCCTAATACACAGAGATGATAAAATAGTGAGAAATGTAGGCAGTAAGTGAACCAGATAAACAAGCATCTGACACGTAAAACATTATTCCACTCCCACTACTCCCTCCCCCCATCATCTTTAATGTGAATATCTTGGAATAAGGATGTGAGCTTCCAAGACCTTGTTCACAGTAGCCTCTTAGGTGTCTCTCAGTGGGATATGTAGCTGCGTATCATCTGTCTGAGCTGGAAACTCTGGGGAAAGGTGCACAGCTGTACTGTCCTTGAGCTTGCTGGAGACCACCATGCTCTGGTTTAGACACTGGCAGTAATGTTCATCTCATTTATCTTTGCCATCTAATAGACAGACATTGGGTTTAAGAGGTCATTTGGAAGTTTTCAGTGGAGAAAGACAGATACCTCCTGTGGAAGTTTCACCCTATTCTCAGAGAGCTGTCTAAAAGACAAATCCTAAATTTCCCTTTACAAGTCAATTTCTCTCTAATCCATTAGCAGAATACATTTCAATAGTCTGTATTTTGCTTCACATGCCAAAAATTAAGGAAGATGAATCTCACCCTTACTAAACAATTTCTCTTTATTTTTAATGTTTCAAATAATATTTCTAACATAAAGTTCTAAATTAGAATAAGCACATTTAAATTTTCACTGTTTCATGTCATGTACCATTTATACACAGAAATGTAGCTTTTACAATTTTTTCTCTTAAATTATCCTGTAATAATAAATATTTTCTTTGCATAACTACAGCAAGTTGCATAAAATGAGAAGCATGGCAAGTAAATCACTTATGTAACAACCAAATAAGCACAGACTCTTGCACAATACCAGGTGGAGTCTTTGCCAAGGACATGGATATTGAGGTGTGTTGCTTTAATGTGATTTTATCCCCACTATATTTGTTTGGTCATTCATACTGGATCTGCTATTAGATGTTAGTATATATGAACACAGGAAAAGTTTTCTGAAATAAGAGACACAAGCCACTGCAGGTGGAATACCCAGTTCCCCACCTGGAACTCAGATTTTCTTTTTATTAATCAAAGGTATTCCTATAACCTTTAAGCTTGTATGCTTTCTAGAAATAAACTTGAAACCTTTCTATAAAAATAAATCCCTTAGCTCTAAATGTAATAAAGTAAATCTTATTTATTGATTTCTGTTTCCAATTTGCTTGAGGGGGAAATTTTGAGGTATCTTGTTCTTCTTTAATTGAAAATCATCTCAACATGAAATTATTAATAAATCTGTTGCCATTTCCTTATGTCAAACACAAAATTATATGATTGTAACCAAAAGAATGCACAGCACTTAGCTGAATTCTCTCCTTCTCACAAAGATGTGGTAGTATCCCAATTTAGGGTTTATCTACAGCTTGAGTAAGATCCTTGCTCTTCATCAACATTTCTCTGTGAACTAAGACATGCATAAAAATATTGACAGTCACCTGTCAGTAATGAAACCTGTGTACTGCTGTTAACAAAGCTGTCCTTATGCATTAATTGTGGCTTTTACTACCCACATTAATTTTCAAAGTATAATTCTTTCCCTTGATGAATTAATTCTTTTAGCAGTTACTTCTCCAGATACAGAAAGAAAGAAAGAATCACCTTGAGGAGAAATTTGCCTCTAGGACAGATTAAATATGATAAAGAAAAAAAAATTAACTTTAAACCAATGGCGACTTAAATTTATGTCAAATGTCAGTTTGTTGGTAGTTACACAAGGCAGTGTAATCATAGATGATATGCTTTAGATGTGTGCCAAAAACAATCATAAAAACCATTTGCAGATAAATGTCAAAGAGCAAATGAATCTAAAGTTAATTAGTAGGAGACTTGAAACAAACTGAGTACATTTTATTTTAAGCTTTGGTTAGACAACAATTTAGAAACAATGGAAGGCAATCATTCATTTATGTGACATGTCAAAAGTCTGGACAGCTTATAGATCTAAAATATATTTGAAATCCAGACTGAAGAAAGGGTTAAATTATTCAGAAAATTCAATAATAGATAAGGATTATTAGGGTTCTGGCAAGGCTGAAAGCCCTGA
Source organism: Ammospiza nelsoni (assembly GCF_027579445.1). Taxonomy (NCBI): domain Eukaryota; kingdom Metazoa; phylum Chordata; class Aves; order Passeriformes; family Passerellidae; genus Ammospiza; species Ammospiza nelsoni. The sequence continues at coordinate 77,139,518 of NC_080635.1, forward strand.
AGATTATACAAGAAATGCAAGTCCATATTTTAAGTATTGGGAAAAAAAAGAGGAAAGTTTGTAGGCACCTTATTCAATGACTGCTGTTGAAGAAGTATTTATACCTTCCTCTGAGGCAACAGTTTATGTCACTGTCATCTGAAGAATGAATCAGAGTAACCAAGATGAACTATTGGTCTACTAGAAGTGAATACTTCCCTGATGATCATTCTGAGGAGGGCTATAAGGGTTTACCACAGCTAGCATTTCCAGTCTGTTGCTCAAGCTGTGCTTTTGTGAATAGGGAAGAGCATATCCTTTCTGGCTTGTGATGGCATCCATGGACTCAGCAACTGAGGGTGAAATCCTGGCTTGGACATGCTCAGGTCAGTCTATGGGATAACATTTATTGCCTCTAGTGCAGTTCTGAAATCACATGTGGTGTTAATGATTGTGTACACCTGCTGGCATGGATGCACATGGATTTCCAAAACAGCCTTGCACAATTGCTATCTCAGCAGTCAAAAAGCTGTAAAATTTCATGGCTCTATTATTTTATCTATCAAAATAAAATTCCCTCCAGATAGCTCATAGGGGTTTGTCCACCCATTCCTCTTCCTTCTACTTGTAATAGAAGACAAATTGCCCAAATATCTGCTGATCACATTCCACATACTTGTGTCAGCAGGAAAAGTAGAATTTAAGAGAGGGCCTGGATACCCAGGGTGGTCAACCCCACCATTTCCAGGATTCAGGGATGATGGAAAAGAACTCCCTGCTTGTCCTCTGGAGTGACCTTCCATCTGAGCTGTCGGGTTATCACAGATCCATCTGTAAACAAAGGATAGCAGGTTCCCTGGGCAGTGTCAGGATCACAGTCAGTGTGACACTGTGTTTGGATGTCCAAAGAATCCCCCTCTCCTTGCTTTCTTTTCCAGGCTTAATAAAGGAACTGCTAAAACCTATGTAGCCTGATAAGATGACAAGACAGTCTTTTAGTGTTATTGATTGTATACAAGAGGTGGAATGATGAATTATTTCCTATAATGCGTCCTGAGTGGGTTTCATCTTTTTGAGACATGTTCTTGAAATCCCTCATATGAATTCAGTTCTTAAACTTCCTGGAAAGAAAAGGGTCTTTATAAGGCCAAAGGGCTGGGGCAAGACAAATATCTTCTACCTGATAAGAGGGAGAACTTTCAGAGTGTGTGATCTGAGAGGAGCAAATGTGTATAGCATATAAAATAAACTCTGGAATGCTATTCTGAGAATGCTGTCAAAATGAACCTGGGGGACAAACTGTATGCCCCAAAGGCATTCCACAACTTCAACCTTTCACCACTTTCCTTTACGTGTGGTGGAACAGCTGAATAACTGGATTTTATTACCTCACTTCAGTGAAAAAGAGTTTTATTACTCAACAAAAAGAAGTTCCCCTATCAGGCCACAAGTATTAGTACCTATCATATGCCATTCCTATGCTGTGATTCTGTGTGGCTCTGCATGCAGTCATGTGTAATACACAGGATACTGTGTGTGTTAGCTGATGAAAGCTGCCTTTCCTATGCCTGTTCCTGTATTTGTCATATTCAGTCTTAGCTTAATGGCTTAGAACCCTAAGGTTCCTTATGAAGATACTATCTTCTGTACGTATTCAGTGTGATATAAACTAAATTTAAGCCTATAACACAAACCTCAGGTTTTGCAACAAAACATTTGAGAATGGGATCTAAAGAGAAGGTCACTTTTATGATATTGTTTCCTGTGCTTCAATCATCACCCCAAAGATTGCTGCTAGTTTGGCTGTTGTGAAAAGCATCAGATTTCAATGGATGACCTTACAGAGCTACAAATGATTCTACAAGCTACACATATTTCCACAATTCAAGTTTAAATAAATTTAAGGCTTGAAACTCGGAACAGTGTTGTTGGCATAAGTGATTTCTGTACAGGTAATGCAAAGGGAGAGGATTGTCTGTTTTCTTTTAAGGAAACTTGTGCTCTTGCTGTTACTATCTCAGTGTAAAACCAGTTTTGAACTTCCTAGTTTGACTGCGAACCTTTGAGGGTCAGATATGCTGCAAACAAAACCAATTAGATGTTGTCCCCTCCTTGGCTGTTGTTATGATTTTGGATTTTATAGGACATTTTTTATTATTCCCTCTTTAAAACAATTTAAAGGGAGATTTTAGCAGATTTGGAAGAGAGCAGCAGGAGAAACCGAAAAGTTAGCAATATTCCCAAAGAGCAGCAAGGAAGAGGGAAGGCTGCAGATGGGTCCTACTTGAGATGTCATCAAGCTTAGGCTCACTGAAGAGGTGCCAGAAACATATTTGGGAATACAGCTATAAAACATTTTTCCTTAGTTAGAAACAAGCACCAGCACTGCAAATATCAATTTTCTTGAGGGCTTCTTCTTTCCTATATCTACAGGCTATTTTGCCTAACAAAGCAATACAACGAAGTCTTGGTGCAAATGTAGGATATTTTTACACAGACAGAAAGAGGCTCTTGGTATGTCCAAAAGTGTCTTTAGGAAATATTTTGGTGGGTTGTGCTCACTAACATATTTAGCATATAATATTATTATATATTTATAATTAATATATAATTGTTGCTTATTCAAATTTCACTGTGTGATGAAAGCTTTATTTACATATTGCTCTGTTGCTCAGATGTCAAGGAGGTTATCTGGGACCTTCAGACACTTGATCAGAGTTAACTGATGAAAGCCTAGCCCTCTTGTCTAAATCTGTCACCTCTCTGACTTTACCACCCTGGTTGAGACTGCCAGCAATGCTTTGTCCATGCTGAGAGTGCTCCGTGCTTCCTTTGTCAAACTTGTTTTTACTGACCCGCCCAATGCAAGGCACCATCTCTCACTGCCAGGTCAACCCAAGGTATTGTATACCAGGGAATATACCATGACAGAAGAAAATAAACACTGGAGGAGGAGGAAGTTCTGAGAGCTTTCACAGCCCGGATGGGAGCCCAGGCTCTTTGTACTCTGAGCATGAAACATGGGCAGTATGAGGAGCAGGGATGTGAGCACGGAGCTGTAGGAAGAGCTGTATCCCACCCCTCCAGGAGTCCTTTCTCATCCTACACCACTCTTGTGATACAACTCAGACTAATGTAGCCATAGACACAGTTCTGTCTGCAATGGAGCCTGGCACAACTCATTGTCAAAACACCACATTTGGTAATTCCTCTATTGTTCTTAGTTTTCTATTTTACTTTAACATCTTTTATCATCTTGAATTCTGTGAATTCATGTTTGTTCTCCACTTTATGAAGAAAAAAACTGTAAGACTTTTTGGCTAACTGATTCAAAGTGTGAGATGTCCTAGACCCTACAGCATGTCTTTCACAATATAAAACGAAAACCCTAAAAAGCATAAAGTTTTCCAGGTATTGATTCTTGGTGGTATATGATAGTTCCAATAATGCATGTCTGGAGCACTGGACTGAAAACGGCTTTTGGTCACTATGAACTTCCTTTAAATGGAAACTTAAATCTCAAACATCTTTATAATCCTGCAGATATTCTTCACATTTATTTTATCTCTCAAGGGATGGGTCCAGTAATTGCAGTGGCACCAAGTTGAGAGGTGCAGTTGACGCAACAGGAGGAAGGGATGATATCTGGGAAAAGGGAGAGAACTAGAAAAGCTTGAGAATGTAAAGACATGTTAGGAGGAAATTCTTTACTCAGAGGGTGGTGAGGCACTGGAACAGGCTTCCCAGAGAAGGTGTGGATGCCCCATCTCTGGAAGTGTTCATGGTTGGATGGGGCCCTGAGCAACCTGGTGAACTGGGTGGCATCCCTGTCCATTGTGGGAGAATTGGAACTAAATGATCTTTGAGATCCCTTCTAACCAAAACCATTCTATAATTGTATTACATTATTGCTGCTGTACAAATTATATTAAATAAATTACAAGGATGATCCAAAGCAACAGCTAGAATTAATAGAAATTTCAGGAAAATAAAAGAAGATATATTCTCTCCATCATCCTCACAAAGTGAAGTAGAATCAAAAAATATCATTATCATTCTTTAAACAAGTGTTTTGATTTATTGGGGTATCTCTGTGCCAAGTAATCATAATGTATATATATATATATATATATATAAAAATTTATGAATGGACTTTTCTGTCTCCTCCCATTTCTGTGTAGGATACACATGCCAGTTTCCTGTGGTTGTGTCTGAATGCTCAGTAACTCAGTCAGTGGCTCAAAGTAATGAAATATATTTTTCTACAAGGGCCTTCAATATAATAAAATGCATAAGTATCACAATGAAAATATGCCAAATTTCAAACTCCTTTAAACCTGAAATTTATTTGGCTTGCCTTTATTATTGAAGATCAATTCAAACAGATTATAGGGTTTTTTTTCCATTTACATATTTTAAGAACAGAATATTACTGCAAAAGTAACCTAGCTGAGTTGTACATACACTGGAACGAAATAATGATAACATCAGTCACAGAATTGTATACCTATTCTTTCCTCTCAAGAAATTTAAAGTACTTTGGTAAACCAGAAAAATCCCTTTAGAGTTTTGGGGTCTTTTTTTTAATCCAGACATGTACCAGTTTGTTTTTCACTAGATGTTTCATAACTCAGGTGAACTGAAACAGATCAGTTTACACCACTAATGAAATATTAGGTATAAACAAAACAACTTTTAATAACATTTTAAAAGCAATTCTGCATTAATTTGCCTGGCAACACATAGGCATCACACCAGACACTCCACTAAGTCCTCAAGCACTGTAACGAGGTTATTTTGAATGTGGAGAACCAGTTTCATTACACACAGAGTAGCTAAATTTCCAAGTGTAATGCATGTATTTCCAAGGATTTTTTTTACCTGCCTTACTTTGCATGAATAAGGAACGGAAATATTAAACACTGTGTGATCTAAATCAAATTCATATGCAAAATAGAAATTTTATAATAATACCTTTTTTTTCTTATCAAAAGCTATTTCACTTAGCTCCAAACAATATCACATTTGAGTAAAGGATTTTTATATTATTATTTAAATTTAAATATTATCAGATCACCCAATGGGAATCATAGTAGCCTGAAATTCGAAATCTTTCTTCATTAGTGAAAAAACCACCATTTTTTTGGGAAATGTTAAAACAATACTCATTTAATTTTTGTTTCTGAGAGAAGAATGGTGTTTTTAAGAACAGAGCAGTTGAGGAGAGTGGTGGTTTTGATAAGATCTGTACTCAGGACCTAAACTATTAAGAAGTGGTTTTGGAATCAGGGTAAGTGACTCATCTTCACAGCCTGGAAGTGGAGGTACTGAGTCAGCTGCTGGCTGGGATTGCTGTTGCTGACCAAAAAGAGCCAGACAGGACTTCTCCCTTTCATGCTAAATCCAAAGTTTTAGAAACAGCCGGAGCAACACCCCACAGGCTATGGAGCAGCTTCAGTGACAAACTGACATTTCAAGTCGTGCACAAATAACACAGTTGATCTGAAAATGATAGAGGAAGAAGAGTACATATGGGAAGTGCAAGGAAATGAAAAGAAGTGGATGTTATTGCCCTTGCTCAAAGTGTTGTAGAGGAGTCACAACTCATATGGAGGGATAAGCGTGAGCAGCAAGGGTGGCATCCTGTGCAGCAATGATATATTTGTGGTTTGTGTATAAATTAGACAGCACCCATATGTCCCAGAACCTCACTTTGGATTCTGATCCCTATTGTGAGCTGAGTAAGGCATGTCCTTGTGACACTCGTGACAAAGGAGACAAGAAACTACACCAGTGCATGGAAAACACTGAGACATGTTTGGTCCCTGAGAAGCTTTAACAAACTGCCTGTCAGAGAGGAACACACATTCACACATGGCTTTCTGACTTTACAGGACACAGCTGATTTCTTCTGGCTGCATTCCATAATCTTTGAACTTACTCTGTCTCCCTTACCAGAAGCTGTTTCTTGCCATGTTCAGTGTCGAGTACTGAGCTAGTAACCAGTGCCTTCCAGGCCATCAGTGAAGCTCCTATGAGGTGTTACAATGGAAACTAACGCACCAAATGTGTCACTAGCTTCCCATCATGTAACATTTCCCTGCTAAAAAGAAATCAATATGAAATGGTTTACTCTAGAAAGCTGAAACTTTATGTTACATGTTTCATTGATAGCTTTCAACTAAAAGTTTGGGTTTCATGCTTGTGTTTGCAACTTTAGCCAGAAACAGATTATTTTTTTCAGTGAAGGAAAGGAAGACTTGGAGTATAATTTAAACAAAAAAGTTTCATTCAACTAGTCTGCTTTTATTTCCAACAACCAACCTTCTTAACAACCCTTCTTCTATCTTGCAGCAGCAGTATTACTGAACATGTTGATGAATCAACATTTGGGTGGCACATTCAATAGCTGTTGACAGGTGGTGGGAAACACAACATGCCATAATTCAACAGATGCAGAAAAGTTATGGAAGACAGGAAAATAACCAGAGTCTTAGTATTACCTCAGTATCTTGCATGTCCTAACTTTTTTCTTCTGTTAATAATAATCTTTATACACAGAATGAGACAACTGAAAGTGATTGTCTGATTCACATACTCTTCCCCCTTGTACAATCTTATGATATCAGGGACTTTTCAGAAATTAATATTTTGATCAATGAACCAACTCAACTTCTCTCAGGTTCCTTGTCTCAGTCTGTAGAACAAAACCACATCCAATACCAAAACCACTTGTGGAAAAAATATATATCCCTTATATATTTTCCCAATTGCTCCTAAACTAGTAATAAAAATATCACAAAAATGCACAGATTATATTCATAAAAATTATTGCTTGTATTAATTATACACAGTTTCTGATGTTTTGGGGCTGGAACCTCTAGTTTCAAAATCTGGTGAATGATTAAATTCTTCCATGTAGACACCACACCTTTCAGATGCAGCACAGTTGAAGAATATATGAAGAAAAGGTAAGAAGAAAATTTGAAAAAATAGGCATCATTCAGCTTCTCAAAAGAAGTGGAAAACCTGTGTGACTGCACAATCAGAAATTGTCTCCATTATCTTTGGATTTATTTTGTCAAGAAAAATACATTCACCTTTTGTTTGCAAGAATCTTATACTTTATATATGGAGTTCTTAGAACCAACACACCAAAGAGCTGAATTCAGAAGTCCTAATTATTTATTCCAGGCAAAATCCAAAACAAAAACAGCATCAGGCAAGAACAAACAATTTGCTTTGGAAACAGTGACCCTGAGTTGCCCAAACATATTTGTATTTTTTTTTCCTGGAGATCAGTCAGGTGAATGACCCAACAAGGGCTGGAACAGCCTTTAGAGAAAACAGCATTTTCTACAGGAACTAGGTAATAGAATAACTGTGTATCATTGGGTGTTGATGGTAATATGCTCCTTGATGTCACTCATATGCTTTGAAAATTGTGTCTTAAGATCATGAGTCAGTCATTGTGAGCCTGTCAGAGTTTTAGAAGAAACGAAAATCTTCCCTGCACTAAGAACAGGGCAGTTTTCAACATATTATTTCTTCTTGCCCATTCCTCAGGCTTACACTGACTTTTAGCAGTGTGTTGGTATTTTTATTGGTGTCCTTGGGTTATACTCTTGGTGACTCTTATCAATGTATCAAAGCATGCCCATATTTGGTTTAGCCATCAATATAATGACAGAAATAACTATTTTTCCATGTAATGTTTTTATCTCTAGTGTTTGGGATCAAAAACAACTGTATAATTGTATCTGATTACTGTTTGTTTAAATTAATGAAACTACAAGGTGCCCAGATACCTGAAACTTAAGCATTAATTCTGCATACAAATTTTTGTAGCAGCTCAAGAAGCATGCAGTCTTTTCGCAGGCTCAAGGCTGTCTCCCAGGATTTCTTAGTCCTCATTACTAGTATAGAACTCCTGCTCAAATTGGAAAAGGGATAAGTCAGTTCAAGATTTCTCCCATTTTTTCTGCGCTATTTATTCAGAGTTCTCCCCAGTATCCTGTCTTGCAAAAAAGAAAAAACAGGAGAAACTTTCTTGCACTAGAAATGGAATGCCAAAATATAATGCAAATGTGGCAAGAGCAGGTCTCTTTTGGATGTATTTAACCTGACAAAACAGTAATTTTGATATACAGTTTTGTCAGTCCCCAGTTCTGGAGCATTTACTAACAAGTTGCCCAGTTCCTGTAGCAATTTATTTCAAATTTATGACTGTGACAAGTTTCCAATATGCATAATAATCATGGCTCATGTCTTTTCCTCTCCTCCTTGCAATTTTTTTGAAGTGGGAGTGCCCTAATTGGCTTCTGCTGATTTAAGTGCTACTTTGTTCTTTATCTGCTTGCACCTCACCAGTAGATCTTGATATCATTTCTAGGGTTCACAGGACCCTGTCAGCACTTAGCAGTCAAAGGTCAACCAACCTCACAACACATGGTTAAATAGGTTGAAAAATCTTGCCAAATGTTAACCCTCAGTACCTCAAATGAAGAAAAATGATGCTGGAATCAGCAGCAAAGCAGCATTACCAAACAGCAGGGGATTTCTGTGTACTGGCAACACAATATTGAGACATGTCCATCTTTGAGAATCCCAGTTCTAGGAGTGGACAGTGAAACCTGTGTACCTGATTGTCACTGATTTATATTTTGCTTTGTTCCTTATGTGTTTGGAAGTATCCAGGAGAGCCATACACATGTTGCTATCTTTCTTTTATCTTTCAAGCTGTCTGTGTCCTGTTCATTTTTCCCTGATGCTCTCCATCTGCCCTGGAAGCCCTTCCCTGTGTGCTTCCTACGCTCATTTGCAAGTTTGCAGAGCTCTGACAATACTTAACACCTAAGGAGCAGCAAACTTGCCTGAAAGTAAGTAAAAATAAATCTGAATTCCCCTAGTGAGTACTCTTGTTTTTGTGTAACAGACCTACACGTAGATGACAAGTGCTTGGCTGCATTGAAGACTAACTTCATCAGGGATTTAATTTTCAAGTATTTGTACAGCTCTTTTCCAAAGTTTCATGGCTTATCCAAACAGATGAAAAAATTATTTCAAATGTAAAACATTATATGTGGAAGTATAGATACTATGTTATACAAAACCTCTTTTCCTTTCATTCAGATCACTGAAAGAATTTTGAAGTTTTTTATGAAAAAAGTACATACCTAAATTTTTTGTTCTTACTCTTCCTCATTTTTACTCTTTCCTTTCACATTATGTATCTTTTAATCTGGAAAAACTTGGAAAGAATGGGACAAAGTCAGAAAAGTGGGAAATAATGAAAAGAATTACTACATATTCATCTATATAGTGAAGTGGGTTTAAATTTTCATTTAGTATATTAAAGTATTATTAGAAAATAGATCACAGAAAAAAATCTGCTATTTCCAATGAAATGTTCATTTTAATAGAAACATTTAATACAGCCCAGATCAAAAAAACCTGGATGTCATTCAGCTGTCCTGAGAAAGCTTTAATAATCCCTATTGATCACGGGTGTTGCCTTCCATGTGTGGACATTTTTAACCAGAAGCCTAAAGAGCTGCTCTGGGAGAGGGAAAGGCTGAGTGGGCTGAGCAGAGCCCAGCCCTGTGAGAGCTGCCTGCCAGCTTTGAGCTGTCCCTGAGATCAATAACCTTCGACAGCTGACAGTCCCTGAACTCGGCGTGCACTCCATGGGGCTGCAGTGCTGCTGGGAGCTGAGGGCTCTGCACAGAGACATCCTGGGATATTCCAGAGGGCAAGTCACAAGGCCACGATAATCCACCCTGAACAGGGATTGGTGTTTTTCAATAAAGGAAAGAGAAATATTTGAAGGACTTTCCAACACTAAAATTACTTGTCAATTCAAGATTAAGCATGGCAAAGCAAGCAGCTTTAGCTGCTCTTTCTGACTCTGCTTAAAAATTACAGAATGAAAATCTCAGTCAAGTAACTCACAATTACAAAATCATACTTGATATTTTAAAATGTCCTAATTTCCAGAATGAGACACTTTGCTTTCAATGACTTATTTATTCTGTCCTGCCTCATAACACACTTGACTACAATGACCTGGCTTGTAATTTTTGTTTTGATTGTGCTCCCAGTCCTTCCCCACACTCTCACATTTGTATGCTCACCAACATGTGAGCAATACTTGAATCCTAAGGCTTTGGAATATTAAGGACATGCAAAAATGTAGTGAATCTGTCTCTTTGGATTTGCATGCATGGGTTGAGCAGGCCAATAAGCCAATAAATCATTCTTTAAAACTCCCACAGTGTGGGAAATTCATTGCTGACAAACGTCAGCATAATATTTGAGACACAGTCAGACTCTGTTATGAAACTCCCATTCCTCTAAGGACTGTTTGAGACTTCTTAGCATTGCTAATGCTCTGTAGCCTTCACTATCTGCCCAGTCATTCCCTGAGTGAATATCTGTTGCTGCTGTCTTCTCTTACATAAAATTAAATACAGTCACTACAAAATAAAAGCATTGCCAGTCAGCCTGGCACAGCACAGTTTATCTGTAAGGCACAGCAGCAGGTATTTATAATAATTTACTTTGTGATGCCCTTCACTTTTCAGTGCATTTGTACACTCCTACTTGCATGACATTTTCCATGAACCAACTGGGTTATTTTGCCAGTGGAACAGGGAATTGCTATGTACATAGAAGGAATTCTGGGCACCTACTTCAGCTACATTGGATGGAGTAAATCCTTTGGTTTGACGCTGCTATAAATGGTCTTGATTTCAGCAACCAATGCTAAGCAGCTACTCAAGCAGTGTCATAGGTATTTTATATAGATTTAGACAATATATGAATTATCTGTGTTCACTTCTTCCCACATGAATGAACAATTGAGGCTTAAATTTTAAAATTCAATAGCTGTCGTAGACCTATAAATCTTGTCCTTATTGCAACTTCTGCTTATATTTCTTTTGCCCAACAGATCAAGATTTCAGCTGGGGAATTTTCCTCATGTAACTGAATCTTGCCATGACTTATTGCTAACCATATAAAATTATGAGACCCAAAAAATAACAGGACCAAAAGCAGGCATGATGTATATGCATGCAGTATACTGTAAATTCTGAGAACAGGTAAAATCTGTTCAGTAAGACAGAGAAATACTATACTGATGGTAAATATATAGAATCCTCTTTAAATAAAAATAGAACATTATCAGTATCCCATAGAACTACATTTCAATTATATTTAAAATGCAATCTTAAAGCAGGAAATCTATGTTTAATATTAATATTGTTCATTAATATTAATGAATATTTAGGGCTTGTTGCAGTGATTTGTTTATATATAAAATTGTACTTTGCAGTGAAATCATAGTCTCTTGATATTCAAGTAAAACTACTTTCTGCAGCCTAAATCTACTAACCAATAATCAAAGCCATGCTTTATATAGTCAGCCATTTAGGATGGAGATTCAGTACTTACTCTGATATCTTGCAAACAATGTGTATAGCAGATTTGTTTGCATAACAGAACCCTTAAACAATTCTCAACTTTGAGTGAATTTACATGAATCAATCTGTTCATAAACAAGATCGTACCCTTTAGATATTTTTTTGTTCTCAGACTGACCTCCTCCCTCTGCACTGTTTATGCAGCTATGCCATTATACAACTGTGTCATTAATTGGTGGCCAAGCACACACATATGGTGTGCTTGGGTATTTGCTTCATTCTCTGAAAAACTGAGGTAATTTTTGCTTTTGCTTAAAAATAATAATTAAAAACTAATACGAGAATTTTCCAAAGAGAAAGAATTACTAAATGCAACATTTTATATCTAGGCAATGCTCAGTAAAAAGCCCCATAGTTGCCTTTTGAACTGCAATCTTTAACACTCAAAGGCTCTGAAATTGAGAATGGCCCAAGATATGAAGCTGTATATGATTGAGGGTCCCATGCAATGCAGGGCAGAGGGCAGAGAAATGTTTATGTTTGCCACACTCATTTTCTTTTCTCTATTTCTACCAAGGCAAATGACTATTTAAAAAGGCACTAAAATTAAATTATATGAATCATTAAAAAGAGGACAGCTATCATTCCTGAAACAAGTCTGTCAGTTAATGGATGTTTTATCTGTATTTCTTGCTAAAAAACCATAAGACAGCTCCTACTAACTGCCAATATCTATAGAGAAATACCTCTGTGACCTTGTGGCTTAGTCTCATTAGGCTAGTGGTGGCCACACACTATTTTTTTAATTGTTCTACATTTTTAAGCTGCAGATTATTCTTGGCCAAATGCACAGATGAAACTTTCTTATAGATGCCCAGACCAGAAAAAGACCTTAAACTAATCTGAGCTTTGCCAGGATTGCATATGAAAAAGACTGTTGATGATTTCCTAAGTTTTCAGAAAATAGGAAGATCTTGACACAAATGTATATATCATTTTACTCTCAGTAAATAAATTTATCAGAAAAGTGTAATCAGAAAGTTTCATCAGAATGTCTTAATTTCTAAGAACGCCCCCCCCAGGTCCAGCACACCAAATATGCAGCATGTTAGACACCAGTATTTTAAAATTCCATTTATTTCATAATCAGAAGTGCCTAGCTCCAAATTTTTGTGTGAATAAAAACCCCTAGAAAAGTATTGACACTGAGAGCTTCTGTTGCCATTCAGAAGAGCAGTGGTACATGTGGTTTGGTGCACAGCACCCACTTCAGCCACAAACATTTTCATCTGGTACAAAGCCCTTGTCAGCCCGTTGACGTCAGATCAGGAGTTTTGTGGTTCATTTTGCCAAAAGAAATGTCAGCTGTTTGCTGAAGCAAGGAAGATGATAAAATTTATTTTGGTGGCATTAGCAGTGAGGCTGTAAGTGAGCATAGCTTCAGCATGGTGTGTTTTTGCAAAGCATGGCTTTGATCCACAATAGGACAATCAAGACTGAACTGGAGTATGATTTGACATGTACACAAGGACAAAACAGATGCCTAACAGCTTACATATGGTGCAGAATTCTTTCAAGAAAATCAGAGTGTGGCTGTTGTTTGCAACTTTTCAGATTTAGAAAGTGAGTGTTTTAAATCAATTAGGGAAAAAATAAACCACTTTCAGAATATTTTGTGACTGAGATTTCATTTTCCACTTCAAAAAGAAGACAAATGAAAGAGGCATTTTTTCATTTGATAGGTTCATCACTCGTGCTTTGAGAAGCAGGGAACTAAAACTGATAAATTTTATAGTTTATTCCTATATTTTTCCCCCTGTAATAAAAGGTACTTACATGATCCTATAGCTGCCACATCTGAAAACAGAACATTTCAGTAATAAATTTATTTTTAGAAAATCTCACAGCATTAAGTTGTCCCATCTCTATTTGATATCTGGAGAACACTGCATAATGTAAATTTAAGAGCTTACTTTCAGCCAAATAATGCTGCCCACAAATGGAGCAGGAACTGAATATAAATTTCTCTTGCTACAGTTCTGTTCATGCCACAAGACCAAAGCCTCTCAAGTCCTTAGCCTTCATATTCTTTATTCTTCAGCATTTTACTGACCTGCAAAAATGCCTGCTGAGCTCCACTGTGTAGTTTTACATGGTGTCTATCGGGGTACATCCTGATCTCAGATTTACTGCAGCTGTCACTCCTCTCCTGTGGGGTAACTGTTGTGTTCTCCCAGTAACAGGACCATCTCCCACCTACACAGCCCATCCTACACATATGCCTTCTGCATGATCCAAAAGTAATTTTGTTCAAGGTCCAGCCTTGGCACAGGCATCATTTGAGTCCCATGTAGTATCAATTTTCTTATAGAAACAGATACTTCATTTTGTAGTTTTCTTTTTTTTTTTGGGAGATATTAATTTCAAAGCTGTCTACAAACTGGTGGTAGTAAGGTGATTGGCCATGCTGCCTTCTGAAAACCACAGTGTAAAGACTCTCAGATGGAAGAGAGCCCATGTGAAGTTAAAATAAACTTGTAACAAGGGCACACATTGAGGTTGAATGCTTGAGAAGAAGAAATCAGAAATTATAACAGTAGATTAATAATAGCTTTACTAACAAAAGGCAGACTTGCTAAGCCTGATTTCAGTTTCGCATTATGAAGCCACTGTTACTAGGAATAATCCCTTTTCTTAAACAATCTTTACACTACAGCAGCTAACTAATCATTTACTCGTCAATACTGAATGGGCTGTTTCCTCAGAAGTAATGCATACATACATCTTACACACATTTTTGTGTGTTTAGCTAAATCTCTGTGGCCTGAGGATTTCCAACACGTGATTTACCTCTTTGCTGATCATTGATTTATTGCAATGTGGAGATGTCTATAGTGCCATTAATGCAGGACAATCCTGGCAAACCTCCTTCTGGACATGTAGGGTGACCAATATGATATCTATTATAACAGCCACGTGAGCAGCCTTTCTCAAGGCACACATCACACTGATGTACCTCCCAGCAAACTGCAGGGAGAAGTTAATTTATGATATATTTAGAAAATCACTTCAGTTCTTGAACATCAGAAGATGTTCACTGGCTTACATATGGGATTTGGGACTTTATTTATAAGAAGGTAGAAGATTTTTTTCATAAACATAGCTACATAATCTTAATATGCTACACTATAGTTCCCAGAATATGTGAAACTTGAATGAGAAGGAGACAGGAACTGGGTAGACATCTTTAGTTTAGATGTATATTCCAGTTAAAATCAGTGAATCATTTTTAAAGTAACAGCTATTGATACAATGCATTATTTATTACTGACCCCTTTGAAATCATCTCTCCAGAGTTTTATGCCATGTTAAATTATTTCCCTTTTTCAGAATCATCTAATAAGACATTAAAGATGTCTGGCTGGAAGCAAGGGCATGGAAAAGAGAACAGAACATATTTTATATGTTTTATGCAAAAACCAAGGCTCATTTTCTTTTCAGTGCATATCAGAAGCACAAAGTACATCTAGCTTCCCTGCATTTGATCATAATTTAGCCCTTGCGGACTATTTGCCTTATAAATTCATGTTTCTACAAATGCTTGTGGGAAAAGTCCTTATTCTTTCCATCTGCAGGCAAACTTTCTGCCATTTCTATTAAGTTATTCCCGTCAGAAATTCTCATTTTGTACTTCATAACCCATGTGAAGGCAAGCCAGTGTAAAAGCAATCGCACCTTTGCTTTCAATGAAGGAGGAAAATCCTCAGATTACTTTCCACAGTATACTGATGTATTTACCTGTTGTCTTTCTAGTTAATTTTTACTGACAATTGCTCAGCTATCAGGCTGCACCACTGCATCTCTTCTCTTGCATTTAATTTTAACAAAATGCTCTTTATTTTCCTAAATGATTTAATTTGAAGTCTGTTGTTTAAATTAATAGACTCTAAGATCAGCGGTCACTGGTACCTTTACTAACAAGGTGTTCTAGTGAAGTGAGAAATTTAACACATTTCTTAGTAAATATCCTAATAATTAATTATTCTCATGATTTAAAGGCTTGTTGCTTGTCTTGTCAGTTTTTATCAGATTTTCCTAGTTCTGTATAGTGTTCTTGTCACCACTGCCATTTCCCTCTCCTTCCATCCTACAACACAGGTAGCTATTGAATTAATATGTTAGGTGTATGTCACAAGTTGTGACCTACCAACTGTGGGCTTCTACATGTATTCATGAATTTGTGCTCATAAATACATACCTGTATGCAGGGAAATCTACACATGTCTATTCAAATTGTAGGGAAGAGAGCAGCCTTATGTCAGTGCCAGCAGCTCCAAGAGTTAGAGACTCTAAGCAAAGCATTGCCTCCAAAATTAACTAGGTGGGGATATGATTAAAACAAGTAGCTCAGTGATTGCAAATTGTATGACTACATGAATATAATATTTTTTCATTATATAGGTGTGGAATACAGTATATTCCCAAGACTCTCTTTGATTCTTTTGGTGCTGCCACATAATCTATTAGTGCTGGTTTCACACTGTTGAAGCTTTAGTCCTGTTTTGTTGTTCTGGAGAGGCCATGAAGAAAGCTCAATAATGCAGAAAATGTAGAACATATTGTCCTAAAATCTCCCTCATTATTAAAACTACAGAGAGAAAGATAGGAAATCAGGGGCTGAAAACACAGCTGAAAGAACTGAGAGCTGAATTCAACCACCAGTGAATTGCACTCCCACACACGTACAGCTCCAGACAATAGGCTGATTCAAGACAATGAATGCAGAAGAAAAAAGTCACTATTCTCCCTTTTCTCTTTGCAATGCTAATTCTTTTCCTCAATTGAATGCCTTAGAAACAGATCCAGTGTTTAAATCCTTTCTTTCATAGTTGATAACATGAAATATGGTATGATATCACTTTGATTCCATCTTGACTCTGAACAGAAACTTTTTCCTAAGAGACATGTACATGTTGAATTGGTGTCCTGAACGTATCACCATATCAAGATGAAACCTCCTGAGAGACAAGAAACACACCTTCCTGATGATACCACTATCTTGTAATAACTAATATGTGAAGGATCTGTTACAAAGGAGTGTGGTGAGACACATTTTTCATAAAAGGTACCTAAAGACTTTATACAGAAGATAGAGGAGTCAGCTGTTAGTCCATTATTTTTTAAAATGTCCATGCATTATAATTGAGTGCAGACAGTGCTACATTGGCAGTACAAACAGCATCCAGGTTGGCCATGCAGTCTGATCTCTATCCTGCATCCATCATCCACCATAGCATGGTGTGCTATGTAATATGCAATTTAAGCCATAGGCATTTTCTCAGAATACCTGCCTTTACATTTTGTCCTCATTTCTGACTGGCTGGGATTTTTATTCCTTCCACACCTGGGATTGTGACCTATCTAATCATCAAAGCTCCTTCTTGAGGAAACAGGGAGAGATGAACACCCTGGATGATGTCTCATCTCAGATCATCACATTAGGTGTGTAAAATATGTAGAACAGTTTGCCTTTGGAGATGCTTATCTCTTCTCACTGACTAGAAAAGGAGCTCTGCTTGACAAAGCAGCCCTTTTATCTGACAGAAGTTAGATGAAAGGAATCTCAGGCATATGGCCTCTCCCTGTTTATAATAAAGTGTCACATTGTCCAGGTCTCAGCCAATGTTCTTTGTCTGAAGCTCACCACAAACATAGAGGTCCCTGTTCTTAGAGCTTGCATTAGGAGATTCCATCATGTGTGTGCAGCTCTGGTATGCAGAGAGTGATGTAAGCCTGGCTTGGCAGAATCTTCATCGTTCTCAACCCTTGGGAAGCTTAATTTAGTGTCATTTTACTTGGCTTCCTGACATAAAAGGGGACTCAAGAAAGACAGCAACACCTCTCAAGTAATTAAGCAAGGATTGCCTCCAATCTGATGAAGTGACAGCCTATTCTTCTCTTTAGTTTTTCAGTTTAAGCATAAAACGTGGGTACAATCTAGCAGCAGGAAGGCAAACAGCTGTAAATTACAGAAGTGAAGGATAAATATGTAAAGATTTATGTAACTTACTCATATTTACATGTGTGTTTCCTCACTGTTATAATTTTTTAGATTATGGATGGGAACAGATTCTGTAGCTGCTCAAATTAATAATGCAAGGACAACATTTAAGTCCAGAAAGGGAAAAATGATACAGTTTTCATGAAAGTGATTATTGAGTGGACAATAGTAAAAGCAAATGAAAATCAACTATAAATTGATGCATTGTTGTGTTCCTCCTCCCCCAACTCAAAGAACAAATATAACATATGGTCTTTTTATAAATATTTCGGAAATAAAGTGACTTCTGGAAAGGATTGTAGTCTGAGATATGCACAGTTATCAGCATTTTAGAAGATCCAATTTGAAACATCTGCTAACTCTTGAAAGAGTTATGTTGAAACAAAAAACAGTCCTTATTTAGGAAGGTTGTATGCTCAGAGTTTTACATTCTCCCCTCTTTTCTGCAAGGATAGCAGGAAGAGGAGAGAGCTGCACCAGCATTTTGCTCCACCTTTTCCAGGTCCAAGATTTAAAGCTTTATGGTGAAGAAAATCAAGGTGACAGATGCAAAGAGACAGTAAATTACTGACACACTCTTCTTCAGTCATGCTTTGAAGTGCTAAAGAATTCAGACCAAATCTCAGGCATGAAAGCCTTGTGAGAGGCAAGGTGCAATTTACTAGGCCAGTGGAATGTAACAGATATATTTTAAAAGAATGTATTTTTTCAAATCTTGGGATTTGGGACAAGAAAGAAATTTTGAAAACAGTAAATGTTTTTGACCTCTGCAATGTTTACATTTTTGGTTTTACTGTTGTTATGAGCATGCAGTTGCAATCCCTACAACTTGCACTTCTCCTAACCTTCCAGACAGACTATAAATATTTAACAGTTCTTGCAAGTTGATTTACATAGTACTTACTGGGTAAATAATACCTCACTTTTGAAAAATGTGTGCACAAATATAGTGCAGTGTAAATAATTAATCAAATATAACAACAGCAAAATAATAACACGGAGAAAATACTAGTTTTCAGAAGACATACTGTCATCTTTAGATAGATTTTTTGAAACACTTGTCTTTTACTTTCTATCATTATTTCTTTCTCTCTTCCTTCCTGTATGCTTCCTCTAATGAATTTGTGATTGCTATCATCATAGCATCAATTTCAATCTGAATTATATTTTTCTGAAATGTTTTGCACACTATAAGTAAAAATCAGATCCATTTAGAATACTTGCTGATGTTTCATGTGTCAATCTGATTGATTAATTCTAATATGAACTCGGGTCTTGCAATAGGATCACAGATGGAAGCAACTTCTTTCCTTTTTGGAGTGGTACCAAAGTCAGCATAGATTGTTGCCAGTTCATGGATCTGTACAATTTGATCCAGCTTGTGAAGCCACCAGAAAATTTTTCAGAGGATTCATCTAGCTCTGAGTCAAGCACAGAAATTCAAAATGAATTATTCACTTCACCAAACAATATTAACACTTAGATCTTCAGAAATGTCTGGGGCAGTCCATGTTGCAGGAGCTGCTGCATGCCTCTGTCTCCCACTATAAGCAGCATCATAGGAATATCTGTCCTTGTGCATGATGCTTGCAGAGCTCCTGTTTGAAAGTCCAGCAAGTGGTGCTTGAGGTCATCATCTGAACTGCATTAGAATCATACAGTTTGATAGATAAGGGGAAAACAGAATAGTCATGAAAAGAAAATAACCAGCAGGAAAGGGAGAGTCACTAGAGCTCTGACAGGGCCCAGGCAATGTTCTGCTTAAAATGCCTTTCTAACAACCTTCTGAATGAATAGATGAGAGAGACAACTGTGTCCATCAAAGAAAGGACAGAGTAGCTCTCAAGACAGTAAAAACAGAATCTGAAATATATTCAGCCATGTTACTAGGTAAGAAAGAACACATTTTAGGAAAGTTATATAACTGCTCCTAGAGAGATCACAGAAGTCTAAGCCAACTTAAATACGAATTCAGGAAGGAACTTTAACATAGCTCTGCCAATGAGTGTAACTGTCTCTATATTTCAGCTTCTAGTTTTTATGTTTATTAGTATTTTTTCAGCTAGCTAATTCTTTTCTTTGCTCTTAGAACTCCATTCAGACTCTCCTGTAAAACTTGCTGAACAACTTGGATGAAAAAAAAAAAATTAAAATAGGGCACTATCCTACACATCTTGGTAGAAGCTACTAAACAATTAACAATTAGTTTTCCAAAATAAATTTCCAGGAATATGTAAAGGAATAGATTTCTCCTTTGTTTAGTTCGCATCAGAGAATTTACCTTCATCTAAGTCAAGTTTCACATACCTCTCTTGAGGAGATGCACCAAATCCTGTGCTGTTCATGGGAAGTTCATAGGATAGAATCATTGAGTATCCTGAATAGGAAGGGGCCCATAAGGATCACCAAAGTTCTTCTTCCATTTTGCTGTCTTCTACTTTCATGAAAAAATGAATTAAAACCCCTTCTATTTTTAGGCTTTTGTTTTCTTTCTGGTGCAAAACAAAGCAATTGGAAAAATCACATACAATTTTCTCTGTGATACCTTCTTTCCTATCTGATTATTATGGTAGTCCTAATAATGACCAAGTGAAAGTCATAACCTCACTGTTACCTCAGCTGGAAGGTGACACCTTCAAGGCAGGACAGATCCATCTGACGTGGTACCAGGAGTTGCAACTCCCTTACTATTTCTGTTCAGCAGCTGACAGAGCCAGAGGACACAGCTGTAGCAAGGGAAATTTAGGTTGGATGTTAGGAAAAAGATTTTACAGAAAGAGTAGTAAAGTACTGGAATTGTCTGCCCAGGGAGGTGGCAGAGTCACCAACCCTGATGTGTTTAAAAAAAGATTGGATGTAGCACTCGGGGACATGGTTTACTTGAGGTGTAAGGGGATGGGTTGGACTTGATGATCTTAAAGTCTCTTCCAACCTAGTGGTTCTGTGTGATTCTGTGATTCATGTCTCTGCACAATTCTTCTGAATAGTGCATCTATTCCTAACAGAATATTCTCTAACAACAAATCAAATTTGCAAGTTTTATATTGTAAGAGGAAACAGTGTTTGAACAACACTCAAAAGGTGTGTGATCTGGACCCTCACTTTACAGTCAGAATTAAAATTCCCCTACCTTCCTTCTTTTAGGAATTGCTATGGCCACAGACAAGCTGTCTATCAGTTTCCTAAAGAATGTTTTCAATGATGGGATGTTGTGCTGTGTCTGCCATAGACCCACAAAATTTTCAGACAGAAAATTTTCTATGGCATGGTGTTGGACAGCAAATATCTCAGGTACCAGTGCTCTACTAGTAAATTAAATAATGGCAGGTAACAATCCCATGCAGTAACATTCAGCCATCCAAACTAGTAAATTGATAGAACAATCGTTATTTTAATCCAGATCAATTAGAAACAAATCAAAAGGCTCCTGAGCATTGGTAAGGATGTAGTAAAGGTAAACATATCCCAGAAATGCATGGAGCTATTTCCAGGATTTCCAAGGCAGCCCAGAAATCTTTGTATCACACTTTCAAGCCTCCTTGAAAATCTTAGAGAGTTTATTTGTTGTGGGGGTAGTGTTTTGTTTTCATTTTTATTTTTTGTTTGGTTGGTTTTTGATGTTGTTGTTTGGTTGTTGCTGTTGTTGCTGTTGTTTCAGCTGGTTGGTTGATTTTTGTTGAAAGAATCATTTGGTGCAATAACATGCCTCCAGGAACTATGAAATAGGCATAGATTTATAAACTCTGTACATTTCAGCCTCATCTTCTTGGCTTCCTGGTCTTGTGTTCTCAAAAACCCTAGATACTGCCATGCCTAAATTTTGTACTTAAAATTTCTCTCCATAACAAGACTTTGCATTTGCATCTGAACTTACATTACAATGATCACACTCATTATCTGTAATATCAGCAGAATGGAATAAGAAAATATGCTTACAGTTAACAATTAAAAGGGAAGGCTTCAAATCTCATTCCATTACGATGTCTTATGGTAATACCTGCATTCCAATAGCATGTGCTAAAAGCCGAGCCTAAATTGTTTCAGTATATGGTTAGTGAATCTGAATTTTTCTACTTAGAAGAAGGAAATCATATGGATTCAATCATAATCTCAAGTCAGGGTATTCATATCTGGGTTTGTATCAAAAACCTTTTCCTTATTTTTCATAGTATTTTTCACTACATTGTTGCCATATAAAAGATCTAAACAAACAATAAGGAAACCAAGCAATAGTTGTAACTATGTACATATTACTCTAATATGAACAAAGTGATGACAGCTGAAATAATGCTTTCCCATGGCTTTGTTTTTCATTTTTAGTAACATGGCACTTGTGCTCTTCACAGAAATATGGCACAGACAGCTATTGTCAGGGGGCCTTCCTTTCTAACCAGTGTTTTAAAGTGTACATATTAGGGGTTTTTCTGTTTTAATGAAATGTTTTCCCAAATACCACCTTATATGCTATGTTTTAGTTATGCTTTTATAAAACATTTAGTTGCAAATGACTATAGAGAAAGTGAAGCATACCCATAATGCTACAAACCTCAGCACAGAGACACCACTTAGTCTTTGAAGACTTGAGATTCAAAATGCAGTGTTTTTGAAATACTGATATTTCAGAAATAAGTGCTTAAGGCCTATAGACACACTAACTATGTGGTGTTTTCACACCTGTGATGTTATCACATGTCAGAGAAGTCTTATCAAATAAGAGATACTCGAGTAAAGCATGAATTGAGATATGTGAGCAGTACAAGCTTTATCCCCATGCTTCCTGGGTGAAATACACTTCTGAACTCAGCTTTTAACCAAGAATTTTGTCCTTGTTTTCAACAGAGTTTGAGCTTGAGTCACCCATTTCTACTCCCTGTGGAAAAAAAAAAAAGTGGAATAAAATGTTGATGAGGGAGAGGAAATGAGCTTGCTTAGCAAGGCGTGAGGTATTCTCTCCCCACATGGGAGGTTATTGCAGGGTAGTGAACTGAGTCTGTGGGGAAGGTTCCAGTGTGGTTCTGTAAGAGCTCCCCTAAGGATGGTAATGTAACTCTGCACTGAATTGCACCACGTTTCACATGAGCTGTGCTGAAGCTCCCAATGGGAAGGACCTCAATTACAAGGTCACGCTGCAAAGCTGAGACACCAAAAATGACACCAAACTCTGTGGCTCCCTGCCAGTCTTTAGAAATCAAAAAGGAAGCAAACTTGTCTGATGTTCCAAAGATCATGATCCTACCAATATTGGAATAAGTTTATAACACATGTAATGAATGCATGAATTTATAAAGCTGTTTTAATTCAACTGGCATAGTCCACTTGAGTACCAGAGTTTTAAAATTTACCATGATGAAAACAAAGACAATTCAAGAAAACAGATATATAAATTTAGCCCTAGTAAATAAACAAATTACTGGGCTTTCAGTTACTAATCAGTTTAACTGCACTTCTCTAATTCATTTGGCTGGATCAACTCTAGGGAATTGCCAAACAAAGACAGAGAGAGGAAAATGTTATTTCACAGAGTGTCTTGTGATGTACCTAATAAATCCAGTCCTGCAGCTTGACTGCTTGCTGATGACAACAGGCCGGGCCTCCGATGTCGTGACCCCTGATGGGCTCAGGGGCATGACTCTCAAAGGGTTAATCTTTTCCACCTGTTGCTGACCACAGAGCAAGCTCTCTTGGCAGGTCTCCTACCAGGAGAATGTGGCCCCTGACCTTTGTGGGAGTGGGATGCTGCAGTGGAGGCTCTCCCTAACAAGCACTGCAATCTGGCACACTCACCCCAGCTCTCCAGTGGCTGACTCCAGTGGTAAAACAAGCTGTGAATCTGCAGCCTGTGAATTGAAAGGCAAGGGTAAAGATGGGGCACAACCCCCAAAATGTCTCAGTCAGCTCACTGAGAGGGTTTCCAAGAACTGCATATGCTGTGTTGCTGGTTTGGGCTCTTCCTTATAAAAATATTAGAACAACTCAATCTGAAACAGCAAATATAATAACTAGAAAAGTCAAGAATATTGAAATTGAGATGGAATTTCAGTTAAAAGGAAGCTTTGGATGTCAAAGCAGTTGCTCTCCAGAATCAGTACAACTGTTATGATCTATTAGATGCAAGCACACCAAAAGGAAAGGCATGAGACCATTCTCACAATTTAGCCACTATAAATTTAGGGAATGTATTCTGAAGATTCAAGACACATTTATGAAACCCAAATTCTTTTTCTTCTCTTGTCATTAATTTGAATCTGAATCCTACCCACCTGGGAAGGGAGTTCCTCAAACACCATAAATGTTTTACTTATAGAATAACTGATGCAAGAGCATTTCTGACATCTGCTAAGTTTTTCTGCTTATGCCCTTTGCTGCTTTTCTACTCAACCACTTCACTTATTTGAGCTTTTTCTTCCTGTGAAGATATTTTTGTCAAGTTTTCTTGTTGGCCACAAGAATGATCCGCAGAAAAACCTGTGTAAAAGTCCTTTCATCAAACTGCCTACCTAGAGAAAGATTGTATTTGCATTTATAGCACAAGCCTAGGACTTAAGACTTCCAGGCACTGCAACTTGCAAGTGACCTTGACCAAAACACTCCAGCTACAGCCTTAAAAGCACTTTAGTATTCTAAAGCCTCCTCTATGCTGCCATGTGGTAGAAATTTCAGCTCTGAGGCAGAACTATATGTATATGTGTGACAGTGTTCAAAGAGGTTCTTGGATGAGGGGAGAGACGAGCACGTTGGCTCCATGTTCAGAAGGCTTGATTTATTATTTTATGATATATATAAATTACATTATAACTATACTAAAAAGAATAGAAGGAAAGGCTTCCTCTTTAGGCTAGCTAAGAATAGAAAAGAATGAATAACAAAAGTCTGTGGCTCAGACAGAGAGTCCAAGCTATCTGGTCTGTGGTTGGCCATTAATTGTAAACATTCAAGATGGCCCAATCAAAAATCCACCTGATGCATTCCAAGCAGCAGATAACCATTGTTTACATTTTGTTTCTGAGGACTCAGCTTCTCAGAAGGGAAAAAATCCCAAGAAAGGATTTTTAGTGAAAAGATATCTGTGACATATATGAGCTGTGATACCGATGTCAACACAGTTGGCTCTCTCTACAGATCTTTGAACATTTATTGCAGTAGTGATGTTGTTTGGGTTTTGTCATTTTTCTTTTGTAAGTTCTCTGTACTCTTCACACAACTCTGCCACCTATTATATTAGTAGCTAGTTTTCCCAGTACTTTTCCATGGCCTTTCCCTAAGCAGAAAGACAAAATAAATCCCAGGGATCCTAGCCCTGTGAGGCACAAGGCCCCTATCCTATTTTGGTTTTTCCTGGGAAGCAAGGCTGAGAACAACTCTTCAAGATACATTTCATGGACAAAGTACAACTAGTGCTGAACGGGAGGCTCCAGAGAAAGAACTTGACCTGGGAGAGAACTCCATCACCACTCATCCTCCTAACTGGTGCTTTTGATCAATTATGCTAATTTCCTGAAACCTATAAAAATGTATCCACCCCTGAGGGGGGTGGGGGTTTGTGGACACATTTTTATTACTGCTCCTAAAAGCCTTCAAATAAAGATCCTCTTTTATATTACCTCCTTACTAAAATTATCTTGAGTTTCATTTCCAGGTTGAGAAAAAGGCAACAGTAGGGGCCTGAATGTCCATCTGTTGGTGAGCCACCATACTGATGAGCCATGTACTGCAACGCAGAAGCTCACTTTCTCTGCAGCCTAAATGTAAGACACTTCACTGAATGTTGTAGCTCAGTCTATATTACCTTTCTGACTGATGCCAAAAAAGGCAAGAGAAAAATTCCTGACCCACATACTTGTTCATCTGCCCTGTCCTTCCCTCCCTCAGTACTTGTATAGGTGCATAAATGCTAAATCCACAAATTACTTATGGAAATCCCATCACCAAAGGAACTTAGAAAAGAATATGTGGGTACAAGACAATGAATCATTGGAGCTTTGTCATTTACTGTCTACCAGCTGCCCTTATGCCATGCTCTGCTTCCTTGCATGTACAGGACTGATTCTGATTCTGACAGCCTGGCTGCCCCTGGAAGCAGCACAGGTGTCCCCCAGTGGAGTTCTACCTGGGAATGTGATGGAAACAAGATCAGGATCAGATATAGAAAAATATGGACACTAACATTCAAGTGAGGAAATTACCTATTCAATTAATGTGTTAATATGACAAAATCCATATTTCAAAGTGTGCTTTAGTCATAATAACATTATTTGTTTCTTGTTCTTCATCCAGGCTTTCAAAGAGAGAATTAGATTTATTTCATTTTGTATCTTGTGGAGTTTTACTGTAAGACACTGATTCAAGTTCCAAAACTGACCAATCAGTAGTGACACTTTAGGAAAAATTTCTTGGAGAATATTAATTGTCATTTAGTTTAGCAAAGCAAAAAAACGCCTATGAAAAATTCCCTATGCATTTCTTTAGAAGCCTTCAAATATTTCCTACTTCAGAGAACATTTTCATCTGTTGAGGGCCCCATAAAACTTGCTCATGTACATATTTCTGTAGAAATCAAGTGACCATTCTTTCCATATGTTTGGTGTTCCAAGGAACAGAGAAAGCTTTATTTCTGGTTAGCTCTATCAGGTTGGGCTTTTCTTCTTTAGGTTGGTGATCAATTGTGCCAATGTCTCTGTAAGTAGAGGTGGTGTTACATAAGAGACTGGTCAGCTATAAATTATGTGGAGCTCTATAGGACTTCCTGAAAGGCACATGAAGAAATAATTGGGCTTCATGTTGTCCTGTGTGACTTCTGGGCATTCATCACTAATGGACCATGCAAAAGGGTTAAGGCTGTGATTTGCTGAAACCTACCTCAGAAGGAACATTGGAGAGCTAGAGAGAGGGAAGGGCAGAATAATGTAGAGAGGATCTATTTCAGTTCTGTTAAAGCCCAATGATTCTGCAGAGAAGAGGAGAGCAGAATAGCAAAGTGCACTGGTGGGTAAAAGGAAAAGAAAGTTAGGCTTTTTAGTGATGAATGTTGTGGCTTTTGCTGTGACGACTACAGTCTAACAGAAAACACTTAAGTAAGGAAGAGGCACAGAAATGTACTTCCAAAGAGGACAAACTGTGTCTTACACTTAAATGTACAAGCATTTTCAACCCTTGACATTCAGAGTTACATATTTAGTTATGATTGCAAATCCACACTGGACCTTTCTCACTCGTGTTAGAACCATTTTAACAAAAAGCTAACTGCACTGATGAACCCAGTTGTAGAGATATAAAAGATAAAACTAATGCATGTTGGGAAGGAAAGTATCGGGTATAGTCACCAGCTCTAAACTAAAAGCAGTGTAGTCCTTTGGCTGCAACAGCTCCTAGCCTCATTTGTCTTTGAAAATAAACAAAGATATACTGCTTCCACATGTGGGATGTTTCACTGCAGGAGGGATGGCTCTATGCTTTATCACCTATACATCACAATTTGGGAATTGGCTGTGCGGAGACTTTTCTGATAATCTCTCAACCCATAGTCTGTTTATATCCACTGAAGGTTCTGAAGTAGCTGCCCACAAAGATTTGAACACAATGGGGAGTAGAGTAATTCTAAAACAAGTTTCTGTGACAGAGTTTAAACCCCAGCATAGCATATGGTGACCAAGGATTCCATCATGCTATACACAGATGTTTCCAGCTCTCACAAAGAAAGGGCATTTGCTTTATGAAAAACAAGGTTTTTCTGCATCATTTGCAAAATGTAAATGTCAAAAATGTCTCTGAAATAGAAATTCTATGTGACATTAAAAAAAAATAAAGAATGTTTCTATGTCTTTCTTTTCAAAGACTTGTAAAATTTTATATTTGAAGGAGAAAAATAAACTGTTATGCCTTAGGGAAGGAAATATTTATTTCAAACAATATTTAGAATACTTCTTTGTAGTCAATACTCTCTCACATACACACACACTAAATCCATCTGCTCCAGCTCAAGTTTTTTTGGAAATGCATGTTAGCCTAGGATGGGCAAATGTGAAATCAGGACACTCATGGTACCAAATACAAGACATGGATCAATTGCTAGCTTCACACTCAGGTTTGCAGATAATTAGCAGTTTGGTATGAAATGATGAAATTTCCCTCTGGAGGTTTCTAGGCTTTATAGATTTACAGCATATGGATCACTCTTCAGTCCAATGGCTCTGAAATGCTCTGTGTGCAGAAAGTATGCCTGTGATGAAAAGGGAAAGTGTTAATAAAAGGATCTTGTTTTCATGGTAAAATTCTGGTATACAGGCAAATACTTTTTCTAAAATTACATACACTTCTCAAATTGCATTATAATACTACAAAAAACACAACAAAACAACAAAACAAAATAGCCATTTTGATAGTTTCCTTCTTAAAAACCTCAAACAACTAATTGTAATTGAGGCTAATTTGATCTCATGTCAGCCTTCTGACATATTCTAATTCCACTAATTTCATATATTGCAGAGAATAAACAGAATTTACTGTAAATCTCCTCTGCAATTGTGTATATTTTTTTTGCTTATCTGGCAATAAGTCTTTTGGAAGACATTTTATGTACTATTGCTTCTGATAGGAAGCATTTTATTGTTACTGGTATCTTAATTTTTACAGTACCATTTAGTTAATGTAATGTGAGGTACATTAAAGCAGGTTATGGGAAAAGAACGAGCTTTGAACTGTGCTTTAGTTACAGTGTTCTTATGACCCTGCTTTTCTGAGGCCAGCCAGAGGTAATTTTTTCCTTGCCAGCTCAGCTCAAAGCCTACAGATTTTGGGAGTGCCTTGAGGTGTAAGGCAGCTTGTGGGCCACTGGGTTTGTCCTCACTTTTCTGCCGCCTGCAGCCAACATTCATACAGGGCGACAAGGACACAAGGTAAATATTTCATTTTTTTAATCTTGTGTTCTGCTTCCTTGCCTTATAGCACTGGGTGAGAACATCGTGGCAACAACTGCTTGTGTTATTTTTCTGCTCTGAACTGTCAGTTAATCTCATAAATCTCAGTCTACCTAGACACTCTCACCTTCTCTTCTCAGTCCCACTGATCTTTGTCATCTTTTTGTGTACTTCTAAGAGATAGACACATCCAAAGCTGACATACAAGGGATGCTTCAAAGCACCATGAACACTAGAAAACTATAACACATTTTGCTGTGGAAAATGCACAAGGGGGCTGTGTCCTATGCCCAGGAGTCTGATGGTACACCTGAGGAAATCTCTTGCTTCAAAATCAGAGGTAAACTGGTTGAGTTTTTCGTTGCCTAGTATAATGAGTCCCTTATCTTGATTGGAGTCTCAACATCTATTCCAACACCAAGAAATGACAAAAATAAAACAAGTTTATTAATAATAATTAAAAAGATTAAAATACTAAATATTAAGACAAAGATGAACACTGGTGTAAAATGGACTTATAGGCAGGAAGAATTGAGCAACTGGGTAGTCTCATCCAAGGCACATGACTGGGAGCAGACAAACACTGCACCATGGTACTCATGGAATAGGACATGTTTTCTGTCAAGGAAAGCTCATTTTCTGAGCATTTTTTACTCTTATTTTCAGTGTCCATATAACCAGAGATATGCCTGCAACACTGATCTTCTTGTTATAACTAATACATCACTGTCTCTGACAGAATGAAAGGTTTATAGAGATCATCCACATAATATCTGAGGACTTTCTGTCCAGGAAAGATGAGACCACAGGCCATCATTTCTTTTTCCCCTCTCTTGAGTTATTCACCTGTTTCTGCACATCAACCGACTGAAAATACTACAAATGTAGCCAAGCTGAGAATTGAATTCTGTTGATGTTTTTGTGAGCTAGAAAAAGAAATGCTTCTCATTTGAGCTAAAAGGTAACAAAACAGTATTGGGATATTAGCCTGGGTGCAGAAGAGAAAGCAAATATTGACAATATACTCAGTAAGAACAAAACAAGTAAACAAATAACCTCAAGCAAATATAACTTAAAAGCTTTATGAAGTAATAAATCAATTTGAGGGATTTTGATATAATTATGGTAAGAGCATTTCTTTCTCATAATTCAGAATACTTTTCAGCTACAGGATGACCAACATTGCAAAACCTACATGAAAATAAATATATATCTGGGATTTTTTTTGCAACAAAGCTTTAGTTCAAAGAAATTAAGACAGACTTTGTAAGTGCAATGTATGTTTGTGCTTCTTACGTATGAAATGCCACAGCTACCTGTGGCAGTTCAAATCTTTCTGAGTTAAAAAAAAAAATCTGCTGACTTCTATCAGTCTCTCAGATTATGATAGATTTTACAAGTGTTATCGACTAAATCTGATTCAACATTCTGCTATCCATATTTATTAAAGTTGCAGACTGATCCTATCACCCTGTTTGTGTGAGTAATCATAATTCCTCCAAGAACTTCTACTGATATCTTGTAAATAGGATTTAAACCCCAGGGCTTGGTAAGAAGACTGATAATATGGTTGCCTATAAAAGATGAATTAAAAACATTATCAACAGTAGACCTGCATGACTTTCTGCTTTCCTTGCAATGGGAAATGAAGATGCAAGTATGTTCTTTTCTTAAGGGGTTATTGTTGCCTCACAATGTGCAGAACATGGACATTTAGAAATTGCTTGGGACATCAATGAGAGAGAATAGACAACAGAACCAAACAAGCTCATGCACATATTTCTGTCTAACATCCACCAAATGTTTTTCCATGTGCTTCTGTGGTACAATTTCACAGGTGATTATCCATTTTCACATTACATTCCTAAAGTGGATACAGACCAGGATTGCACCACAGATCATGAAAAATGAAGGCTTAAAGGAGAAGATATCTTTAATAAAATCAATTCTTTAAGGAACTTCCTGATCATATATGGTTCCAATGAAAACAAAAGCAGATTAATTATATTTGAAATATGACAAAAGAATTTTCAAAAACTCTAAATTGGAAATAAAAGAATCAAATTTTGTTTCTCTAAATACATTCCATATCTATTAGATACCTAATGGCCTAGGTACTTATTACAAACCTATAGATGAGTTTTTAAAAATGTGGTAGACAATTTATTCTAGTTCCAGTTCTCTACCATGTGGGACTTATATCTAGGAGCCTGTGCCTTCAAAGCTGTCTATTTGCTATGCATTGGAAACAAAAGGAGTTTAGCATGTCAGTCTTGCTTAAATTTAGAAGTTAAGTATCTCAAATCACCCCCTTGAATCCAATTTTCAATCTTTCTCTTCTTTTGTTCCTTTTCAAAAATAAAGCTAATACTGTCCCTATCTTCTATCCACATAGAATTCTTCAAAGGAATTGGGGTTTTCTTTTTGCATCTCCCAGCTCACCTGGGACATCTAGATATGATCAAAACATTCATGTCATGGGGTAAGCTTTTAACAGCTTCCTTAAATCCCCATAAAATCATTCTCCTTTTTTTTTTTTGTAAGCACTCCTTTCAGTGCCAAAATGTATAAATAAGTAGAGAGATGATTCAGTTAAGCCAGTTTATAATACTCTGTGGTTTAGGGCATTGAAAAAGGGGAAGGGGAAGGGGAAGGGGAAGGGGAAGGGGAAGGGGAAGGGGAAGGGGAAGGGGAAGGGGAAGGGGAAGGGGAAGGGGAAGGGGAAGGGGAAGGGGAAGGAATCCCCAAGTCTATCACCCCATTTTTAATGTTAATTTTCTGTGTAACAGAAGGAAAAGGAGAGTTACCACTTTGCATGTATCACCATCTACAAAATGCTTTGGAAAAACATTTCTGTCATCTGTAAACAAGGTGAATGAGCTACATTAGCAATGTAATTGAGACAAAAGAAGACTGTGCAACAGCTTTCTAATTAATGAAACATGAAACTCCAGAGCATTAGCAGCTGATCCAATTACAAAATATTAGCTGCTGTGGAAGGGACTCATGAACAGCAAGGTCACAGCACAAACTCCTTGCAGATGTTAGATAAGTTGACACCTGCAAATCATTTGGAAGCAAGTATTTATTTAAATATCTTATTGTGCTACCAGTTTCTCTGTTTTCTTTCATGCTAAAGCTTTGCTCTCCTGGGAATTAGAAAGAACTGGAAAAAAATCAGTGTAACTTTTTTTTGCTATGTACAGTTCTAATTAGCATAATTTTCATTTTATGTTCATGTCTCAGCAGACAGGTCAATAAACAAATCCAAAAATATTAGCAGTGGATTTATTCCCCAGTCTGATTCTCATTTCTTCAGCAAAAGAACTTTCTCTAGTGTCTCTCACATTTCAATTTTATATTACAGCATGGGGTGTAAAATACTGATAAGCCCTTGAAAAATTCATGATTTGTCTACATTCGTGCCAACCTCCTGTCCATATATTCATCTTCTTGTTGATGTATTTTCAGAACTCCTCAGAGGCAGGAATAGTGAACAGAGACACAGAGGACAAGGTGTCTTCAGAAAAATGTTACAGGAGCCCAGGGAGTTTCATAATTCCTAGGTAGGAATTGGCATACCAGGGCAATGCTACGAGCAGGATTCCTCTCTGAAGGGTTCATAGCCTGGTCTGCCACTACTCTGACATTATTCCTGCAAAAAGTCCTGGGTTTCTTGCAGACACTTCCAGCTCTGTGCTGTGCTTGATTGTGTGTTGTGGTCATGCTCAAGCACGTTCTTTGGTACAAGGACTTAAACCTAGTTTTCCCATTTTCGACTTTATTTCTTACTGACAGATAAAATCAAGTCTGTTCTTCACCCAGAGGGTGGTGGGCACTGGAACAGGCTCCCCAGGGAAGTGGTCACAGCACCAAACTTGACAGAATTTAAACCTGTGTGTGTTCAAGCACATGGTGTGACTCCTTTGGTGCCCTGGGCAGAGTCAGGAGTTAGACTTGATGATCCTTGTGGGTCTCTTCCAACTCAGAACATCCTGTGTTTCTGTAAGTCTGTATAAGAACCAAGCAGAGTCTTCTTTTTCTGGCAATAATGTTAATTTTACCTGTCCATTAGCAGGAAGTCTGTTTGAAGAAATATAAGCCTGACCCCATTTGCTGCCATCAGCCTACCTCCTTTTCACCATGCCAGGTCCTTTACTCCAAAGTGGCATTATACACACAAAAATCAGCCTGGCAGTCACTCTGTGTAACCAACCAGCAGAGGACTAAAGCTCCAAAGCAGATTCTAGAGCTCACTGCAGTCAGCTGCTAAGACACTCATACAAAATATTATTAATCCAAGTGCCCTAAAATGATCAGTGACAGTGGCTGCTCTATATGGATTTATTTATTCTGTATGGATAAATAAGAAGTAATAAATGAAAAAAACCCACAACCTTCCAGTTTAAAAATTCCCACTGTACTCTCTGCTCCAATGCCTAATGCCAATATTTTTAGTAGTCGTGACTATGTTTGATCCAGGCTATAATCTCACTTTTACAGAATATAAAAAGTTCTAAGTTTGTTCAGAGACAAACATCTGCCCAAATAAAAAAGGCTTAACTTTCTATATGTGTTGAGTTTATCTGATATACCATCTTTTCCTAGTTAAGATTTGAACATTTTGAAATGTGTGTTGCCATGACTGCAGCAAACATTCTAATTTTAGATTCTGTTAATCTTTCATCTTAAAATATAGCAAGTCAACTAATAACAGCACTATGTATCCTTTTCTTCTGATGATTCAGCTATATTATTAGAGAATTGGAGTCCATTCAGATGCACAAAAGTGTTTTTAGACACAACTTCATGAAATTTTATGCCAAGGAAAACCCTTTAACATGAAAATAATTTTCTGCACTGTTTACTAACAAGACAATGACTTAGAGCTAATTTTAGAGGTAAAATTAACAGATGCTATTAACATTCCATTTGTAATATCTCATTATGCAATGATAGATGTTCTAATCTGTTACATAGGCAATAAAATGAGATTTAACTAAATACAGTAAAAAGTATACATTTAATGAAGAACCAATATTTTTATATTCCTGTCCATATTAAACATGCATACATGAATGTACATAAATATCTGCCACAGAAATTATTGCAAAAAACCATCACAATTCATTTCATTAAAATAAAGACAAATGTTCAGAAAGAGAAAGCTTGCTGTCCTTTGAAGCACTCTGCTCTAATACTTAGTAATCTCAAAGCACAGTGATTCACAAAACATAGCAAAATTTACAAGGAATTAATGTGGAAGCAGGCCATTATGTATTCGGAATACATTGACTGTGATATAGCACTCACAAGCATATTTCCATTTGACTTCCAGCATGGTATGCTTAGGGTTTTACCATTTTGGTAGGTTTTGGATAGAAGCCCAAATCTTTATCCCATGACAATATCAGAAAACACCAAAATAACCACATAATTTAACTACTGAATGCAACTTGGATTTTCCATAGTCCTCTGTTGAAAATCTTCTGATTTGTATAAACTTACACATATAAACGAATTTCTGCTTTCAGATTAACCTGTAGTTACATTTTAGTCAGAATATATTGAGTACATTTGATGTGAATGCCTTGGTTGTTGTCTTGTACATTACTTTAATTGGCTTCATGGAGCAGTTTCAGAGCCCCTGAACTGGGATAATTTCAGCTGGAATTAACCCAGGAGATGCACTACAGAAGTGCATTTTCACCTAGTAATGAAAATAAGATTCACAGGACCATATTTTGGGACCTTGGCTTTAGCTATTTCACTATGAAAGCTTTCTCCTATGGGTCCAAAATATTTGATAGGACATATCCTGTAAAGACTATGTGCATGTAGATTTTTACAGAGTGAAGCTCACATCAAAAACACACACAAACATATTTTAAGTCTCAGTATTGACAGGAAAATAAACTATACTGAAATGTGAAATCCATCTACGACATCCTAATTCCTCTGCTTTGGAGATTATGATATAACCTTGAATTATGTGTTAACATTCTTTCTTCTGTGGGACCTCTACCTCATTACACATGACAGATGATGATTGCTTGTAGAAGAGATCTACACACTACTTTATTTTATTCCCTCCTTTCAATGTATGTATGCACATTTATTTTCTGTACATTATTCAAATCCTACTCTGAAGACAGATATATTATCTATTAGACTTCCTTACAGCACTCATCTTCATAGGTTATATAGACCCTAGTAAATAAAAGAAGCCAGGGTCTGTTTTCTGAAGCTGAGAGCAAGTAGAATGGGACAACTGCATCCAGAAAACTGAACTTTGCTTCTGGCAGAGCAGAATCACCTCATCCTTAAAGTTTCCTGGAAACAGACACAATCACATGCAACATTTGCTGTCCTGCAAGGGTGTTTTGGGCATTTGTGACAAGAGCTCTAATAATGTAATTAACAACAACATGCTCAATTGTTAAATTGAGCATGTTAACAATTAAATGAGAGTGTGGCTGGTGTGCAGACATGAAAGTCTATGTCTTGATCTTCCTTAATTTACTTGCATAAAATACACAGTTACTGCACAGTCTATGGCTTGTGTTTCTGATTCTGAATGAGCTGAAGGAGGGCTCATGCCAATTTTACTGAGGTGATCATTAGACATGAACATCCACATTTTCTAGTAATGTTCAGTTAGTTCCCAGTCTGATATATCCAATATCAGAGTTTTCAGAGATTTTTCTAAAATACTTAAGAAATGGCTGTATGGTGACAGACCAAAAATCCATTTGGTGTTCAAAATAATATTCAAAATATAAGAGTGTAGTTTCAGCACAGATTCAGTTTGTGATGCTGCAGTATTTTTTCTTAGGTTTTTGCTTCCCATTTCCTCTCATGTCTTTTGACTGTCACAGAGAATCAAATTGCTCCAGAGTATACACTTTTTAGTGTATTTAGTTATATACTCCAGAGTTCTTTTCAAAGTAGTGATGATTAATTTAGAATTTTTTATTTTATGCACATAATTAGAATACCTGTTTTCTTTTTCTTTTTCCTGTTTGCATCATTTCCCATCCATTGATATTTCCCCTGTGGTTTTTTTACCTTGTCATTTCTGTGTTG
Source organism: Ammospiza nelsoni (assembly GCF_027579445.1). Taxonomy (NCBI): domain Eukaryota; kingdom Metazoa; phylum Chordata; class Aves; order Passeriformes; family Passerellidae; genus Ammospiza; species Ammospiza nelsoni. The sequence continues at coordinate 77,174,980 of NC_080635.1, forward strand.
CCTCTGCAACTTGGTGCCAGTTTAGGCTGTGGTGTATTATTTTTCATCAACACACATTTCATATGTTCAGAATACAATGGCTCAAGCAGCAGCTGTGAGTACTCAGCAGTTCTGCAAACAAGGCATAAAAGTCTAAAAATGTGCATTCTAAAAAAGGAGGGCTGTGTAATTAATGAACAAAAAGGAAAAGTTCAGCTTGGGTAACTTGCTAGCCAAACTCGGTGGCAGGGATTAAAATTGGTAGGAATACTTAAAGCAAGGAAGATCTATTGAAAATTACTATTTCATTCAGACATTTTCTTTTCCAACACCTTAGGGCAGAGGTGTGAGAAACCCCAACCCATATTCCTGTAATCTGGAGAAGCCACATGGTCTAGTTTTGGATGGGAGAGTTAATTCTCTTCATAGGAGGTTGCATGGGGTGATATTTTGGATTTCTGATGAAACCAGTCTTGAAAACAGAGGGGTGTTGATGTTATTGCTAAGTAGGGTTTACACAGAATCAAGGCCTTTTCTGTTCTTAAACCCATGCCACCAGAGAGGAGGCTGGGGGTGCACAAGGAGGTGGGAGGCAGACACAGCCAGGACAGTCCCCAACTGACCATGGGGACACCCCAGACCATGTGATGTCATGCTCAGCATAAAAAGTTGGGAAAAGAAGAAGGAAGGGAGGACATTCTCAGCAGTGGTGTTTTTGTCTTCCCAAGTCACTGCAGGCATGATGCTGCCCTGCTTTCCTGGGCATGGCTGAACACCTTCCCGCTCATGGAAAATAATGAATCAATTCCTTTTTTTTGCTTTGATGGCATGCAAAAATTTTGCTTTAAAATTCAACTGTCTTAATCTCAAGCCATGAGTTTTCTCATTTTTGCCCTTCAGATTCTCTCCCTCATCTCACTGCAGGGTAGTGAGTGAGTGGCTGCATGGGGCTGAGCTGCTGGCCAGGGTAAAATCATGATGCTGCAGGATACCGATTTGTTCTAAAATGGTGCACAGGAGCAAAAATGTTTTGCACAGGAGCAAAATGTTTCAAAATTCTTTAACTCTAATTCCAATGATCTGGCCCTCAATTCCATGTGAAGTTCTGGGGTATCTGATTTAATATTTATCACAATTGCATTCTTGCACAACTCATGAAATATGCACCAACTAGCACACTAACAACACAACACTCCTTATCTCAGAGGAGAAAGGTTAATCAGTAAATAAAAACAAATAAGGAGCGAGTTACTATTTGCAATCTACCCTAACCTCTAGATTAATTATTTCTACAGAAAGGTTATGGAAGCTGACATTGCTGACAACATATCTCTCTGCAATCATGTATCATGAAAAAGGTAGCATCTTCTGTGTCACCTTAGACACTGCTCAAAAAAACCCCAACATGCACAAAAAAAAATTGAAAATGTATGTTTCTCCTTTGTTCCTTAAAATACTGTAGCTGGTTAGGTCCAGTGCTTATGCCAACTTCATTTTTCCCTTTCCACATCTGTGCCACATGGATCAGTGCATCAGTTTTCCTCTCTTTTTCCATAAATATGTAAGACACAAATTCCTTCAGGAGTATTTTGGTGTGCAATACTGCATGGAATCTGCAAAAACTGCCGTAGTTGTGAAGGTATGAGTCCTTCCTCTAATTCAGCAAAATCTTTGAAACTGTTGGAGACACAGAACAAGAGACCACCTTAACAAATTTTCCAAGAGCTCAAGAAAGCAATGTTAATGGCAAAAGGTACAGAGTTATAAACAACTATTAATTTCTCTAAGAACAAGAGAAGGAAATAAAATATTATCAAACATTAGAGCTTTACAAAGGTTCTCATTCAAAATTCTTGATAGGATACTGGCAAGGAGGGAAATTAATTTAATAAAAATGTCGTATATTATTGGAGACTTAAGTGGTAATATCTTTTCTTCTTTAACTGAAGAGATTAAATACTTGAAGAATTCAGAAATAATGACAGAAATTATTTCAGAAATCTGAACTCTAAAGTTCAGATATAAAGTTTCTTCCCTGAGCGTTTCCAAAGTATACAAGGAATAAGCACCACTATTCTCAGTTAAATAAATGTCAGTCTGGGCTTCCATGTGGATAAAGCACTAAGAGCTATATCAAGCAGAGCAGACAGGCTTTCTCCAGGAAATATCACACAGGGAAAGGAGGAGCAGACTTCCTCTGAAGTTCAATACTTAAGACAAATATCTCTTTATGATTCTTAAGACATAGCCTTTTTGTTGGGACTGTTCCATGGATACAATGGGATATGAAACTTACAGATAACTGAGCTGTGGATATATCAATTTTAGTTCTAAGTCATATTAAAACCATTTAATGTGTTGCTCCTTTAAGGTCAGCATCACAGTCCTCCAGGAGCTGCAAAGATCCAGTGGGATGATTGGCTTATATAAATTTATGGCCGCTCAACTGGATTTGAAAGCCTTCATAATCATGACATCTAAGAAGATACTTCTTCAGGAAAAATAGTTGCATTATCTATGCTTAACTACCATTCTGGATTTGTCTTTAACTATTGTAATGTTTGAATGATCCCTTGAAAGACTGGCCCAAGTCAGCACTTAGTGTGTATGAGTTATTGTAGGTGAGGGGTCACTCACAACAGACAATCTGGATATGAACACGTGCTTTCAAAGGCCCAAATTGCTCAGTTATATGGAAGCTGCCAGCCTGGAGCTGTTGACCACAGGTCCAGAGAATGGCTCCAGTAATTATAATTGATTTGCATGAAGGTAGTCTGACTGTGTCTGGAGTCATGCAGCACCATGAAGAGTGTGGAAGACCAGATGTTTTCCAGCCCTACAGAATCTCATTTGGAGTCAAGGTTGAGAGGGAGAAGGAAGCAAGGAAATAAGGGAAATAGAGAATGGTGGAATCATAATCTAGTTCAGGGAATGGTTTATGGTCACACAGCCAGAGGAATATTTGTCCTTAAACCCCACTACCAGACTTTCCCCTGCTTGCATACCTCACTGCTTTTACATCTGATTTCTTGCAACATGTGCTCCAGGCAGGGGCACAAAGCCAAAATGCTCACTGGGCTCAGCTCCTGTGTCTCTTGTGGCTGTGGGGGCCTTTGCAGGGACTCAGCAAGGCATTGACATACACTGCAACAACAATTGGGGGTTCATGGGAATGCCTTCAGAATCTAAAGACAACCCAGCATATCTGAGTGTCTGCCTCCTTTAAGAGCCTGAGGCTGCAGTCATGGTGAGAAAAAGCTGAGTTTCTGAGGCAACAGGATCATCAATGCTCCCAGTGCTGGAGCTGGGTATGGAGGTGTGGGTGTGCACTGGACTCACCTCGGTGTGCAGAGTCAAATCACATAGTCAGAGCTTTTCACCTACTACCTTCAGGGTACCTAGCGCCATGAAGCTCTGATTTTGGCCTCAAGAGTGCAGTTAGCAATGATAATGGATTTAGTCTCACACTTGCTCTCACATGTAGTACTGTCTGGATTTCCTTGAACCCTTCCCAAGCTTGTGTTCCTTCGACCAGCTTTGAAAGGGGATTCTCCAGGCAAGGGGAGACAGTTTCTGCAGTAAAAACTCCTTGAAAAGGAAGTTGTGGATCTTCCAGGAAGAAAGTCATCAGATATCTGATTATCAGATATAAAGGAGCCAGAGGAGAGCAGTGTGTCATGCTTCATCTCTAGACAACTCTGCACTTCTCAAGGTTTCTGACACTGAGTATCAGAGAACATTATACCATAATGTAAAGAGGGTGCAGGCTCCCATGGACTTTTGTTGCCACAGTTTTTTAATGTCTGATATATTCTGCAGCCAAGCAAAGGGATAGAGTCAACACTGAAATGAGAACTATAGACAAACCCTGAGCCTGTTTTTGTACTATATTTCCTTTCCTGTTACACAGAATAACATTACAAACCACCAAGACAAAGAGTTGATGTGATTACCATTGTAACAATACACTTTAGAGTGTCTGTGTTTCCCTCATCTTCTCTCTCTGGGATTGTCTTGACTGGAAAGTACCTCTATTTCTTATAAATCATCAGTTGCTGCTGTCTTTTTCAGTATGGCTATTTATGGATAACTTCTTTTCTTCCAGACAATCATCCAGTTTATGGGGACTGATTTTGACATAAAAATGTTGTACAGTTTTTCTAAACATACTTTTTTGTACTGGGCTTTTTAACTTAATACTTAGTAAAAAATTCTGAGCATGAAATCTTGCTTTTCTGTATCATATCCTGTAACATATTTCAGTCTAATTAATAATTACTCTTTAGAAAATGAAAGTGTAGTAACTAAGGAATTTCATTCAGCTGTTGTTGGACAACTAATTTATGTACCTCTGAGTGTAATTTCAAAAGATTCTCATTTCAGAGTCAAAGACAGCTTAAAAAACTTTGCTGCACTTCATACCTCCTGATCTGTGGTGACCCAAGCCTTTGTGAAACCATGGTGTAAAATAGATCACAGGTCAATCTGTGAAAAAAGGGGGAGTAGATACATTTAACTGGATCATTTCACCTGTTCACTTGCTGCATAACTTTATACATAGAAGTAGTAAATGTTGGTTCAGCTGGTGCAGGAGTATGGCATGATGTTTAGGAACTTCCCAATCCAGGTTTCTTCCAAAATAGGTGTCTTTTAAAGTGCTAAAAAAGACTTTAGACTCCTCTCAATTCCCACATTTTTCAGATGACCATGATCGATATTATTGGAGGATTCACCATTAAAACTTGAGTACTTTATAAGGGAAAGGTGGTTTGGGAAGCCTAGGAAGAAAGGGATATTATCAAATCACCTGGCTGAAGCACTAGTAACATACCTGAATTTAAGGCCCCTAGTGAACACTTTAAAATATATACATATATTCCTTGTGCTGTCAATCCAGAAAGCCAAACAACAGCTACTATCCATGTTTAAAGAGACAAGAGTTCATTGTGAGGGCTGCAGAAAGTCATGTCTCTTTCCCCTAGTTGGTCAAAGAAATAATATTTTCCCTAAGTTACTGTTTAAGCACCTTAAATTCCCATCCAAATGACAGACTATGTATCCCCACTATAATCTTACTTCATTGTCTAAACCGGGTGCTGACAGTAAGACTATGTCCTGTGAATGTTGTTGAGGACATTACCTGGGAATAATACAGCAGCATCCTGAAATCACTTATGCTTCTCATTTTTTGTCAGATAAGTAACTCCACTACTTCAGGAGTCTTTCACTCTTCATTTTGCTGCAGCTTTCTGTTCCCTTTTTCCCCAAAGGAATAGTGTAAAAGGATTTAGTGTGGCAGAGTGCCTGGCCCCAGAGAGCAATGCTCTGTATAGCTGATGTGACAGCCATGCTGTGTAAAATAAAGGAATAATCATTTTTCCTCTGGTCATATGAAACATTCACTGAAAATACAGATAAAAGCCTGCAGAACTCAACCCCAATGAGCTCATGCAATGGAACTAAAAAGAATGTTATCACAACATATTTTTAAACAGTCTAAATATTTTTTTTTTCTCAAGTGGAACATGTTGTTGAACCTATGTGCAAATTATCCCCCATCGTCTCTGTACACAGTCCATCACAGAAATCTATGAAATGCAATAGAGCTCTTTTTGGGCAATTTCACTGTCAGGGAAGAATGCAGGAAGGGTGGAACACCAGCTCTCTGATGGAGTAATTTTAGATTTTATTGTAATGCCTGACAGTGAATATTCCACATGCAGAGATTTCTAAAGCAAACTGTGAAAGGCCACAGCCTGCCCTGTAACCCTAAAAGGATGTTGAGCTTGGCAGTCTTCCAGGGCAGCAGGATGTGTGGCCTGGATTAGAACAGGAATATTCCTAACATTCATTGCTTTTTAATGATGTCATGCTTGCTAGCTATGGCAAGTCCTTTATGCTTTCCTCTGTAAAAGCTTTTCTAATACTACTGAAACTTCCTGATCAGAAAACATTTCAAAATAAGGCTATAAGCTTCACATCCATGCAATGATAAAAGCACAGAGCTGCTAAAATACTTAGTTTATGGAAAGAGTACCTCAGCCTTGATGATTCTATTGTTTTTATGTAGTGTGTCAAATACTGTAAAATGCAGTCAACAATACACATTAAGTGGTTATTTTAATGTTCCTGATTTTATCAATAGAAAACTTTACATTTGTTTTGCTTTACTTTATATTGTATCTAAGCACACAAACCAATGTTGAAAAAAGGGAAGGTTTTATTTAATATTGCAATCAATTTTTTTTTCAGGGAATATGTAACCATCAGATTACAAAACAAATTATGAATATGCACATGTGAGTGAAAAACATGATCACTTCTAACAGGATATATGAATTCTGGGAATCAACACAATTATTTATTGTATTATAGATTATAATTGTGTTGAGTAGTTATAAATTGCTTTTAGCCAATTACAACCACCAGCTACACAGAACAAAACAGAGGTGGAAACATGTCCCTGTCTGCTGCCTCCCTAAAATCTGGTCAAGCTCAGTTTCAGTTGATTGTAATCAGGTAGCTCTTTCTTGGTAAGATGGGAGCCTTTTAATAAATCAATACATTAACTGTGCCTTTATTTCTCTGGAAACTTTAACAATATAAATCTGATATGTATTTTTAAGTCTAATGTGACAGAAAGACACACTTACTTTCTTCGCACCAAATTCTCCCTTAAGAAGTTTGACAGCATCAAAAGATTTTAAAAAGTATCCATAAAAATGCCATAGTAGCAAATATCTATTTTGGGTGAAAAATAGAAAGAGATTAAGGAAATATTCCTTGCTCAGAGCACAGAAATGAGTCAAGACAATCAGCAAAGAGCAGGATAACCACCTGCATCAGTGCAGGCCAGGAATATTGGCCCTGCTGAGAATGACACTTGCCACTCCAATGGCAAGTGGCACGCTGGATATAGCCAGCAATGTGCTCTATCATAAGGAAACTGCTTATTTGGCTACATCTGAAGGTGTGCAGTGGCTAGGCAATAAAGAAAAGTTGGTAGCCCCACTAGCCAGTGGTGCTGAGGCAGCTCTTGGAACATGTGTTATGGGGCACCTAGTTCAAAAAGGAAGTTCAGAAATTACACAGTCCTGCAGACAAATGACAGCTACTGTGATTGAGGACCTGTGAGCAAAATTTGAAGGTGTTTGGCTCTTTAAGTCTGTCAAAAATGGAAACACACAATGTAACCCAAACCAACAATCTGGAGCTGCAAATGTGATGGAGCTGAACTTTTCTTGGTGGCAAGGGTTGATAAGGCACAAGATCTACATGCTGCAGTTTAGGAGGGTTGGGCTGTGCATCAGGAAAAACTTCTTCACTTGGAGAGTATGGCAGTGAGGGAACAGATTACCCAGAGTAGCTTCTCTGTCTTTAGAGTTTTCCAAGACTCAGCTGGACAAATGCAGAGCTAACCTGATCCAGCCTGGTGACAAATTCTGCTGTGAGAGAGAGGGAGGGGGGCTGGGGCAGAACTTCAGCGGCTGTTACCCAGCTGGTTGGCTACCCCGGGATTTGGGATTTGTATCCAGGGGCAGATCTGCAGTCCTTAACAGCATCGCCTTGGGCAGTACCCAGGAACAGATGCTTTGGAGGACAACACACAAACCCTGATACAGATAATTATACAACAATTTGCTTCAAGCTAAAAGTTTATTGTAAGAATAATGAATTTCTAAGAATTTATTGTAAATGCAGTTTGTAAGAGGAATGTTCAGACTTTGAAAACGTTTTTAGCAGCTTTCATTTTAAACACACAAGCATTCCAGACGAATCGTTTCCAGGAAAAAAGGTCTTTAAACCTGAAATCCTGGTCTTAAACTCCCCACTAGGAGTAAAAGTTCTAATTCAGCTGATTCATGTTAAAGCAAAGGCAAAGGCTTCCATTACAATCCAGCCCTTCAGGAGCAGTTAGTAGCAATTAGAAAATTATTGCCACATCACAATCTTAGGAGTATGCCCTGAGGGAAAAGCTTTTGACAGAAGACCACCATTCCTCTGATCTTGCTGCCAAAAGGGGTAAGCTCTGCTTTCTTATTCATACGGGAGAAAATTGGTCTGGCCTATAGTAGACAACCTTTTTCACTTAGAGTCTAACACTTGCCAGTCTGTCTAATCAGATATTTAAAAATTCATTCATGTAATGCCACTCTGGAAGACTACGATTTCAGGAAAGTTATTGGAACAACTTGAACTTTCCTCCATTTGTACTTCTCTTTGCTTGTGGAGATTTAGGAAATGGTTTCATAAATATCTCAGCCAAATTCTATCACTGGTTCTAAACATACAGTTCTAAAAACTCCACATGCAAGTAGACTTGGAAACTACGAGGGGTAACATAGACATTACTAATTGTTGCTCAGAGAAACACAGATATAAATTTCTCACATTTCAATATCCCATAGTCACAAATCTCAGTCTGGTTCATGGCAATCTAATATTTCTCATTTTAAAACCTTTCTAAATGGTGAACACCCTTCTGGTTTGGTTTGGGGAGGTGGGGGGGCTAGTTCTTATATTTTATTAGCATTTATGTTGATTTAGTTGCAACTAAAGTGTATTAAAGGTTAAACATTACCCATTTTAATGTTTAGCTGCTTCTGGAACAGAGAACAAAAATATCTTCACAGTCCAAGGTGCCTTCATCCCCCTTACTTGTATATCTGGAAGCATATCTGCACTTAAAATACTATTTCAAAGCCCGATATGACTGAAATATTATCATTTTGTTCCACACAGCATTTTATCCTATTCACAAGTTGCTCAAGGTCTCACGGCTCAGATTTATAGGGGAACTGACAAGTGCAGTGGCACTAATTTTGCAAGCAGCGAAGCTGTGTCAGAAGTTTCTTTACAAAATAACATCTTGACATATTTTCAGCTGAAAGAAATAGCTGAATTTCTCTTGAGCTGAACAGTCATTTGGGAGAAACTTTCAATGACCAGAGCTGTCAGTACATTGATGAAATCAATTTCCATATGCACACTCCAGGTAACTCCTGCTTTGTGAGTCATTTAACTCCACATTGTTGTAGTAGAATGACATCTTTGGCCAAAGCCAAGTATTCTTCTACAGTATTCCCAGTAAAACTTGAAGTAAGTGCATCACAACTAAATGCTTAGTAGGATAGAAGACATTATGAAAGCAAAGTTTGTGCTTTAGTGCAAGATTTGGCTGCTTTTGGCAACTCTTTTTGTATTTTGAATGCAGGAAGAAGGGCAGAACAATTGAGAAATGAAAAATATATTTTCTGGTAATGCAGACAAAAAAGCTCAATGAAGATTTTCTGTACTTTAAGTCACAATTATATTTTAAAATTTCAATTACAAAATTGTGTTGGTAAAAGGAAGCTGACACACATAACAACCAGAATTGGTGTTTCTGTATGTTGTTTTGCTTTCTGGCTGTTTGCTGGGTCAGTAGGATGTACTGTCATGCACTTGTACCTAGCATTCATTCAAAGGAGAAAAATAAATGCTGCAAGTGGAAGTGGAGTGTTATTCTCTGCAATCCCAAGGACAAATGTTCACTAAGGTATTCTTCTCTTTATTGTTCTCATTGCAAACTCACTAACAATTTAGCACAGGTCATTGTTTCCAGAACTAGGAGAGCTTAAGATTGGAGCAGGAAAAGTGGAAGATATAATTTTTAAAGGCTATTGGACCTGCATGGTTGGGTCAGTGTCTGTCTGTGTTATGTCTGACACTAATACATGATATTAATAATTCACCTTCATATCACCAAATTCACATCCTTTGTTTCTTCTCTGTGCTTCTAATGGAGTCTTTTTCAATTATGCATATTCTTCTTATCCATATGAACAAATAGGCTTTGAATTTAAATGTATGAACTTAAAGGGAAATAGACATTCATTCAGATATACATGTTTTTTATCAGGAAACAGACTTGATTTGGATTAGTTTAGGCCAGACAGCTGGTTTGATGTATATCTAACAGTGTGAGAACAGCAAAACCAGCTCAAGACTCAGTGGAACCTTAAACCTTTCTACATGTTTACTTGTGCACCAAACCCCAGGAACATTGCTGTATGTAAGAGCCTGTGTCAGGCAGTTGTGAACAGTCTGTACCGCTGATGTTGCTATAGATTAATGCAAAACAGTTTCTTTCTTGTCATTCATTTCTCACCTCAGCTCTTCTGCTCTCTCTTCATCTGGGCATCTGGTCCACAAACCAATGCTGTGCTGCTCTATAACTCCCTCCTGTAGCCTGTGGCATTCATGTGCACATCTGGATATACATCTTTATATTTTGCACATTTGTCTTTCTCTTGTCTGTCATGTTTGTGTTTTCTGTGGGGAGATGTGAGGTAGAGGCCTTGCATGTGGAAATCAGAAGTTCATTCAGTAGCAGTAATGTAGCCATCTTCTCTGAGTACAGGATCCAAATATCTGTCCTGCTTCATTTGCATCTGCCACCGTGGAATTAAATTATTCAGTCACGTCTCAGAGTCAGCACTGGGGAAACAGTGGGAAAATGGTAATGAAGGAAGAAACCAGTGCAACATTCCACAGACCCCTTCCAGGTTCCCCTTTGTACACACAGCACCTCCAGAACTGTTCAGTCACTGCCATCAGGGGGTACTGCTGACCTGGGATGGATCCTCGTGGCAGAGGGATTTCGTTTTGCCAGATATTCCGAGAAGTGTGACTCTCTGGAGGCTTCACAACCATTATCCATCACAGTCTGGATATGGACACTCGTGTCTACACTCAGATCATGAAGCCACTTTCGTTTTGCAATTAACCAGTTTTTAAAGGGAAATAAATAAATAAATAAATAAATGGAAAAAAGACAAATCTTTAAACACAGCTTGGCAATGAACTCATGACCCACAAGAATCTGTAGTCCATTAGCAATCAGTGACCCATCAAGGTCTCAGCTCTACAGTCCTCATTATCTCACAGTTAATTGAACTCATGCAACATGACATTTATTTATTAATTTACTTGAAAAGAAAAGGGCATTATGACTATTTTAAAATTTGGCTAAGTCAGTTATTCTAAGACCCTCATCTTTCAAAGGCTGTCATTTAAAACCAAATAATATAATTATTTGTCATTTTCTTTATGATTTGGTATTCCTTAAAGGAAATATCATTGATTGCCTTTACATGTCTTATAAGAAGTTTTTCCACCTGTTCTGACATTTAAAATCTTTCTCTGGGCACATAGAAAGCACCCAAGAAGATTCACTTAAAAGGAAAAGTGGACTACACAAGGAACTGTTTCATGCCTCTATGGTCTCCGGCTCAAACTTCTTCCCGAATGCAAAGATTAACCTCAAAGCAACAGCTTAGCTCTTTGCCCTCTTCCCTCCCTGAAAAGGAAACTGTCACTTCCAACTATTTCAGAATGTTAATTCTGTAAAACAGCCATGCTGCAATCCTGCAACAATGCACAGTTTATTCTGGGTGGCTCTGGAATTGCCTCTGACTCCTGCTCATTTCCCAATAATTACTGATAATTACACCACTCATAACAGAGTGAAACACAACAGACTCTTTCAAAGCTGTAGAAACAAAGTTTGTCCAGAAACTGACCTTCCCGTTTGGAGGTGAGAGGAAGTGTGCATGGAATTATGTAGGCAAGATGAGTTGCTTTCTAACTCATTTTGATAGAAATCAACAAGCATAGGCAGGAGGAAAACCAAGGCAGTAGTTTTAAGGAGCCCCAGGCAGCAACTTACGTGCAGGCTTAGGTTTGTTCAGTGGCTTTAGGAGCTGTCAATGTTTCGTCTCGCCTGTTATCTTAATATACTGCAACAATGGCAATGATAAACAACATACATTTAATATAAACCCTTCTTTGCTTGTTTATAGAAAGAGTTTCTTTGGTCAGCATATAAACGTCTCTGAGATCTTTTTAAGGCTCATAGCCAGAGGGAAAAAGGGGGGAAAAAAGGCTGCTGGGGGAGCTGAGGAAAAGCTGCCAAGTCTTATACAGCAAAACAGTTTTTATGGCATTTCTACTTTTTTTGAAGGTCTGGTTTTACAGCATGTTTGAGCAAGATACTGAAAATCACACCCTTCCTAAGTTTCTTCACTCATCCTTATTTAAATCTCCTTGGCAGAAGTGAGGGCCTTGTAACTGCTTTCGAACTACAGTGTAAGAGTTTTGGCAGAAGGAGGCCTTGGACTCCTGGTGCTGCGTTCACATCCATGGAAGAGCTGGGGCACAAGGCAGCCTTGGAGCCATGACGCTGCACCCATGGTGGGGGGCGTGTGCGGCAGCCACGGGCCTTGCACTGTGACACTGGGGCACAGCTCTGGCCCTGTGACACTGGGGCACAGCTCTGCACTGTGCCTTGCCCTGTGACACTGGGGCACAGCTCTGGCACTGTGCCTTGCCCTGTGACACTGGGGCACAGCTCTGGCACTGTGACACTGGGGCACAGCTCTGCACTGCCCCTTGCCCTGTGACACTGGGGCACAGCTCTGGCACTGGGCCTTGCCCTGTGACACTGGGGCACAGCTCTGGCACTGGGCCTTGCACTGTGACACTGGGGCACAGCTCTGCACTGTGCCTTGCCCTGTGACACTGGGGCACAGCTCTGGCCCTGTGACACTGGGGCACAGCTCTGGCACTGGGTCTTGCCCTGTGACACTGGGGCACAGCTCTGGCACTGCCCCTTGCCCTGTGACACTGGGGCACAGCTCTGCACTGTGCCTTGCACTGTGACACTGGGGCACAGCTCTGGCCCTGTGACTCTTTGGCACAGCTCTACACTGTGCCTTGCACTGTGACACTGGGGCACAGCTCTGGCACTGTGACACTGGGGCACAGCTCTGGCACTGGGCCTTGCCCTGTGACACTGGGGCACAGCTCTGGCACTGCCCCTTGCCCTGTGACACTGGGGCACAGCTCTGATGCTGTGATTTCCTTCAGCAAGAGAAGTGACAGGCAGAGGGGCCTTGGATTGCAGACAGCAGGCACAGAGCAGTGTTCATGTGCACCACACACGTGCACAAGTATTCTGTGTGATACTGTGTTCCTGCAGTTCCCTCAAGCATTTAAAAAGCAAACCAAAACTCCTTTTTGTATGAAAGCTGTATGGATAGCTTTGAGATACTGCTTTACCACCTTTAAAGGGAATAGAGACCGACCAACTGAACTCCTTAACTTTTCAAAAATAACCCCACAGCCGGTTAGATTAATTTGTTTCTTTTTGGCATTCCTTCCCCCAAGGAAGTAAGCATGATCAGCTGCTATCCACTGGAAGCACTATATAAACAGATCTATTATTATTATTATTATTTTAATTTTTTTTAATCCATAAATGCTGGCAATGTGTTACACTGCTGTTTGTCATACTCAGAGCAGATGGTTTGTTGTGAGATTACATTCTGGACTTCCAGAGATGTACATCCAATTTACCAATCCCATCATTCCCTCAAATCCTATGGACGTTTTGATGAATACTGGTTTTAGTACTGTCAATACACTTACAATTTTATTGTGTCCCACAATAGCTGAACAATGTTTTAATGTTTCTGTGGAATCTATGCTACACCTCAAACAGAAGACATGGGTTTGATGAAGAAATGATGGAATGGGGATTTTTGTTTTGTCTGATACAAAAGCTCAGAGAAGATTACTGTGACAATCTTCTCTGTTTCTAAATCCGCAGTCATATGGTTTTTTTCTGATTCTAAGAATTCTATAAACCTGAGTATGGATTTTTAAATATAGATACGTCTAGCTATTCCACCTGTAAGCCAAATGTGGAAATTAGAACTTCAGTGCCAATGAAGTACCCTAACATACCTGTGACATTCTTCCCTCTTCCCACCAACACACACAGACAAAATTACTTTTGATGTAACTATTGTAAAAACTAAAAATCAGAGAGGGAAGGCGCTCACTCATAGTTCTGCCTGATCATATAATTGTGTAGTAGGTATTAATTAAATTTTAGCCACAATAATTCAATATCTGAAACAAGAAATATATAAGCCTAATTTTACTTAAGAGACTCAACTGTCATAATTGAAAAAAAAATCTTCTGACAATTAGCAGACCAGTAACCTTAGGCAGGATCAAGCCAGTGTGACAGCCTACTAGATTTTAGCTCAAATTTCATATTCAATTGGTGGTAGAAGACCAAATGAGTTTGTAACTGTTGCTGAGGTCTGTTACTTAGTGATCCACTAAAGAAAGGGAAAATTGCCACCAGGAATCACATTTGATCTGTCAGCGCTGTCCACCAAAAAGAACAACAAAACCATTAGAATTATATCAGTAAAAAATTAGCAAAGATATAGTGTTGGTTAAACCATGACAGATATCTTCCCCACAAAGCATATTTACCGGCTATGACATGCATGGCATAGGTTTCCAAAAATATCCCTTATGAACCAGGACCAGGAGCTGGGCTTCTCCTACCTAACTTGAATAGATTTACACTTGTTGCACAGACAATAGCTAGCAATAGGCATCTCAATCTGTCAGGTATTTGGGCTGAATTTTGTAGTAATGCATTTTCCCTTTAACTTATGACTATATGAATCCACTTGTACATTGTCATGGTTCAGAATCTGAAATTCTGAAATCTGAAATCCTCTAACACTGTTAAAATTCATTTTAGGTGGCATCTAGTGCTTTCAGAGAAGAACTGGAGGATAACAACAGTGGCAGAAGCAAGTTTAAGCATTGAAGGCATATTGGAGAACAAGTCAGACACATTCCCTATGAAAGGTTCATGGAAATTTGAGCTGCTGGAGTCACTTGTGACCAGATGTATTTGGGGCCCAGAGAAAAAGGGTGAAGTGATACAAGGTTAGACTGTAGGCTGCTTGAGAGGCCTCTATTACTTTGTTGTTGTGCTGGTTTCTTGTTTCTAATTTTTTCTCTGTCTTCTGGCTTTAGGTTAGGAAACTTAAATGAGAGAGGAACAACTTGTGTAACTGCATTCAAGGGCTTCTGAATTCAAGGTGAAACAGATAAACAGTGTATAAAGAAATAGCTGTGGTTAAAAAAATTAAAACTGAAAAACACACAGTTACGTGTAGAATATTAGCCATAATTAACTTCAATGCAGAAATAATGATTTTGACATTCTTGTGAAACAACCTGACATGCTGTGGTTTTACCTTATAAAGATTTTTTTAATTGACTGCTTAAACTGGAAAAATGGATTTTTCAGCCTTTATCAATTTTCCTCAAAACTGAGTAGCTATTCACAATGAGGACTTGACAAAAAAATGTTTAAAATATACAAAACTTGCCATTTTATCTAAGATTGGCTTCCACTTCTCAGGGCCAAAAGAAAAGGACTTCTCACTTTCAAGGCTGTCAAAAATGAAGGCCAGGAAAGTAAGACACAAGAAGTCAGCCTATTTAGGCAGACAACAGTGAGCTGTCCTGTGTTTGGTAGTACTATGTTCACATGGACAATATACTTCTGATTAAACTGAAGAATATGGCTTTTTAGGAAGCAATAATTGGATGGATTTGCCACTGGTTATAATGAAAAAGTAACCACAGAAAAATGTCATTGTGCATGAATCAGTGCCATAGTGAAAATGAGATTTTATTAATGCTGTGCTTTTCCACCATGAATTGACTCCTGGTTTTGATTGCTTGTAACAGCTTGAAACAGAACACTTTAAGCTGAACTAACAGCAATATAAATATTGTATATAATTATGTCAAATGACGCAAATAGCACAGCACACTTGATTCCCTAGACAAGAAGTAAGCTATGTTTCCCACAATGAATTTGGCAGAGGGGAAGTACAACTGTACAACAGGGAAAGGGGCAGACATGAAGTCACTGGTGAAAATGTCACAGCAGCTACACTGAAACCTCCTGCACAGCTGCTGAGGGAAATGCCCAGTCAGAGGGTGCCAGTGATGAGGCAAGCAGGCAGGATGTTTCTAGAGAAAGGGGGTCTTGCCATGTGACAGGGGAACATTTTCATGTAGCAGAGAAGCAGGAAATAGGATGTTCTGAGGGAAACAGAGGAAGGAAACTGACAGGCAGAGAAACAAGTGAAGGGGAAGAAAGGAAGAAAGCAGGTGAGGAAGAGATGAAATGAGGAAACAGTGTTATTAACTATTATAAGATCTGTTTTTTCGACAGCTGAAAAAAGGTGGGTGGTTTTTTGTTTTTCTTATTCTTACAGTTCCTTTTAAGTCATTGCTAAAATTACCTCAAGAATGTAAAAATGGCAGTTTCCCAAGACATTCTTTTTAATAATTAGTAATTGAATATGAGAAACCATTGTGAAACTCTTTTATTCAATCTTATGAGGAGGGTTTCTGCAGTCATTTAAGATACATAAAGTAGGCTTATGCTTGTGTTTAATACTAAGGCATTGTTTCCTTGCAATTACTGTTACTCTGCACTACACCTAGAGACACATACCTTTATGATAAGGTCAGATATTCCAGATAACTAAATAGGATGTAAATTTTGGAGTTTGGAGATTTTTGGTGTTTTGTTTGGTGTTGTTGTTTTGGTTTTTTTTAATGGAATTTGTCAATGAAGACTAGTTTAAAAAATTAGACCATGACCAGAATAATGGGTTTAACTGGAATCAGTTTAAAATTTGGAGATCCCCTTAGTCAATAACTTTTATTAAGGAATATAAGGCAAGATGATATGTCTGTGGCATACACACAGAGAGCAGTGATATCAACCTATAATATTTTGACATCACTCGCCTATCCAGGCCACAACATCCAGCCCACTGGTGCAGTGCAGTGACTCATAGAGCATGTGCTCCTCTGGCTGAAATGCAATGACTCAGATGCCATATCTGCTTCACAGCTCCTCTGCCTCCTCCAGGCTGTGTGTTTATGTGTATACAAAAAACACACCAGGAAAAGATATCATACCATCACATTGAATTGCTCCTGCTCTTTTCTCACTCAGCTGAACTTCCTGACACACTGCAAACTCAGCTGAAAGTGTGTCAGGGCACTGCAATCTGCTTCTCCTGCGCCACTGACATTTTGCCATGAACTCCATAACCATTGCAGCAGAGACTGGAAAAGGGTTTCTAGGATGTTTCCAGGATGTTAGAGATACTTTTTCTGCTTTTCCTGATCACTTAGAAAAACTTAACTTGGTTTTCTTATTAGGTATTGATTATGAAAGGGGAGTCATACTGACTTCACACATACATCAGACTTTAAAGCTTTAGTCTTTAGTCTGCTAAGTTAGGAGTTTACTACACATATTTACCCATAAAAATTCAATACATGTGACAGTGAAACACAAGATGGGACAAATTTGCTCTCAGTGGTACTAGTATCACTTTATTATTGTAAAGACATGGCCAAGAACAAAATGTATTCCCCATAGTGCAAATTGGTTTTGATAGCCCAAAAACACATGCAAAGGGTGAGAGAAACCTTTAGGTATCATAAATATCCTTCCTCTGTTCTGTGGTAATAATGCATCATAAAAATAGTTATGACTTTGCCATCTCAGCTTCTCTCCAGTTTTATTAGCTTTCTTTTAACCATTAAATGTTAATACAACTTCAAGGCGGAGCTTAGAGCAACTGAGCTCAGCTTCGTGCACACAGCTCTGTATTTCAATTAGTGATGGGCTGTCTCAAAAGGTTCAGGTTTCTGTTTAGGACACAGGACTAAAAGAAACCTTGCTGTGAATCACCACCATCATAGGAAAACTTGTTGCTATATTCATAAATATTTTATTTCTTCATTTTGAACGAAATTTAGAAATTCTCTCTCACTATTCCACCCTGAAAACATCTCAGAATTTTATTCTTCTGTTGATTCATCAGTTTTCTGCTCTTATTCTGCCTAATCATACTTTGTGCTTGCTGCTCAGTGCTGCTCAGTTTTTGTAGAATTAGCTAAACCTTGGTTTTGAAAGTCTTCTTTCTTCAAAGTTTAATCTTCTAAAACATAAAATCCAAAAAGTATTCACACTGGTCCAAGGAAAAATATATAAAAATATCTTCTTTTTGATGAGATGAACGAAAGATGCCTAGAGAGAGGGGATGTAGAGAGACAATATATGGGGCAAGTATAGACTGATCCTGCTTCTCAAATATTTCTGTTTCTGGCAACCAGCATTTTGAGTGTGAATTGGAAGCAACGTACAGACCACTGTGATTAATAGCCCCTTTGCTATGAATCCAGTTAGTGCTTTGTGAATCCAGTGATAATTTTAGCTTCCACAACATCCTGTAGCAATGAAAAGTAATTAGGTACTGTAAGGAAAACTACTTCTGTTGTTTGTTTTAAAGGTCCTGGTCACCTCTATTCTTCTTTTTAAAATTGCAGTGGACAGTAATTCCCTAGGACCCTCTTACATATCTTTTTCTATTTCATAGAAACCAATCAAATAGTCACTAACCTGTAGAGAGTAGATAGAGCCCATCTATAGACAGACAGCAGGATATACCCCATTACCAAGCATTTATTTTCCAAGCAGATCAATCTTCTCTCCAATAGATGCTAAAGTAAGTTCAACCCACTTTGTCATCTTACAGAAGGGATCACTGTAACTACACATTGGATCCAAAATAAATTATTGTAATCCCCATCAGCATGTAATAGAGATTTTTCCAGTTTCTTTCTTGTTCTTAGTATTTTCCTAATAATCCTAACATTTTGTCAGTGTCACATGCTAGTAAGCAGATTTCAGGGAACCGTGGACATGCACTTCTTAAGATCTCTTTCTTGCCACCTTAGATTCCAATATCCTGCACACGTAACTAAATGTCAGGGGAGACCCACCATGTGCCTTGCTTTGACTTTACTGGCAATTAATTTCATATGCTTTTTTATTGTTCAGTCACTTAGCATCATGAGATCATTCTGCAATTCTTCATTGTCAGGAATAATTTTGTTTTATTAGGAATATTTGTTGCTTCATTATTTAACATAGTTTTCAGGTAATTTAAGATGTTAACAGTTCATATCCTAGCAGGGATCCTGAGAGAATTACTTGATAATCTCCCTCCATTTTTGTTTCCTAATTATTAGTCATTTAATAATTGTGCAAGAACACCTCTCCTCTGATCCCACGACAGCTTAAATTTTTCTAAGATTCTTCAGTGTGGTCAATGGCAAAATCTTTTAGGAATTTTAAGAATTCTCTGTCAAGGTCTTCACATGTTCATTGACTTCCCTCTACAAATTCCTTGTGAAGCTTTCTGGTTATATAGGAGTGAGGTTCAGCATTCTTAGCGCTATGTTTAAAGCATAAGTCTCAAACATAAGTCAGTTTTTAACTTTCCACCTAATGCTAAAGAATTATTCTGACTTACCATGGAAGTTCCTTGGGTGCTCCACTTCGGCCACATTTGCAGGGCCAGAAGGGCATCCCAGCTGGGTGTGCCCTGCCACATGGATGGAACCTTTCACATAGACTAGGTGACAATTACTCATCCAGGGTGAGTGGAAACTGGGTATGGGCCATCCTGTGGCCTTGGGAGGGACAGAGCCTGTGCTCCTGGGTCGTTCAGCAACCACTGGATGATGCCATGTCCTGGGCACAAACACACATCCATCCTCTCATCCTTTTAAACCCCCTCTGGATAAACATGTATACAAGAATCTTGGGTTGAAGGGAGTCAGAAAGAAGGAAAACAGTTAGTGCTAATGCTAAGTAAAGACAGAAAAAAACTTGGGATTCCCAGTGTCCTTTTGAACCTCTCAGTCTTCCCTTAATTTTAAAATAAATCCAAGGTCTTTAGTGTCTTCTGTAAAATAAGTTTTCTGATTTCTCAGTCATTGTCCTCTGCTCTTTCTACCTACCAAGTATGAGAGATCAGTGCTTTCTGGATGAAATCATATCAGGGCCTTATGCAAGGGTATTTACAGCTTCTTTATCAATACTGGGAGTAGCCACCCTCCTACAAGCCAGACAATCCATGTAGCCTGGACATCTGCATTACCATACCTTTATGTCAATCAACCATCTTAGTTGAAAAAATGAGAAAAAAAAAAAAATCTATGTTTTCATTTGAACCCCATTTCTTTCCCTCCTCCCTAGAAAGTTTGTTTCTTTCTTTTTTCTGCTTATAAGGCTGAGAAGCTTTGCGTTATTTGGTTTAACTTCCTTTGCAATGACAAGCTGAATTAGAGTTCTGGCAAGAGTTTTGGACTTTATTCTTAAATTTCCTGTTCTCCAAGATGTATCTTTCATGATTTTTCCACTCCTTATAGAGTCTTACTATTCCTAAATGAGTGTTATTATTCCTAAATTAGTTTTATTATTCCTATGTGGTTTTTCATTTTGGTTATAAAAGGATACTGCCCCCATTGGTTTTGAATCTTATTTAGAATTACTCCCATCCTTAAAAATTTCTGAAGTTTAGATAAATCATACTGAAAGAAATTTCAGTCACCTTCACATTTCAATTTCTAATTTCTGCACGTGTTGACTGCACTCATTAGATCTCTTAATTTGTCCTGCTTTTCATATAGGAACCCTAACATATTTTTTGGTTTATTCTTCAATGTAATTTAATTGGAATGGTCTTGATGTCACTTCAGTCAAGTTATTTTCTTTAGGTCTTCTACAACAACCATAATTTAGAAAAGGAGATTCAAAAAGAAGTTTAATCCCTATACAGTCATGAAATCAGTAAGATGTAAACCTATCTACTATTACATCCAGACATAACTGAATTCTACCAATATTAGTTAATCAATTTTTTTTAGTTAGTTGAATTGTTGAGAAATTGCTCGTTTATAACTGATTTTATAGCTGGGAAATTTTCCCACAATGACACAATTTTCAGTAGCATTCATCACTGTAACAACTTCAAGATATTTCTATATCCATATCCAGTTTTGATCCTGGGATCTATAGAAGGTTCTTAATAGTATTCCAGAGAAGCTGATGTAGAGCAATGAAAGCAATTTTGATCCAGATAGAGTATTTGTGAGCTGTTCTTTAGCTATTCTACTTCATTCTGAAAGAACACCAATCCACTGCTTTTGACTTTATTTCTGCCCTTCCTGAAGAAATTACATGTTATTTTTTCTCATAATCATTTCCTTCTTTATCAAAGGCCCAAGATAAGATTATGCATGAAGCTAAACTGTCATATTTTTGTTGTTAAGACTTTTCTTTACATTTTGTATGTAATTTTCAGAAAGGTAAAAAAAATCAATAAAAATTAAATGTTAAAATTTGGTTTAAAACTGATTGGCAAAATATTCAATTTATTAAATGAGAACTGCCTAAATGCAAGTAGTGTAGTTTCAGGTTGTTGTATTTGCTCATTCAGGTGCAGGCACTTCTAGAAAGCTTTTCTTCACCTTAAGAAAAACATCAAACATCACAAGGTTGAAGCTTTCTGGAGAAGTTGATTTCTTTCTCCTAAGTGTAGAAGGAACACAAGTGATTAGGATTAGACCACATCCACATATTTTAGAGAGAAATATAGCTCGACAGTTTCTCCCTTTGTGTTTTTATACATTCACCAAAAGAAAGGTAATTTTACATCTTAAGTTACGGTTTAAGACTTTAATACACTGTGATCTATCACAGGCTACTGATTGGAATCATATGTATGTTAGTATCATAATCAATTTCTTCATTTTTCAGATAAAACATAATTGTATCAGAATCAGAGAATCAAAAGGACTAAAATTAAAATAAAACATTTTTCTGGAGGTAAATCCAAATGTCTTTCTCTCATGAGTGTGTGACAGCCATTGTTTTCTCCATATGCATGTCCCTCTTTTTTCATTTTGATTCATCAGAACTAATGGTAGTGAGGAACTTAACTAAGCAGTGATGACTGGTGAGGAGTGAGTGTGTTACAGTACCTGTGTTTTATTACAGAGAGTTTATAATAAAAGAAAAATCCTTTGCTTCAGGTAGTTACAGCCTCTCTGCCTCTCTGTTTTTAGCAGTTTGTTATCACTTTGCTTCATACAAACAAGATTTTCTGACATAATTTTCTATTCTTTCATGTCCTTCTCCCTTTTTATGCCTTGCATCTTCATCTGCTGCTTGCTAATTGCTAGGGAAGGCAGACAAGATGCTCCATTGGGAACAGATGGCTTTCTGGAAATCTCCCAACAAGGACTACTCCTGGAATAGATTTCATCTGCAGGCCCCACGCAGAGGTAATATATGATACCTACAAATAGATAGTGCTCCAAAGGCTGAGGAAGGCAAAAAAATATATCCTGCTGGAGTTCTTAAGCCTGTTATGACCACAATTGCCAACAGAAGAGCAAGCATAAAAATGAATCCTATATATAGCATTCCATTTTTGAAGTTAATTTTCTTTACTTCCATATAATCTCTACAACAGGGACAGCTATCCTAAAATGGTTTCTGAAGGGCTGTGTTTTACTTCTCAAGGGTAGATTCAAAACAAAATTCGAAATCAGCTATAATGTTATCCAACTTTACAAAATAGTGTGAGATGGCACACAACATATGAAATAAATGTTAAAGCCTTCACAAAACTAAGAGTAAATGATATAGAAACAAATATCTTGCATTACAGTGAGTGTGAAGAATTGCCTTTGTCAATGTTGTCTTGCTCTTCTGTGTTTTTGCACCTTTACTTACTTTCATCACAGAGAGGAGAGATGCTATTTGTAGCATTTTATCAAATACATATTTATTTTGTTTGTTTTGGTTCAGTTTTCCTTAATCCAAAATAAAATTGATGATAACCAGGTTGTATATGGTTGCTCTGTGTGTCTGGAAAATATTATTCTGAGATTATGGATAAAGCAATAAAGCTGGGAGATCAGAGATATACTGTTTATGATAAAAAAATACAAGCTGTGAATAATAAAGTGACAACAGTACTCTGTATCCTCAGTATTCTAACCTCAGCCTTGAAATAATGTGTGTTCACAAAGCAAAATTAATATTAGGGAACATAATTTTTCATTATTTATGAAACAAAAATACTATGTTCTGGTTTTGTTTGGTTATAAATAAGAGTCAGTGAAAAGGAATCCTAAAAATTCAAATACTAGAATGCAAGTACCAGAAAGAAATTATCAATGCCTTATGGGCTTTAAAAATTTGGACATGCTACCTTTTTGTGGAGGAAAAAGGAAATATGTCTTGATTGTCTTTTAGCAAGTAAGGATTAACAATGTTATGATGACTTTTGGGTACTTGAAGGGATTTATTTTTATTATAAAGAGAAATGGGAGCACAGAGTCCATGCTGAATAACTTCAGGCTGAATCTGAACTGTGCCAGTGTGTTCCCATTATTGTTTACCTGCCATGTAGATTGTATCATTCTGCTTACCCTACATGTGTACAAGTGGAGCCTTTACAGTCTTGGAGTAAGTTAATGAACATTGCAGTGCATAACTGAGAAGAAAATAAAGGCATTCCAGTGAGATCTGATCACAGTGAACTGTGTAGAGCCATTACAGATCACCAGCAGCTTTTTCACAGTCAAGACTGCTGCTGCAGAGATGAGGGAAGGGCTTGAAGGCAGATGTTGAAATGTTTTTGCAAAAATGCTGAGGCAGAGATTGTAGGAATGACTTTTCCATTGATGACACTAAGTGAAAAAAATTCTGTAAGTGAGGTTCCTTTCCTCTACATTTCAGAGAAATGTACAGACTGCACTAATAATTTAACTAAAGGATTTAAAATTCCCTTGAGATCTGAAATCCTCCTGTGAATGTTTTATTGACAAAATGAACTAGATGAGAAGGTAAGGAGGTATATCATAAGCAGCAGAAGTATAATTCCTCATGGATCATTGGATCTCACAAAGCCATCAGAGACATTAGAGATCCTCCACTAAGAGAAGGGGTCTCCATGTTCTTGGTCATTCCACTGCCTTTTCCAATGGTGTAAGGTCTGGAGGTGGAAAGTGTAAGTAATTTTCCACAGACAGCTTTCTCTACAAAAACTGTATCTGTTAAGGCCTTGGTCAGAGAAATGCTCTTATTTGGCTGTGACTCTGTTGACCTTGGCTGTGTTTGAGTTACCAGCCTAGAGGTAAAATTGCTCTTCCTAGCAATTAATTTCTCCAACAAGATTATAATCTTGCAACTGAAGCAAGACTATGTTGCTGCATTTACCAGATGCTTAACAATCTCTGTCAGGAAAAGTAGATTGATGTTGTTCCATTTCCTTTTATTATAGCTTCTGACATGAGAGGAAGTGGAATCTCTGCTCTTAACTTTTGGCCAGCAATCATAGCTGTGGGAGGAACACAGCCTTGAATACAGTCATTAAAATTCAATGCAACAATTACAGTTAATGTGCATTAATTTGGGCATGTTAAGCTACTTAGTACATGCCGGATATATTCTTGTAACTGGCAAGAACAAGGACTTCATCTTTAGCAGTGTCACAGATTCTGTTAAGCAGAAACTGTGATCTAAGTAGCTTGTTAATAAACAGAATTATGTAGTAATTTTGTCAGTGAGAGTGAATATTTTCTTGGTAATTTCATATTTTTCAAGTTTTTACACTTCAAATCTAGGTTACGAATTTCTGATAGCTGATTTCCAGCTACTCCAAGCTGCTAATTCTGAGTCCAAGCCACTGGCTGCTGAGGAAGTGCTAGAGATAGAAGTGATCAAACAAGATCTTAAAAGTTTTCATGTTTCAGCTTTTATGTGCCAAAAATTTTAAGTTCCTATTCAATAATGACATTTCTATAATTTTGACAGCTCAGATTAGCCTAAAATATTAGTCTGAGATCCATGTTTAAGAACTCCAGAAGAGTTTTTGTTTTCTACTAACACATGGTTCAGGCTTTGAATTGTGTGCATTTGATCAACAGTATTTATTTATATTCCTCTGTATTCACTATGAAAAATACCTGATGTATTGCAATTGCTGGAATGACATTCTGGCACATGCAGTCATTAGAAAATTTGAAAGTTTTTCATGACCACTCTAAGGCACTGTAATAGAAAAACAAATGCACTGTCTAATTAATCACTCTATATTGATGGAATAGGTAAATTAACAGGAAAAAAATCAACCTTACTGAAACCTGGTTACCTTCATGTATATGGTAGATTTCATCTATTCTCCATCTATTACAACAGATAAATGTTGAAAGCTGCAGTCTTTAAATTTAAATGGATACACTAATTTGAAACAACTTTTTGTAGCTTACAGTGTATTTTACATCTACTGTGTAAAATCTAGGACTGAATATGCATATAGCTAATCAGATGTTCTGTAGTAAAACTGGTCAAATATTTCTGTAGCTTTTAGAAAATAAACAAAAAATGAAAACTGCTTCCCCCCCCCCCCCCCCCGCCAGAATCATTCAAATGAGGATAAACATGATCTATTATGTTAACTTGTCGGGTAAGACTACTTTGAAATTATTTTCAAGTATGGATTTAAGTTAACTGAAGCCAGATTGTTTTTCACATACCTGAGAGGTCCACAGCATGCTTCCAACAATTCATACAGCCAATAGCCCATTCCTTGATTCATGGTGAATTTTTTTCCCTGTCATGGAACTATTTTTATTTCATTACAAAATGTAGGTTTTTCATATCAGATCACAAGTAGAAATCTAGTCACACAAAGATAGGGTACATTCATATTAGTATGTTTGACCCAGATATTATCTGCACACCACAACATCTGACTGACAATGTGAGACATATGATTCAAATTTTCTTCAATTTATTAAATCTTGCTAAATAAAGTGATATTTCTGTCATGTGATGAGAGGCAGAGGTGGCATCATATAGTTGAATTACTGTGAAAGAATCTGTCTTAAGATACAGCATTGCAAAGTTATCTCATAATTTTATAGAAAATTAATATTTGCTACTAGATTAGCCTTTTTCAAAATTGATCAAAGATTTCCCTTTTTCCATGTCCACTGGAAGTGTTATTCTCTTTGGATACTCCTGGTGTTTAGCAGTCTCTTCAGGATTTACTCCTCAGTTACGTCTGGGAAACTGGCAAATACCATTCTGGTTACTCTGTGCCAAGCAGCTATATTCCACTTGTAAGAGCTTTGCAACTGAAGTAACACTTTCATCTGCACACTTGTTTATACTTTTCCTCTTCGATCTTCCTTTGTTTGTTTACATCTTTCTCTTGTTTTAGAGCACATATTATACATTCCTTACTACCCTAGAGAAAAATGTTATCTCCAATTTTGATTATGCATTATTTAAATCAAGCTGAATTATTTAGCTGTGAGAAATATTAATATAAATATCCTAATATAATTTAGCAATTTACAGATCTATAGGTCTACAAATATAAGCCATACAAATAGCTAAGCTATCTTCAAGTAGACAACAGGATTCTGTATTTAGAAGAAATTTGAGTAAAAGGGAAAGCTGCCAGCTAAAGTTTTTGTGCTAAATCATTCTTACACATAATCATCCCTATATATGCTCTATTCTCCAGTCAAATTTGGAAAGTATTCCAAAAATTTAACCCTGGAGATAAATCAAATGTACGGGCTTTTTTGTTTCATCACAAGTCTACAACAAGCTAATGTAAGTCACCACCAAAAAAGATAAGGCTGACTGCTTGAATTCCTGAATGTCCTGCAGCAAGACGATTTTCAGAATTTACAAATAAATTCATAGTTTCTGCAAAGGACAGTTGAAATTGGCATATATTGTGTTTCTGGTAATAATTCCACACAATCCTTTATCTCAGTACAGGATGGAATGATTATTTTTAGTGGCTACAAAATGTAGTTTCCATATATTTTCTTTCTAATCAAGTAATCTATAGACTGCACTCTCCTATTATTTTAGGTTTCAGCTTTATACCCTAAGAATTCAAACATAAACACTCTGATGAACTGTCAGTTTTAAAATATGTTAACACTATTTATCAAGCATGATTTAAAAAATAATATAAAGAAAAAGTGCATCACAACAGTTTTTAAAATTTAAATAAGATGTTCGCAATACCAAAAGACAAAGTTTTACTAGATATTAAATAGTTTTGTTCTCAGTCTCATGTGAGCAAGTGCACTGTTACTTCATTTGGCACTTTATAGCTATTGTCAACAAGAAGTCATTAGCAGTCTTTCATCTACAGAAAATCAAACAAAGTTGGATGAATGGAATAATATTTTTCATGAAAATATATCAACTCTTTTTCTATCTACAAACATAATTTATTGTTTTATAAACTTTATTAATGTTTTTAAAATTCATACCCTGAAATGGAGCAAATCAATCCTTTTTGAAAAGGGAATGTGACAAAATGAAAATGGGGCTGTGAGCTATTTAAACACAAACTAGAAAAAATGTGATTTTTAAAACATTGAAGAAATAAATTTATTGCAGTTAAGTTGAAATTATTTGTCTTTCTTTTCTATATCTAAATGTCATCATTTCTTATCATATGAGAAATAATATTTTTTCTGCTTTTATGTTTACAGTTACAGATGTGGTTAAAAAAAGAGTAGAAATTTTAAGAATATGTATTAAAAAATTCTAAAAAATTGAAATGAAACAAACCAAACAAACCAACCAACCATGACCAAAAAAAAAAGCCAGTTAAAAAAACCCTTCTGAGAAGTGCAATGTCCGGGTCAATTTTTTGATTCCCTGTGTCAGAAATCCCTCTTGTTAAAAGTATCACACAATATTCTGAGTTGGAAGCCTCCCACTCTGATCATCAAGTCCAACTCCCGGCCCTGTGCGGGTGTGCCCAAGAATCACACCATGTTCTTAGAGCGCTGTTCAAATGCTCCTTGAGCTCTGTCAGGCTGGTGCTGTGACCACTTCCCTGGGGAATTGTTCCAGTGCCCAATCACCCTCTGAAGGAGTGAAGAACCATCTTCTAATATCCAACCTAAACCTCCCCTGGCACAGCTTCAGGCCATTCCCTCAGGCCCTGTCCCTGTCACCACAGAGCAGAGATCAGAGCCTGCCCCTCCCAAGGAAGCTGTAACTGCAGTGAGCTCTGCCCTCAGCCCCTCCAGGCTGGACAGAACAAGTGACCTCAGTCACTCCTCACACAGCTTCACCTCAGGGCCCTTCACCATCTTTGTTCCCTCCTTTGGACACTCTGCAATAGTTTCATGCCCTTCTTACATTGTGGCACCCAGAGCTGCCCCAGCACAGGAGGTGAGGCTGCCCCAGTGCAGAGCAGAGCAGGACAATCCCCTCCCTTGGGCCATGCTGTCCCTGATGTCTCCAGGACAGGGATGGCCCTTCTGGCTGCCAGGGCACTGCTGGCTCAGGTTCAACTTTGTATCAACCAGGACCCACGAGTGCCTTTATGCAGTGCTGCTGTCCAGCCCCTCACTGCCCAGTCTGTCTGTACACCCAGGGTTGTCCCATCCCAGGTGCAGTGTCCGGTGTTCCTTTGTTGACCTTCATGTGGTTGGTGATTGACCAATCCTCTTTTTTGTCAATGTCTCTCTGCAGTGCATCCCTGGCTTCGACAGAATCAACAGCTCCTTCCAGTTTTGTACCATCTGTAAACTTGCTTAGTGTCCCTTCTGGCCCTGCATCCAGGTCATTTATGAAGATGTTGAAGAACACAGGGCCAAGTGTGAACCCTACTATTGATAGCTGACCAGTCTGATGTCACCCCATGCCCTGAAACCCTTTGTGTCCAACCCATGAGCCAGTTTCCCACCTGTCCCATGATGTGTTTATCCAGCTGTGGGCAGGACATTTTGTCCAGAAGCATCCTGTGGGAGACTATTGAAAGGTTTGATGAAATCCAAGATTGCTTCCCTTGATCATCTCGATGCGCTACGTTGTCATAAAGGGAAATCAGGTTTGATAAGCAGGACTTTCCTCTCATAAAGCCATGTTGGCTGTGACCAAAGACTGCATTGTCTTTCAGGTGTTTTTCTATACCTTCCAGTATAATCTTTACTGTAATTTTACCAGGGAGAAAACTAAGATTGACAGGCCTGTAGTTTCCAGGGTTATCTTTTTTGCCCTTTTTGAAAACTGGGAAACTGGGACAACAAGTGGGGGGAGCGTTTACAGCTGCAAAAATCTTGGTGAACACTGAAAGAAAATAGTATGTCTTTTTCTGTCTTAAAAAAAAAAAAAAAAACAACCTCCCCTTTTTAGTCCAAAAAAGACTTCTCAATCATTAGGGGACCCAACATCACACTTTCCCAGAGAAACCCCTACTAAGGCTAACTGGCAGAAAAGGATAACTCTAAGGAGTCACTCAGAGATACCCACAATGCTGACTGACTGTCTTTTAAGGATTTTGAGACTTTAAGCTGTGCATTGATGGATCAGCAATGCCTAAACACCTGGGACTGAGCTCAGCACAATTTGCAGCTTCTCATTCTCTGTGTCACTTAGAACTAGAGAGAATTTCTCTCTGTTTTACCTGTATCTGAAATCAAATCAATTAGCATCTGTAAAGTACTCTGGTAGAACATCAGCCAATAAATTATACAGGAAACAAAGTACCCACATTAAAATTGTCAAACATTTCATGTATCTGGAAGTCTCTTTGGAATTTGGTTAAATACATTGAAAGGAGGAATCTATATGGTAAAAATCTACAATTGAAATAAACAGAAAGCCTTTGTTACACAGCATTACCTAAATTTGGTTTACAGACATGTTCTGTTGTAGCTGATAATGCGCCATGAAGTGTGAATGGAAATGGAAATGAAGTGCTAAATGATGAGTTACACTACTCCAATTACACATCAGAAACAACATCCTTTATCTGGGCTGTTAGTGCCAAGAATATTACTTAATACAACAGGAAGGGCTGAAGGGAAATGGGGAAAAAATGCAGTGTAAGTACAGCATTATTCAATAGCAAATGAAATGTGTAGACAGGGTATTCTTTTGTATCAGTTGTTCAGAGTACACATTTGCATTGTTGTCTAGGTTCTTTTAAGATATTTTTGCAGAAAAAGTTTGAGGAAAGATTGTGTTTCATTTATTCCCTACTTCCCTTTAAATCATCAATAAAACCTTTAAACCAGATGGAAAGAAGAGGTATCCAATACGATAGTCTCAAACTAAGTACTCAGATGCTGAACTAGTTAAAGTCTTAACCATATGTTTAATTTCAAATATGTGTGTCCCATTTTGAGATTGTGTGTCTTAAGTTCAGCCTGTATCCACATGTTTATCTTAGCTGAACTAAGCAACGCTGAGGCACAATTCACACATAACACATGAACCTCTAAACCACTTAGCACAGTCCTAACCTATTTTGGGCTAATTAGTAGCAAATTAGCCAAGTACAGGGAGAAAAATCACTGTCCTGATCCTGCTGGCCACACTATCACCAATACAAGCCAGAACACCATTGGCCTTCTTGGCCACCTGGGCACTTCTGGCTCATCTTCAGCTGCTGCTGACCAACACCTCCAAGTTCTTTTCCAAAAGATGTCAAGGAGATCAGAGTGCCAGCTAAACTGTGGATATCAGTCCAGCTATTTCAAAGGGCTTTCCATGGTGCTACCAATTACCACTTTGAAAATAAATCTTTAAAAACCTAAAATATAATCTAATTCTAGAATCAGCTCCATCAAGCTCACAGGAGTATCATGGAATAAAAAAATTGGTTAGTCACATAAGCCACCAGGTATTAAAGGGAATACAGACAGGGAACAGATCTGGAGGAGGAAGTGCCTTTGTTACACTGCCACAGCTGAGGGTTGACCACTTTTCAAACCATCTTGCTTCTTTTGCTTTCCTTTCATCTGCGGCCCATAGCCAAGGCTTTTGAGGAACTCAAACCGGGAACCTGGCCAACTGCTACAAAGGTTGTTACATGGTTTCCGAATTATGTTCTTGAGTAAGGCAGATGTTGTTTAAAATACAGAATGCAAAACACTAAAAAAAGAATGACCAGTAAAGCGAGTAACTACAAGAGCACATTGCCCAGAATAGATTTTATACATCGTGTCTGCTTGGCAGCTGGTCTGAGTGCTGCACGGAGGAAAAAGAAAAAAAAAAAGGAAAAACTAAGAAAGAAAAAGGAGCAGTTAAAAAAGAGTCTGAACCTCCAAAAGGCCAAGATAAAATGCTGTTTTTTCTCAAGAAAATGCCAGGAACTATTCTTTTCACTGTCCCATACTTTTCCAATTGCTCATTATTTAATTATAGTAATTTTATGGCATCTATTGTTACATTTCCTTACAGGTAGAAAGAGAACACAAAGTCTTTATCTATAATTGCATTTAATTTAAACCAAATTACAAAACAAGGAAGAACAAAAACTAAGAACTTGCATTATTTAATGTAACATGAGCTGGATGAAAGCAGAAAATAATTTATTGTTAATCTAGCTTTTTACAGAAGTGAAAAAGTACACATAGCTGCTACTTCTTCAACTGAGCCATTTGTGCAGTGTCACACTTGCCTTAGGGAGACTTCACCTAAATCTTCCTTCAGCCAATGCTATATACCCCAAGCTTTAGGAATACTATCATAGCTGGAGGCAGCATTGTGAGGATTATGTCTTTTGAATTCCTGTAGTTTGTACTGATGTCAAGGAATCAGATATTTGCCTGACTTTTCACAGACAGAAATTTAATTGTTGGAGTTATTGTGGAGGCATTATGTTAGACTGTCAGGGACAATTAGCCTCAAAGCACTTTAATCTAATGTTTGTGATGTACACATCACACAAAACTTTCACACAAACCCAGTATCCTACCAAGCAAAAGGAAAGCCTGAGAAATTACCTGCTCTGTCTGCATCAGAATTGTGCCTGGTTAAACATGGTCACCATATTTTTTATGCCACTCATAGCTGAGCTGACACCCAAGCACCCTGCTTCCATCTCATATTCTGCCTTGGAAACAAGAAACCCCCATGCCCACAGACAAAATAGCCAAAATCAGGGCAGAGATAGCACAGAAACACAGAGTTCAGAGGTTGAGCAATTTTTCAACTTCTGCTCTGCAGATCCATGAGTTACTAAGAAAAAAAGAAACTCACTTCCCATAATCTCCATCTAGATCTTCTGAAGTTCCTGCAAAAAAACAAACTAGCTGGAGAAAGAAAAGGAATGTTGCAGCAAGCTTCCTCTCATTCTACTCTCCCATCTAAATAACCTGCCTTGCTGATAACCTGCAGATCTTTCAACAGATAACCTGTAGGTTAAAAATAGGTAAACACAGTACTCTTGAGTCATGTTCCCATCTTCCTGTCTATCCTTAAATTTCTAACAAATAATAAAAAAAGGAAATTAAAAAAGGAAAAGCTTATTTTTCCCAAAGAAAACCTTGTTCACAGAAAGAAAAATGTTGGAGATCCTCTAGTGTCATTTGTATATGTCATGTTATCACCTGGGGTTTGGTGGCTTAGGGCAAAACACTCCATTTGTCACCTTGAACAGAATTGATTTGAATTCTTCAGGGCAAGAGACATACAAAATGTCCATCCAGACCTGGATGTTGGGCATTAATCCTATGTCTAACAGTTCCACCATAATACTGAGAATCTACTAAATATTCTTATATTGCTTTAGATTTTATCTGCAAACTGTCTAGAGATGATAGCTCTGGGTATGCAAACATGCATTGTCATCAGAGACAGGTGTGCAATGTTTGGTTTATACAGTCATAAAAGCATTTACTAAAATAGAAAGGAAAAATGCTACTCTTCTTTCTAACAGATTGTTGGCTTGCTGCTAACAATGAACAATATAGAAAGGTAACCTTGAAAAGGACAATACCATCTACAGACCCTGAAGGCAATTAAGGATAAGAATTTGTTTCCCATGAAAGCAGTGACATCTCAGTATTTTTCCTTTTTTTCCATCTTCAAAATCTTTTGGCAAATCGCACATTTCCTGCTGTATCTTCTGCTGTCATCTCCTTTTCCTTGAAATTCCATGCCAAACAGGCCACTGTAGTTCTGATGTACTTTTCAGTTTTGTTGATGTGCCTCATGAAGAGATAATGAAATTATTTCTTCCTGTTCACTTTCCTCCTGAAAAGAGTGTATCAGCTCAATAATTATGTTCTTTTTTCACTCCAATATTATTTGTGCTCAACCTTGTCTTCCTTTCACACCAACTACACTGTTGTGCTGCAGTTGCTGATTTTTAAACTCAACTTCAAAATTATAGAGCAAAATGATGATTCTTGAGACAAAAGGGAACAATTTCAGTCAGTCTCTACAGCTTAGACAGTGTCTCTCCAGAATATTTTCTTTCAGGTTTTCAAGGGCAAGAGAACATCTTCTCATCTGCACAAGTTCACTTGTACAGATGAGAAACCAAGAAAGGCTTCTGTAACTCCAATGTCAAACCCTGAGGATGCGAAAGTTTGTGCAAAATCAGTCTTTGACATAGATGTGGTAAAGTGAGACAGAAGTACAAGTCAGAACAGCTGAGGTCAGAAGGGACTTGTGGAGGTTGCCTTGTCCAGTGTCCATGATCAAAGCCAGCTGATCTCCTACAAGGTACCCAGGGCTGTGTGTGATTTGTTCTTTAATATCCCAGATGGAGACCACACTACCTTGCTGAGCAATCTGCTGCAGTATCTGACCACTTATAGGAAAAAGAGTTTAAATAGGGTTTTGTATATTTCAAGAGCCTTGAAGTCTGTCTCCAGTCTTTATACCTTCCCATCAGGCATTTTATACATATTGATAAAATCTCCCTGAGCATTGTGTCCTCCAGGCTGCTGAACAGTCCCAGCACTGTTTCCTCATATGACAGAGGCTTCATCCCTTCAGCATCTTTGTTGTTCTGCAATGCTGTCTCCAATAAGTCCATGTGTGTCTTGTCATCAAGGGCCCAGAATTGCAAGAGTCCAGATGTATCTCACCAGTGTGGAGCACAAGGGAAAGATGATCTGCCTTGACTTGCTCTCCTCATTTAGTTCACAGTGCTGTTGGTAGTCCAGAATGCAACAAAAGCACTTAATCGGCTCACGCTCATCTTCTTGTCCACCAGAACTTCAAGGTCCTTCTTTTCAAACCTGCTTTCCAGCTAAACAGACCCTAGTCTAACACAGTGCATAGAGTTATTTGCATTTGTTGAATTCTCTGAGTTTCCTGTCAGCAAGTTTCTCAAGCCTGACAATGGTGCCTGATGGCAACCTGCCCTTTTGGCTATATCAAGCATTCCTCCACATTTTATATCATCTACAAAGGACAAACTCTGTCCCATTGTCCAACTCCATAATGAAGATGTTTAGCAACATTGTTCCCAGTATCCTGTCTCAGGGCAGTTGAATGTCTGTGTGTATCTGTTCAAACCTGTACATATTTAAAATATATATTGAAAAACAAAAAGGTGCAGAAAATATTGAAGACACAAGTCAACTATATGGATCTCATTTTAGAAATCACTTTCTGTGGACTGTCTGGATAAGAAGGATAAGGACAGGAGGCTCAGGAAACCTTCACCTCTGCCTTGAATAGATGTAATAGGCAGGCACCATTCCAGGGACAAGCTGCCAGAGGGATGATTTCTACAAAGTCACAGTTATGTCACACAATCATGACTTTGAGCAGAAGACACTGCCTTTCAATTCAAGGAGAAGCATCTTCTCACCTTTTGAAAGCAGCACAACTGATGTTACAGCATGGGATTTTTCCTGGAAGCAGGAACCACAATCCTCATGTGGTTTCTCCATGGGAAGGGAACTTCACTTCCCCAGCAGCCAGCCCTATAGCACCAGTGCAGCTAAGTGTGGTCTTGCTATTTGTAGGTGGAACTAAACAGCTGTGTTCTTACTTGAATCCTTCTGTTCTCAAGGTAAGGACGTTTTAATCCTGAGAGTATTTACAATGGCAGAAAAGACTTTCTCAGAAATTGAATTTAATATTAAAATAATCAAGGTAAAGGAAAAAAAAACCATTGAAAAGGGGCTTTAGTTAACTAAATAATCTTTACTTAGAGCTCTTCCAAACTGAGTCAGGTGTAAACAGAGCATGAAATAAGTACATCTGTACATCGTTTCAAACGCCATAATTTTTAGTTCAACAGAGTAATTTCTGGAAGTCTCTCTAAAACATCCATAATTTTAAGCATATCTACTTATAATATATGTGTTGTGTAGAGTAGAAGATGGAAAAGGAAAGGGTTAAACAGAGAGTATTGTGTGCCACAAGCAAATTCAGAATAAAGAGAGAAAGTGTGGAAGGAGGTGCAGAAAGACAAGTCTGTGTCTGTCAAAACATGAGAATCAGAAATGATTAGAGTCCAAATTACAAGTCTGTCTGTCATGAAGCCTGATAGATTTAAAATACAGGAGAAGGCAAATGACAGTTAAAGAACAAGCTGGAAAAACTGTTGCCAAAAAAGAAATATCACAGAAGAGTAGCCTGACACAGCCAATCAAATTAAGAGCACCCTTCTTGATGGAAAATTGCTTATTGTAAATGAAGGTAAATAACTGTCTAGAGGAGCAACAGACAATGGAACTTAATGAACACTCTGAACATCACTATTTACTGTGTGAATCATTAACACTGAATCCATAGCGAACTAGATTGGGAAGAAGTTCAGAAATTGTCTGAAATATTCTGTGCACCTGGACAAAAATTCATTTGACACAGCATAGTTCATTCATGTCTGTGAAAGACAGACTTTTTCTGCTAATGCTCCTGAATATATCATAATTAGCTAATATTCTTTAAATAAGACAAATATAGGATAGATCTTTAAAAAGATGGGATATCCTAGAAGTTAATTTTCAGTGTGACTGGAAAGGATTTTTTCTACATATTCATATTTTATTTATGGCCTTCCTTATAAAACACTCAGCTTGTTTTTCCTCCAGGTTTGTATGTAAAATAATATTGGCTTTACAAATAAGCTTGTGGAACTAATACAGAAAAATGAGGCTGAATGTCAAAACTCTATGTCCAATTTAGACTTCCAAAACTGTCAGAATATTTGTTATTTTCCTTAAAACCTCAGCTGTTGAAATCAAAAGTAAGTAAAAGATTTGAAACTTTTATTTAAGAGAATGGTTTATACACATCAGAGTGTGAATTGGCTGTAATGATGAAACAAGCCATTTACTCAGAAAACAAAAAGAAGAGAGGAAAAATGCAATATTAATTTAAAAACATATATATAAAATTAAAACCCAACAAAAACAAAAGCAAAAAAGACCCTATGCAAACAAAATCAACCTTAAATGATTTTGGGGGTAAATACATTCTTTTCTAAATCTTAAATATTAATTTGGAAACTCTTGACATAAAGGGCACTTCAGCAACCAGGGAGTAGATAGAAGGTATTGTATAATTTTTAAAGAAATATGAGCTAGCTCATAAATTTGAATTTGTGTTCCAGCTCAGAATCTAAATTTGGAGGTTTCCAGATCATAGCTTTTGCCTTGCACTCACCTCTAATTTGTGTTGAAGCATAAATAAGACTGAGTGGGAGAGTGGGGTCACAGGGAAGTGATCCCCCTGGGTATAGTGACAAGTTTTCTATGATCCATTTTGCTCAGTAGTTAACAACTATCTTCTGTACATATAGATTGCTGAGAAGAGGTAGCAAGGTGACTCCTTGGGAACATGATGAACCAGCTTTCAGGCAATGTGTTTAAGTATACTTTTTCTTGCAACTTCCCTCGCCCCCAAATGTTACTGGGTGTCTAACCCCAAAGAATGTGTTTCTGTTCTACCTGAACCACCTGAAATGCTGAGTATCCTTCAGAGACAGAGCTTCCAGCATTCATAGCACTCTGCTAAGTTCTTATCTATGTTTGTAGCTGACAATCAGTAGATAATAATGTTTGCTGAGGTTGTATCATAGAGTAAGCAATAAGTTCCCAGTTTGCCCTCAGCTAAACAAAGCTAAATAAGCCAGCTTGCTTTTGCACTTGCTGAAAACTAGAGCAATTTAAGAGATGCTCTATTTATCTTCATTAGTAATGGCTTTCCTCTGTCCCTGTAACCAGTTCTCCTTTAAAGCACTGGAAAAGCTGGTATCTCTGGCAGATGATTTTAAAGTTATACAGATAGTTATCTCATATTTACACACAGTATAAAATGAAATACTTGTGCCTAGAATGGCTTCAACTTGCCAATCTCTAACACCTTGCACATAAGGAAATCCTTTAACAATGGAATGAAGTTCAAACTAAACAGAGCGGAATTGTTTTGAAGGACGGTTCATTTCCTACTTCTGGCTTTTTACTGTTGATTATTTAGGCACTCATTTCACTTTATAAATGGAAACTGAATCATAGTTTACCACTGGAAAATGATTGGAAATCAGAGTCCATTTGAGTCACAGACACAGCTATTTCCTCTCTAAACAGGAAGACTGTGCTCAAATGGTCCTTTCGGGAGCTCTGAATGATAAAAAACCTGTTTCTAGCCTCCTTCAAAAAGATCTGTGCAGTGTTTTCATACTTCACTTAGGAAAAAAAGTCAGGATGTTCCTATTCAAACATGGATGCTAGAGCAGAAAAAAGGAAAGGTGAATATACATTCTCTACTTATCTAGACAGCATAAAGTCTGTTTGAAAACCTGTAATAAGACAGCTCACCTAGCTTCTAGCTTCTCTCTTTATAAATTATAAATCTTTATTTATTTTCATATATATATATACAAAAGAAGACTGGAAAAGGCAGGTCGATGATGGTAGACACCAATGAGAGTATTTTTGTAAAAAAATGCATTATAATATGTGATTCCTTTCTGCTCATCTAAAATTTGTGACAATTTCCAAACAATGAAAGCACTCCACCCTTTCCTTCTGGCATTAGCATCTGTCCTTCTCTAAGAGATGAAGAAAGTAGGAGAATTTTGCAGTTTGTCTTAAAAAACAGGTGCAGGATATTTGTGATAAATTCTAAACTCCAGAGACTGTAGAGAAATGTTTTTATCTGGTAATCTCAGTGAGTCTGAGAGCAGAGGCAGCAGGGTTGGATTTGGAACACTGTGGTTCCTGATGGGAGGGAGAATGCAGTTACCAGACATTTCGCAAGTGCTACAGGGCTGCAGCTCAGACCATTCAAACCCCAGCCGTGCCAGTATCATGTGCACAGAGAAGCTGTTTTCTGTCATGAGGCACTTGATCAAATATCCATTTGTGTGTCCCAGGTGCCTAGAATTGTCTTGACTCCTTTTGAGTGAAGAAACATGGGCACTTCCTACAACACAGTTTAGCTCCTCTTCAATTAGATATCCCTAATGGTTCAACTGAATCATATTTTAAAAATACTTTTTTTTTTTTTTTTCTGTATGTTTTTTCCCTATACAGGGAGTATAGGTTGACTGGCTTAGACATAAACACCCACACTGAAAACAGCTGCAGTTTTTGTCTATTCTAATGGCAAATACTTGTCACAGCACCCCAAAAACCCTTTCATGAATATTGAATAGGGTGAAGTGCTCTCTCAGGTCCTTTCCCTCAAAGTAACTTCCCAGTCAGCTGGTTCCAGCCTGCACTGTTGCATGGAGTTACTCTATCTCAGATGCAGGATTTTGCAGCTACCTTGGTTGAACTTTATGAGGTTCATATCATCCCATTTCTCCAGTTTCTGAGGTCCCTCTGAACTGCAGCTCTACTTTGCAGAATATTGGCTGTTCCTCTCACACCGCCGATCTTGTTCAGGGTACACCCCATTCCATCCCCCAGGTCACCAGGGAGAATGATAAAATGTACTGGCTGGTCTCAATATTGACCCTTGAGGAAACTGAATGCTGCTGGGCTTCATAGCACTGAACAAAAACATTTGAGGTTGGCCATCCAGGTAGTTTTGTGTGTACTTACAAGTCCAAACACCCTGATTGTATCTTGCCCTCCTAGCCATGGAAAAATCCCTGTTGGTCTCCCCTCACCCACAAAGCCATCTGTCTCTTTAGGTCAGGCATAATTTGTAAATTTGTGCTGGCTGTTTCCAGTCTTCTTGTGCCTCCCATGCCTGGACATGTTTCATCATCTCCCCTGCCCAGCTCCAGCCCTGGGCACTGGACAACTCCACCCAGGGTTGGGGACAGACTAGGACAGGGGCTTGTGGGTGGACCAGGCCCAAAGGACATGTGGTCAGGTAGGGCTGGGCCTTGAAAAGCTGGAGACCAGCCCTGCTTTTGACACCACCTGGTGTCATTGCTGAGCCAAGGGCTGGTGGCCAGAGTAGGGTCTTGTGGAAGGAGCCTTGGACAAGGTGGAAGGAGCCTGAGGGAGGCTGTTGAGGGGTGGTGAATGAGAAGTATCTGCACAGGCTTCAAGATTTGGAGAAAATCATGACCAGGAGAGAAAATTACAGCTGTATAAGGCCACAGAAAGGAAGGGAATGAAGATCGCCATTTTCTGTGCTTCACCGGAGAGAAGGCTGGGTATACTTTGCAGATCCAAGTAATATCTGTATGAACCCACCCTGCCACAGAGGACTTGACCACTCATCTGGTCCTGCTGCTACTGACCGCTCCACAGTCTGGATGGTCAGAGAGGAGAGCCACAGTGAGAGCTGGTGTGCTGCTCATCAGTGCTCACCTGCCCCCAAAGAGCTGTCCAGATTGCCATCACACTTTCCACACTTGCACACACCTTGGGATACGAACCAAATCATTCTAGTTTCCACATTTTTTTTATTCTATTCCCTACTTATGATGCACTTCTGTAGAACAGGTGTGAAGAAGCCTCTGTTAATAATTTCCATGACGCTATTCTGACAAGCACCTCAAACTAAGCACTCTGAGCAGCCATTTGCCTGATTCCCTGACCTTTATGCTTCCAAGAAAGGCTGTATGGCTAGTAGAATTCACTGCTTGGTGTAGAAATAATGGCTTTGATGTAGGAGATACCAGAATGCCACAAGAATTAATTTTAAAAATGCCTATATCTCAGGATAAGGCAAGAAAAATAGCTAGGAAAAGGGTCTTTAACTAGAATGATGAATCCTCCAAAGGGAGCATTGTGGCCATTGATAAAACAGAATCAGACAAGGGGATGTGCTATTGTAAACCCAAGTTTGGTCCTCTGCATTGCTGTGCTGGTTTTTTTCTGAGTTAAGTTTCTTTGTAGGAGCTGGTGGGGGGTTTTATTTTGGATTTGTCATGAAACATGTGTTGATAACACAGGGGTGTTTAATTATCGCTGAGCAGGGCTCACACAGCATCAAGACAGTTTCTGCTCCTCACCCTACACCACCAGTGAGGAGGCCGGGGGTGCCCAAGGATTTGGGAAGGGACACGGCCAGGACAATGACCCCAACAGATCCAATGGATATTCCATAACATGTGGTGTCAAGCTCAGCATGTAGAGCTGGAGGAAGAAGGGAGAAGGGGGACAGTTTCAGAGGGATAACATTTGTCTTCCCAAGTCACTGTAAACATGAAGGTTCTCTGCTTTTCTGGGGACAGCTGAACACCTGCCCGCCTGTGGAAAGTGGTGAACGGACTCCTTGTTTTTCTTTGCTCCAGTGTGCTCTTTGTGCTCTACCTATAACTGTGTTTATCTCTGCCCATGAGTTTTCTCACTTTCACCTTCAGATTCTCTCCTCCATCCCACCAGGGGAAGAATGACTGAGCGTCTGTGTGGGGCTGATCTATCTACTAGGGTTAAACCCCCACAATTACTAATATCCTGTATTTCCATACTTTGAGCACCGTGTTCAGAGATCCTGTGTGACATGGGATACTTGTTATAACATGTGCAGAAGCACTTTCATCATCTCCTTCCTCCACACCTCCAGTTTAGAATTTGTTGTCAAATATCAAGGGGATTAGTTTCAAACATCAAAAGCAGATGTGAAGTTATGAGCAAAGCCTTTTTTTTATTTTTTAGAATATATATAAACCTGCATTTCAAAGACCTTAGATAAAGAAATATGAATCAGTTCAGACCATTCCTGTTTTGCAAAGCTATTTAATATTCTAGACTGCTGGTCTGCAGGCGTCCAAATGGAATGCTAATTATCCACTTTCTTCCCCAGCTAAAAGCTTCACTGGGGCTGACAGAAGGAAAGGCACTAGACTGTTGAACAACAATACCATGTTTTCAGTGAGAAAGACAACTATAAAATGTTTCCTGCAGCCTAATTCTTCCAGCATCAGCTGATCCTTTTTCTAGTCCCTACTTGACACCAGTTAATCTCTCCTCTACAGCTCACTATTCCCCAGGGCCTTAGCTCTTATTCCTTTACTTTATGCTGGATTTAAAATGGAGGTTAGGAAGAGCACATTGAGTCTCAAACACAGCAGAGTAATACATTAAAATTCCTCCTAATCTAATGAGATATCTTTCATTCCAGTCTTTTCTTGCCCACCAAAGGTATTTCCAAGATTGCTAGTTACCTGGAAGGTCTCCATCTTCTTTTCCTTAAAACAACCCAACTAAAAATCAGAGGAAAGAGTTCACCATGTAGTGCCAAAGTTCACATGTGTCAAGCCAAAGAAGCACCAAGGTAATATAAAGCATAATTTTTACTATGCTTCCCCACCAAGAATGTTTAGGCTAGATTTTTCGAAGGCCAGAATATTTAGGCAAGGTTTGTCAGGAAGGATAATATTACATTATACACTTGGAAGTAGTCAACCTTTGGAGTTCCCCTATCCATAATGTACATGCATAAAAAGTTTTATTATTGTCTAAGAAAACATATTAAATCTTTTGACAATTTCAATTCATTTCCTTTGAACCATGGTAATCAAAATATATTTTTATTATGTGTTTTGTTAACAGCTGTCAATATCAACATTTTGCAAGAATATTTTTATAAATTAATGCCTTTGAATAACATACAGGTTAACATATATAGCATAATCTATTCATAATGGGAGCTTTTTCCTTCAAAATGCTTTATTATTAAAATTTGTATTTGATGCTTTTGGAGATCAGTCCAAAGTAAAGTAAGCACATAAGTAAACTAAGCACAAGTTAATAGCTCAAAGGTATCTCTAATCACTGGTGAGGCAAGTTATCATAGCCCATCCTCTAGATGATAAGTACATGAAGTAGACTCCAAGCCAGAGTACAGACCTACTGACAGTGTTCCTTCTCCCTGGAAAAGTAAGGATTAATTTGAAATCCCCCTTTTAGGCTGCAGCTTCAAGAATTGCAACACTGATACAACATCTTGTTCTGTGAAATAAGGAATTCAGGCTTTTGTCTTCCTTTTTCCTCTTCTACCATGTCCTGGCCACATGTTCCCGTTTGGTTCCAATTCTCAGCTGAGAGAAGTTGCTAACTTATAAAAACAAACAAACAAACACCCAAAAAACCAAACCAAACCAAACAAAAAAACCACCCAACCAACAAAACAAAAACAGAAAAACCAAAACAAAAGAAAACAAACCAAAAACAAAAAACCAGAAAAATATGGGTAATTTTCTATTGGACCATGAAATAGAACTGTTTATGTAAGAGTTCAAAAAGTATCTTGGCCAATACAAAGATGGACAGAGGGTTATGATTCCCAGAACTGGGAAGAAGGTAAGAAAACTTCTGAGATAGAGAAGGGAATGACAGACCTGGTCTTTTGGAAAGTACATTCCATTAGGGCCACACAGGTGTCCATGAAAACACAGGTTGAGATTACACAGGGAAAAGTGCTTCTTCCCAGAGACTCAGGCAATTCTCTGAAGTCCAGTGTCTCTTTTTATGTTTTATTTATGTTTTCTTCTAAATTTGCATCTTTTCTGAATATGTCCAGGAGAAAAGGTCTGGAGTGACACTGGCAGGAACCAGAGCACATCCTCCTTGTCTTCCTCATTCTCACAGTTTCACAGCTCATTTCAATCTGGAGCATTTTTCTGCTTGAGTGACTTCTCTCTCTTCTTCTGAATCTTTCTGAACTCTCTGGTTTCATCAGCTCATGTCTGAGTTCCTAAGTACAGCAGAAGCATACACTGATCAAAGTTTTAAAATAATCGTTCCCATATACAGTCTACAATGCAACATAGGCATCCATAAGGCTCCTCCTATCAACATTCCCACTTTCTTTGCACTTTCAGACCGAAGGGCCTTTTTCATCCTTTGCACAGATTCAGCTCTGCTGATTCTGAAAAATAAAAATATTATTTACACTTCATTTGTATGTGCTCAGTATGACGAATTGGAATAACAGCTGAGAAATCGTGTTTTGTTTCATGGCCAATATGGCACATGTAAAATTTCTGCAGCAGCAGCTGAAAACCTGTGTTTTTCGTTTTGGGACCAATTTGACATCTTTTAGCAATTTTTTTGGGCAGCAATTCAGAAGGCTCTGATACCTCCCCTTCCCCAGACACCAATCTGGTATCTTTCTATCTAAGTTTTTTGACACCTTTTGTCTGTGGAAATCAATAAACAAAGTCTGAAAATAATTTTCTTTGCAAAAATAAACTGTTATGGAAATTTCTAGTATCATTTTGGCCAATGTACAACTTTAAATCCAGGAGTTTAATCTTTCCTTCCCTATGTTATTTTATATTTATTATACTTTATCTTAAAAATTTAATTAGTTTTTCTTTTGAAATATGACTCTTTAGATGGCTATGATCCAGGCACATATTTAAGTGAATAATTAGCAAAATTTTACCACAGAATTTGAAGGGTGATTGCTGAGGCTATTGAAATTTTTTTATAAGGCCTCGGATATTTTTTACATACCTGCTTCCTTTAATGTAGTTTTTATCAACCTGCTGTTCATGAAGGTGACAAACAGCTACCTTATGCCAGGAGTTCACTGTGACTTTAAAGCTAGTGCCTGTCGTGATAATCCTCTGAGCAGTTTTGTTCTCCCAGCCACATGTAACAGATTAACTGCATTGCAGCTTCCATGTTTAAAAGCCTTTGTCCAGCAAGGAATATAATTCTGGGGTAAGAGATATCACATGTACTTTTGCTAACCAGAGACAGAGCTGAAAATAATTTTGCATGGATATCAAACAATGCTTTATATCATGATAATAATGCTTCATTTTATTTGATGTATCTTGTACTAAAACATAACAAAGAAGGTTGTAAGTATGATTTAATTATTTTGTTTCCCCTAGCTTTTAGTTATTGACATGTCCTGTTCCACATTGCTGCTCTCTGTTCTGTTTAATCGAATATCCTAAATAAAAAACTGAAAAAAAAAAAAAAAGAAGAAAATTCTTACCAGGATTGACACTTTGCTGGCAAACTTAATTTACTTCAATATAACATATTTGTTTAAGTAGAATTTAGATTTCATTTTTGAAAGACGATGTCAAATACGTTTTCCTAGAGAAAAAGACCATTCCACCATCTCAAATATATGGCAGTGGTATACTGCAGGAAGAGCATGGATGCTTATTACATTAATTTAGTCCCTACATTCATTGTTTGCTCACTGTGATTATACAGAATCCTTTATAAGATGTAAAGATGGGATTTCCTCAGTCCAAGAAGGCTGTCCAGAAGTATCTTTGGTAAGTACAACCATATGAGTCTCTTAATGTGGCACTATTTATAGATCTTGGAAGTATACATGCCAATAAGTGAAATGAAATATAAGGGATATCCCAATATGGTATTGAATTTTGGCTTTGTGAAAAATTAAATACCCCTTGAGAATGTGGTAAATGCATAAGATACAGAACAAAAAATAGCAAATATTGTATAATTGTTCTCCTCCTGCTTATTCTATGAACATATACAGGGTACATAGTGGCTATTGTTCTTTTCCCTTTATAAGATAAAATTTCTATCAAGTTTGAAAAAATTTAATGTTTCTTGTATGCCTCCTGAGCAAACTCCTGTGAAGCAGTAAACACTATAGCATCCCAGAGATTGCTACTTCTCTGACAACATCTAAGTTTTCTGTGCTAACTCTGAGATAGATATCAGGATCTATTTTCAAGATAAATTATTTAGTTTTCCCTTCAAAAAACTGTTTTCCAGGCA
Source organism: Ammospiza nelsoni (assembly GCF_027579445.1). NCBI lineage: Eukaryota > Metazoa > Chordata > Aves > Passeriformes > Passerellidae > Ammospiza > Ammospiza nelsoni. The sequence continues at coordinate 77,219,656 of NC_080635.1, forward strand.
AGATATATGAGCTGCTTTGAAAAGGGGGTTGCTTTTTCTTTCCAGAGATTTTTCACATCAGCAGATCAGCCCCTGACATCTCAGGTTAAGCTATCTCAGCATAATCACTGATACCACAGGGTTTGCAGGAAGCAAGAGGAGCACTGTGAAGGTTTCAGGTCAAATATTAATCTACCTGACAGGAGCATGTCTGGAAAGTTTCATCTTCAGCATTCCAGTGATGCCTAAATTCTTCCCACCTGCTGGAATGACACGGATTTCCAAATTATAAGGTAATTTACAATTTAAAATTTGCATTTAAAAGTCTGTTTGAAGAAGAGGTTTTATTTGTTTCCTATAACTCTGTAAACTTACTAGCAAGCAAGGGCTGGAAACTGAGATTTTTTTAACTGTTTCTTAGTTTCTTTTTCCTGCTTCAGAGAAAAGCTAGGTCTCAGATGCAAACTTCTAAAGCCCCTAAAAGACACCATTTCTCTGTTCTGTGGCTGGGAATGGATAACACTTATTTCATCTATGTACATGGCATTTTTTCTACCTAGTGGTAAAAACCACAGCAGTAGCTTTACTATTCCAAAAAGCAGTTCCTTTTTAACAAAAAAATCAGGCAGAATTTGGAATATTAATCCTGTGTTGCATAACAGATGCACTATGTCAAATGAGTAAAATATTTTGGACTTGAGAAACTTTCCATGCAACAAACACTTGAAGAACTTCACCTGTTTTAGTTCTGTATAAATCAAGGTAAGATGATTTTACTTTTATTTTTATTTTTAATTTATTTTAAATTTTCTTTTTATTGTTACTTCCTTGCTTCAGCACAAAAGGATAGGGCATGCTTATCTTACAAAGATGAAGTATGTTATGGGAAGTGGAAAAGATAATTTTCCTGGAACACAGAAATCTAGAACAGATGGAGCTCTCATGAATACAGTGTCAGACATTTCAATAATGGTTGAAAAATGGATCAGCTACAATTAATTCCTACAAAGCATAATGGAAAAGGTCTTATTCCCATGCTCTATACTGACAGGTGTATGTGCAGTCCTCAGTATATCTCTTTCAGTCTGTTTTCCAAATTACCTCATCATCTTACAAGAACATACAAAAATATATCTCCAGAATATCAGAGAGTGTAAGTTCTAAAGTGTGTGAAATCAATATATAGGAAAGTCTTTGCCTAATTTGATATATTTGCAAAATTCAATTTAGAATTATTTAGAATCTTTGAAATATCACAGCTTTTTGTATACACATCTTCAATTTCCCTTCATAATTCCCAAACTTCCTCTCATTTACTTGTAACTATGTAGTACAAACTGATGATGAATTATTTGATAGCCATCACATAATGTGCTATTATTGATAAAAGAACTATTCTGATCTGCTACACCCATTTCACGTTAATGTAAATTTGTAAATTTCAGGAAAGTTACAGAACTCATTTATGCATGAGGCCCAATATCTTCATCTTCATTGATTAGGAGATGCCAGCTGATACCCTTTTATTTGATATACTTACAAACTACCCTTTTATTTGATATACTTATAAACTTGTATTTAAATAAAAGACCAGTTGAGCAGATATCAGCTGAGTTGTGTGCAAAGGCACACAACTTTTTTGTTGTTTACCCTTAAATGAAGGATAGAGTCAATTGTGGAAATAATTTTGTAGTTCATGATCACATTGAATTTATCCAAGATTTTTTGTTAAACATTGGCTCCAGTAGAACTATTTCCCAGTATTCTAAAACAATCTTTGAGGCATTGCTCTGGAGGAAATTGTGGGATTCTTCAGAAGACATGTTTGAGTAAACCATCCTGTTTACAAAACTGAGATATCCTAAAAGTCTACAGTAAGAATTTTCTCTGCTAGCTTAAAATATAAACTGGAGACACCTACGCCTGAGGTAATCATTCTCTTTTGAGCTTGTCATTACAGGGATGTAAGGGCAAGACTCATCTGATCTAGTTTATACTGAAATTAAATGCATTAAGTGTGCTAATTTTTTCTCCAGTAACTATGAAGGGAGTGAGGATGACTAGATAACACATAAACGTCTATATCCTAGGTAACTAAAACTAGTTGCTATGTCTCCCACACCACAGATCCCAAAGAATTACCCTTGTACTCAAGCAACAAAAAGAACACAATTTTCAGGTTATTTCTAAAATGAGGGCGAAAATCGTATGTACACATAGTACTTGAAACTACAATAGGAGAAGAGTTAGAAGAATTGAATGTGAGCAAAGCTGGACAGACAGAGAAAGAAGCACTGGTTAAAAACTTGTGATTAAATGAGGTTTGTAACAAAATTTCTCCAGGTCCTATTCTGTGCCTGATTTTATTAATTTTTTGTAAAAATAATTTGTGCACATGATTAAGAGATTAACAGAACCTCTCCATGAAAACCCCACTGTACTGCAGGTTGTTCTTCATGACACAGCAAGGAGGAAATGTGTGTCACATGGGCCAGGGAGGAAATGTGTGTCACAGTTATCTAAGGTACTTCCATCACTGAGAACAGAAATCCTGGAGTTGAACTTTGATGATCCTTTTGGGTCCCTTCCAGCTCCAGATATTCTGAGTTAATGTCCATCCATCACCACTGTCATTTCTATTAGTCACCCCAGAAGGCCCAGAGAAGAACAAGTAGGGGATGTATTTTTATCATCAAAAGTTACATTTTAAATAGAATTTTCTATAAAATAAGTTTTCATCATCTTGAAATAGCAGAAGGCAAGAAAGACCTGAATATCCTTATTCTGTCAAATAGTGTCATGTGACTCTAAGCAGGCAAAAATAATCTTAGTGTGCTTCAGGCAAAGTGATAGAAATAGAGACGTGTTGATGTCATTATATAAGGTGCTAGAAAATTCTCCTCTGAAGTACTGGATCCAGTCCATGTTCAAAGACTGTGAATTTAAACTAGAACAAACTTGGAGAATAACCTCCATACAGATCTGTAAAATAAAAGTGGAGATAATATATATGAAATATCATAAATATGTGTAAGCAAACATGGTGCAAACCACCAGAGAGAAAAAAAGAGCTATTAAGTTAATAGATACTGTTGGCACAGTAGCAAAACGGTGTGAAGCAGTAATGAACACTTTTAAACTGCAAGTTAGGAGATTTCTAATACCAGGAGCAGCTTTCAACCAGAAGCAGGAGGGTGGGAAATCTTAGCCAATTTTATAATGAGTCTTGCAGAATTTATAAACAGGTTTCAGTTGCCTATAACAACAGGGAGCAGAGCTTTATGACCCACTAAGTTTTTCCGGCCTTATGCCAACAGATGCAGAAGGCACTGGTCAAAGAAATTCTGCTTGTTCATTTAAATGGGAAGTTTTCACATGAGTTTTATAGGTATGAACACTGGTTACATGTTTACTTTCATGGTATTAAATGAATGCACTCATTGGTGACTGTTATTTTGAAAATTTCTTATTATACTTTAACATTATTTTTAATTGTACCAGTAAAATTAGTTGTTTTCATTTATAATTGGGCTATAAGTAGCTTGGGTGTCAGGTGTGCTTCTTATTATTCATATATGTATTCATATTAAGACAAAAGAGAAAGGAGAGATGCTTAGGTTGGGTTTGGATTTCTTTTTGCTTTCCCTTTGACTTTTCCTATGTTACTATTTGTTGAAATACAGTTTTATTCACTGCATGATAATGTTCCGCCTTTGTTCCTGAAAAAAATAGAATTCAAGCCCTCCAAAGTTGAATAAGTTACAAATGTAAGTATGTCATGTATACATCTGCAGTAGGTCATGTAATTGATTCTTTGTGTTTTGTTTAAGGTAATTGTTTTGCTTATTTATGTTTAATGAGGAATGAAGTTAATTTTTATAAAAATTAATAAAATCAGGAAACTCAGTTATTTATTACTATAGAAGCCATTTTAGCAGTCTCTTCAAAAAGACATAAGTAAAAATCCTTTCATTGCGACTGTCAGACAATATGTTTTCCAGGTCTGGTTACATATGCTAAGAGTAATAGCCATTAAGTGTTATTAATTATTTCCATATGAATGAAAATAATCTAATAATAACAACAATAAAATAGTAATTAGTGATATAAATAGTAATTAGTGATATCTATTAGCACAGATTTATATTTATTTATATCACTGCCTCCTACTCTGATTTTCTCTTTCTTTTTCTTTTCAGTTTTCTTTTGTTTCCCTAAGTGTATTCCAAATTCAGTCTATACAAACCTGGCATGGGGTCACAGAAATTAAATGGTGAAAAAGCTGAAATCAGTGGAACTAAGATGAATTTCATTTATATTCATCTTGTTGAGGACAAGGTTCTACACAAATAATAAAATTGTTTTAGTCATGATCTAGAAGACTGGGCTAGCAGTATGGCTGGGGATGGAGTATGGCATTAACTAAAATTAGGATTTTACTAAGCAGTGGTGCTTACTTCTGTGTTTGAGCAGAAAAACACCACAAGCAACATCTGCTTTCTCAGATAACTTCTATTATTCTTTCTCTGAAAGAATAAAGGGTACTGAAGATTTAAAAGCTGTGGAAAAAGTAGAAAGATATTAGGTCACTTGGCCCAAATCCCAGTTTAGGTCAACCACTGCCCCTTGAAGAGAACGTTGAATTCCCAGCTCTCAATGATGCCATGCCAGCCACTGGGAAGCATCATTTCTTCAGAGCTGATTTAAAAGAAAATAACCCAGAAAAAGAACCCAAGATTCCAAATTCCAGAGAGAAAAGCTTTACTTTGTCTTCTAAATCTGAGGAGGTGTGCTGCAATTTCTTACATTTCTAATTCTAGCTTTTAGGCAGTGAATATTATAATACTTTAGAGCTGTTAGATTTTTAGTGAATAAAAAAGGGCCCACTATCGCAAAAGGATGAGTACTTTGTCCATTACAGGATACCAAATTACTTTGTACCAGTGTGCTAAAGTGTACATAAAATCTGCAAGCCATCATTAAGAGGGTGTGCAGATGTGTACTACTCAAACAGGTATGCCCATAAAAAAGGTTGCCATTTACTCATATCCAGCTGGTCATTACTGCATCTTTGGCAGAATTTATTACCCCCACTGAAATTTGCTTACAGAGATGCTCACACGAGCACTTTGTATCTTCTGAAGTGAGCTGAAATATTTTGGCTAATGGATCTCATCATTAGTACTGAAGCAAATCAGGCACCAGCCACGAATTAGTAATGACTGGATCCAGACCAGAAAGAAATAACCTGGTTGTTGTTTCCAAGTGATATATCTCAACAACACATTGTCACAGAGTTTAATTCTTCACCAAATCAGAATGACAAATTTAGAAATTACAGATAGAAGGAGGCCTGAAAGAGACCTGAACAGGGCATCTCATCCCTTTCTATCTCCGTATTTCTATGTCATTCCTGACAAGTTCTCGTCCAACTTGTTTTTCGATAACCTCCAGTGATGGAAACTTCACTTCCCAGGCAACGCATTCCAGAGCTGCACTAACCTTTCTGTTAGGAGGTTTTTCCTGATCCAATCTCCCTTGTGCTAATTAGAAACCTTTGCTATAATCACAATATATTATTCAGAAGGTCCACATCCCTCCCGAGCTGTGCACAAAATCAGACATTAGTGCTCCAGCTGACACCTTACATAGTGCCAAATACAGCAAATATTTCAGCTGAATTAGAGATAACACTCCTATTTACTTTTTTTTTTTTTCAGAAAGGCATAACATTCTTGACTCTTGTCCAGGTTTTGAGCCACAGTAACTCTCAGATCTTTTTGTTTAGCCACACATATTTCAGTTTTTACTTACAGAGAAGAATTCTCTGTGTCATTTTAGAACTGTGTCTATTTTCTCTGTGGAACTTTTGAAAGATTGTGATCTTACCTAATGATACAGTCTGCAATGAGCTAGAGACTGGACAAGTAAAGTCCTTAAAACCCTCTCAACTTGAAAAATTCTACAATTCTCTGACTTTCTGAGATAATTTTGAACTTGGATTCTATCCTACGATGTACTCAAAGGTTGTCCATCTTGAGTAATTTGCAACTTTAGTAAAATGATTATAACCTTGCCTTTCAATTATTACAAAAAACTTGGCACAGTTTTTATTCCAGGACACACCCTTTATTCCAAAATTGGATATATTCTGCCAGACTGACTATGAACCACTGCTAAAATACTCATAAAGTGTGGTAACTGCCATGTAGCAGTAGCGATTTTCCTTGCTCAAAACAAGTTAGACATAAGTGTATGAAGTCTGAAACCCTCCCAATGGCACCATTTGTTAACCAGTGGCTTCTTTTTCAGGAAGGACCTGTGTTCTCCCCAGACTTTTACTCACTCCCAGAAGATCTTACATAGATACCACCCAAGTCCAGGTCTTTCACCATCCTTCCCAGAGATGTATGATGTCTCATCTCTTCAGCATTATTCCCAGCACTAGTACGAGTTCCTGCATGGTTGAACATCAGCATGAAGCAGTAGCCACTGGGGCAGATGAGCCTCAGCAAATTCTTCATACCATCCTGGATTAAGAGTACTGTCAGGGCATACAGCTCATGGGATGTCAAGGCCAGTACTCACGTGTATCACTTCTACTCTCTTAGGACTCAATTGTAAAATAATTCTGTCTTTCACACAATTCTGCACTGCATCTCACAGCCTCTTACTTCTTTACTACTGGAATGAGAAACCATATGCTCTCAGTACCACCATCCTGGTGTTATGGAGGTAGATTCTGCCTTAAATAGAGAGCGTCAAACTCTAAAGAGCAACCAACTGTAGTCAACTTCAAAAATTTCTTTCCTCTTTTCCATTCTGTCTAGCTTCCTATGGGACCATGTTTCTTCTAATTAGATCTGAGTCAGTGATTGCATTTAAAGGCATCCAGACTGGTATACAGCACCTCCTGTTCTCTAAATCTCCTTGTGGAAGTAATGAATGGACTTTGCAGCTTTAAACAGTAGCCTGGTTTTTTTCATGACTCAGCTGCTACAGATGCATGCAAGCTCACCAGCTCCTAGGTTTCACACCAAAATGATGGCCTTGGTCCTCAAAGTGGATCATGTCTTTGCTCCTGTACCCCAGCAGCAGAGTTCTGGCAATAATGAAATTATTTCTTTGACATCCCTGGTTTTGCTGGGACGTGAAGAGCTGAAAATGCATCCAAGATGTCATCTCTTAACAGCTTTTATTTAACAGAAAAAGTAACGAGTGAATTTTCTCTCACCCAAAAGTCAGTTTCTCAGGTTTGAACATGGTCTCTAAAAACTGAAGCAATCGTTTCAAGATTGTTATTTGTTTAGGTGTCAGAGTTGTGAAAGATAACTATATGAATGTATAGATACACAGTTGGTAAAAAACAGAAACAGTGTGATGAAAAAGAGTGGAGAGGAAAAAAAATTAACAGCTTTGTTACTGTGTGTAAAACCAGTCCAAAGTTCCACAGACAGATTAGGAGAAGAAACAATAGTTTTTAACTGTGCCGGTGTGGCTTTGTAGCCACTGCTCAGGTGATGTCAGGGATGCCTGTGATACTGGACTGACAGAAGATGCACAAAAGGTGTATCAAATGGCAGAATAGGTACCTCCCTGTACATGTATTTTTTTCATAGAGGGATTGAAGTCTGTTCAAGCACTTTGTAGCATTCAGGGAACACTGTTAACACTTCTCTCCTTCCCTCTCTCTCATTAGATAATTTAATCTGGAGAAGGTGATGTGATGGTTCAGTTGTCTTCTTTTCTTTGCAACTTCCTTCCATTAGCTGAAATGACTTTACAAATGACATGAGATTGTCTTCACTGAGATCTGTTTAAGAAGTTGAATGTAGGAAGCAGAATTCGAAGATTATGATCTTTAAAATTTGAAGATTTAAATCTTTTGGGAATTATATAAGTACCTGTTATTTTCATAAATTATAATTTGGGACATTTTGAGACAAACGTTCTCAAGAAAATTTGTAAAACTACTCTAAAACTTAGTAAAATGTAACTATCTGTGCATGCAGGACAATGTGTTTATTTGCTAGGGGGGAAAAAACCCCAAACAACTCTTGGCACTAGAAGGTTTTAAATTTTTGTTTTTCCTCCCTCCCTTACTAAATCCTGGATCAGCCTAACATGTATGTGTTTTCATCTAAGCTAAGTGACAGCATTGTAAACCTAACCTCATCAACATGCTGTAAACGGTTTGAATTAATTAATTAATTTCCTCTGGAAATCTGTTGTATCCTGCATTTCACTTTAACCCCCTATGAAGAAGGCCCAACATGGAAGTATCAGTTAGCACCATAAGCACAGCTCAGTGACAACTTTGTTGTTAATGAAAAATGGTTACTGCTCCACACGGAAGCCCATTGATGTTGATACAGCCAATGCTCCTGTGAGCAAACATCTGCTCTGTGTTAGATGCTGATCCTAATTCTCAGTCAATATTTTTGGACACTGCTGTTGTTGATAATTTATTGATATTACCTGGGTGTTCTGCAAAGCTGTTTTGATGTACGTAAAGCAACGTTTATTTCATAATAATTTATTAATATTACTTCAACTTATATTGTCATGTTGGTTTGGTTTGTATAGGCACACATCATTAATACTTACATACTTGTTTAAGCCCCATTTGGCTCTTTTAAATGTTGCCATTTGAAGAACACTAACACTGTTAATTTGTGTGTTCTCTGTTCAAATCTGCCAAGATGTGGTAATAGAAGTACATGCAAAGAAGACTTTTCCACATCCAAAATAGCATTATAAAACTAAGCCTCAGTAATCCACGTCATAGGAGTAAGGGGACTGGAGACAAGAAATATCAACACTGTCAAAGTTTAAGTACTTGCCTGCAATGCCTGTATTTGGAAGATTTTTTAATAAAATGGCAAAATACATTTTATACTTATTTGATAGTAAGGAAGGAGCTGCCATCCACCAGACATTTGTAAGTAAAATTATATTGGAACCCATGCTGGTAATGTTACAAATTATAAAAGTTAACAAGAGTGTTCTGGCAGTTCAAGCAATAGTGAACTTAATTGATTAACCTGAAGAATTGCACTGCTTGAGAAAAAAGGTGTCAGCATGAAGAGGCTGTTAGAACAAGCAGGACTCTTAGGTAGAGTAACAAGGGAAGAAAAACTCAGGTTAAGAGTAATTACACGAGTAGAATTTTCCATCTGGACATTTAGATTTCGGTGGATAGGGAGGCAAAAAAGCTCATGAAGCCAGACAAGTGAACACAGAGAATGGCAGCAAGAGTCAGAGAGAGGGGCCAGAGAAAGTTAAAAGTGGCTATAAGAAGTCAGATGAGGGGCAAAGTAAGAAACTAAACTGTGAGTGGAGGAAGGAGTAGAACCTGGCTTGAATCCCAGGTCAGGTGGGGAACCAGGTGAGAGAAGACTTCCAGACTGGGCTGAGATTGAGCAAAGACTTTGTGAACAGAGGGCAAGAACCAATGTACTCTGACCCTGAGAATGGCTGGACTAAGGAGATTTAAAAGGGGTACACTGGGGAGAAATAATTCATACTGGTGCCACTGAGAAGAGGGTAAAGGTGGTGGTGGAGGGGGGAATAAAAGGTTCTTAGTAAAAAGCCCTAATTATTTATTTCTTAATTTTAGAATACATTACTTTGTATCTTTAAATGTGGGGAGATACTGGTGAGATATGCACTGTAAATCTAGTTGATCAGAGGGAGGCTGTGGTTTGAAATATTTGTTAAGCAATGAGAAAATCTTGAACATCCTCTTTTATAAAGAATCCTTGGTTGCTATGGAGGCAGTTTCAAAAGTCCTTTGTTACAATATGTGTTTTCTGCTAATAAAGAAAAAAGAGGTCATACATTTTTGGCTCAAAGTCGATAACCAAGAAATAAATAAAAAAAAAATTATTACTGAAGGGATGGAGAATCAGAAAGTTAGGCAAAAACATGCTGCCCATAGGGAAAAGACAGTCTGTAACTACGGAAAGAGGAGACAGGTAGGAAACAAAGAATGTACATTTTAAGAATAGTTTTCACTTTTTACTGGTTATCTATTTGCAGAAGAACAAACTTCATGGGGAGGGGAAGGGTAAGCTTGCTCTGCAGTCAGAAAATCAGACCTATGCAAACTAAGGATGCACTGAAAACTTCAGAAAAATCCATTTATCTGTTCCAGAGGGCACCTTTCTTCCGCTGCTCAGAAAGGTGTCTGAGCAGTTTTCAAGAAAAGAGAAAGAGGCAGTTCATCCCAGGGTGTTTCTCTTTTCTTACTGCACAACACCAAGGGACTGTGTTTAGCATCAGTCTAGAGTTCAGGCTCTTGTGGCTTGAAGAAAAGGAGAGCAGAAGGTGTGGGCTCACTTTTTAAACCTCTTTTTAATGAGTTAGAAACCCCTGGTCGTGGGTCACCAGTGAAAAATGTGCCCTGGCAGTTCTGTTCCGGAGAAGCTGCATTGCCCCTGCGGAGCACTGCTGTCAGAGAGGACCCTGCACATGGGAGAGAGCTGCCATGAGCCAGAGAGCCCCTGGGGTGGCAGAGCAGGGGCAGCAGAGCAGGGGTGGCATCCCCAGGGCAGGCAGGGCCCATCTGAACCGCTGTGAGTGCTGCAGCCCCATTGTGCGCTTGCATCTGAGCCCGGGGAGGAGGGGCACCCACTGCTGTGAGAGGGGCCCGTGTGGGTGGACTGGGCTGGAAAGCAGATGTGGAAAGCAGATGTGGTGTGTGTGCCTGAGCAGAGCAGAGTGTGACAGCAGGGGCTTGGGAAAGAAGTCTCAGTAATGACTGTGTTAAGATCTTTAATAAAGAAGTTACCTAGTGTAAATAAATCCATATGTTTCGTAATCCATAGTCCCATTCTGCTTCAGCATCTGGCAGTGTGGGGATTTAGCAGTGATAGAATTAATGGTATAGCTTCCTATGATATTTAATGGGGAGTAGAAAACAATTAATGACTTATTTTAAATGACAGTTTCAAGAACAGTCTTAGTTAAGGAAGGCTCACAATTAAAGGAGATTATGGTTGCTAAAAGCCAGGAAGAATTAAACTAAACAAGAACAACTTGGAAGAGGGATGCACATGCATAAGTATGTGCATTTGTCTTTATGTACTATTTGTCTTTATGTACTATTATAACTAGGAAGGCTCAAAACTTGTCATAGAATTGATTTGGGGAAGAAAAGAAACATTTTGGCTAGATTGTGTTTTCTGTGCTAGAAGTACCCATTTTATCTGACTTTTATTTAGTTTTGACATTTTTTTCTGCCCTCTTAGTTCCCTTTCCCACAACCAAGCAGCAACTTTGTCAAAAAAGAGCAAGGAATGGACAAGGAACAGGTGGTGTGGGGGCTTTTTGCTAGAAAATACTGACTAAAAGTGTTTCTAATTTGCTTGCTTTGCCAGTGAACTTTTCAGAAGAAATAAATAACCAGCTATGTCCTCAGTCCCTATGGATATACTAGGTCAAGTAGCTTGTACACAGAGTTCCTGTTTGCCTCTAGTTCTAACGCTCTAGAACCACAGAATCATAAAATGTTAAGGGGTTGGAATGGATCTTAAAGATCAGCTGAATTTTTATTTCAAGAAAACAAGGCACAGCTTCTAGGAGAGCATTGTCAAGCTATTGCTTCTTCTTTTTTTCTTCTTTTTTTTTTTAAGTAGAAAGTTCTTTAAAACACTCACTGAAGAAACCATTGGAAACAAAACTGAAAATTACCCCTTTAATCATGAGGAGTCTGGCCATGAATATTCAACTCTGCTCTTTCCCCTGACTCTTTTCTTTCTCTGGAATTGTGGTCAGTACTATTCATATTTTCTTAAGGTTGACCACATCTAAGATTATGTGGGATGCCTCTGAGATTGTTTTGAAAGCAAGTTCATAAGAAGAGTGATAGTTGCAGTAAGACTTCAGCACACTCAAGGAAGCCTGTGACCCCTCTTCAAAAGGGATGGTACACTGCCAAAGTAATTTAAATAATGTTGTCCAGAAAGCTGTTTATTATTTATGTAGTTATCTGAATATCCTTGTTGATGAAAGTGTTCTGCAATTTTCAGTGTTCCTTCACAATTTCACACATCTCTGACCTTCCTAAGGGAGGAAAATATCTGCAAATTTAATACAAAGTAAAAATGTTAAATAGGAACATTCATAGCTTGCTAATCATCACTATAATAACCAGGTGTGTTCTGGGGAATTACAGCTGCCTAAGGGCCACAAAGTTGCTCAGCTATTTCCTACTGGTTTTGCCCCTTCAGGAAAAGGAGTGTCAGGACCTTCCTCTCCCCACCGGCTGGTTTGTAGGAGGGTGGGTTTAGGGAAACCACAGAAGAGAGGGAAATGGGTTTGCTGCCAGCAGCTAGCCCTAGGGGAGACAGGCATATTGGTACTTAGCTTTGCCATGGCAGAGATTTCTGAATTTAAAAAGTGCTTGTTCTTCACTCAGCCAGGCACCCCAGAGGCTTCAGTGGATACACAACAACCGTGCTACATGCCGCTACAAATTTTTACATCCACGCTAGCTTGAACTTCCCCCGAAAAAAATGCAGTCCTGCGAGATTTCTTAGAAAACCCATCACTCCTGTCCCAGTGCCGGAGGTGCCAGGGCTCGGCACGGCTGCCCTGGGCTGGAGCCCTCTGGGGGAGCCCAGGGACACCCCAGGACACTCAGGGACACCCAGGGACACCCAGGGACACCAAGGGGCACCCAGAGACACCCAGGGACACCAAGGGGCACCCAGGGACACCCAGGGACACCCAGGGGTACCCAGGGATACCCTGAGATACCCAGGGACACCCAGGGACACCCAGGGGCACCCAGGGACACCCAGGGACACCCAGGGGTACCCAGGGACACCCAGGAACACCCAGGGACACCCAGGGACACCCAGGGGTACTCAGGGATACCCTGAGATACCCAGGGACACCCAGGGACACCCAGGAACACCCAGAGGCACCCGGGAACACTCAGGGACACCCAGGGGAGCCCAGGGATACCCAGGGATAATCAGGGGCACCCAGGGACACCCAGGGACACCCAGGAACACCCAGGGGCACTCTGGCCTTTTGCTGCGTGCACAGGTCTTGCTGTCAATTTAGTTATGATCTTCTCTTTCTGTTCTAGTGAGTTCTGGTGATCTCCTGATTTGGCTTCAGAGACAGTGATGAGTGGTGAGGATACACTCACCTTCTCCCAAGATGCAGAATATTGGTCAGAACTAGTCGAGTTGCTCTGATGTTCCTGGATATATTGCATTCTCTCCAATGGTTAATTTGTATGGGAAAATTGTGCAGCTTGTTTACACACTCAGATCACCAGATCTGTCTGGGGATGGTAATCCCTGAACCATACTGGCAAGGATGTTTCTGTGCTTATTTTTCACCTCTTTGTGGCATGGAACGTGGTCCCCTAAGATCATCTAGAAGGTTTAAAGAGTCCCAGCACCTTCTCAGGCACTGTCAGTCTCTACTCAGTCTCCACTTTCTGCGCCCCTTTGTCATTGCAGCTTTTGGTCTCATACTGCAGATCTTCAGTAACTTAGTATGGTGGTGGAGAGGGGGTTGCAGAGACATGTAGAATAAGACCTTCCTAACTAATCCATTTCATGCATGGTTTCCTATAGTTCATAGAACCACAGAATCATAGAATGCTTTGGGGTTGGAAGGGACCACCTTAAAGATCCTCTAATTCCAAACCCCCTGACACAGGCAGGGATGCCAATAGTTTATATGGCTTGGCCCTGCTATCATAGATGGTACTTTCCAGTCCTAGTGTAATAAAAGTAGAAAAACAGGGCCAAAATTGGAATATTAGTGATACCAATAAAGTGTTGTGATAAAGTAGCAGACATGCTACAGAGAGACACTCCATGCATTGTTAATGGCTTTTAAGACATTCCCACTCCAAGAGAGTTCTTCTCACCTGGGATCCTCTGAAGTCATTGAAGTCACTGTTATCTCATTCATCACTGATGACAGATGAAGCAAAAGTTGGCCATACTCTTAATTTAGTCACCTCAGTAAGATTTTTGAATAAAAATTTCTCTGCATGCTGCCTCTTCCAGCCTTTCCTTCTTTTAAGAAGTTGTCAAGTACACCAATATCATATGTAGTCCTGCTAGGCAGAAATAAGCCATGTTCCTCAAGCACAGTTGTTGGAGCAATACTAGAACCTCTATTATTTTTAATGTGGAGAGACTCATCTGAAGAGAATGAAAAGATACTTTCCATTACTTCTTCATCTCACTGCAGTGGGAAAAAAGAGAAATCAAATTTACTTCTTCTGTGCTTCTGGTTCTTTTGCAGAAGTGTATTTTCCTAGAACGTTTTGCTTTTATGCCCTAGGGAGGAGTGTTAGCAGAATCCAAATATTTGTATGTTTGTTATTCTTTGCACATGTATTTTCCATTAACATCAATGGAATTTAAATGTGTACATAGGGAAGGGAAAACAAACAGTTAATGATCTAAGTGAGAGAAAGGGAAACACAGGCCTCCCAGAAATCCAGTTAGCTGTGGGGGGAAGGGGGGGAAATTATTTTCCTGAATTAATTATATGAAATAGAAATGGAAAAGGCCTGATGGGATTGGATCATTTTCCTCTGCCTTCTGCAGGAAAGGGGTTGTATCTATGCTTGCCTCTTCCTCTTAGTACATTATCTACTCTTGGAGATCTTCAGTGAATCAAATGCCTACAGAGCCTTTCCATTGGCAACTAATTACCATGACTGTCAAGAAATGTTTTCCTGATGTGCAACTTTAGAAAGGGAATTGCTTCCTCAGCTTGGAAAATACATAGTGAGTTATTTGTGTAGTTAACTGTGACAGAGAAAACAAAGAGGTAGCACTAAGTGATCACAGAATATCTCAAATAGGAAAGGACCCATAAGCACCATCAGGATGCTCCCAGAAGGAGAAGTAGGTCAGCCTTGCAGGTCAGCCACCTTCAGAGTGGCCACAATGAGACATTACAAAAACACAGCTTTACTTTAATTTATGTCCTTGTGAAAGGAGATCAAAAATAAAGAAGTCCATCTCATAGTGAAAGAATATATGTTGCAAAGTTCATTGCCTCCAAAAACCCCAAATAAGCAAAGAAACGATGAGTAGTGAGTCACAGCAAGTTCAATGTTGGTGTAAGCAGAGGAATAATTAAATTTGAGGTACTTAAAGATGTTTGGATCACAGAAAATTAGATGACAGAACAGTACTTTTCCCTCCCATTCCAGCCCTTCCAACATTTCATTTGGTGACCCCTGATGTCTCATTTAAACCAGTGCCAGGACACTTGAGCAGCTGGAGCACTGCAGCTGCTGGTGCCTTCCCAGCAGGTATCAGTGATGCTACCAGTGCAACCAAGCAGCTAATGGGCACCAACACATATCATTGGGAATCTGGACACTGGTGCAGATGACAGACTCTCAAGTGACCATAGAAAAGATAATCCTTCTCACAGAACATCTGAAAATATTTGTTTGTCTATTAATTGTGAACACCTTTCAGAGCAATGAGCTAATCTATCTGGAGGCAGGCATTCACAGAAAAGCAGAGGTGGAGGAGGTGCATGTGTCACTACCTCCATCTTTGGGAAGGGTTGTATCTTTTAGACAGAATTCTTTCTCTGCTTAGCAGTGGTTAGTCAGGAATTTACTTTGAGCTGTGGTAAATGCCAAGACAAGTTTACCCCTCTGTAAATTTAGCTAAACTCATAATATCTTGGAATTGCACTGTAGTGCCCAGCCAGTCTATTTTTCCCATTTCATTAAACTATCAGTAACAATATTAGAGGGGAACTCACAGGAAGGAGGTGACCAACTCATTTCTGGAACAGCAGCTGACCTATATCCTCAGAGGAATAAGAAAGCATTGATGTCAAGTTAGGAACAGAGAAGTACATTTGACTGTCTAAGCTCAGAAGGACAGGTAAAGTTGAAGAAGAGTCTTGGTGAATTAATGCCATTAGGGATAGTCATGATGTGATAGTGACACTTTTATTAAAGGATGAAAAGTAATGCTGTACTTTGGAAATATAATGTTCCCTGATATTTTAACTGCTATATCTCCAGGATGATCATTATCCTTTATTCATTTCTTACATTCATTATTATTTTTCACAATTGAACCTATTGAGCTTTCCATGGTATATTTCTAAATTGTTCTTGAAAGAATGAAGCAGAATATAATCATTCAGAACAAATGAGAACTGATAATTAAGAAGAAATACTTCAGTAATTACAAGGTTGTTCAATTAAAGTAATAAAGAGAACCAGTTGTGATTGATCCATTCAAAGTCATGGTTTATTTTTACAAAATGGATTTGATTTCTGGCTAGCTGGGAACAGGCAAGTGATCTCAAGGCTGCAAGAACAAGATAAGGAATCTGAAGAATGAATTACTTGCATTCAACCTTGGCTTATTTGCAAGGGAGAGTTGTTGTTAATGTAACAACTTTGCACCAGTGATTTCACTAAGATTTCAACAGCGAAGCAAACAAAAATCTCACGAAGAAGGAAGGATAAGAAGGCAAAGGAAGAGAAGTCCCTGCTAGTTCCAGGCTTAGAGAACAGTTACAAGTAAAACTGATGGACAAAGGGAGGCTGCTGTCAGAATTACAGAGCCTGGAGTACTGATTATCTCATTAATGATTCAACAATTTCATGGAGTGTTTGTTCATAGATTTCAAGTATTGGTTTCTACACCTAAAGAACAATTTGAATAAAAAAAAACTCAGAATGATACAAACTAGACATTACACCATCTCTTTTGCTGAATTAAGGCCACAGGTCTAGATTTTCTGCCTTCTTTATTTGATGACTGAGAAGAGTCACAGAGCTCAGAAAAGCAGTGAGAAACCTCATACACTGAGTAAGAAGCTACTTAGAGTCCCCAATTTCTGAAATTGCAGCCTGCTTTGAAATCTTTAGGCCAGCTCCAAGAGACCTCTTGGTGTATCTGAATCCAAATATAAGGATTCCCTAAATAAAAATACCAAGCACCATCTAGCATAACTGATCACAAATTGTCTTTAAACATCACCAGAATAGCTGTTGCTGCCCAGTTTTCTGTAATGAAAAGGTGATTGCAGTATTCAGACCAGAGGAAGTGCAAGAGCCAGAATCTGTTCTTGTCTGTCTGATAATTTTTAAATTTATAATTTCCACCTCCCCAGGAAGTTTCCTTCTGGAAAGAAACAGTTCTTCTAATGCTTTCCTGAGAAACATTCTGCAACTTTCTTGGTGAAGACAGGCCATTTTCTAGGAAAGAAGGAAAGTTTAGCAGGGTTTTTTTTTCCCCTTCA
This sequence comes from Ammospiza nelsoni, assembly GCF_027579445.1. Classification (NCBI taxonomy): domain Eukaryota; kingdom Metazoa; phylum Chordata; class Aves; order Passeriformes; family Passerellidae; genus Ammospiza; species Ammospiza nelsoni. The sequence continues at coordinate 77,236,906 of NC_080635.1, forward strand.
CAAAGGAAAAACAATCTGGAAACGAACATCTTAAAAACTGATAAAACACCATTGCTATGATAGAGGTCAGAAAAAAAATATGTAGAAAAAAACCCCCAGTTTTGAGCTATTAGTTTCTCTTCTGCAAAGAATTTTCATTGTATTCTATTTATCAGTGGTAATAAACCTTCCTCCATATCCATGCAGAAGGATGGAGTTGAACATATTTTCCTGCTTTCTCATAATTTTTAGGTCATTACTGCTAAACTTGTGAAAAGAATTACTGAAAATTAATTGTCCATAATGGTATTAAAGGACTGTACATGTAAAGGTATTTAGGGAAATTTAATTATGTGGGACTTGTGGCATTTATATTTGTCCAGTCAATAAAAGCTGATTTTTATGCATCTTTACCTGTTACTATTTCTTTTTAACATCCATCTCTTCTTTCATTAGAGATGGAACATGAGGAAAAGTGATCAAACACCATCTTCAGAAGCAGTTTTTGCAGGATGACTTGTCAAGCACAATGAATGGAACATTTCATTCTGTTAAGTGAAAGGAAACTTAATTGATACTTGAGAGCAATTCCTTTGACAAGTAGAGGTTTTTACAAAGTTCTCCTACCCTACCCAGAATATTGTTCAGTTCAGGGATGCTAAATACCAGAATGTAAATGGAATGTATTTTCTGATGGGTCTGAGACAGCAATAATTTCTGTACCTTGGTAGACGTGTTTCAAAACAGAAACATAAAGGAAAAAACAGCTTATAGAATATATAAGAAATATTACACTGCTGGTCCTACCTGCCTCCAGCCTCCCACCATGCTTCAGAGTCCATACAAATGACTTCAAGTACACTATTATTTTGTCTTTGATATGTACAACATGATAACTCCTATATTTCATAGCGTATTTGTTTTTCAGGTTTGTTTAACTGCTCTATTTTATAGTATATTTGTTTTTCTTTTCCCATAATGAAATTGGGCTTTAGGTCTGTATCTATAGCAGGATGAAAGAAAATTGTCTTTATTTTAAAATTAATTTTCTTGTAATAAAAAAGCTAACACTGTCAAGTTAGCTTAAATCAGAGAAATTAAAAATGCAAGACTTCAGAAGATGTCAAGAGTCCACGTAGTCCTTCCTGTTTTCTTGGAAGCATAAGAAATTAAGCATAAGAGATGAAAACGATTGAAAAACCTTGCTGATTATCCCAAAATCTTTCTAATAGCAGAAGTCAACTGTGTGGTCATGTAGCTCCTACTAATTTCTTAGCATCAGGAGCTGAGTTAGCCATCTGTCCCTTTCTCTGGGGTCACTGCCATCCTTGGCAAGATTTCAAAACTCTTGCCAAGGTTTTTCCTATTTCTTCCCTCATTGCTTCCTCTTCAGACTTAAGGATGTAATTTGTGTAGGCCTGGCAGAGCTCTATCCACTTAAAACAGCTATAATTGCCTTTCAATATTTTGCTGCCTCTGCCCTCAGGAAATTTCCTGTGGTCCCTTTTAGATTACAGCGCGTCCTGCAGCAAGCCGACCTCTGATCGCAGCTCTCCGCTCTGCCTTACCCTCTCATCCTCCTCTCACACACACTTTTTGAGCAGACTCTCAGCAGATCTCCCTCCCTAGCCTTACTCTTTACTTGTCTCCCCCTCTTCATCTGTCTTTTCCATCCATAAAAAGTGTTTGAGGTGTTTAGTGGAATATTTCTCTTGGTTGACAGGTTTTTTGGTCTCTTTTCACTGTGTCATGAAAATGTGATGCCAGAGGCATATGGATGGTGGCAATGGAATTGTTCAGCTTGCTAATCATTGCTTTTGTTATGTTATCAGCACTCTTATCTACACTGGTTCTTTAATGGTAAAGAAAACAGAAAAGCAAACATTTTCAGAAGTATAAATATGTACTTGTATACCTAAATCCCACTGCCTATCAAATTTTTACCCTAATAACTGTAGTTTCTTCTTTTAACATTAGATTGAACTTGCCAGAACTGCTTTAAATCATCTTAATTTTTTACACAATAGGCAATTTTGGTCGTTATTTTTAAAAATTAAAGAAAGAAAATATGTCCAAACCATGCTATTTTATATGAAATTAATGCTCTACATCAGGAGACATCTTAAAGATAATTGACATTAGATCCTCAAGCCTATAATATTACTTCCACTTCTCATTCACATCTACAGTGTGGAAATGCCTGGTGAGTCAGTGCAAAAAGCCAGCATGGTCTACCCTTTGCTATCTGTTTTTTCTTCAAGCACTCCTCACATACAAGAATCTCGATAAAATGCAGTCTTGAAACACCAAAAGCCTCAAGTCATCAAAAGCTCTGTTTCACCTGAGAATCCTGTTCAGTAGGGAAACATTTATCTGCCGCTGGAATACTGTCACCACCTGCAGTACACTGTGCTGCTGCCACTCAAATTTACATATTATTATAGAGCAGAGGAGGAAAGAGTTTTCTGCACTTAGAGGGATTTTAAGATCTAAAACATATTTATCCCATTTAAACTTTACAAGTTTATTACAAATGAAATGCCCAGGGCTAATTAATGACAAGAGCTCAGAGTTTTTATTTTGTTGGTTGCACTAACAGCTGGCAATTAGCCTTATAAAAATAACCTTTTGCTCAGTAAATCCCGCTATTCTTACTTTGAGCGAAAATGCAAAGAATGTATCCAATTCTGATGCTCTCTGCATGGCTATACAATGACAGACACCTTCATGTTCAAATGCTTCATAGGATATTTAACTACCCCATCTTAACTGAGAAACATCCCCAGAGATGATTAAGCTACACAGAAAATCAGTCAAAACCTAAAGCTTAACGAAAGTTTCTGACCTCTTGCACAGTCTGGGTAAAACTTCCGGGTGAAAAACCTTTTCCTGATATCCAACCTAAGCCTCCCCTGGCTCAGCTTGAATAACACATGGACAGAGAAGCACATTCCTGCTGAATTACATAGCATATATTATATAATGTTGTTATTGGTTTTATGTTGGGTACATGAAAACAGGTGATACCTGTCATGGCTGGAGTAAGGGATGTTTGTAACTGCATTGCTCTCTCACAGACACACACACACACACACACAGGTTCTCACAAATTGTTCAACACCTCTAAAGGTTTTATTTCAAGTGCTTCACGTTGTTACAGCAGTTGCATATCACATACTCTTTTTTCCTTTTCTTTTTTCTTTTCACCTTCTGTTCTGATTTATGTCACATATTGGGGCCTTTGAGGTTTTGTAGTCTACAGAAACATTTAAGACATGTTTGGATATATCTGATGTCTCTTTATGCTCCATATCACTACCCATTGCAGTTGAAACTCCTTTACCTAAAGTCAGCAGAGTCCTTAGCAGAGCCCATGGCACTCTCTGGTGCTCTGCAGCTTGGAGCTGCTTTGATACTTGGGGTTACTTGGGGCACTCCTTTCCTTGGTTCCAAGGCTTCCTGACAGTGCCCACAGCACTGGCATTTTGCTACAGAAATGAGGACAAGGCACTTTGGAGGTGAAGGAGCAGTGCCAGGCCAGAAAGCTGCAAAGAAGCCAAGCAATTTAAGCTTCCCACTCCCACTGCTTCTTTCTTGTTGCTGCGCAAACATTATCCCTTGCTCAGTGACAGCAGAGAAAGAGCAGAAGGCTGTGCAGGTAGGAGGCAGAGCCTGGCTACTCAAGCAATGCACTCACTGCCTGTCCTCATCTGCCATCTCAGGCAGTCTGTCACTGTAGGCTACTGTTTACTTTGCCTGTGACTTAATAAGCCCTGTTGGTTGGGCTTAAATTACTATTCTTTCCCAATGGAAAGGCTTTGTGAAAAATGCCACCTTTCTCACTGCAGGTTTCAAGGCTTAGTGTTTTCTATAAGTACTTCAAAATCACTCATAAGCATTTTAAAGACCTGTGACATCGAGGACTGCTGATTCTAAAACAGGATGAGCTTTTTAATTCAAATAATGGTAAAGTCTTACAAAATGCTTATGCAACCTGACTTTATTTGACTTTTATTGTCTTTTCTACACAGATACCCCAGTCTGGGTGGTTAGTTACCATTATAGCTCAGGAAAACTGTCACTTCAGGATAAAAAATGTATTTGCAGCTCTCCTTTCTGAACACAGAGATGTTTCACAGCATCCTATTACATGTACAAGAATTACACTGATGATATAAGCCCTGTTGCCAGGATACTTTTGCAAGACATTTTTCTTTACTTGTCAGTTGAAAATGGTGTGAAATAGCTGTTATTTAAAGTATTTCAAACTACTGTTCACCCATAATGCTTTAAGCAGCACAATAGCTAGAAAGCATGAAGTGGAACATCAAAATCTGTATGAACAATGCTTACTATTAATATTATACCTACAGGATGATTTCAAACCCCTCAGTGAGCTGAGAGAGAGGTATGACCCCCTGAAGTATAATCTCTTTCAAAACTCCTATGCACTAATTCTGTCTCCCACCATTGCTTTATGGGAATGCACTTTCATATAAAAATGGAGTTGAGTCTTCTAGATTACAGAAAAGAAAGAGGATTCAGCTACAAGACCCATTATGTACCCCCCATGTAAGTCAGGGGTAGATGCTGCAAGCCAGTGTCCCACAAAAATGCATTTTTGAACAGAATTTCAAAATTTCTGAAGCATTCTTTACACTGAGCTCTTCAGTGAGCTGCCTGGAGTCACAGTGTTCAACATCTCAGAAATTGTTTTATCAGCATGAGCCTCCAAAGCTCTGTTGCTGTCTGATATTCTAAGCTAAAGCATTGAGACAGAAATTATACCTGTATCCCACAGGGCACAAAGTGCTCTGTGCAAGGGACATCACAAGGGAAAGGCAGGGATGTGCCCTAGACTGAGCACCACCTTCCAGTGAATTGCAAAGTGATTGCAATTCAAGGGAACTTGGCTGACAACAAAGTCTGACACTCAGACAACAACAAAACCCAAAAGGGTATAATTTCTCTGCCTAATTTACCTTCAGCGCATAAGAGAGTAATCCCTGCTGCATTGATCTCTCCTCAGCCTTTTTTACCCTATTACTGCCAGAACCTGAAGATATTAGATTATGATGGGACAAACTGTGGGTTAAGGGGGGTAGTTGGCACTGTGTAACAGCTCAAGCTGCTTTACACAGCTTTAAAATATAAATACAAATATTCTGTGTGAGCTATTACTGTCATTACCTGAAAACTTACATCTGAGCATTTTAACTAGCTGAAAAGGTGTGCCTTTTTCATCCTCCTTGGTGGCCACAAAAGTAAAGAAAACCACTGCACCTTTACCTTAGTCTGATAACTAAATTCCTGTCCTGCTGGCATGAGCCAACTGATCACAACTCTGCTAACATGGAGTAAAAGTGATTTGGAAAACTCTCTGTAAACAAGTTATCCTATGTATACTAGAAAATCAGGGGAGCTTGTGTACACAACTGTGCAAGAGCTAATCCACAGAATGGTGACAAAAGGAAAGAACTAAAGCAAAAAGTAAACACAGGATTAAATGGGAATCTTTTCATATTAAAACAGGATACCTTGTAAGGAGATGAATTATTGAAGTAATCCTGACATTGCAGACACTGCACTGATACAGTTTTTAATGTGAATTCTCATCTCAAGAGTTTTAAAGCCCAGTGGATATTTGGGGGCTCTCAGTAGTTTCTGCTTAGCTGTAGAACACACTGTGAAAGACAGGTCCTGCCTGCCTCTGTGCTCTGTTCCAGTTTGGAGCACACACACTGGACTTCATTTCCCTCTGAATCCTGGTAATTTTCTGTCTGCAGAGGATGATGTTTATTTGTGACAAAACATAAAGGGTGTCCACTGGAGGAGGCAAAATCCAGTGAGATTGTGCTCACTATGTATGCAAGACTGGAAAGAGAACCCCGTCCCTCTGTTCTCAGCAGGGGCAGCCCTTGACAGTGCGAGCAATTAGCAAAATTACCAGGGACACTGAGTAAAATTCCATTTCATGAGCTCTTTTTTTTACACAGAATTTCCTCCACTTCTGCCAGAATTCTATATAATGTAGTAGAAAGAGAGGAGTGAAAATTGGCTTTGGAAGACACCAGACATCCATTGCTGCACTAATTTTCCCATATTTCCTTCCTGCCAAACCTGTTCTGGAGATGTAACCACAATGAAATTGTGAGACAAAGCCATTTCTTGGTGAGAGGGGTGTGTGTGTTTACACTTCATTTAACAAGGACAGAATTCTATCTGTACAACACAGTGAGAGTGAATAATCCACTGCAGCAAGCATACAGTTCACATTTTTGTCTAAGGCTAGATCATAATATTTAATGCAAGGTTAATAAATAGATCTTTTAGATCTTTCCTAAATTCTTGAATATAACAGGAGCAATTAGCATTGTACCATTTGTATGTTCAAAACCCACACTTGCTTGCTTGACAGTCATGCTCCCTCTACCTTTATTTTTGCCAAGGAGAAAAAAAAATGAAAAAATCTTCCTTGGATTCCTTGTAGTTCCAGGTGTGCTGCCCTTTTCTGTTGTGACCCATGGCTCTGGTCACATCCTCCTGTCACAGGCAGTCATGCACAACTCCACCAATGCATGTCCAGGAGTGATCAAGGATGCCTCCTCTGTCCTCTCCTGCTTTTTTTCTCAGTCACAACTTCCCTTTCAGTCCAATGCATATTTAATTTTGCTATGATTTATTCCTACTTAGTGTGGTAAGCATACCCATTAACTCCAAAGATTTCTGTGATTGCCTATAGATCATGCACACACTTTCAGGATGCTGTCAAAATATTTCAGCATCAGGCTGTCATTGCAGATAGGAAGGCTGGCATTTTTAGCTCATCTTTCTCCCTTTTTTGTCTGTGCCCCTTGTGAAAGGATTCTTTCTCTCATATTTTCTTTTTGCAGGGCGTGTTTCCAATACTGTTTAAAGTTGTGACCTGTGGTGCAATGTCGAGCTGGGGAGCAGTCACCAGTGGGGTGTTCTAGGGGAAAATACTGGGGTCAATATGGTCTAATATCCCATTAATGATCTGGAGGGTGGGATAGAGCACTCAGATGAAACAGAACAGGGACCAATGCCTGACACACCCTGTGTGTCTCTGCAGGCTGGAGAAATGGGCAAACAGGAATGCGATGAAGTTCGACAAAAGGAAGTGTGAGTCCTCCACTGGAGAAGAATAATCCTGTTCACCAAAGTGGGGGTGACTGCATGGAAAGCAGATTTGCAGAGAAGGACCTGTGGGTCCTGGTGAACAACAAGCTGGAAATGTGCCCGTGCACTAGAACATCTTAGACTGCATGAAGTGTTGCCAGCAGGGTGAGGGGGTGATCCTTCCCCTCTGCTCCACACTGATGACACACCTGGAGAGCTCTGTCCAGTTCTGAGCTCCCCAGAACAAGAGGAGCATGAACACAGTGGAGACAGTGAAAGGCCACTGAGATGCTTCAGGAATGACAGCATCTCTCCTATGAGTAATGTCTGGGAGAGCTGGGACTGCTCAGCCTGGAGGACAGAGGGCTCTGGGGAAATCTCACTGTGGTGTGTGAATACCTGATGAGGGGAGTAAGAAGGACACAGACTCTTCTCAGTGGTGCTCAGCAGGAGGACAAGAAACAACAGACATGCATTTTTTGTGTCCAAACATTAGTAAAAACATTTTTTATGATGAGGGTGGTCAAGCAATGGAGCAGATTGGTTATGAAATCTTGGTTCTTGGAGTTATGCAGGGAGGGGCCAGCGGGACGTGGCCCTCAGCAAACTGCTCCAGCTGGCCCTGATTTGAGCAGAGAGCTTGATCTCCAGATGTCCCTTCTCATTTCAATTCTTTTTAGTCTCCTCCTACATTACCCATCTTGAGGCTTGTACTGCCTACTAGGGGCTCCAGCTAATTTCCAGTTTTCCATAGAGCACAGCACCAGTGCACTCTGTAGTGCAGCACTGTCCAGCATTGCAGTCACAAAGAGATGCATGACAGTGCCAGCAGCCCACAAACACGGATCAGACCATAAAGTGGTGTCATATTTTAATGTCTATTTTAATAGGATTATGGAGGAAGGAGTTTATAAGTAAGAAATTTACAGATAAAAGGAAGTAGTTTTAGTAAAACAACCTACTAGTTTTGGAAGCTGATGTCCTAAAAAATCTTTAATATCTAAGTTCCTTCTTACTTTTTCCCATTTTTCAGCATGACAATCCTTAGAAAAGGACAGTGTCCTCTAAAAACCTGAAAAAAAAGTATGGCTGGTTATTATTCACAAGTTTCCAGAGTTTCCATTATTTTAGAAAATGGGTGGTTTCCAAGCAAATTATTTCATGAATTGTAGATAGTCACTGAAACAACTTCAGCAAGTTCAGAACAACACAGCTTCAAGATCCTAGCAGGGAATTGAGAACTGTAGAAAACCATGGAATTAGACACACTACTACAATCCCCAGCAGTATGGAGGATCTAGATTTTGTTAAAGTTCCTGCAACCCACAAATTTACTTTCCTGGTTGGCTGAAGGATAAGATCTGTGTAAGCTGTTAGGTAGTAACTAAATACTTTTATTTTTTTCCTCATAGAAATGGTAATTGGCTGACCACTGTACAGGATTCTCCTCATGCAGATTCATCCCTCGTGTCTACAGCTCAAATGAACTCTCTGGTCGTGCTTCAGTGGAGGTTCCTGTTCCCTTAGGTGGAGAGAACAACAGCAGATGTTTGTGATTTTTTTTCCTTGAAAAGCAAGTTGGGCCTTGCAAAGCAAGATCAACAATTTTATTTTTAACTGAAGTCCACAAATATCACAGAATTCTGGGAAACTCCAGAGTTTCTCAACCAGTAAGAAAATATCTTTATTTTAAATATATCATAGATTGAATGTCATGGAGCTCTGTCTCAAAAAGATAACATGATTAATGGGAATGTCTGATCCTTTCTCCTTGAAGTTATTAACAAAGCAAATCATGTTTGACTAATCTCTAACACATGCCAGTATTTGAAGAGTTAATTAACAAACATGGTACAAGGAAGAGTGGTACAGGGATTTAATACCACTCAGGGGCACTAACAGAGAAAATAAAACAATTCTGCCTGTGTAAGGAGACTGTATGGAACACAGGCACAGCTCATATGCATTCTTACCCGAACCCCTATCAAAAATCACATTCCATACACATGCAGGTAATTTTTCAGGATATTACAGTGCTATGTTTATATATTTATATATTTTTGTCTTGTAAGGGTTTCTATTTTGTTTCGAGATGACTCATTTCTGGAATTACCTAGACTATCCTGATGTTTATAATAAAAAGTTAAATGGAGTGTGAGGACAAATTGGTCAGGTAATCTTCATTTTACACTTTTTAAGTCCTGCCCTATTGTGGGATCTCAGCACCTCAGGATGGAGGTGCAGAGTGGCCGAGACCACCCTTGGGGGGCTCGGGAATCCTGGAATGTTGCCAGAAGTGTCTGGTGGCAGGATTTTGATCCTACACAGGAGATGAGACCTGTATGAGGACTGGGAGGAATTCACTGGGTGAATGGTGAAGGGATAAGTTAGTTAAAGTGTAAAACACAGGGTTTAGGATTTTGGTACAGGGGGGTCTAAAGAAGTAAGATGGAGGAATTGGGGCGTGTCCTGTCCTTCTTCTTCTTCTTCTTGGCCTCCATCTTCTGTGGTGATGGTGGCACTTTGGGATTGGTCATTACTAAAAGTGCACCGGTTAATAAGGGTAGAAGGTATTGGGGAGAAATGATAAATATTGTACACGTAACTTCGGGTATAAAGATAAGTGACTGCCCCGGGGGCTCGCAGTGTGTGCCCATGGCTGACTTGCTGTGCAGACCTCTGTCGGGCTGAAAGAAAATCTTTTAGATAAACAATAAACACCAAGACCGAGACAAGATCAGAAGTCTCTCCTCGTCCTTTGAAGCGTCGGCTCTTCAAGGCCATCCCTGGGCCTTTCCAGGCCACCTAAACAGCTCACAGAAAACCTTACACCCTATCTCAGTCTCAGTCTTAGAAGTTTTTACTTTATCCCTCCAGCTCTCCCAACACATATGTACTTCTCTCCTGTCCCTACCATCATCTTAATTTTCACCTCATGACTACTGTGATTATCCACTGGTCAGAGAATGTCCACTTTAAATCTCAATATATCCATAGCAGGACTTTTTGATGTTTCAAAGCTGATGGTTCTTTTTTTCCTTTCAAAATATGAACAAAACCAGACTATTTTTGAAAAATTACAATTTCTAAAAATGTGTGTCTTTTTATATATTTTTGAAGTTTTGAAATTAAGCAAAACATCTGATTGACTGGGGAGCAAAACCAGAACCACAAGATTTTCATTAAAAAGACATACCTTAAATTATTTCAAAAATATTTCATAAGTGCCTTCAAAACCTGATCGATTTATGTTCAAATTAAAAAATAAAAAGCACTCAAATATATATTTAAAAAATCTTAATACATGTCAACCAATTATAGTCAGTTCTCCACATGGTGAAAATTCCTCCTAACTACTTGCAATATTTTAAACACTAAATTAAAATTACATTAGAAAAATTAAATTTTTCTGTTAGAAGACTGTTCTAAAAAAAGTATTTTAGAAAGGGACACAGACAACTGAACTGACAAAAGTTCAAGACAATCACAGTGAGTAATTAATATGTAGTAATTGAAAGGGGGGGAAAAGAGATACAAATGCCATTTTGTAATCTCTTAGTTTTCGCTTACTTTGTTTCAAATATGTTATTGCAGTCAGGCCACCTGGTAAATTGTGTAATTGAGAACCAATTTTTCTCCCAGTATGACAGAAGCTGACATGTGGAAAATACTTTCCTTCCTAACTTTGAAGAGGATGGAATGGAAAGAAGCCTCATTTTAAATAACCTTTGCTTTTAAAAGATTTAATTAAATCTTTACTTAAATTCATGCTCACTTTTAGTGATTCTATCAGTTACACTGTCCTGGTAAATTGAAAATTCATGGGCTACTTCCAGAGAACAATGGACTCACAGTTTGGGTCGTTTTGGGTTAGAATGGAAATTAAAGACCATCTAATTCCACTCCCCTCTGCCCTGGGCAGGCACAGCTTCCACTTGGCCAGGTTGTTCAAAGCCCCCTCCAGCCTGGCCTTGATCCTGCTAAAATGTTCATGTTTGCATATAGCAAAACTTATCTTTGCCCTTGATGATTCATTTCCCCATGCTCTGTGTCATCTATTTCACCCTTGAATATACTCTTTGTGAATGACCTCCCATGTGTGGTTTGAAGAATAACTTCCACTCTTCCTAGTCACAAAATTCTCAAATTATGGAAATGTAAAACATTTAGATAACAGCTCTTATGTTTTGAGTAGGCAGTCTAAGAAATAAAAGACAAACATTTAAGTCAATTAATTCTATTAAGCTCAAGAAAATTACCATTTCTTTAAATAGTCTTCATGGAAAGTTTAAGATTCATCTTCAATATCACAGTCATTTTATTCAAGGAAAGAGTAATGTTAGTTCAGAATCTTACCTTATCATATAAATTAAATACGTGTTTCTACAGAGAACACATCTGACCATAACATGGAATTTAAACAGATTTCAGTAGTACTGCTACCAAAATAATTCACTCCAGCAATGGGAGGAAATGAGTCATAATCAAAGAGGGAGATGCAAGTAAAAATTCTTCAGATCCTGTTACTGGTGCTGATATTCTGTGTCCTTCTGGAAATTCACTGCACTGGTTTTATTAATGATAAAGCAGAGATTATGAGACTTTCTTCACAGGGGAGTTGTGAGGATGCTTATGAAGTGCTCTGTATCTCCAGGAAGAAAGTCACTGCACAAGTACAAAGTATGAACAATTTCTTATCATTTCTACTATAAACAACTGATCTACTTGCTTATTTCTATAGGGTAGATGATTACTCATTCCTTCTTTACAGGATATAAAGTAGCCGCTCCGTTAAACAACAGTAAAATTTAAATGTTAGAGATATTTTGAAGAGTATCAATATGGAAAAGGTTGGGGGAGGGGGCAGGGAGGGGGCTGCCCCTGCCATCAAAGTATATCCTTTGCACATTCCTGGCACTACATCAAGGTTAAGTTAAAAGCAGCACTTGAAGGCAGTTGCATGTGGTAGATTGTACAACAAGGCTCATTAGCCAATGGTGAGTCTTATGTAAAGGTCTTTAATGTGGTACAATGGCATTTTTCAGCCTCTTTTAAAAGGGAAAAAGTTAATAATGTGAAAGTTTTATTACTTTTATTCTTTTAAAGAAGTGCCTTTTTGTAGGGAAACGTTGAGGCTAGTTAGAGCAAGAGCTCAGGGAATTTCCTTCACTCTGGGAAGGACTGCAATTATAGAAGGGGAAGGGACCACAGCAGTAAACTGGCAACATACCAAGGTCTTAACCCCTGAGACAGGAGGTGGAGGAATAGGTGTTAGCAGTCTTACACAAGTCCTTAAAGCATAAACATATGGTAAATCCATTACCTAAACTACAAAGAATGGAACCTTGCTAATAAACCTATTTACTAGGTTAAATAAATACAGAAAGTGTTTTAAAAAGGCGAGCTGTGTGACATTTTAAAATCAGACATTTTTCACTTGTCAGAATTTGTTGTTGGGAATCTGTGAAACATGATGGCCCTTCCAACCCCATGAACACACACAGTCCTGTTCTGCCCACTCGGCCCCAGCTCAGCACTCCCTGCCACCACACGAAACCAAGAGCATTTATTTCTGAGCTCCTGTGCCACTGCCTGCACAAACACAGTTCATCACCCAGCTGGCTGCTGGCACTCATGATGAACAATAAAATGTAGGTAAGATTCAAATGTATTTACCACCTTGTTGTGCAGCCCTGTGCTCCATGGCATGTTTGATTTTATCCAGAAAAAACACTGGTCCAGAAGTAATAATATTGAGCAGGAAAAAATTCAAATCCAGTGTCTTTAGCGGTGGCATGCTGCCAGTAGTTTTAGCAACAGCTCCACAGGTCATTTTTGCATCACCCTTAGTACAAATATGTTATTAGATAGGTCATAAAGGGTACTAAAGCCAAGGAGAACTGTGTTTTACAGTTACTCTACCAAACAATTGCCCTTCTTTGAGATGTGGGAATGGGATATCCAGGAACATATTTTAAAACTTTTCATAGTGACTTGATGGATTTGTAGCAGAGATGGCATTAATCCAAAGCCAGCTGAAGTCAGTGGCTGATTCCCTGCCCAATCTACTGCCTTTGAAAGTAGGTGGTGTGGACACACAGCTGAGGTGGCCATGGTGGCCGTGGTGGCTGTGATGGCTTTACAATCAGGTGTCTCTGAGGTGGGGTGGCTGCTCAGGGGCAGTTCTGTTCTGCAGAATTCATGTGAATTTGCACTCTCACTTACCAGCCTGTGAAAGGTACTCCTTTGCTGCTGCTGGTAAGTGACGTGCTTGTGATGAAATTTGTGCTGCATCAGGTTAAAGTTTTACTCAGGAAAGAAAAGGGGCAAAAAAAAAAGGTTTGAAAATTTCACATGCCTTTGGAAATCCAGTAATATTTGGTCATTAACCTGGCTGAAATCCATCTAAGTGTATAGTCAAACACAAGCCACTTGTTCTCAAGCAGTGTTTATGGAGAAGGAAGCAAGGTGGGAGATCTATTACTTTAGCTCATACTCCCCATCAAATCTCCCTCTGTAAATACACAGTCAAACATTAATGATGACCCTCATCTGCTTCAGGTTCATTAAGGGAGATGCCTGTGCCTGCATGGAATGCCACTGACATCTAGCATGGAGCTGTAGTGCTAACAGAGTGGAGAGTAGCAGATTTAAAAGGACTAAATTATTATCATTTAAAAACATTTTATTGTACAAGATAGGTAACAAGCTGCAATTTAAATAAAGTGCTTCAAATTATGTGGTTGTATTTCTGGTTATATTTGAAAAAAATAGGTCAGTATGAAGTTGCAGTTGTAACCATTAGTTATGTGATTTTAAAGAGTGGCAACATAGAAATAGTTCCCTTGTGGTAATTTTATGTTAGGAGTATTCTATTGTTTAACAAATGCTGAGGGAAAATTATTTGTTTTTGCAATAAAAATATATCAAAGAAGAAAAAAACCTATGTAGATTATAAGGTCATTCTTTAACAATGCTGTTACTTGTGATGAACTCCTATCCAGCTGCTGATGTGACAGTCTGTATTAAATGACAGCATCAATATTGCACTGCACTCAAAAAACCCCAGGCAAACAGAGAAATCAAGTGTTTTAACTAATGCCATTCCAGAACCATCTATATATTTTATGCATATGAGTACACCAGGAGCACTTCATACACCAGCTGGTATTGGATAAGATATTCCTCAGCATTTTAAAGTTATTTCAATACTGTAAAACAGAATAACATATTTAGATAAAACTTTGGAACCATTTGGTATCTCAGAAAGTTTTTGTTTGATTTTCTCTCCAATTTTCTCCTTTTTTTTGGCAAAATTTGCCATATTTTTAGCCATCACAGATTTTTGATGAAAAAAAATCACAAAAGCAACTCTGAAACTGGATACAGAATAAGGCAGATCTGTGAAGGGTGATCGGTGAACATCAGGAGTTCTAAATATGCAGATGGCATAAAAGCCTCTAAAATTAAAAGGTATTGTGCTTGGTTTTCATATGACAATAGTAGCTAGCACAAGATATCAGCAAGATGTGGATCTTGCTGATATCTGCTGGGATGGTAGCACAGCCTTTACTGTTTTCAGATGATCCTGAGCATACTTGTAGGAGCTTAGGGTGTTGGAGAGGAAAGAGCACACAACCTCTTCTTTTTATCGCCTCTCCCCACAAATGTGCGCTGGGTGATGGGGGCCATTTGCTCCTTTAAAGCTGTCACTTTGATAGGCACAAAAGGATGGGAGCCCTCTGGCCAAACACAGACATTTGCACCTGAGTGACCCAGGTGATAAAATGGGGTGTGAATGACCCAAAGGTTAGGAAGGGATGAATTACCGGCTGGAAAAGCCTGTCAGGGAGGACCATAAAAAGAGCCAGTGTGGGTAGCCCAGAGGTACCCACCTACATACACGACTTTTAAAGGTGTTATGAATCTTTCCTGGAGCACAGAAGAACAGATTGGGTTTTCCTGAAGTCTTATGGAAACCTGAGTGTTAGGAGAAATTAATCTCCTCTCTCTCAAGAGATGATCTGTCCACAGCACACGGATACAGCAGAATGCCCTGCTTATCTCAAATCACTGAGGCAGGCAGCAGAAGTTGCACAGGTCTGGTGCTCACAGCCCAGGAAAGCCCTGCTGGGACAAGCAGCCAAGCAAAAAATGGACCTACTCGTGCATTTAGTATGGAGGTTGTTTGTTGTTTGTTACATTCACGCCTAAAATCACTGGTAGTACTCTATGAGCTAAATATCCCTTACAGAAGTGCTGTGAAGATTTTAATGTTCATATGCACAGTAAGCTGGAGTCAGATGTAACACTACAAGAGGTCTCTTTCAGGCTGTGAAACCTGAAAACAGGTTAGATGAGTGATATGCAAAATCCCCCCATAATGACCACCTAGTCACACAGGAACTTGCAGTGAAAATTAGATGCCATGAATAGAAAAGTTGTCCATTTATTTAAAGGTTGCAGAGTTCACAGGTTAAACCAAATGCTGCCAAGTTGGAGTTCTAACTATTTGCTGTTAATAATTTCATGTTGTAATCCCCTGTTGTTAGTCGTTTTCCTTTAATTACCTGTTCTTGATGGTTAGAAAGATGCTGCTTCCTGGAAGGTGGCACACGAGACTGTGAGGAAGAGGCGACATCGGGGTTGGCATGCAAATGAGGAAACCCCTCACCAAATCTAGCAGGAAAAACCCCTAAAACAATGACCACCACAGAATAAAGAGCTCAGTTCTCCCCACTCAAGCTGATTTTTAACAAAGGCATTAAAAAGGAGAAAGATCTCCTGCCCTATTTATTACCTTAGGTATTTTAATATTGCACAATAAGTATTGGAATAGTTATCCCTTAACTACGAGAGCCAATCACCTCATTATCCATCTATAACAACCAGAAATACTGAGGCAATGACTGGAACCCCAAAATTTTCTCCCCTCAGCAAAGTAACCTTATCCTTTGCTTGCAGAGCTAGCTCACTTCTATCTTCCTTTCCATACATAAGATGTAAAAGCCAGTCATCTCAGAGCCTCAGCAAGTTCTGCTGCCACTAAGCTCATGTGAAAGGCAAGCAGCTCTGTTTCCTCTGGCTGTGCTTAAAATATCTCTGAAACATCTAAGAGACATCTTCTTGTAAGACTTCGTTTGGTTTTTTTGAATTTAGCCTTCAGAGACATCCGAGTCAGAGCTCAGGTAGGCATCTAAGCTCAAGATGAAACAGCAAACTTCACAGGCATCCCTCTTTCTCACAGTTCTTGGATGCCTTGTCAGTAATTCCTCTGCCAGCAGAACAGCTGTTTCTCAGGACACTGTCCAGTTTAATGTGCTGGGTGTTCAAACCGATTTGTCTCCTCCTAGTCAATGTACTTTGAGCTATGGTGTCTGAGTCTGGGTGGTCAATGACGCTCCTGGAGCCAGCACCCAGACACCAGGAGTGACAGCAATAGGCAGTGGCATGCCTGAAGGGATATTCTTAGGCTGATCACTCACTAGCTCTTTTCTTTCTCAAAGGCAGAAGCTCCACAGGACCTCTGTGAGGCAAACTGGGCAACAGCAATAAGCCTAAAGACCACACAGACAGAACTTTGAGGAACTTAATGGGGAGAGCAAATTCTTTCTCCTTGCATCCACCTGGCTGCAGTGTGTTCCAAGCCACCACTCATCCCTGGGGGCTCACAGCAGCACAGGGGGCTGCAGGAGAACCTCTTTCTTGTTAGGATTTTATACACAGCACTCTGAGGAACTGAGCTACCCAGGTGTCCAAATGTAGATATGAACCTGTCTATTCCTGGTGTTTCAACACAAGAGGGGGTGAAGGCAAAAATCACATGCATCCAAATGTGTTTGAGGTTAACCTTAAACTGTGCACTGCAGGAGGTGTTTGTTTATTTTTTCTCAGCCTGTTTTCATAAGCACTTTCTAGTTGATTACCACAGTCTCTCTTTTTTTTCCAGTTTCTAAGGAAAAACTCAAAGCTCTCATCTCTTTGAATGCCGTGGTTGACAAATCACTGGAACCATCAGCCCTTGCTGCATGTAATTTTCTGGGAAAGAAAATACAGTTTTCTAGAATAAACACTTTCAAAAGGATTATTTGTTTAAACAGTCCATATTTTTCAGAAGGGATTATGATATTCATAAATTCAAATGTGATTGTTAGTATGTTCTGAAGAGTATATTCTCATTTTTTCAAGGCACCAGGGCTGCTATATATACTCATTTACAGTGGTACACAGCAGGTGCTAATGAAGCAGAAATGTCAATTTATTGTGAATTTAAGCAAAACAGCACAAGCACAAGATCAATTATATTGTTAGACATGTCTGGTAGATTTTAGGGGTTTGGGATTGCTTTTGTTTTCTGTGGTTACATCAGTCTAAAGTCTGATTACAAAGAAAATCTATACTCAGTTTTCCTTCAGGTTTAACTCTATTAGGAACAGCGAAACTAATGCATAGAATTTAATCATTCATTCCATTTTTTTCCCCAGTAAAAAAGAATATATGTAAATCATAAACGATGGTAAAGCTGACTGATTAGAACATATTTTAGATATTAAAAAAAAAAAAAGGAGCAACAACTACAAAGCCTTGGCTCCTACATTTCTTGCAAATACAAACTTGCTGTTTTCACTGGGCATTTCAGATGTGTGAGAAATGTGTTATGGAATCCTTAAAACCAAGATTTCAATCATGCCAGTTTAAAACAAGGAGGCACTCTGTCAGTCTCAGGCTGTCAGAGGCGCAGTCAGTGTGAGGACACACAGGTTTTCCAGCGCAGGTTGGTTTCTAATGGGCAGAATTTACTGCTCAATTACATTGTTACACAACAGCGGCAAACCAGATTTAGCTGCTACTTTTTCAAAACAAATATAGTTCTACATTTTACACCTTAGTCTTTTCCTGTGCTTGATTAAACATTTATAAATAGTTCCCCCCACCCATCCTACAAATGCTTGGGGTTCAGGGACAGTATCTGGTTCACGGCACAGTCTATTGGAGTGGAACTGAGAGACAAAATTCAAGCAGATTCTGTAATACAGAAAATACAGAGGAACTGAGGTCAGGAGTTTGACTTCTAGATCCATTGTTTCATTTTATCACTCAAACATTGCCCCAGACTGCTTTGTAACTCAGGCAGAAGAGATTCTTGAGATTGATTTTGAGTTTGTAGCCTGTCTGAGAATTTGCTGAAAACCAAATCCTTCTCCTAGGAGGAACTGGATAGGGGATGTAGCAGGAGCAAGTCTTAAGCTTATAACTAGTATGAAAGAGAAAGTAATAACATGTATTTTTCACAGTTTTCTAACAAGAAGAATTAAAGCCATTGCATCTTCACTACCTTTTCACAAATGATCATCAATCAAAATAGTAACGATGGGGCTTCCAGAGAAACTACTGGCTCCAAAATGAGAAGTTTGTGTTGTAATTTTACCTGCTTCAGCTTTTCATTGATGGTCATATCCACACAGCACAAATTATTTCCAAAGGCCTAGATTGGCAGATTTGGCAATCCATTTTTTTGGTGCTTCCTTACTAGAAATTTGGAAGAATCCATTCTTAGGGGTGCTGAACAGCTGCTGTTCCTACTGATATTAGTATCAATAAAGTCTTTTTTGATTCAGCTGAAGATGAGATTTTGTTCCCTTTCCTCAGGTGCATCTCAGGAGAATGACCACCTTCTAACTTGGACATAAGTGAATCACCCTCGCCTCACAGAAATGATTCTCCTGGAATTTTAGCATGACTCTTTCTCTTGCTGTTTCAGTTTGCTAAAACTGAGTCCAAGAACTGAATGTAATAAGATTAAGACTGTATAATAAATAATATACCAGATTTTTATGACACAAAACAGTATTACAAACATAATCTACTCCAAGGCATGGAATTTGATATTGCAAATAAATGTATAGTAAGTTCTTTGTGCATATTGGGACCTATGTGTATTCCTGATAAAATGCCAGCAATTAAAATGAAAAGACAACATGTATAGCAGCTTGGTGGGTTTTTTTCCTAGTGAGTTGGATTGAAAGAAGTAGAATGTATTTGGCAAAGAAAAGCTAACCAGCTTTAGGAGATTCTGTAATCCAATTGCTAATAGATGATCTGCGATTGTTTTCTTGGCATTCCAGAAAATACATAAACAGCTTCCTGTGTAGATTAGGAGTCAGAAGGGAAATTAATGTATATTACAGCAATATGTGGATGACTACAAATTATTTTACAAAGGGGAAAACCTTGGAACTACTCTGTTATTACTGAGGTTAACCTTCCATCCACCCCAGAATAAAGTTTTGACTCAGTAAGGGTCACAGGAGATGACTCTAAAAAGATCTGAAATGATTAGGGTTTGCTATTGCACTGCTGTTATTTAAGGGGATGGATTTTTGCATCAGAAAGATGTTGTGCTGTAGAATTCACATTTCCAAATCCTTTCCTGATAAATGCTTCATAAAACTTTTTCTGCCTGTGTAACAAGCAGTGATAAATTCACAAGTAAGAAAAACCTACCACCTACTGTTACAAAAGAAAAGTGGGACAGAGAATATGGAGTGACTGATGAAAAGACAGGTGGACATGGCTGATGTTCAGTATCCTATTCCCACTGTCAGAAGCAGAGGATGAGGTTGTGTTGGTCATTGGTCTGAACAGCATGAGATTTCTTATATTCCTATAAAATATTTCAGATGTGATTTGTAGATAGCAAGAATGTTTAACATAGTTAGGGAGCATGTAAAGGATGAATGTGCAAAATTTAATAAGCTATTTGTGGTACTAAGGTTATTTGTTGTTTAAGGTTTTGTATGGAGCAATCTGTGCCTACAAAAACATGCAGACTGTGCATGAACAAGAAGCCTTATATTTGAGATATAGAAGACTACACTACTGGACCACCAACAATTTAAAACAGAGATTAATCTTCAGTGTTTCAGCCATCTGAATGGATTGTTTTATTACTCTTCTAACAGGAGTTCATTATCTCAGAAAATCTGAAGTATCTGGGAAAGAGCAAGAGCCCCTTTAGACCCACATGGTGCAATTGCAAGGGAAACCTTTCTCAGCATCTTCCTCACCAGTCCTAGTTCCAGAACTGAACCCTCAAACTCTGTTAACAAGCTCATAATTGACTCAGAATCTCATTGTGATATGTCAGACTTAAGTGACAGTTTCTGGAAAGAACTGGCTGCTTGAAAACCTTTCTCCTGCGGAGTAATTTGGAGCCCTTAGGTGATGATTTCAGTGGTTCCCTCACAGAGTTTAACTCACTGTTTGAACAGAAGTCACAGAAGCCTTGAAACACTCTGAAAAACTCTGGAAACAGACTGAACACTCTGAAATGGGCTCTCCAGGTCCCAATGTGTCCTGTAATCTGACACAGGAAGACACCTACCTGTGTACATGTGGCAGCCAATATACATCAGCAGTTACATTCTTGTTTCCACTTTCCCTGTGTTTTGACACTCGAGTGCCATCTCTAATAAACAACTTTCTGTGGCTCAGGGTCACGAAAAGCAATGAGGACCTTTGCTACAAGCTCATTACTACACTTCAACATCTTCATGCATTTTGTCCAGATGGCAGTGCAGAAATAGATCCCACTGCACTTGATTCAATGTAATCCTCAAAAATCATGGAAACATGGAGTCCTGGGACAGCAGTGTTATTACTGTCCACTTGAGAGAATACAAAGTAGTGGGACAGAAGTACCCTATACCTACACACAATACTGCCTTCTTTTCATTGAAAGCCTGTCTTAATTTTCTCATTGAAGATATCCCAAAACCTCAAATAAATTAATTTATGTAAGCAACTTACATTTTCTTTTTCTTTAATCTTTCTTTGACATTTGTTTCTGGGCTTGGGGAAAACACTAGGCCAAAGGATGGTATTTCAGAAGCAGTGTTTTGTGCATAGGGTGAGCAGCTTTGTATTCTATAGGTGATATGCATTCCCACTATTAAACTTACACTGAGGGATGAGAGAATATAAATGTATTTAATTTACAATAATCTGTGTAGAAACTATCTTCTTACAGCCATAGCCATACTTTTAAACAAAGTACATTTCCTAATTGTACATTTGTTCTTTCCATATCTACGAATTCCAAGAAATATATAGGGATTATATATTTTATATATATATATAAATGTACATTTATATATAATGCATAGTCTAACTTTAAAAACATTTTCTGCTAAAGTTAGCAACAAGAGTAGAACATATCTAAATAAATATAGAAATTAATCAGTGAAAGAAGTTAATATAATTTACACTCAGATAAGCGAACAAAATTAAATGTTCCTGTCCTGGTATCTAGACCAACCATGATTAATAGGCTTCAACCAGTCCATACCAGTTTTATCTAGTGCTTAAAATGTTAGCTTGTCTTCCATTGTAAGCATCAAATATTTTTTCTGTGATTACTCAGTTGTTATTAATTGTTTATGTAATTGCAATTGTAAATGGAATGCTTCACTGATTCAGTAATTAGGGAGCTTGATTTTGAAATAATTTATTAGGTCTTAATTTATGTGCTGTGAAATCTGTTAGATCATTTGCTAGTCAGTATGTTGTCTAGAATAAAGGCATTTCTACAAAGGGATTTTAGGGTGAGGGTCACCAGTATAATCAGAAACATACTCAGTCTGGCCTCCAGCTAAAGATTATATGCTTTTAAGTGTATTTCTGTTTTGCAAAATGGCCTTTTGAAGACTTAGCCACTCCAACAAAATTCCTTTTTTCTATATAAAAAGAGAAAAAGCAATTATTTTGCACTGTTGTTTGACTTCCCACCACCACCAGCACCCTGTCCCCTAGATAGATGACCCAGCTGATCAAGTGTGAGAAGTACATAGTTCTCTGCACTGACCTGCCTGAACCTCTGGAATGAAATCTTCAAAGTTAGAAGCAAAAGTTGGCATGAAGACTAAGCAGGGATTTGATTAAAGATTTGGAGTTACCCACACAATAAATTGAACCAAACTGATTTTTGTCATGTACAAAGGCACACTTATGTTTTCCACAATGCATGGAAGGAAGTGACTGACATCAGTTGGCTTTCAGTGTCAATTTATTGTATTCATCCATACTCTTATTATAATAGAGGATTTGTCAGTATGTTCACTATAAAAAAGAAACCCAAAAAAACAGCCAGGACTGGGGCTGGTCCTTTTTTATTGTCAAGCTCAGCTGTTACAAATGATATTTGACTAAAGCCTCAAAGCTTGTCTGCTTGTTCAGGATGCTCTGAAATGGAAACCTTGCACTTTGAATGGCTTTAGAAATGTAAATGTAGAGGGGTTTAAGGAAAAACATGGGGCTGCTGAATATATTGCTTTGGGCAGGATTTATCTGACAAAATATATATATATCTATACGTCAATACATACATTTGCAGCTGTCTATATTGTAGACTTCTGTAGATGTCCATAGGTAAATGTCAGTATTTCAATTAATCACAGACTCTACATAATCAAAGAAGAGAAGTGTGGTTCATTTTAATCCAAAGACAGCAACTATAAAGTCAGATGTCATGGGCACACCCAAGAGTACCTGTGAGAAGGGAATTAAAGGTGACTGAACTGCAATAATATAAAGTGAGAGACAAAATTCAAGCAGATTCTGTAATACAGAAAATACAGAGGAACTGAGGTCAGGAGTTTGACTTCTAGATCCATTGTTTCATTTTATCACTCAAACATTGCCCCAGACTGCTTTGTAACTCAGGCAGAAGAGATTCTTGAGATTGATTTTGAGTTTGTGAAGTGAAGTGAATTGAATTTCTTCAATTCACTATAAAGTGAAGTGAAATGAATTTCACAGGAATGACCTGTAGTTTAATGCTTTGAAGGGGCTTCTTTTATCCAAGAGATTATCTCTTTAGATTTTTTCCTCCATTGTTAATGACATTTCATAGTCAAGGAACATATTTTTGAGTAATCTCACATATAAATATTTTGTCTCTGGAAAAGATGTAAACTACCATAGTTGTATCAATGACCATGGTCAAGAAATGTGCAATATTCAAGTTCATTGTCATAAGTGAAAATAAATTTAAAATACAAAGCAGGCAAAAGTCTGAGCCTTTCATTCCTCTTTTATTTTTCTTTCCAAACCTAACTCTTCATATAGTTACAGTCATGACCTATGCAACCTTCCTTTACTCTATAGTGTGTATTCAGCAGAAACTCCTAATTAACAACTCTCCATGAATATCAATGGTTCAATAAACAGAAGTGATAAGCAGATTTTTTTTTCTCTCAGAAGTTTTTTTTCTGGAGCCTGGAGAAAGCTAAAAATAAGTGGAGTGGGTTATTAGGAAAAGGAAGAAAATGCACATTGGAAATAGAGCAGGGTAAAAGACAGAGGGAGAAACACAACTAGTAAACATATGAAGAATAATTTTAAATGGGAAACAGAGAATATGGAAGCACATTTAATTGAATTTTATTTGTGCAATCATTTAAAATTTCCCTCAGATGCAGTTCAGTTCTTGGATATATTAATAGGATCTGCTGAAACCAGTGGGATAATAATGAAGGACAGATTTTCTCTCTGAAACTGAGATGGTTATAGTGTCAGCACAATCTGCAATCAGTGAACTTTTCTTATCTGGGAGCTTCAAGATTAGTTCCTAAAAGGACCTCTGAGAAGGCAGGCACAGAACAGACATTAATAAGTAAAAAGACAACTGTTCTTCATTTAGTCAGATTCCAGAAACTTGCTTTATCAGAATAACTGAAGCAAAGCAGAAAAAAAATGTGTATTGAGAAGCAGTTGTCAGAAATTTCCTTTAGGAGCTTGTGATTTACAGCTGAATTTTATTTCATTATTTTATAAATAATTCCTTAAAGATTCATCCGTTGTTCTTCTGTCAATACATTTAATTTAATGTTACCTTCTTTAAGAACATCTAAGCAAAGTTACCTGCACAATATCAAAAGCCAAAGTGACAGTATGGACTTTCTCAAGACCAACAAAATGCTTGTCAGGAGACAAAAATCATGATTATTTCTCTCACATGCTTGCTTTTATTCCCTACTTGGCTTGCTGCTACATTACCTGGATTCCCAGGGGTTTTCTAACTCTCAGCCAATAATCCTCACCAAGGAGGAGGAGGAGGGAGGGAGTGTTACATTTCTGTGAGAATCTTTGCAGTTTGTTGCCACCGAGTGAATTGGAACAATTTGGCTTTGAGGAAGTGATTTATATACACACATCCATCACATATAACCTGCTCTGCTCTGTTAACTCTCTGTTTGATCTCTGGAGGGTTCAGTAGATTAGGGAGGGTCTTCACACAGAGGTTTCATTAACAACCAATTGCTTAACCTGGCATGACTCCTGTTTGTGCATTTGGATGCTTTAAAGTGGGAAGAATAGGGGGAAAAATTGTTAATGGGGATCATTATTTACCAGTCCAGGAAACACCAATCATGCTTTTAGAGAGAATATGCCTCCCATTTCCTCGATTTTATGTTTTAGACATTGTAGAAAACAGAATTGAGGTTTACAATTTGAGCCATTCAAAAATGGTGATCACAGCATGTGAATTCTGACATACAAAGTATATCAGTAACCAGAGAGCATGAACTTAATTAAATTCATTATTTAATTACATATCCAGCCATAAGCTGGAAACCTGAACATTACAACCCAATTTAATGAGATAGTAAATGCAGGCCAAGCAGTCACACTTTTAAATATTCCAGATTAATGGGTCTCTGGTTACTGTCACCTGTTTGTCTGTTCAGGGAGGGGGGAGGCATTTGATCAAGTCAAAGAGTTGATATTATTAAACAAAGTTAAAGTTTGTTATAAAAAAAGTTAAAGAACAAAGTCAGAATCATAGAACAATATGACTATTCCTGCTACTGGTGGGGAATTTTGAGATATTAGCAGCATGCAGTTTTGGAAAACATCATCCAGAGCTGCAGCAGGGAGTTCCCATGCAAGCATAGTGCACTGTGTCTCTGCACTCTCTTACAAAAAAGGGATATTCTGTTAATGAAGGATTAAATGTAGTACTTTATGATATCTTTATAAACCAAATGACTGGTTTTAAACCAGCAAAGTGCTCACCATACTTTAACAGTTAACAAACTAGTGAAAGCATGTGAAAATTAACAATTTCTTATTGAACTCAAGAACATGGAAGAAAATAGGTATTAGTAATTTTTTGGAAATATGTGGAGAAAGTTGGCAGAGCAACTGTCAGGGTTTATTAGTGGCAACTATGGCAGCAAGACAGAAATTTGGCAATGATTATTAATATTTATTTCAATAACAAAATATAAAGGACAGTGTTCCATTCTGTCCTAATATTTGAATGCTTAAATATTATCTGTTATTAATGAATAACAGTGGTCCAATATATCCTAAATTCTGCCTATCCCATGCTCTCAAATCCCTCCCACCACAGATGTCCAGAAAAACAGATGTGCTCTGTAACATGCCCTGATATTTAAATGATAACAGACTATTGAGTACAAAGCTTTGGAAATTTATTCTCTTTCATATTAAAGTTACAATTCAAGCCTCAGTGGCATTTGCAAATGTGGTGATAACACATAAGAAAGAGAGAGAGAGAGAGATTGGATTTAGTACTTCATCGATAAAAAGCAGCAACCTTAAATGTATAAAGAATTTTATTGGTGGTCTGATGCTTTTCCTGTAGAATTGTTTCCTGTGTTTCCTTTACCTTTCATTACCTTTCCTTTTAAGCCTTCCCTTTAAGCCTTTAAGTCCCCTGTTCAGTTTCCCAAAATGAGCAGTCTCTTTCCCATGATTGTATGGGTATGATCACAGCTATATTCTTCTATATTAAACTTATCAAACTAAAGAATCTCTAAATCTAATGGAAAACAGAAAATTTTGTATCCATCACAATGTTTTTGTTAGCATTAACAATCACATCCTTGGATATATGTTTATTATCTATATGCAGATATTCATGCCCAGATATAACATTATATATCCTTATCTTCTTTATATAATTCTGAATTTTCCTCTGTTTTCTATAGTGATGAATTCTACAACGCCAGCAGCAACATTTAGAACCCCTCTTCACCTTTAACACCACAACATTCCACCACTGTTCCTCTGATTTTTATCTGTCTCACATGTTATCTGTTGTCCTGTATTATAGTTAAATCAAAGTTTGTGTAGCCAGGGCTGACCCTACCAGCCCACTACCTGGGACAAGGAGCTTTATCTGTTAGTACCACACAGAATGACAAGCTGCAAGTTCATTTCATTTTTGGTGAAAATAATTTTATTCCTGAAGAATAAAATTACATTAGAAGACATGGAAAGAAAAAGGTTGTGATCTATGATTTCTGTATTTAATTCATATGTCTTTTACATATTTGTGGGAGATAGAATAGCATGCAAACTGTGGGGGATTACAATCTTAAAAAGTGGTTTTAACAGTTTTGTAAAAGGACTATATATATTCCCATATAGGGTATTTCCCTGGTAATATTCTTTGAGCTCATGAAAATCACTGAATACAGTATTTGTTTATTTGTTTGTTTGCTGTATTGAAATCAAGCTTTCCATGATGATTAACATGAACAGGAGCCTTTAGAGATTTATTGCCAGAATAAGGAATGTCTCCTCTGATCTCTCCTGTAACAAATTTTAGATCTAGCCCCTCAGGAAACAGAAAGTACATAGTAATGAAATATTGGAGATTATTTTCAGTATGAAGTTACCAAAACCAGATATTGATTTCTACATTTTCTGGTCATGCATTTCTGGTTAAACATGAACCTTTTATTACCAGTTTTATCCTGACATTTCATAGTGGCTTACACAAGGATTACCATCAGATGTTGAGCATTAGGATGCATTGGCTTCTTAGGTTTACCTTTAACTGAATGTGCCTCTAGTCTCAACAAAAAAGGACTGGGTGAAATACTGAAAAGAAGCTGTTAATCCAGCTGGGCAGAGGTACCCAGCAGAGAGAGAAATGTGCTGCCACAAAGAGATAAAGGATGCACATAATCTTCTCTCTGCAGCTAGGTACACTCACCATGGACTTTTGCTTTAGGAATTAAGATACAGACAGCATTCATTTTCTATAAAAGATGGTATAAGATTTTCCTTTTGTTGTTTGCCAGATGGACACCCACCTTCACCCACAGCCAGCTCACACTGTGTTGAATCAGGGATTGATGCAGAGATGGAAACAATCAAGGGGAGCTGCAAGCACCGCAGCCCATTTCAAAAGCATTCCTTTTCCAGGCCATCAGCTGCAGCAGCAGCACAGGAAGCCTTCCCTGATTTTACCACTACTGAGCAGCAATTTGATGATGTTTATGCATGGCAGGACCCCACCAGCGAGGAGACCCACAGCTCTGAAGCACCAGAAGTGGTGTTCAGAGGAAGGGTACAATTGACAATGGAGCTGTTCACGGCACCAGAGCTGCAAGCCCATCAAGCATCCTCTCTATCACATTTATTGCTCTTTATTCAGCTTTAAAGAGGCTTTTTTATCCTGCACAATTTAACTGATATATGTGCTTTTCTGCTATTTTTCTTGTTCAGCAAATGAACATCGGGTTTGACAGACATCAGTGGGTCTAAGGGTTCATGGGTTACATTTATCTTAAAACAATGCTACAAGGCTTATCCCATGCTTCAGCACAGGCTGTCAAACATGTTTGTCCTCCCCATTACACTAACTAAAGCTGTTGTGTCACTGGGCTCTTCATGTCCCCTTTTCAGCTCTGCTAAAGGTCCCTTATCTTGTACTTTCATGGCATAATATCTGATGCTGAAACCACACAGAGAGAGAAGTCTTATGTGTGGCCCCCAGGTGAGCCTGTAACACCATAAATATAATATTTACCTCAAATATCACCCTCTTTCACTTGTGTCCTCTGACAATGCAGCCCTAGTCCTGGATTTTGCAGTGAGTGCCATAGCAAATAGACATCAAACACAGGAACAGGATTTTGCTTGATCCTATGAGAAAGCAAGGTGGGGAATCTGAAAATCATTATTGAAAGACTAAGATCTGCAAAAAAGTATCAATAGCACTAGTGAAAATACAGAAGAATTTCCCAAGGACTTCCAAAATGCATTAATGAATAAAGTTTCCCGTGCATGTTCAGTTGATGATGATGTCAAAAATATTTTCCATTTTAATAGTAACTCAGAAAGGTACTAAAAAGAAGCTCCTAAATGTAGAGTTTGCAGTGTCCAAATAACTTTCTGTAAAGGTTTCAGGGACAGGTTGTGAAGGAACCCTTTGGACCATTCATGGTTATTTTCAGTACATCATGAAACAACAGAGAAATTGAGGATATTTTAAAAGAGCAAATAAGACAATTGCATAATTATAGGCCTGTCACACTGACATTGATCCTAAGCAAAAGAGCTGGCTGAAGCAGGACTTGATTAATAAATTAAAGGAGGAAAATGTAATTAATGTCAATCAACATGGGATTACATCAAGCTAAACTGGTAGGTTTTATGATGAAATGACAAGTTTAGTTAAAAATAGAATCACAGAGAAAGCATATATTTAGATCTCTTTATGGTATTGATTTGGCACTGCCTTATTCATCTATTCATTTATTAAATTAAAAACTATGGTGACAAAAATGTAGCATTGTTCATATCAGCAAAATTATGTGACTGAGAGGTCTCCATACACACTGCAATCCATCACTGAAAATGTAGGGGGTTTTTGGATCCCCACAAGTTATTTGTATCAAAATCTAGGAAAAAAACCCAAACAATCCAGAGTGGTACAAGCCACCTCATAACCCAATCATAAACAAGTACTTTGATCCTAAATATGGCCACATATATAGTATTACCTGTGAGAATAATCACTCCTCTAGGTTGTAACCTCAAACAATCTCTGGAAGAAAAAAGAAAGGGGAAGAATTGGAGACAGAAGTATCAAGTTTTCAGCATGATTCCCTACTTTAAAGGATTGATACCATTACTGGCCACAGAAGGAAGGGAGGTTGCATTAACTCTGTGCTTGGAAATTCTGCTGGAGCGCCCCTGGTGTTGATACACAGACAAAGAACAACCCTGGAGACTTAGAGTTTGAGTAGAAGTCACAGGAATGATGTGAGGATTAGAAAACTTCTTTGTGAGGTACTTGAGCACTCAGTAAAATAAGTTTTGTCAAAGAAACAAAGACTGACTGTACCATATTCCTTAGGTACTTATTTAGGGACAAAATTTAATTACAGACAGCTTTTCAGTCCAGATAAAAGTGAAGTTTCCATTTCTATGATCTTAGGTAGAAAGGTTAGACCAGCAATTAGATAAAACTCAAAAAATAACTCAGAAAAACTTACTCTTAATGGATTCTTTCCTTTCCTCTCGGGCCTATTCCTTAGACCAATGAACCTTTAACTCTACTCTGCACAGTTGTGCTGGGAGGTGAACATATTCTCTCCCAAAAGCAGATTAAAGCTGATTGGGTGCTGTAATCTCTAGTGACATGGAAGAAAAGGATTTTAAAGCTCAAAGGCAGAGAGAATGTGCTTTTCATTCCTCTGTACCTCGGGTAATGCTCTAACCACCCATCTACAGGGCAAAAGCCATCACTGGTGATGATACCACTTTTTTGATGAGAAAGGAAAGAAGGTTGCTACATTTAATGTAGAACACAGTCATCCAAGAATACTCCCATCAACCATGTTCTAAAAGTATTTGCAGGCAATTTAGACAAAGCAGAAATATTTAGCTTCTGGTCCTTGAATACGGACTGAGCAGACCCCAGCTTCTCTCCTGTCTTATTGATCCACTTTTGATTACTTTCTGAAGGAAGGCTTAAGGCTCCTGAAAACTGTGCAATTCAGGAAGGAAATCATTTGCAGAACTGAGACAACTTTGGACTTGGAATCTGAAAAATAATTTTTATGACATCAGGAATTTAATTTCAAACTGAAGATGGACTTCACTGCTGTTCTAGGTCTTGTTCAGAATCCCTTATGTTCCATCATGGGTGCAATTTTTATCTTGTAATAAATAAAAAAATGCATTTGGAAGAAAAAAACTTAATAGAATAAACCCATGTGTCTTTTCATATAGATATGAACATGTTCTCTGATCATCATGATTTTCAAAACAAAAGGAGCATACAACAATATAAATGTGCATTTATACAATAATCTATAATTTTGCATAATTACATAAATATACTCATATCCAGTAGGTAACTTCCTGTAAATCTGAAAATGAAAATTTTAAATCTACATTTTCACTTTTCTCCTTTAACAAAATTAAACTTCACAAATAGAACTTTATATATAGTTCTTCCTACATCAGTGTAAGTTCAGACAGAGCAGACAATCCAGTAGCACTCAGCAGGGGTCTTGAAAATCCTGAAGAATATAATTTAGACCAGAATTTCCTACCTGAGCTTCACAATTCTTTGCTTTTACATTTTAGGTAGACCCTTAGCTTTATTTAAATGGTTTTTTTTTTGATTGCATCTCTAAAATATTGAAGTTTAATATATACAGCATCATTATCTTACATTGTGAAAACCACAAAAGCATAGGAAAGTAATAGCTTTCTTGACGCACAAGAGGATTAATTTGTATGAATTGAATTTTTCTGTGGTCTATGAACTCACATTTCATGGACAGGCCAAATTTATAGGTGGAAAAAAATCCTCATCCAGTTAAAACCTCATAGAAGCTTAACATAGAAACATGAGAGATGTGTGCTCCTAGAATTACCTTTGCAAATTAAATTTCCAGATGGAGCTCATTTGAGAGTATACTTGCAGGAGTGATTATTTTTTAAATAATGCTACAATTTTATTTAGTACATGAGTTTGGTATTTTCTCTCTTGCTTCAGAAAGCTATTATCAAAATTGTTTAGACACATAGAAAGCAATGTAAGCTAAAGGATGACCATTTTTATAATCAGCAAGTCAGTATCTTTTAGACTTGTATGACTCAAAACTTCCACAAAAAAAAAGTGCTGCTAAAGGCAAAAGCATTTTAAATCTATTATCATTAGCACTTTTCAGTAAATCCCTTGTATTTGTAGAAAAAGCAATAGTACATAGCACCTTTTACTTTTGCTGTGTACATTAGGACACAGCCATTTGGGCTACCTCCATGATCCTGATGACACCCATCTATAAGGTACAGGGGCACACAAAGACTTCTTAAAACATCACTATACAGACTGCTTCTCACTTTTAGAAGCAGATTTTTGAATAATTATTTCTGAATTTTTCTCCAGTACTTATGTAGATCAGCTGGATTCCAATAGTCATGGGGTTCCACTGCTGTCTTTCAGCATGTCAGGCTACAGTAGGGTTTTATTTGTCCACAAATCCTTAGCTAAGTACTCTTTAGTTGATTTTGATCAACTAAAATGACAGCAAAGGGATGTTGAGGCAAACTAAACTACCCAAAGGCAATTTTTAAAATTTTCCATTTGGAAAACATATGCAAATCTATATGGGTATAATTAAAACACATCCAGTACCACAGCAGAAAATGATGCCTAAAGAAGAGCAGGGGCTGTAATTCTCTGTGAGGGTGTCTCTCACAGACAGGCTGCAAGGTCATCCCCAGCTAACCACAGGAGCACTCAAGCATGTGATCTGTCTGGGAGCCTTAGTGGCAGTAAAACAGGCTGCATCCTCCCACTCTTCTTTAGGGGTGTATCAAGGCACACTGTGTTGATAAAAATCAGCATTCCCACATTCACCCCACCTGTCCAGGAGACTCTGTTGGCCATGAAGCATGATTGGTCCTGGTCAGAGCCGTCCAGGCTGACTTCTTGTTCCTGATCTGTCAGTCTGGATACACAATAATCACTTAAAAATCACAGAACACTTGCTCACTTTCAGAGAGCAAAGGAAAAGGAAAAGCTGGAAAGAGACTTTTTACGGGGACATGTACTGATATGACAAAGGAAAATGGCCTTAAACCAAAAGAGGGAAGATTTAGATTACACACCAGGAGGAAATTCTTCACTGTGAGGGGGCAAGGCACTGGCACAGGTTGCTCAGAGAAGTTGTGGATGCCCCATACCCAACAGTTTTCAAGGCCAGGCTTGATGTAGCTCTGAGCAACCTGGTCTAGTGGAAGGTGTCCCTTCTCAAGTCAGGGTATTAGAAGTAGATGATGTTTAAGGTCCCTTCTAACCCAAATCTTTCTATGAATCTGTAAAAGTGTGCAAAACAGAAAAGTAACAAATAAATAAGTAAATCAATCTTGCAACATTCTCCTAGACCTTCACAAAGTACAAACTGTGCCAATCTTTGTTATAAGAGAAACTATAAACCAAAATGTAGTCCCCAGCCTAGTCCTTGGCTGTGTGACAAACCACTCCTTAGCACAAGAGGGAATTTAGTGAGTCTTTCAAACAGCAAAACCACACACAGAGTCAGCCAACTAACCTGCAATTTAGTTATTCCCATAAGTTCTTGTCAGTGTGCACAACTAGTGTTATCACCTATAATTGACTGGAGGACTTCAATTATGCTGGTAAATTTAGCAATAATTACACATCTTTGCCACCATTCAGGAATTACCTCTCAGGGCATGGAATCTGTTTATACTCACTTCCAACACATTCAGCCTTGACGTGTTTGCTCAGCTCCATGGGTTCAACCAACCATAACGATCTCGTTCCTTACGTGAAGTGTTGTGCTCCAGGAAACAGCATCTTGAACCACACCGTGGTTTCTCAAAGAAACCAGTGTAACTATAAAGGACAATTTTTTTGGCACAGAAAGAAAAGCACCTTTTATCCTCCTAACACAGCAGAACTTACGAAAAAGAATTTCACTGGCATAGGAAATGGGTTTTGTGGTGGGTAGAGTGGATGCCCAAAGAAATCCGGGATCATCTTAAATATGCTCCTTTCTTCATTATGCTCATTATTTCTCAATCTCATCCTTTCTGTTTGTTCCTTCAAAAGAATGTTTTTGAGCCCAAGAGTTCATATCATTCCTTCTGGGAGAGCAGTGAGGAAAATGAGCCACTCTTGACAGATATCAGAGGGCATCACTTCAGGAAAGCTCTCATCTACCACAGTGCCAGAACAAGGGCTTTAGAAAAATAAAGCTGACTGTGCCATGTGATTCACCATTTTTTCCTCCAGTCAAATGTAGAATGATTTACAGTACCATTCCACTGCTGCTCTTAATTTTGCCCCTTAGGTCTCATGCTAGCAAGTGTTCTGGGAGGAATGTTGTGCTGTTGTACCCTCCTTACCTGGCAGATATCTTTGCTCTTCCCTTGAGCACATCCCCTAAACCAGAGGTAAGGGAAAGCAATACCAAGACATCTGGCACAGGCAGGTGAACCAAGAATGTGATGTATCATGCAAAGGGAAGTCTGAAATAGGGTCAGTTCATAAAAAACGACAGTGTTTACTTGTGACACACAGGTGCAAGCAGAACTCCAGCTAAAACTTTTCACATCACTGTATCAAACTAAGCCTTGGATGGGCTGTCCTTGCCCACTGCTATCTTCCCCCTCCAGTTTTTTTCTTGTTAAAGTAACAGATTAAATTAGTAAAACTAAGGGAAATTCCTGACACTGGTCCTGTGAAATGATACATACATGCTTTTTAATACCAAAAACTTTGCAGAATAAAACCTTATAAAATCTGTATGGCAAACAAAACAAAGTACTTGCTGCTGACACAATACAAAAACATTTATATTTAACAATATAACTAAGATAAGCCAAGAACACATGTAATACTGGAAATTGTTTCTCATAGCAGCAGCACTTCTGGAAATCAACTCCTTCTTTAAAACTTTCTTTCTCCACATCAAACACTTGTCAGGAGTGCTGTGGCTGCTCTCTTAGGAAACAACAACCACTGCGAGACCTAATTTCTGTCTGAAGGTTAATTAGTTTAATGCAGGAAATAGTCTAGTGGAGCTGGGGATTTCTTCTTCAAATAAATGAGTTAGAGGCTTGAGTTTGGTAAGAATTGCCTGAGAAATTGTGGCTGTTGGATGTGGTACTTTGAACAACAGAGCATCACTATACAAAAGGAGAAACAATAGCATTCCGCAAGTTCTACCTGAGTTGGCAATTTGTTAGGTTTTTTATTAAACACTTAGAAACACTGGAATAGCCTCATTTGGGGGTGGAATTGCTTCCTGCTTACTTTTGTTACACTCTATTTTGTTCAGTACAAACCTAATGTGAACCAGAACGTAACTGAGGTTGGAATTTGTGAATGAGCTGCAGAGATTGACATCTTGCTGAAACACAGATGCTGCAGTGAGAGGATTTTCCATCATGGCATATCAAACCACATTATTTTAATTTGCCTTCAACAATAGCAGTATGCAAGAGAGTAAAGAGAATTTGTATTTGCTGTATATTGATTTGCACAGTCAAGATTATCACAAAGATTTAAGACTGTAAGACACTGATCTCTGAAGATCATAACCTTAAAACCAGAGCATGTTTGGGCACCACAAACCTAATTACCCCAAATCATGTAACTTATGGAAACACTTATGTAGAAGATTATTTTCAAGCTGGCAATTTAGGTCTCAATCAGGATTTGATTTGCATTCCTTCTTCGATTTGTGGAGTTTGCATTTCTTCCTTATCTTGCCCTGATACATTTTCTCCTCAGCCCATGGCTGTAAACTAAAAGCCACCATGGAAACAAATCCTGTTGATATAGGAATAAAAGTTAACTCACTTTTCATCAGTAGGGTAACAGGAGAGGCAACTGGATGCACACAGGGTCTAACAAGCAAAAAGGTCACTTTATCGGATGTCTTACAAAAAAGGAGACAACTTTAAGGGGGTATTATATAGGCTTGATGAAAATATTTTGTATACAAACCCGTATTTCTGATTGTTTCAGTAGCCTGTGCAGTGTTTACTTGGACAGCTTCCCAGGGATTTCCTGCTTTTTCAAGGAGACTGCATCCTGGAGGACAGCATTTACATAAGTCACCTACACGATAAATGAGATAAGTAAAACACATGGAGGAAGCTTCTGATACCATAGGCATTATTCAGGAGAAAACCCCAAGTTTAATATGGAAAGATTAGCAACAAACTTTTTCCTCCTTTTGATATAAAGACTATTTTTAACCCATCAGGAAAAGCTGTTTGAACATACCATAGAAAAGTTAAATCTTAGCAAGAAAATACAGAAAAAATAGATATATTTAACATATACTAAGCACGACATAGTTTTAGAAACTTGGACTAAATGCAGTCCATAGTTAAAAGCATCACCTGGCAACAATGGCTGTTGGCAAAACTCCTAACCAGAGTTTGGGCTGCTGACAGAAAACTACAGATGACTTCAGACTATTTTACAATTTTGAAACTGATTTTAAATTCTGTTCTCACTTTTTAGACCATTAGAAATACCACAAAAGATCAGTGCTTAGAGGTGAACAGACTGTCTTTTTGTAAAACTTACTTATTTTTAACCATTTCAGCCAAACACAGCTTAAATTCTTGTTATAAGGAAGAGCAATGTGAGTTGTTGTTTTTTTTTAAAAAAAGGTTAAGACTCAATAAATAAAAACCCCTTAAACCTATTACTGCATTTGGTACAGGGCTGGTGAAAGCATAACTGCATGTGCTATATACTAACAACTCTCTACTTCCTATTTTAAATCACTTAATTAAAAATACCGTTATTGTTCAGCGGAACTGTAATAATCAAAAAACAATCACAAAGGTTTTTTAGTAGAATAGAATAGAACAGAATACATTGCTTAAAACCTAAATAACAGACTACTCATCATATTGATATACACCGAAGAGTTAGAAATGCCACTGAAAGCAATTTGGATGCAATTTCTATTATTATTTTAATATCCTACATTATATCCTTCGTTACTCATACAAGAAGTTGAAGTAATTCTAACACAATTACAGCTTTGGTTAAAAGGATGTTGGTTCCCAACAAGGCATCTGTGGAAGGATGGTTTTAATTGATACCATCCAAATCTTCTATGAGCAACAATCAACAAACAGACGGAAGTTACCACTGGACAATCCACAACATTGCAGTGCTCTCCAAAGAGAGCAAACTGAAGAGGAAACACAGTTTAGGAAATGTAAGGACTATGATGTTTCCATGTGTGTTAGAGTTTTTAAATTCAGCTCTGTTTTACACAGAGGATGGTTTAGGTTGTCCAAACACAAGCTTTTCATGCTGTTTAGACAGGGTACCTGAATTTTCTGTCTAGTACTGGCAGGTCCAACATAACACCTACAGAAAGGAGACCTGTAATTTCTGGAGAGGCAAGATTATCCTGTCACCCACAAAAGTGTCAGCTCAATGTTAGCTAGAATCTGAATTCCAGCAATCTATTCTCCATGTATTAAGTTAGCTGTTTGTATTTTTAGTTTTTCTGCTAAATAATAAATGAAGAAAATCCCTTCAGGACAAGAGAAATTTTCTGCTACACACCCTAGGCACTCCAGTAAGCAGCAGTACTCAGCAGTCATGGGATACACTTCATGAATGTACCTTTATGTTCTCCCATAATAACAACCATTATGAAAAAGACAAATTCATTCACGTGCTGAGTATCTTGAAACAGCATTTAACATATTACTGCTGCAAAGATATTACGACAATTCTTGCCAGTCTTGGCTGACATTCAGCTGATTGCTACACCTCTTTACCTCAGTTTTTCCATCTGTGGATCTGGACACATTTTTTAGAAATCAAGAGATATAGACAAAAATCACTGCAAGAAGCAGAGTGAGTTTTAGACAAATTTTAATAAGAAATGATAAGGACCCTGCTCATCATTGCCTAAATGCCTTAGTTACTGCAACAAGTAGCAACTCTGAAAAGTAGCAACTTTTTGCTTTTAAACAATGAGTAGAAAAAGCATTATTAGAGAACTCCTTACACAAGGTTTCAATCCCCCTCACCTCTTGTATAACTTCATTTTGTCAACAGACAAGGGGTGGTGCAATTGCAGAGATAAAGGGTTTATCACATTCTCCCTAGCTGTTACACTTTTCCCTAGCTACAGAGGTGTAAGGCAGCAGGCTACACAATTCTTGGCAAAGTTCATCCTTCGAATCTTCCACCTATTTTTCCTCTTTCTTACATATACCTAATCTAATCTACTTGAGATGCAGCTATTTTGCTAACTGGCTTAAGCAGGAGCCCAGTTTACTGCATTATTTGGATTCACATATGGTAGTGACCACAGGCCAATTACCTCTTCAAATAGACCAGGCACGTTTATTTGTGTGTGTGATTCCATAAACATGAGAAGACTGAAGTACAAGTCTGTGTTGCCAGCAGCAATTTTGTCTGCTTTCACAGTAGCAAAACAGAACCATACTTAAAGCTAAGAGACCAGCAAACTCCTCCTACCTTTGGAGCTTGCTAAAAGGGGCCCCAGCTCAGCAGTTTGGACACTGAGTGGCAAACACCATCTGTATCCTTTTCCCTTCCATAAAAGGAACCTTTATAGGAGTGTAAAGGAAAACAAAGAAAGATTACTACTAGTAGTTATAAATGAATAGTTAATCATCCAATAAGAATGTGAGTTCTCTCAAAGACATTGTGCTAAAGCAAATTAGTCAAAAATACAAAGCTATTGAACAAGGGTGCTCCAGTAAGCAAGTAATAAACTCAAGAAACCAAACAAAAATATCTCCCTAAATCAACTTTATAGCTGTTATTAAAATATAACTAGTTAAAAAAAAAAAAGGTTAAAACTAGAATTTGTTTTTTTTTTTTTTCATTTTACTCAGGCTAATCTTGAATTTCTCTTTCCTTCCTTTTGGTCAGGAAAGCTGAAGCACAGCAAGAGTGTCTACATAGGATTTGCTTACACAATTTTAAAACCAGTAAATGCAACAAATATTGCCAGGGGCACTGATGAAAGCCTATTTTTTGTTTCTTTTTTCAGTTCGCAAGCCCTAGAAATCAGCACTGAGAAGAAAAATAAACACAGTTTTGACATGTACAGTAGCAAGAATTAGCTTTGTACCCAGACAAGGAACAAGCCCTTTAAAGCAGAAATTCGTGGATTAGCAATCCGAGCAGCTCACATTGCATGTTTTTATTCAAGCTGCGACAAGAAGTCAGGCAGTGAAGCAAGGGCCCTTCATTGTGAGAGTGCGTTCCACACAAACAGCTCCAACAGCTTTAAGTTCTTTTTAGTTTAGGAGTTTGTTTGTTTCTAAAGAGAAAAAAAAAAAAAAAAAAAAGATAGGGAGAATGTAATTGACCCAGTTGGGAGCAGCAGGCTGGGATAGGAAAGGGGATACGCGAGACGCGAGCACCACCACGAGGCGGGCAGGGCTGAGCGCGGTGCGAGCGACCCTCGGGACAGACAGACAGACCGGCCGGAGCCCCTCGGGACAGACAGACAGACCGGCCGGAGCCCCTCGGGACAGACAGACAGACCGGCCGGAGCCCCTCGGGACAGACAGACTGCCCCGGCCGGGCACGAAGCACACGCGTGCCCAGCAGCACCTCGGGCAGATACCTACGAGATGCGGACAAAAATCAGCTAACCTGATTTCTCCGAGAGAAATTATTTTTTCCCAATCACTTGGAGCATTCCAATGAGATGTACAGCATCACCTGATTCTGATTTTTTTTTCCTTGGATAGCTGTTGGCTTTTGACATCCAGTACAAAAATATCTTCATAGCTTTGAGTGGTGTGAAAGCAAGTCAGTGCTTGGTTCAAGAGAGGCAGTTAAAGCTTTTAACTGGAATCATGCCAGTCTATCTTGATATGCCTTATCACTTCCTGTAACCAGGTATAAAGGCATGTTCATTCCCAAATAAAAACAACAAGAGGCAGGAAACATCATATCAGGGAAAATTGTCTGCACTTAATTCAGTGTAATTTCATTCAACTTGTTATTTTATTTTGGTTTTTAAGATTTTTAATAGCCATACTTGCTTTCTGGAAAAAATATCAAGTTTTCCAGTAAGTCCATCTTACTGGTTTAAGACAGCAGTAACTGCAAGTAAACCATCTTACTGGTTTAAGACAGCAGTAACAGCAGTACCTGTCAGATCCCTCCAATTGCTAGTTTATATGCCATCTGATCTAAATACTTTTCCTAGAGATTACTGATTATGGCAGTGGGGATTTTCTGCCATTTAGCACAAGATACATTTAAGTTCTTGACATCTCACAACCTTTGAAGTCTCTCAACCAGAAACTCCCCTGTACCTCTTTCATCCTACTACATTTGAAGGCATATCAGCAAAACTCTTCTGAAAGCAAGTATACATCAGTCCAGTGTAGTAATTTCAGCTCCAGCACCAATACAAAATTTAGGTAAGAATTGGCATGCCTAAATTATATGCCTAAAGTAATTTTCTTTTTTAGCACCATTTTTTTAGCCCTAATTAATCATGATTTGTAATTTCGATACTGAACAGCAAATCTTGAAAGATATCAGCACTTGGGTAACATATAGCAAATTAAGAATGTCACATTTCAACAAAAAGATCAATGCTCCTAAGACTTTGATTCCATCTACCTACCATTTCCCGTGATTTAGAAGTATTTGCCAAGATATATGTCTAAACTAGATGAAACTGGTTTTAATCTTAGCTTCAACTGGCAAACATGAATGTCTAATTCCTTCTGCACCTAAATGATTTTCAGCATTGCAATAAATTAATTTTGAAATCTGTCAATCCTAAATAAATCATTACTTTTGTCTGAAAGGACCAACACAACACGATAGAACTTTTCTTCCCAAATTCTAATGATAAGCATCCCATGTAATCTCCTCTCTCCTTGGGATCAAGTAACATCACTAATTTCTGTAAATGCAATACTTTGTTTAAATTACTGAGAAATCTATGGTTTTTATTATAATCCTTGGGTCTCTCAGTCTGTCCCCTTCCAGGTAACACTACAAATCATTATTTGCTCAACCTGAGTTTAAATTGATTGTCATTGCTTTTTCAAGGGGATGGAAAATTCTGTGAAAAGAGGACTTCACAAAGAAGTCAAAAGCTAACTTGGATTTGAGGGTGTCTGGCCTTCCCAATGACCTGAGATATTTGGATGACAATTTGCAGGCAAAGTCACTGAAATTTCTAATAATCATCAGAAGAGTCACTAGAGAAAAAAAAGCTAAAAAGAAATTCCAAGCCAGTCTGCAGTATCTTCAACTGAACAAATTCAACATGCCTGAAAGCAGCACAAGATGCATTAAATATTTCAGCCTATACTGCTGCATGAAAAAGCTTTTCCTGCAGTTTTATGAAATGCTTTGATACTCACACTGTATTCCCCTATGAATTCAAAAGTATTGTAGAAATCTTTGTAACAATATTGCTACAATATTGTACAATCCATTTCAGAAATATAAGAACAATTAACTGTGAGAAGTCTAGAACTATAGAATCAAAATGCAGTTATCAGCCTAGATGTAGGGGGTTTAGGATAACAAAGAGCTTCATCAAATACTTACTTGAGATCTGGGGTTTTTTCTTATTTAGTATGAATATAAACAGCTGTCAGAATGAATATGAATCTATCTTTAGTCAGCCCAGCATTAAAAATTTACAGTACACAAATAATTATATAATTTTAAATGTAAATAAATAGAAATATAAACTTCTCCTCCCATATTTGCCTAACTACCCTTGTACTTTCCATAAATTAAAAAAATCACACAAAGAATGATTCTGCAAATTAATCCTTTAAGGCAAAAAAAACAAACAAAACCATTTCATCTTTGACTTGTTTTATTTTAACAGCTTACTCAAAGTTAACAGTGCTGAACACTCTGTTCCTCATGCAAGAAGTATATTTAGTTTTAACTGCTTTC
This sequence comes from Ammospiza nelsoni, assembly GCF_027579445.1. Classification (NCBI taxonomy): domain Eukaryota; kingdom Metazoa; phylum Chordata; class Aves; order Passeriformes; family Passerellidae; genus Ammospiza; species Ammospiza nelsoni. The sequence continues at coordinate 77,277,806 of NC_080635.1, forward strand.
TAACTACCTCTACTCAGAGACAGTGTGGGATTTTTGCATTTGCAGGGCAGAGCATTTTTTAACTCAAGCCTTCTCTCCAGTGTGGCACAATCAGAATGTTCTGAACAGCTGGTTAGGAAGATAGCCAAGATGCAAGAAAGATGTCTGAGCCTCCTTTTCAAGGGCAGCCAACTCTTGTACTGTAGGTGCCAGAATATCCACATGGCCTTTATACAGTCCACCTGCCGAAAGAGATACAATCTAAATTACATGTTCAAAGTCACTTCAGCAGAACTAACAATGCCCAACCACAGTCATTCAGAGAGTTAATTACTTTATTAAAAAAAAAAAAAAAAAGCACAAAAAACCAGAACAGGTATACACATACTGTTGTCACTGGCAACCTATAGGCTGCATGTAACAAATGAGAGCAAAGAGCTAGCAGCCTTTTATAATCCATTTATTTATCACCTATTTTTTTTTATTTATAGTCTATTATTCTGTAGTGACACAGGAGACAACAAGGAAACTGAGCACTGCATAGCAAGAGAACTTGAGAGTAGTTCATCCTTACCTCCCAGAGCTCTCTTCTGCCCATATGTAACTTTCCCATCAAAATCATCCACTGGTACTTTTATGTCTGGTTCAACTTGGGCAATAGTGCAGTTTAAGTGTTCTTCAATCTCCCCCAGCAACTAAGAGAAAAAAAACCAAGAAGTCTTTAAGTACTCTTATGGTCCAAGACTAGTCCAACTAGTGTTCAGAACGGTCAGATTTGAGTAGTTTGGACAGGAATGGTACACAAAACAGTTTGGTCACAGATACAGAAGACTAACACCTTTTTATTAGCTCAGATGACACAACTTCATTTCCAATTTCAGTGTGGTTTTACCCTACCTAGAAGTCTTCATTTCATACACTACCCTACTTGCATGAATGAAGCTACTTTATAACACAGCTCATAGTCCAAGCTTATTTTACCACAGATGAGGTGTATTTGCCCTTCCTCATTAGAGAAAGAAGGCAAGTATTGCTTTTTAACATGCATTCATGGCTGGTACACAAATCCCAATGAAAACCTACTTAAGAGATAAACTATTTCCAGGCTAAAGAAACAACAGTTTTAAATGACAATTTCGCAACAAACCATCTAAACTAACATTCTCTTCAGGATATATATCTTAACAGACTTTGATTAGGAAGACTATAAGGAAACTGCAAGTAAGACTCCAACAACATTGGCTAGGAATATTAAAATAAATTTTTATAATTAAACAACTTACAGAACATGTAACTTGAAAAGTCTTCTAATTTCTTCTTTAAATGGAATCAAAGGTTACAAACACCCTAAGACTAGATTTGTACTTCAACTACACAGGTGAAACAGGAACTTTATTCTGGAGTCTGTTAGAGGAACTGGGGAAGATTTAAGCAAAATGCTTACCTGCATCTCATTGTACCATATGGTACAACCTCCTTCTTCCTTCAGCCTGGTGTTATAACACCCTTTTCCACGACTACTGCATACATGATACCAAACCTAGAAATAATGCAAAATGACCTCTAAACTTTGTGAAATAGTGTAGTACATTCATTTTGCCTAATTATAGCATGAAAAAGAATTCAGTAATCTGTTTATGTTCTCCTTCAATTAAGTAGGGACAAAAGAGCAATTTTTCAATGCAGGATAAGAAGGTCAGATAGCAGCTGGGGACAGAACCTCAGTAAATAATGTCTGTTCATCTTTGCTTTAGAGTATAATTACCTTTTCTTTTTCTTTTGCCACAAGGGAGATTGCCAAACCCATCCTGAAATATTAGGAGACAAGGGAGGGAGAAATGTATTTCAGTAACTATTGCCAACTTGTGAAACAACAACAACAAATCTCAAGAACACCTGGTGGCTGCTCTGAACACACACATACCTCTCAGCTCTGCCGACTCTCCCAATTCGATGAACATAGTTCTGTTTTTCATCAGGGAGTGTCACATTGATAACTGTGTAACACAGACAGTTCACAGAGAACACAAGATTTTTTTTTTAATGTATGAGCTAAGGTCAGAGATCAGACACCTAAAGTATTATTCTGATTGCTGCAATTCCTCTCCTTAGTCTATGTACATACTTTATTACAACAGTTACAGGTACAACCTGCAATAAAGGCTCTCACACTCTAATTGCTTTCTCTCTGATTATTTTTTGGCAAGAATGGAAAACCAAATTAATGATTCCCAAAAATGCCAGACAACAAAGTATTTGAGAACTTATGGTGAACAACCAAATTAAATATTGCCTAGTTTCAGCCTTTAACATCTACATCTCTTAAAATTATGCTATAAGCCATATTTATTTTAACTACTGGACAGGCACATATATTGAAGCTCCAGTGCAATTCAACAGGTTAAGTTTAAAAAACTATCTTACCATATGGTACACCATGAATATCAATTCCTCTAGCAGCAACATCTGTGCAGATCAGGAAACGGACATCTCCTCTCTGCAAAAACAGAGCTGTAATGAAGTGTGCTAAACACAGCAAGCAAAATCCCAAGTAATGAAATCATAGTCCTTTGCACTTCACCTTTAAGAACACTTCAAGTAAAGCATGAATAGTTTGGTGAATTTACATCCCTGTTTCTTTCCCCAGAACCATAAGGCAAACAAAACCAACAGTTTCATCAAAACTAAACTGTAATACTGAAATGTTTTTAAGTGACCAAGTACTAAAGACCTTAAAAACAAGTGTAATTACTATAGAGTTTAAAGTTAGGTTTTTATTTCAAAGTAAGCCTACTATCTTCTGAATTCAAACTCACAAAGGTCATACTGATTACTAGTGCAGATTTCCACCTACAGAAAATGTGCCTTACAATTTCACGAAGTGGGACATAGAGCATTTGAATGCAATTTAATTTAAATAGAGAACTAGGAACACAAATTAACATACAAATTCAGATATTGGGAGGTGAGGAAAAAGCCTTCAAGAATCTGCTGCATCACCTTAAATCTTTCCAGGTTTTGCTTTCTTTCTTGAGGTTTTCTATCACCATGCAGACAGACACATGAGAACTGATGTCCCTTCCTATCAGGGCCTGAAAGAATGTATATGCATTAATTACATCACATATAAACTATGACACAAAACCATATAGAACTGGAAAAAATTTCAGAGGCATTGTGGTTGAAAAAATACACAAGACAAGCAGTAATACACAATTTCTCCCTCCTCCCAAGAGCAGACCTATGCAGGCACTTTTCCTTACTCCTTCCTGTTTTAAGTTTCCTCGTTTCTCCAAATGCTTATCTTCACCTTCCTCCTCACACATTGCTTTCACTGTTCCTGTGTTTTCTTTCACATTTCTCCAATGTCTTTTTAGGTGTGAACATCTCTTCCCATGTCTCTTCCCCTTAATGACTATCAATTTTACTAGCATATTTCAGCAGAGGCACCATATATCTTCTCACTGGTTCAAATTTTGGTGCATGATGGGTTTCCATTCATTTCAGAACTATCTGGAACAGGTGCAAGACAGTTCATTGCTTTCACAAAGAGAACCCCTGCAGCTGTCTGCTACAAAACTCTGAATTTTATGCCCAGTCAGCATGCAAAAAAACTGAAGCACGATTTTTTTGTGCTGTGTCCCAGTACTCGTGATCTCTATCATACAAATTTGGTGCTGAAAAAACACAAAAGTGAGAAAAGTGAGCTGAGTTAGGCTGACATGAAAACATTACCTCCACCTTGCTGGATGAAGTATTGCTCCATATTATCACAGTCTATTTTAGTCCTGCAGAAGATAATGGCTTGATCCATCTTGTGCTCTTTAATTGCTCGAACAGTGTATTCTCCTTTTAGAATTTTAATAGCTTCAGACCACATTTCTAAATAAAAATAAAGAAGTTATTTCACTCAAATTGTTTAAAAACACGAAGAACCTTTGAATTGCATATCTTTGAAGTTCTCTAGCCTTCAAGTAGACAGTTAAACTTTCATTATTAGAGTAAGTAAGCTAAGCCTTCAGTTTCTACCTCTTCCTTCCACGCTCCTGTGCTCCAAGGTGACACAATACAGGAAGAATAAAAGCACTCGTTTCTTATACACACCAACAAAGACTTGCCTACAAATCTGCAATATATATATACAAGTCTCTTTCCCACTTCCCAGTTACAGAAACACGTTTCTCTTCAAGACATTGAGAATGTGGAAATAAAATTTTGGAGGAACATGACTCAAGGCCAGTATCTACTACAATTTACCTTTATTTCAAAACATTTACAAGAATGTCATGATTTCTTAGTGTTGCTCATTACCTGGAGTGTTGGCACCAGGCCGTGTATTGTCTTTTGCATGTACTTCATCAGTCTAGGAAAAACACAAACAAAAAAGCCCCCCAAGTCAGTAGCCCACTCTTCACAGAGAAATACTGAACTCCATTAACTTGTGACTAGGAAGAAGCAGAAGTTTAGAAGTAATCTTAGCATTCTGCTCTCCTATCAGCCATGTTTACCCACCTTTGGCTACAGGAAGGTCTTGTATTTAAGAATACAAAACTTATATTCATAAAAAAGGGCAATAAAACTATGTAGCCACTGGATAGGAAACACCTTTGAACAAAGTGAAGAATTGAAAACACGCAAACAAACCAGAATAAAAAGACTTTGTAAAATATAGTTAAATCACATTAATAGCAATTCCTTATCTTTTCCCCTACGCTAGCCTGAATCAGATATAAACTTAAAATCCAAAAGAAATAAACTCACACTAAGACTTAATGACAACACATGACAAACAGATGTTCCAAAGACAAAGAGATTAAGAAAAACCATAGATTTGTAACTGCATCAGAGTTGCCAAGAACAAAATATGGTTCCAGGTTATTCAGAACTTGAATACTAAAGACCTGAACAACCAACACCTTCTCATGTGAATAGGTGTCAGGTGTATGTAGAATCTGGAATCTCAAATGCAGTCTGATAAGAAATCCATTCCTGTAAAACCTGCTCATCTCACATGGGTTGGAGACAGAGCTACCTTATAGAATGACCCATCTTGGCAGGCTTATTCCCTCCTGGCAAGTCAGAAAAGAGATACTAAGTAGAGTTAGGCCACGGACCATTAGCTGTGAAATGAGTGAAAAAGCACAATGCCATGGTTCTCTAGTGCAAATCAGACTGTTACTCTATCAAGCTCCTCCTCAGTCATGTTTGTAACACTGAGCTGTTCAGAAACAGAGTTATGACACCACTGATATGATGCTGACTACCAGGGAACAAACCATTTCAGATTGAGTTGTTTCAATAGCCAGCAAAGATCCTTCAATATTAGGCCCCTGTTCTGAAGGTTAAATAAGGAAACACGGACAAATAACCTCAATTTTCACTTACTCTGATATGATTCTTGCCGAGCCTTTCCCAGAGTTTATCAGTTTTTGGATTTACAGGCACAACTACATGGTGTACAGTTTCAGGGACAGAATCTTCTCCTTTCAAATCTACCCAGGTAGGAAAATGCATGATTTTTTCGGATAGTTTTTTCACATCAAAAGAATGCAGGGTTGCAGAGCACACAATCACCTGAGAAGAAGAGAGTCACATGGACACCACTGAAGATAAGATCCTCCCAGTCCAAAAAGGTGAGAGTAGAACTGTATGAATGTTATATAGTTAAATAGCATAATATAGCAAAACAGAAACTGTTTGGATCTCCTCATCACAGGAACCACTCAGTTGGCAAGAGTCAGGCAACACAAAATAAGTTGATTAACTATTCTGTTACAGAGACCCAAAAAATTACTAGGAATAATGCAAAACTATTGAAAGCTGATGAATCAAGATTATTAATATGTTAGAAATCATAAAGTTTGTGTTCAGTCATGTTTGCTAGATTTATATATAAATAATTCAAAATAAATTGAAAACTCCTGAACACTAGGCTTCAACATCTAGGAAGCTAAAAATATTTTCACGGGCAATTACTGAACTCACTGAACACGCATTAGTTTTGGACAAGAGCTTTTGGGAACTCCAAAGAAGCATGCTCTATGCCAAATAATAGTCAACAACTGAAAGCAGAACACACAACACACCCCCAAAAATATTTAAGCAAACAAAACAAACAAAAAAAAAAAAAAAACCCACAACAAAAAAAAAACCAAACCACAAATATTTTATACCTGGAGTCTCTTTCCATCTGAGGTTATCTGAGGAATTTGACTATGGATTCTGTGTATGAAATCTGAATAACCTTGGAGGAGAAGGCCATCCTGTGTGGAGATGAAATAAAAAGAGATGAAGCTACAAATCTCCTCTCATTTCTCAGTCTTTACACTTGAGTTAGATAAGCAATACAACCCTTGTCTCAGAAGTTCCTGCTTTTAATTAGCTGGACAGGTCAATGCATAGCAGGGATATTATTACTAAGGAGGAAAACCCAGTAAAAATGTGGAGCACTTACATTATAGCTGCTGAGAAGCTCAGCAGCGACTCCTAGCTAACACCCCAAGGCATTTGATCTTTGTGAATATTCAGATGTACGACCAGAGATCAGAGAGATGCCCTTATTTCATAGCACATTCAGTACAACATTCACTGTCCTCAAGACCTGCTGGGTTAACTAACATTTATATTTTGTCTTTGTCCTTCGAGCTCCATGCAGTGGCAGGGACAGACTTCAGTATCTTGTAAATATAATTTGAAATGCATTTTCCTATCAGAAAAATTCTAAATAGATTTAACAGAGAGGCCAGAAGTGTGGAAGGGAAAACAAAAAAAAAAAAGTAGGTTACTATGGTTGCAAACAAGGAGAGGATTAAGGTGGAACAGTCCACAGGTACCTAACTGTTCCACTGAATTATCAAATACTATAGAATAATCATGTTTCACTTTTTTGCAATTATCATACTGCATTTAAGAACAGAATTTAAGTAGCACTCAGTTCTCTACATACAGCTTCATCCAGAACCAGGAATCTAACTTGAGATAAATTAATCTTCCCTGTTGAGACCAGGTCATCCAGCCTTCCAGGAGTTCCAACAACAATATCCACCTATGAAGTACATAAAGAGTATGAGTTGGTCCTGTAACTAACTAGAGACATGAAAAGTTTTATCTAAGCTTAACAATATGAAACAATTATTTTCTATTAATTATAACTTCATAAAATCCTAGAGTAATTTGTGTTGGAGGGATCTCTTGAGATTATCATTTGGTCTCCACTCCCCACTTTCACATGCAAATCAAGGACAATTTCTAGGTTACTTTAGGTAGCTGCCTAATACAATTTTCAGTACCCTTCTGGAAAGGGATCCTACAACCTCCTCTCTGGGCAACCTGCATTTTTGTTCTACAGTCATTTCATTAGCAGAATCTACCTTAGGGAGGAAGCCTTCCCTTTTTTGGGAAGTGCTGTGCCCATTTTTTCCTTCCCTGAATCTCAAGCTGTGTAATCTTGTTATCAAAAGCCAACAAACAGATTTGTTTTTAAATGGGGATAAATTTTTCTCAAGGTAGAAGGATACAAAATCTACCAACTACAGAAATAACTACAAATTTTGCCAGACAGAAAGGTTCACAATCAAGAACTTAGCAATCACATGGAAGTCGAATAATCTTCCAGTTCAAGTAGGCTTAACAGAAAATTTTTATTTTGGCAGCTAGAACCACTAGAAAATTTATCAACAGTGATGTGCTTTCACTTCCAAAAGTGAGTGTTAAATAAAAAACATGGCCCTGTTCACCCTACAGTGAGATTGAATCAATTGTACATTCCATGCTGCTGAAACCAGACCACTTCCTTCTATATAGGACTGATTTGTAGTGCAGGTTCATCTTGATAACTGCAGACTATTATTATTTACAAAAACAGGACAGAAGTTAATAGGAAAACTGCCTTGTTGTTAAAGAACAAATGGCAAACAATTGAACTTTCATTTTAAGATTTTCAGGAGTACTCAGGCTCCAAGAGAACTTAAGTGTATAGGTACTTGTATTGACATGGAAGTAAAGGAACAGCTGCTAGATGCTGCAACATGAGCTTCCTATCGACTGTACATTTTCGTTTTAACATGTTTATTATTCTTATTACCTGAGTTACCACCATTAATATCCTCTAGCAACATCATCAATTACTTGGAACCCAAACTAATAAATCATGAGAAAAAATACAACTTACACCTTGTTCCAGTACAGAGAGTTGATCTCTTGCAGCCACTCCACCAATAATAAGCAGTTCCCTAAAATTACATCAATATATTCGACATTTACCCATTTACTATAGTCAGAAGGTACACTTAGAATCAGTCTTCAGACAGATGTTTTTATTGATAGCTGACAATTAACAGCTCTGAACAGTAATTTCAAGAACAAAATAATAGAAAAAATTAATTTTGAAACTCATCCTTTCACATATACTGTACTTCAGTTCAAGTGAAACTTTGTTACCAAATTGTAATTGGATGTGATTATCATCGTTGTTTTAAGCAAATTAGCACCGTAACAAGTTTAATCTTACAAAAAATGTTTCTTAAAAATCTTGAAGATAATGTAACTTAGTTCACTAAAGTTTCCTGTGTCTTGAAAGTTAGAAATGCAAATAACAGTAAACTAAATTAATCGTTCATTGTAGCCTGCCCATTCCTATTGCTTAGTCCCAGCAATTCTAGCAAATGAACTCTTATAAACAGATCGCAGTTTAGAATTGGGAAATGTTTAAGTTTTAGAAGCACAGTTGTCTCTCAAAGCAGAGACAACTTAAACCCAAAGCAACTTACAGATGAATCATTTTTCAGAATTGCACCTCTACGATAATTTGTCCTGTAAGCACATTAATTAAAGAGAACAGACCCTGTATACAACTATTTGAGGGAGATGAAAAACAAACAAAATGAGGGGGTAGAGGGAGATGGGGGCATAGGAAAATGTTTAGAAGAAGGGCAGTAAGCAGATAATGTTTTTAACCAAGAGAAGCATGTGAAGTATCATACTAGTTATCACTGATAATTAAAAAAAAAAACCACCTACCCACCAAATTTCTTGTATGAGAAAAAGGCAGTCCACTGATAAAACATACCAAAACCCCCTAAGTGGTCTAACTGCAGTTGCATAGTCAGAAGTTTGGTTGGTAGCAGGTTATTACTGATATTATTATGGTTGCAGATTATGGTTCACTTACTACAAAGTGGAACCTACTCCCCATCTCCACATGAAGTTACAACCATGGAAAATACCACAAATGCAACTAACAAATTCACTTTTACCTTAATTTGGGATTATCAACATATTTTTTGAACTGCTTCACATTGTTCAAAGTTTGTTCTGCCAGCTCTCTTGATGGTTCCACAATCAATGCTTTTGGAGCATTTGGCAGGTTCTGTGCTTGAACGACTTGGGCATTTCCTAGGTGGAAAAAAAAAAATCACCATTAAGATAAACTCCATTCCTATTCTGGAATTTTTTACTGGAAACAGATCTGGATTTTCTATTAGTAATTAAAATCTAATAATTTTAAATGCTCCATTGAAAGGTGATGTGATTGCTTTCTCAATTATGAGTTACTTCAGAAAAATGATCAGAACTTACAAGTGGGTGTACTAGCCATGCAGGATAACCCATTGCATTGTGGAGCATAAAGACAGAGACATTTTTACAATAACAGTGTTGAAAAACTTAGCTGGACTTATTTTATGTGATATACTTCTAAATTCAAAATATTGATAACTATTGGTGGTTTAACAGTAAGAAAATCTGATATACTTTCAAAAAAGCATCAATATTTCTTCATTACTGCTGTATTTAAGATCTTTCTGATTGCAATTAAAGAGATTCAAAGATGCTCTGCAACATAATCTGAATATAGAGATAAGAGAAGTTTGTAAAAACCCAACCTACCTGAGTGTTGTGATTTTACAATACTACCCTCAGGAGCCTTGCAAAGGCCAACATAGCCATCTTTTGGTGGAAACTTGAAATCTTCTTCACCAAAATTGAATTTCAATTCGGCATTCTAGGTTTCAAAGAAGTTGTGTCATACACACAGATTCAAGAGACCACATAAAATGAGCAACAACTCAGTAATGAAAAAATCAGATTGACAAGGATATAAGCAAGGTCTTTTCTTCTCCCATCTTATACATTCCTCTTCCCCAAGTTGCTGGAACTTAAACTCCCAACCAAACACACAGAAAAAAGTCAACAAAAAACCCAAAGAATTTTTTCTGAACTTGTACATCTTTCTAACCACTGAAAAGATTTTTTGCTAAAACCTCTACTGCTTGAGAGACAGACTCAAGAAGATTAACTCAGAAAGATATAGTACTACCTTACAGTAATGTTAGAGTTCAGAACAAATGAAACAGGCTATCTGACTTTCAAGCTATTTGCTTGTATCAGTTGAATGGCAGTATACAATAGTTTATAACACACAACATAGCACTGTTATTAAGAATTAGTTGTCCATTCTACCTATAAATTCAAGATTAAAATTTGAATTTTAACATTTAGCTTAAATGTAAATAACTCAAAGCTATTTTATTACTTAAATGGTACTCAAAGCTACTTTATTACTTCAGCAGTGAATACTGGTAAACCAAAGAAAACTGACTTTACATGCACAACTGCAGTAACTGTAAGTGGCTATGCAAATTTTATACTTAAGTATAAACAAACCCGGAAAAATTATAAAAATCTTGGACATCTGCAATATTCCTGTTACCTTCAGTACACAAGCTGCAAAAAGTGCTTGGTTCCTTATATGTGGTGGGATTTCAAATGCAAGGCCAAGGTCCTTCCCTGAAAGTAGGGTTGGTTCAGTCAGACTCTGCAAGTGTGTGCATTTCTCTCCTTCCCTCCCCTCCAGAGAAAGCATCCAAATAAAATTCCAAACAAAGAGAATAAAACTTACCATTTTTGGAAAATTTTATTTGTCCTTTTTCTGTGTCTAGATAACAGCCAATTGTATCATGCATAGTGAACTCCTGCAAAAAAAAAAATGTTTGTGAAGCTAAGACATTTTCTGTGCATTAAGACAACTTAGTGCTCATATTCTGTCAGTTTTTAGTGTTCTCATCTCTCCCTAACAAATGCTGATTATTGTATAAGCAAGTTCAATTTATTTCAGTCAGACCATTGTAAATAGGACACACATTTTTATTTGGTTACAAGTCTTCAGTAAACTGCCCAACTGATCTTGATATTTAAACATTTATTACTGCTTAAAATTTACGTCAGAAACCGACACAATGGCAACAATACATTTAAGTAATTTACCTGGAAGTATTCTGCATTATGGAAAAGCACACTATCACATATTTATTAGCCAATGTAAATCTAAGCTTAGAACACCAAACATGACATCAGAAAACTGTATTTTAACTATAATAAAAGGCTAATGCTTGAAGATGACACTATATGAATATCATGTATGCTTAAGTGCTTTATTTTAGTAACTTAATCTGCTAATTTTAAAAGTATTCAATAACATTTATACATTATTAAGTGCTTCCAATCAGCAGCTCAAGAATCCCTGTTAACCAGGCTACAGTAGTCATAAAAGTTGCAGGTTTTATGACATTGTGGTGTTATTATCAACACAAAAAAATTAGAGTTTCTGCTTTAGTACTCATTTATTTATGTTTAAACATCTCAATTCCACTGCTACACTACACAAAATCCATTACAGATATTCCCAGCAGACACTTCAGAAGTGTACATTAAGGTAATGGCAAACCCAACTCAATAGCCAGAAGTAGTGCACTCTGTGTTTTAGTAGAAATTAATAATGCATTTTGACAGATTACAGAGTTGTGAAATTACTTCTATTTTAACTTCTAGTAAACAGAATATGATGCCCTCACTTGCATGTATATACAGTGTAAACATATGGGTTGATTTATTCAAGCTAAAGATGAAGTCAGTCAAGACAAATCTCAAGAGGTCAATTAACTTTTAACCTGTAACACACAGCAAAATTTTAACTTCTAAATAAGAGTCAATATAATTGCAGTATAACCACTATCATGTCTCAGCTTATAACTGTTTTGTTGAATCTTTTAATAAGCTTTTATGCAAAAATGCTTCAATGTTCCATTGCCCTTTTGCCCAGTGAGCCTCCCTTAGCAGTGAGCCCTATTTCAAAAGACAGTTGATTGTAACAGCACAAAACTAACATGCAAAACTTTAAAAAAGATTTCTGCCAAATGCAATTCAAGCTTACCTCACCATAGCTGTCAAATTGCTTGTTGTGAGATTTCTTACCAGTGCCACCAAATCCAAAGCCAAATTTATCAGTGCCTGAAGACAAGACAATAGGTTTTTATCTTTTGGTTGACACATTATGCTTTTTCCTTTTGGTATTAGCAACTGAAATTTCCAACACTATCACATAAACAAATAACACACAGTGCTAACCACTAACTTATGACCTGGATGTACACCAAACCAGATTTATTGATTTTACCAGTCTCCAGTCATCTTCATTAAAAATAAAAAAAAAAGCATGAAAGGCAGAAAGTCACAGCAGACAAGAAAGCACTGCCACAACCAAAGACTTCCCCTTACAGGAATTAAAATACTTATACAAAACATTTTCAACTCCCCAATATTGGGATCCTTCCCGAAGACTTCATTCTCTGCAACACTGGAACAGCACTCCACCCATTCTATGTCAATATAAAAACTACCTATAGGTTCTTCAGAAGGAAACTTACCCAGATCTAGTGAAGCCTGCATAGTTGACCAACCAACTCTGCACAAGCCTTGGTCATGACAGGAAACTTCATAGTAGTATTTGCCTTGAAAAGAAAAAGAAAGGATCTAATACAATACCCAAATTCATTAAGGTGGTTCAGTCTTGCTACTTCCAAGACCATACAAATCTAACATCCCAGTCCTGCTGAAAGTGCCATGAAATCCCCTACACTGTGTTTGTGTTTGTGTGAAAAGGTTGATTGTATACCTAGGTAGGAAACGAAGAAAGAGCAGGCAAAAGAGACTCACTGAGAAGTAGAGTGTGAAAGGCTCTAAAGGAGTGACAAGCAAGAGAGAAGTGGTCCTACTCAATGCACAGGACCTGATAAAACTCGGGACACAAGGTTCTGCAGAATCAGAACCAGACCAGCAGCATGCCCCAGCATCAACAACTCCTTGTGCCACTTGAAGAATATCCAGCTGGCTGTTATGTACACACAGACAACAGAAATATCTGCACACCCCATTAAAGGAGACTGTTTAGGGTCTTGCTGAACATGCTCCCAGAACCACTGGAGTATCAGGATGACTCTACTTCTGAGTCAAGTGTTAGGGTTGGCCTCTCACCTACTGCTACAACCACAGAACCAAGAAATTTTTGAACATCTGCATGAAGTCTGTGAGGAAACAACTCAAAGTACTGTGTGTATAGCCATTTCCTAAAAAAAGGCATTCTGATGAATATTATCTACAATTCTGCCTCCTGCAACTCAGTCTCCTATTGATGCCTGAAGATTTTTAGCTTTCTCTGCATACTTCATGTATTTGTAGCTTAGTAGAGTGTTAAATGCCTAGGTATAACTTCTAGTACTTTTCCAGTTCTCTTTGCAATAGGGAACAAACTGTTTGATACATTCTTAGAAGTTTTGTTTAGTCCTGCTTGTTAGTTTACCAAGGACATTTTATTTTGTACCACATATCGCAGACATAATAAAGGCAGAATCTGAGGACCAGGGGGAGGACTCCAATGGGGCAGAATCCAGGGGGAAGGGTTACCCAACCAACTGCTCCTCTATCTGGAAAATACTGGCTGGATATTCTAACTGTCCAATCTTATAAAACTATAGGAATCTAATTTGGGGTGTGGTTCTCACCATATTGTGCACCTGAAGGCTTTCAAGTAAATGTTTGCTTTTCTATTATAAGTTTAAGGTTGTTTGGGAAGATTTTGTTCTACTTTCAGGCATCACTATCAGGGAAAAGGTAATTTACAACACAAGGAGAACAAAACTGAGGTATATGTAACTTCCAAGTCTTAAGCTACTAAATTTGGTCAGATGGATAGAAAGTTTTTAATGCAACCATCTACATTAACAATGGCTGACCAGCAGGCATTTCAGCTGAAACTTTTCTGGAAGAGTATTCAAAACACATCACTTTATATGTACCTTTAGTCACTCCTCTAGTCGCTCTGCATCCATGCCATTCTTTTATTTCTCTGCTTTGACAACACAAACCATCCGATCCAATCGCTGAAAATCACAAGACAGTTTTAGTTAAAGAAGTTGCCTGCTTTTAAAAGAAAACTTCATGCATTCTTTCCTCTAGTTTATTCTTTTTTACCAAGCAGAAGTTCTCAAGTGAACAGCGGGACAACTCACCAAAAGCTGATCCTCTGTCATAGGGGTTCATTTGCCATTTATTGAGCACTAAGTTTGAAAGACAATAACAGAAAAAGCATTTAATCCACAAAGCAAGCCTGAGAAACTCAAATTAGAAGTGCAATTGTTTCTAGAGTGTGTGGCTCAATTTTCTGGGGAAATATTTTCATTTCAATGAAATTCATATAAGCTCAAATGAAGGCCTACAATCCGAAGGAAGGGCACAAATGCTTAATGCAAACGGATTCTATGGAAGTTTAGATTATTCCATTAAGAACACAGATTAAGTTACTTAAAATTGCAACTGCAAACAATGAAGACTTTTATAAAATAAGGTGCTTCACACAATCACCATCAAATTCAGATAGAAAATATCCAAAACTATATTAAGAAGAACAAATATGAAATGCATTATTTGCCATTTCTGTTCCAAGCTTACATTAAGGTATCCTTCAGGCTGTAAGCTAAAATGTCATTACTAAGGAGCTAAGATACATGCACATAGAATTTTTGACTTCATTTTTCATATGCCCAACAACATGCTATAATAAAATACATACATGACTTAAAAAAAAACCAGGTGCCATTTCAGTTAGGTTTACTGAGTGTATTTGTGCATTCATATTACATTCTCTCAAGGAGGATTTGATTTTAACTTTTTTAAAGTTGACTTTACTGTCACCAATGTAGCAGTAGTTATAATGATGACAACTTCTATAACATCTTCAGAGTGTTGTTTGTGTAAATACTGCTCATTTACATAAAACCCAATCTTATCAGTACCAAAGACTGGACATGGTTATTGGCTTTACAGTTTCAAGCCTAATTAAATTGATGCATAATAGACTCTCAAATACTGTGAGGATATTATCAAAGTTACAATCCATTCTATATGGGTGAGTTCCAGCCCTATGCATTTCCTGCTCAATTCAATGTTTACTAGAAGAAACAAGATTATCAATTATTCAATTCCAAACCTAGGCAGGTGCCAAAAGGAACACAACAGATCTACTCGGCACAGCAGAATTGAAAGATCCTACACTGTTATCCCAGCCACACAAAAATATGTTTGAGCCCAAAAGAGATTTCTGCTCAAGCTCACTTAAGAGGCCCAAACCAACTCCATGGTGTCATAGCTGGTCTCACCTAATCCTGCAATAGAAAGATATCTTTTAACTCCTTCTTTTAAGGTGGACTGCTACCACTTCACATCTTGCAAGGCATTCACCTAGTATGGGGCTTCCAGAAGAATGCTGGAAAGCCAGGTGTGGATCAGCCAGCCTCAAGCTGAAAACAAGAGCATTACTAAGAGTCTGCAGTCAAATGCACACCAGTTCTTCCCATGACTCCACCACTAAATTTATATTCTCTGTTTAATAAAACACTAAATGATGATATTTACATTACTCCAAATTATGGAAAAAATATTTATCTAATGGCAGGTTAACTTTACTTTTAAAAGTGACAAAATCAACACAAGTTAGCAGAATTTTTAATTTAAGGAGTGTGACACAAAAACTTACCTGCCCCTCCAGTTTTAATAGTGGCTTTTCCTTTCTTGCCTTCCATTTGGTCTTTCAGTGTTTCATAAACAATCTGGATAACTGGAATGCTGAAAGCCTAAAATGAAAAGTCACTTTCATTCCACAAGTTATACACTTATTTCCAGCCTCATTTTTGGGTGCAATACCCACAGCCAGAAATACTGAAATACATTCCTACATATATGTTGGTAAAGACTATTACCAAAAATGCTTAAACATATATAAACATTCTTCCTGCATTCCTTAAAGACTATTACTTTCTGCTAATATAAATTTGATTACTTACACCAGTTTTTCCACTCCCGGTTTCAGCAGCCTATAGGAAGAAAAACACAAGAGTTTTACCAGGACTGTAAGGTCTGTTCTAGAATTCTGTTTTGATAAACTAAGTTTATTTTCTAGGAAGTATTATTTTGGCTTATGGAATGAAGAAGACAGAGAACCATAAAAGACACGATGAACAAGGCATACTAGTCTGATACTTTCAAGACTATTGATACTGCAGCATTGGCTTGGGCAGTATCAGCCATGTTCCATACAGAGCTGGGTCAAGTATTTACAGCCAAAAGGAGCAGATGAAATCAGACAGCCCTCATTTATGTGACAGTGCCTGTCAAGAAGCCAAAAAATAAAGCCAAAAAATTTCATCTGCAAGAACAGCCAGAAACACACTAGTAGCTCAAAGAGAATATACTTTCTATTGAAGCAGGACAGGAGAGCAAGTCTAACTATGGACCCATCCAGAAAATTCACCACACAAACAACAACTGAAAGACACAGGATTTCTAAGAATAGGCTACTCTGCCTACATACCATAAGCACATCACCACCTCCTAAGATCAACGGGATGGATTCTGCTTGGATATCTGTAGGGAGACTACAGGAAAGAACTCATTAACACAAAAAAATGTTCTACATCAATAGAAAAAGAAATTTTCGCTTATCTAGAAATTCACAGAAACCAAATCATCTGCAAGATAAAGCAGGTAACTGCTATTTCTCCTGGCTTGCAGTGGATTCAGCTGCATCTTGGTAAGAGCACTACATTTCACATCATTATGCTAAACTATAAAAAACCCCCTTATTAACTATATATTCCTTGTCTTCTTTTCTTCAAACGAGTTTTTCTTTAAAGCCACTTATGCTGACCTCATTTACATGATTCCTGTACAAAACTGGAAGAAAAAAATTAAAGACAACTAAGCTCAAACAGCATTTCCAGACAATCACAGCTAATTAATATTCATATGAGAAGAACTACATACATTAAGTTTGTCCATACTGACAACTTTCTGAATGACAATTCAAAACAAACTCTGAAGTAAAAACATGTTGGCCAAACAAGTAACCAAACACAAGAATAACAAATTTTTTACAAGACTGACACACATGCGCTAAGTTTGAGAAACACAATCATAGATCAGTCTGGAAAACATGCACTAAACTAGCATTCATTATGTGACAGTATTTCATCTAATAACCCCATGATACATATAAATAAAGCAGAGAGGCTTCTGTGAAACAAAAGAAGTCAAGCACAAGCAGTGACACTCTGCCTGCCCAAGGTTAAATGTCAGAGCTGCAGTCACAGTTTGTGCTCTTCAGTCTCTCACACTGCAGAGAAGCATGAGAGATGCAATGACAGTTTAAGGAAAACACACATCCAATTTGCTTTAATGTGACAGCAGAGGTGCTTTAAAAAGCATGTCATACATTGCTGAAAGGCAAATTAGAGTTTGCCACACTCCTACTTACAGCCAGTCCATCTCCTCCACTGCTTGAGCTATCTCAGGCATAACACCCATTTCTGTAAGACAAGCAAAGAAGGATCAAGCAGTGTTATTAACCTCACATTGCCCAAAGATTGCCAAGCATCAACACTTCCAGCTACAGACAGAACCATGGAAAACCACAGAAACCAAAAAACATGCTGTTTAGGGCAACAGCATGTGCAGCCTTCACTCCAGCACCCACTGATGGAGACGTTCTCCCTCCCTCACAGGCAGCTTTGAGAGATGTCCCCACTCAGAGCAGAGTAAGTCAGGCACACACAGGGCACAGGGGCAGATACAGACTCAGCAGCAAAGTGAACACACTGGGAACAGAGCCCCATTCCAAGGGCAAGGTATTTATCTATGCACCTCTAAGGAAACTGCCTATGCAGACAACAGGTCAGACTTTGTAAATCACAAATACCCAACTTTCCCTACGGCTGAGGTGCAAACAGTAGAAAAAACCTGATCCTCTAAGGACTCAAGTTCACCAAATCTCGCCTGACAATAAGAACACAAGGCTTTGATTTTGACAAAGTTATTAATGACAGCCATCTTTTAAAGTTTTTTTCTTGGAAACCCTTCTGGCAAGCTCATCTCAAGGTCTGATGGTTGTACCTCAGACACAAGTTAAACATGGAGCAACATGCTTGTACATTGATGAACAAATCCTCTGTACTTAAAAAGAAAACAAAACAAACTTGCAGCTATTCAATACAGGCAAGAGGAAAGCAAATCCTAAGCAACCCAAATGCTGGTACCATCAAAATTACAATTTATCTGTTGGCTATCTCCTTGGGTATACATAAGGTTACTCTAAATCAATTCCTTCAGCTACAAACATGCACCCTTATGAGCAGAGGTTTCACACACTGGCCTCTGCACTGCCACATGCTTGCCACAGCAAGCACATGCACACACACTGAGCTGGGCTGCTGCAGGTGGGTGTGCACAGCCAAAGATGATTATTATTATTATTATTCCACTTGCTATAATACAAATGCTGTAAGAAATGTGTTTTATTTGTAATGTGATTGCAGGAAGCTTTAATATTTTCAAGTGCTGGACTCTAATCCTACAAAAGTAGACAATCCACACAAGCAACAAAATCAATAGCAATCAAAACCAATTCCTACTAATTCCAAGTTGGAAACAAGTCCATACTTTTTTTTTTCCCATATACTTCCAACTCACACAGTTTAATTCAATATAAAGTACACAAATTTAATCAAACAATGACACCATGACATTTTCCTCAACTACATCCAAATTAATCCAAACTGACCTCTAGATCTTGGGAAGAAGCTTCAGCATTTCCCCCCCATGATAAGATGCAGGAAGTTCAGTTAAAAGGAACAAATTAAAAACCCATATACATTAAAACTTTACAGAACTCTGATCTTGGCTGGCTGCCTAGTTCTACAAATATCTACATGGGGAAGGGAACACAAAGAGTGAGGCTTCCTCCTTTAATAATAAGCTTTTGGATTACAGTTTACTATTATATACACCTATATGGTTTATATAATATATATAGTTTGCTAAACCGTATCGCCAAGCAGCGCTTCTCTTACAAAAAGCCAGTTATTAGCAACTGCTATACAGAGAGTAGTTATGATAAACCTCCTGTTACTGAAACCAGCCAGCATGAGGAACGAGCCTAACTTCTAAGCAGCCCCTTTGCTAGATGCGCATATGCAATAAAACCTGCCAAGCCATTCCGACATCAACTTCTCACAGCCTACAGAAGGCCGAGAACACGGGGAGAGGCACGCACATCCCCCGCAGGCCTCGCAACCTCCAGTCTGATCTATGGTCAGCCACACACCCTATCGCGGGCCAGGCTGGCAGGGCGGCCGAGGAGCTTCCACGGTGCCTCAGGGAGCCCGGGAGCCGGCGGGCAGAGGCGAGAGGCTCCCCCAGGGCCGAGAGGCCGCGGCCCCCGCGCCACGTACCCGAGAACGCCGCCATCTTCGCCCCGGGAGCGCCACGAACACCGCAGCGCGCAGGCGCGCGGCCCGGCCTCCGCTTTATGGGGCCGGGTGGGCGCAGGAGCCGCCGCGCCGCGCGTTCCGCCCCGGCCCGTGAGCGCCCCCGAGTACTGACGGCCCAAGGCGCCTCAGACTGAAACACACCGCATATACACGAACAAGGATACTTTATTCGCCAGGTTTTACAGAAACTTCTCCAAATTCTGCACCATCTTGTTCTAGGGTAACTTCTACTGACATTAAACGCAAGAACCTTCGGGGTTTTTTAAAAAACAGAATGAGATTGCAAGTGCAGAAGTGCAGCTTCTACAGTTACATCAGGAGCCAATGGTGCATTTGTCTGCTAAGTGGAAGGCACGGCATGAACCATTGCCTACTGCTTTCCACTGTGAAACACAGCCTCAGTCCTTCTGAAGGCAGCATGAGACACAGACACATCTGGGTCAAAAGCAAAAAAAAACCAAATCAAGCATCTCTGACAACGTAGTTCTCTTGGGTACTGTGTTGCAATTTGAATACTGGTTTTGTCCAAATAGATTGTTTCAAAATTTTTTTTAAACTTGCTGAGCGCCACTAGCTGTTAACTTACACTGTAGAAACTGGTATCATGCAGAGAAAAATACAGCAGGGTACTTTATACCCTTCATACCAGGCTGTTTGCATTGCAACGGTTTCTCATGTATTAATAATTCCTTTGGGAGTATCTTCCTTTGATGTGCCTCTTTTCTTTCACTATTATTCGCTATATCTGTCAATCATTAGTTTGTTGCTTTCAGGTAAATGACAAAACTAGAGATTTTTTTTAAAGGCACAGATGTGAATAATGCACAGATTCAACCATGACTAAGAAAACCAGTTTATAGGCAGACCTTGATATCAATATATAGTGCTGCTTGTTAGTGTGGAACGTGGAGTGTAATTTACGATACATCTCCCACAATTCTTTGAAACTTACAAACAAAATGTTATACTATTTACTATTGCTTTACAAGCTACATTGTCAAATATAGTTAAAAATATAGAAACAGCAAAAAGGCATTTTTTCTCAGTAGTTGTTTCTTCTTGAAGTCTTTCCCAAGCATGCAACAGAGCTTTCATATTGCCCTGAATCTCTAGTTTCAAAATTTGAATTTTTGTTTAACCTAATTCTAGGATACACAGTTGCCTACAAGAGCTTACTAACACAAGAGAAAATTGGACTGCAGGAGCAGAAGTGTCAGGGTGTGAAGTAATTTTATTTCTATTTTACAAATGCTTTATAAAGTCGCAGGAAAGAGGCTGAAACATCAGTTCTTTCACAATTATTTCACAGAATCAGATTGGGAAAGATATCTGAGATAACTGAGTGCAACCTGTGATGGAACACCACCTGGTCAACCGGACCATGGCACTGAGTGCCACGTCCAGTCCTCTCTTAGACAGCTCCATGGACAGTGACTCCACCAACTCTCTGGGCAGCCTATTTCAATGTTTAACAACTCTTTCTGTGAAGAAATCCTTCCTGGCGTCCAACCTGAATCTACCCTGGTGCAGCTTAAGCCTGTCGGCTCATCCTATTGTTTCTTGCCTGGGAGAAGAGACCAAACCCCTCTGGCCTGGCTCCAGCCGCCTTTCAGGTGGTTGTTCAGAGCGTTAAGGTCTCCCCTGAGGCTCCTTTTCTCCAGGCAAACACCCCCAGCTCCCTCAGCCGCCCCTCATCAGACTTGTGTCCCAGAGCCTTCCCCAGCTCCCTGCCCTGCTCTGGACACGCTCCAGCCCCTCAATGCCCTTCCTGACGTGAGGGGCCCAGACTTACAAACAAGCTCATTTTATCTGCTTGAGAGAGCTGAACGCTAGGAACTCTAACTCGTACGACTGAAATATTTACAAGTCCTACGTAGCACCATTAAAGCCGCAAGAACCACTAGCGAGAAATCCACCTTTTGCCTTTTCCCCCACTGCTTGCCCCTATTCGGTAAGGGCGCAATCCATATCCCGAGGTCTCGGCTGCACCGGCGTTCCCCGCTCCGGGCCGGCGCCGCACGAGTTAAAGGCGGAGCGGGTTGGCCCCCGCCGGGCGCCGTCGCCGTGGCGGCGCGGGGAGGGCGGGACGGCCCGGCCCGGCATGGCCGCCACCGGCGGGGACAGCGGCGGGGCGCCCCGGGAGCGCGGCATGGCCGGCGCCGGCGAGCAGGCGGAGGACGGGGAGGAGAACATCCTGTACGACCTGCTGGTCAACACCGAGTGGCCTCCGGAGACGGAGGTGCAGGTGAGCGTGGCCGCCGCAGGGCCGCGGGCGGGGGAGGGGACCGGCCCGGCCACGTTGGCGTGGGCGGGGAGGCGGCGGCGCTCCGGGGGCTGCGGGGATGCGCCGGTGCCTGCGGGGCGGCTCAGCGGGATGGCCGCGCTGCTCCTGGCGGGCACACGGGGTGATCGTGCGACCCTTGTCCCCTTGTGCCTTCGTGTCACTTAATTCCCACCGTGGCTTGTGCCACCTGGGATGCCTTGAAGTGTTTTTTGCTTATTGAACAGGGTATATCGCGTTTTACTGTTGAGCTGGCACAAGCTCAAACCCAGCATTCAACTATGGTGACTGATGTCCAGGTGTCATCTCTAAAAACTGCTGTGCAAAGAGATGTGGAGTCTGTGCTGGTGAAAATACGACCTTCGTTGAGTTTACCTTGTATGAGGAGAATTAGATCCTCTCTCTGGACTCCTGTATCAGTACAGTTCTGTCTCTATTTGCAGGAGTGGGGTAAAAGGGAAAAATATTTCACTTTTATGTCTGCAACGAGCACAGATACCCATTTCTGTTTTCTTAAGCCAGCACTTAAGAAATCACAAAACACTGTTCTTGTACTGCAGGTTTTTAGTTGTTTCTAGCTGTTCTTCTTCCCAGGTCACTAGAAGGGCTGAGAAGCTCTTTCATCTTACCTTTTTCATGTTTTTCTCTGCAATGTGCTGAGCTTGCTGCTTCTATGTCTGCTCTTGTCTGACTTGGATATAAAGGATGCAAACAATGTGTTTTTATTTCTTTCTTGTAGTGGCTTTTAAGTCCACTGGAGTTTTTAATGCATTTCCTCCTGAAAGTTGGTAATAGAAGCATTTTAGCAAAGTTTTGTGCTTAATGAGAACAATTGAACAGAAAAGATGTAAAAACACCACAAGTGGAAGAATGTACCTGTTAAAAATTACTAGAACCATGCTCAAAAAAATAGGTTTTCATTTATCAGAAAGATTTTTTTGTTGTTGCTTTTGATTTGTAAATCCTCAGTTGCAGCAACAGGTATGGGTGTTGGAAAACATGATTGCACTATTACCGTTTATTAGCTTAATAGGTTATTTGTGCAGATAATCGATAGTTGCACCTATTTTAATTCAACTGTGTTGAGAAATGGTAAGTAGTCTTTGTTTTTAGTAGCATATGGAAACAATTTTCCTGTTGGAAACCATGAGGAGGACTTGGGTATGATGACACCAGGCTGTGGTTCTACAGCCCTGTTAAGGGGGCACATTTCTGACAAGTGCCTTTTCTGCTGCCATTAGTGTTGTTGAAGTTGTACAGTAAGTTGATTAAAGAAGTGTTTAGTCTGAGACACAACCGTGTTGTTTCATCTCCTTTTGCTAAGTGGTCCCTTTAATACCCCTGTAGGTACCAAGGGGGCTGTGAATGGTATGTCAGTGAGGTGACACCTCTCTTCAGTGGCAGCATGTGGGGGTGCCAGTATAAAGTGACTGTGTAACCACAGTCTGAGGGTCTTCATCTGCCCTGGTAGTCAGAATTTCTAAGCATTGTTGAATTCTGCTTGTCAGCTTAAGCAGATGGTGCTGTTTATTTTAAACTTGGTATTTCTTGCCTATTTATTTTAAAGATAATACCTGTTTTCAATAGCAGAAGTTGCAAGGTTTGAAAATACTATGCTGTATAGTTTGCTTGGATTTACATTCTTTTTGGAAACTGTCAGTATGAAGGACACTTCTGATAGTCTTTTTACCATTTTAGTGGGAAATTGATTTTATGCTGACAACATAGGCAAACAGATTATTTTGTCAGTATGAGTCAGGTTTTGCCTTAAGGTGTCTTAACAGTGATATTACTTAGTTGATTGTCCTAAGCCACTAAGTGTCCTTAGGTGACTTTCCCTTTGGAACATCTGTCTCTTTTAATCCTGTTTTTTTCACACTGTTTGGAAAAAAATCACACCCTACTTTCTTGTAGAACTGAATCTTTTGGAATAAGTGAGGTATGGAGTGGTAGAAAGGGAAAGAAAGTTGAATGCTGCGCTGTGAAATGAAATTAGTTGTCTTCCTATGCAGTAATTCAGGCTACAAAGCCAGACCTTAAAGTTTTACAGGTATTTATTGACTTTATTTTTTCTGTTATTTCATTTAGGATGATTAATTTTTAATTGCAGAGTACTAGAACTTACAGCTGTAATTATTGGAAGATGAGTCTTGTGATGAACATGTGAAATCTTGTTACATTCAAGACATTGATGAAACTGGCATGGATCTCTTAGACTGAATGCCCAAATTTGCTTTAATTTTAATTTTTGTCAGTATTGTCATTTACCTGTACTGAACGTTCCAGTAAGAATTTTTTTGAGGGAAGAAGAGGAGGGGTAGGGGAGGTTACAGCAGTTATTTGTGAAGGAAACACACAAGGAATTGATTTCAGCAGAGAGGAGAGTGGTGTGGAAATCAAGCAGTCCGTGTTCAGGATGTTGATGCCATTGTATATAATGCACTGTTTGAGAACACTGATATATATAATGGGAATAAAAGGAATTACTGAGTAGTAGATCCATGAAAATAGTGAATGAGGCAGTGGCTGTGGGCAAGGTTGCAAGAGAAGACTTGTGAAATGATTTATGGAAAAAAAGGCTTATTGCCTCTATTTCTCTCTTCTTCAATTTATTTTCCAAAATGTATCACCTGGTCTTGTGGTTTTGTTTTTTTTTCATTACACTCTGATGTTTTGAGATTTCCCCAACACTCACCAGCTGCTGTCCCCCCAGTAAACTTGCAGGGTATGGAAGAAAATCCAAAACTAAGTGGGTGTCTTGTCAGCAAGAAAGTTACTTAGATTTTATTTCTGGAATACTGTAGGGAAGGAGAAGTTGAAATTGTTTTCCCAAGAAGGAATGAATTAAAAAAGAACTACAGCATATCTGGTAACCACTGCTATAATTGAAATTATAAGAGTATATTATAAAAGTAAAATTCATATCTTCAGGATGTAACAGTAAATCAGTTTTGCAAAGTGTTGAAGATGTGTGGAATAGCAGCCTGTAGTTTAGGCTCAGGAGCAGACACTTTAAATATTAAAAAAATTCTAAAGAGATGTAAGCAGTTTTAGAAAACGTTTTTTACTGGGAACTTCCCCGTAAACCAAAAACTTTTAACAAGCTCTGCTTTTAAGGTCCTTAGGAAATTGCAGCTCTCCCTGAGGTACTAGGGTAGCTGTAAGAAATAATTTATGCTCTTGCTTATTTTACTATAATGCCTTGTTATTTCCTGGCTGATCAACCTGAATGTAAAATGTTATCTATTAGTACAGCTGTGTTTGCTTCTTACATGCTGCGAGATGACGGCCTGGTTATTTGAAAGACTGTTTATGGATTGCCAACTTTGCCTGGAAAACTAATCTTTAATAATTTAAATTTGGGAGCCCAAATATTATTTTTAAGCAATGACATACTGCAGAATGTTGATAAATTTGTATGTCTTTCAGTGTTTACTACTTTGTAACTTGGTGAGGTCTGAATATTTCAGTTAACGAGAAATTTGGTCTAGGTATTTTATCTTGAATGGAAGAGAAAATTCAGTCATTGCCTAATGCTTAGTTTGTGGTGCTGTAATATTCTCATTAGAAAGGTATAAGCACGATTGCTTATTTTTAGGATTTGTTTGTGGATCCTTCCTTGTTGGTTGTCCTTGTTCTCGTCTCAGTTTTGTATCTTTTTTTCTGCTTCTTACTAGTAAATAATTTTATCTCTTCTTATAGATAAGAATATATATCCTGTGTTGTTTTGTGTTCCTTTTTTCTGTGTTTGGAGAGTGCTTTCATTTGTGTAGTGACTGCAATTGCTCCCTTTGCTTAAAGTAGAGCAGGGCAGGTGGAAAGGCTGTGTGAGATGCTGTGGAGTATAGGTGGTTATCTGAGTGGCCATATTGCATGGTACACAATGATGTAAAAAGGGGGCTTTTTTCAGAAATAGTTTGTTTTTCTTGATGTTTCTGAAACTTTAATGAGCAGTCTTTAGGTAGCTTAGCACTTAGATATTAGCATAATATGTTGCACACCAAGTACTTTGACTGCTAGGCATTACAGATCATTGTGGCATTTATTTGGCATAAAAAGAGTGCTTTATAATACCTTACAGGAGAACATAATCAGAAGGCAATGTCTTTTGTTACTACCCAAAGATTGAGGCAAAGCTGAATCAATAGACAATCTGTGGCACATTTTGTTTATTGCATCTTGGCATTTAAATGATTTGGTATTATTACCTGTTTCAGCTTATGCAGTTAAAGTAGACATTATATGAAGTGGTGAGTAATAGAAAATACATAAGGAACTTGAAGGCTAGGAGCCAACTTAAACTTAATCAGTGAATGTATGTATGAGTATTGTATTTAAGTTAAAATGTGTGACATGCTGTCTGATGATTATTATTGTAATTGCAGCCAAGAGGCAACAGAACACATGGTGCATCATTTATCATCTCTAGAGCAATTGCAGGTAAATATTACTTGTTCCTGCCTTCATGCCTTCTAAGACTGTGTGGATTGCTTGTAAATTTTAAAATTTCTGCCCTTTAGAGTGCCTAATGATGGAAGTAGAATACAGCATTTGTTTTCAGGAAGATGTTTTCTGATTTTGAAATGGCTGTGTTATTTTTATGTCAATTTTGTGAGCATTCTTGTCTCCCTTAGTTTGTTGGGACAAATTAATAAACCATACATCTTAGAAATTAACAAGCTCTGTGTTTTGCAGAGCTTCTTAATTTCTTGCACAGCTTGTTTTGCAGAGCTTTTTTTGTGTTTGTATTTGAGCAATTTTTTTTTCCTCTCTTAACATGCTTGGCACTGGGTTGTCTGTTAGTTCTATGAAGAAGTTTTAGATTCTGATGATGTTACATTGCATAAACCCAGTGTTAAATGGCAGTGACTGAATTGTATTTTCATCCAGTAGGAATTTCTCTTAGAATTTAAAAAATGTGCAGTGGATTTTTTGTTTGTTTAGTTTGTTTTTTATTTGGCGTTTGCATTTATTCTAACATAAGAATTCGTTGTCCGAGTATAAAGGATATTTCCCTCAATACCTTTTTCTTTAATGAGAATTTGAGATTCCCTGTGCAGTAACCTGGAGTGGGTTTTAAGACTACTAGAGGTGTAATTTTTACCTCTTTCCATTATAGGTCCTGCATTATTTTTGCTTCGGTACATCTGGTACAGGTAAGTTTTACAAGAATGCTGCAAAAAATATTGGGTAATATTTTTATAGCTTTTTGATTTGATGGAAAGTAATTCCTGATGGGAGTAAAACTGAACACTTGTTTAGAATATTGTCCAAGGAATGCTTAGAATACCCACTTTTCATAAATTGAGTTGCAGCTGAAGTCTAAATAGAAGAAGACTGGTATGTACTAGTTTGACTTTGTGCTTTTGTCAGAAGCTGAAGTAACATTGCAGTTGGAACAGGTTTCTCCAAACACATATTTGTCCTTTCCACTCCCAGCTGAGATACTGCCAAGGAAGCTGTTGTGAGGTTTTTTCTTAAGCCTCATTGACAGATATGATGTCATGACAGAGTTCGCTTCCTTTGGAGTAGTAATTTTGAATTTTCTTTCTTTGACAATTCAAACTCATACGAAAAGCTTGGTAACTGTTTGAGCAGTACTCATGCCATTTATAAATGTAAGTTTTGATTCAAAAAGTCATGAAATGGTCCCAGAAATTTGTTGGGGTGAGTACAACGTTTCTGGAAAATCAGTCATTATATGGCTCAGCAGGTTTGAAGATAAGAGTTTCCTGTTTTAAAGGATAATCTGTTATGTGGAAAGGGACATTAATGTGACTTCCTGTGAGAATGGTAGTGTACTTGAATTTGGCAGGGAATGCTCTTTTCCCTATTGCTAGTGTTCTACTTTATTTTTGTGCACCTACTGCCCCCCACCCCTTTTCTCATGAGGGATTGATGTTTATGGGCAACATATGGTCGTGTGAGTCTAGTTGTACGAACTCAGTTGTAGACAGAATTCACCTACTTTTCTTCCCTCCCTACAGTAGTCATAGTTAAAAGCTAATTTCAGGTTCTTATAATTTATTCTAGTTGCTGTTTTCATGTATTTGATAAAAGAGTTTTGGAGGGAGCTTGGGAGGCCTCTAGGTTAAAGTCCACTAAAATCAGGAGAACACTGAATTCCAGCTGAGTTCCTTGCGGCTCTATCCAGCTAGGTCCTGGAAAGGTTAAAGGATGGAGAACCCAGAGAGTTCTCTGGTCAGCCTGTTCAAGTGCCTGACTGTCTTCATGGCAGTGAAAAAAATCTCTTTTTAATGTCATCTTGGACCCTCCTTGGTTTTGAAATTACAGAGACATTTAGGTTGGAAAAGACCTTTACGGTCACTGAGTCCAACCATTACCCCAGCACTTCCACGTCCTCCAAAGGGTTGGTCATAGTTTCTTCTGTTCCAGCCACGTACCTCTGTTGCTCCCATCTTCCTGGTATCAGTGAGAATGCTGCTTTTCTGTTATCCTGAAGCTTTCTCTTTTTCAGGCTAAACAAATGAAATTCCCACAGCATCTGATGTATTGTAGGGCAAGTACTTCAATCCCCTGATCATCTTGGTGCCCCTCCTGTTTGCTGGTATTCTTCTTTCAGTGAGTGTAGCAAAACTGCCTGGTGACAGATTGTAAAGAGTGATAAATGAATGATTAGTTCCCTTAATATGCAGTTTTGTTCTGTTAGTAAAAACAAGGCTGTTGTTAGCCTTTGTCGTTGGCAGGGTGCAGTGTTGATTCATGTTCAGTTGCAAACCCTCTCAGGTAACTGATGGGTGCCTTGAAGCTGAGTTGTGTGGTGTGTGTATCTCAGGTGCTGCATTGGTTCTCTGTGTGTTCTGATTGATCCTGATGGTTTTGGTATTTCAGCCCTGCAAAGTTTTCTCTGCCCACTGGACTGGTTCGCCTGGTTAGTAAGCAGATCAACTGGCACCTCGTACTTGCAAGGTAACCAGCTCCCATGCTTTGCCATTTCTGCCAGGAGTGAATGTATTAATGCTTCCTCTGCTCCTCCACCATCCCCACTCAGCCATGATGAGTTGGTGTTGTGCTGAAGATGGGCTTTTCTTTCTGTTTAAGAGAAATACTGGAGGCTCTCACAGGTGGCCTCAGTGTGCTGCCTAGGGGCTTCTACCTGCTTCCCTTCAGTTAGTGCCCCTCTCACTCAGGGCTGAATGTCTGTCTGGCTTTTGGGGCAAAGTGACTTGCAGTGCAGTCATTTTCAATTTCAAGTCCTGAATTTAGTTGATTAAAGACTTAAAACTTGACAGGATGCATAATTTTAAAATAAGCAATTAATGTTTGTGGAAAGTGAATGCATACCTTCAAGACTTGTCTGCTATTCCATGCACAGAGAGAAGTGGGTTCCAAGGCTAGAGCCAGCTGTTCTGCAGGAATTTTAGCAGCATCAGTGAGATCACTGGCTTTTAAAGTAAGCACAGAAAAATGGTTCAGTGACATGGTTACATGAAGGCAGTAGGGAAGGTTTTAGTTTATGTTGTATGCAAAGACACATAACTTAGTGAATTATGATAGTTGTTTATACCAGGTAAAGCAACACATAGTTGTGTGCATTGCTGTTGTAAAATTATCTATAAGTAACATGTGACTCTGACCTCTCATGCAGTGGGATTTTAGACCTTGTGCTGTTTTCTTAGTGCTGCTGGAAAGGAGTGGCAGATAGATTTCTCTGAAATGAAAGCAATATCATAGCATGGATATTTGATTTTTAATAAAAACCTGATATTTCCTATTTTAATATTTTTTAATTTTTAAATGAGGCAATTTATATCTAACCATAGAGAAAAGTGCCTAGGACTCTGATGCACATTCTATAAGGAGTGGACTTTAAATGAACTTTCACATCTGTTTTTTCTTTCAGCAATGGTAAATTGTTGGCAGTTGTTCAAGACCAATGTGTAGAAATCAGGTAACTTACTATTATCTGTTACTTCAGCTCTGGAGTTCTGACAAAGTGTTTCTGGTCATTTGCTAGCAATACTTTTACAGATTTCTTTTTTTGTTTTGCAATGTTACATATTGTGAAATTTATCCATGGAATGATCGTAAAACCAGGCGCCTAAAAAAAACAAAACCCAAACCCAACATAAAATGTCCTTGACTCCCTCAATTATAACAGATGTGTTGATATAAGTATATATTTGTATCTCTCTCTCTGTTTTCAATATGTGAAAGAAAAACAATCAAGATCCTCAAAAACACTCAGCACAAATGATGGTCTTTCTAACCTTTGCCTTTCTGCCCCCTCTAGAAATTCTCCCCTATAAATGGGACAAGGAGCTAGTACCTAGTGTTCTTCTCTTGGAGTAGCTGGCATGCATAATACTTCACCTTATTTTACAAGTGGTGTGGATTGCTGTAAAGACTGATGCTTTCCCTTTTCTTGTGCTCTCTTAGGAACAAGCTCTCCTTTGCCAGTTCAAGAGCACATTTAGCTGTAGAACAGATCTTGATTGAGTGTGTTTACTTGCTTCACAAAAATCCATTTGCTAGAAGGTCAGACCTTCCATTTATATGTAAAAGAAGCAAGTGTATGAAAATTGTTCAATCAAAAGTGGTGTGAGCACCATAAACGTCAGCTTAAACACTATAAAATAAATCTTGTGTTTCAGCTGTATTAATGTAACTATATTCTTGCATTGTTTCTAAAATTGTAACCTAGAGAATACTGACTAGGTTTTTTTTTTTCTAAAATTATATGAAGCCCTGAGATGATGCTGTCCTATTTTGTACAGCATTACAAATAAATGAGAGATGTTGGTATTTATGAAGTTGCACAGTCTCTAAAATACTATTGTTGGTTACTGTAGCTGCCTGGAGGGTGAAAGTTACTATCTGCTTTTTTGAACAAGTAGTTAGAGGCATGCAGGCCTTTGAATTGTGCATTTGGAATATTTTTATAGTGTTCTGTTACAGAAAATTGAACAGTGGATTTTTTTGTATATAAATTCATAGGAGTCTTATTTCTGCAGGTCTGCAAAAGATGACTTTGTATCCATAGTTGGAAAATGTCAAGGTATGGCAACCTCTTCATTATTACTTAGTGTCATCATTGTTATTCATACATTGCTAAATGGTGGTGTTGGTTTACTTTAGCTTCTTAAAATCATTGGAAAGAATCTCTTAATAATTTTGCTTTGTGACTAGCTCTGTTACCCTCTCTCTGCCACTTCTTTCTATTCTGAATATATGAAACCTGAATTTGCAATGAAATTATAGTTAGAACTAATGGCTCTGGGAGACATACATGGTTTTTCTTTCTTTACCCTCCTCTGAGAAAAGCTTGTAATGCTGCTAAGCCCCCTGCATTTTTTGATGCAATTGGCTTTTTGTTCTGTTTAAGGGATTATATTTATTTTTTGCTTTTATTAATAATTTTATTCTTTTTTCATAGTGCCAAAGGATCCTAACCCTCAGTGGAGGAGAGTGGCATGGAGTCATGATTGCACATTACTTGCTTATGCTGAAAGCAGTGGAACAGTCAGAGTGTTTGACCTGATGGGTAGTGAGCTTTTGGTCATTTCACCGGTATGTGTTCTCTTGGGTTAAATACCAATATAGTAGAACTTTTTTTAAGGATCATGGGTAATTTCCACTTTTTGACCTTTTTAAAATCATGGCTTAGTTTGCTATAAATGCTTACACTGAAAACCACATAGAAATGGACTTTAAAAAGTTCTACTATAATACACCCACCATAGGATCAACAAAAGTCATGTGTAACCCTTACAACAGCATAAAAGGATATGTTTTACAGCTGTCCTAAACTGTGATACATCTGTAGGTGCATCAGCCAGTGGAAGTATGGAATCACCACAATTTGTATTAATAGATAATAAATCTGGACTTTATATGCAGAGTCAAATTGTAAATGAAGAAATATTTCTGCCAAAGTACTTTGCTTGGTACAATATTAGATAATTGCTGTTGACAGGCCCCACACAATATATTTTCTATTTTGCATGTTCAAAGGGTGTATTGAACTGGTTTGTGAAGGTGGCTCAAGTGTATTTCCTCAATATATTGTCTTTGCAAACATTGTAATAATACGATTTCTTGATAATCAAGATAAAAGAAAATGTATTTAGTTTTAACTGAAACTTTATTTTTTAAATACAATATAGTTAATTTAACTTTCTAGTTCTTTCAGTAACAGAGACACTTCTTTAAAAATCCCCTTTCTCTCCCAATGTCTGCCCTTATTTTTGGGTAAAGACAGCAAGTTTTCCAGGCGATCTGAGTTACGCTATTGCTGGATTGATCTTTCTAGAATACAAAGCAAGTGCCCAGTGGTCAGCTGAGCTCCTTGTTGTTAATTACCGTGGAGAGCTGAGAAGTTATCTTGTGAGGTAAGCATAAATTTTGACTTGCTTTGAGATGCCACAGTGAACTTCAGAGAAATTCTTTCTACTCTTTAAAGAATATAAATCTGAAGTAACGCATATTTTTTTTTTCCTGGCATACCTAGTGTTGGAACAAATCAAAGCTTTCAAGAAAGTCATAGTTTCAGCTTTGGCAGCCACTATGCCCATGGGATAACAACTGTCATTTACCATCCTGGTCACAGGTAAGTGTTCTGTTTGCTACTTGACATTGATATGTAAATGATGAACAAAAAGTGGCAAAATAAACATTGAAGTATGTTCGATAGGGAGGGGGAGAAAAATCTATTCCTGCTAAAATTGGTATTTAGGGCATCAGTGATAACAAGTCATGTTTCTTTCTACTATGAAAGAGGAACCTTAGTTCATCTTACTTGACTTTCATTATTCCATTAGTAAAGTTATGTCCTTTTCTGTTTGAGTACCTTGCATAAGCAACATGCACTTTTTAGAATGTCAGGAATAGGTTCAAAAGAGGTTTCTGAATGTGATGAAAGATGGGTAATGTTGAAGGGTAAATTTAGAGGTTTTTTTTCTTGTTTTTTTTCTTTTTCTTTTGTTTGTTTCGGGATTTTTTTTAGTGGTTTTTTTTTGTTGTTGTTGTTGCATTTTGTTTTGTTTTTCCATCTGGAATTCACTGCTGGACTTACTGGTGAGCTCATTGTAACTGAAATAAATCCTGGTTAGCCTATTATATATGCTTAAAATGGGTCCATTTTTTTAGTATCAATTTGTTATGTACCAAGATCAACTCAGCAACTCTGTTTCTATTTCTCTTCAATTGTAGGAACCAAACTTTGTTCTAGATATTTTTCTTGTATTAGATCTGCTAGGATTGAATCTTTCAGTGCAATATTACATGCAATGTTACATCACTGTATTTTTTTAAATGGAAATTAGGCCTGGCTATAAACTACCAGAAGAAACTGTTGAAAAAACTTCTCATTCTTCAGTATTAAATGAGCTGTCATATCTATCTTAGGAAAACAAATTATTATTAATGAGATGTAATGTTCTTCTAGCTTATTCTTTTTAAAGATTATTTTGTATATGGCTTTTTCTTTCAACTTAATTAATATTTAGTGATTTCACATCATTATTACTCAGTATACTGACTTTACAGTTTTGAGGTAATAGTTGTGGGTTATGGAGCTTTGGTAGCACTCCATGACCAGACAGCAGAACCAACCCCTTGTATCCTTTCATCAGATCAGGTTTAATGGTTGTAGTATTTCCTTCTATGTGCAGCCTGTTGAGTGGCTTAGTAAAGTTGAAAAATTGACACTTGAAAGAATGGATAATTGGATGGAATGGATGGAAAACAAAAGAACCAGAGTTTTTCCCCTGATGGATGCAAGTCTTTTCTGTTTTTAAATGTAGTCTGTGGTAGAAAGCTTGTAAATTTGACATTGGAGAATTCCAAATTTGTGGGTAAAGTCTCTTGCTGAAACTTTCTTGTTATCCCAAAAAACCCTGGAAGTGCGTGGACACAAGTACTTGAAAGTTGTGCATTAAAGAAAATTGTTGATATGCCTCAAATTTTTAATTTTCAATAATGTGTTTGATCACTTAACACATGTTCAACTTTGTCAGTTTGTGCCTTCTTGCATTTCATTTAATTTCAGGTGGTGAAATTATACTGATCTTTCTTCATTGCTTGTAAGGCTTGACTTACTGCATTACTGTATTACTGTGTATTTGCTCATGACCCATTATAGTGCAATAAAATAGCAGTTAAGAACTTAATTTACTTAATTTTTTCAGCTACATGTATGGTAATTGCAAAGAGACTATGTCAGTAGGGAATGTTTCTGAACATGTAGGAAAACTTGAAACTATACCTTTTGGAAAAATCCAATGATGACTTTTACTGTTGTGGAAAAGTTTTATGTACCTTAAGTTTGATATCTAGTGCTGGTGTTCTCTTGTCATCCTGCTTTCATCTAGGATGGAATTTACAGTGCATTTTAGTTGACAAAACTTAAATGTCTGCTTCATTGTGAGCTCTTTGTAAACTCAAATCCAAGGTTCAACAGCTGCTTGTTTTGCTATCCTCATCTGGAACTGAATGTGTCATTTCTGGGTTATCTGCAATTGCTGCAGAATGTGTTTGATACTAAAGTATAAAGTTTGCAATGAAGGGCTTGTGATGGAGGAGTTAGAGGGTTTCAGATTTATCTAAAGTTTTTGTACCAAAATTGCTAAGTAAAGAAGGGCATATCAAGTTTTTCTCTATTACCTCAACTGAGCTTGTTCTTGAGACTGGTGTTACACTGGTTATCTTCAACCCAACTTTGTACAAACCTATGGAGTGGAGTACAACTGAGGTACTGCAAGAGCAGCCAGTTTTTGAGGCTGGAGGAACTCTTTTAGATTATCTAATCCACTCCCCTTCACCTCAGTGTCAACTAGAGGAGGCTGCTTGGAGCCACGTCACTGCAAGTCCAAGACCTGCACATCTGTGTCCTCCCTTAGGAGCATGGTCTGTGTCAAGGCCTCTGAGGTGCTGGGGAGCTGCTCCAGAGGGTGCTGGAGACTGAGCCTGGCAGCACATCACTGTGATTTTTTTTAGATCGTACACAAATACAGGGTCTAGCCATCTTTTTCTGCAAAATGCTGCACTCTAGGCCTGGCATTTACATAGTTATTTCCCATCTTTTTCTGCAAAATGCTGCACTCTAGGCCTGGCATTTACATAGGTCTTTTCCCAGGTTTTGTTGAAAGGGTTCCTGACCCCTGCCAATCAGGTGTCTCTCTAGAAGAGAAGCTCAAAGCACCCTTTGATTAGGAACAGTTGGCAGAACTTGCTAAAAGCTTCTAAAGCATGCTGGCTAGCTCTTCCTGTCAGTGACAGGCATTGTGAGGTTCCTCAAAGGCTTTGCAGGAATTCTGTGATGGTCTCAGGAGTATGTAGCTGTTTAAGGATATAGGAATGAAGCCTGGAAACTGCTGCATGTTGGCTGGGCCATGTGTAGAGTACATGTGCAAGGAGAAAACATTAGTCTTCCTCAAGTTCATGTCTCTGGTTGCAGTTTTTGGTGAAAGTGACTTCTTTTTTTCTGCTGTAGGTTATTCTTAACACCAGAGAATAACCAAAACTCTTGAGAACTTTAAGCATCATTCTTGAGACAGATCTTACCACTTTCTACAACTATGTGAAAGGTGGTTGTAGCCAGGTGGGGATCAACCTCCTCATCCAAGGAGCCAGGAAGACATAGAAGAAGATGAGGCTTAAGCTGTTCCAGGGGAGTTTCAGATTGGACATCAGGAGGAATTTCTTCACATTAAGGGTGATTAGACATTGGAATGGACTGCCCAGGGAAGTGGTGCAGTCACCATCCCTTGAGCTGGTCTAGTTGACATGGTAGTGTCTGATCATAGATTAGTCTTGATGATCTCAGAGGTTCTTTTCCAGCCTGATGGTGCGATTTTGTCATTCATCCATGGTATAAAATTATCCTGCTGTAGGTTAGTGACTAGCAGGAGACTTGGCATGATTAAATAAGCTTTACTGATGTCTTAAAAAGGATTAAATGTGGAAGGAATTTTTTTTTTCCTTTATTCTTTCTTTGACTTTTGGAGGTGTAGTTTTGGCATCCTGGTGGCCAGAGCTGTGCTGTGTGAGCGGCAGCCACTGCTGGGGGCAGAGCACTTGGGGAATGGTGCAGCCTTGGGAAAGGGGTCATGCAGCATTCCCAGGGCAGAGTTTGGGCTCCTGCAGTGGTGCTTTTTATTGTGGATACTTTACCTTTTGATATGTGATTCATTACAATTATGCTTCCAGACTACTTTTCTGAAAGTTTTCATCAAAGTAGTGATCAGTTAAATATAGAAGTGCTTGTTAATAAGGTGAAAGGGCTTCAAGGGCAAATACTGTGATACGGTTTAGTGTAATAAAGACAAGTTTAGTGTAATAATTACAAGACTTACATAAAAGTTTTTAAAATGCCACCTGTGGCATTAGTGTAATGATTACAGTTTAGTGTAATAATTACAAGACTTACATAAAAGTTTTTAAAATGCCACCTATGGTATGCAACAAAAGTATTACATACTCATGTATAAATGGTGCAGTGGCTTTAGAAAACAGAATTGACAAGCCTTAATGTGTTCAGTTCTTCAGTGAAAGAGAAGTAGCTTTTGTACAACATCTGAATAAATGAGAATCTGATGCTTAAACAGAATGATTGGAACTTGTTATATGCTTAAGCAGTAATTTTTAATCATTTTTGAGGGTAAGAAGGAAACTCAAACTTGTGGCCAGACTTACTGTATTCTAGATGTTGGGAATTATGCTACGAATAACAAATGTTACTTGAATGATATTGAAGTTTTTTAGATTTAAGGGTATTTATTCACAAAGTTTATTGGGCTGTTAAGTGTCTTGGTATATTTAGCCTTTTGTTACCCCAAGCAAACTGCTATAGACTTAAGAAAATTAAAAAATATGTGGCAGTATGGCAGTATATGAAATCATAATGCATCTTTATATATATTACAGACTTCTCCTTGTAGGAGGCTGTGAAACAGATGAAGATGGAGTATCTAAAGCAGCTGGTTGTGGAATATCTGCTTGGAGAATTCTGTCAGGCTCTCCCCATTACAAACAGGTCACTAGTTATGAAGATGATGTTAGAACAGTAAGTTTGTCTCCTCATTTTACTGGAAAAATATTGTCAATGGAAGGTCAATAAATATCTCTTTATGAAAGATGAATTTAATGGGATGTTTTGCTATTTTCTAAGCTATGATACATATGTCTAAACAGTTATCTTTTTCCCACAGCATCCATTTTTGCTTTTTCTGTAGTATGATCTGAACTTTAAGTTCTTAATTATCACTTGTGGTTTTAAAACCAAAAACAAGAAGAAAGGAGTCTAAATTTCCAAGCTACAACATTTTTTGCTCCTAGCTGTACATTGGGATATATTACCTGTCTTTGTTGGAGAAAAGTTACAGTTTGTTCTTCTGTTACTTCAGAACAAAAGGCAGCATGCCTGAAATAAATATTTCAGTTTAATTATAGCTCTTGATTTCTTTTGCTTCTAGTAGAAGTAAATGTTTGATTTGGTAACAGCTTGGTTATACTGAAATAAATTTACTATATTCCAGGATAAATTCCAATGTTTACTCTTATATAGGTATTGCTTAGTATTACAAGTGAGTTGTTAATTTAATTGCAAATGAGGAGTGCTTTTCTGTGACATGTATACCTACTGAAGTTGATAGAATGATACAAACTGGATTTTATTATGCTTGCATTATTTTAACGTAGGCAGTCTTATGGAAGTTTAAAAATAGTTACATCACAGAATAAGCTGAGTTGAAAGAGACCCACAGAAATCATCGAGTCCAACTCCTGGCTCTGCACAGGATACCCAGAGTCACACCGTGTGCCCAAGAGCGTTGTCCAAACACCACTTGAGCTCTGTCAGGCTGGAGCTGTGACCACTTCCCTGGGGAGCTGCTCCAGTGCCCAGCCACCCTCTGGGTGAAGAACCTTATCCTGATATGCAACCTAAACCTGCCCTGGCACAGCTTCAGGCCATTCCCTCAGGTCCTGTCCCTGTCACCACAGAGCAGAGATCAGAGCCTGCCCCTCCTCTCCCCTCCCAAGGAAGCTGTAACTGCAGTGAGCTCTGCCCTCAGCCCCCTCCAGGCTGGACAGACCAAGTGACCTCAGTCACTGCTCACAGGCTTCCCCTCAGGGCCCTTCACCATCCTCATGGCTTTCTTTGGGCACACTGATGGCTTCATCTCTGCCATATATTGTAGCCCTGCTGACTCATTCAACTCACTGTCAACCAGGACACTTTCTGCAGCACTGCTCTCTAGCCTCTCATTCCTCAGTCTCTGCACACAGCCAGGGTTACCTCAGATACACAGTCTGGCACTTGACCTTGTTAAACTTCATATGGTTGGTGATTGTCCATCTCTCTAATTTGTTAAGGTCTTTCTGCAGAACCTCTAAAGAATCTTGCAAAGTTATTTTAGTATTTTAAATATGACTTTATTTTTGGTGGATGGAACTGTGGGAGATTGTTTTTCATTGTATGATTTGTTTCTGTTCTTACAGGCACAGAGAAGAGGATTATTAAGGATTATGAATTTAAGATTTTACAGCAGGCGAGGAACAGAACAGGTATTAAGATCTAGGTCTACCTCAGAAATGTATTTTACGAACGTAATTGTCTATTAATGACTACCTGAGAGACTGACTGCAAGTAGGTTGTAATTTATGCAACTTAGGAATTAACATTCTATTAAATTAATCAAAAAGCTTTAGCATTAAATGGAGTAGCTTGCCACTTACTTGGTTTTCTTAAAAATCCACTTAGTTCATTTGCTGAAGTTTGAGTCACTGGGTTTCAGGAAGAGGTCTAGAGATGTAGAGTTCAATATTAAATGTAAACCCTTATTCAAAAAAGAAAGGATTAGAAGCCACCTAATTATTTGTTAATGAATGTGATAATCAGACCATGTTAGATGTGTTATATATTCTACAACACGAAAGTAGATTGTAATGATGTTTCTCAAATAAAATATATGCCCAAAGAATAAGAACAAAACTCAGCCTTCTGCACTACATGTGTTTCACTAGAAAACAACAAAAAAGCCTCAGCCCACAATTTTCACACCATGTGGGAAAGAAAAAATGGGTGGATTCAAACTAATAATTTATGGCTTAAGTAGGGCAGACAGAAGGACTTTACTTTTACACTTTGAGATACTATGGAAACATTTTGCTTATTAGCTTCCAACGTTTATTATGGGTCAGACTTCTATTCCCAGGAGCCTAATGAAACTGCTGATCAGAATCAACTTATTCTTAACAAATTCTGGGTATAGACCTTATGTTCTCCTCTGCCATGAATGAGTGTTAAACCTTGAATGTCGTGCTGAAGTGTAGGTGTGTGCTTTCTGTATTTCTAAAGTGTTGTACGTGGTGCTCATTCATGGCTTTCTTCTACATGCCTTAGGAACTTCCCATGCAGTACTGCTTTTCCTTTTCTTATCTCTTGTCTACTTGTCATGTATAGCCTTGGTTTGATTCCTTTTTCTATCCCCCTTTCCCTTCTTGTAAGAGAAATTGTTTTCCCTTCTTTGGCTTTACAAGGAAAGAACTGTAAAGAATCTGTCTACCACCTTCACTCTGTGTCCTTCTGAGTGGAAAAATGGCTGATCTGAGTTAGAAATGACCTTAATAGATTCTTGGGATGTTTTAGGTGGCTGGTTGAAAGAAGAAGTTGCCTGCTTTATTGGAAAGGGAAAACAAATCTTTCTGAATCTTTCTCAAGGGTGGAACAGGGAGAGATTTTATTTCCTTCACTGAGAATGCTAAAGATAAAGCTGACTTAAGCTTTTTTAGCTGAAAAGCTTGTATTGCATGTAGCTGTACTAAACTTCAACTTCATTGCACTTGCCAATACTAAATTAATGAAGAAATATGGAAACTTATTTATCCTTGAATGTTTTGATTTAATTTCAGAGATTATGGCTTGAATATATAATGTATAGTTTTTATTCCCAGTGTGAAATTAACGTCCCATTTAAAATATGATGGACACAGCAGCTAGAGGACTTGTATATTACAACTGGCTACACTGGGATTTGATTCTTAGTGTTGTTAAATGACACTTAAAAAATGTGAAGTGCCAGCCTGCTGAGTTTCTCAACATCTTTTGCTGTTCCCTTAAGCTGATGAGCTGTTTACAGGGGCAGCATTGCCTGCTTTGGCAAAGGACTGATTAATTTTTATAGATAACAGGGCTTGGGTGATAAATTTGAGTGTGTTAATGACCACCCAATATCTAAATCTCACAGCCAGAGAATTATTACTGACTGCTGAGTAAACATTTACTTCCTTTCAAGATCAGTTATCTGAACAGGTTATATATTTTACCTCTGTGTTTCTGGGTCCTTTAACAGTCTTTTGTTCTTTGTCTGTTGTGCAGGCAAATTAGCTTGTAAAGAGAGAAGTTCCATTAGAAGGCATGTACAATTCCTGGGCAAATTACAGTTGAAAGTGCAGTACTGCAGCTGCCTAAGAATATAGTCAGAGAATATGAATTTTTTTCTAATAGAAATAATTCTTAATGGGTTTAAAAAAAAACCTTAATGCTGTCCTTTTCAATTAAAAACACATTTTAGGCATTGATTTAAGGAGTGCTCTCAACAGCTGCAAACCACTGTACAACAATAAACATTTCTTGATTGTCATTGCTTCTCTGGCATACCTAGCACTTTAAAAAGACTAAGAAATAAAATAAAAATAATAGTAAAAAAAAAACCTCCCAAGTCCCAACAAACACACTAACCTGAAAAGAATATTTTTTATCTTAAAATAATACCTACCAGTAACATTCTGCCATTTAAACTTCTTAATTGATGGATGTCAGCTAACCTTTCTATGCTTCGTTTGTGTTGGGATATTTTCTGAGAGGGGTGGTGCTGGCCTAAAAAGAATTGGTTAGCTGCGTACTTGGAAAAATTTAACTGTGAATCTTTATTAAAAGGTTTTTTAAAGTGAGCTAACAAAATGGAATTTTAGGAACAATGTAATTTTTGGGAATCTGTATCCTGCTGTCTTTTAGGGAAGATGAGACACTTTAAGAAATTAATGATCTTTCTGAAAACATAATAGAGAGGGGTGAATACATGTAAAATGTATTTTCAGAAATTGTCATTTATTGCCAGTGTCACTAAATTTGACTTTAAAATGTAAGTGTGTATTTAGAGTGTCTTGTGGAAATAGCATACAGATCCAGTTGTCAATGTGCTGGATTTTGTGAATCCTTAAGAAGGTATTTTGCCTCTTAAAGTGTCCAGAGCTGATGGAAAACTTAATCTAGGAGAATTTTTGTAGCCTTAAAGAAGTTAATGTATAAATGCTGAATTAATTTATCTATATAGACTTATTCTGATATTCACTATGTTACTACTTGGTCTGTTGTCACTCGAGGTTCTTGGATTTTGATTCAGTGTCCTGAAACGAACAGTGTTCTCCTCCAAGATCTCTTATTGTCTGATTTCTTGTATCCCTTTTTTTGCTTTCCTTTAATTTAAGAATTGGATTTGTAATAATACCAACCTATAAGTTTGCTCCCAAGGAGGAAGAGTTGTACTAAGCTGTGGTTTGGTCAGTCTTTCTTGAAGACTATTAAGGAGCAATCAGGACAAGAGAGTCAGAATAGTAGAAAACTGAGGCTGCTGGATGTTTTTTCTGTGCAGAGAACAACCTGTGCTTTTCCCTTCAAGCAGCTCTGCATTGCTGTCAGGGTGTTCTCTTAGGAATGCTGCACTTCCAGGTTTTATTTGCCATATAACAGCGTGATACAGAAGTTTACATTCCTAAAGATTTGTTCATGCTAAGATAGTGGTCTTCCTTTATGCAGGTTGTTTTTATTCTTCCATGTCGCAACTGATCTCTTACTTTTTTCTTTTAGAATAAGGGTTTTTTTGTTTGATTTTAATTTAAGGTATGTTAACTTTTCAGGGTGGAAGATTGTACAATTTTTTGTTTCTCTAAAAGAGAGGAAAAAAAATGTATTTGGAGGAATTTTTTGGGGTATTCCTTGGTGTATATTTTTATTATGTTTGTTTGTTTATTTGCTTGGATGCCATGTTCGGCAGGATGGAGTTTTCAAGATGAATCTTTCTCCTGATGGAGCTCTTTTGGCAGCTATTCATTTCTCAGGAAAACTGACGATCTGGTCTATTCCATCTCTCAGACAACAAGGAGAATGGGACCAAACTGCTCAGGTAAGAAGAATGTACATGTTTAGAAACTTGAATTATATATCTTACTCTGCTCCTCTAGAATTGTGTTTTTGTAGGAGTGAGAGGAGTTCAGGTAACTGTGTGTTAGCTACACACAAGCTTCCCAGTCAGCTCCATGTTTTTCAAGAGCCCTATACTTACATTTATTATAATCTTTCTATGTTACTCCCATGAACTGTGAACTTGAAAAATTAAGAAAAAGAACCAATCATGTTGCAATGAATTTTTCATGAGGCATTTTGGTACCAAGTAGGTAACACTGTTAGAATTAGACTACAACACCATTAGACTGAAATGCAGTTACAGAAGAGAAGTAGAGGCTAACATGGCTAAATTTGTTTCACTGGTTGAAACTAAATTCTGGATGTCTTAGTGTATTCTATTCCTCCCTCAAAATTTACCATACCTGGTTCCAGATGATGCTGTAGAATATTTTCTTAATCAGTTTGCTGTTAAGTCCGATGCTTTCTGCAGGAATTATTTGCAAAACTAAGTAGAGGAACTTTCATTAGGAATTTCTCAGACACTGGCAAACTTTTAGTGACTTGTGTGAATTAAAACACTGGAAATTTAAAGCTAATTAGTTTTCAAAGAAAAAAACCCCAACTTTATTTTAATGAGGAAATGCATTCTGAAAAGTGAAAAATCTGAAGTGAAGCACACTAGTATGTGAAGTGTTGTGATTTTCCTCCCATTAATTTCTTGACTAATAGTTAAAGAAAGGCTTTTCACTGGGAGTACTGTATGCTATGCTCTGAACCTGTGAGATATAAACCAATATACGTTCCAAGCAGGGTAAACAAATGGGATCGAAATGTAATTTCAAGCTTATTTAGAAAAGCATTTTCAAACAGCAACCAAAACAAACAAAACCTCGAAGAATTTCTGTTCTAGTGTTGAGATGAGTACTGTGTCTATAAATGCATATCTATTTATCTCTGTTTTTAATATATACTTCAGACAAATTTTGCTCAAGGATGCTTACAGTGAGTTGTATTTTTTCTTTGTTTTTAGTAATAATGAGTATGTATTCTGAAGGAGCATTCAGGACTTCATAATTCAGTGAGGGTGATATAAAGGAATATTTAGTGCTTGACTATTCTCAAAATTTTTTTATAGGTGAAACTGGTGTCCAAGTATAATGTGTATTTTCATAATATGTGTGAAATTAAATTAGACTGGCCTTATGTTTACTTTTAATTAGTAGACTCTCCTCTTTCTACTGAAAAATCAAGTCTGAAAAACACCTTCTGCTTTATCCAAATGTGCTTTAGTTATTTCAGCTTCCTGTACTTCCACTGTGTTGCACTTGGGGGCAGGATTTCTGTCACTGCTAAGTCACGTTTAAAATAACAGCACTGCAACCTAATTGTAAACCTTGTGGTGCCTCAGTTAATAATGCTGCTGCTTTTCTTGCACTAGTCTTCAAAGGGGCTTTATATTTCTGAAAACAGCTGGGGAAAATGCTTAGAGAACTGTGCTAGACTGTCACACAGGGCCACTACACAGACTCTCTTGGAGATTATTTTATGTGCCTGCAGTCCTGTGTATAGACATGAAAAGCAAACACTTGGCTTTTGATTGCTGGAGAGGAGAACCTTTATTTCTGAAATCTTTTGGGTATGATTACTGTTTAAAGCTGGTCAGGCCATGACTTGTGGTTTTGGTTTTTTCGTTTTTCCTTTTAATTGTTTGTGGAAAGGTACAATGGTGCTGCAGCAGTTGTATATTTATGCTTGAGAAGAGTTTGAATTTGTAGAGAGCATTTTAATTGAAAAATGAGTGGGTCAACTACAGAGTAAATAAATGGATCCTGTGTTACTTGCATGTCTTTTTTTTTTTTAGCCTGGCTATGATGAGCTTAACCCAGACTGGAGACTCTCTAGTGAAAAAAGAAAGAAAATAAAAGGTATGCAGTACAGTTAGATCATTATTTTATATCACTGTGGAGTTAAAAATAGTAATGCAAATACATGAGGACTGAAATAGCTGAATTAAATCTCAGTCAGGGTGCCAAAATTGCGTGATTTGAATTTGTAGCATGGTAGATCTAAATGACTGTCACAATAGGTTTTTTTTCAGATTCTCTTTTAGGAATGCTTATATAGCTATAAAAAAGTTGATATTTCAGTTAGCACAGGATTTCATTTTTTCTTCCTGTAAATGTCTAATAAATCTTGAAAGGTACTTTAATTAAAAGATACCAGTTAAAATTCTAAAAACAATTCTAAAGCAATTTCCTCTAACTGGATTTACCTCATCGCACTCTATTATTTTCTGAAAGCTCAGGCCAGTCTGAGCAGCCATTTAGCACCTGGTTATTGCATGGCTGTTCCAAGAGTGCAGAGATCAATAGCTA
Organism: Ammospiza nelsoni; assembly: GCF_027579445.1. NCBI lineage: Eukaryota > Metazoa > Chordata > Aves > Passeriformes > Passerellidae > Ammospiza > Ammospiza nelsoni. The sequence goes on from NC_080635.1 coordinate 77,322,242, forward strand.
TTCCATGATCCATTTGCTGCTGCTTATACACATCTATATTATTAAAAAATTCCTGCTTCTTTTTAATATTTTCTTTGGAGATTCTGTCTTCAGGTTAATTCATCTGACTTCATACGTAGGCACTGCTGGTTAAGCACTATTTAAAAAAGGAATAATCTGACCTGTTTGTTAGTGCTGTTTGGGAAAAGGTTGTTTTCATCAGAGAAGAGGGAAGTGACATGTGGGGGCGAGCAATATGATCCCACTCTCTGATGAGCCTTTTATCCCAATACCCAGTTACCATAATCAAGACAGTGACTGGAAATGCTATAGCTTCCATCCTCAGTCCTAGAAACTTTCTCGTTTACTTGGTTTTTTAGTTTAACATTCCTAACAACATTCTCTTGGAATATGTTGATATGTTTACTTGTCCTCAAAAGTACTGTAGCCTGTTCTGATTTTCACTATTAGGTTTGTTGTCATGTTGATGGCCTGATAGGTAATGAAGTAGATCTTTATCATAGATGAAAAATCTGTTAGTTTTCGTGCAAGTAAATCAGTTTACTGTGAATTTTTTCCAAATAATTTATATATATTATGTTTGTAATTGTGACTTTTTTTTTTGTTCTCAACAGCTTTATTTAATACAAATATGGTTTAGTAAAAGATAACTGATATAAAATACAGACTTAGTGAACCAAGGTTGCAAATATAACAATAAATATCTGTTAAATTAGACTGTATTTCTTCATAATGGCAGTCTCCTCTGTTCTTACCTGAGGTTTAACATTATCTTTCTTTATATGGTGCATTCTTATTTTAGATAAAGAGTCCTATTACCCATTGATAGATGTAAATTGGTGGGCAGATAATTCTGTCATCCTTGCTCGCTGCTCTGGTGCATTGACTGTGTCATCAGTCAAGACATTAAGGAACCTGCTGGGAAAGACTTGTGAATGGTTTGAGAGTTCTCCCCAGGTCACTTCAGCTCATGATGGAGGATTTCTAAGTCTGGAGGTGAGCAATGCATAAGCAGGTATCCTTGTGGATTGCAGTATAACAGTTTGCTCTTTTATATGTGATCCTTAGGTAGGGGGGTTAAAATAGAAGATGTTACTGCTAATAGGAAAAGTGATTCTTCTTCCTTATCTGTAGATGGGCATTGCAGGGGGGTTCTGAACTTGCTGCAGCTTAACTGTTCTAAGAAAAACTTGATCAAATAATAAATAACTTCTGGAGAGTAGAAGCAAAACTCCTGGAACGTTGAGTCTCAATGAGAGGAAACTTGCAACAGAAAAGAATTTGTGTTGACAGTAACCTTGCATTGTATGTTAGTGTTCTGAAGAGCATTGCAACCATCCCTCTTCCACTTTGAAATGCATGACTCATAAAGAAGGAGTGAACACGTTTCACTTAGACATACGGAACACAGTGAAGGCAGAGCCACATAAGAGATATATTTTTTTGTTTATTTTTAGTAGGATTCCAGAAGGGAGTAAAGGATAATAAAGTTAACCAGTAATTTTCTTTAAAACAGAGAAAATTACTCCTTTTTAAAGCTTATATTGAAATAGGTCTTAAACATCTTAATCAAAAGTTTAACATTAGAATCAGAAAATCTCAGTACAAAGCTTGTGTGTATGTTTTTGGAAAGTTGTATTGTTCTGGAAGTAATATGTACAGCTTGTGACTGGCATACCACAGCCTAAGGATGTAGTCTGAGATTGCATTGAATAGAAAACCTTGATTTGAACAGCTGAGAGTTGAAAACACTCCTGTATGCTGCAGGAAGCTATAGAAAGTGTGGAAAGCTGTCTCCACTGTTCTGCCTTATCTTGGCTGATGCAGGAGGTGTAGGGTAAAAGTAGGTTACTAAGAAGCCTTCACTTTGGTAGGTGAGGGATGAAACCTCACATCCAGGAGACAGATGCAGTCAGGGTTTGTGGAACAGGTTAAGCAACCTGAGAAACGAAGGGTTTTAAGGAGAGAGGGAGGAAGGATGTTGATTCTGTAATTTGAAGTGGAAGATGTACTCAGTTCTTACTAAACTAGTTAAGATGTGCTAGGTGGATGCTTCTTGTTCATGTTTTCTTGCAGTGTGAGGTGAAACTCGTTCCAAAAAGATTGCGCTTGGAGAGCAGGCCTGGTGATGAAGATGAGGGAGATGATGACTCAGACTCAGATGAGGAGACTTCTGCTAAGGACAGATACTTCAGCTACCTAAAGCAAGGCCTGTACTTTGTAACAGAAATGGAACGATTTGCTCCTCCACGGAAACGACCACGTACTATTACAAAGAATTTCCGCCTTGTCAGCTTAAGATCCACAACTCCAGAGGAACTGTACCAGAGAAAAGTGAGTCTGGAAGGAAAAGTAAAATCTCTTTTAATCAGCTTTATTTAGAAAGAGCTTTTTCTTTTAATTCCTGCTGTACTGACAAAAGGATTTAGGCACATATTTCTGAGAGTCTCTTAACTCTCAATGTGCTGTGTCACCTGATTAAAGGGATCCATTTTTAAAAATAGCAGTATGATAACTGAAATGATGTGATGTTTCCACTGGGAGTCATTGTGTAGCATTGGCTTGGCTAGTCTTGGACATGTACTCGTGTTTGCATGTAGTGCAAGACTTGGCATATATATTGAATGAAATCAGTTTCACTTGTTGTTGGCCCAGGAGTGGGTTAACTTACAGTCTTCTGTGAATGTTTTGCCTATTTTTTCAGATATATGTAACACATTAAGCCTCTGAGTCATTCTTACCAAACAGATACTGCTCTGTTTTTAGGGATCTTGGACAGACTGCTTTGTCTGTGCTATTCCAGTTGTTCTGCTGGTAAACCAGCCCACTCTGTAACTCTTACAGTTCCCAGGGAATGCTGCTGTCAGACTAAATATGATGTATAACTAATATAATGTTACCTAAATAACATGTTCCTTTTATTTGAGGGGAAAAAATCTTTGATTTTCCAGAGGTGTCCATCAGATCTGAATCTTACTTATCTATATCTTGAACCAGTCTCTTTCCTACCTGCTTATGCATACCCACAGTAATTATCCCTCTGCCTCTTTCAACACACAGAATTAACAATTCATTGTTCAATATGGAAAATCAGATGACTTTAATTTTCACGTGTTTGCTTTTTAGATTGATAATGAAGAATATGGGGAAGCTTTGTCTTTAGCTCAAACATATGGCCTTGATTCTGATCTTGTGTACCAAAGACAGTGGAGGAAGTCGGCTGTTAATGTCGCTTCAATTCAAGACTATTTGGTGCGTTTGTGTTTTGTGATTTTTTTTTTTTAAGGCTTTCTTATCAGACTGTCTGTGTTATCTTTACAGGAATGGAATTCTCAATTGTGTTCTAATTTATGCAATGTGAATTGGTGGCAGTTTGAAGAATTGCTCTGAAAATTCCATTTCATGTCATGTGTAAGAGAGCAGTTTAACTGAAGCCCTGATCTAGAAACCTTGGCAGCGAATGAAAGTCTTTTGGAATATTTTCTAACTTCTGTTAATAGCAACACGCTTCCTGTGTGTAATCTCTTCCCCCACATGCCGCAATAGATTATTGCCTGGCAGATGAAGAATAATAATTGGAAATATCAACTGTTTATACTTCAAGTTATTATAGAAAATAAATTGTGAAGGTGAAGTTGGTACAGTAGCTGTATCACAAAGTTTGAATAACAAAATTTACAGTGAACTCTGGAAACTGTAACTGATCTTTTCAGTAGAATTCAACATGGGGTTTTTTTGGCTTGGAAGAAAAACTGCTAACTCAGCAGAAAAATGGTGTTTAAGTTGTACAACCTCATGGTTGTGGTAAACTATTAGTAATAGAAATATACTATTACTATAGAACAGTAATATATAGTTCAGTATTAGAATAGCAGATAGAGTATGGTATTAGTAATACAGGTATATTAGCGTATATATAGTAGTATAGATAGGTATGTCAGTCTAGTATTACAAGAGATCAAGAGAAGTGTATTCTATATCTTTTCAAGTCAGATATTGACTAAATGTTAAAATTTAGCCATTCCGTATGTGATCTGTAATGTCAACCAAAGATCAGCAGATAAGGCAAATATATTGTGTAATTTGGGTGCCTGTTCTGTCACAGAATCTTAGTGAATGTGAAGAAAATGGTATTGAAAATTACTCTAGTGCTGTTGTGGAATTTATACACTTGGTGTATAAAACATGTATTTTACCCCCAAACCATCACATTGTATTTAGTGTAAAAAGGAGTAAAGTTAATTAGAAAGTGCACATAATTACTTCTGTTCCAGTTGTGGAAGTTCTCCTAAGTAATTTGATATTTCCATGCCCTTTTCTGCCACATATATATTCCCCGCTGAGGGGATTGTGTTTATTTTGTTCTCATCTCTTTTGTTGGTTTGCATTGTCAGTCACCAGGGGAGCTTGACATTTTCTTAAGAGGACGAAATACATGAGAAAACTTTATTGTAATCTCTGATTCTGTTGCTTTGGATTGGACTGCGTAACGTTGTGTCTGTTCTCTTGTTCTTGGACAGAGCAAAATCAAGAAACGTGCATGGGTTCTTCATGAGTGCTTGGAAAGAGTTCCAGAAAATGCAGATGCTGCTAAGAAGCTGCTTCAGTATGGCTTGAAAGGCACAGACTTGGAGGCTCTTGTGGCCATAGGAAAAGGAGAGGATGGTGGCAGGTTTGGGAAGAATATTTTTTTTGTTTGTTTTCTTTTTAAATAATGGTGTATAAAGTATTTTATGGTAATTTGGTAATTTTTTTTTTGTATCAACCACTAGTGAAAATATTGGGAAGCTTTTGTAGGACATAAAGAAAGGTCATGCTTTGACTCAGACTTATTCTATAGATGTCCATAAAGTACCTATATATTTTACCTATGTATGTATATAAAACACAGTGTTCATTGTAAATATATGCCCTGTAATTTCTTCATCAGAGGGAATTTCTGATGTCAATATTTTACTATGAGAATCTGTTTCTCTTGCTGCTTCTGAAAGCTGCAACTAATCCTATAAATGTGTTTGGTTATGTCTTAGTTGTATTGATCAAGCAGAAGCAAGACACAGTAGAGACAATTGTCCTCAGTGTTCAGTTTCTGGTGGTAGAAATAGAAAGAGGCTGTTCTTTGTGCAGTCTTCTATTGCCATTGTGTGCTGGAGAGCTGCTGCCAATCCAATTGCTGGCTGTGGAATTTAGAAACTTCTATCAATTTTGGATTTGGTTTGTTTTAGGGAGGGAGTGGAAACAGAAGTTGATGTCTCTTGTTGGCTTGGGAAGAATCCCTGCTTGTTTAAAACACAAAAATTCAGTATTTTTCTATAAATATGCAGATTTTTAGTCAAAACATAGACAAAAGGCTGTTTTAATATGTTTCTTCAAAAATGATTTAATTTCTTTTTTTCCCCCTTTGCTTAGATTGTTGATTTTGTCTTCCAGATTTATTTTACCAGGGGAAGTGGACATTGAAATTCCCTATGAAGACCTTCTGTCACCAGATGAAGAAAGGGATACTAGAAAGAAAAAGGAGACCAAAAAGTGTCAAGAACTGCTAGCATCAGTAAACTTCTCAAAGTAAATGAAATGTTAAGCCATGTTTTATTCAGAATTATAGGTTTATAATAACTACACAGTTGCAAGAACATAATTACTCATATATATTATTCCTGCTAGAAAAGTGGTATAAATTTTAATTGGCATTATATTGTGTCAAGTTCTCGGTTTAGTTAATTTCTTGATATATCCCAGTGCACAAAGTCATTAAAATGTGTAACCTTTGTCTTCATATGCCTGTGACATAAAATATTAATGGCAAATGTGAAAATTCCTGTTCTGAACACAGGCTGACCCTGGAACAGAAGGAGCTGTGCCGTAGCAGGCTGAAGCTGTTAACTTACCTTGATCGCCTTGAGACCTATGAGGTGAGTTCTTCTGAGTTCTCACACCCCAGGTGTTCCTGCAACTTTTGCAGCACCTCATCTTACCATTTTTTGTTATTTATTGTGGTATTAATGTTTATTGCCTTGTTGAAAGGCTATAAACTCCAGTCTATCACTGGAGAAAAGTAAGATGTTTTCTGTTTGAGTGACTGTTTCTCCTGCTTCACTGTTTCCAAAGGATGGCTTCTAGTCTTGAGAGGTGCAATTGGGCAAAAGCCTGCTTTGAGCATCCTGTGTCTGCAGGGAATTGAGTTATGCAAATACAGGGGATGTAGAGTTCAGGCACGGTTACTGTGATATCCCTGTCTGTCAAATTGACAAGTTCTGTGCAGGTTCTCTAACAAATCTTTTTCTTCCATGAGCTTACAAATGTGATAGTTTTTGGAATGTCAAACTGTATTTTACTAGGTTTTTAAATTTAAAGTTTGCAGTTGGTAATGCACACACTCCCATTTATGGCTTTTACCACATCCCTGTAATTAATGATGTCTAAACCTTAATTAAAATAAGGCAGAAAATGGTTTTAGCTTATCAATCAAAAATGCATCTGTTTTTTTCATACTGAAACAAAAAACCCAGCATACTTTTCAGCATATATCTCATACTTACTCATCCTAGGATAAAAAGATGTGTGGACTTTTTGATGCTTTTGTAAATCTTGTATAAAAAGCAGTCTTTTTTTTTTTTTTTTTGAAGGAAATCCTTGGAGGGCCTCATGCAGCTGAACATTACGATGGAGAATTCTTTAAGAAGTTCAGAAATCAGAATATTGTACTTTCAGCAAGAACTTACGCTCGGGTATTAATATTTATGTTGCTAGAATCCAGTGTTGTTTTGATATTGCTCTTTGCACTAAAGTGCTTTTTCCTCCTCCTTTTGAACTTGGTTGAATCTCAATGGAAATTTAAGAGGTAGTGTCTTTGATTTTAAATAAATGAATGCTGTGACCCTGACCTTGTTTTTTTGTTGCTAAAGAAAATTTTAAAATGAACTGTTTGTTGTATGACCTAAACTTTCTTGCTCATTTTCATTACATTGCTCTATTTTCAGTCTAAATCAGTCTTAAGCTCTGCAACTTACTGTTCTGTTCTTTAGGAAAGCAATGTGAGAGCCCTGGAAATTTTGTTCACTTTCCATGGATCAGCTTTACTTCCACACAGACAGGCGATTCTCTCCAATTTCCCAGAGACCACTTCGCCACACGAGTATGCTTTGCTGTTACCTGAAGCTTGGTAAGGCTGCATTGATAGATACTAACTCAAAGGGAGAAGATTTTTAGATTAATACATAAATTAGTTTCCCTGTATGGCACTCTGTTATTGGTTATTATCTGGAATCAAGAGAGCAGCTTTGTCTGTATGGGTTTTGAGTTTACCAGTCATCGTTTTCAGCTTTACTTTGTGCCCTTTGTGGAATCCTTTTGGTCGTTAACAGGAAAGTTGGGATCTAGAGGTTCTTTACTCCATTACATATCTAAGAGGGAACATGGACTTGTCTGACCTGAAACTGCCCAGATTTTCACCTGTGTAGTACTGGTCTTTAATTGGCTTGTGGTAACAGCCACTGTTAGGAAAGGAATAATACAAATGTTTAGGTCCCTGGAAGCAAATGCATTTTTCTGGATTTGTTTTGTGAAGTAATTTAACACTTAAGCAGTCAGTAACTTCAGAAACATTAATCTTATTGGTACTAATTCTTCTGTAACTTGGTAAGGTAGAATTTTGAAAAGCTTCAAATACAGACTTTCCTACTGTTTCATTTCAGCATAAAAGCTTATTTTATTGTAAATTTTATTTTTCTAAGAGAGTCTTCCTTGAACATCATAATTAAGTTCTTCATATTAATTAGAAGAATTTTTTGCTTTTAGAGTGTTTCTTTTCAACTCTTCAATTATGATATTAGTTTTGAAGCAAATTGTTCAGTGCTCATAAAGAGATGGACAGATTTCATTATTTGGTACTTTACAATAGGACTTTGAAGCCTTACTTAAAGAGGGAAAGTTTCTAGAGAAGCTAATAGAATTTTTTTGACATTATTATAGTCAAACTTTCCACTTCAAGGTTTTGCCAGTCCCATTTGGGCAATTCTTCTTTTACAATAGGGTTTTTCAATTCATTCCCCTGAAACTTTTCCTAACTCAAAATACTTACCAGTTTTGTTGTCTCTGAAGAGAAAGAACAGTCTTTATTTCATGATAGCTAATGCTTCCCTTTTTATTTGTTGGTAGTATTAGGAACACATTTAGTGATTTAATTAAGGTATGAAAACACTTGTTTTATCCTTTTCTTTAAAGTACAAGTTATGACCATGAAGAGAAATTATTGAAGTGTTTATAAATTGGTAAAACATATTCAGTTTTTCTCTTTTTTTAAGGTTTGGAGTGTGACACACAGGGAAGAATGGTCATCTTAAATGTGGTTACGGTCCATTGTTGGTCATAAATAGGGTCCTTGCGTTTCTGAAGGGTTATTTGTTCTTGGTTTTGTTGTTTTTCTTTTTGTTTTTATAATTTTTTTTACTTTGTTGTTCTGTTTGTTTACAAAACTGACTTATGTGCCAAGAGACAAGATGACAGCTAAAATAAAACATTTCACCAGTGATCTAGTAGTAAAGATGGGAAGTTATGGGGTAAGAACTTAGTTTTGTCTGCTATTGAAAAATGAAAGTATATATTTTGAATTTTTATTCTCATAGCAGACAGAACTTTCCAGTGCTAGGATCAGGTATGTGCAGGTTCACACTTTTTATCCTCCAGATTGCAGAATAGACAATACTGTGTGTCTTTTGAAGTTTTTGTCTTTGGACAACTACAAAATGAAGATGAGATTAACACAAATCCCATACACTTATAAAACCAAAAATACACTGTATATTTGATATAAGCTTTTCCTAAAACTGTTTCTCTGCTACAAAACTGATTGCTCATAATGTTGTTAAATATACTCCCTAAATCAATACTTTAGTTATATGATTAAATATGTACTGATGGCAGTGTCTATCAATGAGACCAATATACTAATGAAATAGATTTAAGTTGTAGACAGTGAAATTTTCTTACTATTTTAAGGAGGCTTCTGGCAATTCTTGTGTCATATGAATTGAAGAGAATTGAAGTTCCTGGTAATTTTTTTGTGACTTTATTGTCCTTGTCTCTTTGGTGGTTGTTTTTTAGGGAATTTATTAGGATGGTAAAATTGCTGACATTCTGTAGATAGGGGCTCTCTAGCTTATGTAGCTTGTAGATACAGGCATCTCAGGACAAGCAGTGAATCAATGTTGATGAACTTTGACTTTAGGCAAATAGATTCTGAATCAGGAAAGGACTGTCTGGTTTTCCTTTTGAAATTTCACACTGTTGCACTTGGGAAATAGGGGGTTATCCTTCAGGAGCTTTTTACCTCTTAGTTGCAAAAAAGGCTGCTCTCCAGTGATTTCTCTTAGATCCTTGTTTTTTCTGAAAATTTTCAGTCGCAGTATTTGTACCAGTAGATTTCAGTAGGGTATTTGGTGCATGTGATGAGACCACTGGCACAGGTCAGCTGATGGCATTGCCTGGTCAGGAGTGCAGCCTGATCCAGTGGCCTTGCTTAAAGAGCACCTTGTTCATGCCTTGTTGATGCCTTTGTTGCTCAGTTTCCTGCAGCTCAGACCCCTGCTGATCAGAAACGGTTTTGGTGGAGGTGTCTTCTGCATCTTCCTCTATGGCTCTGTGTGTGTTTGCGTGTGTAGGATGAAGTTCTGTTTTGAATTTACCATATTGTTGTGTCTGTGTATGCTGCACACTTAGAACAATAAGGGGGTTGATTCCCAGCTGGAGCTCTGTGAGGTGACACTCATCCCTATGGGAATTCACTGCATTGCTCTATGCTCACTTAGTTCTTCCATCTCAAGGGAAATCTGGCAGAGGAGAAACATGAGATTGTGTAGCAGGTGCTGCCTTGTTAGTGCATGGAACAGATGAAGTGAGTAAACAGGCACCTCCATCTACAGCCCAGGGTAAGAGCACTGAAACAGTTGCTTGCTGTGCACCTCCACCAACATGAATACACATTCAAGTGCTTTATATGATGAACTTCCTGACTAGTAAGAAATGTTTTTGTGAAGGTTGTGTTACAACTGTTCATCTGTGTCCTTCAGTTCACCTGCCAGCTCTAAATTCTAAGTACCTGCTGAAAGAAAGGTTCCTTTGGTTAGTGCATTCTGTAGGCATAAAGTAGGTGTTTTTCTTGTACTTGGACATGTAATTTACATCAGGATGGCATTTAAAGGGCAGTGTCACAAAAATTTGAGATCTTGTCAGTCAAGGAAGAGCTGGCATAACAAATGGAGGAAAAAAGTAGATTTTTTTTCTCTTTTGTGACAGGTTATTAGGAAATACATATATTTTTTTCCTGTATCTGCTTGTAAAAAGTCTCAAATAGTAGATATACTTTTGTTTCTCATTTTTGGCACATATTTTATAGCTTAGCATCTTTTGGGGTTACTCAGAAGAGTTCAGGAGTTCTGTGTCTAAGCAGGGAATTTATTTATTCATGAGACTTCTGCAAAAGTCTGTGATTTAAGTAAGCTCAACAGCTCCCTAGTTGAGAAGGAATCTGAAATAAAAAGACACATTGGTGGCTGTAAATGGTATTGGTTTCAAATTGGTATTGTGATAGATGAACATTACTAAGTAATGTGTTTTTGCAGAATTCGGATTGTAGTGTTTTCCTACTCTTTTCATATTATTTCTCAGCTTCTTTTATGTTGATGGCTCCTGTATCTCTGCTGTCTCTTATTGAGATTCATGCTCCTTCTCAAAGAGCCATCAGATGCACAGACTACATCTGTTAAGACAACTAGAATGAAGGTGGTAAAAGTTCAGGCATTCAAAGGAGCTGATAGCTCTTTTTAATCTCTGTTTTAATAGCTATAGCTAGTGTTCTTAGTCTGTAGTTAAGACTGTTGCCCTGAGGTTTTTAAATGTGATCTAGGAAAACAGTGTTTTACTGCCATTATAAATATGTAACCAGAGTATTTTTCCATTTTTAAAAGTTTCTTATCCTTTGTACTAGGCCGAACTGCTGTATTATAACATTACTGCTCACATTTTCAACTCACAGAAGTCTGGAACTTCAAATGTGTGGTTCCCTCAGCAGCCATAAGTCTGCTATATTGCACATTATGCTATAGTAAAAATCTTCCCCCTAAGATAGCATTTTTTAATGTTTCTGTGTTTTTGCTTTTTAACTTTTTCAAATACCGGTGTTCGGTTGTGACATAAAGTGAATTTTTACCAGAGAGTGCTGGATGAACTCCATTTGCCTGATGAACTGGGATAGGAATGTGGAAGTATCTCCTAAAAACTTAGTGAAGGTTTTAAAACCTGAAAATTTCCATGTAGTTGACTTTCATCTATGAATGAGTAAGTACTACTAAGAGTTCATAAGCAGTTGACTTTGCCTTTTCCATAATGATATCTTCTCCTGAACTAGGTTCTTAGTTATTGCCTGTGGCACTGTAGCTTCAATAAAGCTCTTAGAGGTTCATCTCTTCCCTTCCTTATATGTGCATGTAAATAGATTTGATAATGGAATGTCTGTGGAACTGTCTAATATATAGTCCCCTCTTTTTCATATTATTTTTTTTTCTTGTGAAGCTAAACTTTTGGTTTTAGTGTAATTCAGAGGTGTTCATGTTAAAAGAATTAATCTCATGGTTAGTTCCCTTTTTGAATTTGCTTGAATTGATTTGTATAGTGCTACAGTGAAAATAATAAGGGCCTGTGTTTTATATGCATGTCTTTTATCTTTGCACTAATAGGAAGAAAAAAACAGTTCAGAGGAAGAAATGTAGTTAATTTCAATGATGTATTTGGTAGAAAAAAACAGCAAATCTTACCTTCTACTATGAAGTAGAAAAAATAATTTTTTGAGAGAAAGATTAACTTGTCATGATGACACTCATGCTTTTGTCTGGATTGACTTCTGGTAGGAGCAGGGAAGGTTCTTGTCCATGTAAAAATGAAGCAGTGATTTGGAGGAAGAGAGGCTCCTCTGCAAGCTGCTTGTGTGTGAATCTGTGATAACAACAGGAATAGCTCATTTATAGCCAGGAGGCTGCTGCAGACTGTGAGCTGGTGAAAGTACCATAGATGTTGGTTGTGAGGAGCTTTTGAAGAAGAGAATGAGAACTTGAAGCCATGAGGGAGATGTGGAGAACATGAACTGTCAGGGAGGAAGGAGGGAGGTTTCACAGAACCTGCTGTTCTGGAGCTGAGGTGTCATTTAGCTGAGAGAGCCGAGTATGTTCAGCATGGAGGAGGTTTCAGACAGGCCAGTAGCAGCCTTCACATAACTTCCTGTAGCATGTGAGTTGAACTGTGGCTGTTTATCCACAGAACATTGACAGGATTTCCTTTGTATTTCTGGCTAGTTAATGCTGGACATATTCTGACTTCATCTACCATGTGTGTCTCTTGCCTGCATAGTCCTGAACTGGGGTTTGGCTTGCCTTGTCCAATCTTCTGGTGAGGTGTACCACTGCTGTTGTCTCATCTGTTCATTGTTCTTTTACAGGGTTTAGAATAAAATTTCTCCCAGGAACATTCATTATGCTTTATAAATGTACACTTCTGAAGTAGTATTTCATGATTTGGTGGCAGACAGCTTTGATCTTACTTGGAGTTCAGCTTTGTCTTTAAAATAACTTTCAAAAAATCAAAATGGGCTATTGCCTTACAATTTTAATTGTATGCATGAAGAAAAAAACCACAGTGAGTTTCTGAACTGTGCTTGTGTGGTGTTAGCTGACTTTTCTGATGTTTAGATTATTCATTCTAGGTTGTTTAGGAGTGAAGAAAGTTTCCCTCTCCCCAGATTTTATTAGAGGTTAGCCACATCGTTAAAACATAGCTTGATTTGTTTATATGAAATCAGTTACAACTTTCTCCTCTGGTGGCAGAGCTGCTTCAGAAGGCCTGAAGTAGTCACTACAGTGTGCATGGCAGGGATTCTGAAGGTTAGCTAACTGTGGCGGGCAAAAGCTGTGGGATACCTTTTCCACTGGTTTATGCAGACCAGCTTTCCCAAAATGCAGGATGTTTTAGGCAGCAGCTGCACTTCAGTCTTGATAAATTTGTCACACCCTATGGGTATTTCTGGAAAATGAAGCACTTCTCTCTCTCTGCTCACCACTTCTGTATCTGGTAGTATATTGAGCAGTTGGAAACCTAAAAATACATATAATCAGTTCTGTAGTTACATTTACTAATTCATTGTTCAAATTCTATAATGAAAGAGGAGAATGCTTTCATCCACTATGAACAATGCAATACATATCCCAGCTGTTTGAGACTGTATATCTTGGATGCATTTCTTATATTTCATCCTCAACTATGGAATAATTGTGACATAACAAAACTGTTTTAGAGATATAAGAATTGCAGAGCAACAGAAAGTGGCGTTGATTTCCCCATTGCTATCTGAGAAGATACAGCCTTTGGACTAAAGAGTTTCTAAATTAAAGGAAAATAGAATATTTTAGTTATTTTATATATATAACACACAGGCTTCCAAATGAGGAATAAACGAGTGTTTCAAACTATTTTTCAGACAGGGAGACATGATTAAAAAAAGACAGCAAAGGTTTATCTACTTCCAAAATGTCCCAAACCTACTTCTAAAAACATCAATGTCTTTCACCAAAAAGATACTGTTTCATAAATGTTTTGGGGCAAGTTGCACTATGCATTCAATGTGGATGAGTTTACAAGGGAAAAGATTTAAAGAAAAAATACTCTGAATTTTCAACTTGAAGAGTCCTGGAGACAGGCCTGTTCTATGAAATGCTTAAAAGGGAAAAAAAAAGCAAACCCACACAGCTGGTATTGGTAATTGAGTGAATTGGAATCTGACCTTAAAACTGAGTTAGACCTTCCTCTTTTGAAAGCCTGTCCTTGGAGAGAAAATAATCTTCCGGATTCAATAAATGCAGTTGGTATGATACAGAAACTACAATAGCAGGAACTTCTTTTGTCAAAGAAAAGAATGGGAAGGATTGCCAAGCCAACATAAGCAATAGAGTGAAAAGAGCAATACAGGAAAAGTCAGCTCTTTTTGAAGAAGCAGAGCTGAATACCTCCATAATCAGTCAATTTACTGGATTTCAATCATATTTATTCTGCTGTTGAAAAGAGAGAAGGTTAGAAGGTGGGGGAGAAGCAGTGGCTCAGGAAAAATAAAAAATACCTCACAGCCATGCTAATATTTGCATACAATTATAGTATGGCACAGCTGATAGTTTTGTTTGTTGGGAGAGAAGGCCACCTGCCTTGGTGACTGCAGTGGTCTGTCAGCAGCCATGTCTGGAATTCCAGGTGCACATGTCTCTGACCTCTGTGGGGTTTCAGGTACAAGAACAAACCTGCAGAGTTGTGTAGCACCAGGAGAATGAGCTCTGGATCCAGTGCACAATGCATAAACAGCAGGCTGGCTGTGCATTCACACCTCAGCCCTGCTAGATCTCTCTCTGGGGTGCAGGGCATGTGTGGAGGTTCTGATGTGCCCCCATTCAGCTGCATTTGCTGTACAGGTGTTGTACACAAAGCATTGTAGAAAAATGTGAGTTCCGCCTCTTTTCAGATACATGTTCAAACTTCTGTACCGTTTTGTTTCTTCTGTATGCGTGAATTTTCAGACTGCAATGGTATTTTGACACCTGAAGACTTTTTCAACTGACTTGCTTCCTTTTTAACAACTATTCCAGAGTTTTGTTGCTCTCTGTTTCTGCATGAGTCACTGAAATAACTGAGAATAGAAATCCAAGGGAAAAAAACTAGTCTGTGCTAAAGCATAAGTATCAGTTAAGAACAAACCTTTTGGTAAATGTTGAGATAAATATAGCATTCTAATCTTTGCCTTTATAGAGGGCTTAGGTACAGGGATGTCTCATCCTTTGTTTGTGTCAAGACTGGTTTGTTCCAGTCCTTGTATGTAATTTCAAATACAGGAGTTTTTATTAACTCTTCAGAATGAGGAGAGATAGTCAGGACAGTTGGACACAGTCATGTAGGGGGCAAGAGGAAATTATATATTTTATTAGTATTGTTGAGAAGGTGAATGGAGATAGGAGTCATCTCTGAGTGCTCTGGGTTCTGCTAGGGTTTTTTGTGTGTGTTCTGAGCTCACCAAGAAACTTACATGTTAGAAGTAACTTTGCATAAATGCTGATTTATACTAGGATAAAAAATCTAAATATCTTGCAGCTGTATCTTTATTGGTGGTGTTTTCTTTAAGCATTTAGAGAAGATGGTTTCTGAATGCTGCTTGACTCTTAGTGAGAAGTTAAAAGTCTGAAATTCCTCTCCCAACTTACTCCAGTGGTGAACCTGAATACTTTTAAAAAGGCAAATGGAGCCAGAGCAGAAAATACTTTAAAAAGTATTTTCCATGGCTTATTCATACACCTGACTTAAAATATTTAACTCTTAACTTTTTCTGCTGTGAGAAAGGGGAAAAAGATAGAGGTAGACATTTTGTAGTCAAGTTTGCACTGCATTTCATTTCTTCACCATGAAATGAAAAATCTTTTCCTCTTTAGTGTTTCACAGTGAGGTCTTTTAATAAGCTTTTATGAAAGACTTCTGAAGTATTCGTTTAGCATTTCAGGAATTGAGGTGTCTGGACAACTGTGGGGTTCAGTCCCGAAAAACCTTATGCTGAAACATAGGTAGACTTGACCAGAAGGCAAATGGCCAACAGTAGTTTTCAGGAGAGGAAAATAGGTACAGGCAAACACACTGCAACATTTACTTGAAGTTTCTCAAGTGAGAAATAACATACTTCCATAAAATATGGCTCAGATATCCTCAGCTAGATATTTTCTAGATGTGAACTTTCATGAGATTTTATTCCAGTACAGTATTCAAATACATGGTGGTTTATCTTCTATGCCATGCAGCAGGTAGTTAGCAGCTCAGCTACATATTGTGTAAAACAGCATCTGCTGTTTATTGTAAATGAGGCCCAGTCTCATCAGGATTTACAGTATTGTAGGAAGTAAGTACAGTGAAATATCATTGCCTATTTAAGTGAAATGATAACATGAACAACATGGAATCAGTCTTGACATATTGTTTCTTTCTTCTAGGATTCTTCACTCTGCTCTGGCATTTAGAAAAGGGACATCATACACTTCTTGCCTCTAGTCATTCATATTGCTTGTCTCTGTACTTTTCACCTTTATTTTTATTGCACTCTTTTGAGAAAACAGCCAGAGAGTTGCACATTGCTTTGTCCCTTGATGGATTTTGGAGTTGCAGAGAAAGGGGAAAGGAAAGCAACTTTCACAGAGGGCAAAGCCTGGGAACCTGAATTGAGTGAGATCTTCCTTAACTGTTTTTTTTTTTTTTTAAGCAGTAAACCTTCAGCTTCAGTTGACATTATAAACCTGGGATGTTAGGGAAGTTATTTTTAATGTAGTCTTTATGTAATTAATGACTTCTGCTCTTCGGAAAGGATTCTGTTTTAAAGTCTATTGAAAAAAATATTTTAAATAGTTGGTATTTAAGGGCAAACCCAAGTGGCTTTTGTGTTATAGAAAAGGGGAAGGATGGGATAGGAAAGAAAGTATAAATGTTTAGCTGGGAAGAGCAAAATGCAAATTATTTTCTGAAAATATTAGGGATATGGAGTAGTTGCATGTCTGTAAAAAGAAGCATTTGCTAAGAACTGTTAACTTTAGGCCGAGGTGAGTAACACTTGCATGAAAATTAAACTTTTTAGTCTCTAATACATGTATGTCAGAGTGAGTAAAATAACTCAACTATGTTATAAATAATTGGAGGTTAGAAATGTGTAATTTGTATTATTACATAACCCAGTTAAAAATATGCAAGTTTTGCCAAATTTAGTGGTAAGCCTTTTATGCTACTGAATCTGTAAAGAAATGACTTCTTATTTGGAACTATATGTCCTGGATGGAACTTGCCTAGATGTGGATGTCCACCACATGTATGGCAAGTATGCTGGATGTGACAGCAAAATTATGAAGAATATGTTCAATGTGGTATTTGGCAGTGGACAGGCTTGGGTCACTAGAGTTTTCTTTAACTTCTTTCTTCTTTTTTTTTCTTTTTCTTTTTTTTTCCTTTCTAATTTCATATGGAGGGGATTGTAGCATTAGGGTTGTGTGTGTGTATTTTGAGATATTCTGGCTCCTTGTGATACAGATCTCATTCATGCAGGGGTGGTTTTAAATTTACATTATAAATATCTGTATTTGTTTATTTGTAGTAATTTTCTTTTCACATAATTTTTTAGTCTAAAGAGGAAAATGTTGAAGTTTAAATACCCATGAAATGTGTGCACCTCTTTCCTTACTATTTTGCATGACTTCTTTCTCTCAATAACAACCAAAGCAACCACTGGAAGAACACCTAAACCAAAGAAAATTTCTTCTGGGCTTCTG
This sequence comes from Ammospiza nelsoni, assembly GCF_027579445.1. NCBI lineage: Eukaryota > Metazoa > Chordata > Aves > Passeriformes > Passerellidae > Ammospiza > Ammospiza nelsoni. The sequence continues at coordinate 77,339,620 of NC_080635.1, forward strand.
AGATTAGATAGCAAGATTTATTTGGGTGGGAAGCTCTTACTTAAGAGAGTCATAAAAGTGCAGGTGACTACTGGGAACAAGACTTTGCTTTCAGAGTAAATACAATAAGTGACATGTGCAGCAATTTTCTTAAGGAGTCTTGCTGTAATTATTTACTTACTGGCTAAGTAATTGCTCTACTGTCAGGTAAAGGCATCAGAGACTCTTGCAAAAGCCAGATTTTGGAAGAGAGGGGTAGGGGTATAGTTTGTGTTCTCTTTAGTGGAATGATGGAATAGGTTGTTTTGTAAAAGACTCTTAAGATCAAGTCCAGCTTCAAACCTAACACCACCAAGTTCACCTCTGAACTATGTTCTTAACTGCACTCCTCCATGTCTTCCAAATACCTTTCAGTGGTGGAGACTCGGCCAAGAGGCGAATGAGAAACTGACGGAGGGTCAGACCTTGTTTTACAGGTTCCTTGGTACTCTTTGGGCTGTTCTTAGTGGAGCTGTGGGTAGGAATGGGACTAAGGGAAGGGCAGGATCTAGTGCATGTTCTTTGCTTTTTGATTCTTCATCCTCTGAAACTGCTCAGGCCCTCAGGCTGCTTTTAGAACTTCTATTGCCAGCTGGTCCTTGCCAGAAGCTGAATATTTCTTGCCCTTGTAGTTTATAAAAAAATAATTGCTATTCTATTGTTTTACTAATAAAGAAATAATCTCAAATGGGCCTGTAGGACTTGACTACATCAAATAATTTTAACCAAGTACATTACAAATTTTGGGGACAGAATAATAGTTAAGACATTAGTTTGTAAGCTAATGTTGGAGGAAAAAGCTATCTGTAATGTGAAATTGGAATTGTTACCTGAAAATCTTCTCTTAATGTTATTCTCTCATAGTAGTTCTGGTACAGTTTTGCAGACACTTGAAACAGCTGCTGAAATGAAGCCCTTATCTGTTTGCTGTATAAAAACACCTTTTTTCCCATTAAGAAGATATGTTAATATTAAAAAACCCCACTTAATTCCTCCCAAAAGAATGACAATAATAAAACAACCCCAAACCAAGCCAACCAGCTGAAAAACCAAACAAGGCCTCTGTCACATGAAAACAGGAGGTCTCCTCAAACCCTTCATGTTTGATTAGTCTGAGACCCTCATGCTAGACCAGTCTGTCAGTGTCTCATTATGGAGACTCTTCATGGAGTGGTGCTAAGTGTGAGGGCAGTTCTGTGCCAAACAGAGACCCCTCCTGGGTCTGCACACCCTTATTCAAGTGAGTTCCCTGCTGCCAGTGGCTGACAGCCCCCTTGAAGGACTCAGGCTTGCAGGTTATGGAATAACACTCTTTATTAATAAAATTGTGACAGTTTAAGGTTCAAGGATTGCTGGTGATAGTATCTGACTGCAAAAACATATTCGAAGCAATATGCATCACATAATGTAGCTCTACTCCCTAACAAAAGTTAGCTCAAAGTTCTCGTTTGGTGTGTACAGAACATGGTTCTTACCCAGTGGACATTCCTGTGGGGGAGAAGACAGGTTCAGCCCATTGGCTGATCCCAGAAGTTGTGATGGAGTCTTTCCTGACTTCTCCCCATTCTTCTATACTATTCCTTTACATTTAAGGAAGAAATTAGTATAAAGGTATATACTTTTATACCTATGCAGTGCGGGTTGATTGTATCTTGGAGGCCGGGAATGTTGGGATGGGAATATGCACCAGTCCAAGGAGAGTATTTTTCCCATGGTTGATGATTCAACAGCAAGATATCTTCCTTTATCTCCTTTGGGTTTTAGCTGCTCTGGGATTTACCAGCTAAAAAGTACTGCTGAATTCCCTTCTCTACAAGGATTTCAGCAGAGCCTGGCCATGGTGTCTACACTCTGCTCCACCTTTCATTTAGGCCCCCTTGGCACCTATTGCACGGGGGAAATCAGGCACACTGACCTCATTCCATGCATAGAGGAGCAACTGCATTTTCCTCTATAATTTCCATGCTGTTACAGCTGTGTGTATAACTTTGCACTTTGCTTTAATTTTACCCCCAATCTTTTCCCCACCTTCACACTCCCTGCCTCCCCAAACAAAATAACCAGCCAGCCAACAAACGTTCCCTTCAAATGTCTTCTTAAGCTTACTGGGAATGAGAAAAAGTTTGCTAATATAAATTGTCTTAGACAAATTTTATTCTGCTTTCTTTTCTGTTAAATAGAACACAGAAAAGGAGAACATTATCATTGAAATATCAAGTCCTGCTAGTACTGTCTTGATTTTATATTTTGGAAGACATTATTAATCACACTTTGGCTTTTCTGGTATTTGACATTTCAGCTGATAAAGAAAATTTTTTCACTACAAGCTGGGCCTTCCATAATAACATTCTCAGGTATGACATTTGAAATATGACTGTATTAATTTAGTTTATGAAGTCAGTTTTAAACATTAAATTATGTTATTTAAGATTTAAACAACTACAGCACCCCTTATCCCCAAAATGTATTGGCTGATGATGAATCTTTCCAAAATAAGAAAGTTGCTTTATTCCTGTTTACACCATAAATGTTAGTTTGGAGTTTTCGTTATGAATTATTTTTTAATGATGTTGCTACATGGTCCAAAATTATAAAGACAGCCATAGAGTATCTTGTTCAGGCGAACTAGAATTGAAAGCAGGTGTTACTATAGCTCTGACACAGGAATTAGCAGTTTTCCATCCTCACTCCTTCATTTGTTTGACGCCTATAATCTGCAAACCTGTCTCTACCATTTTACTGTTGCATTACTACAGCATGTGTAATTTGGAGGGTTGGAATGACTGTGTTAAAACGTAATGTATTGCTTGCTAATGCACAGAGGAGGGAAAGAAAAGAGTGACCAGTGTTCTGGGTGAGATGTGTATGGGGCAGGGCAGTTTATGGGCATGCCTTGCTTTGTTCAGTGAGTTTAATGGCTGTTGCTAAACGAGATGGAGTTACTGATTTTTAGCTTATTGTTTCAACTCTTCCTGTATTGTGAAATTCATTTGTTGGTTGGAGTTCTGTTTATTTTTAAGGTACTGAGTTACAGTGCTGCTCTTCAAGGGATGAGAAGATTGAGTCAGTTGTTAGTTTATAAATAGAGCTGGCCTATGTAGTATAGCTGTTGCTGTTTATTTTCAGGGTGAGGGAAAAATGAATTAAATTTAAGATAGCGTATTGTTTCGGTATGCTGCGCCTCTAATGTCTCTACTTTGTACATGGTTTGTTTCCTATTTCTACAAGTGCCAGAACCCATAAAGTACTGCTCTTCCCCATTGGTTTATGTTCTGCATAGCTTGACATGGTTTTCTAGTGTTTTATGCTGCATAAACAGCTAGCCTTCTACACCAAGCCATAACTAATCATTCTAGTAATAATCCATGATGTTCTTAACCTGCATCTTAAACAGGTTTTATTCCCCTTCAACCTCAGTATTTAGAAGGTGTTTCATTGTAGAAACTTGTAGTCAGAAACTCAGATTAAACTTGAGATAAGCATAGCAGGACATATGTAGTTTCAGTATGAAGATTTGTGCTAAAATTTGAATGATTTTTTTTTTTCCAAGTTGTGAATATCATAGGTTTTTACTCATTTCAGTCTCTTGTGACAGCGTATGAAGTCAGAATACTTAGTGTGAAATGCTAAAAACTCTGAAAATGTATAATGAGTTTTTTCCTTTGTTTAAAGCATGGTCAGTAAGGAAATTTATTAATCTTTTTTATTTGCCCTTTAATGGTATAGGTAGAATATGGGTTTGTATGGATAACATGCAGGGAAAACCCATACTTCTAAAGCTGCACTAAGAAGTAATGAATCTTAAATAATTGATACTGTAATTGACTGACATGCCTTTTATGAATTCACTGAAATATTTTTTGTATGCTTTGTATTCCATTACTTGAGTGCCATAGAAAATTAAAAGGACATAAAATTATGTAAAGCTTCTCTTTTTTGTCATATCAGCTACAAGAAGGGGACATTGAAAATTCTTCCTTGGAATGAGCAGAAACATCGTGAAGAAGACTGGTGTGAAAAACAAGAATGCAGGTAAGTATATATAAAAGCAAAAATAGCAAGAATTTGTTTACTAATTCTTAAAATGTGGGAATTGACCCAGAAAGACCCACTATTTTTGTACACACTAACTTGTTTTTTCAGCTTTCTAAGGGACACTAACTGAGCCAAATGGAAAGCAGAGGTTGTGCAAACCTGGATCTTCAGTAGAGAGTGTTCTCTTTCACGATCTGTTGCATGTTTGAATTCTCTTACTAGTTCAGTAGAGAGGATTCTTTCTTTCATGATCTCTCTCCTGTTCAGAATCTTTTAGTAGTTCCTTTGCTGACAAAATCTAACACTCACTATTGTAGGTTGATCGTATAATTTTCTTTCAGAAGTTTTAGGAAAAAGACTGATGTTAAAAAAAAATAGGTAGATAAGTATATACTTAAACATATACTTATTTTTTTTAAAGGATGGTTATTGAACCGACTTTGCAAGATGAAGGCCAGTTTCTGTATGAAAAACAACCTGAGTTACTGAAGTACAGGACTACTGACCTTTCTGTAGATCTCGTCACAGATTGGTATTTGAGCAGAGCACAGGAAATTGAAGAATATGCAATGCAGGTGAGAATAGCAGTGAGGAAATGATGGCTGAGCAGCCTTTTTCAACAGAATCCTTAACAGTCTTATGCATATTAATAGGACACTTCTCCCTCAGTAATGTACACTCTGTCTCAACTTGATTATGGCTTTTGAAGTACTTGTTTTTTCTTCTGCAGTGTACTTAGGCTTGTTCTAAAGTTTACTCAGCCAAATTAATCCATAGAAATAAATAAGGAAGCCACTAGATTCTGGTTTACCATAGCAGACAGTAGCTCTTTTGTAATCCATGAAAAGTGTTTCCCATTGCATTTTATGTTTGCAATTGAGGGAGGGAAAGTTGTGCACAGCATGTTGGGAATGTGTTTTATGACCTGTCACACGCTGCTGTGTTGTGTATATTGATACATGCCTGTCACACATGTCACTCTCATGTCAGTAAATGGTACTGTCATGATTTCTTCCTGGCAGTTTTTTGTGTTTCTATGGGACTACTATGCAGCTTATTTCTGCTTGATTTTCTTTAAATGTTAAAAGTGTTTGAAGCTCTGTTGCACATAAGAACAGAGCTCATCACTCGTGTGCTCTGGTATTTTATTGCTTCTCAAGCCAATTTAGCTGCATGAAAAGGAGGGTGACTGAAAGTATCACTATAGGTTAGTTCTGATTATTGGGTTCTTCTGTTCCACAAGTCTGCACTCTACCAGGGCTCTTTTTAATCATGGTTGCCTATGATCTTAACAACCAATCAGTGGGTATGGAAATGAAAGCAACTTCTAAGGATCAGTTAAATTATATAACATACAAATTACATTGCATTCTGCTCTTCAAGACTTATGTCTGCCTTGCTGAATATTTACAGCCAGTATTGTGTCCTTTGAAATCAAAACAGAACCTTTCATATGAAGGTAGTTTCAGTCACTGGAGAAAGACTGTCATTGTTTTTCGTGATGTAAAATGCAACAATTAAAATTACTAAATCATGGTCAGCTAGAAAAGTCATATTGCACATCAATTACCTGATTGTCTTAGTTTAGAGCAATCCTTCATATTCCATATGCTGAGATGAGCTGTGTAATCTCCAGAAGGACTAATGTTCTAATTTACATGTCTCTATATGGTGGTTGGTTAAATGCATGCATCTTGGTTAAAAAGATCTAGCAATATCATCCCCTAAGATTAAGCATTTTGTGTGCCCTTCATAAAGCTGAGAAGGGAAATCCATTTAGGAATATGCAGTCCACAAAAACTTCTAGGAACTTCAAATTACCTATTAAGCAACAGGGGAATAAAATAGATGTACAGAAAGGACTCAGATTGAAGGTGGTGTTTGGCAAACAGTTGTACAGCAGTGTTTTTTGAATTATTTTTCAGGTTGACTGTGCTCTGTCCCTTGTTCGTCTTGGCATGGAGAGGAACATTCCTGGTCTGCAGGTGCTTTGTGACAATCTGATCACCCTTGAGACAGTGGTTTATGAGACTGATGGTGATCGAACTTTGACTTTGAAGGAACTTTTAGAGATGAAGGACATTGAGAAGCTGAGACTGTTGATGAAGAATGTAAGTATTTTCAATAAATCAATAAGTATACCTTGAAATCCAGTAACTCAGATTACCCTGGATCCTTTGTATATAAAGATGCTCATCTTTCTGGTGAACTTCCATCTATAATTCAGTAAAAATTCTAAATTTTCAGTCTTTTTTTTTTTTTTTGGTAGTAGGGTTTATTTCTTTTCCTTTCTAAAAAAAAGCTAAATTTGCTCAGTTTTCTCAAAGACCCACTTTATCCCTGGCTGAGGACTCAATGTTAATAAATCCTACTTGGAAAGCTTGCCTTTTCATTGGCCTATTTTTTTAAGGATCTTCAGTGTAGCTCTTGATGATGCTGCAAATACAACATTGAATGTGTTGCTTGGATGTTTCTTGGTGTCTTTAAATATTATCATGAAATTTTTATATTTGCCTCTGCACCAGATGTGTGGTTTTTGTCTCTGTACTGAGCTTGAGCATGGAATTTCAGAATAGAAAAAGACCTCTTGGAAGGGTTGCAAAATAGCTAGAGATGGAACAGGGATCTGAAATTCAGTTGAAGAACACATAAGCACCAGAGGAAAATAGGAAAGTACTCAGAAATTAAATATAACTCTTTGTTGTTTTGTTGTTTTTTTTTTTTTTGGGGGGGGGGAGTGGTTTGGTCTTCTGTTGTTTATTTGGTTTTGGTTTTGGATTTATGTAGCCACTCATGACTTGTTTTTCTATTTTGCATTCTTGTGAATTGCAGAAGGCAGTGCTACTCTGACATGCTTGCATGGTCTTTTACTCATTCTGAAGCTTCAGGAGGAAGGCAGGCTTTCCTCACATAATGGCCTTTCTTCCTGTTCTGCTCAGTTTCCCCAAGCCATTGGGTAGCAGGAAGATTGTTTCAGTGTTTCATGATGTAGTAATCTGTTTGTGATAGGTGAAGATAACTGTTTCAGTTATATTGATCAAAAAAAGTTCCATTTGTTTTTTGCATTTCCTGCTTGTTTTGGACCTGTTCTTAGATTTCCTCTCTGTAACTCTTTGTGCTTTCCAGTCTTCAGATGAAAAATATGTGAAGAATGTTTATCAGTGGATGATCCCTTTCCTCCACCGCTGTGAAAACCAGTCCCCTGGTCTTGCAAATACCCTTTTTAAAGAATACTTAGTAACATTGGCAAAGGAGGACTTGACTCTACCTCTGAAGATATTTCAGAATTCAAAGCCTGATGTAAGTAAAGAGCTCTGCTGATGATTCTACTAGTTTCTTTGGAAATTCTTGTCCTGGAGAGATGAATTCAGAAATAGTTAGTTCATCTAAGTCAGATCATCCTTCTAATCTTTCTCATTTTCTTGGACCCAAGATTTGTTATGTTTTGAAAATATAGAAAGGTTTTGCCATAAATTATAATGCAGCTAAACTGTCTTTGATGAGACTGTCAAACTAATGTAATAATGATTCTAGCCTAGTAGAATAAAAATTATTGAATTGATTCTTCTTCTAAGCAATTTCCTGGTGACCTGTTTGAAGTAAATTCTTGGCATATTTCCTTTATAAAAAGTGGATATGAAAGAGTTTAATGATGTCACTTTTTTTCTTGAGGAATTTTACTAGGAGTAGATTTCAAGTTACTTCCCCCTCTCCTGCCTTCCACAGCAAATGTAAAGAATAAAGTGGGGGCCATTAGAATTGAGGTGAGAGATGAATGAGTAAGGGTTGAAGTTGCCTTCTGTGTGAGTGTTTCATGCTATTTCTTTGGCATAAATAATTATTCCAGAGCACACATGCACATATTTGCATGCTATTGCAATGAGTGTATGGACAGAAATCAGCCAGCAAAGCACAACCACAGCTATTTTATGTATGTTGGTACTGTTGTACGTATTAAGTAAGTCTGACAAATGTTTGCAGCAGTTGCCTTCCTCTGTCCTGCACCCTTTCCACTTCTCAAATTCAGAAAGGGTATAATGGCATACCACTGTTCTTTCAAGTGTCTGCACTGCAGAAAACTAGCCAAGATAAGTTTCTGGTTGTGACTTTACCAGTTTGTTAGCAAGAGACCTTCTAATTGCACCTAAGACAATTTATTTACTCGGAGTACACGTATTTTTATATTGAAAAGAAAATTAACTGTTCAATTAGAAGCAAGAAATAAAAACCAGTTTACATTCTTTTCTTGTTAGTGTCAGCCAAAAATTATTCCTGATCAGGACCAGCTTATGATTACGGCGTTGGAGTGTATTTACAGCTGTGAGCGAGATGACCAGCTCTCTCTCTGTTATGATATTTTGGAATGCCTTCCACAAAGAGGATATGGGTAAACATTTTCAGCTAGTTATTTGTAAATATTTTAGAAATATTAAATATGGATGTTAATTAATGCTTTAAAAAGGGTTGTTAAATTACTAAAGGATAGACAGAGTTACTGGAATATTCTGATCACCTCTGAGTAGCTGTGACTGTAATGTGTGTATCTATAGACTTCTGCTGTGTGCATATTCTACCAGTTACTGCAGCAAAACAAAGGTTAAAGTAGCAGCCTAGACCAAGGCTTCTGTATTGTTTCTTAGACTTTTACAGTCTGATGAATTGAGACCAAATTTTAGTGCTGCCTTACTGGTTTTGTTACAATCGTGGCATCTTGCACTTAACTTAAAAGCAGCAATACGTCCCTGTGAGAGAGGGGAGATAGAAAAACCTATTGAGGGACAAGTAATGCTCAAGAAAGGGAAAGCTTGAAGAGGAGAGATCCTGTGATCTGTGAGGTGCAAACTATTCTTCCAGTATCTTTTACATGAAGGAAGAGAGAGCCTGAGAAAAGTCTAAGGAAGAAGGAAGACCTTTGCTCTTGGGAGACTGAGGGGGACCCTCTAGATTTTAATTGTCTTTACAGCAAGTAGCCCAACAGTTTTAATATTTACAGGTAAACATATATTTGATTTTAATCCAGGAGTCAGACTGCTTATCTTCATATCTATGTAATACGAATTACAAGAGGAAATGATAAGGAGTATGTGTATATGTATATATTTAATTGTGTGATATCATTGCAGGCCTGAAACAGATAAAACTAAAACTCTTCATGATGAAGTAGACGAACTGGAACAAATTCTTAGGTATTTAATTTTGCTAAAATAAATAGTGTATTCTTACAGAAATCACTAGGCATAGCCAGGAACTCTTTATGATAAGAAACCGGAAAAAATACTTACCTTTTTTTTTAATGCTGTCAACAAGGTGATCTGGTTTTTATATTTGGAACATAGATATTTTGAGTGGTTATATCTATTTGACTGTTATACATCTCTGAGATACTTTTCTTGGAATAAAAGGTTGGGGGGTTGTGTTTTGTTTTGTCCATTTTCTTGGGGTTTTTTTGTGGGGGGCTTTGTTGGGGATTATTTTGTTTGATTTGGGGTATTTTGTTTGTTTTATTTTGGTGGGTTTTTTTTTTTGTTGGGAGCTTTGTTGGGGATATTTTTTAATTTGTTTGGTTGGGGATTTTTTATTTAGCTTGTTTTATTTTTGGTGGGGTGTTTTTGGTGAGGAGGAAAAGGGTAACCTGAGGTATTTGTTTTGGTCTTGATACTTTATAATGCTTTGAGTGATTAAAGACTAAAACTGTGAAGGTGTGTCATCAAGTATTGGTGGTATATGTTTACCATCCAGTAGTAGTAATATATTTTAAAAAACGTAGGTGATGTTACTGTGGCTAGTTGATACTGTAAGGGATTTTTTGGGACTGTTTGCATTTGCAGTGCATGTTTTGAGAGCTTTCAGAGTGCTGCTGCTGCAGCAGTAGCTGCTCAGCTCTGCAGGGCTCTGAAGGGCTGGCTGTGTTTGCAGCGTGGCGGAGCTGCTGGAGAAGCACGGCCTGCAGAAGCCGGTTTCCTTTGTGAAGGACACCAAGGACAGCGCCGAGGAGGCTCGGAAGCTGATGGTCAGGCTGACCAGGCACACAGGGCGCAAGTTAGTATTCCAGGGGGACTGGGCGAGAGCAGGGGAAGGCGCTGAGGTAACAGAGCCTGCCTGCCTGCTTCCTGGCAGCAGGGAGCTGTGGTGTTCACCCTGCAGGCAGTGTACATAAACACTTTTGTTGAGCTGGTGATTAATGTGATTAGTGTTTTGGCTGCATTCTCCACAGTCAAAAATCTCTGCCTGCCTTCAAACCTGCTTTAGTATGTTCATGTGCAAGTAAACAAGCTTAAAATGCATACTGGCTGCAAAATACTGCAGGATGATGAACTGTGAAAGTTAACATGTTGTAAAGAAGATCCTTTAAGACCTTTAGAATTTTATTGAGAGTGTAGGATTTGTAAAATAATTCTTTGGTTTTTTTGGCATGTTTTCTTGGAATCCTTGTAATAGGGTAATTTATTGATTTTAGGTATTGATTCTACCAGTAGAATATATTCCCCGTGTAATTTTTCAGTTTGTCTAGTTTGACTCATCTTTCATTTAACTTATCTTTCAAATGCATATGAATTGTTAAATGGCTTTTGGTATAAGCAGGTAAAACTTTTGAATCATGGAAAACCAGGCATAACTGTGGGTGATTTGTCTTTCTTATTTAAAGGAAATATGCACAACAGTTTTCCGTGATGGTAGAGTGTTACTTATATTTTTAGTAGTTTGAAAGCTTTTTAAGACCTTTAGAAACTTCACTTTAGAAAGATCAAGACAATGCCTCTGTAGGAAAAATGTTGATTTTTCCACTACTGTTGGAGACCCTTTGTTTTGCCAAAGTAAAAGCTAATGCCACATGAGAAAATCACTGTTAGCTGGAACTAGCTCATGCAATTTAAAAAGGTCTTTTTTTTAATCTGAAAGGCTCACGATAATGTCAAAAAACATTCATAGTGTTTTTACTGGTAAAAGTTTTGGTAGAGCACAAGAAGTTTAAGCTTTGTGGATAAGCAGAGATTCATAGATCCAGAGGGTCAGAAACCTGAATACCACTAAATTTTAAGAAACAAGATCGAGTTGCAGCTTCATTCTCCTGTGATTGCATGCCATTGATTAGTCCTTTGAGATTGCCTACAATGAACAGCAGTTTAATGAGCCTCAGTTGCTGTTACAGACTTGGTTTTGCCCTGCAGTTCCCAGATCAGCAGGAAGATAACACTCCCAACTTCCTGATGTATTGTGGAACATTATCAATACCTACTTGGGAGATTTTGAGAAAGATGGCTTAAATCCCTGTCTTATCCCACAAAAAAAAAAAAAAAGAACTTTGAGTATTGCATTGTTTTCAAACCATTTTATCTCACAGATACTGTTTTAATATTCATTAACATTAAAAGCCTTCTGTCTTTGAATCACTTCTGGTTAAAACTCGAATTAAATATTGAAATAAAGTTCAGAAAACTTATATTTTTGGTGATGGAAATCTACTGCTTTTCTTTGAGGCTGTATTGGAGAAGCGAGTATTTAATTTTAAAAAATGTTTGTAGGCAACCGTCCGTTGGTGAGGCGCAGTGGAAGGAATTGCTCCAGGATATGTTGGACATGCAACAGAAAGTGTATAGGTGCTTACATTCAGATACTTGCTATGAGGTGAGTTTTTTGTCTTCTTACTGGCTTATGTCCCAAGTAAGCTACATGTTCTTATTTCATATTGTTGTTCACATGTTTAAATACATTTTTCTGTGTTATTACTTGGTTGCCTACTGCCTTTTTTTCCCCAGTATTTTATTTAAGTAAAAAATTTCTGGTGTTTATTAATTTTATCTAAAGCTCCTCTAATAAATACTGTGTATATCTTTTATTAAAATTCAACTTTTTCAAAAGTTGAGTCAACTTTGTGAGATTTTCTTACATAGTCTGTAATTCTGCGTACAAATGTATTTAGCAATAAACACTCCAGACTAATGAAAATAAAATGTTATCTTCACTCAAGCATTTCTTAAACATGGAGTTTTGGTTTGATGATATTATCCAAGATCATTATAGGATTATGGACTTTCTGCTGCTTGCAATTGAAGTAAAATTTTGTGAGATGAGAAATTTAATTTGAATGAAGGTAAAAACCCTTGCATGTGCATAAAGTCCAAACCAATGTCAGTATATGCAAAAGATTGCTGTTAGACAGATGTAGAATTTGCTGTGACATATATTATTAATTTACATTTTCACTTCAATGTACTGCAATTTATTACAGATGCATTAGTATGTCACCTATAATTAGTGTTTATATCAATAGAGAAGCAGGTTTTATTGCAATTTACAGAATTAGTTGCTTATGTCTACCCCTCTGATTAGCTCTTAGGAGAAGTTTTAAAAGCAAATCAGAAAAAAAAAAGAAGGAAAAAGACAATGCTATTCAACTTCTATATAAGAAAAATCACTCCTTTTCTGTAGTTGCACGGCTAGAAAAACTGCAACATGTTTAATAGCCATGTTTTTTTGGTGGGCTACAATTTAGGGTACTTGAATTTTTTTGTAAGTGCATGTTAAGAAATTGTAATACTAGAGCACTCTGCAAATAAGGCATTTGCTTTACTCAGATCTTAATGTAATTTTTCTATTACCATTATTTTTTAACTCTGAAACATGATTAAAAAAGAAACACAATGATGTGTTTTGGAAAAAATATTATGTAGGAGTGCTGAAAATGCTTTGCAATGTAGTGCTGTCATATGCAATTATACTTTGATGAGTTCAAAATTGATAAATTGGTGAGGCAGTAAGGATTTGCAATCCCATGTGATGCCTGCTTGCTCTCTTCTTTTTCCATGCATAGTGAATTCTGTCTTTTTGGCTTCATAAATTTTGAGAGAGGTGAATGTTCTGTGTGTGATCTTTGAGGGGGAAGAGTCAGCTATGGTATTTTGCATCTCTTGCTGTTCCTTGAGGGTTGGTATGTTGTGAAATGGAAGATAATCCACTTGTGTGATGTTCTTGAAGAACCACTGAATTGTTTTCCTTTCCCAGAGCATGAGATGGTTTGGAGAGGGTCTTCCTAGACAAGAAGTATCTTGAAATAAAGTGTGATTGGATAGAGTGCTAAATAGTCTCCTTCATGCCCTTTTTCAATGAAAGATTGGACCAGATGATCTTTTGAGATCCCTTCCAACCTTGGCTCTACGGTTCATTTATCCTCTTGAATTTGTTACAAACTTTTAAACCTTTGATAAAGGCCATATTGCTGCAGCTGTGGTATTTCTGAAATGATTACATTTTTTATGTTCCTTTTCATTAACACAGTAATGACAGTACTCAAGAAAAAAACAATTTTTTTAAGGAATTGAGGTTGAGTGTCTTAAATTGGGCAAAATTTCTACCTCTAAATCAGGTGTTTTGTGGCAGATGCTGCATTATATGAGTTTGCATTCTTTGAAGATAGTCTTGATTGAAATTTAAAGAACAGCTTATATACTCAGTTCTTAATAAATTTAATTAGTTTAGGAATACAAAATTTCTTCTTTTACATTGTTGGTTTTAAGTTCTTAATAATGAACTGCCCTTTCAGATTCTTACATTGTATTAATACCTGAGAATGTAGGTATATCTTGGTGTCTTAAGTCACACTGTAAAAAGACAATTGATTTTTTTTTTTTTTTTTTTTACTTCCAGCAAATAGAAACTAGTTACTAGTTAATTTTATCTTTACTTAAGTGCATTGTAGAAGTACTTCCCTTGGTAGAAGTTAGATTTTCTGCTTGGACTGAATATATTCTTTTGATTCAAATATCCTTGTATTCAAAGGGGTTAATGCCATACAATACAGATGCCAAATTGAAGCTACTGCTCCTGCAGATTTTTCAATTACTGTTCTTTCTTTTAGATATTCACCGAAAGTCTCCTGTGCTCAAGCAGTGTTGACAATATCCACCTGGCTGGGCAAATGATGCACTGCAGTGTTTGGTCAGTGGATCTACCAAGTTCATCAAAAGGGAGGCCACAGTACCGAGTCAGCTATGCCAGAAGCATTGAACTGGTTTTGGCTGCTGGTAGAGAATATTTCAATTCTTCAACCAGTTTGACTGATAGCTGTATGGAATTGGCCAGGTACCTTTACAACCATCCTATGCATAAACACAACTGATGAAATGTTGTCATAGCATTATTTGCTAGTATCACTCCCCCACCCAGTCTTCTGTTGGAAATGTTTTTCATAAGCAGGCTCTGAAAATACAGAGTAGTGTTGCTTTTCATGCAAAGAGTTTAAAGACCCCTTTAATGCCTAAGGGTTCTGTGACCAGCTTTTCTCTTAAGGTTTTATGGTGATAGTTCAAAATACATTTAGCTGAAATACTTGCTGTGAATGTGTGACCCTGTGTTTATTCTGTTTAATAACATGTTTTGGTTCTCCTCTGATTTACCTTCAATCAATTGTTTCATGGTAACTTAACTTGAGTTTCTGTGAGTGATTATTGTGTGTAGGTCTCCTAGTAGCCTTTGTGTATGAGTTGGTTTAGGTAGAATGTATTTACAGAATCACTAGGGTGGAAGAGGCCTTTAAGATCATCAAGTCCAACCCATGCCCTAACACCTCAGCTAAACCATGGCACTGAGTGCCACATCCAATTTTTTTTTAAACACATCCAGGGATGGTGACTCTGCCACCTCCCCAGGCAGACAATTCCAGCTTCTCTGTAGTTCTTCTATTCCACTCCTATTTTAATATTGAGCCTGAAGTATTTGTCAATATGCCTGAAAAATCTGCTGGATTCAGATGGGATTTTCAGCTAACATGCAATTTTGTTTTTGATTTAAAATGTTTATTAATTAATGAGTGGAGAAAAAATAGGGCAGGCTGGACAAATCAAATATTTTCCTAATCTAATGTGTATGGTGATTTTAGCCATATAAAATGAGATGACTTGCCATTTGGACGAGCTCAAGACATGAAGCTCATAATGCTCATGAAGTTCAGCAAGAACAAGTGCCGGTGCTGCAGCAGGATCTGGGCAACCCCTGGTGTCACTCCAGGCTGGAGGATGAACAGATCAGAGCAGCCTGGCTGAGAAGGACTTGGGGGTGCTGTGGGTGGGAGGCTGGACATCACCCAGCCATGTGCCCTTGCAGCCCAGAAAGCCAAATGTGCCCTGGGCTGCATCCAGAGCAGCGTGGGCAGCAGGGGAGGGAGGGGATTCTGCCCCTCTGCTCTGCCCTGCCCTGGTGAGACCCCACCTGCAGGGCTGCACCCAGCCCTGGGTTCCCAGCATGGGGAGGACATGGACCTGTTGGAGTGAATTCAGAGGGATGAAGCACTCCTGTGAGGAAAATCTGAGGCATTTGGGGTTTGTTCAGCCTGGAAAAGAGAAGGCCCTGGGATGACCTAAATACCAGTACCTGAAGGAAGCCTGCAAGAAAGACAGACTTCTAACAAAGGCATGTAGTGGGACAAGAGGAAATGGCTTCAGGATGGAGGAGACTAGGTTTAATTTAGATGTTTAAAAACATACTGTGAGGGTGATGAGGCACTAGGACAGATTCTCCCCAGAATTTGTGGATTCTCCATCTCTGAAAGTGTTCAAGCAGCTCTTGAGCAACCTGGTCTAGTGGGAGGTGTCTGTGCCCATGGCAGGGGATTTGGAACTAGATGATGTTTAAAGTCCCTTCCAACCTGTGGCCAGTCTATGATTCTGTGATTTTACATGTTCATTTTCTTTGTTCAATGTGCATTAGTAAAACTACATGTGACTACACTGTACCAGAATGCAGCTTGTATTTAAAAAAAACTATCTAAAAGCTTATTGCAAGAATATATTATTCATATGATTTAAAAACTCTATTTAGAATAATGTGCTCTTAATAATTTCATGCATTAATTCATCCTCAGAGGAATTTAGTGGGGTTTTTGTTATTTTTTTAATAAGCTTTGTTTTATTTTCTGTACCTAGTTGAGGAAACTGAATTTGTGACAATGACTCTTAGTGTTTCACTTCTGTTAATTTTTTACAGTGTTTTGCTTTTATAACTTCTACTATATGGCAATACCAAAACACTATAGTGGTAGAAGAAATATTTCCCAAAATAATTATGTATTTAAGTACATAAACCTTCAACATCATCTGTAAATTCATTGCAGATCTAAATTCAGGAGGGTTTAGGGGATGTGCTTATAACAACCAGTAGAAGGCTATGCCAAAATAGAAATTCATTAAAACATTTAGCCAGCTATAAGAGATGAACTGTATCAAACACCTCACATGTGCATTACAAAAGCACTTAGTATTCTGACATTTCATAAGCACATTTAATTTCTGCTGGTGGTTGTTTTGTTTTATTTTACTCACCAGTTAACTTCTCCCACAAGTTTAATTTAAAATGTTTTCCTCAGACTTCAGAAAAATGTGTTTGTTCTTATTTAGGTGTTGTCTGCAACTTATTGAAGACAGTCCAAGTGCTGTTCAGGAGGAGTTGGACCTCATTCGTGCTCTGGGTTACCTGGAAGAGTTTGGTGTGAAAATATTACCGCTGCAAGGTACTGCTTAATTTTATTCTTCATATGATTACTTGAATTATAGGCATAAATATGCATGAGAAATAGTTACTATTACATAAGTGTGCTATGATTAAAATAAAGAGTCCATATACTGCCTCCAAGCAGTGTACAGGCACATAGAAAAACTATATTTTTAATAGAATTTTTTAGCTTGTGAGGTAAGAAAAATATTTGCATATGGTGTCTTTGTTTTTTTGACTTTTAGCACAACTTTAAAATAGAATATCAAGTACATGAAACTCCTGGTGATTGAACAGAAATTGAGCTCATTTTTTATTTACCAAATAATCTGCACTTGGCTGTGTGCTTTAAAATAACAGGTATGAGAGAAGTACTTCTTGTCAGGCAGTTTTCATGTCTCCACTGGGTTGTTTCATTGTGAAGTATATAAAACCCAATGACAGTGGAAGTGAACTTTTGCAAGGTATTTCTTCTGATTCTGTGCTAAAACGAAATCTTTTGTAGCTCCAACTGCAGTGGAACAGAAAGGTGTTGGACAAAGGTTGGAAAGAAGTTATGATTATGTACAATGAAATTGCATGAACCCTACTCATGGAACTGGCAGAGATGAGCACTAAGACATGAGATGTGCTGATGATAATGTTTTACTTCTGGCATTGTGCAGAGAAATACTGGGATTTATGGAAAGCACTTCTGGTACTTTCCATATCATGGAAAATGAAGTAGATGTTGTCAGCAGCAGTTGTTACATTACTTGGTGCTCCCTTTTTGTTCTCTTTTCTTCCAAGTATTTATTCAAGTGAATTGATGCTCCAGATGTTATAATCAGAAATATTAACATTTCTGGACTGAGAGTGTCTGATTTTTAGATCTTGCAGTATTGGTCTGTTGATTTCTAGAGCAAAATTATTTTTCAGTCTGTTTGTTCAGCCTGTAAAAGGGTACATGTATTTTCTTCAACTTGTTTTGATGTGGACACGGAGATATCATTTAAAAAAAGTAGTGACATAATGCTGCATTAACAGAATGTGTAATACAACTGATCTAGATTAATTAGAATATGTGAAATCATGCATGTAATTTCATTAATGATCCTGACATCCTTGCTTCAGTATCTTTCATGTAAATCAAATTAATCTAATAAGATTAAAATCATGTTTTCAAGTTTTAATGAAAGCCTTTAAATGATCTGTTACTTTGACAGAATGTCATTAAAGTAGCACTAAGGATCAGCTGCAGCAATAGTCTTTTAGCAATAGACTTTTGTTTGCAGTTCTGTGTTTAGTTGTCTGTAGATCTTCCCCCACTTCTATTTTAGCAAAGTTAACAGTTTAAGTTTATGGACTATCATTATGCTATGTTGTAATAAAATCGGGTTTGAAGACTCAGTATTAAAATAAAATGTGAAGACAAGTTCATCTTTAAGTGCTTGACCCACAGTATTATATCAGATTACTTTTAGTTATATAATGTATTAAAAATTCCTGCTTAAATAATCAGTGACTGAAAACATTTTCCTGATGAATACTAATATATGCCTGTGATAGAATATTAAAAATGAAACTAAAAAGATGACCTTTTCCTGCTCTTCCATTCTTATTCAGTTTAGTCTAATTTCCAGAATTAACAGTTTTCATTATATTAATATGTCTTTGCTCTTATTTAGAGGCCTAATATCCTGTTTTAAGCCCAATATGCTAATGCAGAGTTTATCCCCATGCAGCCATTCACTCTTACTGAGTGTTAAGTGGGATATCTGCGTGCTGTTCCTCTGTGTTCTGAGAACTTGCATAGTATGAAAGCATCACCTTTTAGAGCAACAGCCTGAAGTTAGCCACCCACTAATGAGCTAAATAGAGCACTTGAATCAGTTAATGATATTAAATTATGCAGTTAAAATAGTTGTTTAATTCTTGGTATATTTTTTTAAACACAGTACTGATTATAAGCTGCTCAGGATATGGTTGAAAGAACCTTGTGATTTGCAAGCTATCCTTCCACTTCCTCAGGAAATTTTAAAGTAAATTAAAAAGAGCTGAAGCGTTTGCTAATGACAGTTCTTTCAGTCTGTATGATGTATCTTGTCCATGCTAAATAAATGAAATCTTAGTTGCAACATTCTAAATAAAAGTTAATGCCTGTATTAGCAGTTTAACGGGATATTGCAAAAATTATAATTAAAAAAAAAGTATAAAAGTATATCAGTTAATTGTACACATTTTAAAAGAGTGAATGTGAAAACATGAAACAAAATAGAGTTTCCATTCAGGTCAGTTCTCTCTTTTTGCTCCCTTCACAGCCTGACTTGCTAATGATTGGAGCTGGATATCCTGTGGTGTTATTTTAACTTTTCTGTTTACAGGTATAATTGAGGATCTGCATGCAAGCAGCTTTGAGCTAGTTTTCAGATTGTGTTTGCATTCTTGTATTCCCCAGCAGTCCTTCTGCCCTGAGCAGGAACACAGCAGTCAAGTTCATTTGTGCAGTCTCTAAACCAGTTCTCCTTTCAACAGTGCGCTTGTGCTCCGATCGACTCAGTCTCATCAAGGACTGTCTGGCTCAGATGTCAACAAACTATAAACAGCCTGCTAAGCTCCTGGGACTGGCAAACCTGCTGAGGGTTGCAGGTAAGCTGTGCTAGTAAGACACTGAACTGCAGTGCAATGAACGTTCATGTTGTGCTTTAGGGTATTTTAGGTGATGGGTAGAATATGAATTCAAAGATACCACTAAAAAGTCACCTGGAAGAGCAGTCATTGGGGAGGAATGAAGCATTTCACATGAGTGGAATATTTCATCTGTAAAACAGCTGAAATGATCAGCTGCTGTATTCTGCTAATACCTGAAATAAAAAAATGCCTTATCCAATCTAGAGTTGGAGTAAAGGCTGATTTCAGATTGGAGGAGTTGTGGCTGAGAATATCTTGTTTTACAGTTAATTGGTAGGGAATTTACTGAAATTACTGTGACTGCTATTACCTCTATGAAAGAAGGTAGCCTGATTTAATAATAGTTTCATTTAAGATACAGGGGGAAAAATAATCTGTAAAGCATGAATTTTAGCTGTTACACTTCAGTCTAGGCTGCATGTATCTCCTTTGGGCACTAAAAATAATGCATTAAGTTGAGTATTCATTGGAAGAGCTTCAAAGATTGAATCCTGAGGATATTAAGGAAATTTTTTTATGGCCTACCCAAAGTATCTGCCTTTTGATTTTTTTTAATTTTGAAAAATACTTAATCAGTGTAGCTGTAAACACCATACTGCTGTATCTTTAGGCTGTAGAAATAGAATATAGAAATATAAAATATTTTATATTTTATGGCAGGGCATATAAAATCAATGCATTCCGGCTGTGTTACTAAAACATGCCTGGCTAATTCTTTTCTCCCTCTCTATTTGTTAAATCATTTCAGATTTTTTTCTCACGTTTTCATGAGGCTTAATACTGGCTATTTTTTGCATAGTATTATAAATAGGAAGGGAGATCCTTGCAACTGTTGTGTGAGGTTGAGAACAGAGGTATGGAAATTAGGCTGTTGACCTCCCAAGACACCTTGATTCTAAGGAAGGGAGTCACAGGAAACGTCCTCACTCTGGTCAGCACAGCATTGCTATGTGAACGGTGGAGGAGGGGGTGGGATGGTACCATGATGAGTAGCTGGATCCAATCTACATATTAAATATGTAATCCATAGAAAAACTTAAATGACAGTTGTAACTTCTTTTTCTTTGCTTGTAAGGCTTTTGGGAAAAAAAACAATTCTCCCTTGGTTCATATGACAAGATTACTGTACTGCACTTTCTTTCTCCTCTCTGCTTTGTCCTATGAACATGAAGTTAAAATTCATGAATTTTTCTTAATATTCTGGGTTCTTTGTGTTAATGCTGCTGATTTTTGTTTTACCTTCTTTTTAATTCTTAAGTAATTATCTT
The DNA here is from genome assembly GCF_027579445.1 of Ammospiza nelsoni. NCBI lineage: Eukaryota > Metazoa > Chordata > Aves > Passeriformes > Passerellidae > Ammospiza > Ammospiza nelsoni. Next base: position 77,360,094 of record NC_080635.1, read on the forward strand.
TGTGTGAAAGAAGGAAAACCAGTATCCAGAGACATTCTATAAAGCTTTGTCCAGTAGTGTTATCCTAGTGCCTTAGCTGTAGGATTTACAGTGCCCTGGTATGTGCCTTTGAAAAGAGATCAAACTCGTGGCTCCCATCTCCAGAGACTGAAAGATGGCAGTCCCTGCATAGTATGTAGAGAACTTTAGGGAATTTGTATAGAGTTCATTGATACACTAGTGTCCGTGTGCTAGTGTTACAATCACAGTGACAGCTACTGAATCACCACTGAAAAGAGAGATTTAAGATGTATTTAAAGCCAGATGATAAAATGGCCCCCCAGTTTTTCTCTTCCATGCACTTACCAGGCTAGAGAAAAGCAGAAGATGAATGTGTGAGATGGTAAATTTTTAAACAGGTGAATGATTTAAAAACTACTACTTACTCAACTGGTGACATATATACATAGGAAGTGTGGGGCTCTGACTTTAGTGGTTAATCTTGAGAGTAATGCTGATGGTTGCTCCTATGGTAAGTTGGGAATTTTGGTAGTAAAATTATATTTCAAGAGTGAGTAAGGAATACACTACTTAGACATTTTTCTCTTATGATAAATATACAAGTAACTTGGTCACTTTCAAAGTAATCTTTTGCTTATAGAATAACATTTATTTATCTCAAAGGAAAATGCAGCAAGACAACATTTTCAGTAGTGACTTTCTGTGGTGAGGGATGTGAGGTGTTTTTTAAATTTTGTTTTACATACGTAGTTGTAAGATTTTGTGATTAAAAGCCGTTTCACTGTCACTGAAGGATAACTAGTTGTATTGCTTATAATGGAAAGCTGTCATCTGTAGAGAACATTCATTTATGAGTAAGATACGGATTTGGTACAAGAATGTCATAGTTGTGAATTTTATTTAAACCGAATTTTTATAGGAGATGGTCTATTGAAAACAGATTTATTTAATTTTAAGAAACTCATTATTTTTTAAATATACTTGTTTGCTTGTTTTTCTGGATTTGGAAGCTGTAAATGGCATACCAGTGTTACTGCAAATTTTTTGTGTCTGGCTCTCTAGCCCACTGAAAAGTATCCACAGGATTAGCCAGTAGCATACAAAAGAAACATCATTGTCTTCGTTTCAAAGCATGCATGTAAATACAATATTTTCTCAGATTATTTAAGAAAGGCTGTAGAGCGTTACTCTTTGGTCCTTTGTATACCTCTAATGAGTGATGGAATAGGTAACCTTACACTGAATTTAAAGAGTCTTAGAATTTGAGTAACTAGGTTATTAATACCTTTCAGAACAGTTTTTAAGTGTAATGCTGGTATAGCCTTAATCATAGTCTGTAATGAGGAGCACTGTTTAATTTGATGGTAGAGATTAGAAACAGGATTTCTACAGGACATGTAGTAATGGTATTTATGTATCTGTCAACTTGTAATTTAAGTTACTGAGTTCCAGTGAGTTATTAATATTAATTAATACTATTAATACTGTTTTTAATATGATGAAGAGTTATATTAGGACTTGGTAGCTCTGTTGTGTGATAACAAACACTAGTATTATTCCACAAATTACTTTATAGACAAAAGGGCAGATCCTGCATACAGATTCTAAGATTTTTGAATTAGCATACTTTAAATTTAATATTAGAAAAGGTAAACCTTCCCTGCAGTTTTAATATGGGTAGTCTTTGTTTGCAGGTGTAAAACTACTGGGGAAGGATATCATGATTTCTAACAGCTTCTGATGAAAGCAAATGGTTTTGTTGAGATATTTTGGGATAGGTCTGGATTTTGAAAAAGAGGATTGAACTTTACACACTTAATGAAGAATTAGATAAAATGATGCCAGGTGAAAGATTTGAGATTTGTCCTTAATTGGTTTTCACTGCTTACACAATTACCCTGATCTATGAGCCACCTTTGCTCTGTAAGAAGTTCTGATTTTGTCCTCTGGAACATACTTACTGGTATTGGTTATGCTTGTTTGAAGTTGTAGGTCCCTTCTGTTCCAAATCCACTTTGTATTGTCTTGTGTTTTGTCTGTTCAGTGGAGAAATTTGTTTCAGTATTTTCCCCTCTTTGCTTCCCCTGCCACTCCACCCTGTATAATTACTGATTGGAAAGACCTGCTTGCTGCATCTGTCCATGTCTATGTAAATTTTTTATGTGTGTGTCCATATAGAGCATAAAGTATATGCTGTGTTTTATTATATGTAATAGATAGCCTATAAAATCTTAAGAACATACATATTTTAATTTAAATTTTAAAAGAATGCATTTCTGTGGATGCAAGGGTAGATTGCACAGAGTCATTATTAAGGAGCTTTGTGAAATATGTATTCTGAATACGGTTTGCTTTGAGAGCAACGCTGAAAATTAGTAATAGAATTTATATTCATATTTATCAAAGTTAAAATCTTGCTTAGGTAATGATATATCAGCTAACTTCTTAATTGCTTTAAAGTATTCAATTAATTACAGTGAACTCTACTTAAGCCTCATGTCACTACCTCTGTAAAGTAAGCCCACAACTGTTATCTTAATTTCACAGATGGGTAAAGTGAGTGAGGAAGAATGTGCTCAGCATGACAGCCGGAAAATCTGCACATGCTCAGGGAGCTGGAGCTGCTCTGTGTCTTGCAATCCTCACTTAATTTGTGCTCTTTGTTAAGAATGGGTGTGACAAATTCACTTTATGCAATTACTTGAGTAGATGTGTACAAAAAAAAAGAGAGGAAAAAAGCATCTGTATCAGAAATCAGGAGCATCCTCTCTACTCTTACTGTATGTCAAAAAGATCTACTGAGTGTTGGTCATTATTTCCTTTGTCAGACTCTCTAGAAATGTCTCCATTATTCCCTTTTCTCTGTAGTAAATTTATTTAATTTTAATATCCATAAGTGAATCTATTAGCTTTAAGCTTTGCTGAGATTCCTTAGTTAAAGCTTATTTTTGAAATCTGTTGTTCTTAACATTGACTTTCTTACATTTGGAATTAACAATGTAGATGGCTTCTGGTCTCCTAAATCTAGGTGACATGGTATTTCTGAAGTACAATGTTGATATCATTTGACTTCTAAGTTTTAATGGCATGATTTCATTCAGGATAATGTTATTTTATCCACTCAAAAATAGCATGCATCTTACCCAAGGTATTTCAGTAAGATTTTTTTTCATATAATCCAGATTGGATCCAAGCTTTTAAAAAGTATTTCAATATCTTTTATTTCTCAAGGAAAAAAATTGTATTGTTTCTGAGCTTTCATGTTTTTTATCTCGTTATTTTTATTATAACCTCAGAATCATCTAGGGAATCATCTAGGTTATCCCCTTCCACTTTCCAGTTTCTGAATTGGAGTCTGTCAGGTGTTACCATTAAGGCTTGAAGCAGAATTACTATGTAATATAATCAGGTCACAATTTGAAGAATTTTGTCATTCCTGTCTTGGTTTTAAGTCATGGATAGCTGTCAGTATGGCAAGGGAGACAATTTAGACTTTAAAACTTTTCCTTTTATGAAACTATTATTAAAATACCATCAAATTATGTGTTTACAAAGCTGAAGCAGTAAATTTTTCTATACCTGAATGGAAGATGATGACTAAACTGCAGCAGTGAGCATTATCAGTCACTGCATGGTTAATGAAAGGTGTGTGGGAAAGGTGTGTGGCTTCACTCAGGGATTCAAGGAGTAACACTGGAGCCAGTGATTGTTCTCTGCCATAACAGTGAGTGCCAAGGTAATGGAAGTGTTAGTGAGTTATCCTTTTATTTTTACACTTGTACTTTTTTAAAACATGCAGAGTTGTATTCTCCTGCATCAGAACTCCTTGGCTGAAACATTGGGGATGGGAGACCTGATACCATACAGCTGCTCAAGCACAGTTAAAGAAACCCTTCCTTGATCCAAATGTTCTTCCTTTCTTTCTTTCTTTCAGTACCACTCATTTTTAAGTGGGCATAAATAGCAGTGATTATTTTGCCTGAATTTGAGGGATAATAGTTTGATTGTTTCTCTTGACTTTGCTTTGTGTCTGCTACTTAGTCAGATGTCTCTGTAAGAAGTCAAGCTGTCAGGGTGAAGTGGGCATCAGGAGTGGCAAGTACGTGTCCCTCGCTTAGAGAAATGACAGTTCACATTTAGCTTGTGAGGATAGAAGCATCTCTTTGTCATCTGTAATTGCTTTTGCCCGAATGAGAGGTTCCCAGGTTCCAGAGGGCATAATTTTGCAACAGGAGAGCCTTGAATGTGATTAATTTGCAGCATTGAGTGCTGGCAGTATATTGAGCAGGAGGCTGGAAGATAAAATGATGGGAAGCTAACCTGTTCTCCCAGCTGAGTTAGTCGTGATGTGCAGGGATTAGGGGAGCCTTGATTGAGTTCAATAATTAGGGTAACTTCACTTGCCTGAATGTCATTGAAGTGCAACTGCTACAGCTTTCCTTTTGAGAAAGCTTTAAAAAGAAATTTACTTTGTCCGTGGTGATGGATCTGCAAAGTGGAGCTAAAAATAACAGCTATGCAATTCAAGAACATGTACTCTTTAAATGGTTTTTGAAACTGGATCTGTTTAACCTTCTGAAATATTTGCATTTCACAAGTTGTAGTAATACAGTTTCATAAACCAGTGCCCTTTTCAAATTACTGTAACAACACTGACTGCATAAAATTGCTTTTAATAATAGAGGAGAAGCATGAGCAAGAGGCTTGCGTTTAAAAATCCACTTGTTTTTATTCTAAAAATTCTTTCCTAAATTAATAGTTTATTTTTTCTGTGCACGTTTTGTCACCTTCTTATAGAATGCATGGATGTACATAGTATTTTGAGCACAAGACTGGACAAACTAATGCCAGCAAATTGTTCACTATAAATTGAAAAAAGCTTAAAAAAATATAGATTACTAGTAAAGGGTGATAGATATAAATGTTATTTGTATTGACTATAAGTGGCTTTGAGATGGAGATGAGCTGTCTCGTTAGATTTTCATCTGTGAATGCTGATGTATTAAAATTGAGGTCAAGACGTTTTTCTACAAAGATTCTTGATGAAACTTTAGTCAGAAGACTTCAATAGTATCTAAAGTCTAACTTTTGATTCATAACTAGTGGAAGAGGCATTGTCCAGAAGGTCTGGTGACTGAGATGGAGGTGGTATGCAAAAATTAGTTTCAGTTCTACTCACTCACTTTATGAGGTTACAGATGTTTAAATGCTTACATTTTCTGCATCTCATGCATTATTTGGAGCCATGAAGTGGCAGTTTTAAATGGATCTCCGTATATTATGAGAAAACAAACATTTCAATTATTTTCTTGTACTACAGTACAAAGATTATTTTTTTCAGTGTCAGGATTTTGATTTATATGTCACTTAGCTTAAATATCAGTTTTGATCCTTTGGCCAACACATAAATACAATTTTCAAAAACTTCTTTTTTTTTAACCTTGACATAACGTGCCAATTGGTTTGGGGTTTTTTGCAAGCTTATGGTGCCAATGTTTTTTTAAAATACTAGCTCCTTTTATTGTTTCCTTCAGGAAAACACAGGCAATTTTATTTTTGTTTCAGTTTCAAGAGGGGCTTTTCATGTTGTGGTATATAGTTCTTAAGAAATAAAGTGGCAAGCTTAAGTTGACCATTAATTCCAATTAACTAATAATAAGTTTGATTTTTTTTTTCTTACAGGAGATGATCAGATGGAGCGAAAAGGTCAAGTTCTAATCCTTTTAGTGGAACAGGCTCTCAGTTTCCAGGACTACAAAGCAGCTAGTATGCATTGCCAGGAGCTCATGGCCACAGGTGAAGTAAATAAATACATGATGCATGAGGTGATGAGGTGGAAATCTGAGTTCTGACTTTTGTTTTACTGTGAGGTGTGGTACTTCAGATTGTTCCATTTCATTAAAATAGCAGTTACATCTTGTTAGTGGAAGTGCACTGGCATTGAATAGAGACACAAACAGCAAATACTGCATGGAATAAGGGTGTACTGAACTACTGGATGTGTAACCTCAGGCAGCTTTTCTGAATGCCTCTGGGAACAACAATTTCTACTTCTTTCTACACTGTAGCCTCCTCAGACAGGTAAAACCTTGCGACTGCAGCGAGCAGGAAAGCGCAGGTCTTTTAGAAGTCTACCTTTCTATCAAAACTCTAAAGATATTTATATGTTTGTGCTATTTATATAATTTGTGTATGTGACAGTATGAGTGAAGGTAAATGAAATACATGTGTCAAAATACTAAGGAAGATGGGATTTGTTTCTTTGGGTCTTTTTTTCTGCTTTGGGAATGAGGGGTGGAAGTTCAGTGTGTGTTGAGATTTTTTTAATATATCAAGTGTTATATATTTTATACTTTGTTTTTGTTTTTTACAGCCACTCCAGCAAGGTTTTCATTATCATGCACTGAAATAAATGAGGATTTTCTTATTGTAATATGTAAAAATATAGGATGTAAGCTTACAGATGTCTATTTTATTGTTATCTACAATATGATAAAAAATAGTCTTTTATGTATTTGGTCAGTCTCAAGTTGAGCATCATCTCTGTTTTATGGAGCCTTTATGGTTCCTTTTTCAGGGGATGTTAAGCCTTGACAGAAATACCACATGCCCTCCTTTATCTCATCCAATGAGAACTGGGCAGCATCCTCCTTTCAGTTGTGATAGGGAGTGTGTTTTGTGTTCCCTTGTAGGTTATTCTAAAAGCTGGGAGGTGTGCAGTCAGCTGGGGCAGTCAGAAGGCTTCCAGGACCTGGGCATGCGCCAGGAGCTGATGGCCTTTGCGCTGACACACTGTCCCCCCTGCGCCATCGAGGCGCTGCTGGCCGTGAGCAGCTCGCTGCAGACACAGGTACCTGCCTCTGGAGCTTCTGTTCAGTGCCTCCCAAAGTGAAGGGCACTTGGGCTCATTTTCAAGCTTGTTCCCTTAAGTTCTACCCTCCAGTATATTTATATTTGTTCTGCTCTGCTCTTCCACTTTCACTGTTATATTTCAGCAAATGAGGTCTCTTTCTAAGCAGTTTTGTCTGATGAATTGGTTTCTGAAGTGGAAAGGCAGTTGTGTTTTCTGTCTTTAGTATTTTTCATAGCTTTATTGATTGCCTGATTTAAACATTTTATTTAAAAATGCAGTTGGTGAAATCTCAAAATATTTTCCAGGTATTTATACTTTGTAATTCATCTTCATTAAATGCCCACATAAATGTGTATTAAGGGTTTATTAGATGATTTTTATGATCTTTACCCAATATGCAATGAAATTATTTTCTCACAGATTTCAGTGATGTAATGGTTTTAACAATGGCAAGAGGCTTTGTGTCTGAGCAGTCTTTATTAATTCTGCAGTGACTGACTTGATAGAGTCACATGTTAGGTGTTGAGCTGATTGCAGTATATATGTGAGAACATGTAATTGTGGCATTTAAATGCAACTTATGTCAAGGTGACATAGCAAAAGTTTTATTTTGAATTGAAGGGCAGTAATTTAGGTTGTCAAAATGTTAAATTTCTGTTCACTGTAATTGTGGCTAGGCCTACATACTATGACTTGTTTGAGTTCATAGTTATCTTAGTTGTCTAAGAGTTCACAGTGTTCTTAGATTTGTAATTGTATAATAGAGACATCTTAGAGGTCTTTGGACACAGAATGTAAGAATGGGGGAGAAGGGAGTCATAGCTACAGCACGTGTGCAGCCTGATTAAGGCACCTGCAAGAGTGTAGTCTTTTCCTTAAAAAATCCCCTGAACAGAAGTTTCTGTGAGACTACAAGCAATGTGAGAAGGTGGAAGTTCTGTGCAGAAATTCTACTCACAAAACCATTGTCCTGTGAAACACGTGTCTTTGTGGAGTTACCCAGTGCTTCAGAGTCTCAGTTCAGAAAATGGAGGTTTTCATGACATTTCTTTCCTCTACATTGTACAGCACGGCACATAAAGTTAAAAAAAAAAATCTTAGATTGTGGGAAAAATATTGCACAAAATTCATGGAGAAGGAAAGGTCATTTTGTCTAGGGACTCCAACAGTGAGAGGATGTCAGAGGTGCTGTGTTTCCTTCTTTGCATCTTCTCTTGCCCCCTTTTCTGTTATAGAAGCCTTTACATCAGTTTCTTGGGTTTTCTGTGAAATCAGTCATAATTCTTTCATTGGCTTCTTTGCTTGGCAAAAGATAATATTTATTTCATGTTTATAGATTCTTTATCAGGCTGTGAATTACCAGTTCCTTCCTTCTGAGGGAGGTGAGAATTCAAGTATCTCCGGGCCTTCTTTGTTGATCAGTAAGGATACAGAAGTAAGTTTTAATGTGAATTTTAAAGGTAATAATAAAATACATGATTCTGCATTACTCTCAAGAATGGAATTTGAGTTTTTGACAACATCTGTCTGCTTACTAGATAGAATGAGCAACATTAGACATGTAGTACTTTCTGTTGTTAGATTAACTTGAAGATTTTGCTTCTGTATTTATACTTTGTTCTGAGTTTTAGTTGCTTCTTCCTACAGTCTTAGTGCCATTGAAAAAAAACCATAAACCCAGAGGCAGGAAAAGTGCAAAAAAACTTATATTAAAATAGACATTTATATTGGTTTAGTTTTTTTTTTTTTTTAATCTGTCTCAGTTGCAAAGCAACAATTTTAAACCTGAAATACTTATTTAACCAAAAAATGTTTTTTAATTAAACTTATTTTTCCCCTTAGTTCTGTGCATCATGAAGTTTATTACTTGTTACTTTATAATGTACATACATTGCATGTGAAATTATTTTTATGTGTAAGATCAGAAGGAACCTTGAGTTCAGGCAGGACAACAGAAAACAAGTCTGATTATTCTTTCTGCTTTTATATCAATTATTTTATGCCTATATGTGTGCAATTGCAAGTACTTTTGTCTCTTTAAATAAGATGTAATTATTTACCTATTTGTGAGAACAGGAATGTTTTTCACACTCTTTGAACTGGAAAATTCTGTATTTGATGTATTTTTTTCTCTGTGTTTGGTTTAATGAAATAGGTGAGTGATAAATAAATCTAGGGGTGAGGAGAGGGGATCAAAAGCCTTAAAGAAATACAAGAAAGAAGAGATTAAAAGGGGTGGTGAAAGAGGGAAGGAAAGAAAGAAAGAGGAGGTTCATGTTGCATAGGGTGGCTTTTTGAGAAATTATGAGAGTTCCAGCCTCCTTGGAGAATGTGTCCATATTTTGTGTATGATTTTTATGTATGTACATATGTATAGGTGTGTGTAAACACACATGTGCATGTATATGTATGTATATACATGGATTTGTAGACATACCTGTAGATGTATGTATTTGCATATATATAAAATAAACGGCAGGAAGATAAAATAACACTACAAACAGAATTCAGAGGAATAGGGCCAACATTTTGTGTCTGCCAGAATCATCAGTATGAAGAACAGGTCTGTTTCACTGGCACAAATGCATTTTATTTTCTGGAAATCCATAGATGCATCTCTCTGAGTGGGAGGTTATTAAGTAGATGTTAATAAAATTTATATGGGTGTGGATGCATATGTTTACAATATTTTAATGTCTATAAAAATTTGTCATGCATTACCTTTCATCTGCTGAAGTACTGTATTGAGGCAGAACAATTAGACATGCATATAAATGATTCAAAAATTTATTCAAAGGTTTATCAGAGTTGAGTAAACTCGCTAATTAACTTTGCTATCATTTCAGTTTGCATATTGGAAGCAATTTTCATTATGCTGGAGAATTGACATTCAAAAATTTCTCCAATACAGCTTTCATTTCCCCACCCCCTTAGTTGTGGTTGATTGTCTCTTTAGAATTTGAAGTAGGTAGACAATTGACCTGGCAAGTTTGTATGTTGCTGCACTGAGGTGTATTTTCTTTTTCTTTAATAAGGCTCCTTGGCATGTCGTGTTTCAGACTGTTACACTAGGAAATAAAGTTCTGTATATTTGCTAATTTTTTTCCTTTTGTTCTCTCCCAGTTGACTTGATAGGGATTTAGAGCTTTTTTTTTTTTCCATTTCTTGGAATGACACGGGAGGAAACATAGCCAAAAATTTACTCACTGTAAAGCTTTGCCTTTGTTACAGACATCTGCAGTGTTAGAAAACCAATATATTCAATAACTGCAATCCTTGTAGTCACACTTCATCTAATTCCCTGTGCTTCACCTTCATCGTCTTGCACAGAATTTTTGTTTCTTTAAAGAAAAAAGAAACAAAGATTTTTCTCCCTTTTCTTGTACTCCTTTCACTTTCACTTACCTCCTGATTAACTTAGAGAATCCTCATTTCAGGGAATTGACAAATGGTTTTTCTCACTTACTGATACCTTTTCAAATTGATGCTCTAAGTCTAAGTTTTCTTATCCTGACTTGATTAAGGTCTGGCGTACATGTATTTGGGTCTGGCATACATGTGTTTGGGCATCCCTTTTTCTATTGCATTCAAAATACCTACCTGTAAGTATATCACTTTTGCTTTTTAAACTTTTAGTGACCTTTTTCTCTCCCTCTTACTTTTTTTTTTGTCTAGCACTGAATTATTATTCTCCATTACCATTTCTTCCCTTATGTCAAGCAACATCCTCAGCTGGTCATACTTTTTCATCAGCTTTCTCTTGGTGAACTCTTCCCTAGAAATTCCTGATATAATTTCATTTTTATTCAATTTTTCCTCCAAACTATTTCCCCTAAAACTTGCAGAAATCTTGATAGGAGTCTATATATAGTCTATGTAGTCTATATATATCATAGACTGCTTAGAAATGGTTAATTTAATATTCCTCTCATGATGGCTGCAGCATAACTTTTCTCCAGGTTTTTGGTGGTCCTCCTCTAAAAGAAATTAATGAATGCTGTGGTAAAGCTGCATGTCATTATTCTGTAGGAGCTAATGCATGTGCACAAGCTTTGTGTCAACTTCTCACTGTTGTCTGAACTCATGGAATCCATTTGAGAGGTTATGCTGTGGAAGCTGTCATGATTCCAATGTACAGATTGTTTCTAAGCAAAATGTTAAGTTTCACCAATCCTCATCCTTCTTACGTCATCATCTTTTTTACTTGTGTGTGCTACAAATTCCTAAAGAGCGAATCTTATGCTTCTCAACCAGAATATCTTGGTGAGAAGATTAAGCTCTTGATTATTGATTAGTGAAAAGCCTTTCAGAATATTATTGGTAAAATTATTAAATTCAAATAAAATGCTTAGACATGAGATGCTGTGTTGTGTATAAGCACAAAACAATATTAATCAGTTGCTTTGTGAGCTCTGAATTTATTAAATCTGCATAATATTTAAATTATGTTTACATCTGTTATAAATTATTATTTTGTCCATATCTGAATATGGAAGCGTAATTACTGTTACATGGCACATCAACCCAAGAGAAATTAGGTTCAAAGTTTTATTTTTAAATGAACTCTTGATAGAAAAGTGGATATATTTTCTAGACATTTTCTAGAGAAATTAATATGTTCAAATTATAAGAATTATTTTCTTATAATTTGAACAGATGTTTAGATTATAAGAATTATTTTCTTAAAGGCTTCTTAAAGAAAAGAAAATTTTTGATTAGCAGAGCATTAGTGTCTGCTTTTCCAGTTTTCCCAAGCACTATATCTGGGAAAAGACAGGATCTCTTAGAACATTTGTTTACATTAAATTGGTAGGTCACACATTGTTATCCCAGCTGCTTAGAAATTACTAGAGAGTCATGATCAGTTATGCTCTTGTCCTTTAGCTGCTGCTCCAGAATGTCTCTGTCAGATCTGCAGGTGTTAAGCAGCTGTCTTAATCACTGCTGCATCTCTCAGGCACTCATCAAAGCCTGTGTTTCAGCAGCTGAATCAAATGCATTGTGTCTGCTTAAGACTGGGTTACTTCTTTTTTCCCATGATGTTATGGCCCTAGTAAGAGCCTGAACATTCAGTGACTCTTGAACATTAGTGTTGTCATCTTGAGCTGAATCTTTTCCATAGTCTCTCATTTAGGGTCTGGTTTGTCATTGCAGGACTGGAGCTTTCACTTGGAGTGGTTCATAGCTGTAACAGACATTGAAAAAAAAATTTAAAATCCCCGATACAAAACCCTCCAAGGCACAAAAGAACCACATGTAGGTTCTACATGAGTACTTATGTAAAAAAAGGCTGTTTTAAATTCCTGTTTGGCAATGGAAGGTACCAAAAAGGGAAGAGGAAGACCTAAGGTGTGATGCTCTGTTTTTGAACAGACTCTCTTCTATCTCATTTCATTTCCTTCATAGTCTTGACATAAAATGATTCTTAACATACAAAGTGTATGCAGTGTATGGTTTTTGCAAGTTTTAATCCTTGCACCTTGACTAATTGTCATCAAAGACCAAAACCAATCCTAAAATCCATGCTGCTGTTGTTCTAGTTTATTATTGTCTCTTGTGTGGCTTGTCTCACAAACAGTTGGCTTTGTTATTTGTTCTCCCATGAGACTGTTTGGAATTATATAAGTGTGTGTAGGAGCCAAGGTGTATATATAAGTATTTTAGCTGTTATTTTAAAGTAACTTGATAATTCAGAATTTGTTGTCTTTTTTTATACCATTTAGATTCAAGCAGATTTTCAATCTGCTAATTTGTCTACTATTTAATAAGTTGTTGCTGTTATTATTTTGATTTTAATCAGAAGTGCTTACTTTATAAACGATGTCAGGAAGAATTAATAGAAGAAAATAATTTCTCCCAAACACCTCTCAGAACTCCCAAAATATAACTTCTCCCTAAAGATCCAATTAAATGATGCCATTAAAGTTGTTTTCTCGAGATGGGATCTCCAACCTTATTTAAGAAATACCTTATTTTGCGAGAGATTGATTTGAGATAGCAAAAAGTTGTAACCTGTAAGTGTTGCTGTTCCAGGTACAGAGTAAAATGTCTTCTCAGAAAACAGAATTTCTGTTTTTTGCTGAAAAACTGTAATTACTTGTAAGAGGGAAATTATTTTTAAACGAAAGTCAGCAGAGTTTGTCTGATAGTAGTAGTGCCATAAGCATTAACCCCTGCGTACAAGTTGGCTCATTAGTTTTCATACTGCTGAAGGAGGCTGATTTAAAGAAAAGTGCTTTGCTCAAATGCAGTTGATAACTTGGGTGGGATGGTTTTTTCTCATTCTGTTTTAGTTTGGTTTAGTTTTGGTTTAGTTTTCCTCCATGAAAAATCAACTAGGTGTGTTGCAGCATCTACTTGAAAATGGTGGCAGAGAGGAATTAGTATTCTGTATTTAAAATAAATTACAAAAATTTGTCTTACTTAATACTTAACATGGTTTATTTAGAAAACACATGAACAAGAAATTCTCCCCCCAGGCCACCAGACCTAGGATTTTCAGTTGCTTTTCTTTTTTCAGAGCAGAAAATTCTGACAGGTTGTACTTGGCATGCACTTTCTTAATTTGGTGAAGCAAGAGCTGAAAGTCCCAGTTTATCCAGTTGACTCATTAGTGGTGCATCTGTGAAATGCACAAAATGATTTCAAAAAAAATTAAAACAAATGCTGAAGGACTAAAGATGAACCTGCTATTTCAATGGTCAGCTTGATGCAGTAATTTACTGTACGTTATAGTAAAAGGTACTAAAAATAAGGTTTTCTACATGAAATTATATTTTATTGAAGCTGATATGTTTTTCCTCTGAGGTTACAGTGGGTCATATTTCTCTTCAGCATAATTTGGCATCCTTTGGCTCTCGTGTTTGAGGTTTTGTCATTAATTAGTAAATTGTAAACTAATACTTTCCACGCTGTTATACAGGTAGAATTTTTCTGTTCCAATATACTTCAGTGTATGGGGAAATTAATAGTAGGGTTGTTAGGGATAACCATATGGCTGTTAAAGTTTGCTATATGAAGGAAAATATTTGTTTTTTGTTGTGAAAACAGTGTGTTTACCTCTGTATGCTAATTATATGTTTGTGATTAATGTGCACGCATTGTAAAGCATGCAATTAACACAAACCTTTGAGAGCTGGAACAGCACAGATCAGACAACATGGATGTTCTGGATATTTATTTAAATGCTTTACATAGGAAGAGCTGGTGTAGAGAGCCCCATTTGTGGAACATGTATCTACTCTTAAGAGTGGAGTGATGTGTGAGTTCATACTAAGTGAAGGTATTTGTGCATGTATTGCAGAAGAAGTTCTTGATTGAGAAACGGTTTGGATTCTTGTAGTCCTTTAGGCTGGCTGGTTTTCAGTATTTTGTGTGCCAGCTGCAAAATTTGAAAGCTTGATGATACTTTATTACTTGGTCCAGAGATGTATATTTACATCTCTACTGTTTCCCCTATTGGGAGTTAACTTAATTAATGCTACCTCTGTAAAAATACAAGATTGTCTCTAATATCAGCTTTCTTGAATTGTCAAAGATTAACTTTAGTATACTCAATCATCATGTTTGTAGAGAGGTGATTATTTTAGTGGAAACATTCAACATTTATGTAGAACATTGCCATTATAAACTTTGGAATTAAAACCGGTGCAGTCTGTGGAAACAGGGGATGATAACTGAGTAAGGGGCCAAATGTTGTGCTGATCACACCGCTTACTTCACAGTGAAACTCCTAAATCACTTTCAGTTTGTCTTGTTTATTTTTGGCAACTGCTGTCTGAATTAATGGTCATTGATGTGTGTTATTAATAGAGTGTGCCTGAACTCTGATGCATTTGTTTGGCTTTAGGTCACTAACCTAATTACAGCAGGAGTCTAACCCTTGCATTGTGTGTTGGATATGTCACAGGATGAAAGCAGCGTCTCCTCTGGCCAGTCCGCTGATTTGTTGTACTGGACGACATCCAAAACCATGAAGGTGTTGTCCAACACAACTCTGACTACCAAAGCCATGCTGCATGCTGTCAGTGATGGGCAGTGGTGGAAGAGGTCCTTAACTTATCTGCGACCACTACATGTAAGGGATTGCTGATGTGTCCCCAGATGTTTACACATTTGTGATACATTAGTATAAAAACTCGGCTCCTTTGAAGGAGCTGATAGCTGAACCATCAAATCCATAAACAAACTACAGACATCATGGGACTGTTTGCAAGGAAATCCCAGTGAAGCAAGGGGTCTAAAGCTGTTTTCTAGTCTATTCTCTCCTGTTTTTTAGCATAGTGTTAGAAGGCCTAATTGAAATTTGGCAGAATTTTAAAACTTCGGGGAGCAAAGCATAGTAAAGCCCACTCTTTAAATACTGTCATCTTGTATTCAAAGCTGTTCCTTTGCAGTTTCTCCTTTCTACTTTCTCTATTTCAGTGACTTTCTATAATGTTTGTGCCACTATTTTCTGTGATACTACTTTTGAACATGATTCTCTTTCCTTTTTTAAGAATACTGGACTTCATTCAGAACTGGTTTATGTAAGATGACTCCTTTGTTGCTCCCCACTGAATTCAGTGATCTTTTCATTTACAGCTGTTTCCCTTCTGCATAGTGTTAACAGCATTTTTATGAGCTTTTTTACAGCTATAGGCTCAACTATGCTTATTTTTCCCAGGGCCAAGAATTTGGAGATGTATTAAAAAGTGAGTCTGGAGAAAATGCTACTGTGGAAAAACAAGGCTGTCATCCATTTTATGAGTCTCTAATTGATGATCCATATATCGCAGAAGTAAGTTACAGTTACAAAGTCTGCAGTTTTTTGTTGAGATCTTATAATCAAGTGAAAATACAGACTTTTTGATTATATGTGTGACTTGAAATTCTGCACCGTAGTAGGAAAAATAATTAAAATTAAACATCCTTAGAATTAAACAAAGGAAAGCAAATAGAGGAACTGAGTTAAGCAGCTGCATGTGATGCAAGTGATCCAAATAAAAATGCAGGTGTAGAGTGCCTATGTCAGTTGTCTTTTTACTTCCAGTCTGAGGTCAGCTATGGAACATACCAGAACAATTCCTTGGAAAGCTTTGCAGAAGTGTTGCTGAGAACAGGGAAACTTGCAGAGACAAAGAGCGAAGGAAAAGACCTACTTCCAACTACAGAAGGTATGGACTTATTGGATATATTCCTTCCATGTATAGTAAATACAGAAGTATCTGTGGTTTAAGTGTGGAGAATTGCACAGAACAATCTGAAGTATTTTCTGGGTGTTTTGCATGAATTGTGATGTGGTTCAATGGCTCTTGTTGGTAAGAAGTCTTGTTAGAAGTAGCTGCAGTGTTTTCAAGGGAATTAGTGACTTAGAGTTGCTCAGCAAAGACTAGAAAAATGAAAGTTCTCTTTAAATAAGCAGAAATTGTTATTTGGGAGTTGGCAATGATAGGAGGAATTGTTGAAGGTTTCCTGAATATGACCATATACGGGTCATGGGAATTTGTAAGCCATTATGAGTTATTTCTCTGTATGTCTGCATATTCAGATTCTGTGCCACTGTTTATCCAAGTTTCAGTATTGCAGGTTTATGGTAGTATTTTATTTGTCAATTAATGCTTAACTACAGCTTCTGGAATTGTCAGAATTTTTGTCTTCTTCTGAAATGTCTACATGTTACAGATTATATTTAATAATTTTTTAACAGACGCAATTTCACTTTTTAAAAAAAGATAAAAACCACCTGTAGTTATCTTTCCTTTTGGATATCTTCTGCTGGTTTAAGAAATTAACTGTTTAAATATTACATGCTGTTAGTGTCTTTTGAAGGAAGATAAATGTATTATACTTGGTTTGTGGTAAATTCTGTCGTGAAAAATGAGTATATTAAATCACTTGCTAGATGAGAAGTTTCAAGACAGGCTTTCCTCACAAGCCACACATTTACTCAAAGTGTTTCATGAAAACCAGCATATTTGTCTTACAAGTGTATGATTCAGTAGTCTGAGATATGTGGTGTTTGTACAGATAACTGTGTAGTTCTAATATAACAACACTGTGAATCAGAAAAGGTTGGCAACAGCTTGTATAAATTGGGTGTGTGCGTATTTTGGTCTTTACATGCTCTCTTAATGCAAAAAAATCCTTTAAAATCAGTACTTAAAATCTCATTTGTTGTATGCTGAATGCTCATAGGCCTTAAGCTTTGATTCCAGTGTCTTAAAGGAGGAGGGGGGGCAAGGATTAAAAAGTATTTATTGCTTCCTTAGGGAAAATGATTTACTTGGCAGATCTGTGGAAATAGTTCCTGCTCTAACTTGAGTAATTGGAGCTGATTGTTTACAATTCAGTGGCTGCTTTTGAGATGGAAATTTCAGTGTTGGGGACTTTTCCTTGAAGAAGAAAAGAAATTTTAGATTCTAGCTTCCGTTTTTGAGCATCTATCTCATTCCTTTTAAGTGTGAAGAATAAAATTTTTGCCATTAAATACTTCTCTTCCACCACTTTTATTCTGTAGTCAGAGTTTCACTTAAGAGTCCTTCCAGCTGTGCTCTGAAACAGAGTTCTGTGTTTTCCTCTGGCAAAATGGACTGTGTTTATTCTGAACTCACCAGTCCTTCTGTATTACACCTTTTGGTAGTCAGTAAATTGTTCTTAAGCATAACATAGCTTTCTCTAAATAACTGGATTAATAATTTACTACTTGTGGTGTGTTTAGCCCTGTGTTAATGGTATTGGATCCCACCTCTTTCCCCTTAAAGCTTTGCCTTGTCAATTCTCATGGAAGTCTTTATGATGAGTTAACACATTCAGGATTGTGCAGATTGAAAATATACCTGTTGATAGCACACTGCTGAAGTTTAAGGAATCACACAGATATGAATCCCGCTTAATATTCTGCATTTTTATCATTTTCAGGCTTCCTGTACATTTTTGGGTAGGATTTTGCCATACAAAACTTGAATGCTGATATGAGGTGTCAGCTACTGCGCTGGTCTAGTAACTGCAAGCATAAAAGGTTTCAGTTGATTTTGCTGACAAGTTTGAATCCCAGCTGTTTGCTTCTAGCTGTCTTGTAGGACAGCTACAGCAGCAGGTTTCAACTCCATCAAAAGAACTGAAGAACCTGGAGGGAGATGCAGTTTAGCAAAGAAGTCTTCATTGTACTTGGTACTTTTTCTTAGGAGAGGCTGGAGTAAGCATCAGACTTTATTTACTATAACAGTGCCATGTGCAGTGTGAGAGACTGGCTAAACACTTCCCCACTGACAGAATGCATCATCATAGAAGGGTAGAATGGTTGGAAGGAATCTTAAAAATCATCTCATTTCAATCCCTTGCCATGGGCAGGTATGCCTTCCACTAGACCAGGTTACTCTGAGCCCCATCCAGTATAGCCTTGATAAAACTCTGTAATAAAACTCAGGATCTCTTGCTGCTTTTTTGGATTGGGTAGTGTTACAAGCCTTGCATCTTGACTTTTCTTGTCCTTGCTGTCTGGATGTAGGTGGTAAACTGAGTATTTCCAAGTGAAATGGTAACTCTCATCTCTCTGAGTCCTGTAAAGTGCCCCTTCCTCAGCTGTGGGCTGATAGTTCACCCACACTTGGTGTGGCTGAGGCCATGTTGTGCATCTCTCTTTAACAGGAGTTTTGTTTCTCCTTAGGCCTTAGGGATTGATCAGGAGGTTGAAGATGAAATTTGAAAAGATGGCTGTATATCCTTCTAACCAGATTAGGCACTAAACTCAGAGTAAACCCAAGACAGTCAGTCATACCTATTAGTCCTCAGGGGTTTTGGAGCAACTAATACCTTAAGGTTCCCCATAATTTTGTGGTTAGTTGTAGATATGTCTGTTTAACTTCAGTATATGCTTCTAAGTTTATTGAGATTTTATCATGGACTAAATGAACAATTGAAGACTCAAAGCAGGTTTTGCATTTTTTTCAGAGGAAAGCCCATCAAAAGTGAGTTGTGAAACTTTCTATGTATGGAGAAATTCCAATTTTCACAGATAAACCATTTTTTTAATACTTAGCGTCTCAAACAGGCTGTGGCATAAAGACCTGCATAGGAAACAAAAATATTTATAAAATCAAAATATTTTTGTGTTTCTATGAGAAATTAGTGCTTCAGGACAGCAGCATTGGCATTTTGCTTGTCACTGCCTGCCCTCCCTGGTTTGCCAACCCTGTAATGTCCAATCCCTGTGGCAAATTCCAGATTTGGTAGTGGTCTGAAATGACATTAAGTTCTTGTAAATTTTGTGAGGATAGGTGATAGGACAGAATGTCATCCTGCTAATGTCTGGAGCCTGTGACTTGAACTCAGCCCTGCTAGACTGCAGAGGATTCTTGCATGGCTTCCCTGGGAGACAGGAAGCTGCATGAAATTATTTTTGCCTACATGTATTTGTGTGTATGTAAAGTGCACATCTAAGTATGGGTGCATGAAAACCTATCATGAGCACACTAGCATGCAGAAAAATTATTGAATTTTTTTTTCTTGGAAGGTATGACAATAGAGGCAATTCTTTCTTCTTACATACGTTCTGGGAGTTGGGATGCCATTGTGTCACACTTCATGCAAAATGTGAAGAAAATCATATTGTTTTCTGGCCCTGTATTGGTGCTGTGTTCTTTGTAATTATTGCTATCCTAATGGTGAAGATCAGTTTTTGCAAGTAGTCATGTTGGGGATGTTAAGTTGAAAGGGAACCCATATTTTATTGTGTACTCAGAGGTTTTACTAGCATTAATTCTCCAAAGAAAGGGAAAAGAGAGCAGAACTGAAACTCTTCCTCCTCACTTTTTTTTTCTGTTATCAGAGGAGGAGCCAGCAATTTTCATCAAGATTTTAATATTAGATATTTCTGGAGTTCTTACTATCTTTTCTTGGACAGCATACAGGTTATTTAGAGTGTAGCAGAAACAATCTGTCAGAAGCAAGAAGCTGTCTGAAGCACAGTAAAAGCCATTTGAAGCATAAAGGATAGGTGCTGTTGGACAGGCTTATGTTGCAGCCTCTGTGGTTACTTGTCACATAGAAATTTAGTGCTTGTATCTGGCTGAGGACCAGCATGTAAATCCACTTCAGGCTGATGGCAAATTAATGATAATCTTAAAATTGTAATTGCTCATTCAAGCCTTTTATAAGTCATTCTTTGGAACAAAGAATTAACTGTGGGAGTGTGTGCAGAGTAATTGGGTTTTTACCAGCATGCCCTCCAGAGGAGTTTATGTAATGTGGGAATTAACAAACAGGTGTTTGAGACTTCCTTGAAATAAACAAAGAGCTAAGTTGCTGCAAGATAGCTTGTTCCTATTGAAATAATATTGTTATTAATAACATTAGTAATAATGTAATCTATAACAATGGAAACAACCCCTCCCCCTAAGTGTGTATAATGCAGGAAAAGCAGGTGATTTTTGTGTCAGTTTTACCAGAAGTATATGAGTTTATAATCAGAATGCTTATCCTTTAATGAATTTATTAAAATTGCTGTAGTACTGATACTTGTTTTCAGTATGTGGCAGAACCTTTTTGTGGTGTTTCTTATGATACTTGTGATTTTTATTTTTGATTAAGGCAGAAGTTTTTAATATGATTTGTTATGTTCAGTGATGAGGGAATTTGAGCTCAGGCTTGAAGAGAAGACATTTTGTACCATTCCTCTTCTTGGTATCTTCGAACCTTTAGAACATTACGTTACTTCCTTGATTTTGCAAGCAAAATATTTGCTTCTTGGAAATCAGTACAGGTGGTTTTGTTTAGCATTTGTTGCTGCATAATCTCATTCTTCTTTGGTTAATGCATCAAACACTTTCCCTGGAAGTTAAGGTAAAGCTGTGCTGCAGTTTAATTATATATTATCTCTTTCTGGATTGTGCTGATAAGTGTTTAATTAAGTATGTCTGGAGTGCCTCAAGCTAGTGTCTAATAAAATATAGTTGCCCTGAAAACATTTCATTTGCTAGCTCTCAAGGCCAAGTGGGTCAGAAATCCAAACTTTGTGTCTGCTCCATCTCTGTTGCAGTTCTGCTACAACTGGCAAGTGATGCTTTACCAAAAGATGCGGCCTTGTCTCTTGCCTATCTGCTTGCACTGCCACAGGTATGTTGACAGGGGCTTTGTTTGTATGGTTTTGCCAGGAAAGACTATTCATAGCAGAATTCCATTCGCAAATTTAATTTCCTTAAGATATTAAAATCTTAAGTATTCAAATTCATTGTAATACACATTTTTACAGATTGGGCTGGTGCATGTAAAGGAAAGTGAACATATGCCATTGGACGTTCCATTGAGCATGGCACTGATGAAAAGATACATTTTCCTACATAAAATAGAAGTTGGACCACCAGACTGACAGTTCTAATGTAACTCAGAAATGTGGATAATATCCTTGTGGTATAGAAGCAGCAATAGTGTAGTTGGAGAAATGTTTTGGTTAGGTGCAAGGGGAAAAAATGTAGAATTATCTTTATGTATGGAGGTTATTGATTTACTTCTGTGCCAGAAAAACACAGAGCTATTTCTAAATGATAGCAAATAGCTTTTTAGAAAGTTTGTACACTTAATGTTGTATGCTTACTAGTTCTTTCATGTAAATGAATTCTCTATTTCTTCTAGGTGGTAGACGCCAACAAATGCTTTGAAAAGCAATTACATTCTGCGTTATCTCTCCAGCTGGCAAGTTATTACTATAGCCTGCAGATCTATGCTCGTTTGGCACCATGTTTCAAGGACAAATGCCACCCTCTCTACAGGGTTAGTACTCTTTTCTTTTTAAAGCCACATTCATTAATGTTCAGACTAAAAGCTATTCTAAAAAGCCAGTACATGAGTTAAGCCTGTTAAGGGGCTGATCTGACTTACACTGTAAGCAGACTGTTGTGTTACACATAATTATTCTTCTACAGTGCTGTAAACAAACAAGTACTTCACAATTTGTGGAGGAGTTTTTGAAGCACAATATCAAGTGTCATTTTTAGGTAACAGCACTATCAGTCTTCAAAGTATCTTATAAGCACTAAGCAGGAATGAGTATAGCTTATGCTGTTACCTTGCAATACTGTGTCCAAGGCAATATAGTACTTCCCAGGAAAAGTAAAGTCCATTTTAACAGAAACAGTGCGTTTCAGAAAGTTTCCATAGCCTCACCTAGGGTGTTTTAGATTGTATTTCAGTTTACATATGGTGTTTTGAAATTTATCCTCATTCATAGGGAAATTTTTTTATTTCCTTTGACAAGTTTCTGTTTTTGGAATGACACTACTTTGTCTGTTCTCCATTGACAGTGCTTAAAGCAGTTTTCATGGTGAAGTCTGTACTAAATGGAAGAGGTGGCATACAAAAGTTTAGTAAGGCACTGATTGCCATTCTTACTAAGGTGCCTGCATAAAACCCCTTGTTTGCTCCAAGAGAGCCTTTCTGAATTTACACCAGTTCTTTCCTCCTGTGAAGAAGCTCTCTGGACTGTTTGCTTTTCAGCCTGTCTCTAAACTGTAGCCAAAAGAACACTTCTGGTCACAAGTTTTCTGAAAAGGAAGTAATCACCACTGTGGCATGAGAGAATTGGTTTTTACCATGTTAAGAATGACTCCTGATTTACAGCAGAAAGCCTGTTTTGATATTCGCCCAGTTCTGCAATTAGGAAGCCTTTCATGTTCCTGCTGAGATGTTCATTTTTCTTTCTTCTGGTTAGATGCTAAAGGAAAACATAGCCACAACTGTGGGGCTTGAAAAATAAGTTGGTTGTGAAGAATTAATTCCTGTTTGTTAAAAAGTTTTCTTTGAGCCTGTACATCTTCCTGCTGCATGATAACTTTAATGAAAAAAGTTTGTGGGTTTTTGTGGGGCTTTTTTTCTTACTTTAGCTTTTTCAAACAGTCCTATTTTACAGGAAAATCTAAGCAGCCTTTGGAAAGTGCAAGTTACAAGAATGAGGACAGAGATGTTAGATTGAACTATTTGTACTCCCTACTACTAAGCAAAGTCTTATCAATGGCACCATGCAATTTATCTCTTAACTGTGATGTGATCTTTGGCTAATCTTTTGTTCCATCTTGGTAAAATACTGTATGTGACTGTGATAAATAGTGGATTCTAATTTGTATGCTAGAAATAGTAGGTTCTATGTTTAAGCTACTCTTAAACAATAGCTTTTGAAAACAACTGTAGAAGAAGATTGAATGAAGAGCACACCAAAAAAACCAGGAAAAAAACCCCACCAAAACTGGCCTGGATGCCAGTAAAAAAACAACATAATCAAATACTAATTTATAATTCATTGTTACTAATTCCAAGGGTATTCAGTGAAGGAATGTCACAGAGGTAGAAAACAAGAAATAGAAACAGATACTTTTAACCAAAATAAACATGCTTGTTTTTTTTTTCCAAAAGCCCAAACCAAAAATGCTAAATGCCAGACTTAAATGTCCAATTTGTGCTTAATTTTTATGCAAAACAGACATTTGCTTAAATTTACATCTTAGATGGTGTTAATAAAGAATGGGTCCACCTGCAAGTTTGTTCATAAATGCTATTCTAGTTTGTGTCCATGGGAGTAGATCTAGCCATGAGTTTTGGGGTTTTTTTTTGTGTTTTCTAAGAGTTCTGTGTGAGGAAAAGAAAATTGATCTCAAACTTCAATGAACATGTTACACTCAGCTGGAGATGTCATTCTGTAGTAGATTGTCTTCTGACTCATGGCACTGGTGGCTTGCATCATCTTTATCTTGTGGCTGTTTGTGAAAGCAGAAGTGTATCCCTAGGTCCTTTGCCTGCCTCAAAGCTGTACATTATTCTCAGAAGGAATCTGAGTGCATTTTTGTCGATGAGAGTGTAAAGACAATCCTTGTTTTCGCCCATTCTCACTCATTACATGGCCAGTAAATCTGGCGCTTCAGCCACATGCTCAGAAGGTGAAACCTCAAGATCATTGAGCATTTGTTTCTGTCTACTAGCATCTGAGTCACAGTAGCTGTGATTTTTCTAGTCTGGTGAATCAAGTAGTATACTGTTGGAAAATGATCTGAATTTAAAGAAAACTGTATGGAAGCATGGAAAAGTCTACACATTCTGTGTTTCTCATTTTAAAATGACATTGTTTGAAAAGAGCTCATGAGTGCCTCTGGCAGAACAGGAGAAATGTTGGTAGAATGGAAATGATGGAACATAATGTTACAAGGATAATGAAAAATGCAAGGAGAGCTCCTCTTCTGTTGGCTAGGACAGACTTTCAAGACTTGCCAGTTAGTCAAGAAAGATATTTTGAAGCAGTGATTGGGTCTGTTGCATGAAGGCTTGTTACTTTTTTTCTTTGTTTTAGTTGTGATGTGAAATACTGACAGCTAATATCTATGCATCAAACCAGAGTCATAAATTGTCAGAAATTCTCACTATCACTTTTTGTATTGTTGATGCCCAAAAGGAAATCATCTTGATAATTTCAGTTTCTGGTAAAGTTATTATTTTGCTTCTAGGACAAACAAAGGGATCTGGCTGTAAAGCATTACTTTATTTTGTGCCCAAGACAATTTCAAATTTTAGTTGTTATGATAACATAAACATAACAGTCACACTTTAAGGCATCTGAGCTATATTACTTTCTTGTCCTGAGGAATATGTTAAAGAAGCTCTCTAACCTAAGAAAACTGCAGATAAAGGTCAGAAGAACAGAGCAAAATTTCCAGGAATGGAGTGTATGTGGAATGTACTGGTATGAGAAGACTAATTACCCTTTGAGGACCTATAGTTGTTTTTGGTTTAGGTCTGTAAGAGGGTGGTATTGACTTTTCATTGCAGCCCCTGTGGTGCTGTGCTTTTGCATTTGTGGCTAGAAGGGTTGGTAACAAGCCTGTTTCAGCTGTTGCTGATCCTTGCTTGCACAGCATCCAGGCTGTTGCCCCACTGCCACTCTGATTCACCTCACTAATTCCCGGTCTTGATGAACAAGAAGAAAAGCTGTACAACTGACCAAGGAATTTGCTGGGTAATTCTTCTTGTTAGCAGCTTATCTCCTCATTCGTCCTATCCTGGTGATCTGATAATTGACCAGAATAAATTGCTTACTCTAGAAGGGAGTGAAAATGCTTAATTATCCTGAGGTTAATTAATATGTTACGTTCCTGTCCTCATGCTAATACTCTGTAGTTGAGGTGCTTCTGTTGTTTTGAAGAGGATTATTTTACTGACCTCAGCTGAGGGGGCAAGCTTTTTTTTGGGGCATCAAACAACAGGTACAACAAATACTGCTAAGTTGCAGAGGGGAACAGGAATTTGCACATAATAGCAGATGAAGAGATTTGCTGTTAGCAGAAAATTCTTAGTTTTTTATTTTCTTCCCTTATATGTTACTTTTCAGTCAAGAAGGTGAGTTTGATTCCTGTCCATTTGTGCATTGCAGCTGACAGTATGTTGAAGTGGTAAGCTCAGAGATTCTCCTTAGTGATACTTCTCTTGCTGTGGCCTAAAATTGGTGAAGAAGCTGGGAGTTCAGTCCCACAGAGTTAAATAGCCAGATATGTATTTAGCCTTGTGTATGACAGGGCACATTTATGCAGTGAACCTGTGCTCTGTGCACTTAATCTGCTTCCCTTTTCTGTTACTTGCTTCTTTGGAAAGCCTCTGTCGACATCTCTAAGAGGCAAAATTTGGTCAAAAGAGGAGTGCTTTGAACTTGGAACGGAATGTGTGGAAATTTCTGTTGGTCTGCCAGGATTTCCTTCTGCCAGTATCACGTGGCTTCCAAGGTTTTGTTGTTTGTTTGTAGGTGTAAATTGGTATAAATTATAAATGCGGTTATATTAATCCAGAAATGTAAGACTCCCAGCCATGGTCTGTATGCTACAGCTTTATGTAATATTCCAAATACAGGATGTTGAAAATAAAGACTTAATTTGAAATGGAAATAGACATTATATAAGAAGGCTGCATACAGGAAAAAGGGAGGGAGGCCGATCTGATGCATCTGATAACAGATCTATTACCCTTACTAGATAAGGTCCTAATGGCTTTAACCTGGCACTCTAGTGCAGCTAAAGGTTTAAGTCTCTACAGGTGGTAATCTCTAAATCTCTTACTGGAATGCTCATTAAACAGTTGCGTGTTGTTTTGGATATTCTGTCACATTCCTAAATTATGACTTCAGTTTACTAGAGAAAATATATACATTTTTAATCTCAACTTGCATTTATGTACATAATGTTTTACATCATGTGCATAACTAACATGCAAAACTGACAAACGGTGTCAGGCAGTCTTGTTTCATTTTGTCTGGACATTCAGCTTTCCATTCATAAATGCTATGGCTAGCACTAGGGCGTTAGCACTTGGCGAGTGAATCTATTGAATTTGATGGTACTTCTGTTTCCAAGTCCAGTGCATACCTGATAGTTAGAAAAGCAAATACCTTGAATTTATGGTGCGCTATTCACTCTCGCATTGGTCTTCCTTTGTGCGTGTAGACTCTGTGATGGAGAGGAGAACCAAGGAAAAGGAGGGCAGTGGCAGAAGGCACCATGAATGGGACTACCAGGCAGACTAACTACTGATCTGGGGAGAGTTCAAAGACCCTAGTGTCATCAGAATCCTTCTCTAGATCATCAGTAATGGATTCTGAATAAAAGTGGTCTCAAAACCTGCCTCTGTAGTACTTGCTGTTGACTCTTTCCTCTCTAAAAAGCAATCTCCAAGCTTCTATCTCTTGTTTTACCAGATTTCAGTTAGTTGAAAGGACAATTCTTCCAATCCATTAATAACTTCAGTTTTCTGGTTAGACTTCAGTGTGAAAACTTGTGAAAGTATTTTGCAAGATTTCTGGGTATTTGATTTCGTTTGTGTGTGTGCTCTTTGATACCCTCATAGGCCTCCAGCCAGTGAACAGAGGCCATGCTGATCTTTTCCCACCAATCTCTTAGTGCTCAGTGGTCTTTAATATTTGTTACATAGTCTGCCATCTTACTAGGGATAGACATTTTACTTGCTGGGCTACAGTGCCTATGAAGATCCCTTTTACATCCTATTTTTTCAGATGGAACTTGCACGCTGGCATGTTATTTTTAAAAATATTTGTTGGTGCATCTTGGCCTGCCATTTACCATAATTTCACAGTTGTGGTCCTTCAGAACTGAGGGATGAATGCCAGCTGCGCATAAATGACACCTTCCAGATTCATTTAACTCATGGGGCTCCTCTCCCCCACCTTCAGCAGTGAGGGCTGACACAAAGGTCTCATGATTCCTACTGCTATGGACTTATTCATGACTGCTCCTTCCACACCTTTTCTCCATGGGATCCTGCCACTTCTCTAGCTGGCTTCCTGATTTTGAGCACTTTTCCGAACTTTTTCTGTTAGCTTTACCATTCTTTATAAAACATGTTCCTGGTGCTTTATTTAGCACTTAAAATTTCCTTTCTAGCTTGTCATATTTTGTGAGTTTTCCTCATTGATTTGCTTATTTTTCAGTGATGTCTCAACACATAATCACACATTTTCAAAATGAGTGAATATTTAAGCTAACAAAAATGGAAAACTCTATAAACTGTGATGTATCTAAAGGCTTAAAGCTTAAGTGAGCTCTCCTGAACTGCCAGCAAATATGGTTACTTTAGAACATCATCTGGTATGATCCCTGAAAAACTAATCCAGCAATTAGGGACAATGCAGCCAGATTGTGACAAGTAGATTCTTTTGGTTGTGATGTGTTCGATACAGATAAGCCAGTGTTTCACAGATCTTTCTTTGTTAAGAACACAATATGACAAAGTATTGCCATTCTTAGTTGGGACCAAATAATATTTAGGTGACTCAGAAAATACCCTATTGTTAAATAGTTGTTAGGTGTTGCCCCCAATCCCCTGTTTCATTTCTTCAAGATAAAGTGTACTTATGAAATGAGACACTTATAGTCTTGCTTATTTCTATTTCTCTAGGGTTATATGAGCTATTCTGTCAAATCCTACTTCTGAAAGCAGAGCAAGTGTTATTCTTTAGACAGCTGTTCAGAAATTTTCTTTTAGAAAAGAGGATCTTCAAACTAGCCTTTCATTTCAGCAGAGGGTTGAGTTTTAGCTTGCCCACGTTTCTCTGGAGACATACTAGTGACTTTTCTTGTGAGGGAGATAGCTGGGATAAGTGCTAATGCTTTTCCTTCTTGTGAAGTTTTTTCCCTCTCTGGGACACAGTGCAGAGGTGACCAACAGCTTTTTGAAGCAGTCTTACACTAGTCAAGCAGTTTTATCTTCTCTTTTACCTTCCTTTTCCAAACTTCTGTAACTGTTTTCTCCAGTCAATGAGCATCATAAATTTTGCAGGCAACCTGCTTGAAATTTGCTAGTCATCTAATTATTAAGAACATTTTAGCAAAATTTCATTCATCTGAGTTGGCAATACAGGTTACCTTTCAATTGCTGAATTTCCTTCGGGTGAGAGAGTAGGCTTCTCCGTCCCTTTGGTTTTTAGTTGTTTGACTCCTTGCTGGTGGGGTTTGTTGGTTGGTTGGTTTGGGTTGGTGTTTTTTTCTTTTACATCTTGGCAAATTGAGGCTAAATGCTAGATTGGCCTCTGTATTTAGCTGAGGAGACTACTAATAAAAATGTATATCTCAATAATGTAATGTGATCACTGAGAAACTTGCACTTCTCAGAAGTGCTAGCAGTGCTATTGGATCAGGATGAAAAACATCTGACTTCTTGCATTTTAATAGCTGTCAGGGAACAGGTAGCTAATTGTTCTTGTAGCTCTTAGGATATCTAGTTTTTAATCTTTAAATTAGTAAAATATATAAATATTTGCATGTATCAAGTTAAGTAACTGTACAAATTAAAAAGAAACAGTATTGTACTTAATCTGAAATTGCATAATACTGCAGTAAAGTTTTGCAGTAGGAGTGTATGCTTGTCCCAAAGTCTGCATATGACTAAAGTTGCTACCATATAGGCCAAGATAAAAGGCATATTCTGAAAGAATAGCCAATTACATCATTTATTCAAAAAGAAAACACAATGATTTGTTTTTTAGACAAAAGGGAGATAGACAGAAGGTTAGGATTATTACCAAAAACATGGCACTTATTTACTGAGAGTAATGCTGACTGCAAATAGGAAATGAATTATATGCTATGAATTTAGTAGGCACTTCACTCAAAACCATGTAGTAATTTTCTATTTTCAGAAGTGTTCTTTCAGTTGACACTTTAACCTTTTATATATCATGTGTTATTTTCACTAAAAGAGCTGTCAGATGAAACGATGAGATTTTTCTACCTCAACCTGACTTATCAATCAGAAAATCTGTAAGAGAGCACAAGGTAGGAAAAAACCTATGAAAACATTTACTCTTGGGAGAAATTATTGCTCATTCTTGTTGGAATAGCTGATAGAAATCAAAGCATAAAAGTGTTTCTCTGAGGAGAAGCTTGACATCAGCCAGTGACGTGTGCTCACAGCTGAGAGAGCCGATTGTGTCCTGGGCTGCATCAAAAGCAGTGCGGGCAGCAGGGCAAGGAGGGGATTCTGCCCATTCACTCTTGTGGGACCCTTCCTGCAGTGCTGTGTCCAGCCTGGAGGCCAGAACCTCAGAATGGACATGGACCTGTTGAAACAAGTCCAGAGGAGGCCACAGAGATGCTCAGAGGGAAGCAAAGTCTGAGAGAATTGAGGTTGTTCAGCCTGGAGAAGAGAAGGATCAGGAGAGACCTCGTAGCACCTTCCAGTACCTGAAGGGGCTACAAGAGATCTGGAGAGGGACTTCTTACAAGGCCGTGAAGTGACCAGACAAGGGAGAACAGGTTTAAACTGAAAGAGGGAAGGTTTAGACTGGGTTTAAACTGAAAGAGAGGGTAGGTTCAGATTAGGTATGAGGAAGAAATTCTTCAGTGTGAAGGTGGTGAGGCACTGGAACGGGTTACCGAGAAAAGGTGTGGATGCCCCATCCCTGGAAGTCTTCAAAGCCAGTTTGGATGGAGCTCTGAGCAGCTTGGTTTCGTTTCAGCTGTCCCTGCCCATGGCAGGGGTCTTGCAACAAGAAGATCTCTAATGTCTCTTCCAATCCAAACGATTCTGTGTTTCTATAAAAACAGCACTAGAGCAATTTGTTCAACTCTTCAAACACAAATCACTTAGCATAACTGTAGAAACAACTGCCTGGACAACACTTCTAATTACTTTTGTTTTATTATGGAACAGCAGCCTCTTACAATTTTTGTTGGTTTTGTTCCTGCAGCAGTGCTGTGATCCAGAAGTGATTTTCTTTTTTTATACTGTCATACATCTGGAATGAAACTTTAAAACATTCAGGGAAAAAAGATACATTTGCATGAAATCTATGGTAAAAGAAGGAAGGGAGGCTGGGGAGTTTAAATCCACAGTTGCCTTTCTGCATCTACATAATCCAGACACAAATTTTTTAGTACAGTAGGAAATACCTTGTTTGCAGTACCATGTACCATACTGTGGTGAGAAGCATTTTTTTAAGAGTATGGCCAGGCTTTAAAACCATTATACTTAATTATAGCTGAGACATTAGAGTATGCTACAAAAACTTCTGCCAGATGATTTAAGATTTTAAATCTGAAACAGAATATTGTTTTAATGTCTGAATGTGTAAGACTTACAGTTTAACAATAGAGATGAGCCATAGATTCTCTCCTTCATTGTTAAAATAAGTTTGTACCACTTGATCCTGATGCATCTTGTAGCTTACAGAAGGTATTCTGGTAGTTATTTTATATTGACCTCGTGTGATTTCACTGGTGAGTGATGAGATTTGCTGCTTCCTGTAGCCTTTTAAGAAATGGTCGTGAAAGCTGATCCTGACCAAAACTGTTGTCACACAATATGTGTAGCTGCAGCAGTGGAAGGAGAATAAGGTTGAGGTATCCTCACATTTGAGTTATATGACAATAAAAGTTTATTTCTGAGATGTTCTGGTCTTCCATTTGAGCCATATGTTTTATCTTTTGCTTTGGGCAGATCACATGTGAGACAGCTGTGATATGGAAGGTTGGCTACCCAAATTCATGTGGTGCTGTATCTAAGTTAGAGTACTTTTGATTCACAGCATGACAAAAGTCTAAGTTGAAGACAGGTGTCATTAATTTAATTAATGAAAAGCTGTCCTGTGGAGAGATGGAGAGTATTTCTTCAGTGAACAGGCACGTTCAGGATTTTATTTCTTGAGTGAACTATTTTGTTCCTGTAAATCTTTTTTCCTGCTTCAGTATGTGAGGAAAATTATTGTCTTATGTGCTTCACTTCATTCTTTTTCTCTTGCCTTCCCCTCCATCAAATTTGTAGCACATTGAATCTCTTGCTGCAAGGACTGTGGCAGTTGCTACAAGGATTAGGGACAGTTTTCCTTTCTGAAATATGAATGCATTCTAGAGGTGTGGTTTGGTTCCCAGCTGCACTGGTGATGGGCAGTAGCTGCAGAGGCAGGGAAATGGGCAAAGTGCAGCTGTGTGTGCAGCAGGAACCCTACACCCTGCTCCCTGTGTGTGTGTGCAACAGGAACCCCACACCCTGCTCCCTGGTGTGTGTGCAACAGGAACCCCACACCCTGCTCCGTGGTGTGTGTGCAGCAGGAACCCCACACCCTGCTCCCTGTGTGTGTGCAGCAGGAACCCCACACCCTGCTCCCTGTGTGTGTGCAGCAGGAACCCCACACCCTGCTCCCTGGTGTGTGTGCAACAGGAACCCCACACCCTGCTCCGTGGTGTGTGTGCAGCAGGAACCCCACACCCTGCTCCCTGTGTGTGTGTGCAGCAGGAACCCCACACCCTGCTCCCTGGTGTGTGCAGCAGGAACCCCACACCCTGCTCCCTGTGTGTGTGCAGCAGGAACCCCACACCCTGCTCCCTGGTGTGTGTGCAGCAGGAACCCCACACCCTGCTCCCTGGTGTGTGCAGCAGGAACCCCACACCCTGCTCCCTGGTGTGTGCAGCAGGAACCCCACACCCTGCTCCCTGTGTGTGTGTGCAGCAGGAACCCCACACCCTGCTCCGTGGTGTGTGTGCAGCAGGAACCCCACACCCTGCTCCCTGTGTGTGTGCAGCAGGAACCCCACACCCTGCTCCCTGTGTGTGTGTGCAGCAGGAACCCCACACCCTGCTCCGTGGTGTGTGTGCAGCAGGAACCCCACACCCTGCTCCCTGGTGTGTGTGCAGCAGGAACCCCACACCCTGCTCCCTGTGTGTGTGTGCAGCAGGAACCCCACACCCTGCACCCTGTGTGTGTGCAGCAGGAACCCCACACCCTGCTCCCTGTGTGTGTGCAGCAGGAACCCCACACCCTGCTCCCTGTGTGTGTGCAGCAGGAACCCCACACCCTGCTCCCTGTGTGTGTGTGCAGCAGGAACCCCACACCCTGCACCCTGTGTGTGTGCAGCAGGAACCCCACACCCTGCTCCCTGTGTGTGTGCAGCAGGAACCCCACACCCTGCTCCCTGTGTGTGTGTGCAGCAGGAACCCCACACCCTGCACCCTGTGTGTGTGCAGCAGGAACCCCACACCCTGCTCCCTGTGTGTGTGCAGCAGGAACCCCACACCCTGCTCCCTGTGTGTGTGCAGCAGGAACCCCACACCCTGCTCCCTGTGTGTGTGCAGCAGGAACCCCACACCCTGCTCCCTGTGTGTGTGCAGCAGGAACCCCACACCCTGCTCCCTGTTGTGTGCAGCAGGAACCCCACACCCTGCTCCCTGTGTGTGTGGGCAACAGGAACCTCACACCCTGCTCCCTGTGTGTGTGCAGCAGGAACCCCACACCCTGCACCCTGTGTGTGTGCAGCAGGAACCCCACACCCTGCACCCTGTGTGTGTGTGCAGCAGGAACCCCACACCCTGCTCCGTGGTGTGTGCAGCAGGAACCCCACACCCTGCTCCCTGTGTGTGTGTGCAGCAGGAACCCCACACCCTGCTCCCTGTGTGTGTGTGCAGCAGGAACCCCACACCCTGCTCCCTGTGTGTGTGCAGCAGGAACCCCACACCCTGCTCCCTGTGTGTGTGTGCAGCAGGAACCCCACACCCTGCTCCCTGGTGTGTGTGCAGCAGGAACCCCACACCCTGCTCCCTGTGTGTGTGGGCAACAGGAACCCCACACCCTGCTCCCTGGTGTGTGTGCAACAGGAACCCCACACCCTGCTCCCTGTGTGTGTGCAGCAGGAACCCCACACCCTGCTCCCTGTGTGTGTGCAGCAGGAACCCCACACCCTGCTCCCTGGTGTGTGCAGCAGGAACCCCACACCCTGCTCCCTGTGTGTGTGCAGCAGGAACCCCACACCCTGCTCCCTGTGTGTGTGTGCAGCAGGAACCCCACACCCTGCTCCGTGGTGTGTGTGCAGCAGGAACCCCACACCCTGCTCCCTGTGTGTGTGGGCAACAGGAACCCCACACCCTGCTCCCTGGTGTGTGTGCAGCAGGAACCCCACACCCTGCTCCCTGGTGTGTGTGCAGCAGGAACCTTACATGCTGCTCCCTGGTCGCCCTTGCTCATGTGCTCTCATCTCCTTGTTTTGCTAACCATGAAGATGTTGCTTGGTGTATGTGTCTCCCTCTGGAGCATGAGACCTTTCTTAGGATTGCTTAAAACGGTGTAAAAGGAACCTGATGTTACAGGGATCTGGGCACAAGGGAGCCTGTCCTCTTCCTTCCTTTTGGATTTCTGTGGCTGAATGCAGTGGCAGCTTTTGCCCATTGCCAAAAGATTACAGTTCAAAAAGTGATGGAAATGCTTTGCAACCTCAATCCAGAGAGGTCTACAGTGTCAGTTTTGTCTTTGAGGTGATTATGAGTGGATTGGCCTCTGATCTAAGCAGTTTTTCTGATCACTTTTTCTGATCATTTTTGTACTGCAGTCTGTAGATTATTTACATTAAAAACAGAATCAAAAGAGTAATAGGTTATTTAAGAACAATTGGATGGCTTCTTGGTCTTAAAAGAAGGAAGCAAGCCAAATAGCATTATAGTGATCTATTATTATATTGGTGATAAAGTGTTCACAAGAGAGCATTTTATTTATTTTTTATTTTATTATTCTTTTTAAATTAGTATTACCATAGTTGTAAAATTATTGCCACTTCCTGAGCAGGAGAGGAGCAGCATAGTAGATCATATTTTTTGTTTGTTTGTTTTTTTAAATTTGTTTCTGATGCATATAACTGAATTAAGTCTTACATAGATTGGAAGAGGAAAGAAGGCATACCAACTTGCCTGGAAAAAAAGCCACTAAAATTGAAGATTAACTCAGGCATAAGAATGAAGATATTCCAAGATCAAAATCTCTTATTTGCTTATAAAACCAGTGTTGCTTTTATACTATTACAGTGGCTCACATATTGAGGGTCTTCACTGATGTCACTTCCAGAGGGTGACCAAAAAAAATGCTTTAAAACATTTAGTCAGGTGGACCCTGAATCCCTGCTGAGGGATTGTTAACAACCAGTGGGGCAATAGGGATAGAAAGATGACCTGTGCTGAGTAAATGACATTTAAGAGCATGAAATGAAATTAGCTTTGTGCTGAAGTGATGTGTGCTTTTTGTTTTCTCTCCATTTTTTTTTTTTCTTAATTCCTAGGTAAGGCCTCTGCCAGCACAAGTATAATGTTAGCCCAAGAGCTGAGTGAAATGCATTGGCAGGGGGTTCCTGAGGGATTTCCCCTTGTAGTGCTAGGGAGGCTTCTGAGTTAAGGGTGTTAATACATTTGGGTCAGTTCTTTGGCTTCTTTGGAAACTTACCCTGTGTTTACAATGTACGCATGTAAAATGCCCTTCCTGCATGATCACAGGAGAGAAAGCTTTTTTCAAACATCTCTCTAGAAGTACTGGAGGAGATTATCTGGCAAACTGGGGAGTTGGACACCTAAGCACAATTTCTAACTGGCCAAAGGACTCTGAAAAACCAAGAGAATTGTATAGTAGCTCTTTGGGGGTTGTTGGTGTGGGTTTTGACAGGTGATGTTATGAAGGGAACAAGTTGAATATGGCATCTTATTGGTCTTACTTGTCAAAAATAATTTGTATTTACACAAATTGCTGTCTGTTACAATTTGAAGAATGTCCAAAAATTGAAAAACTCTGTGAATGTTTCAGTAAGATTCAGACTTGACTGATTTTACTGATTTTTGTCTTGGCCAGGTACTGTTACTAGCTAGTTGTTACTGTTTTTTCAATTAAAATTTGTTAAAACATTTTTTGAAAACTGGTGATCCAGCTGTAGTGATTTTTCTTTCTTACAGTTTCATTAGAACAAGCATTATGTCTAATTGAATTAGCTATTTAATGGATGTAGAAATAATTTTGCTTTTCTTCTAAAAGATATTCATTATTTAAAATGTGAAGATGTTAAAAAATGAGTACTTAAAATTAAGAAACACAAATTCAATGCATCTTGATACCTAACAGAAGACTGTGGGATTTCTCTAATTTCGGATTCATATGCTGTGATAGTTTAGGCCATAGGTTTTTTAAGAGGTAAGAGGATAACACTTGATTGAAAGATTTCTCATGGTGAATAGAGTAAGACAATCTTTGGAAACTACTTGCAGTAAACAAACTTCAGTTGTGTTTTCTTAATCTAAATGTATAATTTTTATCTTCTAGATTGAATAGTTTGTACTTTATTTTGCCACTTATATCTGGGGTTATATATACATGGGAATTCACATAGTGTCAGATTCTTTTATTCTAAATTTGACATTAGTAAGACCAATAGACCCCAAGACGTTATTTCCAAATAAGGTCCTTGGGACCATAAACAGGCAGCATGGAAGATTACACACAGGTGCTTTTACGGAAATATACCACATGGGGCCTTAATGGAGAGAGGGGAAAGCTAACAAAAGAGAGCAAATTTACTCTCATAGGTTTCCTGAGGAACCTGTCTTTCTCAGTGCACTGGAGGTTTTAGGCAATGATGTTAAACATGTTTCCCTGTCTTGCTCCGACTTACCCTGTCTCCATGCTTTGTTTTCTAGTGTATCACATAGAATGAGATACCAGGGTACATAATAAGCTGTGGATGGGTTTCCAGCTGATATAATTGTGTTGTAGAGGCACTGCTCTGCTTGCCTGTATCTTTTTGTGAAGTTTTACTATTCTACTACCAATCTCCTAAGCAGCCTTGAGAGAAGTGCTGCTGTTGTGTATAAAACCAATGAGTTTGCAATGTTTGGAGGGCTTCAGAAGTGCAGAGTGAAGAGGAAAAAGGATGCCCTGTAGCATTTAATGTGTCTTGGTGAGCAGCCTGTCAATTAAGATACTTGGAAAAAAATCAATTTAGAACGACCAGCAAGTCACAGAAAAAATAAAGCACGCCTCAAGGTTTAAACTTTTGGTGCATGTTTTACCCAGCTGTGCACTCAATGTTCATAAGTTTATCTTCTAATGTAGCAGAATAATTCTGTAGTAAAAAACCGAAGTATATTGCTTGGGTACACTCAACATTTTTGAGATCACAGCAGTTACATCAGCTGTTTCTCTTAGGAAATACTTCATCTACACTGGATCCTAAGGTATCCTAAGGTTTTTTTGGTGGCTCTTTTGGAGGTACTCCTTCCTCAGTGGATGCCACACAGAAGTCACAGTGCACTTTTGGGCATTGAGCTGGTGTTGCCTTCATTTTTCATGGAAGAGAGAAATCAAGGTATCAAGTAAGCCAAGTGTTTAGATGTTACACAGAGCTCTGTTCAAGTGGAGGTGCCTAGGCACAGCCACTATCCAGATGTTGAGATAAATTGGAACACTCCGCAGTACATGCATTCTTTTTTCATGCTTTGTGTTCTAAATTGTTGCTTTGCTATGAGGATTTTTGACTACAGAAGTTAATGGTTTATAACAGATGCACTTGGTGTGTAATTTCTAACACAGAAAAATAAGTTTTATTTGGGATTAAGGTATTTTGAAAAGTGAGGTTGCTTAGTTCATAGATGATCAGTGTTTTATTCTTTGAGGATTCAGAGTGTAGGCAATGCTTCGAGTAATTTGTGGATCCTGCAATACTTCTTTGAAAGTATTAGTTCTCAACACTTAAAAGCTATTCCTCTCTTCAATCTTCTATCAGAAATTCAGTAACTTTTCTTTTACTTCAGTGTTTGATTAATCAGTTACTTAGTTTCAATGTAAATAAAAGTGAGGAATTTAAAAACAAATAAATTCAGTCATAGTGAAACATTTGTTACTATTCATTTGATGAGGTAAGTTTGGGGTTTTAAAAAATATTTATATCATATGAAGTAGTCTAAAACATTCCAAAAGGATAAATTATGATAGCAGAGCACATGGGCCTTACAGAAAATTTTAAATTCTGTTTACTTAAAATTTCTCAGAAATGGAAAAAAATCTCCTAGTTTTGAACACAGGGATCAATTATGTATTGATAATTCTTTGTTCAGAATTAACAGGGATTTTTTTTTTTAGTTTGTTGTTTGTTATTTTTGCAGGCTGATCCAAAAGAGTTGATTCAGATGGTCACAAAGCATGTTACTCAGTATGCCCAGGCAGACTGGCCTGAAGAAATCAGCAGTTTGATAAATCAGCTGCATTACTACAATGAACGACTGCTGGACTTCACTCAGGCTCAGACTCTGCAAGGACTTGGCAAAGGAGTGGACGTGCAGAGATTCACAGCGGATGCACAGTACAAGAGAGAAACAATACTAGGATTGGCAGAGTAAGTAATTTTATTAGGTTTGTTTCCTCTGTTTCGGGATAGAGTAGCTTTAAGCTTTAAATTAGGAGAGTAAATGGAAAGTAGTGCTGACCTTTAGAGAGATAATTTACTTGCTTTTGAGATTTACACTGTAATACAGCTGCAATTGGAGCTTTTTCTATGTAACTGCTCTACTTAAATGAAATGTTGCTCAAATAAATGGATTTATAATTGAATCTATAACTCTTCATTTACTAACTTCTAATATTAAAATTAATCAGGGATTAATGAAAGCAGAGCATAGATGAAGGTTTGGTCTGTTTCTTTCATCTCCTGTAAACCTGCCCTAGCAATCTATTAAGGTATGCCCATGCATCAAAGTTTGGAATGAACTATAGTTATAAAAAAAAAAAGAGTTGTTAAACTGTATTTTATTCTTAATAATTTAGTTAGAACAGCTGTATATCACTGTATTTTTTCCATGTAGTCATTTGGAAGTGTTTCACCACATATGTTCTGATATTTAGCATGCTTTTATCTCATCTTTCAGAAATCCAGAATAGAAAAAAAGAAGGATATAGGATAGTACTTTTCATATTAAAAGTACCTTTAATTAATATCTGCATGCAGGTACTTCAGGCTGTGAACAAGTCATGAATATGACTTGTGTTTTAGGGACAGTCACAGCTGACTAGTTGACAGACTGTCAGAGAAAGAGTTCTCTGCAATAAGAAGCTTTAAATATAATCTCAGATTTTCAGCTGATGTCTGCATAAAGCTTTTGAAGAGCATATTTAAATACTCTCAGTTTTCCACATGTGTAGCTACTCATAGCTACAATTCCAATAGAAGTTTGCTACTAAATGGAATTGATATACCAAATAAGAGTGGTTGTATGAGGTCAGGTTTTGGACACAAAGCTGATGCTTTATATCTGTGAAATTTGTTCCTGCATTCATAAAAATAGCTTTTGTCACTGCAGATTTTGTCACTGCATTCATAAAAATAGCTTTTAATAGTCTTTTAATGTTTCCATTCAAATTGCCTGCTTTGTATCTATTGTTACTAAGCTCATCTGTCTGGTGTGTCAGTAGGTTACATCTTGATGACTACCTACAGAAACTTCAGTACAAGTAGTCTTCTCTTATTACAGATACTCACTTTGATTACAGCAGGATAACTTACATTTTCACCCCAGAGTTTATAGATACTGTCTCTTGTAAAATAAAGTAAATATGAAAAGAAAGTTCCTTACAGTAAGTAGAGGTAAAAACGATATGAAAGGGTTAGAAGTGGCACTTCCATATTGGGCATTTGCAGAGATCCAGTTAATTACTTGTTCAGCTTGCAGTTTCCTTGCTTTAATCTCCTCAGTGGAGTCTTAGTCTGCATTTTCTAATGGAAAAGATGCACAAATTCAATGCAATTGTGTAGCATATTTGTTCTTACTTTTTAATTAAGTGCCTCATGTTTTTTAATCTTTCATGAAGTGCTGTTTGAAGGAGCAACACCTGGAAAAGATTACATTTTATTTACAAAACAGCTTTTTGGAGCAATTTGCTACAACTAGCTAACTGGTAGTAGGCTGCATTATCTTCTGTATTTGGTGTATATCTTTGGAAGCTGTTGGTTATTGAGTTTGTGCCACTCTTGGGTAAGCAACACCAAAATACATCCAAAGTGTGCCTGTGCTCACCTTCAGTGAGGTCTCCTTTGGCAGTCCTTGGACTCAGACCAACAGGCAGGCAGGGCTGGGCATGAAAAAGGGTGTGTAAAAGAAAGCTAAAAGATTCTTTGCAAGGTAATGGACATTTTTTCAGCTTTTCATTGTGCAACAGCTGCTTGCTTTTGTCATTACCTTGACAATGAATAAATTGCTTGTACTGTTCTTCATTTATATGGTATAATTTCCGTAAACCACCACTGCCTTAGGCTGCTGCTGCATGCCACTCTAAGACAGAAAGGGAGGATTGTGGTATAGCTTATAAAGTTCCAGGAGGAAAGGATTCCACTAGTTCCAGGAGCCACTCCTGATTTGTATGATTGACTGGATTATTTTGCAACTACAGCATTCATACCATCTTCCTCTTTCACTGAATCACAGAATGGCTGAGCTTGGAAGGGGCCTCTGGAGGTCATCTTGCCCAAACTCAGGCAGAGCCTCCTCAAGGATTCACATTAAGTACATTTTAAAGAAGTTGTTCATGACAGACCTATGAGGAAGTAATTACACACAAATAGTGTTTTTCTTGGAATTATCCTGGAGATAAAAGATTGAACCCAACCAAACTGAAACCAAAACCCAAAAATCAGCCTTAACAGTATTGCCTTTATGCCAGCCTAGAAACAAGAACCATTCATCTCTGTTTGAACCAAACTATACTGGATTAGTAAAGATTAATATGAAGTTAACTTTGAGCTTTCATATTTTACATGATCTCCATATCTTGTTTTGTAAAAGGGTTTATGCACTAACAGAAAAGTAGTTTTTAATATTTTAGGACAGAATGAGCTGGACATCTTCACTCCTTTTAGTCTACAAATACTGGGAGTGTTTTTGTCTGTGAACTACTAGGAAGAGCTTTGAGGATTTATATACCAGTTGTGCTAAAATACTGTAGGTGTTGCAACTAAATCAAATAAATGCTAACTGTGATGAGTTACATCCTTCATCACTTTGTAATTGAAATGGAATGAAAACTGAGATTTTTGCTTTAGCACAATGTTGAGTAGAAATTGCCATTGAGAACCAGTGTTTGTGGTGTAGGTTCCTGTCTTTGAAATATCTTTGTAGTTTTTTTTCTTCTGTTTATTTTTTCCCAGATGGAGCACCAAGTATAAGTAAATGCAGAAGGACACGCTTAATGTATTTTTATTTAAATTTTTTTCTATGTTCTTGTTTTATGAAAAAGACATAGTAAGTTTTCTAACATAAGCATTTATTTTCATATTATGTCTCATAGGGCTTAACATAACTTTTCCTTATTTTCTCTCATGCCTGTCCTCTACCAGGACACTTGAAGAAAATGTCTATAAAATTGCTGTTTCTTTGGCTCAGCGATACAATGTTCCACTTTGGGAAGTTTACATGACCCATCTGGAATTTTTATTCACTGACAGTGGGTAAGTTGTCTCCTCTGCAAATGCACATACAGTTCTGTTACATAGAAATAAATGTTGAAGTATGACATAATTTAATTATATTGGGAGTGGAGTTTGGGTTGTGTGTTCATTTGTCTTGTGTTGGGATAGTATGGGAATATTTGTCTTTTCCACGTAATGCTTCTGCAGCCAGCTGTGAAAGCTGCTGTTGCAGGCAAGGTTAAAAGTCCATGTGTGTCTTACTGTTCTTCAGAGTATTCCAGGACTTTGTTTCAGTGTTCAAGTTTCTGTAACTTTGAATGTTGAGTTCTCCCTTGCAGTAGCAACTTATCCTGGAGTTACTCTGACAGTCCCTGTAATATATCCTGAAACCTGATAGTTTCTCTTTTACTCTTTTTTGCTCTTTATTGACCTCTATTCTACATAATAGAGGAAATAAATATATCCCTATTCACATTGTGCATCTGTTCATATTAGTTTCATTTTTTGATAGAGGCAGGGTTTTTTTTTTAAACAATGTTTTACTGAAACTGTTCTAGCCTAAAAGATTATGGCAGACCAAGCCTGGCACGGGTGTGGCATAACGGGAGGGGTGCTTATAATGTCTGTTCCACAGTGGCTTTAGGACCTTTATTTTTAAATTTATGTGTTTATTTATTTTAACCTCTTACATCATGTCAGGCAGTTTTTGCCTACTGAAAGAGGAATAAACCCATTTGATGGAAGACCAAGCTACTTGCCTGAATAGCACATGCAGATGACAGTGATGTAGAACTCCCTGTGTAATGCAGCAGCTCTTACCTACTGTTCTGACAGATATGATGAAATGAATTTGGTTTGTTTCAAGTGTTGCAGTCTTAAAGCACCTTTAGCTTGCAGCAGTGTTGGTACGTCTCTTAACATTAACTATTAATTAAAAAAAAAAGCATTGAAACATTTTATAAAATGTGAGGCATAAAAAACAAAGCCTAGTGAATTGTCTGGAGAAGATGAAATAATGTTCTGAGATTTTTCTTCACTTCCTCCAAAAAACAGAGAAGTCGTACCCTCTAAATTTTGATGCTGCTAAATTATTTACTGCTTTAAACAAAACAGACAGTCAGGATATAAACATGGCAACACTGGGCTGAGTGTGAAAGAGCCAGCTGCCTTCTCTGGGACTTGAATATTACCAACTGTTTTGCAACAGTTTTCTATTGTTTTCTTTGTTCTTGTCCTCCTTGATTTAGTATTCATAGAATTCTGAAATCACAGAAGTACAGAGTAACCATATTTTCTCTAGTGAAATTCAAAGAAAGTCTTAAAAGTTGATCTATAATAATAGCATGATATGCTGCTGAGCATATTTTTGTATCATAATCTCCTTTTAAAATTGATTGACAGCAAATGACCATTACAGTATATTTGAATCTTGGGATTATGGCATTAATAATAGATGTTTCATTATGCATTCATTCTGAACTGAAATTAAGTTTATTCTAAGACTTAATGTCTTTAACCAAATACACAGTATTTCTGTAAGCCACTTTACATAGGGAGAAGCTCAAAAGAGCTTCATAGTTTGAATTAACATAGTTTGTATTAACTATTCTTTTGATTATTTGGTGACAAAGAATTAATGACTTTTTTGTGAAATATGAGTCTGGAAATTGTTCAGAATGACATTTTATAAAAATCAAGAGAAAACGTAGTTATTTCTTTTGAGGAATCTGATCACATTTGATTATCAAAACTCTATAAATTGGAATTTACGATTTTAGCAAAACAAACTTTTGTCTGTCACAGAACCTCTTGTTCCAGAATCTTTCTGAACACCACCATAAACTCTTCCTATCTGCAATCAGCCCTGCCCTAAAAACACTGCAAACATCTGCCAATCCTGTTCATGTAATTTAATGCTCAACTGGCTTTTAG
Source organism: Ammospiza nelsoni (assembly GCF_027579445.1). Classification (NCBI taxonomy): domain Eukaryota; kingdom Metazoa; phylum Chordata; class Aves; order Passeriformes; family Passerellidae; genus Ammospiza; species Ammospiza nelsoni. The sequence continues at coordinate 77,402,588 of NC_080635.1, forward strand.
TTTCAACTTTGGGTATGAACACAAAAAAATAATCATATCACAGTCTTGAAGTACATCAGGTCGAAGTGTCTGCTTTCCCCAATATGAAGAGTGGATGGTACTTTATTTCTATTATTATACTTGTTTTCATTAATATTGTAGAAAAAATAACAAATAAGAAGAATCTGTAGAATTAAAAGAATGCTTGTAATGTTAACCATCTTGAGATAGGTCACAGATGTAAAAATAACTAAAAAATATCTTATTCTCCCTAAGAAATAAGTTAATTTTTAAACTGAGAAGGTTGTATTTGTGGTGTTTGCTATACAAAATCATCTTTAAGAATGAAACAGAGACATTTTACTTGGATATTAAAGAGAAGCACTAACTTACAGCATGTGTATTTGGGGAGGGAAATTACGAAATTCTAATTTAATCAGTTTTAAAGTAGATTTTCCTCAGATTTAGGTCAAACTTTGAGTTGAGAAAGATAAACTTAAGATGATATGCACCCATATGCACCCATTTTTCTCCCAGCCGAGGGAAAAAAGAGTGATTATCTTTTATGTAGTCAGCTGGAGATGTCTGAATTCATACTGTGAAAAGGCTAATGTATTCTTTTTAAAAGATTCAGGAAAGAATTTCCTGAAGCAGTGAGACTGACTGAGGTCAACCCAGAGCTTACTGATATTTTCATAAGCTTTCATGGATGATAATTTGAGAAGCAACTCGTGAAGCTATCAAAGTCTTGGTAAACTGTCCTAAGCATTAATAATAGTGCCAAACAGATTAATTGCTGGGCAAGACCAAATTTTCAGTAATAATATCTCTCAAGATGTACACAGGTACTCATCAGCTACAGAAAACAGAATGTAATGGATTGGGAAAGCTTCTAACTGGGCAGTAGGATCTTTGAACATCATTCAGCCACAAGTGGCTGGTTAATATGTTTAATAAAGTCTTCCTTCACACATGTCCTGGATGTATTTTTATTTTTACATATAGCTATACTCCCAGATGTGAAATCCTGCTTTGAATTCCACTTCAGTACTCATAACCCTTAATCTGCATGTCCAAGGTAACAGGATCAGGAAATACAAGAGTTGCTTAGCTGTTGTTTATAGAGTGTACAGTTATCTAAGTGTTTGTGAGTGAGACCCTAAAGAGAGGGAAGGATTGTCCTGTCTCCCAGGTGTGCCGCTGTAAGAGTCTTTCATGGCACATCCAGGCCTTTAAGCAAAAGTTATTTCTACACACAGGTTATCGACACTGCAAATAGAAGAAAGAGCACAAAGTCTTGGTCTGTTTGAGACTTTGAAAAGCAGTCCTGAGACCTTTCATGAGCACATGGCTAAATATGTTTACCCAAGTATTGAAGGCCAAGATCACCAGCGGTTGCTTTACTATTTTACACTCCTGGAAAACTGTGGCTGCTCAGAAGTGGTGAACCACGCTCTTAAACCTGAAACTCACATACGACTCCTGAAAAAATTCAAAGCGGTTGCACCAGGTAAGAGAGTACCTGTTTGTTTTCTTCATCACTGTATTTATTACTTTATGATGTAAGTATTGGGATGATTATACTCAGCTAGTTTGTTTTCCTGGTAATTGTTTCTTTTCTGTGAGCAAAGGAGATGAATACAATTAATTTAGTTGCAAGTTCTTTTTCTTTGTTTTACTGGAAATTTATTTGATTACAGCAAGAAAAAACAAGAACATGTTTCTGTTAGTGATGCAAATTAAAATTATTGTTGATATTTCATAGTGAAATTTTAAATGAAAAATGTCAAGTTCCTAGAGTATAATTTTTAACACTGCAAGTTTAACATGAATATTCTCAATGGGCTTAAGAAAGTTTACCTTTCAAGAGTCTGAATTACAGAATATATTAGGGACTTTATGCATTTTGTGTTTGTCTGAAAGAGGATATTTTTTAGTTATGTTTTACCCTTGATACTACCTTTTCCTTTCCCAGAATTACAGCATTGTTTGTAGCCCTACATTTTCAGACAATTACTGTAAAATACTCTGCTGCTAAGCATTCTGGAACTTGAAATACTACTTTCAATTTGCTTGTTAGTTGGATACTTTCTTGAATTTTAGTTGTACAACACCAAATCCAGTTTCAGATTGAAAAATACACACTGTATGGCATTACCTCCTGTGAGGATTAATTAATTGATCAGTATTGGAACCTAATTTGATTTGGACACTAACTGTGCTGCAAAGTTTGAAGAGATGGTGCCTATGAATTCATGTATTGCAGGAAGAAAAAAAGTCAGTTTTTGGAGAGGAGGGGTAACCCTCAGTTCTTATTGATATTATTCAACAATCAAGTTCTGTGATGCTTGCCAAAGAAAATTCTGCCATGAAATTATTGTTTCATTCATTTATTTAAGCAATTTATTAAAAAAAAAAGTCCTGGGAAAATATGTCAGACATAAATTCATCAGTTTGTGTGGTAAAAAATTAAATCTTTGTACTACATGCCTAATCAAAATTCTCAGTGTTCAGCACAGTTTAGAGGTAGGAATGAAGGAACAACAGCTAAGTGTTTGCAGAGGTTGCAGGCCCAAAGTGTATGAATAAGAACATGGTAATAGAAGTCAGTTACTTCAGAAATTATATGCAGAAGAAAACAAAATAGCATCATTTCTAGAAATACTTCTGCTGTTGGTAAATTAATTGCAAGGATGTTCTTCCTCTGGGAAGCAGAGTAGTAGCATGACTCTTGATTATATAAATATTGATGTAAATGGATCTACATGTCCTATCTCTAGCTGGCCTTATTTAGTTTACTTGTAGTTAGTGCCTTACAATTTTTCCTAAGCGGTAAGTACCAGTTGTTACATGATCAGAATACATATTTTAAATTAATGAAGACTCATGCTTTGACTTGCATGAGGTTTTGTGGGATTTACATTTAAGTTCTAGCATGATTCTATATACTATATATATGTTCTTGCTTCTTTAAGAATCTGCTTTTTTCGGGTTGTGTCATAGAATCACCGAACAATTAGGGTTGGAAGGGACCTTAGAGGTCAACCAGTTCCATATCCCCTGCCATGGGCAGGGGTACCTTCCACTAAACCAGGTTGCTCAGTGCCCCACCCAGCCTGGCCTTGGACACTTCCAGGGGTGGAGCATCCACAGCTTATCTGGGCAGCCTGTTCCAGTGACTCACCACCCTCAGAGCGAAGGATTTCTTCCTTGTATCTAATCTAAATCTACCCTCTTTCAGTTGGAACCCATTCCCCCTTGCTGGAGTGATATATAATGTTCAAATATGTTCCATGGATTGAGAAGTTTCACATGCATCAATACATAATAAAATCTAAGTCTGTCAGTATTTATGTTTGTAAAGGGGGATGGGCTAGATTCTTTTTAGTTCTGCAGATGCTAGTGTATTCATTATTTCACATGTCATTTTGGAGTGTGAGTAGATTTAATTATGAATAACTTTTGCCTCTTTCTCCTTCTGTCACTAGGTCTTAATTACAAAAAACTAACAGATGAAAATGAAAACCCTCTGGAAACATTGGAGCCCATCCTTACAAGTCAAAATATCTTATCTATTTCCAAACTGGCTCCCAAAATTCCTAAAAAAGATGGCAGCATGCTGTCACCAAGTTCTGTTTATACTGTGTGGTTGCAAAAACTTTTTTGGAATGGTGATCACCATCTCATTAAAAAAATACCAGAAACCATGGAGGAGTGGCTACATGCGTATGAAATGTGTTCCAAATACTTTGATAGACTCGATCCAGATGATATTGCTACTTTTATTGATGAAATTACTTTTTCTTCCAAAGCTGTCACAAAGGTAAGGAGATATTTTTAAAGAATTTTGGTCCTCAGGTGAAGCATATAATATATGAGTTCAATATAGTATCAAGAAGAAACTCCCAGGAGATGTTACAGTTTTCATTTTGCAGTATTTACAGATAAATTTGTAAACCTTTCCCTGCCTACCTTTTCTTTTTATGACAGCCAGTATGAAAAGAAAGGATTTTTATTCACTTAGGGAAGTTAGATCTGTGCATGTGAGAGTTTTGATGGAACCTCAGAGACCTCATGTGCTCATTGAACTGAGAATAAGATATTGTGTATTTCATAGAGTCATTGAGTAGTTTGGGTTGGAAGAGACCTTAAAGACCATCAGGTTCCAACCTCCCTGCCATGGAGGATTTCTGCATTTCTTGCATCTATCTAATATAATATAAACCTGGCCTCCTTCATTAAAGCCATCCCCCTTGTCCCATCACTACAGGTCCTTTGGAAAGCTCTCCTGCAGCCTCCTTTAGGTGTTGAGGGCTACTCTAATGTCTTCCCAGAGTCTTCTCCTGTCCTTACTGAGCAGCCCAGCTTCTCAGCTTGTCCTCATAGGAGAGTTGTTGCATTCCTCTGCACATCTTTGTGACCTCCTCTGGGCTCAGACAGTCCCACTGTCCCTGTGTTTCCTGTGTTTGACATAGATGTTAAACAGTGCCAGTCCCAATACCAGCCCCTGAGGAGTGACACTTGTCAGTGCTCTCCATTTGGACACTGAGCCCTTAATGCATCTCCTTGTGTGCAGCCAACCCAGCCAGTTCTTTATCCACCAAGTGGTCCATCTGTTGTATCCATCTCTCCAGTTTGTGCATGATGCTGAACAGTGTCAAATGCTTTGCACCAGTCCAGGTAAATGACACCAGTTGCAGCTCCTCTTTCTTCATCCAACAGTTCTGTAACCCTGTCAGAAAAGACCACCAGAATTGTCAGGCATGATATGCCCTTAGTGAAGCTGTGTTCGCTGTCACCAGCCACCTCTGATTTTCTGTGCCTTACCATAGTTTCCAGGAGGATCTACGACACGATCTTGCCCGTCACCAAGATGAAACTAACCAGCCTACAGTTCCCTAGGTCGTCCTTTTTTAAAAATGAGGACTATTATTTCCCCTTCTAGAGTCAGTGAGAGTTTCTCCAGACTGCCACAACTTCTCAAATGGATGGACAGTGGCTTAGCAAATTCATGCACCAATTCCCTCACAACTCACAGAGGCATCTCATAAGGACTTAGGACTCGTGCACCTTCAGGTTCCTTAGATGGTCTTGAGCATGAGATTTTTCTGCAGGGGCTTATTCTTCACTCTGCCAATCCCTTCATTTGTTTTCTGCAACTTGGGTAGCATGGCTGGAGCACTTGCTGGAAGGCTGTTGCAAAACTGTTATTGGGTGACACTGTTTTCTCCATGTCTCAGGTAACCCCACTTCTTATTTCCTTCCAGGGAGGACCCACATTTTCCCTAGTCTTTCTTCTCTCACCAGTATACCTACAGAAGCTTTTCTTGTAGCCCTTGGCATTCCTGGCAAGATTTAGTTTGAGCAGTGTTTTAGATTTCCTAACCTGATCCCTGGCTGCTGGGATAGTTCCTCTGTATGCCTCACAGGGTACCTGTCCTTGTTTCCACCCTCTGCAGGCTTTCTTTTTAGTGTTTTTAGTTTTTCCAAGAGCGCCTTGTGTATCCCTGTAGGCCTCCTAGCATTTTTGCCTGACTACTACTTCTTTGGGATACATTATTCCTGCACTTGAAGGAGGCTATGCTTCAATATCAGCCAGCCTTTTTGAGTCCCTCTTTGCTTTATCCCCTAGTACTCTACCAGGCAAATCCCTGAAGTCCAGAGCAGTGAACTTCCTGTGCACTCTCCTCATTGCACTAAGGATCTTCATGGCTGCTGCAGCCCAGGCTGATCCTGATTGTCACTTTCCCCTCCAGTTCTTCCTTGTTGGTGAAAACAAGTTCCAGCATAGCACTTCTCCTAGGTGGTTCCTGTATGACTTGGAGAAGGACATTGTCATCAGTGCATTCCAGGTGCCTCCTGGATTGCCTGTGCCCTGTTGCATTCTCACTCCACCAGACACTGGTGTGGTTGTATTTATTTACTGGCGCTCATCCTAAAATGCATTGTGCCGCAGGCTTGTGCTTAGTACCAAGCTTTTGCATTCAGAATAAGATGTTCCACAGAGAAAGTATTCTGGCCCAATGCATGTAGTTTCTAAGCATTGTAATAATGTAAATTATAAACTGTTGTAATCTCATCTGGCTGAAAGCCTGGTTTTGAAAGAATGCACTTTCAATGCACACTTATCTGTTACCAGATATTACCAGATGTGGAGTTTCTTTTTGCCCAGTGAAACCTACTTGAAAGGCTATTTCTAGCATAAAGATTTAACTATGCTTTCTTACATATCTTTATTGTGAAGCACAAAAGAGAAATGAGATTTCTTAGATTTTACTCTATTAAAAGATCTAGAGACGTCTTCTCTAACTTTAACTGAAATGAAAAGGCAATAGTGTCCAGGGGTTTTTTTTGTGTCTATCTTCTTTATTTTTGTTTGTGACAGTTTTTCTGAGGTATTTATACACCATGTTTAATGAGGTGAATTTCAGTTTGTTCTGTCTTTAAATACTGTTTTAATGTCCCCACAATATTAGTATAGGTTTATTAGAACCCGTCTAACCTGTGTCTATATCACAAGTTGGTGAAAAAAATTCTAGCTGGGTTAATAAGAAACTTTATCAGCACAGAGTTTATGCTGTGATCTGACTGTCAGAGTAGACCAGCATGTTTTCTTTAGTTCCATCAGCTGTCTCTGAAGCCTTTTTAGCAGAACTGTTGTCTTGGCTTAGGTGTTTTGTTCCCTTTTATCTCATAAAGGTACTTTTTCATTCTTATGAGCAATGATTCCGACTCCTCCTGAGATGTTAATTGCCAGACTTGACCATGAACTGAGGTAGCAAGGGCATGGCTTGTCTAATGAGAACGATGTACTGTCTTTACATGTGGTCATTGCAACAGACTACTTGAAACTCTTGCTGTTAATGTTTCTTGAGTATTTCAAGGTTATTTCTCCTTTATTCCAGATGAATGGTACAGGGGGAGAGTGGATATCCTCCACTGTGTCTGTTTTGAAACACCTTGATTATTTTCCTTTGTTTCTGTTCAGGATTCTAATACATTTTCTCTACGCTCCTGAGAGTAGAGAGAAGGAATTGCATGAAAGAAACACTAAGGGCAAGATGATTGTGGTTTGTGGTCAGGCAGAATTTTGTAGTAGAGACCTGTTAGCTTTCTGGCCATGAAAGATGCTCAAGAAATGCTTGAAACAGTTGGTCATATCATCTAATGTGCCATGCACTGGGTTTGGGATTCACAGCTTGCAACTAGTTTTGCCTCAGGATCCTGTTCACTTCTCAAGTAGAATTGTACAATGAGAAATTCTATCATTGTTGACCCTGGAAACTTATCTCTGAGGTCTCTTTCCTCTACTTTTCATCTGGAAAACACTGCATACATAAAAGCAGCCTTTTGACTTGCACCTGTTACTTAAATTTTATGTGTTTTGGGGCTGCCCTGGTCATGTGCTCACTCTTTTAATCTCTAATTCAGCACTTCCTTTCCAGTCTAGTATTGTCACCAAATACTTTGCTATATCAGTTTTCTATTCCTACAACAGATGCATATTTAAGTATTTCATGGAAGTGCTGATACTTAGTCAAAATGCAAAAAAACCTGGTAGAAATTAGTAGAAATTAGTTACCACCTGAAAGATGAGACTCAGTTCCCAGGCCTTAAGGGTTCCTTAAATGGTCACATTGTGTGGTGGGAACTGTGTGAGCAGAGATGCATCATAGTGGGACTTCAGAAAACCATAGACCTAAAGTAACATAGTTAATGTTGTTGAAGAAGGTATAGATTGATGCAATATTTTTTTGTGTTTGTGGTAAATGAAACAGGCAAGGACCTTAAGCCTTTGTCAGTGCCGTCCTCACACATTGAAGGGCTGGTGCCTTGACCACAGAAGCTCACTGCTGCAAGCAGTGGAAAGGTTCCTGCTTGTGGCACTTATACTCAGATATGCTTTAACTCTGTATAACTATTTAAGTCTTTCTGACTAAATAATAAATCATTCAGTCTCTGTAATGTTAAGAAAAGGTTGTCTGTGTGTATGGAACAGATTTCTTTCTAAAGAGGAGATATTCCAAATATTCTTTGGAATGACTGCTCATATTTTTGCATGCATTTTGAATCTGTCACCTTTTTTCCTCAGCAGCTCTGTTTGCTTTTAAATAATGTTGATGTCATAGTTTGTTAATTATAGCAATGATCACATCAACTTCTTACCATGATGATTTTCCATTTGTTCCTGTTTCTGTGATCTTTGTGAAGCATTTTAGATAGTTCGGGGATTTTTTTTAAATTCCTTCATTGCCAGCATTTTGTTCATTGTGCTAGAGAGTTGGTTATGTCTTCAAAGAACCATCTGTTGTGGAGCTCATAGGTCATTGCCCTGATGGTTTTTTGATTAACAATACTCTGGAAAAAAAGCCTAGCACAACAAAAACACAACTGAAAACAATATTTTTAAATCACTGTGTTTTCATTATTGAACACACGCTACAAATGGAGCTTGGCACAATATGTTGATTAGAAGAAGAAAAGGCCACAGCTTTAGATGGGAAAAACAGAATAAAAAGCAGTGGTATCATCAGTCTGGTCTTCTGTAGAGAAAGAGAAGCTGAAATTTTCTTTACATGGGTACTGTATTGCAGACTTCCATCAGACTACAGCTGATGATGTTTTTTGTTTAACATTCCATCTTTTATAACTTCTTTCCCATATTGTGATTTAAAAAATTGAAAAGAACTTTTCTTGCAACTTAGTGATTTCAGTTGAGAGGTTGACTTATTTTCTCCAAGTCAGTATACTCTTTTGACCACATACCAAAGAGGTGTGGAATGAGAAACTGTTACAACTGAACATTACCCTGCATCATTTTCTTGACTTTAGAGACATTAAATGCTGTTTAAAATAACTGTATTAAAAAAGCTCAGTTAAAAGAAAAAAAAAAAATGCCAAGGCCAGAATATTGTTCACTGTCTTTTGTCTGGCTGATTGGCTTAATGCTGTATAAAACACTGAGGAAGACAGGGCATGACATTGCCTGAAGGTGTACAAGAAATGTTCTTACATAGCGTGACTGCATTCAGATGTTACTTTTTGAATTACTTGGCTTCATTTTATCACTGTGCTCCAGTTCAGTAGGTTTGCCTTGCCTGACCTTGTGTTGTTCATGGATATTGACAGTACTTCTTTTTCTAGTATCAGTGCAAGTTACTTTCTTGTGCCTTTCATTTTATATAGTTATTTTAATTAAATCTGCTTTGAGAGTGGAATAGGAAACTTTACTAATATCTTTTCTTTAACTTGTTCCTTAAACTTCCATTTAAACTTTTTCCAGATGAATTTTACAGGGTCTGGTAGGAATGAAGTTAACTTTCATCATAGCAGCCTCAATGGGGCTGTGCTTTGGATTTGTGACTGAACAGTGTTGATACCACACTGGGATTTTGACTTGCTGAGCACTGCTTGTACAGTGTCAAGGCTTAATTTTTATCTCAACACCTCAGCCCTGAATAGTCTGCAGGTAGGCAAAAAGTGGTTAAGGGACACATCCCGGACAGCTGACTTGGGCTGGCCAAAGGTGTGTTCTGTGCTATCTAATGTCATGCTCAGTGGTAGCAAACAAAGAGTTGGGTGAGATTAGAGGGATTGAGCACCTCTGCTATGGGGAAAGACAGAGAATTTGAGTTGTTCAGCCTGGAAAAGAGAAGGCTTTGGGGTGACCTAATTGTGGCCTTCTAGTACCTGAAGGGAACCCACAGGAAAGATGGAGACAGACAAGAGCATGATGGAGACGGGACAAGAGAGAATGGCTTCAAACTGGAGAGTAGGTTTAGATTAGACATTGGGAAAAATGATTACCCAGAGAACCTGCAGATGCCCCATCCCTGGAAGCGTTCAAGGCCAGGTTGGGTGGGGCTTGGAGCAGTCTGGTCTAGTGGCAGATGTCCCTGTCCAAGGCAAGGGGGCTGGAACTAGGTGATCTCTAAGCTCCCTTCCAACCCAGGCCATTTTATGATTTTGTGATTTGGCAGCAGGAACTGCACCCAGCTGTTCCATCTGAACATCAAAACCCATTTTTCATTAGAAGGGTGAGTGAACACTGGCACAAGTTGCACAGAGGGGTTGTTGAGTCCTCCCACATTGGAGATACTCAGGAGCCACCTGAACCGTGGTCCTTGGCCACTGGCTCTAGGTGGCTCTGTTTAAGCGATGCCCTTTGTTGGCCCTTTCTACCCATTCTGTGTTTCAGTGTTGCTGGCATCCCAGGTTCCTGTGCCATTAAAAGAAGTGGAGCTGTTGCCATAATCTCACACTTGCACGTTAATCACTGACAACAAGACTGGCAGGGTCAGCATCTTCACATACAAGTAAATAATACTCATAGTATACTTTATTAAGAAGTACTTATGTACTCTGAGGAGAATAGGCTTATGAGATGAGTTTTTACCCTGAGGAGTAAAATCTGTTGAGGTGAAATAGTATGTGATGTTCTTTGGTTTTAAAAGAGATTTTTGGGATTTTTTTATTACACATTATAGTCTATAGATTTTAGAATCTTCTTAAACTGCAAAAGCTTTTTAAATATAAAACTTCACTTCACATGCAAACAAAGCTTGAACTAACCCCTAAGCTACGTTTTTATCTCTGGTTCTGATACCAAATCTCATTTCTGAAGCTGACTAGAAGTACGGAAGAGAGCTAGTCACGGTTTGGAATAAAATAACCAGAGAAATTATATGTTCATAGTGCTGCATTTTGGCACTATGCAAATGTGAATGCAAAATTAAAACAGCCTTGTGAAAAAGCTCTATTTTCTTTCTTGTTTTTTTTTTTTTTTTTTTGAATCTGAATGCTTTATTCTGCATGTGCTTATGGCAACATGACTTCTAAACTGGCAGTATATTGACACTTTCCTCTAGGATATAAGTTAGATGGAATACTTAAATTGTTTGCTTTTTGCATCACTCTTAATTGCATTTTGAACATTAGAATGTACACTAGAAGAGAAAAAATTAAAATATGTAGCTGTTTTCTTCTTTTGTCATCTTTATAAAATGGATATATAAATCCAGCTGTGGTTGTTAGATTTTAATGTGATGTGGAGGCTATGGATTTTTCCTTGCTTAGAGTAAAACCTGATATTGAGGCCTTGTTCACAGTAACAAACTCAGTTAATTTGAGTGGGAATGGAACTCTGTTGCATTTGAAACTGTATGGTAAAATTCCCTTTGTATTGTGTTCAAACTGGCAAACTTTCTTAGCTCTAACAATAATGTCCACTCATTTTGCTTTTATCCTTAAAATATCCAGTAGCCCATTAGTGTGGTTCACAGCAATAGCACAAAAAACCAGGAGTAATCTATAGATCTTTCACTTGTGACTTTTTATCTAGGGAGTTTTACAGTATGTAAACTGTAAAGCTTTCCACTAAATAATGCTTATCAAACTTTTTATGGCTTTGGAAGTAGCTAGTTAAATTCATGCTGTAAACATCTCTTGGACTTTGTATGAATAATGCTGTAGCAGTTTATTTGCCTTCTTTTATAATAATTCATCTTATTTCCTATTCACTGTGTCATACAGATTTAAGCATTTTTATTCTATTCCTTGTGTATTTCAACTTGAAAGTTAAAATTGTTTATGTCTTTGCTCAGTATTGCAGCAACTAAAACACCTGATGTTAAAAGTACCCAATGCTTTGGGTTTAGAGTTCAGGCAAAGGACACTCCCACCCATTGGAGAGTATATTGCAAGCATTGTTAAAACGTACTTGAAGTTACAAATGAGCAAATCGTACATGAATATCTAAAATCATACTTTAGACTTGGTTTTGGACTTTGAACCCAAGCTGTGTCTGACAGAAAAGTCAGACTTTGTTTCAGTTTAATGCCTAGATACAGCTGGTTGTACAGGTCTTTAAAAGTATTTTGTATCGTTACTGTTTTGTATACCTTGGGCTTTAAATAGATTGATTTAAAAATTCTCAGTCCTTGTGGGGTTTTTGCTTATGGTTATGGTCTTATATTTTAAACAGCGGTCTAAACCTGACAAAACTAATCTTAGGTGAGTTATCAGTCAGTCTTGTAAAGCAATTCTCACCCATCTCTCAGTGAAGAGCTGGAAATGAAAGATTATGAGGTGGCAGTATACAAAAATAAAATAATTAGGAAAAGAAGTTCATATGGTTTAAAATGAACATGAGTCAGTTAAAAGAAGGATAGCAGAAGAAAGTAAAGGAATACTGATCATTTTAATAAATGACAAGTCAGAAACAAAGTTGTTGACCATTAAATACTTCATTTAGTTTTATGCTGTGTTGTGGAGCCACCTGACCTCTTGGCACTGCTGTAATACAAATAGTAGTGTACAGGTAATGAATGAATAAATAATTAAGCAATCTTTTTCAGCTGCCAGTTGAAGCCAGGATAGAAGTGACTAAGAAGGCTATTAAGGCAGTCAAACATCTTTCTGAGAAATCAAGAAAAAAAACTTCAGATAATGACATGAAAGATGCTGAAAACCCATCTGCTAATTATGAAGAAACACTGAATCATTTGCAACAATCTCTCGCTCATCTGGAAACACTCACTCACAGTTTTATCACTTATTTGAAAAGCAGCAAACAGGTAATGATTACTGATCAAGTGCTTGCTTTGAGTGTTACCATGACTAGCAGTGATAGACATCAGTCGTCTGTCATATTTTATTAATGTTTTCTACCTTTGCTTTTGTTGACCTGGGTTTTGAAAATTCAGTTCTGTCAATCTTTTTTTTTTTCTCAGTATATGTTAATTCCTAGCAGAAAGGAAGACTGATACAGCCCTGTAAATAAGCAGTACACTGATTAGTGTTCCAAAAACTGTCTGTTCACAGGATGCACTACAGAAGTATGGCTATTTATATGATCTGTCAAGGTCAGAGAAAGACAAAATCCATGAGCAAGCAGTAGCCATGTGTATAGATGGTCAGCCCCTGGACATGGTGCAGCAGTTGCTGCAAGTGGCTGTTGGAGATCTAGGCCTTTCTCCTCGGGATATTGTCCAATGTGCTATCAAAAAAATTGTAGGTATATTAAGGTAAGCACAAAACTTCCTTAACTAAGTATAAAAATCTTTCTTCTGGATTTTTGAAAGGTTTTTTCCCAATGTGAGTTGGTGTGTTGGTTTGTTGTGATTTTTGTGTGGTTTTTTTTGTTTTTTTTTCACTGAATACTTGTTTACTTTTAATGTCTGGATTTTGCAGTAAGAGGAAAGCTTTTTGTTTATGTTTTTGTTTACCAATAATTTCATGTTATATTTTTATGAGTTGGGAAATCCTGAGCAATTTGAACAAAGACAGACCGAGCTTACAGGCGCTTTTTAGTTAAAGCATTGGCTTTACAGCGTTGTTCCATTATGTGTATGTGCCCTTGGGAATTTTTGTAACATTTACAACAGCACATAATTCTTCCTGCTTAAACAGAGTTAAAAGGCATGTTTATTGGAAATAGTAACTCGTGCAGGTATTTGGGCAGCAGAGGCCTAGTAACAGCTTCTGCCACAACAGTGTGTCCTACCAGAAGTCATGTAATTTCCATCTTTGGAAAAACTTGCTGAGCCATTTCTAGGAGCTGGGCTTTTTTTGTGCTGGTTGGGTTTGGTTCATTAGAAATATTTTATTCCCCCTCATTTTTTAAGGGAATGCAGGGAAGCAGGGAGGATAATTTTATATAATCCATTTTAAATTGAACAGATACTTCTCATTTAACTATTCATGCAAAACTCTATTGTGAAGTATTTCTGTTTCAAAGAGATGTATACATGCATGCATGCAATAAGTATGAAAGAATATTCTGCTGTTAGATGTCTGGTAAATAATGTTTAGCACTTCTAAGACCAGTTTAGAGAGATAAAACTTTGAGAATTTATCCTGTTGTTCTACATGCAGAAAAATTATATGGGCAGGATGATCTGAATGTATACACCAGGAATTGGAAAAGAAGTCTAGCATGGAAAGTTTGCTATGGCTCTACTGTTTCTTCAGCATGCATGTATATATTATAGCAGTTTGAAGTGCCACAGATGAAAAGAGGGTAGCCTGTCAAATTGTTTGCAGTTCTCTTTGGCAGAAAATTGATTTCTCCTGTCACTCACTTTAAGAATGTTCACAGCATCCCCAATGATGATAGAGCTTTTGCACAGCAACATAAGTAATAATCTTTCTTGTCTGGGTTTGTCCATTTGAAGAAGAATAATTTAGCTTTAGATGACAACTGTCCTGCTGTTCCTGACTAGCAGTGTGATGTATCTGGATACAAAGCTCACAAAGTCCAGTTATTTTGACTATAATGAATCTCATTAACATGCAGAGTATGACAAACCTATCAAAATTCTCCTTTCTACTCTGCTTCTTATCAACACTTTTCTGCAAACTGAAATTCTTGTTCTTTATTTGCATTGCAAGGCTGGGATGGCTGCAAGTTGATTTAAAGTTCTGGGACAGTGACTGTCTCCAGTAACTCCTATGCAGCGCTTGACTGGAAAGAGGGGAATGACTGTCTCATAGAGAAAAGTGTAGTGGCAAAGATGGGCAAATGAGTTGGAAGTTTCAATTAAGATGGCTTGGTGTGTGTTGTGACCTTATGTGGTCAGTAGAAATGTTCCACTCCCACTCTGCTGCGTTTTTGGGAAAGGATGAGAAAGAAAATTTTGATATCATTTTGATCAATGGAAGGTTTGTCTACTACAATTATAAAGAACATGAAATGAAAATCTAGCATCGGCTAAAATAGAAAATACTTGAGATAATATCCTCCCTATGATGAAATTCAGAAAGGGTTAATATTATGAAGTACTACATATAATCTAAATATAGGGAGGAATTAAAAGAAAGGTTGTTACTTGACATCTCTTAAGCCTGCTGGTATTCCTGTTGTTGTTATGAATAAAATTGGATTAATCTCTGTCTTATGCTCAGATGTTCACTTTCAAGATACAACACAAATTACAACATCTTGTTAAATACTTGCATTTCTACAATTAAAGAAGCAGTCTTGCCTGTGTAGCTGGGAAAGACAAACTTTTACTCGATAAATGCAACATTTCAAGGGAGTACCTTTTTTAGGTTTATTTACTGGAGCTTTGATATGTTACACAGTGTGGTTATTTTATACAGTAGTTTTGAAAGAGATTTTGTTGGAAAATTCTTTCTTTGACAATTAACCTTCACAGTAGCAGCTGGAAGGCTGTGACACTGAACTTGGATTTCCTATAGCTGTGTTGACAAGAAATGTAATTAAGGGATTGCAAACATAAGTGGAGGAGGCCTGTATGGATGTGAAAAATTATGGTAGTGTCAGTGATTTGCCTGAAAATTAAGCAACAGTCCACCACTTCTGTGACTGAAAATATACATCCTTTCTTTCAGTTGCATTAACTACAACCACCCTTCAAACACAGTAAAATATCTTTTGTTATTAGCACATATAGTCATTCTTGCAGAAGAACCTTCTAGAAAGTAATGTCTTCATGAAAGCTGAAGTTACTTTTTGGCTTCATTTTACAGCAGTGTATGATATGACAGGCTTAACAACTTTGATACCTTCTCTGAAACAGATTTTTTGTTAAATATAACATAGTTATTTGCCTAATCTAGCATTTTTAAATTTGTAAATCATTAAATTGCAATTTTAAGAGCATTTTTAAACTACTTTTGTCTCCATTAACTCTAGTTTTGGCACACAAAATTCAAAATAGAAACTCTTGCATTGGTATGTGTAAAAGCTCTCCACAGAGCATGTTTTCATATTTTACATGATTTACATATTGTGCACTTCCTTGTTTGCATGTAGAAACAGCCACTATAAATAAAAATCAGTTGCCTCTTCAATAGAAACCATGAACTCGTGGAAAACAAAACAAAATATTTTAGCAACTATGGTCTCCTGATTAGTCCTACTAAGACTCAGTTTAATTCCTTGCCTATGATCTCTGGCCTGGTGGATAGGAAACATTCCGTGATCCATGACTGCAGGCATGTCCATGGTTGGTCAGTCAGGAGAGACATTTTGTCTGTTGAAGACTTCATGGTTTCCTTCACCTGCTGCTCCCAGAGTTCTTCTCTTAGATGTCCACAGAGATATAGTGTTTTATGAAATTTCACCAGGCAGCGAGCAGGAAAGGTTTGGTGGAATTTTGAGTTCCTTGTTCAATGCCCACTGTTTGTTGAAGAGGATAAATCCAGCTTTGTTAGAAAGAGTAGCTACATTAACATGGAAAAGAAAATCAGATTTTTTATTACCCCATCTCATTTGAGCAGAGGTAATATAGACTAATTTTGTAACTTTTATATAATGATTTTGTGGTATTTTAGATGGAAATAATGGTTTATGATTAAGACATTTATCCCCAGCTTTGAATGGTAACACCATTAGCCTGTTATTTCCTTATTTTCCTCATATTTAAATATGACAAAGCACAATCAGAAGAAGGAAAATAAAGCTGGAGTATTTTCAATCAATACAGTAATTAGGTTAAAAAATTTAGATTAAGTTAATTTATTCTTCCAAGTGTTCTTTGTACTTTATTCTGTTTGAGGAATGTGATTAAATATGCATCACTTTTTCTGACACTGAACTGAAATCAAAATAAGCCTTTATCAGTGTAATTACAGCAAGCTCATACCTAGGAGTTTTGAGGTGAACACTAAATCATGTTCTTTTGTTTAAAACATCCATAAAATAGCATATAATCTGTGTGGAAGACTAATCCTTCATTAATTATATTTGTTTCTGTTAGTAGCTGCTTATTTTTAATCATTAATTATTAAGAAAAGAACAAGGCAGTAATCTGTGGAAACTTGACAGGATTATTTGTCTCAAGAGCTGTCATCTTTTTTTAGTTCCTCTAACCATTAGGCAGTAAAGGCAGTATTAAGCTTAAAAATGGATAGCTTTCAGTCTTTTTAGCTTTTTAAAAGATTTCCTTATTCTAGATAATTTTGGCTTACTGCTTAGATTAACCTTTTTTCTCCTTTCCCTGTGCTTAGTAAAAGACACCTGTCTGTGTCTGACAAACTTGAAGCTTCCTGTAAGTGTTCATACATCTGTTGTTCTGGAAAATCAACTTCACAGATGTATTGCCAGAAACACTGAATTTTTGTTTTGGGAAATGCCCAATTAGCTTTTGTAGATAGATTTCTTTTGACCCATTTTGGTTTGGTTTGGGTTTGTTAGTTTGTTTGGGGTTTTTTTGGCGGGGCGGGGGGGTGTTTTGTTTAGGGTATTTTTGAGGAGCTCAGAGCCTGCTTGTGGCAGGAGCTACCAACTTTCATTTCTGATTAGAGATGAAGGTTTTTTGAAGAGCAAGCACTAGTACTGTCCAGAACTGATCTCGAAATTGAGAATACCCAAAATATAAGGTTTGCTGGTCAGTTTCCTTCGATGTGGTATTCATGTACACTAAACATAAGTGAGTGCAAGCAGAGCAGGAAGAACTCACCTTCTGTACACTGTACAGTCACATAATAGTTTGGTCTGGAAGGAACCTTTAAAGGTTATCTTGTGCAACACCCCCTACAATGAGCATGGACATCTTCACCTAGATCAGATCACTCAGAGCCCATCCAATCTGGCCTTGAATGTTTCCAGCAAAGGAGCATCCACCACCTCTCTGGACCGTTTGTGCCAGTGTCTCACCAGCCTCACTGTAAAACTTCCTTCCTAATATGTAGTCTGAATTGACTCTCTGGTCTGTCACCATTTTTTCTTATCATCCCCCTTCAAGTATTGAAGGGCTGCAAATCTCCTGTTTATTTCTGTTTCAATACTCATTCTCTTCCTAGTGTGTAAGCTTTACAAGTATTCCAGTTTCCTTTTCATATGCCATGTTAATGCCCATTGTAGATGTGTTTTTATTACAAACTTAATTGAAAAAAGGGCACAAAAAATGGAAAATTGAAATCTGACCTGTAAACAAATCACTAACAAAATGGCTTATAAAAAGAGTGTTAATGAAGTGTCTTATATCTTTCTTCACTCTAGGGATAAATTTTTCTAGCTTTTTATGTTTTAAAAGAAATTGAAACCTCTCCTAATGCACGTAGCCAGTTGCATAAAATGATTTTTTGAATACTAGTCTGCCTTTTACCATTTCCACACTTCTGCCCTAAGGGTTTATTTTTTTTTCTTTTTCCTAAACAGAATGCTCAGTTCTGTTACATCTCCTTTCTGTGAAAATACACTTTTTTCTTCTTTTTTTGCCTTCTGAGGATGAAGTTTTTGGTAATGGATTTTATCTTTTGGAGACATATCATGTATCTGAGAGTTTAAAACCCTGAATATTTCTATATATTCGGTACTATAAATTATAATTTGGCTGTTTCCAGATATTCTGAAGATTTTTAGAAAAATATTGAGATTCAAGCTTCACTCATAAAAAAGTTATTTAGCTTCCATATGCTAATACCAGTACTAAGAACAGCATTTTATCAGTCATATGTACAATGTATTTTTTGAAGGCAGTGTTATCTGCCTTCTACGCCTATTTCAAACTTTAGAAGTGCAATATAATAATATAAAATGAGCATGCTAAATTTTCATCATGCAACAAATCATCTTGCATCTGTTCTGAATAGACTCATATTGATTTTTAATCCAGTGTTGTTCACTGTAGTGGTGGCCACTTACTAAGAAAATAGGAAAGATGAAAATTCTAAATACAGGAAGACATTAAAGGTTATAACGATTTAGGTCTCTATTCCATATGATATAGTCACTGTCCAGGAAATATATTTATCTTTCTGATGCAGTAAATGACAAAACTGTAAATATTCTCTAACTCTTGACAAAAAATATTTTGGAATATCACAGTTATTTTTGCACATTACTATCAGCTGTGTAGTATTTTGGCTTTAGATGGAACAGTCAAATTAGTCTGGGCATGTGTTTGTTATTGGAAAGAGCAGATCTAGGAAGAGGCTGACATTTTTCGTATCAGAAGAGCTTTGACATGGTGATGAACTATGGAGAAAATACCCTTTTCCCTGGGTTTTTCAAATCATCTGCAGTCAGATAACTTGGTAACTATTTGTCTTTTTTTCTCTCTCTTGAATGCAGCTTTGACAAAGTAAGCCAGGCAAAGCTGTTGTTTTTCCAGTTCATCCAGGCATCATTGCTGCTCAAGTGGTTTCCATGGGGAGACAAAGGGCAAAATCTGTCCCTCTCTCAGCACTGATCTGTTTAATGGAAAACCTTAGCTGAAAATGTCACTTTCATTGAGTTAGGAGCAAAGCTTGCTTTCCTACCAGAGTGGCTTTGGGTTGTATGTTTGTTTCTTTTTGCACCCAATTTTTACAACCTTTTAACCTCCAAAAGAAAAATGTATTTTAACTGAAACATCTTGGGATGGGAGTGGTGGAGATTTTTCGATTCCTCTGTGCACAGAAGCTGCTGTTCCATGGTGGCTTGACCCCAGAGAAATCAGCAGATAGGATACTACTAACTCAGGTTCCAGTTGAGCTAATTTAAGCCAACAGAGATGCTGCAAGAGGATTTGGACAGAAAGTATGGTGACATTTATTTATAACTTTTAGGTCCATTTAGTTCATATTGATCTTTAAGGTGGTGAGATTACAAGTGAATATTCTGCTGACCTAATTAATCTGTGTTAGAAGCACTAAACTTTAACTGTGCTTTTCCTTTCAAGTCTCATTTAAGAGTTCTAGTATTTTTTCCCACTCTTGTTGGTTTTTGCATTACTCCGACATAAAAATAAAGCTGCTAGTTAAGAAGCAAAAATTGAACATTCTTATAATTATTGAACAATTCATATAAATACTACAAGTGCAAAAAATGAGATATGGTATTAGGGACCATTTTAATTGTAGCTTTGTCTTCCCTTAATAGTGGAAATGGTGACTCATCTACAACAGAGAAAGATCCACTCAGAGTCCTTGAAGGTATAATTTCTGCAGTGCATGCAAGCGTTGAAAAAGGGTAAGAGCTTCCTGTATGGATTCTTTGGGTGAGACTTTGAAAGATGCTTCTCATGAAATCTTTGAAGGTACAATACTGAATATGAATGATTTTTCTTCATGGATATATATAATGGGTTTGCACTTAATTTTCTAAGACTTTATTCTGGAACAGGCTATCATTTTTCATGTTAGAAGTCTGAGCCCTGACAGAAGCCTTTACTTGATCATTTGGAAGAAAGCACTGAACCTAAAATTTAGATAACTATGTATTATAGTGAAATGAGAAAATGGTTTTTCAGCTGTGACTGCTGCAGATTGTATATCTACCAGGAGCATGTCACTGCTTTTGTTTTAATTTAGTTGATAAATTGCAAATTATAATGATTCACTTTCAGATATCGTAATTTAGATATCTAAGTTTGTCCATATTTGTAAAGTATAGTGCAGAAATAATTTCCCAAATGCTGTGTGATGCTTCACCACATTTTTTTCTCCTCTTTTGGGAATGTCCTTACTTCAGATCACATAATGGCCTCTATGTCTCACTGACATTTTCCATTTCACTTCCTGTAAAGAAAAGGAAGAAACAAAAAAAAAATCCTTTTGTTACCCCCAGATGTGCAAATGAAGAATTCATGTATAATAATGATAATAAGATTCCCTACTTTCTGGTCGCCACACAAAAACAGTTACACTATTTTTTTGAGGCTTCTGCAATGAAACTAAATGAGTTGAATGTTGGATACTGAAGTAGACTGAATTGATGTAAAGATTTGCCGTAAATATAATTTGCAGTATTCTAAGTTATAAAGGACAAGTCAGTACTATTTTATTCTGAGATACACTTTCTGGAGTCTTTTATTTGTATACTTCATCAACATTTAACTGCTGAAACAGTAGTCTGGAGTGAAAGTAATTATGATTGCAAGAGACTGTTTATATTCCTTTAAATATTTATTTATTAACTTAAAACTCAGCTACTCAATTTATGAAACAGAAATATTTTCCTCAGGAATACATATGTAAGCCTCAAGTGCACGCTCTACAAACTCTTGAAATATTCCAGCAAGTCCCTTTAATTCCCAGACTTTTAATTTACAGTTTGAATGCCACCTGTTCAGCAAAGGCATGTCTAATTCAGCTGGAGTTCTGTGCTAACAGCATCATTCAGACAATATTAAGCCTAAGTTAAATTGAAATCCCTGTAATATGAAAACCTCACATGTCAATGTTTATTATTTCATAGCTGCAGGACAGGTTAACTTGGTATTTTCTGTTTCATATTACTTTCTCAACTGTCTTGTTAAGACAAATAAGGGAACATTAGTTACAAATCACACTCCACCAGGAGCCCCTTGCTCGGCTTCTTTTTTTAAGAAAAAAGTTTGCTTGAGTTTGAAACATTACTGAAAGTTAAAACAGCATTTACTCATTTGGTATCTGTTAGTTTTTAGCCTCCAAGGGACAGCCCAGATTATTCTGTCTCCAGCTGTGAACTGCTTGGTCAGTTCATGGTGATCTGTGAACTGTGAATGCTTCCACACAGTTAAAATGTATTTGATAGAATTCACTTTCTGAATCAAATTATTTACTTAAGAGTTTTCCTAATTAACAAAGTCTGACCCTGAAACTTAGGAGTTTTAACCTCTCTCTTTTTTTTCTTTCTAAGGATTTTGAACTTATTACAATCATTATCATGCTAAGAACTTAGAATGATCAAGCTGGCTAGAGATGGTACAGGAAAAAAAATAGGACTAGAGCTGTGAATAGGAGAAAATAATTTGTGTGTGTGGAATGGAAAGAAAGGGCTTTTAAAGGAAGAAAAAGGGTGCAGGGTGACAGTATGAATAAGCATTCCAAGATAAGTGTCATACTAAAAATGTAAGCATTCAAGCTGGTTTTCCGTAAAATCAGATGGTGTGGTAGTACAGGCATCAGTCAGGCCTGTACCACCCAGACCCCATGAAAAGTCTTGGACTTCCAGATGCTGAAAGCCAGCAGCACTGTATGGTACCAGGGTAGTTTATGGGAGAATATGTAAGTCTACAGATGGATTCCTATGGTGTTACATGGTTGTTTGAAGTCCAGGAAAAGTTCTTCTGCCACACAACTATGCTCCTGGTTTACAAGGGTTGGTTTTCCTGCAGCCTCACAGAGGTCAGAGCTTCCATTTCCTGGTGTTAGGTATTTCTTACATCCTGAATGTGCTTTTTAAGTTTTAAAAATGCATGTAGTATTTTCATTATGATTATTACCTGAGACTGTTTAACACAGTATTATTTAATTACAGGGAGAAAATAGTTTCTTCAGATGACCTTCTGGAGTGGTTGAGACCTTTCTGTGGTGATGACTCCCTGCCAGTGAAGCCTCGCATCAGGGTATTGCAAATTCTGGAGCAAGCCTTCCATCTCAGTGATGAGGATAGCAAGCTGCTTGTGTACTTCAGGACACAGGCTGTTCTCAGAGCCTGCTGGCCTGAAACAAAGGTATTAATACTGATTGCTGCAAATTACAGCATTAAACTGTTGTGTGTGAGGATTACATAATGGATCACTGGTCTGCAATATATGGTTGTGATGCATCCTGCTGTCTGGAAACTAATCCTACTTTCCTTTTTAAATCAAACTTCTGATACATTCTGATTCTTTGGAAAACAAAGTTACATAAAAGTAAAGGACTTCTCTAATTTTTGTTTAGGATCAGGAGTACATGATACTGAACTTGATGAAACACTAGTGATTTTCCTCCATTTCAAACATTGACTTAGATGTTTTTGTACCTTCTTTCTTTTCTGACCATTTTTTTCTGTCAGTTTTATCTTCCATCTTTATCTTCTACTTGGTGTCACATTTGGCTCAGAATTAGAATGATAATTACTGGCCACTGGCCAGACTCTTTTAGTCTTGAGCCTTTAAATATTATTGTATGAATGTTTAGCAGTCTTGAAATCATGTGAAATACCTCTTGCTGCATGTAGAATTGTTCAGAAGCAGAGTTACTTTTTGTTCATTTTCTAAGTGCCTCTCCCTATGCCAAGACCTTATAGAACAAAAATAGAATATTTCTAATAGTTCCCAAAAAAATCTATGAACAAACCCACTTTATATTCATATAATACAAAAGCAATATCTCAGTTTTGACTTGCTGTGCTAAATTCATCCAAGGGAACAATCCTAATAAAAATCTTAAAAGGAAAAGAAAGTACTTATCTCTTGGTTTCTTTGGAAATTACTTTTTCTCTTGTATTTACAGTAATACCAGCATTTAACTCCTCAACTACTATGCAGGTGTCTGTGATTGGATTCTTCATTTCAATCCTCTGTCAGTATTTGTGTTGCCTGTGACCTGCTTTCCAATTCAAAATAATTTCCAATTATAAAACATTCAACTAGAGTATGTCTTAAGAAAACAAGATACAGGCATATAATAGCTTTCAGCCATGTTTGTAGAAGACAGAAAAAGAACCTGTATTTGACAGAAGCCTTATGAGACTCATTACAATTGTGATTTTACTTTAAATATTTATCAAAATTTTATTTTCTCCCATAGTTTTGTATGTCAGGATGTATAACTTTGCAAAAAGAAACTCTCATCCATTTGGTTACAAAACCTGATTTTAAGACTTAATTGAATGCATTTCATATGCTGCTGTTTCATGTGTAGCTCACGGCCCACCAGAACCCCCAGGGCTCCATCAGCAGAGCTGAGACAGCCACAGCTGTGCTGTCCCCACCTGTGCTGTTCCAGGAGCAGCACAGCTGTTAAACCTTGTGCAAATTTTGCTGCCTCACTCTTCCAGCCTGTTCAGGCCTCTCCATATAATCAGCTACTTTCGGTTTCCTGAAGGGATTTATAGAATACTCCTAGTTTGAAGCAGGAAAACCTGGTTTTCTTTTTGTGAGGGAAGAAGTTTGTACTGACTGAGCAACAGTTCATCTGCTCATCATAGAGCTGCTGATCACTTCAGTGCTTCACACTTTTCCTGATGAGTAAGCAAGTAGTGCAAGAAGATGTGTAATAAAGCTTGAAAAATGCACTAGATAAGCTCAAACCTTTCAGAGATAACTGTATGAAAATATGTACACAACACCATAATACTAATTTCTCTGTATATACTATTTATTGTTTAGCTAAGTGTAGAAGTAACTTTCATGCTTAACAATAGTGAAAGCAGTGCTTAAATGTACATACATAGAAATCATTGGTTATGCACCCCAGTTTCTGCTACAGAGTGCAATTATAAGAATCCTGTTGGAATATATTAAAAGTTATTCTCATTTTCATGTCAGCTCAAGCTCAGTGTGGTTGATAAGAACCCTTTCTTTGCTTCAAATATTTTGTGCTAGGTAACTAATGTGTTATTAGACAGCACAGTCATGTTGGCTTGTCCATTAGATACCTGTCACTGAAAGTCAAAGTTCTTCACAAATGTCCAAGAAAAGAAATAAGTGGGCTTAGATGTATTTATTTTGGATTTTTTCCTCTTTTAGTCAGCTGATGTCAAATGCAAGTCTACAAATTGATACGAGAAAAGCAAGTGATGGCCTTGTTTGAGGTCTTACTAAGTTTGCATATTTTGTGAACTAACAAACAAGGAAAATATAATCATAAAATAACAGATTGAAAACTATACATTTCCCAGTCCTTTAGGTATGTTAGTGGAACAAGAACGCTGCAGAAGTCAGTGCTTACATGGTTGCTGGAAAGCAAAGAGAGAGGTTTCTGTATGAGCTTTGGCAGAGCATTATGGTTAAGACACAATTTTCTCATGCAAGTTCACACTGAAGGTACGAAGACCTTTAAAAGCAATCCTGTTTATACAGGAGGGAGTATTGAAGGACAGCTTAAAAGTTTAATCAGGTTGCTGAGTAATCCTGGAAGAAGTAGTAAACAGGAGGAATCTCATCTTTCAAACTATGTCAGTCTGCCTGCCTTGTCTGTAGGCATCACTTTCACTAGTATCACTACACCTTTATCAATTTGGTCATCCTTTCTCATCCAGAAAAATAATTTAAAAAACCAATCACATCTTAAATAAGTGGGGAGGGAAGGGGCTGTGGATTGAATGCTTGTTTTAGATTTTATAGGAATGTATTTAAAGGTTGGTTTTCAGGGCTTTTTAATGAACTTTAGATTGCAAATAGGTCAAAAATGCATTCATTATCTTGCTTCCAGATTGTTGTATTATTACTTGTGTGGCATTTCTTACATGCTTTTGGGGGATCCCTCTTCTCCTATAGCAGTCCTTGGCACAAAAAGGAACAGCAGATATTATAAAGTATGAATATGGATTTCTATTTAATAAAGATAATTTTAATGATATTGCAGTGTTCAATTACCAGAAAACGTGTGAAAGCCACCCTCAGTGTGCCTACTAATCCTCTTAGACAGGCTTTGCATACATCAAGGAGGGACTTAATATTTAATTATGCTCTAGGTGCTGTAAGTAGTGGTCCCACAAATCAATGTGCTGGGAAACAGGCCAGCTCCTACAAAATTAAAAATGTACTTTATGGAAGCAGCTACCTATCAAACATTCAGAAACACAGTGATTTCCAGTTCTCTAATGATTAGTTAACAAAATTAAAAATTCAGGGGTCCTCATTTTTCAAAGGCTTGAGAGTCTTTAATTCACATTCCAGTAGCATCCCACGCTATGGAGGAGGAGGAGGCATGCCTTGTTTTAATCCCCTTGATGAATTTTATCTGAGCTCTTCAGGTTCTGTAATTTTCTAGTTAACTGGTGCATGAAAAATATGGGTCAAAATACTGGCTTTTTCTATATTAAAAAATGTTGGTGGGGGAAGAAAGACATCATTTAGAATGTTGGTATCAAAATTTATCTTTATTCATCTAAGATGGGAAATCAATTTCTTTTCAAATAGTATAAAAATATAGTCTGTAATGACTCAGTAGTGTCTAACAAGCCTGAAGTGTCAGCTAACAGGTTGTGTGTTTGTAGTTAGCTGTTCAGCTCAGTGACCAGTTACAAGGCATAGGTTACAGAAATGAGCTGGGGTTTGCCTCAGGAAGTTACAGGGGCACTAAAAAGCTTCTGGAAGTACACCAAGGCTTACTTTCATATACAAAGTTATTCATTGTGAAGCTTCTACAAAACACACCTTTTCTTAAAAGGATTGTTTCATTATTATGCAAATGAAAAATGTAATTACTACTTGCATGCCACTTAAATGCAAATAGCTTTGTCATTTAGAGAAGGTAATCTCATTTAGCCTTCTCCCTCATATTGTTGTATTATAGTTTTTTCATGATCTTGGGGTATAGAGAGCTGCTGAGGGCTAAATGTTCTTGAAAATTTGAAGGAATGTCTATTAAGGATTTAAAAGTGTAACTTTGGGTGCTTCTCTTATTTATTTTTTTCTAAAGTTTAGCTTTGAAATATTGACAGATTAATTGGTGTTTTGTGTGTGTGGGATGTGCCCAAAACATTTTCCTTCTTTCCTGCCTGTCTGGCAGTTGATGTATGGCATATGCAAACTTGTGTCTCAGCAACCTCAGTAATGTCTGCATTGACTTTCCGAGAGCTTGGGGTGACTGTCGAGACTCCGTTGCTGCTTTGTTCATATTTTAACCCTGTTAATGAAAAATGGTGTTTCTTCATACTAGTTCCTCGAGAAAAGTCTCAATGGGAATATCAATGTCCAGTGATTTTCATCTTTTTCCCATTTCCTCTTCTTATGTCATAGATTTAAACATGAGAAGTCCATTTTGTTGAAGCCATTTATCAGGTAACAGTGGAACGTGTATTTAGTTTGATCTGGCAAAACACAAGGGAAGGAGCTGTATCTGTTTTATCCTCAGCCATCTTTATTTGTGAAAAATGCTTAATTAGAAGAAAGATTTATGTTCCTATCAATTCTGAGTCAATTTGTTATGATGTTGTTTGTAATTCTAGAGACATTGTTTCTCTGCTGGTAATGCATAAAAATTAAGCTTAAGAAATTTAATTTAAGTTTTAATTAATATTTTAAAACACTAATTTCCACTCCTTGAAGATGCAATTAATCCATATGAAAACATGTGATTTTTTTTTTCAGGGAACATAAATTGTAGCGTGTATGATTAATTAAATACTTTTAGATGCAAATGAAATATTCTCCATTAACTACACAAGTATAGCAGATAACACAAAGTGTAGAGAAAAGCAGCAGTGTGAGTGCACACAAGTTTTGAATTGAGCCCTGGGCCCTGCAATGCTCTGTGACCAGTAGCAGTGGCTTCAAAGGAAGATAAGAATGTTCTGGAGTGGATTGATGGGGGATCATTCACTTTCTCTCATAGGTCTTTTGTAATGAAGGTTTAAGTGCAGAATGGTTGAAACAGTGTATAATCAGTTTTGATCCCAGAAAAATTAAGAGCTTATTAGCAATATAATCAGACTTCTGTTATTATATTTCAAAGAAATCGGTGGATAAACTGTGATTCAACCTTGGGTATCCCCTGCTAAATTTTCAGCCTTAGAACACACCATGCATCACTGAGCACAAAACATGCTGAAACTTTGTGAAGGAGGGATGCCATCCAGAGGGACCTGGACAAGCTCAAAAAGTGGGCCCATAGGAATCTCATGAGTTTTACAAGATCAAGTGCTGGTGCTGCACCTGGACTAGGGAAAGTCCTGGTGTCATCCTGGGGGATGAGCAAACAGATCAGAGCAGCCTGGCTGAGAAGGACTTGGGGGTGCTGTGGGTGGGAGGCTGGACATGACCCAGCCATGTGCCCCTGCAGCCCAGAAAGCCAAATGTGCCCTGGGCTGCATCCAGAGCAGCGTGGGCAGCAGGGGAGGGAGGGGATTCTGCCCCTCTGCTCTGCCCTGCCCTGGTGAGACCCCACCTGCAGGGCTGCACCCAGCCCTGGAGTCTCCATGAGCAGAAGGCTGTTGGAGTGCATCCAGAGGAGGCCACCAAGATGATTTGAGGGAGGGAGCACCTCTCTTGTGAGGAAAGGCTGAGAGAACTGGGATTGTTCAGCCTGGAAAAGAGAAAGCTCTGGGATGACCTAAATATGGCCTTCCAGCACCTGGAAGGAGTCACCAAAATAGATGGAAAAGGACTTTTTATAAGAACCTGAAGTGACAAGACAAGGGGGAATGGCTTCAGACTGGAAGAGAGTAGGTTTAAACTAAGTGGTAGAAAAAAAATCTTTACTACGGTCATGGTGAGGCACTGGAACAGGTTGTCCTTAGAAGCTGGGGTTGCCCCATTCCTGGGAGTATTTTAAGGCCAGCTTTGAAGGGGCTTTGAGCAACCTGGTCTAGTGGAAGTTGTCCCTGCCCATGGCAGGGGTGTTGGAACTGGATGCTTTCTAACGTCCCTTCCAACCCAAAACATTCTGTGGTTCTGTGACTTAACCTTTTTATGTGATTTGTTAAGTTTTGTGGTTTTTTAGGATATTAAAATCCATAAAATCAAATTTTTTATTCACTACACTTTTCCCCTTATTCTGTTGTTTACTCTCAGTAACCAATTCCAGTCACACCTCCTCCACAGCTTTTTCTCTCCATAAGTATCCTCTCCTCTATCTCAAAACCCACTGTGATATGTAGTACACCTCCTGAGAAAGATAATTGGAGAAGTGAATATGCTGTCCTTGTGGAAATTAAGACTCCATGGTTATGCATCCCAGCACCTTGATTGCTCTCTTGACTTCATCTGTACATCAACCAGAGGTCTCTGGATTTCATTCAGCGAGGCTCAGGTTACTGTTTTGACTTGATTAGACTAATTTAGCATATTTTAAAATGCAGTAGTGTTACCATTGTTACATTTTATTTGCCATCAGAGAGTCGTTTACTTACCTAAGACTTTTTTTAAAGTCTTTTGGAGGTTTCTTTTGACATAAACTAGCCTTGACAATCATTTGTCTGTGTTTTTGTCTTTTCCATGCTTGCAGTCTCCCCAAAACATAGTTTACGTAAACAAGGAAGCAGCCATAAACCCATGAGAAATTCTAATTTTTACCTTTACTATTTGGTTATAAACCGCTTTTTTTTTGTTTACATTTTTGGGTTTTTTTCCTCTTAGTAGATTATGCCCTTCAATGTTTCTAGTCAGGAATGTAGTTCTAAGCCCTTTGAAAATATAAGTAAATTGTAAAACTGTTTTTCTTTAGGCATTTTTAGTGTTAGTATCTTAAATGAGCGTGTTTTTATTAATAACTGTGACAATAGATGCTGTCCTTTTTTCCAAACAGTTTTCTTATTCCATCAGCCATTGTGCTTGTTGACAATTCTTATTTAGAGATCTGCAAACTCTGTATCATCTGAGTGACCTCACTCAGGTATTCTTAAAATAGTTCTTACTTAATAGGAATTTGTGATATTTCATGTTGATTGAGAGAGTGAGGGGCTCTTTTTCCACATTGCTGCTATTGTTACTCAGGGACCCAGCTGTCAAGACTGTGACTGCATCAACTACACCAAATCAAAAAGAAAACCACCAACTGCAGTGCTTCTGTAATGCCATTTGGTATGACAGGTGCTGCCTGCCCTATTCAGATTATTTTTATGGCTGCAGCAGAGCGACTCACTTATTTCAGTTTTTACAACTTAAATAATTTTGTGATAACCATCCACCTGGTATTTTATTTGCTCCTGCCTAGATCATAACAACAATGAAGGAATTCTTCTTCTTTTTTAACTGGAAAGAGTTATAATACTGAAAGAGTTAAAATACTGAAATAACTGGAGTTGACAACAGTCTTCTGTTCCTGTAAGACAGTGTCTTAGTTTAGTTGGAGTCTTTCTTTTTAGAAATACATCTTTGACTTTTCTAGTCCTGCCTATTTGCAGGAAGATGTTTTGGAAGTACTAATTCTGAGAATGTTTCACTTACATGTAAACAGCTTTTAGAAGAATTTTTCTTTATTAGCAAGAATTGCAGACTTTGGTTATCAAGACAGCAGTTATGCATAGAGGTGAATACTGTGAGCTTGTGGATGCTTGTGGATGCTGCTTGATGGTAGTGATGATTAGAAGGGAAAATTAGAAACCACTTGTGTATGATATGAAGGAAATGGCTGAAGCTGAGTTAACAGTTTAAAAGACATCTATAAAGATGAAAATCTTGTAATTTCTGGGCTGGATCTTCTAATGCTGTTGTCTGGTCTGTTATTTATATAATATATAAATTCTGAATTACAAAACAACGATTAGTAGTTGATGCATACACAGAAGATTACTTAACGTGCCTGTGAGTCACTCACGTTGCACAGGTGTTAGTTTTAACTATACATGCATCCAAATTTTTACATATTAACACACACCTGGTCAAGATACAATTTAAATAATGTGTGTTAGTCCTGTCTCTTTCAGTTCCATCTAGCTAGCTATAGGAGTCTTTCAAAAGCATCTTTTTTTTTTTCATTATTTGCTGTTATTCTCCCTACCAATACCTATGTACAGTCCTCAGAGGTTTTCTCTGTACTTGCAGATTAGGACATAGTCTCCTGCAGAATACAAATGAATGGATTTTGTTTTCTGCACGAGTTACTCATTTTTATGCATTAGGCAACACATTTGTGTTTATTGAATCTATATGCATTTCTTAGTGAGCTGCATATGAAGCAGATAAAGAATTAAACAATATATAAATCACTTCAGAAGAAAAAAGTTCTTGAGTATTTCTATAAGAACTCAACATGTGGCTGAGCCTTAGTTTGATTCATCACCAGTAGGCTTCTTGTTGATTTGTTTTTTTAACTTGAATCTCATAACTTGCATGTCTTGTACACTGGCTTTAATTTGAGCAGGATTTTACCTGTTCTATTATGTGCATCTCTTTAGTTTCTGCATGCAGCAAGCTTGCATATGTGCTCAGAATTCAGTAATGGTTTTAATATGTGAAGCCCAGCTCTCAGGAAAGTGCAAGAACGCCTGACTTCAGAGTTCTTCCTCCTCTGGGATATAAGGCACGGGTTGTGAACAGTGAGTTTGTTCATGCAAAACTCTTGATTTCAGTTTTAATTTTGAATTTATTGCTTTAAGACTGTAGTTTTGATAGCAGACACTTCCCTCTGCTCTGTCTGCCAGTGTTTATGGCTTTCAGTCTAGGTCAGAGCCGCCCCTGGTCAGTGAGTTCAGCTCCTGGCCCTCACAGGACACCCCAGGAGTCACAAGTCACACCCTGTGCCTGAGAGCACTGTCCAAACACTTCCTGAGCTCTGTCAGGCTGGTGCTGTGCCCACTTCTCTGGGGAGCCTGTTCCAGTGCTCCAGAGAACCTTTTCCTAATATCCAGTCTAAACCTCCCTGACACAGTCTTTGGAATGTGGTTGGGGATTTTTCTATTTTTTTGTTGGTTGGTTTTGTTGTTTTTAAGTAACCATCCCTTAATAAAACTTGCTTTGCATTAACTGGGAAAACTCCATAAGCATAGCCTCACAAAAAGCTGCTTTCAAGCAAGGGAATTTAATCTGCAACAAACTGGATCATGTTCTAGCTGTTGTGTTTTTTCATTAAACAAGAGCTAAATCCTGTCATTATACAGGACCATTTTGTGAGGCCAATGAAACTGGTTTTTAAAGTTGCCATGTCTCAGCTGTGACTTACTACCACATAAACTTCCATTTACCAAAATGTGTTGAAAGTAGAATTATCAAAGTGTGAACTAGGCTAGATAGAGAAAGCAAGATCAAAACAGCCTATTCAACTCTGACAGGCTCCTTTGCCCTTGACTTTCTCCATCCTGTTTATCCTGGCCCATATGCTGGTGGACCAGTGGCTGAATGATATTGTGGTTTGTTTTTCCAAGCCTGTTGTTAGTCTCCCCAGCCTGACCCTGTTATGTCCTAGAGGATTTTCCCCTCAATCACAATTTACAAGATGTTTAATGTGGACTTTTTTAAAAGAAATCCTAGTTTAGAAATAATGGGATGCTGGTGTATGTTGCAGGGTATAGCACTTTTGGTTTTGCCTTGAAAAAGGGTTTACTGTTGCTCTAGCATGTGAAAATCTTGAATAAGATGTTTAATACGTGCTTGTGGTTTTGCATTGTTTCACAAGTATATAATGTGTCTAGCATCAAAGCTGATAGGATTTCTAACATCTTGAAACAGTTTGAAGATGATGAAGTAAATAATAGCCTTTAAAAACTCCTAATCTTACATGTGCAGAGTCAGTAGCTGTGCAATTTCAGGAAGAGTTGTGTAGTGTTGAAGATTGTTTTTGGGGTTTTTTGACTGATTTTTGCCATTTGTGTTCATATTAGGAATAATTGACTTTAAAATTTCTATTTGACTTGTAATTTTATATGTCCTTTTTACAAAGCTTTTAGCTTTGCAGCCTTGTACTGGAGGTAGGTTTCAGTAACTTATATTTGTGCAGACTTTCAGTAGCTGCATAGATACCAGCAGAGCAGGGAATGACGGATTACAGCCTGTCAAAGGAAGGACTGCTTTCTCCAGTGGCCAAACCCTACTGGCCTGTTGTATAGGAAGGACAGTTTCTTTGCTGATTTAGTTAATTAGATTGTGAGCTCTTTGGGGCAAGGCTGCTGAATTTTTGAGCTGTGAACAGCACATCAAGATGGCAGTTACAGGAATGCAATCAAATTGCTACCAATCCTTTTAGTTGTTGTTAATAAACCACGATAAGCCCTGTCTAATAAGTGGAAATTTTAGCATCAGTGTTGCCTATTTCAAATTTGAATAAAATCTTTGATGTCACATCTGCCTATTACTTTGAGATGCAGCACAGATAAATTCTCTATCACTACAGCTTGGGCAGGGGGGTGGGGAGATGTATGAAATCAGCATTTTAGAAGGAAGTTCTGAGAAATTGCAGAACAATTGTCTATTGTAGCAATAAGGGACCAGTCAAATGCCTGCTTAGTGCTTCTATTTTGAATGCCATTTTAATTCAAATTTATGCTGCAGTGTTGAACATGAACATATTTTGAAATACTTACATTTACCATCTGGTAGATGTAATAAAATTAATTTTATAATCATGTAAAACAGTAAGATTTTGGTTGCATTCCTTGGTAATGGTAAATTTTTCTGCCTTGAGGACAGGGAGTTGCTTTTAAGCATGGATATAGCTTTTCTCAATAAGCAAGCAATTATAGTGAAAATATTTTTCTGATTTCATTTATAAACATCGTTATAATTTATCTCCTTTGTAGTCAGCAAAACCTGTTGATGAAAGCTGTGGCTCTGTCACACTGACACAGAGTAAAAATTGAATTTCCAGAATAGATACCAGTGGGCAGAGGGAGGTCGGAGTCTGTCTGCATTAGTTTTCCTGCTCACCATTCTCATACAGAAATAACATTTTTCTGTTATCTCAGAGAGAGAGTTGAATTGACTGGATCTTTTTATTGGCATTTCCATTTTTTTTTTCAAACAAAAGGCACTCTCATCAACCAAGTCAGTCAGCACCAGATTGTCAAATTAAATAGCATTAGCAATAAAGCATTTACAGGTCTATCAGATGTGTCTGTCCTGTTGGATCAGGAGACCATTACATTAGTGGATATCTGTAACTTAAGGACACAGTTCAGAAACAGCAACATTTCAAAGTTGCTGTAAATACTGGTTTTAACTTTGATTTCAGGAGTGAGATAATGTACCAAACTGAACCACTGATTATGCAGTGTTTTAGTTTGGTACATTATCTCACTCCTCTGCCATGCCAGAGGCTTTTTTTTTTATCAGTCATGTGTGATTTCCACAGTTTTATTAAACTTCATCATTCTTCAAGTGCATCATCTTACAGTTTTTGTAAAACTTTAGGTTTCCAGAAGCTACATAACTAACTTGTGAGGCAACTTTTCATATTTGGACTCCTTCATCCATACCACAGGTGATGAGTATGAATCAAATAACAAATCTGTAGAATAACATTATGATTCAAAACTTAGTGCATTGAAAGTCAATAAACTGAGTGCCTTAAACATTTTGGGCATCTAATAGGATCTAATCTGTGAGGAAAGAGTCTTGTAAGATAAGTCCAAAAGATTTGATCATAAGGCAGAAAAGTTGGATTTATTTGAAGAGAAATTTTAGGTGCACCAAGTTTTTAATTCAACGCTGAATCTCTCATAGGCTATGACAAGCTCATGCTGTTTGTGAAGCCAGTATTTTGCTTTGTGAATTTCCTGTATGATTTTTTTTAAAGGAACCATTACCATATGCAGATGTTTGTATATTCTCGATTCTGAACATATGTAGTCCCTCAGTAATGAAATTGTGTGTTTTAACAGTTTAACATAAGGTTTGGCTTTACTTAATTTGTGTTTTGTTTTATAATCTATCATGAGGATAATTTCTACAATTAATTCCCCTAATTGACTTTCCCATTGTAGTAAATATTTGTGCAGCCTTTTAATGAGAAACATGATGCCAGCTGTGTTCTACTGCCAAAGAGACTGCCTGAAACTGAGGACAATCAAGTCAGAATTGAGCAAATCTGTTGTTAAAACTGAAAACCCTGCTTCCCTTTTCCTTGCTTTTGTTGTTTTGTGGTTTGTTTGATTTTTTTATTCCACTTGTTTTTCATATTTCTTTCGGTTCATCTGAAGTTCATGCCTAGCTATGGACCTCATTATTCTGTTTATTGACAGGTTCTTTACAGGCACTTGTGTTAAGAGGGCTCTGAGCAGTTCATGGTGGGTTATCTTGGCATGATTAACCTCAGAGTGATTTAGAAAGATATTCTGGGGGTTTGTTTAAAAAAAAAAAAAAGAAGGGAAAGCAGAGCGCTATTGTCCCAGTACCCTGTTTACAACATTCAGAGTCATCTGAATAGATCATCCAGAATTGCTACAAAGAGAGTGTTCAATTAAAAGTGGATTTTTTTTTATTCTATTATTTCAACAAAACAGAGATGACTAGCCACAGCACCTCATCTCAGCTAGCTTTCACTTTGTGAAGGTGAAATTTCTACCTTATTACACAGAG
Organism: Ammospiza nelsoni; assembly: GCF_027579445.1. Classification (NCBI taxonomy): domain Eukaryota; kingdom Metazoa; phylum Chordata; class Aves; order Passeriformes; family Passerellidae; genus Ammospiza; species Ammospiza nelsoni. The sequence continues at coordinate 77,437,387 of NC_080635.1, forward strand.
CTTACTCTGTTTCTGCAGTGGGAGGTATCTGCTTCCTCACTGTGCTCTCCCCAGACTCAGAAAGCAAAGACAGTAATACAGAGCAAAATTTAAGTTCTCTTAAATTTTCTCTGTGTGTTTTATATAGATCAATCCATCTGTCTGTCTAGATATATGTATGTATATACATACAGACACATAGTAAATATAAATGAAAACCTCATTCCTATGTGCTGTTTCAAGATATTGCTTCCTTCTAGCAAGGAACTGTCACTGAAATCTCTCTTGCTTCACATTAAAGGGAAGTGACATGCATCTAAAATGTCATAAAAAGAGTGAATTTTCTCTAGTCTTTTAAAAAACACAAATCATTAACACCATAGAAAGTTCACTTAATTTTTATTACTCTTATTGAGAAACATAGGTGACTTGAAAAAAATGCCATTGTAGAGAGAAATGCTGCAGAAATGCTCTCTTATTTGAGAATAGAAAGGTAATTCTTCTGATTGACTTCAATTGAATTAGCATGTGTTCTGTCATGAGCAATCATGTTGCAAGGATCTAGCTGTCCAAAACACAAAATTATGGTGCTAGATGAATTAAGCTCATAAAAAAATGTAAACCAAAATTTGTAAAGATGCATTATTAGGCTGAATTCCTGGAAGTCAGTTCATGTTGAGTAGGATGTGTGATCTGCTCTCTGCTACTAGTAGGGGACTTTCTCTGATGGCTTTTCTCATGTATTCATACTGTCTTTGCCATTTATTGCCATTTTTATGATTATCATCAGAAAGATCTTAAAATTTAGTCTGTGTTTTGAAGTAATGTGCTGTTTGTGAAGATATAGTAAAATGTACTCAGTGGGCCATCCAGAATGGTATGTACTTGGTTTCAGTATATAAAGAGCTAGTTTTCTGAGAAGAGGTTTGGGGATGGGTAAGCAGTGTGAGAGCTTCTGTTGTCTAGCTAGTACTTAACTTGCTAAGATGGTGAATTTTTTGGAGCCTTAGAGGTTAAACTCTTCTGTTTCTTTTTTCCTTTTTTCTTTATCTCCTTTCTCTTTTCAACCTTGCCATTTCAATATCTAGTATTATAATACTATATATTATCAAGTATATATATTACAAGTGGGTAACGGATGTCTGCTATGTGACATTTGCAGTAAAGAAAAATATTTCAAGTGGACAGATCTAGGGAACATTTTTCACTATCTGAAATGTATGGTGCTTTCAGATATGCTCTGGAGACAGAACCAAACAGTTTTTCAACACTAAATATTTTAAAGTCACAGATCATGTAGGCAACTCAATAAATGCATCAGTAATGTTTGTTTTCCAGCCTCTTTTGAAAATTTGCCCTTGATTTATCAGAGCCACTTTGAAGAGATTGGGATGCGATCTTTAATCTTTCAGAGTAGCTGTAGAACTAAGGAAGACTTGGTCCATGTTTGATGTCTTAGAACTACTTGGGCTGAAACAGAAAAGTTAACATTTAATGCTGTGTATCTTCAGTAGAATTATAAGATGAAACTGAAGTGCTTGATATTCTGAAAGTTTCTGGACTCTGGAAGAAAAGTTCAGCATTAAAATGTTAGTAATAAGAGGGAGCTACTTTGTTATTGTAGCAAATAATTGTTAAACTCTAAAAACTTGTGTCTGTCAGGTAGGCAGTGAATTGTTATTCCGTTTGCAAGAGCCCTCCTGGTGTGATATCCAAACTTTTAAACAGCAGTTATTTCTTATTTAGTAGCAAGTTGGTTCTCATTTACAGCACCCGTCCTTCGACAGTCAGACCTTTTACCCTGCATATATTTACCATGAAACTGCAGGCAGTAATTACGTTTAAAAGAACCTGTCATCAGCTGGAGTGAATTCAAGTCCAGGCAAAAGCTGCAGGTTTGCAACAGAGATAGGCACTTGTCCCAAGACAGAATTGTCTGGGAGCTGATAGGGCAGTGCGGTTTTTTTTCCCTTAGGTTCAAACACCTGTGCAGAGAAATACTGTATTGTTAGCAAGCGTTCTTTGCTGGGGAGATTAATTGAGAGGCATCTTTCAAGGCTCTTTTCTAGGTGACAAGAGATATGGTGCTGTAAATTTAGACCAAACTATTGAATTTTCATGGATGAGGGAGAGTAGTACATATTAGGAAAGCACTGGACATAGCCATTCTTTGAAAATGTGTGTGTATATGTCCAAAAAAGAAATTTAAGGAATTTTTGTTTGTTTGAAGAAGACAGAGATCTGATCCTCTAAACTAATCAAAGAATGTACTTGTGTGAGATTACGTTGTTCTAGGAATGTCCACCTAAGTCATTCCACAGCTTCTGTGTTCTCGCATTTTATTTGCATGTAGTTGAAAATGAGAGATAAGAAAATGGGTTTCTGGGAAAATTATGTTCACTGTGTTTCCTGCATTATTTTGGAACAGTGATGTTCTTCACAGATAGTTTAGCAATTGCTTTTGAATCATTGATTTCTGGGGGTAAAAGAATAACCTGGTTTAGTTAGTTTATTTTTTGTCTCTTTCAGGTAGAGATAACAGATATTGAAAATGAAGAAAAAAGATACCATCTCTTCCTGGGACTTCTAGAGTCCAGTCAGAGTCTGTCTGAGTTTCAGCACTTGGTCCTGCTGCTTCAGGCTTGGCCGCCAATGGACAGGAGCAATGGGTGAGTGTTTCTTCAAACAGCCATGTAAGAAAAGAGTTCAAAGTCTAGCTTGATACCATGTTGTTCTCAGTCCAGTAGCTGAATGGTCAGTGGCTGGTAGGAGTGCATCCTTTGGAAAGGGTCATACTGGGAAGAATAAATGGTTAATTTAAAGCAGAGTTGAATCAATCCATTTCTTGTAAAACCTGTATATACACATGTGTAGTCTCTGTGATGAAGGAAGGCAGAAAAACATTTTATTGCCTGAACTGTAGCACAGGACAGTGTTCTATCTACTTATAATTTCAAGCTACATGTTTTGCTCTTGTTTTTAGCAGTATAAACAGAGTCCATAAAAAAAGAACAGAAAGTTCTGACTGTTCTTTATATTCAAAGTTACACTTTGCAGAACGGCCTCTGAAAGGTGATGGATGTGGCAGGCAGTCTGCAGGAGGCCTGGGAGGGTAATGGTACCATGAAATGGCACTTCTCTTGTCTAGATCACTACCTGTTATTTCTGTCTCTGAATAAAGCATCTAAACCAATTTAAGATTAAAACAATTATAAGACTTCAGAATTGCACTCATAAAGTGGATATTAACTGGAAGAAGTAATTTGGAACATCCAGACTATAGGCAATAAAATGTTTTATCAGTTCTTTGGGTTTTTTTCTGTGACTTTCTAAATAGATTTGAAAGTATAGAATACAGCAGCTAAATTTTTAAACTATTTTTTTAACTAATCACTTCTAAGATACAAGTATTCAAATAAACTCGTGTGGAGAGGCAAGGATCATGTATCTTTCAGAGAGCAGTAATATTAATAAATTTTTTGGCTAGCCATGTCTGACAGTAGTTAGGTTAGAGTTATTTAAGTGGTATTTATGTTGGATTACTTAGGGGTATTGATTACAACCTATCTTAACTTGGGGACTACATTCACACACAAAGTGTTTATGTACATTGATTTTTCAGGAAAGTTAAGGCTTATCTTTTTCTGAAAAGTAACTATCTTATGTTCGTGTAGAGAACTGGTGGGTTACAAGGTAATCTGTAAAAGTTTTTCACATTCAAGCTTGCACTTTGTTTGGAATTTCTGGATAAGCAATAACCTGAATTCTTTAGTGACAGTTTTACAAGCCAAAAATTGTTTTCAGTACATTAGGAATTACAAGGACTGCTGTGGGATCTGTCACAAATTCATATTTCAACTTCCATTTTAAGTTTCAGTTTTGATTGTAATTGAAAATTGGATGCCTCAGTGTGTGGGAACTGTCAAATTTTTTATAATCTACACACTACCTTTAACCAAAATCTAAAACTTAAAGAACGAAAGGTCAAGTGAAATACTGCTGCAATTAGCAAAATCTGTTTTCTTTGTGCTGAACAGAAAGACGAAAGAGTTTGTGAAAGGAGAGCCCTTCTTGTATATGGGCAGTTCTTGTCTACCGTTCTGTTACAGAGTACATTAAAAAAAATACATTATTATATCTACCTTATTATATCTACCTCTTGGTGTTACGATCCTTCAGTCTGACTTCATCCTTCCTACAATGAAGACCAGAAAGAAAGAAAGAAAGAAAGAAAAAAGGTGTAGTCACAACTAACTGTGGATCAGATTTCAGAGTGGGGGATACCTCTTCCACTTCATCAATCTTGGAAGTGAAAATTTCTGCAAATACCTAGGTCACCTGTATCATAACTCTTTTAGAGTCCAGAGTAGTTGTTATGGCTCCTAGGCAATTACACAGTCACAGTTCTTCCCTCTTCTCCCCGTTCCATAATTCCACGTTAGCAGCATTCAGCTTTGCTTGGCAGCCTAGGGGTTTATGTATGTATGTGTGCATGTGTTCCTGAACAGCCGATCTTTAGGATGATTGGGCGTAAAGAACAGGAACTGTTTTCTTAGTGGTATTTTCAGCCATTTCATTTTAAAGCAAGTTGTATTAACAAATTTATGAGCAAAGAGGCAAAGAGGAAAGCACCAAGAAGTTAAAACTATATGTAATAACATGTTTGTTTACTCTTTACTCTTTTTTTCCTCCTCTCCTTCAGAAGGAGGGTCATTATTGCTTATTGTTTCCAGCCAATGTAACAATCCTTACAGGAACTGGGGAATTTAAGTGTGAGTCATGTGAATACTTAGAATTTAGGTTTTCAACCTAGCAGTAAATACCTAATACTTAGAATTGAATATAAAGCTGGAAAACACAATTTACATTCTGTAAAAAGTTTAAAAGGAAGGAGAAATAAAAGAACTAAGATTTGAGGGAGTTTTTGGTAGGCTTTTAATTTTTGTAACCTCTGTGTTAGTAAGTCCATACGTAATGGTTTTTTGAGTTCTTGTTTTCTGAAACACTCCAGGTAAAATAATACTTATTATCACAAGTATGATTCTCTTCTTGTCATAATATGCTGTGTTTACTGTGAGAAAACAGAGAGGTAGTTTGGTTGTTTCAGTCAGCATTCAAAGCTGTACACTTCTTAAAATTTTATTTTCATTCCCCTGTTATGCATGCATGCTTCTCCACCCAGATGGCTCCTAGTCAGGTGTCATTTTAAACATTTCATAAAGGTGTTTCTTAAAAAAAAATCATTGACAGTACCTGAAGCTCCGCAGTCCTTTGGAACTTGCTGCCTACATTCAAAAGGCATTTTTTATATTTATTATAAATATTGATAAGGTGTTTTGGAACTGAAATAACCCCAGTGTTAGAGACTCAGTACTTTAGTTCGCTTTTTTAGTCTTAATCCTGGTTTTTCCTCTTTTGGCGTTGGGAGAAAAATGTAAGGTGTTTCTGCTGTGGTTTTGAAGTAATTGCATTTTTCATGATGAGAAATAATTTTTTTACAATTACAGTTACTAAAGTAAAATTCAGGAGAGAAGAAAACTGAATTTTTCCTATTGGTATCAGATTTTGGTAACTTAATTTTGGTTTTAATTAGAGATAGCAGATAGTTGTTAATAGAGCACAGGAGTTATAAGGAATTGTGATGAATAAAGCTTTATGTATGTAAACTATATAATCTGATACTTAAATAAATTTGCATATGGCAGGCCTTTGTGGCCTTGCATATTTCCATTTATTTTTGTGTTTTGTAGTGTGATTTTTTGTTTCCTTCTTCTGATGGAAAATTCCTAGAGATTTTCTTAATGTGCTCTGGGGGCAGCAGCTGTAGAAATGGAAATTGATTTTGACTCTGAGCCTCCAAGCGAGAAATGGATCACAGAGCAGGAGCTATCCCTTTAACCAGTGGCAAAGATGGAGTTTCAGGGATTTTTTCCTTCTTCTGCCATGATTCACAGATTCAGTGCCTCATGTTGTGTTTGCTGAATAATCTGGCATCTTGGGGTTCGACCCATCACATTGAAAGGAGCAGAGAGGAGGAGCTCTGCTGTTCCCAGCCAGACTTCTGGCAGCTCTGTGCTCAGTGACTGTGACTGATGGAAAGGCTCAATTAAGTTGTCAGAAGGAAGAAAGACAATGACTTCTATTTAATTTGCATTCAGAGTTTCCCACTCCTAGCTTCTCTGTCTGGTTTTCATGTTGGGCTGTAATGACAGCTGCTTTTGGGGCTGCCTTTACTTGTTTACAGTGTGTACTTTTGGAAGTGGACGATGAGCAGGAGAGAGCTTTTATGTATGAAACAGTAGATATCTGTGGTTGTCCCCTCCAGAGCTGTCAGGCAGACACACTTGGTATGTCAATCCAAACAGACTCTCTTAACAGACTCCATTTACAATTATATTAATGTGTTGCTTTAACAATTGCTGCAAAATAATAACTTGGAAAAGCAGCACTTTGACAGCACTTTACTGCTTCTTGTCACATGTACTAAATGAGTATCTTAATTTTCACTAAATTATAATACTAAATTGCCACTTTTGGTCCTGCTGTGAGTTGGTTTTTTTGTTCTTCTTTTTTTTTCTTTTAAGTTAAAGTGGAAAGTTTACCATGTCTTTGGGATGCTGATTACTGACCAGAGAAATTGATGGGGTGATTTTTAAAATAGCTCTTGTGCCTTCTTAAGTTTATGCACAGATGAACATAGAGTTTGTGTTATTGTGGCTTAATAAAATCATTATGTAAGCTGTAACTGTGCATGCTTTTAGCCCACTGTAGGTGGGAATTGAAATGCATCAACTTAATTTACATTAGAAAAATGGCAGTGTAGGTGTGTTCCAGTGTTGTGCTTTGTGCTATCAGTTAAAAGTGGTCTGTTACCCATTTCTGTCACTACATCCACTCCTAGCCAGTACACCTGTTCCTAACAAAAGTATCCAAAATATCTCCATGATCTACCAAATAATGACTATAGGTGAAAAAATGTAAAAATGTCGCAGCAACAGGAAAAAACTTCACAGTAAACACTGTGTTTGCTATCCTGCATGATGAAATTTACTTGTATCTACTGTCTGCCATCTGTTTATGTCTGATTCTGTAATGGTGACATAGCATGAGGTTCTGTGAGGAATTAAAAGAACATTTTAGATATGTAAAACAAATGTAACTGTATTGATATCTACTAGCAGAGTTCAGATGCAAGTAACTTCACTTCCTTACCCTTTTTGGATGGGCTGTGGAGAAAAGTTTATTTTTGTCTATACTCATTCGACCTGAAAATTAAAATGTGAATCTGCCTATATAGTTTCCTCTCAAAAGCAAGAGACAGATACTTGAGAAACAGAAGCTGTTAAAATGTGATCAAAGCAAACAAAATTAGGAATGCTGGATTCCTGTCACCCCTCTCTTGATACCACTCTGCTTGGGAAATTAGCTGGTGTGATCAGTCTTTATCTGGTGTCTAATTCCTTAGGGTTTGCAATAAGCATGTCATAATTCCATGTAATTTAAATTTCTTTGTTGTATTGAAAGAGTGATGGCATTATGGACCGTGACTTGTCTCAAAACTTTAATGTTTCTTTCATGAAGTTGTGCTTTTAAGTCACATGAGAAGCAACCTACAGAAAATGCTATATGTATATTTATATTTTATATGCATCTCTTTTTTTACTGGTCAGATCATGCACAGATGATAATCCATGGGTGAAACTGGGGACTTTTATGCTGCAGAAGTGCCCACCTGAGGAAAAGGAGAAGACAGGAAATGAAATTCTGAAAATTTGCCGTTCTTTGTATGAAACAAAGCACATGCTCCCTGTCAAGGTAGGTTTTAACTTTGGGTGTCATGTTTATGAGTCCTGTTTCAAGGTCCCAGCCACGGGTGAGATGTTGCTGTAGTGGATGAAGTCCAATGGAGAGCTAACAGCGAGGCTGAGAACTGGATTCAGTCTGTCTTGAGAAGAGTTGACTGTGGGAGATCAAGTGTTTAAGTAGTCAAATGAGGAAACAAGGAGAGGAATTAGTGAGTCTCTTTTCAGACATGCTCAGTTATGGGACAAGAGGCAATAGAGACATGTTACATCATCAAAAACTCTCATTGCACCCAAGGACAACATTTTTCATCTTTAAAGTAGTGAAATATTAGAATGGATCTATCTAGGGTGGATGCCTAGAAGAGACAGGGAGAATCTACCTTTGTAGGTATTTAGGTCTTGAGTGGATCACAGGCAGTTTGATTTTGTTGGACTTGCTTCAAGTTGGAGGCTGGTTGGATTAGCTGATCTTTATAAGTCTGTTTCAGTATAAATTATTCTGTAATGTATTTGTAGAAAGGCTTTAATAATCTATTATCATTTAAATCAGTGTTGCAAAGATTGTTACTTGAATTTTCAGTAATTCTCTTACCAATAAATCCTTAAAGATTTAGTGAGGAACCCCTGAAAAACATGGCGATTGAAAAAAAAAATACAAGTAATTGCTAAGTAGTAACTATGATATTCTAACTTGTCTTCCCTAAGTATGTATGTATACTTCAATACAAACATCTCCTCAGTATAAAATTATTGGAAGTGTTTTGTATGTAAACACTGTATATTAATGAAGACAGACTGGAGAAGTTCTTAATAAACTTCACACAATTTCAGAGTAGTCATGCATATTTTTAGTAGGCTGATTAATCTCGTATAATTATCTTTATGCAGTCACTGTCTGTAATAGAAAACAGCTGATGTTAGAAAGAGAAGCAGAATAAAAACAACACATTCTGTTTAAAATACAGACAGGTGGGTGTGTGGGTTTTTGTTTGTTGTTTGTATTTTTTCCTAATCCAACACACTCATCTGAGTCAAGTTCTGAAATCTTTGTAAAATGTGATTCCAGAAGGTGGCAGTAAACTGAAATAATAAGTACATTTACTAATCCCACCAAAACTCATTGCTGGAAGGCAGGTCCCTGGGACTGGTATAATTATATGTAACTTTTCTTTGTAAGGTGCTGAAATGATACATTATAGCTTGTAAACTCATAATCTTAGTCTGCATGGGAGTAGCTGAATTTTGTTGAAGTAGAATGTTCTGCCTCACCTCAGGGACTGAGGGAGAAAAATCGCCGTGAGTGTCACTGTCATACAGCAGTCAGTTCACCAGGAGTTCTGCTCAAGGAGGGTCATGGTTTGCATTTCTCTTAGTTGAGTAAACTTCTCCATGATCTCCATGGCAAGTCACTGTTTAAACAGAGTTTTGGTATTGATATACAGCTTTGGTTGGAAATGCCTTGCTTTGTTTTTTGGTTTTTTTTTTTTTTTTTTTTATATTACAGGATGTTGAAAGAGCTCACCATGTAGGTATGGCTTTACAGGTACAGATAAGAAGTTATTCCAATCATCAAGGTTTAAACAGCCTTACTGATGTAAAATACCTTTTTATGGCTAGAATGCTATGCAGTGACAAGAAGTTGCACTAAAATGTGTAGCTGTACAGTTACCTACAAACACAGGCTGTATTCCTGTAAGTCACTGCTTGGGAAGAGGAGGAATGGCATGTATGAATTTTAGTAATTTATTTGTATGTATGTCAACAGTACTTAGGTGCTCAAAGATTTGCAGCTCTGTTGATGAATAAGGTGGAAATGTGATCACTGACAATTAACCTGTTTAGATGATTTGACATTTCAGTATATAGACTGAGTAAGATGACAAATCTGGAATGATAGAATTCTAAAAACTGAAACCAGTTAATTATCTTGAAAAACATTTGCCATTCAAGTTCTCCCCCATTACAACCTTGCCAAAGATTGTAATGGAAAACACATATAACTTCAATTCTTGTGGTCTAGAAGTCAGAACAAACATTTTTGGATATAGTCATGAAGGATTTAACTCTTTTTTTCATTCCACTCATTCCATTCCTACTATCTATCTAGCTTTTTAAGCCAAGTACTTTTTAAATGTCTTTTGGATAGCTATATAGCTTTAATTGTTCTGTGTTTGCTTTGTGGGATGGTGTTTTGTGGGGTTATTTGTTTAGGATTTTAATTTGCAGTATTCAATGGATAGATACCTGCATTCCTTTTAGTGGAAGAAAGCATTGTTTTATTTGCCTGGAAGACACATGCTTGGACTGTCCAATATCTGCACTGTCTGATTAATCTCTTTAGAAAGGGATAAATCATTCTCCACCCCGTAATTGTTAAAAATGTGACTCCTCTGAATATCTCATGTTCTTCTCTCAGCCTATGGGTCATGTGTCAGTTAACATGGGAGAATGCATCTAGTCCCTTATCTGTAATCACCCTGAGGTCCTAGAGGCTGAGATACTTATCTCCTGTAATAATACAGCAGACAGTTGGTCTCCTTTTTTTCTAATTTTTGTAGCTAGTTTTTGTTGGGATTTATATATGATTTTAGATTGTGTGATTTTGTCCATACACTGTTGTGTCTGCTAATTTTCTTCAGATAATGTTGAATTTAAATGGTGTTTTTCAGTCTGTTTTTAGCCTCTCCAGACATAATGCTGTTTGTACTCATCATCTGGCCCTTCAGGCCATCCATGAAAATACTGAATAATACTGGACCCAAAACAGACTCCTATGACATATGGGTTATTTGCCTTGCTGATGTCACAGTGAGCCACTGATAGCTGCATAACTAGAGAGAAGACAAAAGTTGTCATACAAAAGTTTCAGCTAAATAATGGTAATTCAGATTTTGAATTGGGCTTCCCTTGGCCTTTTCACAGATAACATCAAACCCCCTCTAAGCAGTGCCTCTCATGGCAGGCAGCAGATATTTGAATGCTTTCAACTGCTCACTGCACAACAGAAACCCACTTATGTTGCTCTGAGAAGTGCTGGGGGTGACGCCTTCTTTCCTGGGCTTGGGTTTTCAATTCCTGTCCAGAGCAGCCCTGTAGTCATTAGTGGCAGTGATACAAGTTGATACTTGTACTATTTGGACAGTCTTCCATGGCTGGCAAGCTGTCCAGTCCCTTCCTGTGGAAAAAGAAATGCAGTTGTTGGAATGTGTCTTTCTTCTTCAGAAGAGATTATGACTTCTTCTGTACTTGGGTATGGTAGTTAAGACTGAGTATGTCTGCTAGACATGCTACCATCAGGCAGAAAGTTATTCTACTTGTCCAGCTGGTTTTGAGAGGGAAGTGTTTCCAAGCATGATAAAATTGCTGTTTTGCTCAGATGTATTTTATGACTCTCAGAATTTATTTTTCTGAATATTGGTGTGAATACATTTTCAAGAAAAGACGTGTAGAGTGACTCCGTGACTTTTCATTCAGTAAGTTTGCTAGAATGGCAGGTATGCAGCTCGGAAGCAATCCAGTGGAATATGAAATTACCATGAGTTTAATAAGCATGTGAATGCTCAGACAAAGCATTTATTTAGTCTTCTTATTCCTTGATCCACATCATATCATTCACAACAATCATGCCCATTCCACTAAATTGGGAGGAGCTGTTGACTTCCTCAAGGACAGAGAGGCCCTGCAGAGAGACCTGGACAAATCACAAGGATGGGCAATCACCAACTGTGTGGGGTTTAACAAGAGGAAGTGCTGGATTCTGCACCTGGGATGGGGCAAGCCTGGATGGACAGACAGACTGGGGCAATGAGAGGCTGGACAGCAGTGCCACAGAAAGGGACTGGGGATCCTGGTGGCAAGTTCAGACTGAGCCAGCAGTGCCCTGGCAGCCAGGAAGGCCAAACCTGTCCTGAGGGCATCAGGGACAGCATGGCCAGCTGGGCACGGGAGGGGATTGTCCTGCTCTGCTCTGCACTGGGGCAGCCTCACCTCCCGTGCTGGGGGCAGCTCTGGGTGCTACAAGGTAAGAAGGGCATGAAACTATTGCAGAGTGTCCAAAGGAGGGAACAAAGATGGTGAAGGGCCCTGAGGGGAAGTTGTGTGAGGAGTGGCTGAGGTCACTTGGTCTGTCCAGCCTGGAGGGGGCTGAGGGCAGAGCTCACTGCAGTTACAGCTTCCTTGGGAGGGGAAGAGGAGGGGCAGGCACTGATCTCTGCTCTGTGGTGACAGGGACAGGACCTGAGGAAATGGCCTGAAGTTTTGTCACAGGATTTAGGTTGGATATTAGGAAAAGGTTCTTTCCCCAGGGATGTTGGGCACTGGAACAGGCTCCCCAGGGAAGTGTGACAGCACCAAGATTGACAGAGTTTATGAAGCATTTGGACACTGCTCTCAGGCATGTGCTGTGACTCTGGGGGATGGTCCTGTGCAGGGCCAGGAGCTGGACGTTGATGATGCTTGTGGGTCCCTTCCAACTCGGTATATTGTGTGATTTAAAGCATCAACAATCAGTAGCAGTACTGAATATGAGTTTAAAGGAACAAGTCTGAATAAGAGAACAAGGCTTGCCTTAGTGACTCAGAGTTTACTGTGATGGAATATATCCTTCTAGGCTGTTTTTCTTGAAGGTATAAATTTGGAAAAGCCAGAGAGCTTCCTGTCCCAAGCAAAGCTATGTATCTGTGCAGTACATTATATTTGAAATATTTAATGTCTCCTCATCTTCAAATAATAATTAGGCTTTTAGGCTCACGGCTGCTGAAACTATGCTACTAAATGTGTGAATCATCTTGGTCATTAAATTGTTACAGTTATCATTAAAGTTCAAAAGACATAAAAAATACATGACTTGCATTCTCTTAGCTTAATATTTAGCTGATGAGCTCCTTTGACAATTGCTCTCAAATTGTTAGAGTGAAACAGAGAGCATCTCTTAAGAGATGGATACCATTTTCAATGTAACTATCATACAATATCCAGTGTCCCTAGCGTAAAGTGCCTTGGAAAATGGGACATCTCTGATGGGCCTCGTTCAGAAGTGGTTGTGACAAGCAACCTAAATTCTCAGAAATGACAAAAAGGGAAAGGAAAGTTATAATTTGATTTATAATATAATTTGTAGGTTGAAATACTTTTTGACGTATAAATGGACGAATCACTACAATACTGAGGAAAATACAACAGCTCGCCTGTAGGACATGTTGTTTGGTTGTTTAACTAAGGGACAAGGTAAAGTTTTAGAAGTGCACAATAGATTTGTTGAGGGATGTTCTATAAAAAATACCTTATGTATAAAGGTATAAAACACCTTATTTTAGAAGGTATTTTCTGGACAGTTTTATCTTGAAGTTGTGTGATGCTAAATTTATGGTGTATTATCAAATATGGGAAAATAGATCAATGGCAGAAACTTAATTTCCTAAACCTATATTGTGTAAAATATTGTATAAAATTTTGAAACTTTTTGCAACAGAAACATTATTCAGCTCTGGTATGTGCTGTTATTTCCTCTTTATTCTACTTTTTTGATTGCATAATTGAGTTACAGAATTGTCACAGGTGTCTGTCAACGTTTCTTCCTCTGTTTTGCAGTATTTCACTAAGTACAAATATGTTAGTCCCACAGAGAGCTGTGGGACTGCTGTTATTTTTCAGTAAGACTCCTGGTTGTAATGGTGATTCAGTACCTGCCTTGTCTTAATCTAAGAAATGTTGCACTTTAACCCGTATTCCACATTTTTAAAATTTGTTCTTTCTAGTTTCCAAGGATTTGTTTCCAACAGGGAGTTCATTTGTTGTGGAAGTGTGGTTTTCATTTTGTATTTGACATAAAATTTTCATAAATTTCATTGTGAATGATGATGTTAGTAACTTCAGCGATCACACTGAGAGAATTTACTTTTTATTTCAGTGTATAAAAGAATTATGTTTGCTGCTGCTTAACCAGTCCCTCCTGCTGCCATCCCTGAAACTGCTGGTAGAAAGCAAAGACCAAGACCTTCATGCTGTGGCACTGGAGCAGATAACAGCTGTTGCTAAGGTATGAACAGTTGAATGAGCCACCTTTCAGAGGCTGAGGTAATAAGTTAGCTCTTTTATCCTGGTGTAGTAAGCAGAGACTGCTGAGACACTTAACCATTGTTAAGGTTTTGCACAGCTATTGTGTCCACAGTGAGCAGTAACACAGGGCTGGTAAGAGCTTTTATACATACTTGAGTGATTAAACCTCATAGCACTTCCTTTGAATACTTGGTGTGTGCTGTTTTATGTCAGTGTGGTGGAACAGAAACTATTGTGATACATGAAGTAGGTTGTTACCTCTGTGTTCATATTCCCTCACTTTGGGGTTTTTAAAGTGATAATAGTATGACTCAGCTTGTTTCTGACAAATGTGGCATGTGTTTATATACACTTGGAGAGCTGTTATGTCACTGGTTTTGATGTGATGGGATGTTCGGGGACTTTCCTGCCACTCTAAACATACTTGGTGCCAGAGTTTCTGGAGGAGAAATCTAAATACTGTCCTTTTCTTTGGGCGAGAACTGGAAGACATTAATGCAGATGTCACTTGCTATATAACATTACATATAACATGTCTTTTCCCTGTACATTTGCTTTTCAGCAAATAAGAAGGAATGCCCAAAAAGCTGAAATTTAGTCTCCTAACCACAAATTTTCTATGTTTTTTGCAAAACAATTGCATAAATATTAACCACCAAAACAATAGTATATTGATTGTTTTCTTTTACCACCTGCAATTTTAGATTTTATTTCTACAAAACAAGGCTTTTTGGTAACTTTTAAACAAGATGATCTCATTGAAAAGCAAGCACAAATCGGATAATCTAATATATGCATGTACTTTCTAATCTGTGTTCTTGTTAGCCTTTTAAAATTGACTTCTTTGACTAATTCTGAAGCTTGTCAGCAGGAGTAAGTGTCCAAATACATTTTATTTAACTATTTTTAAAGCATAATGCTGTGCAGTAGCACTTACTGAATGGCTACTAATTGTATTGCTCTTGAAACTGGCCATTTCTTTCTAGTGTGCTCCAGCTTTCCTACACTCTAAGCTGATTACATTATATTGGAGTTTTAGGGCCAGGAACCTTATTAACTTCTTGCTGGTATAAAGCATTTTGTATACCTGTGCATGCCCAAGATAATTTTGGGTTTTTTTGGCTTTCTTTTACAGGAGGCAGCTTGATAAGTTGTTTCTAGTTTTTCCTTCTAAATTCAGTATTAATTTGAGCATATAGTTCTGCAAGAGTGCTGAATAACCTAGAATTTTTGAAGCAGTTAGCTTTGGTCTAATGTTTTATTTTAAGTCAATGAAGATTTAAATGTTGACTTTATTACACCAGGCATAGAGCTTAGCCAGTACCTGGAATGTGACAGAGTTAGAAAAGCAGCTAGTACAGAAGAGTGCTGTGCTAAATGTAAAAGCTGTTCCTATATTGTATAAAAAGTACCTCTTACTCCTTGTTTTGTATGCATCTCTTATGATTACATTGTTTGCTGTTGTACTGAAAGAGCATATATTACTTAGCTATGCCAATGTTGTTTATTCAGTATCATTTTCTATGCATACTTTTTGCATTTTAAAAAACAGTATTCAGTATTCAGGCAGTTAATGCTTTTTGTCAAATTCTAAATTAATTTTTCATAGGAAGGCCATTTCTGCTTACATTAAACAGGAAACAGACAAATAACTTCTGGCAGAGGGGAATCATGGCTATTGATTCCCCAATCCAGTGCTAACACAGCTCCCAAACATGGCTGTGAGAAAAATACAGCACTTGCTTGCTGATAGGATGTATTAGTTAGCCATTTGTTGTATGCTGCTGACAGCTTTATGGATGTTTACAGTTAAGGATGATGCTGAAGTGCTGATACTAGAAATTGTGCAGCTTTTGCCTGTAATAAACCAACCAAGTTTTTGCGTAAGCTTTTTTGAAATTGCAGACCCCTCTTTTTATTGTGTATCTTTGAACGAGCTGCCACTTGTCTTTTCTGAGTAACAGAAATAACTGTTCTTCCCCTATGTTGTGTACTGTGTGAGTAATTTAAAAAAAACAGTTTGCCTAAATAATCTTATTGCTGCTAATAGAGCCCTTAAAAGTCAGATTGTTTTTGAGAGGGATTTCAGTGTTGTCTGTGCACTGTGCATTTTCAGAGATGAAAACTGATTTTTATACATCTGAGAGAGCAAGTCAATACTCTATTGCCTGTTGGTACCTATCATGTTAAAACAGCTAACAAGTGGGGGCTAATATAAGCAGTGCAATACTTGTTCAATCAATACTTTAATAGAAAATGGAATAAGCAAAATGCTTTAGTCTGAAAAAGTACCTCAGCTTTATTTGCATGTTATAATTTCAGTGATGAAGTACTGAATCTACCTTCATAACATGTTTTACTGAAAAATGTAATATGAACAATCACACATTTTGTGTGCAATAATGGAATTTCTAGTGTTCTCCAGTGTATGCCATTTATGGCTATTGACTTTATGGGGTTTAATCTTTTAAAAAATAGTTAAATTATAAGCTAATGGTGATTATGATAAAATATCTTTCTCCAGTTTATTTTTCTAGGATTTTTTATGTCACTTGTTTCTCTTCCCCTTATTTATTTGTTTTAGAGATCTGTACTCCAGGAACAAATAAAAAGAAAAGCATTTTCATCTCATATTATACTGGAGAAGGGAATACTCTGGGAAACTGCAGTTTCAGTTCTTTACTGGTGTTAGGTCATCAGAAGCCCTTCCCTTTGATAACTTATGGGGTTTCTGATGCAGGAATTATAGGTGAAACTTTGCTTGTTAGTAATGCCAGAGCCTCTGGATGCCTGTGCAAACAGTGCTGATGGGGAATTGGATCATCTAGTTCCAAACCCTGCATGGGCAGGGACACCTTCCACTAGACCAGGCTGCTCAAAGCTATCCTGGCCTTGCACACTTCCAGGGCTGGGGCATCTACAATTTTTCTGGGCAACCTGTTCCACCCTCACAGTGAAGAATTTCTATCTAGTACCAACTCCATGCTCTTGTAAAACATCCCTCTCCAGCTCTGTTGTACTGAAAGGCTGTTGTATGGTCTCCCCAGAGCCTTTTCTTCTCCAGGCTGAAAACCCCAACTCCGTCAGCTAATCTTCATAGGAGAGGTGGTCCTAAAACAGTCTTCATCACCTTCTCTAGACCCATTCCAACAAGTCCATGTCTTGTGCTGGAGGCTCCACACCTGGATGCAGTACTTCCAAGTGCTCTCTATAAGGGCAGAGGTACCACTTGAATGCCTACACCTCAGTGCTTGGAAGCAGATATTAACCAATACCTAAATAGGAAAGCCAAGGGAAAAAAGTCACTTCTCCTTAATGTAATTATCCCCATTAGATCTTTTACTCGTAACCATGGACATTGTGTGTGGGCACCATGCTAAATCTGCGCTGACAAATTCTCCTGAAGGAGAGATGCATATGAAAAATGAAAGCTGCTCCCATTTAAACCTCCCAGATTTTACTGTAATGAAAAAATTATCACCCTTAGCATGGAGTTCTAGATAGGCATATAATGATGTTTCTCTTACATATACACTCTGATTCTGTCATTATTGTGGGTCATAGTGTATTCACACAATATGGAAAGTGGCTGGGTGTTAATTTGTGCAGAAGATAACCTGCACCTCTGAGACCTCTTTAAACTGCAGTCAGCTGCATTCCACATCACTGGAACAGTGATTCTGGGATTAGCAATATTCTTAGTTTTATAGACTAGTTAGTCTTGGGATAGCAAGGGCTCTGCATCTGCAGGCAGATCAGAAGTGATTCATTGGTAAGATCTTGACTGAGCTGTCTGCCCAGAAAAAACAGCTTTTTAAAACTGGGATAGTAAGGTGCTTGTTTTTTACTTGCTGGGTTTTACTGTCTTACAGACTCAAAAGAATGATTTTGAAAATGAAAATGTAGTGTGTTTAGGAGTCTGTGTCTACTGTAGGCTAATATTTGGTATGTATGGCAAGCAAAAATAATTCTTGAGGTTGATTTCCATTAATATTTTTTAAAATGTAACATTTTGAGGATCAAAATGCCATCTGGAACAGCATCCTGGCTTGAACAGATGGAAGAATTACAAGTCCAGTGAGGAGTAAGAATGGGGCAGATGTACAGTATTTCTTTCTCTGAAATACTACTTTGCAAACTTCTGGTTATTTTCAGCTGTATGTATCTGCTAAGTAATTGCCAGTGGTTTTCTTTTCTTGGTTTTGTGCAGTTTTTTCCTAGATTTGGATGAGCTTTTACATCTTCAAGTATTATTTGACAGAGAATTCAAGAGCGAAAAAAGCCTTTTTTTTATTTTCTTGTAATCTGATCCCACTAGGGTAATTTGATACTTTATATTTTTTTACTGTCTTAATAAGATAATGTTTTTAATTAATCCCTTTATAATTTTGGTGATGTTGCTATCTGCCCTATGCCCTTGGAGCTGTCTCTTTTTTAGTTTGGAGAGTCATAGTTTTGCTGAGCAATTTCTTGCATAAAAAACTTACTGTACTCTCTGTGGTGTAGTTCTTTAAAAATATATGCTTTCTGTGTTTGCCTTTTATATTGTTTTAGTAGGTTTTTTTTATTTTAATGCTTGTTCTGATTTAAAATTAATTTTAAATAAATGTAGTCTTAAGCTACAGTTACAATGCATTAATTAAAAAAAATCTTACAGTTCTATTTAAACAGAGCTGTTCAGTGTATAAGGTGTCTCACTTAAGGTTTGTAAACATGTATCAATTCATTGACAATCTCTGTAAGTTGTTGTCTTTATTTAAACTAATGACTAGAAATGTTTTTATATGTGCAATTGATACCCCCAAAATTGGCATGACCTGGAGCTGTAAAACTGGTAAATTAGTCAGTTGAGCTTTCTTTGCTGCCTACTTTTAAATGCAATTCTCATTAACCCTTGGTGTCTCTGTGTTCTTCCCACACCTGCCAGACCCCACATGACTTCCCAAAGAATGGTGGAACAGGCAGTGGCCTTAACTGCACAAAATGCATTCACAGGGTCTGGTTGCCATCATGTGTCTCCATCCAGTTGCCTGGAGATAACTAAATTACAAAAATTTCCTCTTCCTTACCAGGTCTTCAGACAGTTTGCAAGTCAGAAAATGGGAAATCTTAAACAGTTTAAACCTACTGATCTGTTTGGGCCTAAGGATGAGCTGTGGGGCACAACCCAAGAGCCTTTTTTGTGAGCTGTGTTGTTACGTGTGAAACCACACTGATCTCATTTCTTTGTGAGTGCAGACAGGTTTCTCTGCTTGTGGGTTGCATGGGTATCTTCATCCCTGTAGCATAGCTCAGATGTGTAATGGTCTGTGCTAGGAACAGTCTTCTTTCAGATTTGTCTCTCAATTTTGTACATTTGTGGTATATAAAATCACACTAATTTATAGCAGTTTTTCTTAACTGAATAGTAGCCTAAAAAAATTTAATTTTAACCTTGCATCTGCTTAATCTCACTACTGTAATTCCTATTTGCATTTTATGTTCATAAAATCAAACAGTGAAGCCCTGTGTAAAGTCCCATTCTACATACAAGTTAAGAATAGACCACACAGAGCTTCAAGGTGCGAGAGGATATCCCTTCAGCCCCATTTCAGAAGAGATGGCAGCTGTTTGGATAATGGCTTAGTGTGCTCCATGGTGTGCTGCAAGATGCCAACACTAGAAATTTTGGAATCAGAATTGTTTAGGTTAGAAAATACCTGTGAAGTCTCACCATGTCCAGCTGTTAACTCAGCACTGCAAAGTCCTCTCTAAACCAAGTCTCAACCACTTCCCTGGGCAACCTGTTCCAATGCTTGACAACTGTGTTTAGCTAATATCCAATGTAAACCTCCCCTGGCACGACCTGAGGATGCTTCCTCCTGTCCTGTCACATGTTAATTAGGAGAACAGGCTGACCCCCATCTGACTGTAATTTCCTTTCAGGCAGTTGTAGAGAACAATAATTCCCCTGAATTCATGGGAAATTCAAATTTCCCCTGAGCCTCCTTTTCTCCAAGATAAGCACTCCCAGATCCCTCAGCAGCTCCTCATAAGTCTCCAGACTCTTTCCCAGCCCATTGCCCTTCTCTGGACGTGCTCCAGCACCTCAGTGTCTTTCTTGCAAGTGCGAGGTGCAGGACTGGACACGGGATTTGCGGTGTGGCCTCACCAGTGCCAAGTGCAGGGGACCATCCCTGCCCTGGTCCTGCTGGCCACTCGATTGCTGATCCAGGCCAGGATGCCACTGGCCTTCATGGCCACCTGGGCACACTGGCTCATGTTCAGATGTTTGTTGGCCCATTTTATTTAATGATCAGCCTGTCTTCAACAGGAAAACATTTCCATCGTTAACTTTTGGCAGTTACCAAATAATTGAAGACTAAGATTGGAGAGCCTGAAGGCTGAACATCCCTGCAGTTCTTAGAACTGTTTTGTAAACTGGACCTTCTGTGCTAATTAGTTTAAAAATGGCTTGATTACAACTGTGAAGTGTCACTGCCAATCTCCCTTTGTGCAGTAGTTATGTCCTGTGTAGCAGTTGAATTGCTCTTCAGGGGTGCTAAATAACTTATCATAGGGTGTTTATTACTTGCTGATACCCTGGTACCAATCATGGATGTTAGCACATAATTTTTATAGAAAATTAAGCAGAAAGTAATCAGGCAATTTTCTTTTTGCTTTTAAACTGGGAGGTGGTTTTGTAAATGTACCATAATTTGATAAGTTTATTTGTAACTTAATAAGGTGCACTAATTGAAAACTAGTGCACCTTATTAAGTTACAATAAAGTAACTTAATACTATTGTCTAGCCCTCCTCTGGTCCTGTTTTTATCACAGAATCACAGAATGGTTTGGCTTGGAAGGGAGCTTAGAGATCATCTTGTTCCAATCTCTTCCATGAACAGGGACACCTTCCACTAGACCAGGTAGCTCAAAGCCCCGTCCAACCTGACCTTGAAACACTCCCAGGAATGAGACACCTGTAGCTTCTCTGGACAATCTGTGCTAGTACCTCACCACCCTCACAATAAAGAATTTATTGCTAATACCTAATCCAAACCTGCTCTTTTACAATTTCATCATTCCTCCTTGTCCAGTCACCCCCTGCCCTTGTAAAAAGTCCCTCTCCAGCTCTCTTGTAGCCCCTTTTAGGTACTGGAAGGTGCTGTGAGGTATCTCCAGGGCCTTAATGTCTCCAGTCTTAGCATCTTGCTCTGTCCTCATAGGAGAGGTGCTCCAGCCCTCTGACCATCCTGGTGGCCTCCTCTGCACTCTTTTCAAAATGTCCATGTCTTTATATAGGGGATCTCAGAGATGAGTGCAGCACTCCATGTTGGGAGGGCAAAGGGACAGAATCCCCTCCCATGCCCTGCTGCCCACACTGCTTGGGATGCGGCTTAGGATATGATTGATTAGCTTTCTGGGATGTGAGGGCACATGGATGGTTCATGTTGGAATTCTTGTCCACCAGCATCCCCAGGTGCTTCTCCTCAGGGCTGCACACAGTCCATTCTCTGCCTAGCCTGTGCTTGTGCTTGGGATTGCACCAGCCCAGATGTAGGTCCATGCACTAGGACTTGTTCAATTTCATGAAGATTGCTCAGGGCCACCTCTCAAGCTTGTCAAGGCCCCTCTGGGTGGGGCCCCTTTTTTGTTTGTATGTAGTTGTTCAATTGTGCTTCATTAAGTGGTAAATTAACACAGCGCTGTATTTCAAAGAAACCAGGAAGGACCTATCAAAATTAACTGAAATAGAATTTAAAGTATTCTGTAATGTTATTTGCAAAGCTACAGACAAGATTCTCAAGAGAGAATTGTGTTCTCATATATCAAGTTACCACATTTTTTTGTGGCATCCAGGATGTCTCTCAGAGGTAGCAGCTCTGTTTCACATCTTTCAATATGTTACATTCTTTTGAAAATCTCATCCTTGCTGTGGGTGCTGATTGAGCGTGTGAATGTTGCCTGTCATATTAACATGTGAAATGTAATGTAATATATTAATATAAAGAGACCAAAATTTAATATACTCTGCTCTGACCTTCCTCAGATTGTCATTCTTGATATAGAGCTAAATGGTGTGATCTGTGCTGCACTGGGACTGAAAACCTGTGAAAAGTCTATAAAGCTGGTGGTGTAATCCCAGACTGTTAAGCATTCTTATTCCTTAACTTTGTGCAGGTCAGATATTTATATTAATGTGGTAGAGTGTTAAAGACATACCTTTACATATTCTGACATATGCAAAGCCTGTATCCCTGTAGGTAATCTGTGAGGAATACTCCTCTCACTTTGAAGGTCACACTGTGCAGTCAGAGCCATCATGACATGTCCTAGCTGATGGCTGTACCTGGTAATTAATTGTTAATTACTTTGAATTTCTCTTTCTTTGCAGGTTGATGATTCTACTTGTGATGCTGAAATACTCTCCTTGCTCCTCAACGCCAAGCTGGTGGTGAAGTGCATGTCCACGGCCTTCTGCCCACGCCTCATTGACCACGTCCTGGCCAACCAGGGGCAGGGGGGCTGGGATGTGGAGGAAATTGCGCAGCAGCTTAAGGAAGCAGGGTTCAGTGCAGAGGCCGGGTCTCTCCTCATGGCTCATCGAGGCACCCATCCTGCACTCAGGACTTTCACTACTGCCCTTCAGGCTGTTCAGCACTGGATCTGAAAATGTTGGACTTATGCATTTGTCTGCATATTTGCTGGAGATCTTACACAAAAGGGAGAAATTGTTGCTCTAGTAAAGTAACAAAGTGAGTTATTACCTACATTTTGTAGAAAACACACAGCACACAGTAAATTCCCATATACTTCTAATTGTTTAAAAAATTATTGGTGCAGACTGTATAATTCTGTTGTATGATTAGCAAAGCAATGAATCTGATCATCCTTTCAGATCAAAGATAAATGGTTACTCAGTTACATATAAATGAAACATTAGTGGGGTGGCAGGCTATATACAATTTGTCTTAATTTCTGTAAGTAATTTACTCTTGTCATAATGTAAAACTAATGTAAAAATATAAAGATATATATAGAGCAAAAAAAGTCACAAGAGTGATTTTTGAGAATTTCAAAACCTTAAAATTCTGTATTGTGCAATGTTGTTATCACAGCTTTTGTTTGCAATAAATAAAATATTTTGCATTTAATGTGCTATCTCTTTCAGCCTTTCAGGCACATAAATATTTTCTTTCTTCAGCCCCTTTTCTGAAATTCCTGTCTCTCCTTACTGATTTTTATTCATGAGGACAAGGTAAAGTCTAAGAGATATTTTTCTCCACCATTTCGGAAGCCCCATCTTAAATCCTGAACATGTGTTGATACCATTGTGAATGTACTTTCAAAGTATTTAGTTACATTTTTCCTGAGTTATGAAAAATTGCATAAATCTGTATATTTGCAGAATTACAGAATATGCTGCGTTGGAAGGGACCCACAAGCATCCTGGAGTCCAACTCCTGGCTCTGCACAGGACCATGTGCCTGAGAGCCGAGTCAAAATGCTCCTTGAGCCTCCGTCAGGTTGCTACAGTGGCCACTTCCCTGGGGAGCTGTTCCAGTGCCCAGCCACCCTCTGGGTGATAAACCTTTTCCTAATATTTGACCTAAACCTCCCCTGGCACAGCTTCAGGCCTTTCCCTCAGGCCCTGTCCCTGTCACCACAGAGCAGAGATCAGAGCCTGCCCGTCCTCTCCCCTCCCAAGGAAGCTGTAACTGCAGTGAGCTCTGCCCTCAGCCCCCTCCAGGCTGGACAGACCAAGTGACCTCAGTCACTCCTCACACAACTTCCCCTCAGGGCCCTTCACCATCTTTGTTCCCTCCTTTGGACACTCTGCAATAGTTTCATGCCCTTCTTACCTTGTAGCACCCAGAGCTGCCCCAGCACGGGAGGTGAGGCTGCCCCAGTGCAGAGCAGAGCAGGACAATCCCCTCCCTTGCCCAGCTGGCCATGCTGTCCCTGATGCCCCCAGGACAGGTTTGGCCTTCCTGGCTGCCAGGGCACTGCTGGCTCAGTCTGAACTTGCCATCAACCAGGATCCCCAGTCCCTTTCTGTGGCACTGCTGTCCAGCCTCTCATTGCCCCAGTCTGTCTGTCCATCCAGGTTTGCCCCATCCCAGGTGCAGAATCCATCCATTTTTCTGCTGAACATCAGATGGTTGCTGATTGCCCGTCCCTCTTGATTTGTCAAAATCTCTGCCTTCAAGGGAGTCAGCAGCTCCTCTCAGCTTTGTCTCATCTGAGAACTTGCTCAGTATCCCTTCAGTCCTTCATCCAGGTCATTTATGGAGATGTTGAAGAGCTCAGGGCTGAGGATGGAGCCCTGTGGAACCCAACTAGTGACAGGTGACAAGTCTGATGTTACCTCATTCACTGTCACCCTTTGTGACTGACCCATGAGCCAGTTGCTCACCCATCCCATTATGTGTTTATTCAGCTGTGTGCTGGACATTTTGTAGAGATATGTCCTGTAGGAGAGAGAGTATCAAAAACCTCACTGAAATCCAAAAAAATTACAATGCTCATCCTTTCAAGGTGGGTTACTTTGTCTTAAAAGGATATTTGGTTGGATAAGCAGGACTTTGCTTTCGTGAAGCCATGCTGGCTGTGAGCAGTGACTGCATTGTCTTTCAGGTGTTCTCAAATATCTCACAAAATAAGCTCTCTAATTTTACCAGGGACTGATTCTAAATGCCTTTCTGTCTCATTAAGACAGAACATTTTTTTTTGTTGTTTTCAGAGGTTTTTTAACAACAGCACTGTTTATTACACTGCATTACCTGAAGGGTTTGATGTTTTGTGTTTACAGACACTCTTAAAATTAGTCTGTGAATCTTTTGCCTAATCCTGTGTTCTAATTTTGATGTAATAATGTACAGAAACATTGTATGTTATAAGATCCAGAGGACATTGGAAGCAATCTCTAGGGTAATGTACTGTAACCTCCTGCTTAAGGCAGGATGCCTGTATGGCTGGAGTAGGTTTCTCCAACCTACATTCAGTTGGGTCTGAAAAACCTCCAAGGATAACTGTATTGATTGTTCCCATGTTGAAAAGCTTCTTGTTTGTCCTCTTGGGATCTGCTTTGTTTTACCAGCTTTTACTGACTGTGAAAATGGCTCAGATGTCAGCCTTACTTCCCCATTGCACAGGATTTGTAATGAGACTTTTAACAATGCTTTAATTCTTCAGATTGTTAACTTATCTTTTGTGTTTGCTAGTCCCAGCTGTCCTTCAGTGTTTATGGGAGGTTATATCATGCATATATTAGTATACATTCCAAATTCCAATTTCTATCATTCAGCTATATTGCCTTAATTCTGTTCTCTTATGTTGGCAGTCCCAAGAGCCCCAGACTAGTAAAGCAAGCATATTGGAGTTGCAGAGGAAAGAAAGGAAAAAATTAAAGAAGGTAATATTATTACCAAGTGGTAACCAGTAGATGTGGGCAAACAACATGCACACCTCCAGCAATAAAACTTTGAGATATTCTGTAGAAGATATTTCAATACTTTACAGTGAAGCCTTTTGGCCTGCAGGTTTTGTTCTCATGTTGGTAAATCCAGTGCTAGATTTTCTGACCATTCTTGTTCAGGATCATGAGGAGTTTGTGTTTAGTGTCACTCTAAAACTGAGCTGTAGAAAAACCTCTAATGAGTGTTATTGATCTCCTGTCCATTTTCTCATTTGCTGGCATTACAAATCCATGATCAATACTTTCCTTGCAGCCTGTATTATTCCTGATTTATTCTGTATTCAGAACTTTCACCTGTAAGAAAAAGTATTACTTTAGTATATATAGCCAAAATTATCAGCCTATATTAGTGTATGTTGCAAAGAAACTTTAAGAAAAAAAGAGAAGAGGCACATAACAAGAACCTATATCCCAGTATCAGCCTTTTACTATCTTCTGTACTTCTGTATTGCAGAATAACATTTAATTCTCTGGGATTGAGTAGGATACATTAGCAGGTGCTATTGAGTTGGGTTTGGATTCTGGTTTTTGTTTTCTTTTTTCTTTTTAAAGGTTAAGAAACTCACCTTGGTAGTAGTTTTAGGCAGGTTGTTGCTATACTGAGCACTGAACAGTTCAGTTCTGTCAGTTTATTTGATTTGCAATTGGGATTTGTTCATAATACAGCATAAGCGGATTTTCTTTTCCTTTTTTACCTCAAACAATTCCACATTCTGGAGATATTTCTGCTCCCAAAAGGAAGTGAATAAAGAGTTGAGTTGTGTCTCCAAGAGCAATGCTTCCTAGGGCAATTAATCCTCTTTTGTCTGAAAGACACTGACAGCGTTTGGATCTTTAAGGAGCTTTTAGCTGCTTGGGAGACAGAGCAAAGCAGCAAAATATATCACCTTGCTTTTGAATAATTAGAACCAGAGATTAGGAAAGAAAGATCATAACTCAGAGTTTCTTTTTCTGCTGGAAATACTAAGTATAGCCGGTATGACATTGCGATACATGCAGAGTAGACACTTCTATTTATAAACAAATGTTGCAATTTGTTAACAAAAGTGCAATTCAATGAGTAGGGTGGCTACATGTGATTCAGATATTTTCCTTGTATAGTGCTAGTTCTTGTGATTTACTGTTTGTGACATTCTGCACAGTGAGAAGATGCTTTGAGAGTGGCCATCTGGTACCAGAGTATGGCCACCCCCAGCACAGAAAAGACATGGACCTGTTGGAGAGAGTCCAGAGGAGGCCACAAAAAGATCAGGAGGCTGGAGCACCTCTCCCATGAAGACAGGCTGAGAGAGCTGGGGTTGTTCAGCCTGGAGAAGGCTGCAGGACACCTCATAGCACCTTCCAGTACTTGCAGGGGCTTGTAAGAAATATGTTTATTTTAGTTTAGTTTATTTATTTATTTAGTTTAGTTTATTATTTATTTTAGTTAGGATAAAGTTTTTAGTAGGGTCCATTGTGATAGGATAGATAATGTAGAAGAGGGTTGATTTAGATTAGATTTAGAAAGAAGATTTTTATAATGAGGATGAAGAAACTGGCACAGGTTGTCCAGAGAGGTGGTAGCTGTCCCATCCCTGGAAACACTCATGGTCAGGTTGTATGAGACTGATATACAATTGAAAATGTCCCTGCTCATTGATGACCTTCAAAGGTCCCATTCAACCCAAACTACTCTATGAATATGGATACCTGCATCATAGGGGTAAGAATTCCTACACCTGCAAAAACACAATATTTTTTTGTATTTTTTGTGTATTTATTGAGATATGGAAGGCAGGAGCAGAGCTGTGCCTTGTATCAAAGGTTGCAGACACACCAAAAGTTCCGGGGGCATACAAATGTTTCTCAATTCGATTATTTAGCTATTACTGAGCACCTGAGGTAGTGTTTGCATAGGATTATTTCGTTTGACACTGAGCTCCCTTTCCACAGTGGTAGCAGTAATCTGAAATTGCTCTCTGTGTGTTACAGTTAATTTATGATTATGTTTCTCTTGTACATCTGTGGTTGTAACACTGCCCTCTCCTCCTTGGGCCACACCATGATCTCAGAAATGCTCATTAGGCCTCAGCCTTGATGAACAGCAGCTGGCTGAGCTTCTCTTGAGCTTTTCAGAAACACTCTCTGCTCCCAGGAACTTGCACTGTCTGATGAGCTCCTGGTTTTAATGAACAGCCTTAGAAACTTAGAAAATGCCTGAATAACAACCCAAATGGAACAACATTTTTGTAGCTGAACTTTCAAAGGAAGTTACTGACCTGAATTGTGGTCAGGATGGGAAATTACTATGACTAAAGCCCACCCTCTTGTGACCCTATGAACAATGGTCGCAAGTGAGACCCCCTGAGCTCTCCTGGACCACAATGGGCTGTGGCAGCATCTCTGATCACTGTGAGCCAGAGAACCCTCACGTTTATAGCATCTCTCTCTGAGTGAGACACCACTGTGAGCCAGAGAACCCTCACGTTTATTTGGAGAATGGCTGCCAGAAGCTGCCAGAGCCTGGGCTGATACCCCCACTCCTCAAGGATCAGCCTTCATCCTCTGAGAAGATCCAAAGGCACCCAATGTGAGTACTTCCCTGAAAATATGGGGAATTTTCACAGGGATATATATGCTACATGATACATATTCCTTTAAGTCTGTGTGTGTGTGAGTATGAACATGTTAAAGTCTTGTGAATGTTTCTTAAATTCTTAAGTACTTTAGATTCATAAATGAATTAGGTGTATAAGTGAGTTGCCATTGTGCTATGGTAAATTCCACAAGTATATTTCATAAAATTGTTTAAATTAAGCTGTTGATTAAGTGCTGTTAAGTTTAAGTGCTGTTAAAAACTTCAGACCTAAGCCATTGGTGACATGTGGGGCTAAGTTTGGCAAGGCTGACTCAGTGGGAGTTGATCACTCAGACAATATGTTTCATGAAGACTTTCAACATTTTTTGATCAAACCATAGGTCTCAAAAACTTGTCTTCATTACCACCCCTCTGATCTCTGAGGACCTGCTGGAACATTCTGATAAATTCCTACACCCTTAATGCAACAGCACTTTGATGCCTTTATAATCTTTGATGCCCCTTTTGTAGACACAGAAAATAGTAAACCTGAATGTCTTTGGCAATTGCCTGCACTTGAAAACAGCCTGCTCATTTTGCTGGAGACGTGGCACATGATGAAAGCAGAAGTATAAAGGTCCTCTGGATGGTCAGAAATAGGCTCTTTCTTTTAACTTGGCTAAAACATCTGCTGTTGTGGTTCTATTCTCCACAAGAGCTCAGTGTCCTTAGCTTTCATGTTTGTCCTCAGCAATGCTCTATTGTACCGGCTGGAAATGGAGTATGGAGTTTGCAGAGTGAATGAGCATCCCTTTATAGTTGAGGAAGATTTTAGCAATAAAAGGACAGAGCCTCATCTTTCCATAGTGCTTGGGAAAGTTGTGGTTTAACTACAACTTTCAGCAGATAATTATGACAGCTAAAACTTTAAAAAATATAAATCCCTCTCAAAGCTTTTCTGTCTGCCATGACATTCAGAAACATGAAAATCTCACTTACTTTGATTTCTTCTTATAGCGATAAATTTCATCTGTCATTTTCTTCACTTGCTTTGAGATTGGCTAACAAAGGGGATGGCCTGGTGCTCATGCTAATGACTCTGCTGTTGAACAAAGCAGGGTATTTTATCATGTTGATTGAACCTCCATGGGACACACTAAGCTGTGCAAACAGAAGATAAAGTCTGACATTACGTCCAGCTCAATCATAGCTGGATCTGGCAACCTGGTCAGCATTTCTACCTAAAAATAAAGACTCTGCTTTCTGGAGCTGTCTGGGAGCAGATGGAACAGAACCGGACAGCTTCCCTGTTGCACAGCCATGTCATTTCCATATCCCAGCTTCCTGTACCATTTCTCAGTAGCAGATACAGGATAGTTAGTGTAAATTTTTGGTATATGCTGTGGGTTGACCCTGGCAGGTGGTGGCAGGTGCCCACCAAAGCTGTTCTGCCACTGCCCTCCTCAGCTGTGCAGGGGAGAGAAAATATTAAAAGGCTCTTGGATCAAGATAAGGGCAGAGAGAGATTACCCTGCATTGACCATCACAAGGAAAACAGATTCCACTTGGGAAAATCAGATTAAGTTATTGCCAATCAGACCAGAACAGGGTAATTGGAAATAGAAACCAAATATTAAAACATCTTCCACCCACCTCTCCTGTCTTCCCATGCTGAGTTTCACTCCTGATTTTCTCTCCCTCCTCATCCCGGCTGGTCCAGAGGAATGAAGAAATAGAAAATTCATCATAAATAAAATTTAACATAAAGGATGTGATTACCACTGAAATGGAATTGTCTGCTCAACATGTGTTCCTCTCGCTCTGACATCAGCATCTTCTGCCACGCTGTGCTGGCACACTAAATGTCTCTAAATGTCGTTTTAGACTACCCTCCTAGGCTTCCCATGCTTTCTGGGCACAGTAATAGGAAAACCAGCTCTACACAGAGCTCTGATTTATAGTCAAATGGCCTTCATAATCCAGGTACACAAAGATTCACAACAGCCTTTTTCCTTGACGAGCCTTATCTGCCTAATGTGCATATAAAATAATTATTCTAATGAGCAAAACAGATATATGCTGTTTAAAATAAAAAAGTAATGTTTGAAAACAAACAAGCAGAAGGAGTTTAGTCTAAATGGGAGAACAATAAAGAACACAAGCTGTGAATGAAACAGAGGGGTGATTTTAATTATTCTGATAGTACCATCTGCACTGGCTCTGGCTAGAGAGGAACAAGGACACAAATGCAAATTTCAAGAGTGTGTGTGTATCTGAATGTAAATTTCAGTAATGTGTATGTGAATACATTCAGTATCCTATATAATCTTGAAAAGGAAATGGAAGTGCAATTTAAGGTCAAGTCCTGGGATGTTTCTTTTGTGACCTTTTCCATTTGATTAAACACTTAAAGACTATTTTGTCCAAGTGATGATTTAAGTGTTGCACTGGTGAGGTCACACCACAAGTCCTGTGTCCAGTTTTGGACCCCTCAAGAAAGATGTTGAGGTGCTGGAGCGTGTCCACAAAGGACAATGAAGGGGTGACAGGTCTAGAGAGTGAGTCCTATGAGCAGTGGCTGAGGCATCTTGAGGTGCTCAACCTGGAGAAAAGGTGTCCCAGGGGAGAAAACTACTTGAACTCCCTACAACTGCCTGGAAGGAGGCTGTAGCCGGGTGGGATTGGTCTTTTCCCAGTCAACAAGCAACAGGGCAAGATGGCATGGACTCAAGCTGCAGCAGGGGAGATTCAGGTTTGACATCAGGAAAAATCTCTTCACTGAAAGGGTAGTTAAGCTTTGGGATGGGCTGCCCAGGGAGATGGTGGAGTTACCATCCCTGCGAGTGTTCAAGAAATGACAGAATGTGGCACTTAGGGCTATGGTCTGGTTGCACTGGTGATGATCGGTCAAAGGCTGGACTTGATGATTTTGGAGGTCTTTTGCCACCTTAATGATTCTGTTGTTTCTGATAAAGACACTGCAGAGAAAAGTAGAGTGAAAACAATCCTTGGTGATTTTGGACTTTGGAGCTATAACATTACACCCCTGTTCTGTACCAAAAATGTTCCTAAGATGTGATATTTTTTAGTCTTTGGCACTTTCTTAGACTGTTCAAAATTTCTGGACATAAGTGGATGAAAAAATAGAAGAGATTGTGAGATACTGCTTTCATATAAAGCAAGTCCAGTTTGAGATGGTTCAAGATTCAAGATATTTAAAGTTAGAAGTTTTGGGTTATTGTTAGCATTATATCCCGGTATAATCTATATCTCTTCAATGATTTGACAGGTCTCCATAGGAACAAAACACCTAGGTAAATATTTAGGTCTTGTGTTTGCTCTTTTATTGAGCATAATGATGGAGAAATACCTGAAATGACCACACCAAGCAACTCTGTTTAATTGTGAGATTTTCTAAAACATCTACAACATTAAGGAGTCTGAGGGTCTTGGTCTGGAGAGGAATGACAGTATTGCATCTTCTTCATAGAAATGAGCAATGAGCAAAGGGAAATGAATGAAGATGACTACAAGCTACCATTTGTAATTAGACCTTTAAGAACATCTCAGTTTAGAAAAGGGCAGGAAGTTATTTTGGAACTTTTCTCAGTGGTTTTCAGGAGGACATGAAAAACACAATATTTCTTCAGATTTCATATGTATCAAACAATATTTTAAGAGCAAAAAAAGAGGGACAGACTTGGTTTTGACTCATAAGGTTAGTTTGCTGAAGCCTTAGTACTAGCTATCAGTCTTCTGAAGCCAGAGGACTGGTTTTCTTAACATTCCTATGCATATTTCTTAACATTTCTATACATAATCATAGTTATGTATAAAACTGTCAGCATTGAAAAAATATAGGGTAAAGAAAATAACTTTTGCACTTAGCATTTTACTAGCTACAGCAGCATTTGAACACATTTATAGCTAATTCCATGAAATACCACTAAAATACTTTCCAGTTGCCTACATGAGACCTCTAAAAATAGTTGACATTTTGATAACTTCTCTGTATTCTGCTTTAAATGTGGCGAATTATTATTGACTTTAAAAGCTGGGTTTACCATTCTGTGACCTGAATGTCAGAGAAGTAAGGGAAGAGCACAGGTCATGTTTATGCCAGTGTCTTAGTTGTAGCTTTATCAAAGAGCAGTGCCTTATACACAAAGCAAAGTGTGAGCAGATGCTCACTCAGGTTCTCATTCATCTCAATGTATCTAAAAACTATTGGGAAAGCCTCAAGGTCTTCAGGACCATCAACAGTAGAATAAAACAGGGAGCAGAATCGTCTCTCTATGTTAAATCCCCTGCTATTGCTGTGATTGAAGGCACTGGCAATGTTCTGCATATTTCATTTATTTTCATGGCATTTTGTGGCATTTGAGATTTTCAGCAAGGATTTAATTCTGTTCTATGCTGTTGAGAATTTCCGGTGACAGCCTCGAGTAAATGTTCTTTCTGTTCTGATCTATTGTCCCATGGATGTAATGTGTCCTGAGAGAAAACCAATTGGTACCAACAATTAAAATTACCTGGGAAGATCTATTTTCATTACCCTATTACTTATTGCAGCTGCTAGTTTCAGCTTTTGGTTTTGACCACAGTTCAAAAAGTAAGGATTGCATCTGCAGGTGAACAGAAATCAGCAAGCTGGATTTTGTTATCCCAAAACAGCGGTGTGCTCCATCAGATCAAATTTCAAACCTACAAAGACTTAACCAGAGGAATATTGTAACTGTGGGGAAAAGAGTGGAATAATTCCTGGCATGGCTAGGACAAGATTGAACAACACAACCTCTTGTGTTTACAGAGCTGCCACTGAGGATTACTGAGAAGTGTCACACAGCCATGCATGGGAAGAAGTGGTTGACAGCTAACATCTCAAAGCCCTGCTTTACTGATGAGTTTGGCTTAACCCTAGGCCTGAGAGCTCTCTCCTCGATTAAGGGCTAGCATTTAGCACTGCTGTGGAAAACAGCTTTTTGGGGCTGTTTGATGTCATGGGTGTTAGCTTTGAGTGCTTGGAGCTGGCAGCTTTTCCAGCTTCGAAGAGCTGTGGATCACTCTGTGTTGCTGTATACATTTGTAACTTTGAGACATTGACCTTACAGGAGGAAATCGCCCTTCCCCGTTCTTTGCACGTGGTTTGCACGTGAGCTATTAAAAGTGAACTGTGGGGCAGATGAAGGAGGCTTTGTGTTTGCTTCTTCTCTTGCATTATGCCAAGATTTTTCCCTATTGGCCTGGAGAATTTTAGCAGTTGTTACGACTGCTGTGGCCCCAGTGATGTACAGGGATGCACAGTCACAGCTTCTAACATTACCAAAAAATTTGGCAACCTGAAGTAGGGCAATATCTGTGTATCAGAACTGTAACAGTACTCTGTGTATCAAAACTGTGACAGTAATTTTATTGATTTCTTTTTGAAACTTTTTGAAACACCCTCTGAGGAGTAATTTAATTGTAGAGACCAGCAAAGAGGACATGTAACTTCAAGACTGATGGAACCAATTGAAATTTGAATTATCTTCTCTCTTTCCAATGACTCTTTACCATTGAAATTTTTATTAAGACTACTAAAATTACATTACTAGTGTAATTTTATAAATTGGATACTACTCATGTATTCAGCTTCCTATTTGCAGAGTTCATGAGTGAGAAGGTGGTTTTCCAGAGGTGTCCAGAAACTTTGCTGCTTGGCCAGCCTGTTCCTCTCTTTTAGAGCAGCCAGTAGGCTCAGTCAGATTATGGATACTTCTTCCAGAGATTCACCAGAAGAAAGAACAGGTCCTTTGGCTCATCTTTCTATTGAACAAATGGAAGAAATTTCCTCTTTCTAGAGCTATTCCAGACATTTGTGATGGAAAATCAAATTAATGAATGCAGCCTTACTTTCCTGTTAGTTTCTTGCAGACAAGCTTAGAATTTTCTTTTAAGATTTTTCAAATATTAAAGTAGCTATTTTTATATGAATTTTATTCTCCAGATTGCTTACCACAACTAGTTACTTTTATGAGCTTCTAAGATTTTTAATTAATGCTCATTTGGCTAAGAGGATTTTAAAGGCCAATACACGCCATTGTTTCACTCTGGAGTACTTAGCTAAAGCTCTTTTAATTTTTGCTGCTGAAAGTGCATTAGCATCTGTGTTATGTAAATTCCATAGATATCCCTGTGTCTAACAGCAAAAATCTCTTTTACAGATGTTTAGAATAAAATGAGAGGATCTTCAGACCCCAGGACTATGAATTCATGGCTTGGATCCTAAAGCCTGTTTGTGAGTAGTTTATGGCTTGGCCCAGGTGGGTACTGTGAAATAATCTATCTGCCAGTAACCAGGTGATGTTATACAGATGTGTTAGGTCTCTACTCTGATTTAGCAATGATTTGTCTGGCCTGGAACTAACTCTATATGGTGCTTCTTATTAACCTGTAGGAAGGAGCAGGGCTTGTCCAACCTTCTGTCTGTAGCCTGCCAGCAAAAAGATGGGTGAAAGCTCTTGCTCATAAAAAGATGGATGCAGTGTCAGCTCTTCCTGTGGCTAGGCTGAGTTTAACAAAACATTGGTGTGATGTCTCCTTTCCCTCTTAGACCTGGTGATTCCTGTGAGTCTGAAGCTGCAGGCCTGAATGGTCCTAGGCAGGAGTGGGTTGACTGACAAAAGATTTCTCCTTTGAAATTTTTCAGCTGGACCAGTCTTGGAATTATTGGACAGAGGACCAGCCCATGCCTTAGGTTTAGTTTTTTCTTTAGGGCTACTAATGTGGCTTCTTACCTAATATCCTTCCCAGTTTTGCCCCACAATATTTTGATTAGGCAGCTTCTAACCTAGTTGGTTTCACAACAAATAGAAAGGACATCCTGTGTCATCTTGTGCCCCGTTGTAAAATATTATAAAGTCCTTTAAAATATTATTAAGCCATGATAGCCTTTTTTTTTCCCCTTACCAATTCTTGTCTTATATGTACCCAATACAAAAGGTTGTCCCTTACTGGAAATAAATTTATGTTAGAGAATCTTCTTTAAAAAACCTTATTATTAAACATACAAGTCCACATGGTCATCCTATCACATTTCTGCACTACAGAATGTGAAGTCCCTTGTTCTGTGGGCAGGGGCTTCCCTGGGATTTTGTACTGTTTCAGGTGTGTGCATTTCCATTCCTTTTAAGCTTCCTACCTTCCCACCCCACATCCATCATGTCTCTGGAAACCCTAGCCAAATTTGTAGTACCAAGTCTTCGGGACTCATTTGTTTCTTTGGGGATGTTGTGTTTTTTGGTTTGTTTTTTTTATTTATTTTATTTTCAAAATTTAATACCTTTAAAAAAATTCTAGCTCAGCCTAAGTTATGTCAAGTATCACTTTATCCTTGAGTATGATCTCTATGCTGAGCAGTAAGATGCGTCTGTCTTTTCTCATTAAACCTCTTCCTTATCCTTGACTTTGAGATATTATTTTCCCTCACTTCAAATTCATGTTTTCATGGATATTCTGGTATTGTATTTGACATTACAGTGCAAAATGTCTAGTTAAGGTAATGAA
Organism: Ammospiza nelsoni; assembly: GCF_027579445.1. Taxonomy (NCBI): domain Eukaryota; kingdom Metazoa; phylum Chordata; class Aves; order Passeriformes; family Passerellidae; genus Ammospiza; species Ammospiza nelsoni. The sequence goes on from NC_080635.1 coordinate 77,472,792, forward strand.
ATCTGCAAACTAGGATGAAAAACCTTGAAAAAACAATGTCCTTGGTAAGTCAGAAGAAGTGGCATGCTCTATCTGCTACCACTCTGCTGCTATACTAATTTCAATGTTAACATCAGAACTCCAAGTCTGATGCATTTAGCAAATAGCTAATTTGCCCTTAAAGTTTGTCATTTTAAAAATAGCACTCCCAGCCTCTTGTAAGCAAGCAATTCCAAGTACATAGCACAAATAAATTCCCTGCAGATCCTTTTTCATCCCAGTCATTAACCAAAGAGAAACCAGGTCAAACATCCCCATCACTTAGAAAGTCAGCCCAGGGTAAACAGACAGGAGCTGGGCTCTGCACTGTGGGTATTTACCCTGCCACTCTGTTTTGAGCAGTGGTGTGACAATAACAGAGGCCAAATTAGAAGCTGTGCTAGGTACTTTCCATGCTTAATTACTCCTAGTACTTAACTGACATCATGTTGAAAAGCTTTGTTTTGTTTCATTTTCCTAAAACTGTAATGGAAAAACATCCCTTTCTCAAATTACTGTTTGCATTTTGGGGAATACCTCATTGTTGCCTCTTTCATTATTAAGAAATTTATATTTTGAAAGGCTTTTTAAAACATTGTCTTTAGTTTCAACAAATAAAATTCTTTGATTTCTCTTTCTTCATTTTTTCTTCATGTTATTTTTAAAACACCTTCCTTGCTTTCTCCTTGAGTTGCTAAATTTTATTTGAATTACTGTACCATAGTTATGGTCTTGTCAATACTTTGCAGAGTAGAACAGCTACTTTTCATGACCTTCATGAAATACTTCTCTACCTTCATTAGAGAATTACTTTTGCTCTGTACTCATGCTCTCAACTCATTTTATTTGTGGTTTATTGTAGCCTCAGCTATGTTTCTGCAGTGGTTCTGCTGTGTAAACAGTCTCATTTTTATATTTACTACTTTAATTCTTCTTTCTCAGGTGTACCATTTTTTTTGGTTAAATTTCATGGCATTTCTTTGATAAGGGGCTGTAACCATGTCCTTGAGAATCTTTAAGGTGTTTTCAGCATCCAAAAATTGGTTTTGCTTTCAACCGTATCACTACAGAAAATTCAGAACATAATTCAAAACGTATGACAGAGCTCCTGTTTCATCTCCCACCATTCCAGGCTAAAAGTAACTATTAGTAACTATGCTAGGAACATGTTGTGCTCTCATTATTGTCACTTGGTTGTGCGGGCAGTTAATATTAGCTTTGCCTAAACTATACATCTCTAATTTTCCTATGTAAATATCAAATTCCAGAAGTTTTACTAAAGACAAGATGCTTAAGTTAAACTTATTCCCCCTAGCTTAATATCCCTGTGTATTGGGCTTGTGTGGCGAGTTGTTGGTGGCTGGGAGGGGTCACAGCTTCCTTGAGAAGCAGCCCCATGTCCAGCAGAGCCAATGTCACCCAGCTCCAAGATTCAGCCACCCCTGCCAAGGCTGAGCCCATCAGCAGTGGTGGTAACACCTCTGGGATTACAGAGCTAAGGGAAAAGGAGTTGTTGTGCAGGAGCAATTGTGGCCAGAGGGGAGAGGAGGGAGAATATACGAGCAGAGCGAGCCCACAGGCACCAAGGCCAGTGCAGAAGGAGGGGCAGGAGGTGCTCCAGGTGCTGGAGCAGACTCCCCTGCAGCCCCTGGTGCAGCCCGTGGAGAGGCAGCTGTGCCCCTGCAACCCATGGAGGTCCATGGGGAAGCAGAGATCCACCTGCAGCCCATCGTGGACCCACAAGAGAACAGGTAGATGTCTGAAAGAGGCTGTGACCTCATGGGAGGTCTGTGCTGGAGAAGGCTCCTGGCTGGAGCAGCTTTAGTGGGCTCCTGGTCAAGCCAAGTCAATTCACCCTGTCAGAGAAGTAAATTTCATTATTGTGCCATCATGGGCTTTAGGAAATCCATTTTTGTATTTATTCTCATATTAATATAGTGTCCTAGCTATAAAAGAAGTGTTTCAAATTTTTTTCCTCTTTTATATATCAGGGTTTGATCTTAAATTCCCTAGTGACTGATGTATTTTTATTTCCTTTTGTGTAAAGGTAAGAACTTTTTTTCCTCTGGAATGTATCTTACCTTCCTTGAGCTCTTTCAGGAAACCATTAATTATTTGGAGGCTGTTTGGCATGTTCCTGACATTTATTCAGATACCTAATATTTATCTGTATATCTTTTAACTGCATTATTTTCAGCAGTTTCAGTTATGCAGTCTGGGCAATACAAACACTGACCTTACTCGTCTATTCCTCCTTAAAACCTAAGTCTCTGGTGATTTCTTGGCATGAAGCTGTGACAAGGGAGGTTCAGGCTGGACATCAGGAAAAGGTTCTTCACACAAAGGGGAACAGGCTCCTCAGGGAAGTGGTCACAGCACCAGCCTGACAGAGCTCACGAAGCTCTTGGGCAATGCTGCCCAAGATGCTGAACATGGTGTGACTCGTGCAGAGCCAGGAGTTGGACTTCAATGATCCTTGCTGGTCCCTCCAGACTCAGGATGTTTTGTGATACTGTGATTCTTTCCTGATAAGCACAGTCATAAAAACTTTGTTTAGATTTTCTGCTAAGGCTATATCTGTTCCAAATGCTTTTTTTGCACCTTCGTTGTCTAGTAGCCCTAGAGACGCTCTTGTCAGGCTTTCTACTTCTGTGAAGGAGTAGTTTCTATTTGTTTTTATGCCTTTAGCAACGTTTTCCTCCATTTTTTTTTTGCTTACCTTAATTTTTTTGAGTTGTTTTCTCCTTCTTTATTTGAACATGACTCAAAAGACCATCTTATTTCTAGCAGCTTATGCTTCATGCTTCATCCCTGCAGACAATCTAGTCTTAGTTTGTGTTTCAGGAATAGCTGGTTATATTTTCAGCTGTTAGGATGATATATTTAAACCATTTATGTCATAGTTCCAAATTTTGCATCTTTTGAATTTCATGTGTTATCTGAAAAAACCTTTTTCTTTTTTTCTAAATTTATTTTTGTGTGATGTCTCTTTTAAGATAAAACACTTCATTAAAGCTTTGGGGGAGAGAGCATTCATGCTTTTAACCTGATGAGTAAGTGAATGCATGTATGAAAACCAAGAATGCTGCCTAATGTAGCTGTGGTTCGGTTTTGTTTGGTTTTGTTTTGTTTAGATTCTGGGGTTTTACTGTTGTGGTTTTCCTGTTGTTGTTTTTGGGGTATTTTTTTGTTTTCATTTGTTGTTATTGTTGTTGTTGGGGTTTTGGGTTTGTTTTTTGTTTGTTTTTTTTTTTTTTTTCCTGCTCTCTTTGTTGAAGAGCGGCCAAAGTCTGTTTTCCTGTTTGAGATTTGACATCCTGTATTCTATTCTGTATTTGAAGGAACACAGGCCTTATGACTTTGTCATTTTTGCACTATGATTTCACTTTCTGTCTGCTTCTCCACTAAGTGGTAAATGCAGGTGGTGCCATCAGGGAGGGAGTTCTTTAGTGTTTTGTGCAGTAACTTGCACGTTGCCTCCAGAAGCTCTCTCTTGCTGTTCTCTCGATTATGGCATGTTGCTGTACCATTGCTGTTGTCCCTGGATTTGCTGTTCAGGTGCTGTCTAGAACAGCAGCACATTGTTTCCTCCTGGTCAGAAAAGTCACCAGAAGGCTTTCTAGCAACAAAGCTCTTGTCACCAATTGTCTTGGTGACTGGATCCTTCACCTGCATAACCCACCTTTCCTTGCTCTGTGAAGGGTGAGGATATTGCAGGGCAGTGCGTGGCCATTGTGTGGAGTAGCCATCACCACAAATGGGCTTGGGGACATCATGGTCTTCTGAGACTTCTCTTTTGCATTGTGAATATTGTGAGCCTGCAATGAAATCACGGCATCTCCAGACAGCATTCCTCCTTTTGCTCATAAACTCTACAAATAGGAAGCTGCATAGATAAATGTAATCTTAATAAAAATGGTATTGATAACGTGTCCTATAGAGTCACTTGAGAGAGAGAAACAAATTAAAATCTTGGTTAGTTCAGTAAATCCTAGAGCTGCACATCACTGTAGAGGGACTTTAGGGTGCCAGTAGTCCTCAGACAGGCAAGGTGAGCATGAGGAACATCAGTTCCACTGATATGAATGTGAATTAAGTGCTCAGCCTGCTCAGGAGCTGAACAATTCCCACCAGCTACAGTACTGGGACTCTAAATACCTTTGAAAATCAGATCCATCAGATTTGCAATGTGCCATACATAGATGAATGAGTGGTTATTTTGGGAAAGGTTGGTGCATGAGTTATACAAGTGGGAGACTCGATGTACAAATGATTTTTGGCATAAGAGAACTAGAACTATGTCAGGCAATGCAAGGGGTCCTGATTCCCACATCGATTTCTGAACTGTTCTTTTCTTTTGTTGTTTTTTCTAAACACAGTGACCTGTAATAGATTTTATTTCTGTTTCAGTGCCCTCTGGTGTCCGTATTTTCTTTTCTTTAGTTCTGATTTCTTCTTCCATTTTCTGGCATACTTATGCACTGAGATGTCTTTCAGCTCAGTCCCTTTGTCCCCTGCACAGTTCTCTCTGACAGGTCCCATTTAACAATACTAGTCTGTCCTTCTCTCAAAAGTGTTTGCAATGTCCTTGGTTTGTGTTATTTATTTATCTCTGTCTTCTTTTCATCTCTTCCTTATTCTTTTTTATAAACTCCAAAATCTGAGGTTTACTATTCCTCGGACCACGCACCTGCAGTGGTTCCCATGGCAACATGATTCTGCAGCCCCCAGCTGTTTCATTCCTCATTCTTATTAGCAGTTTGCTGGATGCTGGTAAAAAATGCTGTGGGTTTGGAGAGGCAACCTTGCAGCTGAGAGCACGAGCATTTAATTACTTTGAAACTGCTTGTCTGGTTGTAAGTCCAGTCACTTTACCTGGGCTGAGAACACAAGCCAGCTATGACTATTTTGCAATCTCATCTCATTAGTTGTGCTTCCTTGTAATCTTTGCATATCTACCTTATGCTTAAGTTGATAGCTCATACTCAATCCAATTATTTCTTATGATCTAAGCATGTTCAGATTGCTCTCATTTTTCCTACGTCTTTCAGGAAACCTGAAAAATAACTGCATTCCTTTAAAGGAAATGTTTAAAAAGCTTACTGCAGACAAGCAGAAGCTGGGCTGTCAAACCTCCTAAGTGCTGTCACAAAAATACTTCCATCATGTCCCTGAAAGAAAAGTCCTTATTACTTTGTGATGGGGTCTTGAGCAGAGCTTATATTGAAAGAATATAATGATCTTTCCATCTGCAAATCTGTCTTAGTTTTATGCCCCTCATCACAGTGGAACTTGAATGTCTAATGAAGAGAAATGGCCGGTGAGGATTCAAGGAGAAAATCAATCTTATTTTACTTAGGTCTTACCTAGCTTCAACTAATAAAAGTGCAGTGAATTAACACCTGTTGTATTATTGCCAATAGAAGTGGTGCTGTCTTAAGGACATTTGCTTTATATTTGTTTTATTATTCCCACGAAAAAAATGCAAAGTAAATACTATGAAAAAATATAAATAAACTATTCTGTTTTTTTTTTTTTTGTAACTGTACCTAATACAATTATATATATCTAAAACAATGGGTTAGACAACGATACACAGTTTGAAGTACCAGTAACATGGAAGATATGGTTTAGCTAGAAAATGAATTCTTTTGACAGTCAAGCAAAAAGGAAAAAACCCCTCATACATTAAACCCCTGGTGTCAGAATTTGAAGAATCAAGTTATAAGAGAAAGCAACAGAGAGGAACTGTCTGTGAAAATAGGAATTTTAAGATGGCCAAGTAGAAGTTTTTTTGAAATCCAGACAGATGCTGGATAAAGCCAACTAGATGAGCCACATTTGTATCTGGTTCATGAAATACAAATTTATTGAAATAAAAACATCATTGAAAGGTGTTATTTTGATAACTCTTTAAAACAAGCTTTCAACATAGTTTAAAGATGATTGTAATCTTTATTTCTAAACTACTTCACTGAAAGAATTATTTTGGCTGCTTTTATAGCTACATTAAATTGTAAGAATTATTCAAGTGTGATATCATCAATGGTATAAACAACATTATTGCATTTTGTTAGGGCTTTTTTTTTCCTTTAGAATTTCTCTTATGCTTAGCTCCATAAAATTATTTTAAATAGACCAGAAATTCAGTGTCCTTATTTTAGATATATTTATGAAATTGTAGATTTTAAATTTTTTTTCTTCTAAATTGCTAAATAGACCAATTTATTTTGTATTTTGCATGAAGAATTTATGTTCTATGTACTCTAAAAAACAAAAACTGGAGGGAATGTGAAGGATCAATTACTTGCTTACACATTACTTCCTAATGTGAAGGGAAGAATTAGTAAAATTGTTGGTATCTTCCAGTTTGCTTTTTTCTTCATGTTGGAATAAAGATATGATTTTGAATGAAGGATTGTTCCCATCATCTTTTTTAGTTTTCACAAAGCAAGTAGGCAAAAAGGCACTGCTCTCTTCTAACTGCAGCCTGGTGAGCTGGATTCTCCTCTCGTGGCCTGGTGACCTGCAAAAAGATTCAGCACCTACAGAATAACTGAGGGGTCTTATGAGCTTGGGGGTGTATTTCCCACCCCACAGACTGTTCTGTAGTCCTGCCTCTTCAAGTGAATTCTTGTGTTCTGAACAAGTGTTAATGAAGATATCCTAGAAACCTTTTAGTGGGGGGGAGGTAAAAAACCCCCTGAAAACTGTCTACAGAATATGGGCAATACAGGAGTTTTACAGTTCTTGGGTATACAGCAGATATTTAATTATTTGATTGAAAGTCTTTATTCTGTGTTTTGCATATGTACATATGTACACATTTACTACAGAATTGGTGCTCAATAAGCACCAGTCTCAGTTCCTGTGGAGTGCTGAGACCTGCACTGCCCTCCATAAGCCTGCAGTGCCCTGGGGGAGGTTCCTCTGCGCAGCTGAGTGTCTCAGTAGGTTTAGTGTTTGTCCTGAACAGATGGGTCAGGTTTATGGGATCACTGAATAGTTTGGGTTGGAAGGAGCTTTAGCAGGTCACCTAGACCAGGCCTTCTGCAGTAAGCAAGGACATCTTCAACTAGGTCAGGTCGCTCAGAGCCCTGTCCAACCTGACCTTGAACACTTCCAGGGATGGGGCAGCCACCATCTCTCTGGACAGCCTGTGCCAGTGTCACACCCCACTCACTGTAAAAAACTTATTCCTTATTCCTCATCTATACCTACCCTCCTTCAGCTTAAAAACATTACCCCTTGTCCTGTCACTACAGACTCTATTAAAATAAAGTCTGTCCCCATCTTTCTTATCAGCCCCCTCTATTTACTGAAGGGCTGCTGCAGCTGGAGCTGAGGACATGGGCACAAGGCCCAGAGCTCTGCAGCCAAAATTGGGTGTGCAGGACCCCAGGAAGAGTGATTACAGGCTAGAGCAGGAAAAGACTGAATTTTAAAACCGTATCTTGTGTTTCCCAGATCTGCATTGCTCTTCTGTGAACTTCAGTTTGAGTGAGTAATCAGAGCTGTGTGCTGTTCTAAATAAATGGAGCTATCTGCTTTTTGAGTCATTATTTAATCACTGAAATTAATTTTGTTTTCATAAAGGTGTAGTGTGTGATTTGAGCTAAAAAATATCTGCTTTCATTCACTAAAACTTTCTCTGCTTCAACATCTTATTTTATTTTTAAGGATTGTCCAGTAGAGTGGACACAAGATATGGATAAGTAATTAATTAATTGTTCTAAAATTAATTCTAATTCTTGCTTTATAAAGGAGAAGTCCTGCAGGTTTTAATGTATTGCTCTATTTCAGCCCCAGTACACTCAGAACAGTATAGCTGGAATGTGTTGAAAAAAATTTAGTTAATGATTCAGAACATTTTTCAGGCCAAAATGAACTTGCTAATTGTGGAAAGTGGTGATTTATGTATATATTCCTATGTGGAGTCCAATGGTTTATCTATCTGTGCATGTCCACACACTATGATAAATACAAAAGGATTCAAAAGTTAAATAGTTGCAAAGAAAATAAATTATACCTGTATTGCGTATCCCTTTCTGCAGCCACAAAATCCGTAAGCATTAGATTAGATTATGGAGGTAGGGAGGGTGGGAATGCCATTTAATTTTTTTTCCTCGTCTGCCAGGTTGGAAAGAGTCACAGCAGACAGAGAAATTGAGTGTAGACTGACCATCCACAAACACTACTTTCACCCAGCTGCCCCCTGCAATTTCAGCATGGTGTTTGGGACTGAACTACCTCTTCCAGGTAGCAAATAAATTTTTTGTGTCAAAACAGTCACAGTTCAGCATTTGGCTTCTTACTGCTGAATTTTTCTTGTTGAATGAAAAACGATCCTATCAATGTCACTTGCAGAATTCAGACCATCTGATGGGAATGAGAGAAATAATAGTTTTAAGCTGACAAGGTAGGCTTTGAAATAGTCATGCTGCTGCTTTATGGGAACATTCTTCTGCTGATTTTTTTTTCTTAAACGTGTATAGTATAAAAACTATCTCAAGAAAGATTTGGATTCTGACATGAGATAAGAACAGCTGTTTTTAGTGCTGAGAGCAGCTAAGAAAGGCCACTGGCATCTTCTGTGATATGACTATAATATCTGTGATATTATGCAACCATGTCTTGTGCCTGCACTCTGAATTTGTCTGGGCTACAAAAGTTTTCTGGTTTTGTATTTTTTTTAAATATTTTATTATGGTGCTGTAAGTGGCCCCTGCTGTGTGTACAGAGGATCACACTCACTTGCCAAAGGGAGAATGATGCTATGTATCCAATATGTGCTCTTCACACAGTAAGGAGACAGTGTGGTCAATGTGCTGATGGATCTTGTCACAGGCAGATCAAGACAGAAACAGCAAATCACACTGAAACTAAAAAAGAAATCCCCAGGGACTTGCTGAGCACTATGGAATAGTTGCCATAAGCATGCTGTGCGAGGAACAAAAGCAATTACAAGTTAACTGGCTTAATTGGTTTGATGAAATAGAAAGGAGATGCTGGGTTGCATGCCAATGCCTGCCCAGCTGGGGCTGAGGAGGAAGTGGCTTCAGCTGGCCACAGCTGTCACCCTGAAATTGCACTCCATCCTTTGTCTTCCTTCTGCCTGACACCTCAGCACAATGGGTAGTTTGGCTTTGTGCTTCTTCGATTCTAAAGCACCTTCAAAAACTTCTCGTGGGACTGCCAATATTAATGAAGAGGATTGCTGTATAGTGAACATCCATAGTCATGGATGCTGTCCTGGCAAGAGATTTCCATGACTTAGCACTCTTTTAAGCCTCTCGCCAGTCTTAGTTGAAACAAAAGTTAATTTGCATTCACAAAATCTTTTCAGACTTACTGGGACAAGTCTCCTGTCCCAATAGATAAGAGTGCTGCACTGAGCAGGTGACACTCCATTCCAGACTCGGATGAGGATTAGATTTATAAAAGCATGTGCTGTCTTGACAGGATTGAATTTAAAACCAGAGCATTTAATATCTGAGACTAGAGTCTGCCTGGCCCCAAGCACAGGGCTGTGCCCCATACAGGGAATAACCTGGCTCAGCTCTCTGAATACAGAGCTAGCAGCTATGTTTCTCATCAGATTGCTGGGGCTGTGATTTACATGAATTTGGACAGGCTGTTAAGGAAGTCAAGAATGGTCATGAGAAACGTGTTTGGTTTAACAAACTAGTTAGAAGTGCTGATGCTTCTGGAAACAAAGTTCCTTTATACTGCCCGTGGAGCACCTAGTGAGATCCAGGGTAACAGCTACCCTTGTGAAAGAGAAGATGAAATAAAAGATGATTTTATTACTTGAGGAACAGCTTTAATTCAGTCTTACCTTTCCATAGTGGCATATAAACCTTCTGTGTGTCTTGGCACCAGAAACATATTAACAATGAATAGTTTTTGTTGGTGGTTTTTTTGAGATACCATCTGTGCAATGAAATGCAGATCTGCTGGAATGCTTACGTTGTGGAAAACAAAGCTGGAAATGGAGTTGAACTTTACAAACAGTTGGGGTCAATCTACATATAGCAATTACTTTTGTTGTCAACAGATTAGAATTACCAGCTCAGAAAGGTTTAAGAGAATTGGGCCTCTTTTAAAATGAAGTGTAAGCTACATGTAAATGAGCCAGTGCTGCCTCAAGCTCCCTTTCAGTCCTACCACGTAAGACAGGATTGCAGGGACTTATTAACTACCTTGGTGTGGCTGTGGCAGGAAGCCCCAGCAGAGCCTGAAGCTCCATTCCACTGGTTTATGCACAAATACATTGTCTGCTGGTGTCTGTACCACAATGACAGAGAAAGGATGTCAGTCCTCAGGATTCTTTCGCAGGAGAAAAAACGTTTCAATCAGAGATGTGCAGTAATCATGTACCATTTACTTCTCATTAGTATTTACTAGTGGCAGCAGCAAGTGTGCTTGGCTGATAAACTAAGTCAGAAGGAGCAGAGTGGGACAACCCCTCAGTACAGTCAGGGTGGGAAAGGGCCCATTAAAATGATAAGACACAGAGACTTTATCTGTGACTCAAGACTTAAAATGGATTTAATAGCTGCTAAGCATGCTGTTGTTTACTGAAAGGTCAGCATGACTTTACCACGAATGAGATAGCAAATTTTGCACTGTTTATGTTTTGAATGCTCAATGAATGCATAACAATAAAATCCCCCAGACATATGACGCCATTCCAAACTACTGTTGAGTCTGCCTCAAAACTACCTCTGATATTTTTGTAAAGAGGACCAGGCACAGACATATCTAAGTAATAATTCTCTTGAAGGAGCAAGAAGTGAAAGCCTATTCCCTCTAAAGTGAACCCAATGGTAAAGTATGCAGCAAGAACCTGATTTACTCTTGTTTTCAACATTTGTCTTAAGTGCAGTGCAAATGAAATGAGGCAAGGGACCTTTGTAAGCTCAAGTTGCCATCTGTAGTAAGAAAAAGAATATTCGGCTGGAACTAATTACATGACTTTAGGGATCTTACAAAAGGAATATCCAGAGAATCCTCTTGGTGATCCATTCTTTTTCACAAATCAAAGTAGGTGAAGAAAAGAAAATCCTGGAGCTCAGCCAGGGGTGATGTGGATGATTTAAAACTAAAGGTCTTGTTTCTGAAAAATGGCAGTACCCTGGTCTGGTGCTTCAGCCAAAAATGGTTGTAAAATTGAAATTGTTCATCTTCCCTTGAGGGCACTAATTCTGCCAGCCAGCAACTATCTGGGACAGCCACAAGTGTCTTAGAACAGCAGCTTGAAAGGAGACAAAGTGGGTGTTAGACAAACTCAGTCTTCCATGAATAAGTTTAGCAAAGAATCATTTGGCTGTAAGTTCTTGTTTCCAGGGCTAAGGTGTCTCATGCAATGAAGTCAAGCAAGGCAGCAGTGTTTTCTTCTACCTAGTCAGAATATATATTTTCTCTGGTTATAATAAATATGGAATATGTTTAGAACTCTTTAATTTTTCAAGTTTTTAATAGCATATTTTTTCATTAAAAATGTCCAGTTTTTCACTAGATGAAGTGATCCTGGTTTTTTCTGCTGTAGTGGTAAAGGTAAGCTAGATCCTTGGGTGCTGGATAAGGATTGTAGAGAGTAGGATAAGAGGGTAATTTTCATCTTACATTGCCAAGTCAGTGGATTAGTAATTTAAGTCTTTAAAAATACAATAAAATTACTGAGAACTTAGAACTGATTCATAGCTGTCTTACAGTGAGAAGCTTAGGCAGATGAAAGTTCTGCAAAAGAAGACTGTGAGGTGTTTTAATATTTGGGCACAAGACTCTCCTAAGTAGAGCAAATGGAGGACTGAAAATGTTTTGTTTTTACAGGTAAGTGTAGAACTATAAATACGTCAAAGGCTTTGGCTGAGTCAGACTTTTTTTAACAGTAGATATAATAAACCACTTCAACAAATATTTTTTTAAAAAGTGATTTCTTTAACCTTTTACTATTTTGTTGGTATTTTCTCTCAGATGACCAACCTTTAGTAAAACTCATTTAAAATTTTATGCAGTAAATGCATGGAATAATATCTTGTCAGGTGAGCTGATCTCCAAAATTCTTTCCTTTAGAACTTAACTAATTTATCCTCATCTTATACTCAGTGCCCTTCTGCACACAGATGTAGATTAAGGCACATAGATACCCTTCTACCTCACCAGGTACTGTTACTCACATGTAAAGTCAGCTAGAAGGTGTTCATTCTTCAGTATCTCTCCTATATTAATTTATTTGGACAGTTTTCAAAGCTACTTTTTGAATTATTTTGTCCACTTCCTATGATTTTATCAGCTGAAGAAAGCCTCATTGTGCTTTCAGATTACATTACCTGTACTTGTGTGATTTATTTACATAATTGTTTCCATTTAGAGATTTCACTGCTCACTAAAACTGGGATGTGTTACTGCAGTTTTATAATTGAGAGAGTTCAAGAACATAAGGTTTACTTTCGGACATGAGCTAAGATAATGAAAAATATTATTACCACCATAACTTCAAGAAATGCATTGATTAATATTTAGTAGAAATAACCCTTCATTTACTCTGATACTGCAGAAATCCTGTAGCATCAAATTAAAGCCATTTTGGCTGGCCATGGAGCCCCCCCATATAGGAGAGCTACTTAGAAAAAGTTTTACTCTCCCTTAAGGCTTAATCCTATGCTGTTCTTCATGGCTGTGATTCTGCAGTCACCCAATAGGAATATCCTGGAAAAAAAATCCTACCCATAACAGGAAAGTTATGTAAGTATGTTGTAAGCATTGTAAGCCAACACCAAGAAACAGAAAAGGGAGGAATATTGAAAGTCCTCATGGCCCCTTCCATTTCCTGTTCTGAGGTCCAGACACAGTGTGAAACGTGTTTCCTTAAAGTCACAAAAGTAATCATTGCTCCAGAGGTTAAGTAGACAAGAGAAAGGAGAGGAAAGATGTATTTGCAAGGAGAGATGGAATGATTCACGTGTTCTGACACCTGACAGAGGAGGAACGCTCCTGAGACAGGAGCAGAGGCAGGGACTAGCAGCACTATCCTGGCATCTGGGAGGGAGAAGGTATGGCCTCAAGGTATGACCACACCTGGTTTATAACATTGGTGTCTATTGCTGTTAAAAGAGCAGTGTGTAAACAGGAGAGTGCTCTAATAATTACAGACATGTTGGGTAAAACTTTTAAAACTCATCTAGTTTGTGTATGCATGCCTGCCCAGCAAGGCAGGAGTCTTGCAGAGAAGAGTACACAGGCAAGACAGAAACAAGAAGATTGTTTCAAAGAAAAGAGAAGGAATCCTTTTAGAAAACTTTTTTTTTTTTTTTTTTTTTTTTTGTGGCGTTCAGTGTGTGAATCTTGTAGGTAATGTCATGCCTTCTACAGGAATTAAAAGTGCTGCTGGGTTTCTGTGAGAGGAGGCCTAGCAGGCTGACCCCAGGCTGGCTGCAGTGTGAGCTGTCTGGCAGAACAGCATCAGACCCATCTGCCCCAGCAGCAGAGCCTTCCACGCATCCCCTGCTCCAGCCCTTGCGCCAGAAATCAACGTTACAATGATTTGCACTGGGGTAAACATCAAAGGGACACCCTCTCCAGGGTAAAACTGAGTCAGGGTAATCCCCAATATTATATCAGCAAACATTACCAGGAGTAAGGAGTGGGTTTTATCTGAAGTATTTATCAATTTTGTGTCATTAACTGTCTTTGCCTCTTGAATTATTTTGGATTCACAGTTTGCTGCAGAGTTGTGTTGTCATTTTCTCTCCTTTGCCTTTCCTAAGAATTTAAATGCCTGTTTGCAACAATTCAAAAGACACCATGAACAGATAACCCCTCACTTTTCTCTTTAAGCAGAAAATCCTAGAAATGAGAGGTGGAAATTACTGGCATGTCCTGTGTGCCAGCAGGAAAGGTGACAATCTGGAAAGCAACTTTGCAGCCAAGGACTTGGGAGGCTTCATGAATCCCAAGGATCCATGTTGATCCCATGGATCCCAGATGAACATGAGCTAGCACCAAAGGCAGCAAACAAAAAAGGGACAAAAGTTCCCCTGGCTGCACTCAGGAGTGCTGCTGGTGGGATGAGGGACATGACCTTCCCCTGGACACAGCACTGATGTAGCAACACCCAAAGTGCTGTGTCCAGCTACAGGCTCTCCAGTGCCAGGGAGGGGAGGCCACAGCGGAGAGGGCGCAGTGAAGGGTCTGTACACACCTGATGATACAGCCCAAAGAAGATGGAGCCAGATTCTTTTCAGTAGTGCCCACTGGCAGAACAGGAGCCAAGAGACACAACCTGAAACACAGGACTGCCCACCTGAACATCAGGAAACACTTTTCTCAGAGAGGGTGACTGAGCACTGGCACTGACAAAACAGACCCAGCAGAAGATATAAAGGATCTTTGGTCTGCGTTTTAACCTCTAACTAATTTTGTGATGGATCTTTGTTACTTGTGTGAACAATTTGTTCATTTCTCAGGTGAGGAACATCTTCATGGTACCTTCAAAACAAGCTTTATGCTTTTAAAAACCTTAGAAGGATTAAAGAGCAATAAAAAAGAAAAGCACGAGGATTATGCTTTTGGAAGTTTATTCTGTGGTGAGAAAGAAATTGTATTATCCATTTCATATGTGCTTAACCAAATCTCTATCAGCCTCCTGAAAATAAAGTAAAATGTCCCTTTCTGATGAAAAGCACCTCAGTAAAACCAGTTAATGTGATTATTATGAGTTTATTTGGATTCAAGCAAAGTCTTTTCATGCTAAAGAAATTTTATTTGGCAGTATTTAAAAATGACAGAGGAGCTGGTGTCTCAAGTGCAGTATCAGAGGAGATGAGAGCTTGGAGGGAAAAGCAGTTGGTGCTTGTCTCCCACTGGCTTGTCTAATGATGTTTTGATTTGTATAATTAGTAGCAATAATATGGGTGCCCTGGTAAAATGACTATATTCAATTTTGTGGATCAATAATAAACACTACCTATATATATATAAAATATATGATAGCATATATGTACAGGCATTTTTTAGACTCAAGTGAATTAAATTCAAGGTCTTGGTTCTAGTAAGTGGCTTGATAAATTGAAGCTGTTAAAAAGCATCTTTTCAAATACTTTTACAACTGTGGATGAGAAATACTGTAATATCTAAGTATTTTTATTGTAGTAATTTACATTTCATCTTTAAACTTTTGATTAGGACAGACTTGAAAAAAATACTTATTTAATATTGTATCAAGGTAATTCCCATTTGCAATTCATTTAAATTTATTTGCAAATGAATATTCAATAATTTCTGTTAACCTGCAAATTTCTGAAAACACTGGTTTTAAGGACTCTACAGGCAGTAGTGAGCTTTTTTATTCTTAAGTTGACATAATATTTAGAATCTTTCTAAATATTTGATTTTCTCTCCATTTTTTAAAAATAAAATAACATTCTCAAATTCTATTTTCTTACAGACTTGCCTGTGCTACAGATACTAGGAAGCTTAGCATATCATATTGATACCAATAGTCCAGGAATATAAAAAATTCAGAAGGGTTATAGTTGTGGTCTCCCCTTACCTGGCTGCCTAAATGGAATTTAGCACAAAGTCTTAATGCTGTTGTGTGTTTTTATTTTTGGAGCCTTTGCTACCAGAACCTCCTGGGGAAGTTTTGTACTGTTCTAGAATGAAATGGGTTCCACCTCACCTGGTAACTGTAGCAAAGGTTGATCCTCAGAGCTGAATCAGCTGGAGAAGAAAAGGTAGAAATCTTAAACTTCTAAAATTGTAATAAATTGCAAAATATAGGAATAATTACAGAAAGATGTGAAAATATAAGAGGTGTTTTCTCAAAATGTTAACTATCCAGGAATCTTAAATATTTAATGCTGAACATTCTGTGAGTAAAACATTTACATTGCAAATAATGACATTGTACTGTGACAGCTCGTGCAAACTGAAAACTGCATTGTACTTGGTAGTCTGGCATTAAAATAGTTCTTTATTATAGCTTACACACATATCATTAAAGATATAATTCTGAAGGAGTCCCTGGGATGACAGAATAGTGCTATCCTCTTGTCTCATGTGACCATTGCAATGCTTTTTCCTCTCTTTTTTCTTTGAAAAATATCAAAGAATAAAACTAAACTTACCGATAATATAGGGATATATTAATAAATATTGGGCCCTGGAAGCTATTTCATAGATTTACCTGTTTCAGAAGTAGATTTGATATGTTTATCCCTGACTTTAATTTTAAAAGGACGGATACAAAACAAAAGCGGAAAGATGATTACTAAACAAGAAACCTGCAACTCCTGTAAAAGCGTGCTCCAGAATTATTTTGTTGAATGTCCCCAGATGGTTAAATCTGTTCTGCCACCTGTTTATACATCACTATTTCTTTGCCTGAGGAGAAGGTTGGCTGTGATCTTGGGTCTGGCAACAATCTATGACTGCCAGTTCATGCACCTTCGCAGGTATGTGGTTGGTTTGGGTCTTTTAGGGGTGGTGGGATTGTTTTTAAGTTTGGTTCAGGTTTTTTTTTTAGTATAGTGTCAGTGTAGGGCAAAACTAATGGCTTATGGCTGCCAAAAGAGTTTGATAATGAATGCTCCTTATTTTTGATGGTCTCAGAGTACATTTTTGTCTTCCCACACAAAAATGTGAAATGTTTGCATTGTTTGACCTGAACCTACCTGAAGATGAAAATATGAAGGAGACTGACACACTTTATTGTGTTCAACAGGCATGATGACAAATATGTACACGCCTGCAATGGCCAAAGACTGCATTGTGCATGAAAAAATATGAATTCTGAAAACTGTGAGCACCAAACAGTGCAAACAAACCTCATAGTTACAGAGGGATGCTGCAGAGCCCCAACAAGCTGCTCCTCCTCCTCTTTCCCAGGCCAAGAGTTAACTTTCTGCAAAGTGTCTCAGCTCTGGATGCTTAGGGCTCTGTAAGTCACATTCCTGCTTCATTCAGGTGTGGCTGCTGCCTGGCTTTTATTGTGCTTTAAAGTGGACCCAGGTGCATTTTTGAAATGTATATTTAGAAGAGCATATTATTGGCATTGCAAAGTCTCAGAATACGGAAAATTAGCTTTCTTCTGCTCTGTTCACTCTGGCTCTGCTTCAGCTTCCCTCACAGAGTCCCTGAGGGAAGTACTGCAACCTTACCTCTTGCCCTGGAAGTCATGGTACGTGTTTTCATTAAGGTAGAGGGAGATTGTGGGAATTCTAGAGGTCTTTTATAATTTAGCAACCTTCTAATAACCTGTGGCTGGGGGGAAATGTTGTGAAACTTGCATTTCTTGATAATAATGGCAGACAAATAACATGATTTTTGATCTGTATTACTTCTGAGATTATTTCTCCTATGAAATGCCATGATAATAGGAATGCTTTCTTCTTCTCATGGTTATCATCTTCCTACAGTAATTTTTAGCAGCAATTGTCATTGCTTGTCTTTTTATTTAAGAAAAAATTTGCTATCTTAGTTTCTATGTGATTGGGAAATGTATGAGCTTCAGAAGCAAGCTATTTCCTTTGTCAGAGAGTTGTATGCACACAAATGCATGAAACTCATCCTTGATCTTGTCTTGAACAATAAAAGATTTATAATGAAAAAAATCTGCTGATGACAAAGTCAGAATACTGGAGAACAATTATGGTTTATCCTGTCCTTGGCTAGAGACTTCCAGCTTGCCTCCAGCCCCAGTCTGCCATAACCAAGTCACAAGCACAATTTTAAAGGAGGTCACAAAGCCATTGGTAACACCAGCACAAAGTGTGTTTTTCAGGATGAGCTCTTGTAGACATAGCTGAATATTTTTATATAGTGAAGACTTTTTTATTTATTCAATTTTCTTCATGAATCTCAGCTTGAGTTCTCCTGAATTCCAGCAGCATCAGGGCAAAGAGAACCAAACCAATAAATGTGTCTCAGCTCAGTGGAGGAAGGGCAAAACTCCAAGTTTCCATGTAGCAGGTTTTGAAATAATGGTGTCTCACTATGGCAATTTCAGGCTCACTGCCATTTCTTAGTCCTCTTCAAGACCTAATTTTCCATCATAGTTGTTATAGTTTTATTATTATATATTTTGTTATAGTTTTATTTTATATAGTATTATTATATATTTTGGGAAATCTCTTTTACTATTTAATACTATGTACTACCTACCCCAGGCTGATGGAATAGTTCTCTTCTTCCTGGGATGGAGGAACACTCAACATATCCATGTTGATTTCACTTGTTGTATTTGTGGTGCTGTTTGAGCTGAAATAGAAAAAAAATTAAAATCTGTTACTAAAGAAACCCCTTCAACAGTCAAAGAATCTGGCTTAAGCAGAGTACCACTCAAATTCCCATGACTTTAAGGAATTAAGCCCAGTTTAGTGTTATTCCTCTGAATAGGAATAGGAAATAGGAAGGCATATAAAAGTGAAATAGGAAAGCAGATAAAAGTTTGATGTCATAGAATCATAGAATGGCTTGGTTTGGAAGGGACCATAAACATGATCTAGTTCCAGCTCCCCTACCATGGACAAGGACAGCTTCCACTGGACCAGGTTTCCCAGAGCCCCATCCAGCCTGGACTTGAACACTTCTAGGGATGGGGCATCTACAACTTATTTGGGCAACCTCTCCTAGTGTCTCACCACCCTCACAGTAAAGACCTTCTTCCTAATAGCTGATCTCAACCTACTCTATTTCAGTTTGAAGCCATTCCCCTTGTCCTGTGAGTACAGGCTCTGGTAAAGAGCCTCTCTACCATCTTCCTTGTAGGCTCCCTTCAGGTGCTGGAAGGTGGAACTAGGTCACTCTGAAGTCTTTCCTTCTCTTCTCCAGGCTGAAGAATCCTAATTCTCTCAGTGTTTCCTCATAGCAGAGGTGCTCCATCCCTCAGATCATCTTGGTGGCTTCCTCTGGACTTCTTCTGACAGGTCCAGGTCCTTCCTGTGCTGGGAGCCCCAGAGGTGGATGCAGAACTCCAGACTGTGTGTCATGAGAACAGTGTTCTCTAATTTAATATTGCTTCTAGGACATAAACTGCTGTTTCTAGCCAGCATCTGCATTATTTCTATTAGTGTGTGTAGATCTCCTTCTGTTGATGGAGGTTGAATCTATTACTGCAGTTATGCCAAGGGCTAGGTATAATTTGCAAGTAAGTATATATGAAATATGTTCTTCTTCTTCCCATCACAGAGAATATAAATCTTCTGGATATTCTGCATGTACAGCCTGATTTGTTAACTCTGAATGCCCATGTTCTCTCCTTTCAAAGACTCTTCTGTCAGTGAAGCAGGAGATCATCCCATAAACAATGTCATTTACTAGTATTTAAAAGGATTTAATGTTTCTTTTCTGTGCCACTTGCTGAGAAATAATCCCCCAGACTGGCTCTTGCCATGAGGATTAATACTTCCCTAAATATCAATATTAAAGTGTAAAAAAATCATTCATGCCCATGTCAGATGCACTGACCTTAGCTTAGCTTTTTTTTTTCTGCTGCTTAAGCAGTTGGAAATGAACTGAACTTTCTAATCTAATTCCAGAGAATTTTCATGATACAGAATCATATGTATTGAATAATAAACAATAGTCTCAAATTGTCTATTTCTTGTTCTAAAGACTGATCTTAAAAACGACTTGGTTTTACTTTTTTACTGTAAATGAAAAGCTGTTTTCCCACATTTGCTTTACATATTCTATTAATTAAGGTAAAATAAAATTCATTTTGGACTTGAAAAATGCTATTTCTTTCCTGCAATCTGCATTTATAAATTGAATTAGCTCATTTCAGTCAACTGCACCTTCCAATTTAAAACTGTCAGAATAAATCATAATCACAAAAGATATCTCAATAAACAGGCTCTGATAATCTAATTCCTGAGAGGACATTTCAGAGTCAGCAGACTTTTTTTCACCATCTTTTTTCTCAAGGAATTACTGAATATAGGCTTCTTCAAGCGAAACTTTATGAGTGGTAGTCCAGAATTCATTAGAAGATCCTTTTCCCATGTATATTTGACCATCCTATAGGTACTTTGAAATGAGCAGATCAAACTGTGCTTGTAGTGTGCTCCATAGATTGCTTTCAATAGCTAAACGCTCAGACTAGTACAGTTACAGCTCAGAGAGCTTCAGTTGTTGACACCATAAAGTTGATCTTTATCTGGTATGAAACCAGATTTTCATGGAATTAACTTCTTAGTTTGATGAGAGGTTTTGTGTGAGGAGCAGCAGAGGGAGCTGGGGGTGTTAAGCCTGGAGAAAAAGAGACTCAGGGGAGTCTCTTAATTGCTTTCTACACCTCCCTGAAAGGAAGGTGTAGTGTGGTGGAGGTAGGGCTCTTCTCCCAAGTAGCAAGAGGCAGGACAAGAGGCATCAAATTGTGACAAGGGAGGTTTAGATTAGGTATTAGCAAAAATTTCTTCCCTGAAAGGGTTATAAAGCGCTGGAATTTTCTGCCCAGAGAAGTAGTGGAGTCATTATCCCTGGAAGTGTCGGAAAAATGTATGGGTGTGGCACTGGAAGACATAGATCACAGAATCACAGAATGAACCATATTAGAAAACACCTTTGAGATCATCAAGTCCAACCTATGATCTAACACCTCCTCATGGCACTGAGTGACACATCCAGTCTTTTTTAAAACATGCCCAGAGATGGTGACTCCACCACCTCCCTGGGCAGACAATTCCAGTGCCCAATCTTTCTTTCAGTGAAGAAATTTTTCCTGATGTCTAACATGGTGGTGGGGCTGTGTTGATGGTTGGACTGGATGATCTTAGAGGTCTTTTCCAACCTTAACATTGGTATCATTCTATGATTTAACTCGCTTTGGGCTCCTCAGATTTTGTGTTCCATCTGGGACAGAAAGGCAACAAATCCCTGCAGTCCTCAGGGGCTAAAGTCATGCGTGATAAAAACAGTTGTTTGAGTGTTCTGGTTTGGGTTTGTTGCTGTTCCAGGAAAACACTTCCATGTTCCACTCTCTCATTTTATGCATTGTCCTGCTTCTTGGCAGATGAAGTAAATGTAATCCTCCATCCATTTTAGAAGATGGATGTTTAGAATCCACAATTTTGCAATATTCAGTCTTCCTTGCCCTGTCTCCAAGCAGAAGCAGGTAAGAATAAATACATGCTTAAGGTCACTTCCTTACCCACCTCTCAGTTATAAAAGCATTATAATTTAGCTTGGAGGATGCCTTTGGGGTCATCTTGTTCAACCCACTGCTCAAAGTTCCAAAAATGGATCAGTTTGTTTTGAGCCTTTTCCAGATGAGATAAGAATATTTCCAGAAACATTGATTCCTTAACCTTTAGAGGAATCATATCCCAGCACTCAGCCACCCACTGAGAAAAACATTGCTGTAAGTTTAGGGTCTATGATAGAGGTGGCATAAAATATGTTTTAATCTCTGATTTAGGGTTATCTAGAAATTTCAGACTCCAGACTAGGAGGCACTGTTGGATTAGGAGTTTTTAATGTTGTAGGACTGTACATTTACCTAAAAACAGGACTAGGGCCTATTCTAATAACCATTTTGACTGCATTTGCCAAGGGCTATTTCTTCAATTCCAGTCCACTAATTTCTCCTGGTCCTTTTTTTTGTAGTGTTCTCTGCTGAATTAAATCTTCTTGCTGAGTCTGATACCTTCTCTTCCAAAGAAAGGATCCAACAGAGGGGTGAGCAACAGAAACTCCCTGCTAAAGAAAGTGCTCAGGCTGCCTGTTGTTTTGGTGTGTGGGAGATCAGTTCCCAGATTTATAAACAAATGATGAAGTAAAAGGCAAAGGAGTGGACAGCTGAGTAGCCATATAATACATGGACTTGAAAATTGAATTTATAAAAGCTGAGGGTGTGAGAATGTGAGAAGAAAGAAGAAATGAGCCAGGAGACAATACTGGAAAGAAGAATATGTGGAGAAAAATAAGAGTGGTTTGTTCTTGTCATATGGAATATAAGATAGCTGTATACTTGTTTTCATAAGCAGATGGTCTCACTTTTTGTAGCAAGTTGTACTGCAAATTGGAAGTACTTCCAAATACAGTCAGGTAATTTTAAACATAAATACAGAGAGTGTAGCATTGACACTCTTTAAATATGTGACTTTTGGATTCTGCCAAATATGAGAAATATAAATCTTTATGCAGCATGGCATATTATAATCAAAATTATTTGACTAAAATGGGTTATGTGGTTCATTCCTTCTTCTTCAGTGTTAAGAAAATTTATACCAAAGGCATAAAAGGATGCTATTTGACTTTCTTCCTGGCCACTTTGTTTACAGCTTTTCACTGCATCTGTAGCACTACATTTTGAGGTTCCTGTATGGAACGTCCTTGAAATTTGTACAGCCAAGCACCTCTGTGCAGCTCAGAATAGAAATAAAAGACAGACTTTGTTCATGCTAATTTGGATTTAACAGCCAGTAAGGGCCAAGACAGAGAAAGTATTGAAAATTGAGTTACAAATTCAATACGATAATCCTGTAAAAATATACAGATGTTAAAATTCCATATTCTGAATTAAAAAGCCCTGTTCCTCATAAAATCAGTGTATTGTGGTATCTCTCAGTCATAGCAAGGGGAAATGGAAAGTAAAGTGAGAAAACTGGGAAGTAAAGAGAAATAGAGATAGACTGGGCTTTAAAATAGGAAAATTTCAATTTAAAAGGAAAGAGTAGGAAATGAGAAAACAATAGTGGTAGCATTTTCTAGACAAGATATCATAGCAGTGATTTTCTAGCTAAATAATTTTTAAAAATGTATTACTGATCATTAATTGTTTTGTCACATGAAAGTTAAAAAGAGAAAATATTAAAATAACTGTCTCAGCTGTTGACAAATTTCATATTTTTCAATATGGATTTATTTTTAAATTCTTATATTTTCTAATTCCAGCAGACATTTAGTGAATTTATCATTGGGCACTAAGTGATTTCTTAGCCAAATGTCTGCTGACTATAAACAAGATTTAAAGAAATTGAATTTTTATTGTTGTTTTTATCAGTGCTTGAGACATTAGAACACATCTTCATTTATCTTTTTTGAATAGTGTAAAAGCATGAATATACAAAATAGAATGAATATATAAAATAAATATATGAAACAGAAGAACAGGTTTTCTGAAGAGGTCTTGTGTATTTTTATTACATTTTTATCATTTTAGACCTTTAATTTTTATCTTTTTTGACAAAAAATCTTCTGTATAAATTGAGACATTTAAGGCACTAGGCTTTCCTTCTGTTTAGGATATGGCATTTTTTTCAGTCTGGAGCAATATTTCTAGAGAGGAGAGATGATGAAGAGACAGATCTGAAATAAGAATGTCTGTAGCACATAGAACCACATTATGTTTATAGATTTGTGCAGAATCCCAGAGTTATTTATAGTAAAATGTGTAAAGTGGCAGCTGGATGCTTATTTAAAAATTTGTATCACTTTGAGAAAGACAATAGAGAAGCAGCTTCACTTCTGGCTGGTATTTTAGAAGTCTTTGCTTTTGTTTTGCTGTCAGATGATTCAGCAGTGAATAGAGAATCAGGTATTATTTCACTTACAATTAATGAAAATTTTATTAACTAGAACTAACAAAGACTTGAATTGTTGTGGCTCTGGGTTTTGCATCTATCTTCAGACTATCAGTAGTGTTGGTTCCATTGGCCATCTTTTCTAAAATTTCAACATAATAATGACATATATATTCTTAAAAGATCTTAATTTAAATCATAAATATATCATAAAAATATAATTATAATATACTCCCTTTTTCATTCCAAAATTTTTTCCCAATAATTTCTATTTATAACTTTTAGCCATATTTTAGTTTGCTGTCCAAAAATACTGTTGTGCTTCTTAAGCAGAGAGATATACCTCCTATTAATGTATGTACATAATTAAACAATATAGACCAAAAAAATCACCATCCTTTTGGGTCTGTTTTCTTCTGTGACTTACTGCACCCTACTGGGTTACTGTACATTGGTTCAGTTGCAGTTGTCTATTCTTTATCCACCCATAAGATTCGATTGACCATTGCATATAGAGGCTAAAACATTTGGAGGAAAATTCCAGACATTGTTAAATGTTTCAATATGCAGGTTAATAAAAGGGCCTTTCTGCAGTCTAGGATGAATTTCATGTGCAGCTTAAGGCTGTGTAGTTCTCATCTTCTGCAACAGTGCCCACACCACCATGTTAGCATATCTATTCCCTTGTGGGCTTCCATCACAGAGCTCTGCTATCACAGATTAAACAGCTCCCCAAGTTACTGATGCCTGGGATGGGTTTTACATAGGCTTGCACATATTTGGTTTCTAAGTCAAATGGAATATATATAAGATCTCCCAGCTGTGTAAAACAGTCTTCATTTAGATACAAAAGGGTGTGTTGTGATGTCATCCTTGAAGCTCAGGGGGTTGCAAGAGGATGGCAAAGTGTGTTTCACTTTGAGAGTTTCAGTGTTAGGTATTTCCTCAGCAGTAACTGGGGAAGCCTCTACAAGAACTGCTGTAGATGGATGACCCACTATTAGCTGGATTTGAGCTGATGACCTTGACATAAAAGCCTTTATATCTGAAAATTAATCTCCAGGTTTAACTGGCTCTTGACATGTCTGCTCTTTACTGCCTGTTCTTTTACACTGCTGAGAAAATGCTGGGGTCATTCACAAGTCATTAAGTCCTGGGCTGGTGATACAACTCCTACACATTTTTGCAGAGCTCTTACCTCTTTCAGTAGTTGCAGACTTTGTCACACAGTCTGCACATCCACAAGTGGGAGCAGGACAACTCCATGAGCCCGGTTACTGCCGGAGCAGAAACCAATCCTGCAGCACCAGGTGTGGGGTGGCAACCTTCCCCTTCAAATGCCAGTTCCTGCCTTACTTTGCAGTTATGACTATTGCTTTCATACCTCACTCATGGCTAGATGAGCTCTTCTACATTTATATGTGGTTTTTGTAGCTTTCTAGGACTTTTGCTTTGGTAATGTCAAGTTGCCATCTTTATCGAATACTGCAAATTGCCTTTGTACCTCTGTTATTTCAGTGGCTCAGAAGAAAGACTTCATCCCCTCATACCTACACCAGTGGTATAAACAATTAAATTTCCTTGGATTTGTCAGACTATTTGAGGAAAGAAACTTTCAAGGTAAGGCTCAACTGATTAAAGATTAAGTACAATTTCATAGCTATTTCCTGAGATGAAGTAAACAGAAAGACAAAGAGCTCTTGAGATAAATCAGGTAGGATGCAACAATCTGAAAGGAAAAATTCAGTTGTGTCCTGTGGTTCAACATATAAAGCACATGATTTGATGGTCCTGGTTTCCTAAAGAGCCTTCTGTTAGGTCTGATTCTTGATTTGTTTATCTATGTTAAGGACATCAAGCCTTTTCTGTGTCCCAAGGAAGAAACATGGAGAATCCCATTATTTATCACATTTTCCCATGTACTTTCCTCTATAAACTAACAACTACAGCCAGGCTGATAAATGAAATGATAGAGGGGCTGTTTTCTGGCCTGAGGCCAACTGGCATGGCACAGATATATCCCTCCAGCTGGATTCTCTGACACCCCCAGAACAGGATGACCGCACAAAAATTGTCTGTTGGGGCTCAGCCAAGTCCTGAGCTGTGTGCACTGGGGGGAAGCCTGTGCTGATGTGACACAGAGCTCACTAAATGTCAAAAAGTACAGACAATTGCATGCTATTGCTTCAGCCTGTGCTCTCAGCCTTTTATTTCCCCAAAAGTGTGTGGCTAATTTGGATGATTATACCCATTTCATCCCAAATACTTCCTTTTCATTTTATGATGTTACATAATAAAAATGGTAATGATTCGGTCTTAGTTTAAGGATTAAATACCTTAAAAGATTTTTTTTTCACCAGAATTTGTCTTCCTTCCTTGTATTTTATGAAAAAACATGCAATTGTTCCCCCAAGAAAAGCTTGAACCTGTTACCAGCCAGTCTGCAGAAATAATGAATTCCTAACATAGTATAACAGTTATCTTTGCCAATTAGTCCACCTGAGCGAGTTCAGCTAACAGGTGCATTTAAGCTCTGTGAGGCTGCCTTCATCACTCTCTCAGGAAAGAGGACAGCTATGCTGGTTTCTGAATTAGACATTGGAAAAAAACCAAAATACCTGGCTCTGTTACCTAGCTGTCTCTGTGATTGAAAGCCAGTCCTGCAGAGGCTGGTGCAAAAAGAGTGCCTGAGACTGGGAGTTGTGTGTCTGCCTGAACAAAGAAATGGAAAGCAGCGAAAGAATCACTAATCAGCCCTTATGAATGTTACTGATTTTAAATTACCTCTTGAGGAAAAAAAAAAAACAAACCATAGATTATAATTAAACTAAAGAATAAGTAAATCTAATTTCAAATGTTAAGGAATTTGTAGCATTTCTGTTGATTTTGCGTACAGAGAGAGTTAATATAGATGTGGTAAGGAAATATCAATCCTGCCTGCACATGGATTTGAGCAGACACATTTTAAGAGCAACTAGCTAGGCAGTGGTTTGTATGATATAGCATGTAGAATATGTCACTTAGGTTTTCTCCAGTATGCCAGGCAGAATATAAATACAGTATGTAATATACCTCCATTGGTATTTAGAGCTGTAAAACATGACTAAAGGGTAAATAAAAAAATACCCTGTGGTTTTAATGTTATTTTCTACATGCCTACCCATCTTTGAACTTAAATATTAATAAAGCCATTTTACATGAGTAAATTATTAAAGCCTTCATACCTAGTCAGAACAAAGACATGTCAGAGATAGATTTTGATTTGAAGCTTTGTCAGTTTTGAATGTAACACTCAGGTTTTGTTCTGTGTCATTAGTCAATTTTCTCATAGCTTCTCTGTCAGAAAATTCAGCAGTGTTACTTATCTCCTGCAAAACAGATTTTGGTACCATTCCTTGGCTGAGGCTTCTTTGAAAGAGAAATTAGTTTCCAGAAAGGGATGCCATGCAATCCCAGGATCCAGTTAGTCTGCAGCAGCTCCCCATCAGACTCTGCCTGATTCCATAGCAGCAAACCAAGCACAACCTGGGGACAGTGTGAGCACACTGTCTGATTATGCTGATCCCTATTAGCATGATCCCTAGTATGTTTTTGGCTGTGTTTTAAAGCAGAAACATTGCAAACAATCGGCGGTCCTGATTTAGCAGTTTGCAGGGGTGAGGAGTGATTCCCAGCGACAGTCTCTGTGCAGCCCCCTCATTTGGGTGGGAACAAATTCATGTCTACCCCCTCATCCTCAGGGCTTAAAAATGGAGGCTTGTTTTTTTATCTCCTTGTGTGCATACACCTTCTGACATCATGTCTACCTTCCTTCACTTTTAGACAAAAAAATGCATTTCACAGAAGCACCTAAAGGCATCAAGCATATTTGCAGCAGACAGTCGAGCAGCGTAGTGACTCCACTGTAAAGCTGACATTCCAAATTTCTGCAAAAGAACAGTTAGGTAAAGACAAGCCCTTATGAGGTAAAAGTCAGGAACAATTTTCTTAGTGTAAAAAGGCTATTTACTTAGTTAAAAGGCATAAGATAATTTACTTTTTAATTGAGATATTTTGATAAGAAGGTCCAATGATAAGGAATGAGATCCAGTGAGTAGTAATAATCCCTAAGTACTTCATTTTGTAGGCAGCACAAGTCCTGCATTTCACTACTTAATTGTGATTTTTTTTCCAGTTTTGTTGTTGATGTTTTTAAGCTTGAAAACTTGGCCAGTTGCTATTTTGATTATTCAGATATATTTCTGTTGAGTTCCCATTTCTGGAATATTTAAGTAGAAATGCTATTTTCTAAGTGAACACAAATCTGATGTGCACACTTCTTCACACGATATCCTGAAAACATTTGTGAGCTGTGGGCTGATTTTCTAACCCTCTGTCTTGCATTGCTGAATCTTGTACTCACTAAAAGAATTTGCTGAATGTCTTGTCTTGCTGTACTAACTCACTGCTGTGTCATCCCAGGGTTACCTCTTGTCTGCAAAACCTTGTTCCTGGTATTTCCCACAGCTCATGTTATTAACTCACAGAAGGAGCAGATTGAATTTAGTTTGAAGATTTTGAGCTGACAAGTCCTCAGGTGTCCAAGCCTTTTCTTCTCTCTCTGTGTTTCCTAATACTGAAGGTGAAATCTAGGGCAAGGAAAATTCACTGCCAGGATGTAGTATTTCCCCTTTTTCACTGTCTTCAAGATTTGTACCAGGGGGACTTTTCCTATTAAACGACACTTAATGATTTAAGTAGAAAAGCTAAGGATGGTTCAGAAAAATATTAAACTACCCATGTCCATTATAAGAATATTCTAAAGGTGGCATTGTCTCATCTGACTTAAGACATTTTATGGCAGAACTCACTCTCTCTGAGCTCTCTTTTTAGTTATTGAGGGCAAGATGATCTGATTTAGACTTTCAGCAGGAAAGGAATTAATAAAGTCATAAAAATAATGTGAAAGCTGGGGACATGAGAAAGAATAATGGCCAAAGAATCTTGTTTTCTGCAGAGGCGGCACTTCGGGATCATAGAATCACAGAATATACTGGGGGACCCACAAGGATCATCAAAGTCAAACTTCTGACCTTCACTTGAACTTTTCTTAAACTCTTGTCAGGCTTGGTGCTGTGACCACTGCCCCAGGGAACCTGTTCCAATGCCCAACCATGTTGCCATATATTGAAAGAGTTCTAGAATCATTACATTGCAAGGGTTCCATATTGCCAGAGTTTCATACCTCCTTGATGTTTCTTGTAGGCATCTCCTCCAGGCACTGACTCTTGCCCAAGTGACTCTGTAAGGTTTTCTGTGTTGTTTAGGTGGCCTGGAAAGGCCCAGGGATGGCCTTGAAGAGCCCGGCGCTTCAAAGGACGAGGAGAGACTTCTGATCTTGTCTCAGTCTTGGTGTTTATTAATTGTTTATCTAAAAGAATTTCTTTCAGCCCGACAGAGGTCTGCACAGCAAGTCAGCCATGGGCACACTGCGAGCCCCCGGGGCGGTCACTTATCTTTATACCCGAAGTTACGTGTACAATATTTATCATTTTTCCCCAATACCTTCTACCCTTATTAACCGGTGCACTTTTAGTAATAACCAATCCCAAAGTGCCACCACCACCACAGAAGATGGAGGCCAAGAAGAAGAAGAAGAAGGACAGGACACACCCCAATTCCTCCATCTTACTTCTTTAGACCCCCCTGTACCAAAGTCCTAAACCCTGTGTTTTACACTCTAATTAACTTATCCCTTCACCATACACCCAGTGAATTCCTCCCAGTCCTCATACAGGTCTCATCTCCTGTGTAGGATCAAAATCCTGCCACCAGACACTTCTGGCAACATTCCAGGATTCCCAAGCCCCCCCAAGGGTGGTCTCGGCCACTCTGCACCTCCATCCTGAGGTGCTGAGATCCCACGTGACTCCAGTTCCCCTCAGCCAACCAATCCACTCTTTTATAACACTCTGCTGATTGGCTACAGCTGTGGCCTGTTAACATCAGGCCTGCTCCTAATTCTTAATAATTGGCTCAGCTGCAACTCTTTAGGGGGTAAGAATACATTCTATACCACTTTCATTTACCTATACTGCATCCCCCTACACAACCACCCTGTAAGTGAAAAATCTTTTTCTGATATTTAATCTAAACCTCCCCTGACACAGCTTCAGGCCATTCCCTCAGGTCCTGTCACTGTCACCACAGAGCAGAGATCAGAGCCTGCCCCTCCCAAGGAAGCTGTAACTGCAGTGAGCTCTGCCCTCAGCCCCCTCCAGGCTGGACAGACCAAGTGACCTCAGGCACCCCTCACACGGCTTCCCCTCAGGGCCCTTCACCATCCTCATGGCCCTCCCTTGGACACTCTGCAGTAGTTTAATAGTTTTAAAAGTTAATATTGTTTTAACATATTAACACCCAGAGCTGCCCCCAGCACAGGAGGTGAGGCTGCCCCAGTGCAGAGCAGAGCAGGACAATCCCCTCCCGTGCCCAGCTGGCCATGCTGTCCCTGATGGCCCCAGGACAGGTTTGGCCCTCCTGGCTGCCAGGGCACTGCTGGCTCGTGTTCTGCTTTGTATCAAACAGGACCCCCAGGTCCCTTCCTGTGGGGCTGCTCTTCAGCACAGGCAGTAGAGAATCCACATGTGAGGCAACCCTTTTAGAATCAATCCAATTTTTAGAAAATATACAATCAATCAACAATAGGCATGAATCCAGGTAAACCAGGTTTAATTGGCACCTCTGAGATCATGGAATGATTTGTTTTATTAAGGACAGTCTGTGATTGAGATGAACTGAAAATGAAGTGTTGAAAATTAAATATCATGGTTTAAAAATGTTCTTACTCTACACTTACCAGCATGTTTGGAATAGAAAAATAAATGATCTTATGATTATGACATTTTGTTTAACGCAATTTTTTCCCTGAGTTTTTCCTGTATTCCATCTCATTTCCTGTGTAACCCAAATTACAAGTGGAGAGCTGTCTATGAGCCACCATGGTCCTGACATGCTGTTATGACCAGTGCCTGACTGTCATAACAGTGGACATTGAACCCATCTGTCCTGGAATGTAGAGATACTGAATGGGAGCTTATGCTGGGGTGTTTTTTTCTTTAAAGCGTAATTTCTCATTTTGACCCTAAAAAAATAATTAATCCATTGTAGAATTCTCTCATTTGAGTATTTGTAAAGCACTGTCTGAGGTAATTTCAGAAGTGTTCTCATTGATAATGTCTGAAAGGTTTATGACATGCCAGAAACTGCACAAATATGGTGTGCAAGCAGTGGGAAAGGGAAAAGGAAATGGGGATTATAAACCTGACACTTATCTTCAATTTCCTCTGCAATTCTGGATGTTAAGAGGCCTTTCTACAGAAATAAATTGTAGAGATGATACATCTTAGCTTCAGAAAAGCTTTTGGCATTGTTTCACCCATTTTACTTACAAGAAAAGCTGTTGAGATGTTCTTGAGGAAAGTACCATAGCATGGGTGAAAAAGAGTTTGTAGAAATGTACAGAGAGAGAAATTTCATGGTGGACTTTTTTTTGTTTTGCTTTTTGTTTGGTTGGTTTTTTTTTGGTGGGTTTTTTGTTTGTTTCTTTTTGGTTTTGCTTTCTAGGTTTTGGTTTTTGTTTTGTTTTTTGTTTTTTTAATGGAAATATAAGACATCTAGATCTTGTGCTGTTAAATTCTTCTATTAATCACTTCAATTACTGTTGTTTCAGACTACCTGAAACCATGAGATAATGAAATTATTTTGAAGTACAGATTAGAATTCAACAAGTTTTAAGATATTGAAGATATGATAAAAAAATAAGACAAATCTCTTCAAGACAACACAAGGTACTGTAAATTGATGGGAACAACTAACTACAGATATGGATCTGTAAAGTGATGTAATTGCACTGTCTGTTTGTCTTGGTATGGAAAAACAGGAGTCTGCTAATGAAGGCAGGAGCCTCCCCTGAAATGGAGAATGTAAACCCTCCCCACCCCTCCAAATTGCTATAAATTTTAAATTAAGGGTCTCTCAGGCAAAAATATGGGACCAGGAAATAACAGTTCGTTAATAGGGAAGGGAAAAAAAAAGATAAAATAAACAATGCAGCACACTAGAACAACACTGGCAGGGTCAGAACCCAACCTGACACCCTGTGGGTCAGGGTGTTGGTAGCAGTCCAAATTGGAAATGTGGCTGTAATCCTCCTGAAGTGTCAGGTGTGGTTCTGTTGGAGCAAGGGGGTCCTGTAGAGAAGGATGTATTCTTCCTCTGAAGATCCAGTGGAAGAAGAGGCTGCTGCTGTTCCTCTGGGGAATCCATTGGAGAAAGCCATGCTGATGTCTCAAAACCCCTCAGGATTATATCTGGGTAGCAATGCTTGGCTCCTCCCTCTGGGCGGAGCATCTCACAACGGGATGTTACAGTTCTTATCAGTCATGCAGTGACATTCAATAGTCTGTTATCAGCAGATATCCCCTCCCGAGGGAGGTGTGAATGTGGTCACTCAAAGAGAGAGATAAGGCAAACTGCCCACTTGTCAAGGATAATTTGCCATACAGATGGTAATTGAAAACATCTTGCATTGCAATCTGGAACACTGTTACTCAACAGCCTTTCCCAGGAATGGTTCTCATCTGGGTAGGAATGGACTTCAGGAAAGAAGAACAGGAGGTGGTTAAGGCAATATGATATGTACAGAAATGACTGATGACTGAGGCTGTGAATGGGGATGCAGTTACTGTCCACAGTTACACAGTTTTGTTGCAAAGAAGGGGAGGTTACCTTTTCTACAGATTGAGGGTAGATAAGAAGTAACCTGTTTGAGTTGCCGCAGGAAACAAAATCAGTTTACACATTTAGAAAAGATATTTGGAATACTGGAACTGTAATGTAATGCTGGAATAAATCTCCTGGGAACTTTGGAGATTTCCTGCCACTGAATAACTTAAACAAAAGAAAACATTTGAGATTTGTCAGCTTAGATAAGTTTTCAGGTCCATTTTTGCACCATTTAAACTAAAGTCTGTAAATTTGGTGGATTGTGTTTTCTGTGGGAAGCAAAACTTGAAGATTTGCTGAGTGTGTGTGAATTGCTTGGCTTCATTACTGACTGAATAAAACTTTCAGCACTGGCCAATTTTCACTCCTTATTTCCACAGAAAAGACTAGGTAGCAATAGCTGTGGATATGTGCTTTCTTGAAAAATGCTTGATCCTTTTTTTGCAATCTATTGTTTTTATGAGTAATATCAAGAAAAATAAAGAGTGGTAGGAAAATCCCATATGACAATTCCTAATTGGAATATATTTCTTCATCCAAGCCAATAATTTACATTAGTTGAATAACAAGCTGGGTTTTAAAAATGCTCATTTATTGCTTACAAGGTAACAGGTGGTTGATTTGTTACCAGATGTTTTTAGCACTTTAAATTTTAGGATCACTGCTTATATCCTGCTATCTTCCCTAATACAGTATTTTTATCAGCTTCTTGTAGGCTGAAAATAACCTATGGGTCAATATTATTTTCAGTGAAAGTGAATGTTTCTCTCAGTATTTTTTTTGACCTAAGAATATTTTTGGTGCTTCACTAGCACAGGCAGTAAATAAAATGAAATAGGGAGAATACAGGATGAAAGAAATACAGCTAAAAGTTTTTGAAAAAATAAATGATATATGGCACATATTTTGTGCAATAAGCAGGGTCTATCTATTAATAAGTCAAAGCACATTTCTTTAAGATATTTCACAAGTGCTTATTTGCTCACTGATAAAACCATATTAGCCCTTCATACTGATCCTCAGCAGTCCCACAGACCTTGGTTCCACTATAGGATCCTGCTCTTATCCATTCCACCTGAGATGATGAATAACAGCTATTTTTACACCTATTTGAATTTAATATAGTTTACAAAAGAATGTTGGTGGGGGGGTGTTTGATTTTGTGTATGTCTGTTATAAAGAAAAAACTGGGATTTTTTTAGTATGTTTTTATTTTTCCTATGGGTCTGTAATGAAGAAAGATGTTGATCCACCTTGGATGAAGACTTGCAGTCCTGGTTGTCTTCTATGCCTTTACATATTCTTAAGATGTTGATAAATTTTTTCTAGATGGTGATTAGATGTTTTCTTGTCTGTCTCTGAATGACACAACTGCTCAGCACCTCATCACATGTAATGCAATCCATCATTATGTAAGACAGACAACTTGAGTTTTATAATGAAATTCAATGTTTTGAAGATTTAGACCAGAAATGAAAATTGAATGTTTTGAAGATTTAGACCAGAAAATTGATACTTTTATCTACTTATTTGTAAATTAATAATTTACATTAGATTTCTGTGCATTTCTATTAGTATTTCTTGTATATATACTGGTGCCTTTCTAGAACCTGACATCTGTTAAGAGATTTTTTGAACTTCTGATATTTGTAAAGGAGAAAGCTCTCAAGCTTTATTCCATAGCTTGAGGTATGGAATTTTCATTGCCTTGCATTCATTCAATTATGCACCTTTAGAAATTGGCCTGTCCATCCTCAGTTGCATTTTCCAGAAAAGGTTTAGCAGTTTAATGGAACAATAGTGAAGAAAGACAACATTTACAGGCCTGAAACAGACCACTCCAAAAGCCGGAGTAACAAAATTTATTGCACTGGAACTTTGTCAGAACAGTTGGCATGGGACTGAGGTTTGAGTGGACATAGGGAAAACAAGATTGAATCTGTTCCTGAAGTTCATGTACAGCTCCAGCTTCTCTTACAGGAATTCTCCATCATTCTCTGGGAATGATGTTCTTCATCACAGCAGAAACTCCTTGAAACTGGGTTGGGTTCTCTTCCTTATACCTGGAACCAGAACCACATCCTCTCTTTAAGTCAAGAACCTCCTGGCCACAGATGGAAGACTTGTAAATTGTAAAGACAGGTAGTGAAAAATTAGAAAATGAACATATCTATTTGGCCCTTTACCCCTTTCAATTCAGAAGCTGTGTGGGTTATAAACTCTACATATACACTCCCCAGTCTTTTTTTGCCTAAAAAAACACCTGCCTCACTCAGTGAAAAGAATAGAAATCTAAAGAGAAAGATCAACTGAGGTTGTTCAGGTTAACACAAATCTTGCATTTCTTTTTAGTCACTGAGAACATGAACAACTGTTTTTCATTAACATGAGTTTTAGCTCTGTAAACAGGCATATAGTAGTTGTAAGGAAAGGAGTGACTGTATACAGGAAGAAATCTGTGCAGAAAACACAATAATTTACCAGGGATTTATGGACTATTTCTGATAGTTGCTGTAGACTTCTATGTGTCTTCCTGTGTTACCCAAAGTGAAACATATTTTTCTTTCCTGTTTCTTTGCCCTGTTTCTAAAACAGAGAACTGCACAGTGCACTGGGACATAGAAGGTCTCCACCCTACTTATGTTTTATAGTTCTTTGCCTTTAGCTTGGACAGCTTTGGGGCTTGATTTTTTAAAATGTCTTATGTACAGTATAAAAGAGCAGCATAAAGAAGAAATTGGGGAGTTTGTGTGAATCATGACATAAATATTTATATATGTAATAAATACTCTGGTTTTGGGCTTGACATGTCTCAAATGAATAAAATCAAACACAGTAAGCTACTGATGGTAGAAGGGGAACTGTTTAAAGTTTAGATTAGTATGAGATGTGCTTTTGGAGGAGAGAGCATTCCACCTGATTTTTCACATAGTTTCTACATATTGTGAGTAACAAGTCCATTAGGGAATAAACTGAGACTCCAGTTCTCTTCACATTAGTTATTTGATGTTTTTGATAAAGATTTTTAGTTGCTTTTTAGATGGTCCAGTGTCATGACAACCAGCTCAGAAACAGATTTCATAGAGAAAGAGTTTATGTCTCATTAATCTCTTGATAGTATATCCACCTTGGCACAATGGGAGTTTTGTTTGGTTTTTATAATAAATCATTTTTATGAAAGTAGTTGGTTAGCCTCATCCCCTCTTTTTATTTTCCTGGGGGGCTTTTTGTTGGTTTTTGTTTGTTTGCTTTTGTTTGTGCTTGCTTGTTGTTGTTGTTTCTATTTCTTTGTGTTTTTCTGTTTGTATTTCCCCTATGCATAGTTTGAGATATATAATCAGGTACAGAAGGGACAGTTATTAATTTATATAGAAAGAAATTAATTTGACATGAAGTGCCTTTGTTTAGAAAAGCATGATTGTATTGCCTTGCATGCTGTGGGGTTTGTGCTTTGAAAATTTATTCTTTTGACAAGATTTAATTAAAGTAAATTCTACATATAGTTGAATGTTTTACATCTTACAAAGAGTATGATTACTAGTGACTGCAAGTTTTGTCATGTAATTGCCCTGATGGTCTTACAAACAAGAGGCTATGACTCCCCATTATAAGCTGGAAGGAGGAGGAGGAGATAAAGATCTGATTATATGACAGAGAGGAAGTTTTATGTCTTTGAAACATCATCTTAATACCTAACAAACTTTGGAAAATAAGTGCAAGAAATCCAATTTGTTGCTGCGGCAAAGAAAGTCACCAGGATGCATCAAGAGGGACATCACTGGCAGAGAGGAAGGCACCATCCCACTCTACTCAGTGCTTGTCAGGCCAGACCTGGAACATTATCTTCAGTTTTGGTCCCTTTTATACAAAGGTGACATGAACAGAATGCAGAGGGTCCAGAGAAGGGGTCCAGAGATAATCCAAGGTCAGGGAAGCCTGACATATGAGGAAAGGCTGAGAGACCTATCTAGGTGTGCTCACGCCTGAAGGATGAAGATTTAGAGAAGGCCTTGGCACCATGTTCCAGTATTTAAAAGGTGGCTGTCACAGACATTCTTTGTGAAAAATCCTTTCTTTAGAATTTTTCCTTCTGGAAAGCTGAG
This sequence comes from Ammospiza nelsoni, assembly GCF_027579445.1. Lineage (NCBI taxonomy): Eukaryota > Metazoa > Chordata > Aves > Passeriformes > Passerellidae > Ammospiza > Ammospiza nelsoni. Next base: position 77,509,210 of record NC_080635.1, read on the forward strand.
GCCCCAGAAAAAGAATGTAAACAATGGTTATCTGCTGCTGCGGAATGCAACAGGTGCACCTGTGATTGGCCCATGTTGCATGTTTACAATTAAGGGCCAATCAAAGGCCGAGCTCTCTCTGAGACAGAATCAGAGATAGCTCCTTTGTTTATTCCTTCCTTTTCTATTCTTAGCTTAGCAGCTTCTGAGACTTTTCTTTCTATTCCTATTAGCATAGTCTTAATGTAATATATATCATAAAATAATAAATCCAATTCTGATCATGGAGTCAAGATTCTTGTCTATCTCTTCATCCCTGAGGAACCCTTGCAAGCCCAGCAACATCTGGTGACCCTGACTGAGGACAAACACCAACAGGTGGCTACAAAGAAGATGGAGTCTTCCTTTTTAGGAGGAGTCATTAGGGGTGATGGGTACGAGTTAATTCTGGGGAGATTCTGATTGGACACAAGGGGAAAAGTTTTCACAGAGAAAATCATCATCCCTTGTAATAATCTCTCCAGGGAAGTGGTGGATTCCCCCATATTGAACACCTTTAAGATTTAGCTGGACAGAGTGCTGGGCCATCTTGTCTAGACGAAGATTTTACCATGCTGTTACCAAGAAAGGTTGGACCAGACAATTCTTGAGGACCCATTCCAGCTTGGTATTCTGTGATTCTGTTAACAGACAATTTGAATGAACATTAAATCAGTACCTTGTTTGATGCTTTTATCTTTTTTGAAATGGAAGTATACATATTTATATTTTTAATGAATGTCAGCTGTTAAAAGCGTGTATTTTGAAATATTTGTGAATATTTAACCAGTGATATTCCTAAATATTCACTCTGCTTACGATTGCACCAGTATATGACTTCATAACAGGATTTAAACATTATTATTCCTATAATATGGTGTAGTAAAAGATTACTGATTAAATTCAGGGCTAAGTGAATAATTTGTTATGGAGGTTAATGAATCTTTCCAACAGGGCAGTTTGAACCACAACTTAACATGTCTCAGAGCCATCGTTCTCAAATCTATTTTTTTTCCATCTTTCATATTTTTACCTGGGTCATCCTCCCACCTGCTGCTGCTTCTCCCTGCACCCTCAGCATTGCCATGAGCTGACATCCAGCCTCCTCTGGAGTGGTGACCACTGCTCCCTGTTCCCTCACAGAACTGACCTCTGGCACAGCTGGCTGTGGCCTCAGTATGGTACAGTCCCCTGAGAATTCTCACAGTCCAGCTCCCAGTGTTTCCTCTCCCATTGTTTGGGTTACTTTCCATTCTCCCACTCAAACTTCATCCATAGCACATCCAGTCTATGTTTGGGGAGGATGGACACTTTTCTTCAAGGACTCTATATGTACACCTCCTCTGCAGCCCTGTTTCCTGCAATTTCCCTGACTCCTGCAGCTTCTTGCAGATTTGCACCAAAACTGTTTTCTCCTAGACAGGAAACTTGAAACTGGTTACACCAGAAAAAAAAAGATAACATTTCTGAAGTCTTCTTTTCTCATTGTGGCAGGTGAGATGGAAGAGATGGTGATTAATTGGAGCTGCTTTAGCTCCTACTCACATCTTTGTCCCAGTGTCTGTTGTCTTTAGTTAAATAATGGGCTCTCCCGATGGAAGTCACAGTAGAAAGTCACAAGTAGTAAACTGCTAGTGAACAGAGTGATCCAGTGAGAGAGATTTGAAATAGAAAAGAGGATAGATGAATGTTGGATGGACCATTCTTGGGGATTCTTACAATTTGGAGAAGAATAATGTCCCACAATTGAAGGACATAGACCATCTTTTCATAAGAGATGAAAGGCCAAATGTCATACTAAGGACAACCAGAAGGACTGTTTGAGCTACACAGTCTAGACTGAGGAATAATTTTTTACATTCTCTTTCCTGTGTTTTGAAAAATAAGAAGCCTAGAGCTTGACATGAAAATTTGAAATACTTATCTGTGTAATGAGTGTATAAAGCTGAACAAGGTAACAGGATGTTTATCAGGCTGCAGTATAAACAGAAAGTCTATGACAAAATGAAAGGATCACAGCAAAGTACACTCTAGAAAGATTTTTTTTTAAAATTCCATTAATGACTAAGCAAATTCAAACTTTCTGGCTAGTGGAAGAATCCCAAAATAAAGATAACTCAAATTTTAAAAATGTCTTCAATATTTATCAGCATGAAACATTACTTGCTTTGTTAAGTTATATGCATATAATATAAGGTGTTTCTGATCTGTTGATATTTGTTCGTATCAAACTGTATCTTATTAAGTGTATCTACAGAGATTACAGAAATATCAAGAAATTTTTTTTGTAGATGTGATGTCACAGTCTAACATCCTATTTCACATTTCTAAATCCCAAAAGCACTTGAGAAAATAATAGGGGTTATTTTTCTTCCCTTTATACCTTCTGAAAATAAAATTCAGTGAATCCTACACAGATTTCACGGACTATCAAGGCATAGCTAAGATGAGAATCCAGCTTTCCCTTTCAGTGATCTATACCTTGACCATGGCTCCTTGTTTCCAAAGGCATGTAGACTGGATAAATAGGATGAAATCTTATATTCCTTGTAAGGTCAATATCTGAGACAACTAAGGCAGAGGTAGAAGGAGAAATGGAGGTTTGGAGTTGAAAAGAAATTGTAGGATAGATGCTATTAATTTTAATTTGAGGTTCCTTCCTTGTTTAAAGGTTAAAAGCTGTAAAGTGTTAACAGTTAGATGTTAAAAAGAAAAAATTATGACTACCCTGTGTATTTTGAGAGACAAATTCATGCTCATGCAGATGCCAAGCCACAACTCCTCTGCTCAACATCAACTTGTATAAATTAAGCAGGATATAATGGAAGAAATAGCAATGAAATGATACTCAATCTGTAGCTGAAGTGAAGGTGACCTTTCCTGTTAGCATGATTGGCATTTTGAAGGACAATTTGCTGCATCTGAGAAAAGGTCCACATCCATTAGTTCTTAGAAAAATAGGCTCTTCAAAGAATGATGCCTCAGTTTTCCTATGACACTGTCTGAACTGAAAGTGCAGTAAAAATATTTTTGAATTGTCTAAAGCTTTGTATCTTACGTTGTCCATATTCAAAAGGAACAACTGTATATAGAAATTATATTTTAAGAAGTTGTAATTATTCATGTATTTGAGTATTTGAAGGGAATTTACTATTGCTTGACACTGAGAAACAAGAGATCTGACTTGTCAAAACGATGACTAATTTTAGTAAGGACATGGATCTTTAAATTTGCTATCAGTGCAGCCAGAACGAAAGCAAAGAATTGTAATACATTTTTCAGACTAAAGAATAAAGTACTTTCCTTTGGCAAATGTGAAAGTTACAAATCTCTGCCTTACACTAAACAAAGCCTTCTATCTCTGTTTTTCACCAGCATTTCTGATATTTCTCATACCTAATTATAACATGTATTTCCCTTTAATCAGTGGTACATAATTTGTTTTGTCATGCTTATAAATGTGCTTTTCAGACATGCTTATTGAAATACATACAAAGCATCTTCCTATAAAAAATATTTAATGATACAAATGTATAGAGATTTCAGGCAAAAATACTTGTAGCTTTCTAAATAGTATTTTCATTTTTAATAGTAGACTTCAGAAACAGGAATCAGCCTTTTATTCCTTAAATTTAAGGTGTAAAAAATACAGGAAAGTAAAATACATTTCCAGAGGTTTCTGCCCTATGTGCATTTATAGATGTAAATCTGATGACAAAAGTAACAATAAATGTTAAAAATTTTTCTTGGAGGCCAAATCTCACACCAAAAACAAATTATGAAGACCAGAATCTTATTAACAAAGGAAGTAATGGTTAGATATCAAACCAAGGGCATCATTATAAGATTTAGCACTGGAGAAGGTGTTGCTAAGGAAATTGATGCTAAATATTAATACAGTGAAATTAGAGTTCTATTTTATGTCCTTTATTTTGTTATAAATATAAAAGCTATATTTATACCATCAAGCTGAACAAGCCCAGGACATTGTCCCAGCATTAGCATGGAATTATTCATAGTCTTAAATCATTAGTACATTCCTTGGCACATTTTTTGGTTTTACTGCTTAGCACTAGCCTAAATAATGCTAGGTTTTGACTTAATAAATTAATTCATGGACTTATAAGGTAGAATAGACGGAACCACCTTATTTTAGGAAGAACAGAGTTGGTCTGTATAGAATGAAGTAGACTGCACTGCTGGGCCTCAGGATAAGCAGACAGATCACTACACATTTTATTTCCCAGTTCCAGCTGAGGTAACTGCTCAGACCCCCAGCTCTTTACCACACAAACCACACAGGAGGGAGAATCTCCGCATCTCCATATCCCCATCAGAATGGCTGACACTGGAAGGGGCCTCTGGACATCATCTCACTCACCCTCCCTGCTCAAGCGGGGCCACCTACAGCCACTTGCTGGGGACCATGTCCAGATGGCTCTTGAATGTCTACAAGGAGGGAGAGCTCACCACCTCCCTGGGCAGCCTGTGGCAGTGCCTGATCAACCTCACAGAGCAGAGATGTTTAGACAGACCCTCCTGTGTTTCATTTTGTGCCTATTGCCTCTGGTCTTGTCTCTGGGAGCATTGGAAAGAGCCTGGCTCTGCCTTCTTCGCATGCCCCTCCAAGAATTACCAGTCATTGATGAGATCTCCCCTGAGCCTTTGGACAAACAGTCCAAGCTCTCTCAGCCTTTTTTCTTAGGGCAGAAGCTCCAGTACCATCACTTTAGCAGCTCTGCACTGGACTCTCTCCACTGTCCATTCCTCTCCTGTGCTGGAGAGCTCACAACTGAACACATTATTCCAGGTCTGACATCATCAGTGCTGAGTAGAAGGAAGACTGTTCTTTCTCACTGTGAGCTCCAATCTCTACATAAATGCTCTCAAAAAAAAAAAAAAGAAATCGTAATTTTATATTCTTAAAATGTATTTATTTGCCCCTCTGTTGTGAAGAAGTGTATGGTACATTTTGACATTTATCTAATTCAGGATTCAGCCAAAACACAGAAAGTTAGTTATTTTCTGTGAATCAAACTGCTGGTTCTGGGCTCTGCCACTGTCACAACTGTTTCATTGGTGCAACACTGACATCTCACTCAGACACTGCTGGGGACAACTTCCATGTTCCTTTCTCTTTGCACTGTAATCCACACCTGGATTGAACAGTTTGGTTTCCTGAACGAATTTCTTCCTGGTTAGGAAGAAAATTTACTTTCAGATTGGGTTCCACGAATAGTGGCAGACTAAACAGGCAGCCTGCTGAGGATGAAGATGACTCCCAAATCTTACTCCTTTTTGCATTGAAATGCTTCCATAATATCTTATTTTCAGCTTTTTTCTAGCCATGAAGTGCTGCCTGCTGTCCCCTTTTTCAAAATATTTCAGAGAATCAACTTGTGCTAAAAAAAGCAATTAAGAATATGTATTTTTGTGATATTGCACAGCTTGGTTTTCATGTATGCAGGCAGATGGAAGACATTCCTGGTCTTGCTGAAGGAGCAGGAGCAGTGTGAGTGACACGACAAGTAGGGATGTTGTCCATGTTGGTATTGGCAATCTCCTGCTGGACCCTGAGGCAGCGTGTTTAATTCAGTCCTGGCTCTGCACTGTCTTCATGGGAACCATCTCAAAATTACATCTGTCTCAACTTGTCCAGATGGAATGGCTCTGTGCTGAGAGAAAAAATCACCTCTGGAGGGCAATCATGTCTCCAGTGACAAGGAAACAGAGATGACTGGTTTAATTTAGACCTTAATTAACAATCTTGCCAGGTTCTGTTTCCCACTGGGAAAAGCACCAGAAACATTTACAGTCCAGTTTAGTCAAACACTGCACATATTTAAAGTGATTTTTTATTCAGACTCTTAAGCACATGCGTGAGTCACACAATATAATGAATTCAATAAAAGTATTTGAATCTAAGAAAATGTTTAAAGATGCTTTTGAAGAGAAGCTCAGGCAGGAACCATAGGAGATTTAGCTCACTGCCTTCCTAGCCTTGTATAAAGAAATGGGTTGAATACAGATAACATTTTGTCAGGGGTCTTGATATATTTCATCTGTCATTACACAGCGTGCTGGGTTTCAAGTTTTCAAGGACAAATTTTATTTTTATTTTATTTTTTATGCTTGTTTATTTTTTTGCATACAATTTAATCAATAACAGTTGTTAACTACCTATTCAAATTCCTCTTCATGTATGTATTCAGACTTTAACAGTGTGCTGCTTCATGTTCTCTTTTTAAGATGAAATCACTTCAAAAAGTTTCAGATCAGGAACTCTCGGGTTTTTGACTGTTTTTTGACTGTTTTTTCATTGACCTATAGTTTATCTGAAAAACACAGTCATCCTGAAATGAGATGCTGGCATAATAAGGTAACCCTGTTCCTCCTAATTCTGCCCTTTCATCACATTAGATGTTATCAGGAATTATTTTACATGTAGTTATATATAGTTATATGCATTTATATACTATTATCCTCACAATCCATCTTCCTTCCTACTCAAGTGAATCAGCTTACTAATATATTTCTATAAATGACAATAGAAATATATTAGTAAGCTGATTCTTGAGCTAAGAATTACTTAGCTCAAGACTGCTCATGACCCAAACTTACTTAATGAATTAATAATTTAGTTTTCTTTTCATTATAATAATTTGGTCTATTTATGAGTAGGAGAGATTAAAGGAAAAAATAATTTTTTGGCTGCCAGGAATATTTTTGCTGTTAGTATACAAGCCTAATCAAAACTAACAAAGTTCTACACTTATTTGGCTTAGATCTGAGCCAAAGAAATGCTTTCCTGATTCCTCATCTCAGTCTGCCCTTTCACAGAAAATGTCAAAAGTTCCAGAAGATATACTATGAGTTGTTGATAATTTTGAACAAAAATGTTTGCTCACACTTAGCAATGTTTCCAATTGTATCAGTCTGAAACAGACCTCTTAAATTAGAGCAACAGATAAAATACTGTGCAAAACGTAGTTTTGTTTTGTTTTCTAAAGAAAATGCATGCATCACTTGAAGCATGTTAAATTTGAACATTTGGAAACACTTTGTTTTCACGATTTAGAAAAACCTAAATGCAAAGAGGATGTTATCACAGTAAGTAATTTCATTTTCCAGTGGTTTTACAGGCAACAGTGGTGTGGTAAAATACATGAAATAAAATGGGGTGGTGGTAGTGGTAAGGATTATTAATCTGTGCCTGTGGTAAATGCAGCAAGCTTAGCCCATGAAGGAGGCATGACTGCATCCTCTGGCAGATGTTCCCTTAAAGCAAGTTATTGCAGGCAGAGGGAAGTGAAATAGAATTTGCCTCTAGTTTTTGCCTTTCTGTGGCATCAGACTTGGCCCATATGTAGATGCTTACTGAAAAGGCATCCCTATAAGGATAGAGTACTCATTAATCTGAAAGTAGCTCTCAAAATGAACTTTTACTTTTGCATCTTTAGGAGGCTATAGGTATAGGCCAGGAATGGAAATGGTAAATGCAAAAAATTGTTAAAGAGGAGAAAACTTCCTGGGTAGTGCCCTGTTTTGCATTATCATGCACAAGCTGAGGGGATGATAAAATGAGCTTTCATGAGAGGAAAGTAAGAAAAAAGTAGATCTTATTGTTTACAAGCACATAAAGAGTGTGGTCTCCTTTCCACTGGAGAAAGGGTAAAGGACAACACAGTAATCAATAAAACCAATCAGTCACATTAGGAAAAAGTTTACTTTGAACTGAGAAAGAGTGTGCAGGGAGAAAGAGAGGAAAAAGATAATTAAGATATGAAGATGGAAACCAGAGTTTTTACAGTTTTACAATTTTGTTACTTTGTCAAATCATAACAGTTCATTTCCAGAACAGGCAGGTCTGCGCCTGATAGCTGGAGAGGTTTTACTGAAGGCATCAGGAGAAGGTATGTCCTATCACAATAAAAACCAAATGCAGTCACCCCTCTGAACTAGCAGCTGAAGGTTAGGCCCTGTAAAATCTGTGTCTTAAAATGAAAACAGATGACCTTCTGAGGCAACTCAATTTTACTCAGGGGCTGACAAGCACAGAATATTTAAGTTCCTCTTACAGTTGTTGAGCTGGTAACCCCCTCCTCACTTTGTTACTGGTCTTTGGGTGCCTTTTACTGTGCCCCAAATTGAAGCAGAACACAGACAGGAATACAGAGCAGTTGTTTATGTGTGTCATGTGAAAAAGGGAGGTTTCCTCAACCCTTAGTGTGGGGAGATGGACTTGACCCCCCCATATCATTAGTGTTTGATTTGTCTGTCAGCATCCCAGGAAAGCTGGGGCCCTTGTGCCTGACCAGTCTGTCAGTGTCCCTTTCACTGAACAGTCCTGCTGGATCGAGGGTTGATTTGACTGACTCGTTCAGGGAAACGTGGAAACAACATAAAGGAGACTCCTCAGCAGCTCTTCCTTTTCATCTGGATGTGTTCCCTGCTGCCAGTGACTGCCAGCACCAGTGAAAGGCTCACACCAACAGTTTATGGAATAACATTCTGTATTAATATAAAATTGTGACAGGTTAAGGTTCAAGGACTGTTGTTGACAGTATCTGACTGCAAAAATGTATTCAAAGCAGCACACAGACAAGCTGTAATCCCCAATAAAAGCATTCAGCACACACAGAGTGTTGTTCTTTCCCCATAGGTGTCCCTATGGGGGAGAAGACAGATTCAGCCCCTTGACTGATCCTAGCAGCTGTGATAGAGTCTTCCCTAACTTTTCTCTATTCCCATCTTACTATTTGTTTGTGTTTAGCTGGAGCCTGTGTGACTCCAGGCATGCATACCTTTGTTACTGATTGGTACAGAATTCTCTTGCTTTGATTTTCAATAAAATTCAGAGCCCCTGACCAGTGAGGAGTGGCTGTGCCTTGGAGGTGTGGTACCTTTGGGTTGGAGGTGTGTGTTAATGTTACAGTTAGGTTATAATGAACCAAGTCCATTTGAGGAGAGGGATTTGAGCTCAGCTGTTGGCTCAGCAGCAGGACATCTCCTCTCTCTGCCCTGGCTGACAGGTGCTGGGTGGTTTTTCAGCTGCAAAGCCACATTGAATTCCCCTCCCTGTGAGGATTTCAGCAGAGCCTGGTCGTGGTGCCTCCACTCTGCTCCCTGCTCTGTTCCATCCCCTTTAGCAGGGGCTGTGGCTGCAGACTGGGGGTGTGGGGAATCACCATGGAATAAATTACAAGCGTGGCAACTGCACTCCATCCAGGGAGCAGCAACTCTAATTTACCCTAAAATTTCTGTGCTATTGTAACTTCTGTTAGCATGTGAATATAAATTCTCAGTTTCTTCTAATTTTACCCCCATCCATCTTTCCACTGTGTGCTAACATGGGCAACATATCTGGGACTTGTGGTGTACCAGGCCGAGCAGGAACAGGCTGGTCACCCACAGCACCCAGCAGGTCATTTCTGGTCAGCCAGTCACCAGCCTTGTGGGGAGGGATGGGTCTGCTTTGCTCCTTGGAACAGAGTGAGTTGCAGTTCACACACTTTCTCACACGTTTGCAGCCAATTTTTCTTGTTAAGACTGAGCTGGTGTCACAGAGCTGTGCCAGAGTAACGCCACCTCAGGGCACCTCCTGTGCTGGGCTGGGGGCCACCAACCCATCCTCTAGGACACATCCAGCTGCTGATCAGCTGAGGGCTCTTCAGGCACCGCTGACTGTGCTGAGAAGATCAACTACGATGATGCTTAGACACTTTGGCCGTAAATAAATCCCCCAGGTAGATATCCTGACCTTGAACTGAATCTTTGTATATTTGATTTCTTTCTATCCTGTTTTTTACCTGCATCCCTGTCCCAGAGATCTGGTTACACATTCATATAGGCTGTTACTTTCTGGAAGTCTTTAGTACAGGAATATTTATGTAGAATTCATTGTCACCATACTGACAGAACTCCAAAGAGGGTCATTATCCTCTATGCTTGTCTTCATTAATTATGGAATTTTAGTGTGGGTGAATTTTCTTTTAAAGGCATTCTAGAGAAATTCTTAGTCATCTCTATTGAAAAAGAGTAATTTTTTTTTTTGCTAGAATAAGGCAATTTTCCATATCAATTTGGATAATTTCTTGTATCTCTTGAGTTTTTCTCTAGATTTTCCAGCTCTTTCTACTAAGGTTTTCATAATATAGTATTTATACCTCCTCAAATATTAATTTGCACTTGCTATACCTTTCTAAAGGAACCAGTTGATACATTTTACATACTATTAATTTTATAGTGATCAGAGGAAGTGTGATGACCCAAGATGTCTGGGAACGACCAGCAGTTCTTCACCATGAGCAAATTTGTCTGGCTAATGTAACTGATTTCTGATGAAATGCTTTTGATGTAATCATCTATGGCACTCTTACACCCAAAATTATGAGATTTAGTTTGAGTGTAAGGTGGGCAGGAGACTGGCTGGAGAGAACAGGAGAGGACCCAGACAGTGAAACTTCAGGTGCTAAATACTCCCCCACTCTGGGGACTTTGGTTGTGCTGAGCTCTCACCTGACCCAGGGACTTTGTGCCTTAATGACAGATCAGAGTCAGAGTCCACACTCCTGACATGCACCTCCCAGTTTTGTTTCCTCTGAGAAGGCTGAAATTTGCCTGAACAACCTGTTAGGAGAATTTGGACATTAGCTTGGCAAAATTCACTTCTGGTCTGAGCTAAAACAATATGTGGAATCGTGTCACAGGGACTAGAGAATTTTTCTCCCAGGAATGATGTTTTCTGAAGGCAAGTCTTCAGTTAGTTGCATGTGTCATCAATCTGGTTCAAAAAACACACAGAAATTCTAGTCTTCCTTCTCATCCACTGTTTTTTTCTCTCCAGAGTGTTGGTATCTTTAACTGAGAAGTTTTTCTGACTGTAAAGTTTTGGGTTTGTTCTTGCTTTGTTTTCCAAAGATAGCACAGAACTGTTTAGTTACTAGCTCACATCACTAGAAACAGCTTACACTGACTGAATGCAGCTTCTCTGGGAAGGTATCGTGGGACTGATACAACAAAGAACCAGCAAGAATTGTTTAACATTGCAGCTCAGGACACAGGCATCTGTAGATATCTGTGGTTTCTCATGAGACTTCTGTGAAAAAAAAAACAACCTCGAGAGCCACTGAGAAAAAGGCAGACAGAACTTTAATAGAACAGCACAGGGTTGCATTTGGTCAGTTAGAAAAGTGCTGCATGCAGCATTCGACTTTAAAGCACTTTGAAATTGAGGGACATGCTGATAGGTAGCATTCCAGTTCCTCTGTAGAAAGATAATAGTGAAAAAAGAGCTAGGAACATTATCCTTGTGATTTTTATTTTGTGAAATACCTATGTCTTTGTTTACACCAAACAGTATATTTCTCACAGAAATGTCCCAGTGTTTTATTTTATACTTTGCTGATCTGTTGTTTCTACATTAGTAGGTCCTTCAGTCTTTTAAATCTCTTCTCTTCGAGGGTGTGGGTGATAAAGGGAAAATAAAGGAGAGGACATAGTCTTTCCTGTAAAAAAAAAAAGGTGGAGAAAATTATCTCTACTTCAAATATTACTGGTGAAGAAAGTTTAGATATTATCTATAAATCTTTTCTCTGTATTTAAAGAAAAATAGCATCTGCTTGTACACATCTTTGAGAAAAAAAAAAAAATATCCTGTATCGAAAATCTACGATATCATTAAATGTGCGGAGATTCCATAATTTTGGCTTTTCTTAAAATTAGTTAGTTTATGTGCAAAAGCACTTCCTCAATAAAAGGACAAGCAACCAACCTTGCCATTGTTCTACAGGTGAATATAATCAGTGTTAAAAATTGAGAGAAAGACAGAGGAGAAGTTACAGTTTTTAGGTAAGTATTAAATATGGGATTGGTGTTAAGCAGACCCTTGTTATCCCCTCTTATCACTCAGTATCTGATGAGGTTTTCCTTTCAGCCCTGGAAACTATTTGTTACACCCAAAAATTCTTAACCTATTAATTCCCTTTAACATTGAGGAATATTGCCAATAATTATTTGTAAGTTCAAAGAAGTTATAAATGAAAGTTCAAAGAATTTGCCTGTAGCTTTTTTGATACCTATAAAAATCATGATTTATCAAAGAAGCAGGATTTTTCATTTAAGAAGACTGACTGGTTCTTCCTGTTACACAGAGTTCATTTAGAAATCTTTCTAATTTAAATGATTATTTTAATCAATGCTTCTGAAATTCACCAACATATAATTCACAGATCAGCTACCTTCCCTCACTTTTAAGCCTGGTTTTCTTTAAGTTAAAATACTGGCTCTAGTTTTTTACCTGTAAGCTATTGTGAAATTCACAGGTACATTTGAGGGTTATATCTCTACTTTTGCTAAACTTTGAAAATGAGAGGGTTTTTAGCTCTTTACTGTGTTTTGGTTTACACAGAAGCTACAATGGTGAATTCCTGTTTGGATCTAAAACTCTCATTTGATGGATAGGGATTCTATTTCATGAAAATGAGGTACTTTGAGAAAACGTTATTAGGTTTACTGTTGTAATCAGCACTGATCATAGTGGTGATATGAATTATATTAATTAGTATTTATTTTATTTATGTGCTCTGGTGGGATCTTCAAGAGATTAAAACACTGCATGATTTAGATATTTCTTCTTATTATTAGCCAGGTTACTCTCAGATTACTGAGAGGTGTTTCACCAAAAAAGTGAAGGGAAGGGTTATTTTTATTACAGAGACTTGGCACTCTATAGGAAAAACTTAAAAATGTTTGATGAAACAAACATGAAAATATGAAAATAAAAAAAATATAGAAAATTCTTTCTTCCAAAGGAAATGCAAAGGCATAAGCCATTGCTCAATACACAGAAAATGCTTTCTGGATATCTGAGAACAGACTGAGAATCTTTCAGTCTGATTCCTTGTCTAGAAAACTATCAATGACTGCATTTCTGAGCCTGTATGTTTCTTTGATAATCATTATATGACTATAATAATGTCTTCTTGGGAAATAAGTGTTGTCTTTTATCACAAATAAATGAAGCAATGAATTGAAAATATTGGGATGAAATCTTTAGATTTATACTTTTTTTGGAGTGTGCAGTACTGTACCTTGAAATTTATAGAATTAAGAGAATTTCTAGTTATAGAAGAAATATTTTTTAATTTTATGAGGATTTTATTCCCAATTGAAAACATATAAGGCAGGATTGTTTTCATAAAAATGTAGTGTGAAAACATCCCAACATTGAAGAAGGCTAAGCAGCTTAATTGTCTGAGAATTCTATGAACAGTGATATAAAGGTGTTTTTTTAACAACTAATCTTAAATGATGAACAGTTAATCCAGCTACAGCCTACAGTTGTGGGAAGCAGGAGTTTGGTAATGCCATAAAAAGAAGAAAAGAAACATCAGGACACACCAATTAAATAATCTCCCTCAAATACCTTCTTTAGCAGTTATTTAAAATACAGATAAATTTTTTCCTGTATGACAAAACAATAGGTTTAGGGAAAAATCAGACAAAAACCAATGGATATGCAAAATAAAAGCCAATGAAAAACAGTTGTCTTTTGGCCCTGTTGCGTAAAATATCTCCATACTCACTGGAGAGTGTAGGGAGCTAGGTATGCTGCCTTAGCAAGTGTTTGGAGCACTGTCCAGCACTTACTGAGAAAGGTGATCCATTGTTGTCCAATACCATCCAATACAGGCATTCTCTAAGTTACTGGAATCCTGGTGGTCTCAGTTGGGAATTCTGCATAGGAATTCTGGCTTTGAGTCACTGGAAGCAGGACAAGCTCTAAAAACAGAAATGAAGCCCTCGGTACCAAAGGGTTTCACTAGTCCACTGATCTGTTTCTAGTCCACTGATCTGTTACTGGAGAAAGATAAAACCCCTCAGCCACTTTATTTCCTGTTTAATTTAATTTAATTCATTTTTCCCCCTGGTTACCCCACCATTCATGCTCCTCAGCTGTTGTTTTTGTGCTTTGTCAGCACAGTGGAGGTGAGGCTTATTCAGGTGACTGATTCCATCTATTCTGTATCACAGGGATATTTTCACATTATGCAGATAGGCCATTACTGTTTCATTATAATGTGTCATTTTTTCCTTCATATATTCTGCGTCATTAACTGAACCACTGCTCTTTAAAAGTCTTTGGAATAGGTCTTCTGTGAGGTTTAGATATACATTCTCTCAACAGTCTCCACCATGGTCAATTCATTAAAAAATATTAATTCTCCTTTCTCTCATCCTAATGTATTTAATTTGACTGGAAGCTGGAGCTGGAAGTTTAAGATGGTCTTTTATCTTTGCTTATCAGCACCTGACGAATCCCTGTAACTGCAGCAATACTTCTGGTGAATCATTTGCCACCTCATCATCTTTTGTAAAAGGTGTCACCCGTGGTGCTGCACATCCTGGCTCCACAGTGGCCTGGACACTGTCCCACTGAGGGCAGTCAAGTTGGAACAAAGCTCACTTCACTGCATCTATTTGGTGCTACATTGGCCAGCTTAACAGAAATAAGATCAAACTAATACTTGCTTTTCTCTATCAAAATCAGGAAATCTGGTTCCAAAATAAATAAGGTCTATGTAGTGCTGTTCACATTTTACTATATATTGAGTTTACCCTCACAGTCCTCAGGGGTACTGCTCTGCTCAAAACTAAATGTATCCAGAAACATTCTTGAACTTCGGTTCACATGTTTGATCTTGCAATATATTCCTGTTGAGATAAATGGATTTTGATTGAGGTAGAGAAATAGGAAGTATATAAAGCCTCCATAAACAAAACCAAACTAAAATGGACACAGTTCATTACTGCAGACCTAACCACTATTTCTGTGTTTTATCCAAGCAATGTCTCATTTTAAAAGCATAACAAGATGTTGTTGCTGGAACTCTAATACAGATATTTTTCCCTGGTCTGTAGTTTAAGAACCTGATCACTAAATTGAAAAGATTATTCTGTTTGTGTGTTACTGGTGTCTTTGCACCACTTATATATGGGATGAGGACAGGCACTTCTGTTCAGAGTCTTTAGGTCAATGGAACAAACCCCCTTTTCACTGGGAACAGAGACACAGATTTGAATTTCCCTGTGCTGATTAACAGACAAAAACAGGTGCCTCTTTGTGTTGGTTCTGAATGGTAACAAGGTGCTGTGCTAATTGATGGATGTAGTCATCTTTGTGTGATTTTCCATGCTCCTAGTATGCTTTCAGAGGCTCAGGTTCTCTGCACTCTCTGGATTACAGTGAAGTTTAGAAGGGAGGGGTATGTGTAAAATGTTGGCCTGAGAATTGCTAGAACATTAGAGAGAATAGCAATTTTAAAGTTTCTCTCTCCTGTATTTTAATAGGCACAGGAAATACTATTTTTCCCCCTACCTTGTTCTTATGTTTCTGTTCCTTATCTATTTCTTTTTTATCTTGACTGAAACCACAGTCAGGGCTGTAGTTCTAGCAGTGAACCATAACTTCCAAGCTCAGTGATCTGAAAAATAACTGAAAAAAAAAAAAAAAGAACTTATTAAAATGAACTGAGAGATATTCTTAAATTGAAAAGATGAGGGTTAGAGGGGTGAAGGAAGAGGAAAGCAAAGTGTTACATATGGGACTGAAAAGAACCTGCAACAAATACAGGAGACTTTTGGCAATACAGGCAATTTTGGATTGAGTGTTACTGCCAAGCATTGTGACTAAAGCATTGCAAAACTATTTTAAGAATTTCTGCATTTTCTACAGTAAGCAGTACAACAAATAAATGTTTAAAGGAATTCTTTCTTAGTGTTCCAACATTCTGTCAATGATGGTAAATAAAGAGCTACTCTGCATAAGACAGAAAATCTTATACATTTATTGAGGACTGATTTAATGGTCTATAATTAAGTGAAAATTGAAAAGGAGAAAAATGTAATGATGAGCAAAATTTCATAGCTAGGTTTTTCAGTTGCCAAGTGCTTTAGAAGGCTGCAATTTCACAGCAGGGTTGGTTCCAGGAGTGGAAATTGGACGTAAATAATTCCAGACAGTGTAAATGTAAATTTAAAAAAAAAATAATTAAGATGCATATTTTGTCCTAGTACATTCTCTATTAATAATTATAAACTAATCACAGAGCTATGGTTTAGAAATTAACTTATTAAAAAAAATCTTTAACTAATTGACTTCAATTGTAAAACTGTGACTAAGAATATTTCAAACAGTTGGTCAGTTCTGGTGTATTATTTCATTATGATTGCCCATAAAATGGTTGGGGTGTGTTGGCTGCAGAACAAGAAACACTTAGGCTATTACAAATCAGTTATTTTCAGGTTTGGTATAAATAATCCTGCACCCTAACACAGCTGTTGTCACTGACTAATAGCGCATTTACGTATTTATTCTTTTTTGTTACTGTTTTTGATCAGTGGTCTGTGTTTTTTCAACAGGGATGTTGTTATCATCAGATCCTATTTATTAAAGAAAGTTATAGGAGAGAATAACTCTTTCTTTGCTCCCAAACTAGCTTTACTTGGGGGATATATTGCACACTAAGGCAGTAAAAGGGAACTGTTTCTCTACACTCACACAATTGACTTGGAGACATATTTAAGTCTTTGGACTGGCTTTGGGGTAGGTTTATTACAGTGCCAAACCAGCAGGATGAATGTTTCATTGATGTATTTTTATCACAAGATGGGAGTACTGTGGGGCCTCTAGGACAGGTAGCAAAATGAATAGAGATTGTGAAAATAATCTCTATTCAAATAAGGCAATCCACCAGAGCCAGGGATGAACTCAGTATGAAAACAAGTGCTCTTAAAACAATTTGTGTCAATACACAATCTGTGTGCATGATGTATTCAAATCTCCTGTCAAACAGAAGGGCTCTGGCACAGAAAAATGCTGATTATAGGACATTGCAATGGACACAACTCTGTACTATTTCTGTTATTGATGGGACAGAATCATAGCCTGGCTTCACTCCTGGGCTGAATTAAGGAGCTAGTTTAGGAGTCAACCTTATTAACTGGTAGTTAAGTGCCATGAGCGTGTCTGAGATTGGAAAGATGCAAGAATGGAAACAGTACATTTCAGCATACAGCAGATTTGACCATACCAATACATCATGAAAAAGGAGTCCCAAAAGATAAAGAGTAGCTAAAGGTGGGCAAATGTATGAATTTGACTGTTCCACTTAATAAGCGTCTAAATAGTTTTTAAGTTGTATTTTAATTAGAGTATTCCGTACTTTCTTATGGAGTGCCTTAGATTTTTTAAAATAACTAAATGGATCAAAATTATTTTTTTAATGGAATGAAGGGCTAAAAAGAAGATACAGTGAACCAGAAGCAACTACTGCTTTTATGGACACCTTTATGTAAAATCTAGATAAATACTGGCAAAATTTTTCAGTGGATGAGCGATTTTGGTAAATCCAAATAACAACAAAAATGGCTTTACAAACTAAATGAACCTTCAAAT
The DNA here is from genome assembly GCF_027579445.1 of Ammospiza nelsoni. Lineage (NCBI taxonomy): Eukaryota > Metazoa > Chordata > Aves > Passeriformes > Passerellidae > Ammospiza > Ammospiza nelsoni. Next base: position 77,526,686 of record NC_080635.1, read on the forward strand.
ACTTTATTGCAACTGCCTTGGCAAAGGACTTGGTACTTCAGTGATAGACTATATTTTCTGTATATTCTTTCTGCTTCAGAGTCCTTAGGTCAATGGTTCAAACTCCCTTCAAAATCCTGGATTTCCAGGCTGAGTTACTTTTATTTAATTACAGTGTTTCCATTGTTTTAGTATATAAAGGATATAATTAAGCTGAATGCTATTTCCAACACTATGTCAATATGAGTGGGAGGGACAGTTGATGAAGGTAAGATTATCGATAACAACAGAAGTGATAGAAGAAAAGTTTTGGGAAATGTTAGTGTCTCAAGGGGACTGCAGAGAGGTTTTCCTAGAGAACCATTATGAAATGAGACAAATTCCATGGGTTAGCTGCTTCTTTCCCATCACAGTATCCTCCACAGGCTCAGACAACCATAAGGGCTTCACTTTTTACTGGTTGAGACTGTACAATAAAACTGGACAACATTCTAAAGTTAACCAAAAATGCTCAGTTTGCCACAGTCAGCTTCTTTAAATCTGGCCTTAAACATACTTATATTTACAAATTTATAAGGAAACCTTCTAAATATAAGGAAGTTTTATAATATATTTAATAGGAGGACAAAGTTAGCCAATGGACTGCCAATGGCTAACAAAGTGGCTGATGTGAAAATTCACTGCAAATGCTGCCTTATTTTTTTGTTTTGATTCTTGGAATTCATTCAAATGTGTGGATAAATCCATCATTTGAGCGTGTGTCCCCCTGCATGTCCCAATGGGAACTCACCTGATTTCACAGGGTAGTTCACTCTACATCACTCTGGTTGTAACTGTAATCTCATTTGAGTTCATATCTTAGTGTGACATGTGAAAGAGCCTGATTCCTAGGAGATGTTTCCACTCTGAAATGTTTTATTTATTCATAATTACATGTGTGTGTATAAATATCTATATATAGAGATAGATTCAATTTAAGTAGAAGCTTTTCAGTTCCGATATCTTCACTTACTTTTCTAACTCTCTAGAATTTGTTAAAAAATCTAGACGTTATATGATGGTAAAATTACTGTGTGCACAATAATGTCTGAGTATTTAGTCATAAGAGCTTCTGTCTAACATTAGCTAATGTACATTTCTTAATTCAAAGTAGCAGCAGTTATTATAATCATTATAATGGATGTTTTGGTTTATAATACAATTTGCCATACGATTCACTTATAACAACATTGTGTGTGTAACAAATATAAATGGAATTTTGCTTTAATATCTTATCTGAGAGGAGTCAACATCTCCCGACTTTTGAAAAAAGAAAAGACAGCAGTTTTGTGGCTGGTAAATGAAGAAAAATATTTCAATGCCAGACATAAAATTAAATTATGCAATCAAACTAGTAGAACAATCTTAAGATGAAACCTGGTTGCAGCTATCTACAAAGTCTAGAGGCAAACATCTGGCTATGTTTTTGTCCTTCGGGTATGATAAATTTTGCTAAGAACAGCATCATGAAAAACCCCAGAAGAACAAAGTGGCCTGGGAGAAAACCAGAAGGTAAGAGAAAAACATCTTTATTTATTCATCTTACCTTGACTTTTTCTGATGCTAGGTTTGCTTGAAGTGAAATAGTTCAAAAGTAAATTCTGCTTAGTGCTTGCCTTAAAAATTGTTTTGTTCTGTGTAGTTTTTTAATATTTTCTGCTGAAAGGAAAATGTACTAGTACTTTCCAATAATTGATGTCAGTTAGCCTTCAGTGTACTGGGGCTGTGGTTAGTGATGCCACTGAAAACCTTAAAATTTATCTCAGTAACAGGTAGATCTTACTTTCTAAAAGGAATGGGTATTGTGTGGAGGCTAGAGACTGTCAGTTATTGCAGACACATTAAGGAAGATTATAGTAGCATCCAAAATCCATTTTACCTTTCCATGGAGTGCACTATGTATTTGTACTGTATTTACCTTCCGTATAAAATGGAAGTGAATATAGTGAAACCTTGGTTCAGGGCACAAGATTCTGAAATGGAAAATGCACAAAACAGACAAAATATTTGAAAACAAAGTGCTGAAGCTCTGGGAAGCTTGTACAGCACAAATAGACCTCAAGATCAAATTCAGACAGTCCATTCTAGTTCTCAGTAGGATAGCTGAAGAGGGTTTTGCCCTGAGGCATTGCTTGCTGCTAGACTTGACTGGTCCTTTCCATCTGAAGATGGAAGGACTGTTTGAGGTCTTCAAATTTTCTATGCTGTCTGTTCATATTTGGCTGATTTTGTATGAAATGGATCAGACTGTATTTATACTGTCTTTTCTACCAGGAGTAGCTCACTAAAGTGGTAGCGCATACCTGGAGGAGCATTCTGTTATTAGCACGGTGGACGCTGTCAAATTTCCAAGGGAGTTTTATTTTGATCCAAAATTTGGTGATTTTTTGGTAGTTTAAAAAAAAAGTTTTGAACGTCACATTCAATCCATTCACATTTTTTCAGTTCTCCTATTCACATAAGAGACACTTATGTATTTTTAAAAGCTAGTAATTCTCCTTCATTCCCCAGTGGAATTTTTCTAAATGAAGTCTAAAATAAATTAGTAAATACCTGCTTGAGGCAGACATCCAGAGTGCAGGCTTTCAGCATCACTGGTTGCAGAGGTGATCAGTAAGAGAAAATATCAATTGACAGTTTAAGGTGAGGGGCAACCAGCTATAGTTCCAATAGTTTTGATAAGTAGGTGGAGCTAGAACAGGTATTGGATATGTTTTCCTCTGGAGATTTGTTTTCAATTCATTGTTTATTTTTCCTTGCCTAGATTTAAACACAGAGGATGAAATAAGTAATTTCATCTGAGGTCTGCTGTAAAAGCTAATGAGAGCTAATCAACCTAAACCTCAAATGTTTAGGTTGATTATCAGGAAATTTTTTTCTGACAGTGACATATATTATGCTTTGGGATTGTCCAGATTGAAAATAGCTAAAGCCAAACTTCTTGGATCATACTGGCAAGGAGATGGAGGTTAAGAAAGTACATTCTGTGAAACAGCTGCATAAAGCAGGAGAAGGAAGTGATGATCAGAGAATCCTCTTCATCTTTTAATGTCGTGACTCTTCACCTTTATTTAATTTGGAGACTGTTCAGTTCTTCATGTATTTTGATGCCCTTTCTTCATTATCAGGGCAATATGAGAGTCACTAACATGAAAGAAAGAAAAGAGTAGCAGCAAGAAAACACCTCTCAAGTCACCAATTAATCATAGTGTGGGTTTTCTTCCAATGCACCTTCTTTCCAACTGCTGACATATGGTGCTCATATGACCAGCTGATTTGCAGCATCACATCCATACATCTGCCTGTCAGATAAGTCTTCTGCTTTTGTAAGCTAGCTTGGTGGCTTGGACTCTGTGAGGCAGTGCTTAAGGTAAAGGTCATCCAGAGAGACCACATGGGTTTAGGAAACGAAAGGCAGGGGAGAGGAAGTATTCACTTAATCCTCCCTTCTCGTATTCAGTCCATTTTTTTTCATGTTTTAGGGGCAGATGTGCAAGCTGGGAAGTTTTCCAAATTCATTTTTCAGAACATTAGGTCCTCTCAACATTAGGCACACTAAGCAAATCCCTCTTTGTAACAATTTTGCCATCAGCACTGAAGAGGAGCTGCTTTCAGGATGAAAATAGATGGCTGAGAACTTGGGCCAAACCAAGCAATTTGGAGATAAAATTACTTGGAAAACTTTTTAGCTAGTTTTCACACCCTCTCTGGTCTACTTAGAGTTCTTCAAGCCTTTGAGCACTTACATAAAAGCTCTTTTTACATGGAGTGTTTCTGAAAAAAATGAGAAAAAACCCCAAAACATAGTACATGACAAAGAGGCTGACAAAGGTTTCTACAAAATTCTATGTATTAGACAATGACTCGCATACCCCTAGTATCTATCAATAAGCTATTGATCTGATCACAGAGTTTCTAAATATCCAGACATTGCTACTTAACTATGTCATTTTTTATTTCATTGGGTTTCTTTCTGCAGTTTTGAATAGTCTAGAAGAGTAATTTGTTTTCCTAATAAAGAGGACAGAATTTTGGAAGAGTAAAAAGAAGTATTGATTCTGCCTTTCATTGAGCAATCTCAGTTCTTCTTTTTCCTTCCTACTACTTTGATGAGATTCCTAGTGGAGTTTAGTTCATTACTGCAGAGTCCTTGAATTAGACTCCCCTCCATCTGCAGTAGCTCAGATGTACTGGTATTCAACAGAGTTCAATTGCTTTCCTGTGCTTTTAAATAATAAATTGAAGAGACTGGATTGTAAATCAACTGGTTTTTCTATTTATTTTTGAGTCTGCCTTGTTTATTACTATCTATATCTACAGGGAAACAATGCAGAAGAGTGGTTAGTTAGATGAATAACTTTTTGTTAGGTTTTTTTGGACAAGGATTTTAAAATATAGGGTTTGCAATGAAGGTGAGGGAAAGACAGACAGATGGATAAACTTGGAATTAAGGCTCAACCCTGCTCCTGAGTGGTTCAGACTGTGAGAATCCTCAAGTGGAGGACTGATTGTAGATGACTTTGTCTTTCAGAGGGATACACAATGTTGAATTACTTGATTTCTCCAGTACTGGTTGTACATATCTTTTGTTCTCAACACAATTTGTCTTCCACATCCTCTCAACCAAAGGAGGAAAATTAACTTTTAAAACCTTGGTGATTTTATAATGGTGATGAATATATCTGGAGGGAGATATGGGGACTCTAAATCACCATAATCATAAATCACACTTCCAATGATGGGTCATTCACAACTTCTGTGGGTAGTCTTTTGGAGCGTCTCAATACCTTAATTTAAAAAAGAATGAACCACAAAAGTGTTCTGTAAGTACAATCCTGGTAAATATATATATATATGTATACACACACACCTTTTTAATAAGCCCCCTTTATATATTGACAGGCCACCATAAGGTCACCCTCTCTCCTCCAGGCTGAAAACTCCCAGAAAATGGCCTATAAACACACCCACAGAAGGATAAGTGTTTCCATTGAACAACTTTCCATTATTTGAGAACCTTATCAGTCTAGTAGAGAATCTATGTGCCTCTACACTGGTAACCTCAGCACTGCCTAGAAGCTGATTTACTCCTGTACTTTCAAGTTAAGCACATGACTAAACATTGTTTAAATGTGAACTGTGTTGTTGTTATATTCAAATATTTCTCCACAATAAATTTAACTCATCTGTTGGCTTCTTAATACTGTCCACTGTATAAAATAATTAAGAGAGGATTCAAAAGAGGTTTCAACAGTAATGAAAAAGATTCCCTGTGTTTTATAACTGGATCACATTAAAGACTTGTATTCACAGCATCTCTAATAATTCCCAGAGCTGAAACAGGTCCATGCCAATGAGTCTAAAGGGGATGGGTTCTCTGTTTACACAACTGCATATGCAAAAAAGCTATGTAGTCCTCTAAGGCTCTTCAGCTTTAACTAATTAAACAGGGATTTTGCTGCTTGTCAGAAAATCAGCCAGGACACAAGCAGCTATGGGAAACTCTTCTATGCACGTAACTGCCTTTGGGCACCATGCCACTGAGCAAGAGAAAAGGGACATGGGAAATTGAGCTGGGGGAATTCCAGTCACAAGCTATAGAATTAATTCCCCTAGGATGAGGATAGCCTCAAACATAATTTCTTACTGCCTCCAGTTTGTGGCATATTTTATTTACTGTATAATTTCTATTACAAGAGTACAAGAATATGCATATAGATGTTATTAAAAAAGAAAATAATTTCTATTACAGGAGTACAAGAATATGCATATAAATGTTATTAAAAAAGAAAAAAAAAAAACCAAGGAAAAGACCAAACTAACCAACTGAACCAAATGAAAATGAAAACAGTATGCATCCGTATTTTTCCCTGGGAAGGTGGTATGAGGAGAAGTGAGCCATGCATAGATGATGTTAGAAACTCTGCTTTCATGCTGTAGTAAAGGGCAGAGCTGAAACTGTTCCACTGTGCATAAAAAATGGAAGTGATGGATGTGGATTTACACACAAAGGAAATTAACTGCTGTCCACAGCTGAGTCAAACCTTTAGTGCATTTATTACTGCAGCACTGTATGCAGTTCAATTATATACACAGAATTAAGATCTGAAATGCTGTACTTATGTACATATCCAAGAAATTATCCCTGTTAGATGTCCCTTTTCTCCCTAATACTCAGTGAGTAGGGGAAAAGGGGTCATGACAGATATATATTTTCAGTAGTTAGTTCTGAGGAGAGCTTCCATAACCATTCAGAAGGGAACAATGTGGGAAGAGTTTGGTGTAAATAGTGTGATGAGTAAAAAGTGGGCTAACTCAGAACAGGTATTTTTTATCTTTCTTTTTCTAGGCATCCAAAACACAAATCTGCTTGGAATGTGAGTCAGCCAATGAAAAAGGAAAAAAAAAGAAAAAAAGAGAGACAGAAGTGCTACTGCTTCAGTACTTCAAATAGTCTAAATAGTCTAATAGCTAAATGATCCAAATATGGGAATGCAAGTTCGAATTTCTTAAAGAGAGTAAGGACTTGAATTATAGAGTTTATACCCTCAGGAGTTTATTTCTCTGACTACCAACCTATTTGATTGCAGCTGGTAATTCTGTGTGTTTCACTTCATTTAGCTTTAGACATTCAATATCTAGGCAAAAAGTTAAGAAAATTTTTGACATTCTTCTACTTAAAAGATCTAAATAGAGATTGAAGTGACTCATTTCAAATTCAGGTAAGACATGAAGAAAAATAATCTTCTTTTTTGTTGTAAGAGTGAACAAACCCTGGTAGAGGTTGCTCAGAAAGTCTGTGGAGTCTCCATCATTGAATAAATTCAAATTACAGTTGGAATGCTACTGTGTGCTTGTTTTTTTTTTTTTTTTTTTTTTTTGTTTGTTTGTTTGTTTTTTTTTGGTTTTTTTTTTCTGTAGAGTGTACTCACTTTAGCTTTGGTTTCCTAACACATATGAGATGACTCTCAGCTGATATCAGCTTTACCTGAAAGCCAGACTGGCATGCTGAGAAACAGATAGAGGTGGAGGAAAATTGTTAGGTATATGGTAAAGACCACAGACTGAGTCTGTGTTAGACACAAAATTAAACTAAAGTCTTCGGAGATTCAAGCTACAGCATTCTCATAGCAGAACTACACTTCCACGTGTATCATGTCAACACATGGCTTTCAATTAGAAGCCTTAATGTGAATGTTATATACAGGAATAAATCATATGCACTTGGGAAGGGCACAAGGCAAGACATGTACAGCAAAATGACTTGCAGTTGTTTCAGTGCTGAAACACGATAATTACACACTCATGGTTGTGACAGATACATCCCACTGAAACATTTTCTCTTCTTTTGTCCTTTCTTCTGACTAGATGAGATTTCATAAGTAAGAGACCTTTTCCATATCTGACAGTTCTTATTACATTCCTCTACTAGGCAATTAATTCAGACCGAAATCAGAACAAAAATTAAAATTTAATATTAAAAAAGGGAGAAAGATAATGCTGCTGATTCTATATTATGTATCATGTCTATTTTGACTGTAGCAAGGTATAATTTCAAGAATGATGAGTAAAAAATGATTACCAAAATTACTGTTTACACTTCTAAGGATGTCCAAGAATAGATTTAGTAGAAATTCTCATATGATTGTCTTCTAAAGGCATTTCTTTCTTTAATGACATACAAAAATGGAATTGCAATTTTACTTTCTTGAATTATATCAAATTTAAATAAATTCAGGTAGTGGAGTTTGACCACATCTCCAGCCTAATGCATGTATAACTATTTAAAAGAGTCAGAGGAACCTAAATGAGAATTGTGTGTTGCTCCCTTTGAATGTGGAAAGTAACACCTTGAATGAGGACAGACATGTTAAGCAGGCAAAACTAGATATACAGCAGTTTTGAAGCAGTCTGATAAGGCCAGATTTTTTTATCTATTTGAAATCTGTGTTTTAAATTTAAAATAGTAGTGGGAAAGAATTTTTTTTGTTTTTTTTTGTTTTAGTGGAAGCTTTCATTCATACACAGTAAATCCACAGTTTTCAGATTGTTTTGTGGATCTAAAACCTGCTGTCAAATGAAGTTGGCTAATTGCACTAAAAGCTTCTCATTTTTGCTTTTAACATAAGAAAATCAAATATACTTGTTTTGTTTGCTGCAGGACTCACCTCCCATGAAACTGATAAATAGCACAGCTGTTTTGTATCTCTGAATGGCAGGACAGGTTCTCTGTGACTGATTTCTGTACAGAAAAAGTGCACTCAAACTCCCCCTCATTTCTTGATTCTGCCATTCCCTGCATGGCTAAGGGCATCTCACTTGGCCGTTTCTGGGACCTAAAATAATTACCCAGTCTCTTCAGAATTTTGCATGGCTTTCCAAATTAAGAGGAAAGGAAACAACACTATGATATTGCAGAGGTCTATTATCATCTTAATAAAACAGACAAATATTGCTTCAGGGATTCTACACTCCCTGCACTTCTTTTACCAGGAAAGCCTGCTCAAGCCACACTCTGATGATCTGTTGTTGCATATCCTGGGCATGCACATCCAAAAATATCTTGGCAGGGACTGTGTTCAATGGATGATTGTTGACCTTTACTGAATCACTTCCCTAATGTTTGGTATTTATGCTTTTAATTTATATAGATAGTACAATGTTCCTACCTTTTATAGCAATAAACAGGCTTTCAGGCATGGCAACAAGTACTAGAGCATTAAAGTGATTTTATTACTAGAAGTCCTATGGTCCTCAGTACCCTGGGAGGCAAAGAGAGTGAAAAGGAACTGAATGTATCAGGGCTGCTTCTTTTAGAGCATCTTTCCAAATGTTACCAGTGAAGATTTTGGATTTATACTAAGAATCCTCTAAGTGGGAGAGACATTCCTATTGGCATTAAAAATTCCTGGCAACTGTATTTAGGTAGAAAGAGATGTGATTTTTTAAAAATCTCAGATAAATGCTAGAAGACACAGAGAGTCTTCTGTAGAAGAGTGCTATTTTTAACCTGAGAGAAAGCTTATGAATTTATTATTTGTTTTAGTAGATATGGTTATCTTGATAGCAGGTTTATGGATAGATGTTGCAGTAAAAAAATTGAACTAAAAATTTCTGGTTTTCATTCAGAGTTATGGGCTAGATCCTAATTAGCCACAAGGGCTCAGTGCCTGTGAACAGTCCAGAGGATATCCCTGCAATGTGAGATCTGAAAGCAATTAGTGCTGCCATTGAGAAGCATGGTGCCAGTCCAGTTCTCACTGTTGAATTTCAAGAAGCAGATGAGATGAGTCATTGCTGTGAATAGAAATCATTGATATCACCACATGCACTCCCACATATCTAGGAATTAATCTGTCATTTAATTTGATCATCGTTAAGGCTCACGTACTTGCTCACGGTAAAAACTTCTGAGGGCTGGGACATGGGAACAAATTACACCTTGTACCATTTTACCTGCTTTTTATTAACCTGTTTGTTCTTTCAATCCCATTTTATAATTTCCGATTAATGCACCTTAGCAAAGCCGATCCTGCTGAGCACACATCAATTCACTGTGATTTAGGCAGTTAATCCAGATCTAGAATATTTCTTTCTCTTTCCTTTTGCACCTGATGACCAGAAATAAGTTCCAGGGAATCTCTACACATATGTGACACTTCCACATACATCTATGTAGAAATATTATACTAGTTTAAAAATATTGATCCCTATGATGTTTGCTTCAGAAATGCTTTAAATAAAAGACAGTGTACTATTATCCAAAAGGGTGGTAACTTGGAATATCTCTTTTAAAAATAGAACTCTTAGCACAACTGCCTTTTTGTGGTAAAGTGAAAGCTGGCTTTGGATATCAAATATCTCCTAACATTTCTTATTCCATCTGGCAATAAACTGAGCCTGAGAAAAAAATATTATGAGCTCAGACTTTGGTTATGCATTTTTGGAGAATAAAATAGTACACAGTGGTGCTGCATTAATCAATGATGTAAATACAAATTAAAATACAAATGTCCTAGACAGGCTACTGAATCTTCAACCAGTTATGATGTGTTCCTCCATGGCAAACTGGGCAAGTCCTGTTACCTGTCTACAGCAGATAGTAAAGATGCAAGTCTTACGTGAAGACCAGCCTGTGGTCATGTAAATGGAATGTGCTAATAGGGAAATACAGGTGGCCTTTCTGCTTGTGCCCTTCCCCAGGAAAAAAACATTTGGAAGATCATGATGAGGAGTGGTAATGAAGCTTCCTTGCAGTCAAAGTGTCCTTAACAATTCCCATTTTGTGGCACTTGTTATGTTTCTGATGGATGAATGGCAGCTACAGCTCAACTCCTGATGAAACACAGTCTGAGCTGGCTGATGCAGAGATCAGTTAGAAAAAGGGCTTGTGGTGGGTGGTGAGGGACTTTTCAGTCATGAATTGGTGGAACAGCTGAAGTTGGAAGGCATCTCTGAAGGTCATGTTGCCCAATGCTGCTGCTCAATCGGGGCCACCTAGATCTGGTTGCCCAGGACCAGGCCCTAAATATATCCAAGGAGGGAGAACCCTCACCTCTTGACTTCCCTGGGCAATCAGTGCCAGCACTCAGTCACTCTCACAGTGAAAAAGTGTTTCTCAATGTTGAGGGAGCCTCCTGTGTTTCAAAATGTGCTGAGCCCTCTCGATGTGCTTTTATCCAGCATCCATGACAGATTTTTTAGGCAGAGAAGAAAGGACATTGGTTATACGAGTTACACTTTTGAAAGGAGAAGAAGGACTCATGATAGTTTTGTGTATTGGTGTAACCTTCACTTTAAACTAGCCTGATTGCTAGACTAAGGTAGGGTTAAAAACAATCCAAGACCTTAAAATAATGTCAGACCTCATACTAGTATGCTAGTAAAAACTGGAAAAACTGGAACTTACAAAATATGCATTGGTTAAACTGATTAATTTGAATTGATCCATCTCACATTAGTTCTCTGCAGAGCAACTCAGGTACTTCAGTATCCAGAGATATATCTACAGTAGGCATCCCCATGTCAATAACAGTCCTGCTATTGATTCAAAAAGGGCTGTAAATTCTAGCCTCTTTACTGCTGCTGTTGCACTGTGATCAGTACTTGAGCTAGCTCAATTAAAGATGGCAGATGTAGCTAACTTCACTGCAGTCTTGGATTCTATGGCAGACCCACCTTAAAAATGCAAAACTTTTACTTCAACACAGGAAATGAAAAGTAAAACCCCAATTAATACAGAGCAGTACCAGCCAGCACTGCTCTTTCTAAAACTGATATTAGAGTAGGAAAAGTTATTGTTCATTATACTGTTCTATTTGCTTAGGAAAGAGTTATAAACATTCAGTGCACTGTGATGCTGAGTGCTGCTCCAAAAGGCACAGGGCCCTCCTGGAGCATCATGTTCATGCTTTGGCCAGACTTACCATATATAAAGCCTCCATTTTTAACATGCAGTGTGGCCTGTTTTGTAAGTGATGCTGATGAAGTCTGGCTGCTTTCAGTGGATGTGTTTGTCCTGGGTACAATACCTGTGCACTCCTCCTGTGCTCCACGATGTGTCTGCCTGAGGACAATGGATATGATGTGCACAGTCCAAGTTCATAGACAGAGATATTTTGTGGTGGGGAAGATAAGATAACTACCTATAAATTTTAAGCCCAGCTACTCATGAATAAGGCCAAAAGACTTGGAAAAAAATTTTGTTATTTTTCTATTTTTCTCTTCCAATTTTTTCACTGGAAGAATTTCCTTTTGGGATAAACTCTCCAGGGAAAGGCACAAGTAACAAAAACCTATCAAAGACACTGGAAGGCTTTTAAATTAATTAAGAAGAAAGAATATGTTAGAGAAATTTCCTCCTGGACATATAAAAAAGGAGCTTCAAGCCACATCATTATCCATGCTTGAACAGAAGTCTTTCAAAGGATCTAGATTATGTATATTCTTCAATGTGCTTAGCCTTTTTAAAAGTTTTTAATTCTCAAAGGAGTAAAATAAAAAAATCCATAAATGAAAATTAGATATGGAGTGTGTGCCTCTAATCAAGAAGTGACACTTTCCCAAATCCCTGGTATGTTGAGAAATACTGCTGTTTGTTTGCTGGTTACATCCGGACTTGGATTTTACCAGAGGGGACAATGGAGTTGGTGTCACCAAGTACAGCTATTCCTTATTTGGCTGGCCCACTTCCAATAAATAAGAAATATAATTGACTTGTGGCAGGTGCACTGAAAATTCAGAGTGTGTGTCAGAAATGTGACAGAACTCCAATTCAGTAATGCACTGCACACAACAGAAATGTTGCCCCAGTCAGCTCTTTGCAGAGTTCTTTAAATGCTGTAATTCCAGTAAAATCCACTTTTTACTATCTTATGGCCACATATTTACAAAATATCCCAAAGGTTTTGTAAACTCAAAAAGAACAAAACAAAAGCTTTGACTGCTGATGTCAGAAAGCCTCCCCACCTGTACTTTATCCTCAGAAAATCATAGTCTGAACACTCAAAGGGTAGGAATATTGTAGCATGCTTTATTACTCTCTTGAGTAGTGTAACTTTACTGAAATATTCTGCTGCCAGGCATCTTCCACACAAATGCACATGAATAAAAGCCAGTGCACTTAGTTTCTCTTCTTCTTTTACCTTATAATAATACCTATAACAAACCAGAACATTTTCAGAGAGAAATAATACAAGTAGAGCAGAAAACAAATAACCAAATCAATCTTGCCTTACTTCATACAAGTTTTTCATACACAATCCATTCTAAAAAAATTAAAATATTCAAGCAAATAAAACTGACATCAAGTTCTGCAAGAAAGATTTTAACAGTATCTGTGTTGTTTGTATTTAAGTTTTCTTGTCTGCGTTGTAATTGTTAGCTTCATTTATTTTCTACTTTGGGAAAGAAAACTAGAATTCCCTCAGTTTGTACTTCTAGAAGGTTTCTCGTTGAAATATTTTGAAGTAATTCTGAATTAGTGTTACAAATGATAACCAGTTCCTATCTAAAGTACATCCTTGTTGCTAATCTTGTATTAAAAGTTCCTGGCGCCAGCAGTTAAAAGAATACTTACAGCACCTTAGAAAGAAGTTTAGTTTATATGATATGAACAAAATACCCGCCATCAAAAACTTGTTTTCAGTGTGATAGAAAGAAGACCATGATAATGACTTTGCCTCTAGTCTTAGGAAGTCCTGCCACATAAAACTATAAATTTGAGATTGAAGTGTTTTTTATAATGATAGGTTATGCCTAATGAGTTTATAGACACTGGTAAGTATTCTGCAGACCGGCTGTTGCTCAACCCAAACTTTTAATGAATACTTTCACAAATTAAACGTTAATTCCTTATTTTATGTATAACTATTGCTAAATGATATAGAATCCTCAATATATCTTTCTTTACATACAATTAATTTTCTTAATAAATGATATTTAATTATGGAACTGTCGCATCTTTTTAACACCTGGCTAAAATTTTACTCTGATGATTTCGGTCATTATCAATCACTCGATTATCTTATTGCATCTTTCAATCTAACTGAAATTTTTTACAAATTATTTAAAAAGACATTATCTTTCTCAATGGTGATAGATTTTCAGCTGATTGGGATGCTATAAGTATATCCTTTAGTGTTTATCATCATGACTGAGCTCAACCTACCACATAAGCTTTACACCATGCACAGTTCTACACTTTCTCATACTAGTCTCTAAAATTCTAGGAATGAAGAAAAGAGTGTAACTGTTGAAGAACTTAAATGTGCATTATTCAGAAAAAAACCCAACTAAGTGTAACTATCTAAACAAACACAGAATAAAATAATCTGGAGAGTTTCAGCCAGATAACTGCAAGCATGAGGGCAGAACAGCTATTCTATTTTGCTCTGAAAAAAGGGATTATTTACTTTGTCACACCCATTACAATAATTTACATCCATTAGTAAAAGACACTTTAAAAGACACTTAAAAATTTCAGACACTGCTGTCCACAGGCTAATGCTATTAGGAATACTATTTATGGAATACTATCCCCACACTTATTGTTTGCATATCACCTGTAGGTGAAAGGTTCTGGATAGAGCTAAAAATTATGTTTTATCACAGATCAATCACAGCTAAATTAATCAGGCTCTGGGAATAAAAGCTCAAAATTCTGAGTGTTATGATTTCATGTCTTATGTGGGTAAAATTAAAATGACTTGAAACTTATGTATATCCATTTTGAAGGCTACAAACCACTTGGAGAGAAACCAAAGAATCAAATGAATATTCAGAGCTTTAGGAGATGTGACCTAGTACAGCTGTATTACCTAGAGAAGACAGGCAGGAATGAATAATGTTAATGGATTTTAAGTGCAGAAAAGTTGGCTGCAGACAGAAAGAGGAGAAAGTGGTGTTCATAATTACCAAGCATACTACAAGAAGTAATGAGATCGTATTTCAACAGAGATGAATCAGTCTAAAGATTAAAACCCCTTTCTTTTGGCAGTAATAGGGGAACAGTGGAACAGACTGCTGGGAGAGATTGCAGCATCCCCATCACTGGAGGATGTTATGATCAGCCTAAGAAAACATCTATTTTTAGGTTCCTACAGGTCATATTCCAGGGGAGAAGGAACTGGTGTCACAATTTGTTCTGTGGTGTAGATGAGACTATATATCAAAGGGCTACGTGGTGTTCAGAGCAAATTTTACAATGAAGAGGAAGATGCTAAAGAAGGACCACCTCAACTCATATCTGTGTTGTGGACCTACTTAAAGTAAGAATTTCTGCCAACAGCTGATGGCTGGAAAGGTAAATGACAAGAGGTGTATAACAGAAGACCGTTCCTGTTTTTACTGCTACAATTTCTTTGCATTACCAGGTGTAACTTTTCTCAAAAAAAAAAAAAAATCAAAAAATCGTAAGCCAGATGAAAAACTCTCAATCTTCTTATAAAAATTACCCCTATGGTTTTTAGCAGAGGGCAGGGGTGTAGGCTGGGGGGATGGGGGGAGAAATAATCTTGAGAATATTTGCAGTGAGTTTATCAAGTTCAGCTTTAATGTCTTTTTATTTTTTTCACTAACTAGTAATCTATTTAATTTGGGTAACTTTAGTCAGCAAATAAATGTTACTTGGAGGCACCTTCTAAAAGCCACCTATCCAAACAAAAAACAACTACAAGAAAGGAACTGGTTTCTAAATATGGAAACATTTTCTCCAGTAGGATAGAATCATAGAAGCCAGGATCATCCAGTTTCAACATCCCTGCCATGGGCAGAGGTGGCCTTTCACTAGACCAGATTGCTCCAAGCCCCATCCAACCCAGCCTTGAACACTTCCAGGGATGGGGCATCCCCCAGCTTCTCTGGGCAACTGGTTCAGCACCTCACGATCCTTTGAGTAAATAACTTCTTCCTAACATCAAACCTGCACCTGACCTCTTTCAGTTTGAAAACACTTCACCTTGACCTGTCACTATCTGCTCATATAAAAAGCTCTCTTTAGGTAGGAAGGTGCAATGAGTTCTCCTCAGAATCTTTTCTTCCCCAGGGTGAACAACCCCAGACAATGCCCTCACACCTGCTCCTTCATGAAAGACTATTGAATATTTCAATATGACTTGAAAATCATCTTTTTCAATAATCCAAACTACATACATCTCTCAGCAGATCTGTACATGAGCTTTTATAACTACTGGGTGCCTCCAGTGACTGGAAATGCACTTTGCCTTATCTCTGGCAATCTATAAAATGGCTATTGGTTTTTTAACCTCCAGTTTAATACTGACAGCTGATTTTGACTGCAAGTTAAGAAAAATATTGAGTTCTTTTGATGTGACTTGATACATATGTTTTCAGTTCTACAATTAGTGATTACTGTGCATCACCTTTTTCTGGAGATAAACTAATACAAAGGTCCTCTTTTATAGCACATTTTTGAAAAACAGCAGGTTATATTATATTGAGAATTAATATTATTATAAACTTCCATCATAAGAGATAAGAGGATCTTTGGAAAGAAAATTACTGTAGCAGTCACCTGTGTGCAAGAGATCAATACTATTCAGCACACTCCAAAATCAATATACAGAAGTAAAAAAGAATTAGGAAAAAGAAAAAGTGTCCAAAAGATTGAGTTGCAACTAAGCTTAATTATATTGACTGCAGAACAAAGAAATTAAGCAGCTATTAAAAAATCCCAAAACCCAGCAAAACCAAATAAGCAACAAAAAACCAAAACTCAGCTGCTCACCTTGTTCTTTTTCCTTTTCAGACAAAATATGACTTCATAATTAACATTGATAAATCACATGCAGTGTGATGAGAACCACTCAAAAGTTTCTGAAGCCCTACCGTTCCTGGATGCACAGGAGTGCTGAAGTCTTTTAAGATGTGAGAAAAGTTCTATAGGTCTGACACCTTCTTTGGGGTGAGAAGTTTTTTGTGATTTGTCAAAAATAGTGAAGCTTTCCATGGGAACACTGTGGTTTCCTTGAAACATTCTCAGTGGATCTGTACTTGTCAGTGGCAGTGTGAAGCCAGAGGAGAAGGAACATGACAGGGGAACAAACAGCCTTGCCCTGAAGGATCTAGTATAAGATTAATATTTCCAGCCTGGATCTCAGAGATAAGGAAATTTGATGTATGCCTTCCAGCTTCCTCAGCCACTAATTTACTTACAAACCTGGAAAAGGGACTATCTTCTTTTGCTTATAAAAATGTACGTTTCACTTAGTTTTTGCCCCAGTTAGTGATACAGGATGAAGGTTTCCAAGTACCTAGATGCCTATTTAAATGTCTGTTCAACATCAACCTTATAACCAGGCCTTTTTGTCTTAGAATTATGTTTCTGGGTACGCTGGCTTTGTCTGTGATAGAGCTAATTTTCCTCATAACAGCTAGGATAGGGCTGTGGTTTAGATTTGTGATTGAAAATGTTTTCAGTACTGCTGGGCAGTGCTCACACAGCATCATGGTCTCTGCTGCTCCTCCCCACCCCAGCAGTGAGGAGGCTGGGGTTGAACAAAGAACTGGGAGGGGGCACAGCCAGGACAGCTGACCCTGACTGAGACACAGAATATTCCACACCAAACGATGCTCATCACATAGAGCTGGGGGAAGGGGAAGGAAGGAGGGGGACATTCAGAGCAATGGTGTTGGTCTTTCCAAGTCACCACTACTTGTGATGGAGCCCTGTTCTCCTGGGAGTGGCTGAACACCTGCCTGCCTATGGGAGGTGGAGAATGAATTCCTTGATTTCTTTGCTTGTGTGTGTAGACCTTTATTTCACCTATTAAAATTATTTATATAAACACATGAATTTCCTTGCTTTTACCCTTTCAATTCTCTCTTGCATACCATTGGGGGGCAGAGAGTCTGTGGCTGTGTGTGGCTGAGTTGCTGGCTGGGGTTAAACCATGACACTGGGATAAAACTAAACCAGAACTGGGGCTTGACAGCAGTTACTAACAGCATGCACATTCAAATGTTCATCTGTGCAGCCACACACTCCTCAGCAAATTGAATTGTTTTCTGCAGTTTGAAACAGATGAATATATTCTTTTGTTTTTAAAATTCTTTCCAGGATTTGTGGAGAAAGTTATAAAATAAGGCCTTTGGGAGAAGGATAATTACAGAGTTCAAAGCTAAATAAATAGATGTTAACAACATCTTTTTATTCTCAGGCTCAGTCTCTTTGTAGAGTCTGTATTTATGGGGCACAAAGTATCTCTGTTTTCTTTAGTATCGATTGATTTTCACTTACTGCCTGAAGCAATCAGTAGTTTTTGGACACTACTCACCATCTCTTATGAATTCAGTAAGCTGAAAAAAAAAAATTAACTCAAAGTTTGGCTTTGGTAATACTGCACCACCTAGTCTGAAGAACCGCGTTGTTGCAATACATGATCTGATCAGACATCATGACTTCAGAGGGTACTAAAATTAGACTTTTATAGGAAAACTCTGGTCACCAAAAGTGAGCGCATAGGTATATAAATTTCAGTGACTCAGATGCTGTGTTCTTAAGTGGCAACACTTTGGAAGGCACCAGAAAAGAGACAAAGAGCAAACATGTCATTGTGGATGCCTTGTTCCATCTTTGACTGAGCAGAGCCCAGGGATATTCATTGCAATGTGCTGACTTTACCAGCAGCTGATGACACCTGAACACAGGTAAATGCTGCTGTTCAAAGGTGAGGGAGTGGAAAAGCCAATATCAAGTGAGCACCTGATATTCTGAATCACAGGTGAATGGAAATGATGATTGTGAAGCACTCAGTCAGACATGGCCTGGTGCTCACATACCAGGTGAATTTAAGAGGCTCCTCAGTTGGGAGAATCAATACTAGATATCAATAACTGGCTGATTTTCAGAAAAAGTTAAATGTTGCACCACCTTTCCATTTCTCCCCACCATACTAATGTTATCTGTTTTTGGTGCTTTTATCTTTTGAGTCACCTGCTGATATGAACTCTCTGTGATCTTCAAGTCTCCAACTTTCTGAAGTCTTGGCATGACTCAGCTTAAGACATTTTTACTTCAAGCCACTAAGTAAGTACAGTTTAGGGGATGCTTAAATGCCAGTGATGAGACAGACACAATGGTCTGACTGCGCCAAATAGCAATTTTTGACAGAGATTTGTGAGTCCTTCACTATGACTTTGGGAAAAAGGTAGGAGGAGGAAATTATTGTTACCTGAACACAGGGTAAAGAAGGTACCAGAGTCAGAAAAGCTTTTCACACCTAAAGCAGGATACAGGAATCTCAGTCCAATGCGACATTTCACCTGCAGCCATACTATTTAAACTATTTTAGAAATTTTCCTTTTTTACCTGACCCATTTTAATGTACCTAGAGCTGTGTAAAATCTTGTGTGCCTCACCAGTTACAGATTAGTTTCCTATAGCTCTCTCCTGTTTGATTTCTCCTGTGCATAATTAGATAACTACTTTCACATTTCAGCCTTAGCCAAAGGGTGGATGGAGAATGATAATTTGGATTTTTTTCTTTTTTTTTTAATCATTTGCCCATTTTCAGGCAGTGATTATCACTGAGGCCTCCAGACATTTCTCAGGCTTAACTAAAATTAGCTAGTAGGTTCAAAAATTACTATGGTTGGCTGAGAAAAAGCTTTACAGAGGAACAGGCAGGCAGGCAGTCAGACCACCACACCTACAGATGGATGAGGAAGCCACACAGTCCTTGTCAGTAGCCAACTACAGGAAGTAGTCATAATCAAGGAGGTTAAATTGGATTTGATTGAATTAAGCAGCTTAATGAGAGATTCAAACTCTCTGTTCAGACAAATGAAAGTCACAAACATGGTTATAGTAATTTTTTCGTCTGCTCTGTTTTGTTGCTGGCTGCTTGGTTTGGGTTTTGGCTTTGGAAATGAGTGCTAAGAATTTCTAATCATCCAGCTAAACATTCACTGCCGTGAAATATACTAATAATGTGCCCACAGGAGAAAAAATAATCAGTGAATTAAAGAAATATGTATGATCGTACCTTCTCTTTTTATATAGATACTGCCAGAGGAATTCTAATGAAAAAATGTCCAACTTCTTTCAAAACCGTACAAGTTGGTCCTGGAAGTTGAGTTATGGTAGAAGGGCAGAGCAGCTTCTTTGTTTATGCACCTTATAATGCATGCACCTATAATAAGAAAGCCCTTCTACAAATAACAGCACATTATTTATAAACTCACCAATATTGATAAACATATGAACAGATTACATGCTTTTGCTTGCTTTGAACTAGAAAAAAAATCCCAAACCAATCCTAGCATTAATTAAAACCTTAGTTATCAGTCTCAAGATCTCAAAATGATGTCAAGGATTACAGTTCCCTTGCTAATCATTCTCAGTAGCAACTCAGCATTCTCATTACACAGGTAGTGAAATGCTACAGCAGAGCAAGGAGATTGTGCAATCTCTTTAAAGAAAATTCTTATTGCCGGGTGAAGACTAGTCTGTCTAGGTGAAGAAATGATCTATCTGTATTCAAGCCCACTCCAATGCAAATAACTGAAATAAATTATCTCCTGTAGTCCCTCACAGGTCTTTATTTTCATAGTCTTGTGTAAAATTCTTTATTGCCTACAGATTTTTCACTACATTATTTTTTAGCTTCAAACTAATATTTTAGTCTTATTTCAAAAACAGTGTGTGTGAGGGGAGAGATTTTTTTGCCTAAGAAAATTACTGTACAGAAATTGCTCTTCTTTACTTGATTCTCCATTGTTTAATTTGACAGTTAAATTGCAATTTTAGCAGAACAAAATTGGTGATCAGAAAAGTAGCTTGACAGTTTTCAAACTGTTCTTACATATTGCAAAATGAACAGCAACAGACCTTTTTTTCCCCCTCAGCTCTCTGGAGAGGTGAGAAAAATAGAGCACTACAGAGAGAAAAAAAAAAATATTTACAGTTGTTCCCAAAAGTTTCCTGCTCTGCTGCTTCTCAAAAAGGCCAGCTGAGTTAGAATAGTCTTATGGTATGCTCAAAAGTGAGAATTGGGGAATATGCAGCAATATTACAGATTATTACTTGCTGTGAAGTATTTCCTAGTGAGTGAATAGCTATGACTTCTAGCCTCTGTTTCCTAACAAGATATATATTTTCAGATATTAAAGTCAACAGACATCTGATCTAAGCTCTGGAAAAAATAACGTCTCTTCCCGTGTTTTCTCCTCTTTATACGTCTTCCACAAAATCTAGAAATGTGTTGGTAAAACTTTTGGGAGGGTCCTAATGCAGTACAAATATATAGCTAAAATTGATATGGTATTGTCATTTATTACATGTTGTTTGGACTAATAAATGATACACTCAGCTTAGTTTACGCATTGTATTTATAGACTGAATAAAGTATGTGATAGAAAACTTTTACCTAGCCTCCGACATGAAGAGAATAAAAAATAGTGAGTCTGAGTTTCTGAATCTTATTTGTGATCTGTTAGCTATACAAAATCCTTTAGATTTTCAGACCTTGTATCTCATCTGAAGGGCTTGTGATTAAGAAATATCACATTTGGTTGTTAACTGCTATGTGCTTGATATGGAATTTTTTGTGATCTTTGGTATTAAATGATGTCCTCTTTTAGAAGCAATATATAACAGCAGTGTAAAAGGAACCAGAACAAAAGTATATTTGTCCTTGAGTGTGACCTTCTAAATAAAATATTCAAATAGCGGAATGCGTTCATTATTCTGTATTCAAGCGCCACCCATTCTTAAGAGCTCATGTAACCTTTTTATGTTTTTCTTGATCATCAAGCATTTGAAGAGTCATCTCACCAATCTTGACATCTAAAATATAGAATTCATGTGACACACCTGACACAACAGACAACCCTTCTACCCCATGTGAGGAGATAAACACATCTCCATTTAGCATTGTAGAGGGATAGACAGAAATCAAGTTTATAATTCTAGGGAAGGTACTTAATGTATGTTGTATGAAATGATCCTTGGAAGTCTCTGTCTATCCTAGGTGATGACTTGAAAGAGAAATGATAACTCCCAATTTAGATAAACCTGACTTTTTTGCTAAATATTTTTCTTGTGTTCTTGAGAACAATTTTTTATCCTTCACATATTCCTTATATAGCCTTTCTATCCAAACCCTTGGCAGAGCATTGACTCTTTTACATTTCAAGTCGATTACTCTCAATCTTAAAAGTTCATTTGCTTTCTCATTTTGTCCCTGCCTAGGATTTAAAAAGGTTTATAAAAGGCCTTGCATAAGCAAACAACTTCCACTGCCTTTTGTTAAGATAGAAGTAATCTATTAGTCAGAGAAAGACACAGGTATTAACCTGTCTTTCCACTTTCCCTCAAACTCTCAAACAACTGGGAGTCAAATGTTCTTCAGCAAATAATTTGGAACTATATTATGCTGTCTCACGAAAGTCAGGCAGGGATAAGTAAAATGACATTCCAAATAAATTGAAAATGCCTTCATGTATAATCAAAAATAAAAGCTCTTAAGTGGTAAGATAAAGAAAGTGGAAGGTTGGTATGCAATTGAGGGAATTCTTCAAGATTAGATATACTGCACATCAAATCTCCAATATTCTAGCACCAGCCTTTCTAGGCCCATGCTGAGTATGACATCTCCATGGATTCCATTTATTATTTCTAATCCCAGCTGATTTCATGTACCAATTGTATTCCAGTACAATATGATCTGATTGTATCTCACAGTTACATTGGTCTCATTGTGCCAATATGTCTGTAAATGAGTAAGTGCAAAGCATATTAGATGCTTAGGATAGAATGTTTCATTTTACTTAGTCCAAATTTAATCCATTTGAAATACTTTACATTACATATAGCAGGAGAACTCCTACCAAGTTCTACTCCTAGTACCTGAATTCGGGTAGTAGGAATTAATTGCATATCATGCAAAAGGAAATGATCTAAACTTGTCACCTCAGCAAAGATGTCTTCAAAAGGACTTGCATAAGCTCTTGTAAAAGGAAATTCTACTCCAAGATTTACATTTGCTTCATAGATTTTGTTGCTTCCTTCAGGAATGTTCATCATTTCTTTTCAGCTCTATTTTTGCCAGATAAGGGAATTTCAGCCTTCAAGCTTATCACTAGACTGTTCAGTCATTGAATGAAACACTGTGCATATCAGAAATTGTCCTAGAAAGCATTCCAAGAGAAGAAAAAGTAGATTGCATGGGGTATACAGAATCACAGAATAATAGACGCATTAAGGTTGGAAAAGATCTCTAAGATCAACAAGTCCAACCACTAACCCAGAACTACCCCCATGTCCACCTCTAAACTATGCCCTCAAATGCCATATCTGCACATATTTTGAACACTTTCAAGGATGGTGACTCCACCACTTCCCTGAGCAGTCTGTTCCAATACTTTAAAACCCCTCCCATGAAGAAATTTTTCATAATATCCCAACTAAACCTTCCCAGATGCATCTTGAGGCCATTTCATCTTGTCCTGTGCTTATTTCCTGGGAGAAGAGACCAACCTCCACTTGAGTACATCCTTCTTTCAGGTAGTTGTAGAGTAGTTGTAAGGTTTTCTCTGAACTTCTTTTTCTCCAGGCTAAATACCCTCAGCTGCCTCAGCTGCTCTTCATCAGACTGGCGCTCCAGACACTTCCCCAGCTCTGTTGCCTTTCCCTGGACATACTTCAGTACCTCAATGTCTTTCTTGTAGTGAGATGCCCAAAACTGAGCACAGGATTTGAGATGCAGCCTCACCAGTGCTGAGTGCAGGGGGATGGTCACTGCCCTGGCCCTGCTGGCCACACTACTGTTGATACAAGCCAAGATCCCATTGGCATTTTTGGCCACCTGGACACACTCTGGCTCATGTTAAGCTGCTATTGAAGCCTCAGGTCCTTCTGTGACAAGCAGCTTTCCAGCCACTCTTCCCCAGCCTGTGGAACTGCAGGAGCTTATTGTGACCCAAATGCAGGACTGGGAATTTTACCTTGTTGAACCTCAAACTACCGAGGTTTCATCCCAATCCCTCTGCAGAGCCTCCTGACTGTTGATTGCTGCTTCTATATTTACTTACAGCATCCTGTTCCAAAAGACAGTTGCTATTTCAGTCTTTGGGTTCTGAATATTTTATTCTACTTTCATTTCTGTCAAGTGAAGTGGAATCCCAAAGAATGACTGTTCTGTGATCAAGAAAATTTCTTCTCTTTTTCTAAGGTGTTGTTAAAAGCATAAAGTTTTTGAACCATCCAGAGAGTAATAAAATTCATATCCCCTGGATTTGGTTTCTAACTTTAATTTGGTACACCTTTGAAAGCATGTATTCTGACCTGAATGCCATGGGTCACAGAATTTAAAAAGTGAGTGAGGTATTAAATCCATTGCTACTTCTTCTTGGCCTGCTACTTTTCTGATTCTTTACCTTTATCAGTACAGAATTCCCGGCTTCAACATCATGATTGTGCAGATCTTTTAAAGATACATTTACTCTTTCTTGAAATACTTCAAAGCTATGTTTTTCAGGTTGACACACACTGGATTTATATAATACTTTCAGTAATAACCTTAAGCCTTATTGAACAAAACCAAGTAGTGAAAAAAGGAGTTTAAGTTTCATTTCATTGCTGATAACAATAAAAAACAGACTTAAAAACAAACAGAATAGAATTTTCCATTGCCTTCACTTAGTCTTTCAACCTAAATTTAGCTTGTTTATTCCCAGGATGAATTACATGCACATTTTTTTAAAATGGGAACATTAAGATGAATGATATTAAATTTTAATATCACAGTAGATTAAAAAAATAAATGCCTGTGAAAGGAAAGCATTCATCCTGACAGTGCTACTCTCTCTAGTATAGCTCTTCTCATCAATCATTAGCAAACAAATGCTTATGTGCTTTGTTAAGGTTCTATCATGTCTATGTTCCTAATTATTTATAAAACTTAGATCTGGCTCTCCTTCAGATAGCTCAGATGTGGAAAGCCTAACTCTTAGCTGGGATTTACACATTGGTACCTCCTCTGACAGTCAGTAGGGATCCTTAAATATGATAAATATTAAAACAGCTATTTTACTCTTGGTTAAAGAAGGAAAGGCAGAAACTATGAGATTTTAATCTGAACCTTGATTATACTCATCTGATTAAACGTGGGGTTGAGTTTTCAAAATCACACAGAGCTAATGCTTTTACAGATATATTAACTATTTGGTTTTGGCACTATATCGTCTGCTTGGTGGGGAGGACTCCCTGCTTTAATACACATTTTATTTTGCAAAGATAATGAGCCCAGTTTCCTGTGATTCCAGGATCTGTGAAAACTATTTACCACTGAATGATACCATGGTACCATCCACATATATCATTAAGGACTTCCAAAAGATGTCTTACTACAAGAGCCACACTTATCTGCGGCTGGCCCTGTTTGAAGCATGGTATTTTGATGGGTATCTGCTGTTGTCCTGTGGTAGAAAATTGTTACTCACATAAACTAAGTTTCCAAACACCCCAGCAAAATAAAACTTGAACTCTAATTATTGTCTTTGATTCTCTATGTTGATTTCCACTTATGACCTATCACAAATGAATAATAGTTCATTCATAAAGTGCATGTCTATAAGAAAACTGCCAGTAAAATATATATTTATATATAATAAAGACCTTTTTTGAAAGATTCTAAATATGTCTGCTTCTCTCTTCTCTCTTACACATGTTGATGCATTCATGGAGACACTTTCTCTGACCAATAAGCACATAAAACTATGACAAACTGGCTCGTGCTCTTGCGCTTAGACACTCTCTTGACTTTGTTTGGGTCCTTTTGTAGTACCTCTTCTAATGTATTAAGATTTGTTTGCAAGATTTGTTTTCCTGTGATATATTCTGATTTTAGGATCCTCAGGTTCAAAGAAGAGATGTGAACCATATTCAAAATGGTGTTTGGAGCCTCATTAATTTTTGTCTCACTAAAATTCCAAAGAGACCAGTTTTCCATTGTATTATATCATCACTTAGAGAGTCATTAAAGTTGATGTGAGCACTAACTTTTCATTCAGTAGCTGTTGCTGATGCTTTACTTCTGTAGCATATCAAAAGGATCTTCTTTAGCAAACTCATTATCCTCAGGATTTTCTAATCTGCATGCAGTCTGCATCTTCTATTATAAAGGCATTCAAGCCTGAAAAGTGATTCCAGATCCTCTGATATACAGCAAAAAACCCCAACACTTCTTTGATTGTTGATACTTAAAGCTCTGGACAATGTTATTATGCAGCTTACTTTAGTCTCTTGTCTAATATGTGAATTAGAGGTTCATTAATAAATCATTCTTATGAATCACATTTATCTGTAATGTCACACCTGCTCTCTGAAAGTCTATGAAAATTAGTGGATATGGCATGTCAAAGCAACAAACAATAGTACTTACTTTATCATCAAACCATGCTTAATCATAGCTCATAATGCATAGACCTTTAGAGTTCTGTCATTTGTCAGCTGTTCCTTTTCTGAGTGGTGAGAAATGTCAGCTCATCAAAAATTACTTTTTAAGCCTACCTATATTATTTCTGTGACTTCGCATTTAAAAACACTTCTGTTGTCTCCATTTGTCATGACTATAAGGTATTATTAACAGACTGTTTTGATGGTGATCCCTGAGAAATAAATTGAGTTTTGGCCATGTCATAAGTGCGGGTGTTCGCAGCATCACACTGCCATTACAATTAACAGCCCCTCTGGCATTATGTTTGAGCAGGGTTCTTAAGCAGTTCAAAATGAGTAATGAATAATATAAGCCAGAGCTGCATGAGCATACCAACCAAAATACATTTCAGGCCCTAAAATAAATTTCCTCGTTATTAGAATGAGTCATCTTGGTGAATCAAAGTGAAGAACTATATGGTTACAATTCTAGTGTTTTATTTTGTCCTGTAATAATTGAAAAGTTCTTTCTCCAGTCTTGTTCATTTCAAGCACTTTATATAAATTTGAAGCTCATTTACAAAGACTAAAACCTCCCTGACTTGATAACAGCCATTTTATTCTATAGTTAATAGAAGACAGACTTCTCGGACACTACTCGGAAATGGCCTGAAGTTCTGCTATAATACCACACATTTTTTTCCTCAGATTGCACATATAATATGAAACATCTGTAAAAAGCACTATTCTAGACAGAAAGGTTCTGGGTTTGCCTTTATCCTGGAGGCTATTTGTTTTATTTCAGTTTACAAATATCTGCAACCCTTTCTGAGGTGGGCTTTTCTCAATAATGCCAAGCGAAGCACCAGAAGCAATAGGCACAACCTGAAATATAGGAGGTTTCCTGACCATCAAAAAATAATTTTTTGCTCTGAGGGTGCTGGAAAACTGGCACAGGTGCCCTGGTAGGTGGCGTAGTCTATACTTGGAAGGATTCAAAAGCCATCTGGACAAGTTCCTGGGTAACAGACTAACTGGCATACAATGAATCATATTGTCCCTCTGAGATTTCAGGGTACAAAGATGGGCACTAAATAATTTAGTTATCATAAATACATATTTATTTTTAATAAATAAATGATTACTCTCCAAAACAGTTTATACTACAGGATATCTGAGATTATTAAGATTACATGAATAATTATTAAAAAAAAAGTACTGATTCTACTACTGTTTTGATTTTCTGTCATTTTCATTCCCGACTTTGTTTCACAAACCATGTAAACAACAAGTGTTCTGTGCTCTCTCAACTACTACTGCTGTAAACATGTTTATCCATAATGCTCCAGATGCTCAGGTGTGTCATACTAGTAGATTCTGAGGAAGACATTTAAATAGTTTTCTGCTACCTTTCTAGCATGTGGCCTGACTGCTGCAGCAAATTCCAAGCTGTTTAGCTTTTCTAGCGAAAAAAGTATCAGTGTTTCTGCCTCCTTTTCCACTGTATGTACTGATTCTCCATCATGACTGGGCATTATACCAGAGCCAGGACTGGGAGTGAATGTTGGTGCAAATGCCCAGAGATGGTCAGACCAATGATCAGTATTGCCCAAAGACTGGAAAAGTCTGGGGCTCCACATTCTTTGAACAACTGATTGGGATGGTCCCCTCCGCATGGATGCCTTTACCTTTAAAAACTCACGCTGCAAAGCTGCCGTGCATGACCTCAGGCAGAAATGAACCCACATTATTTATGAAGTAGTTTTAGACTGTTAGCATACTCTGATAGTATCTAGGTAATCACTGTGAGGTAATGAAAAAGTTTTGTCCTAGGGGAACTTAAAAAAATCTCATTCCAACAAAACACAGCAATCATGTGGATCAATCAATTTAGTTAAACTATAAGTAGCCTGAGAGCTACTCAGTGTTTTTAACCACTGAAAGAAAATACTTAGAAGCTGATTACAATGTGACTTCTGTGGGTAAGAAATTGAATTTTTATTCTATGGAGATGGTAAAGTTAGATCCAAATAAACAGTTCATTAGGTCTGATACTGAGATGATTACCAGGGGATAATTTAGCAGTCACAGTCCATGTTTGTTTTGTTATGATAGGACTTTTTTTTTGAGTGGTTATGTGGTTGGGGTTTTTTGTTGGCTTATTTGTCTGATTTTTTTTTCTGTATTTTTTAAAAGAACGTGGCTTAGCATATAATTTGCTGATTGTGAAAGTCTTTGATCCACAGAATAAAAACTGAGGGTAGCTCAAACCCTCCTGCATGTCAGGTAGCTGAGATCTGAAAGATTAAGAGAGTGACAGCATAGCTGGAAAATTAATTTTTATTTCATTAAGCGAATGCATTGCACTGTACATTGGAGTTTACATCCCTCCAGAGGAGTAAAGGATTCATTGTATGAGAATAATTTTCAGCAAGACCCTAGTTGGTGGTATTAAATATGTTTTACTGCTGGACTGTTGTGGATTTAATGGGCCTTTTCATATGTTAGCAGGAGACATTAATACCATAATAATAATGGGATCCACCAAGCTATATATTTTTGTAAGACGGATTAACTATAATATTTTGGTGGTGTTTTTTTTTTTAATCCAAGTTATAAGACATTTAAATACCTGGGACTGAGAAATTCAACCCTAGAGTATGTCTAGACTATTTCCTTTGATAAAATTGAGGTTTCCTAGAAATTTCAAGTGTTGCATAGATTAAAGATTAGAGATTCTTAAATAGTTACTAATTCTACTCAAAGATAGGGTAGGTAGAAAATAGGTTTCACTTACACTTAATCACAATTTTTTGCTTTACTACCTAGACAGTTTGAGAGACTTGTAGATACAGGACAGGAGTTCTTATCTGATACATTGACTGCTTAGATATCTTTAACAGCCATTTCTGAATTAATTCTTCAAATATAGTGCTTAAAGGACATAGCAGATGGATTAACTAAGGAAGTTTTAAAAATAATTAAAATTAAACAAATAGCATCATGTCATTTCAATTAAGTTTTATCTGTATGAAATATTTCTTACTGATGAGAACTTCCAGCTTGAGAGTATTAGATATTCAGTGTAAATTAAAAAAATTGCAGTATAGGTTTATTGAAAATAAATTTCAATTAACAAGTAATAAATATCTGCCCCTAATTAGAAAAGGCTATGGTTATTAGAGATAAATTCTGAAAAGTAATACAAGGTTTTTATGTTTATTCTCCATTATTTATTTTGTTTACAAGGCAGTTCATACAAACGTAGCTAACAAAAAAGCTTGGTCACACAGCAGTCTATCTGAAATGAACATATCTAGTTTTAACATAAATGACTCAGCTTCCATATTTTTCTGTTTTCTGTCCTTTCTAATGTTTCTCATTAGGGCTCATTTTCTTCTTGTGGATCTCCCTGTGCTGCAGAACAGCCAATACCAAATGGGAAGAATATCTGATTACTACTTTTCTGCCTCTTGTACAAAGTCTGCAAAGTTGAGATGTGAAAATGTGCTCTAGATGAAGCATATCTTTTTACCTTTCACATCACAAGTGCATTTTTTGTCTAAGTGATTTTCCAGAGGAAGAGTCCTTTCTGCTGAATGGGCTGTGACTGAAAAATGGGGATTGGACAAAAACAGAATCCCAAAATTTATGGGTAGCCATCATGTTTGCACTCTTTACTGAAACATAAATCCTTCTTTTCTGATAAGGAAGCAGAAGAAGGTCCAAGAGGGCCTTAAAGTGAATGGAAACAAGACAGCAAATGCAGCAAATGACAAGACAGACTTTTTTTTTTAACCCACTAACAAGATGAGCAGAAAAAGGCTAGGACTAATTACAGAGCATTTGAGTTCAAGAGAATTAAACAATTATTGCCATGGAAAATGAAGGCTGACCTCAGTTCTCAGTTCATCTCTGTCAGGCATTAATACCTACAAGTGCAGATACCTTTGGAGGATCCCAGGAAAATGGTAGGTCAGGATCAGATGTCAGGATGAAGAGACTTCTTTTCCTCAGAAGTGCATGCAGAACTGCCTGTTCTTGGCTACAACCTTGTAAAGCTCTGTACCTTCCTACTACAATTTGTTGTAGGGCTCCACAAACACTGAGGCACTAAAGGCTCAGGTCAGGATTGTCCAGAGGATGTTGTTACTCATCCGAGTGTCCATCGGTGCAATTCACTGAGTGAACTCTCTTACAGGTGTGGAGACTATTATTGCTCATGCTTGTGTTTGTAGACTCCCAGGAATCCAGCTGGTTCAGGTGGGCCATTCTGAGTGTCTCTATTTAGTTTCCCATGGAAATAAACTTTTATTGTAAGTACAGATTTCTTTCCTCATATGAAAACATTTTCTAATATTTTTAAAAATTATTTTTAGTAAAGTGAATGGGTGAAAAGTTTGTCAGCTCATTTTCCACAGATGTAAATTTCATAAACAGCTTCCATATTTTACCTCTATGGGCAAAAAATCTAATGAACTTTCTGAAAAAAACTAAGATTGGTTTATAAGTCGCTACCATTCTCATTCTTCTTCTCATAGGATTGAGTTTTGGAAATCTCAGTCTCAGTTTCTGTTTTGGTGCAATTCCTTGTGACAATTATGCAGTTCAAACTTATCAGTGCTTAAGAGATGTTTGGACAATGAATGCCTTTAACAACATGCTTCAACTTCTGGTTGGCCTGGAATTGGTCACGCAGTTGGACTGGATGAGTGCTCTACATCCCTTCCAACTGAAACTGAGATATTCTATTCTATTCTATTCTATTCTATTCTATTCTATTCTATTCTATTCTATTCTATTCTATTCTATTCTATTCTATTCCATATGAAATTGATATTTCTAAATTAGGATTTAAAATTATGAAATGGTTCAGGATGAATCATCCTATATATTCTTGTCTCTATCAACTACAAAAACTAAGAGAAATCTAAAAACTATATCCTAGAGTAACTAACTAACTAACTAATTAACTTTTTAACAGATAGATGAGATGGAGCCCTTTTCTAATGATATAGCCTTAAATTATTACCTAATAAATATATACGGTCAATAGAAAGAAAGGCTCTGTCTTCAAAGAAAGATTCTCTCTCCTTCTTCAACCACTGAAAATAATGAAGTGATGATGTGCTTATTTTATTCCACACCTAAAATGCAGTTTTGAGTTACATATTTCTATTGGTAGCCTGGATTCTTGCTTGAGAATCTCTTGTTAAGTGTTGGCATAATTGTGTTTTAGGTAGCATGAAGGGATAAAATCAGCACATTTCTCCAAATCCATCAAATTTATCAGAGACGGGAAGGAAGGAGCAGTGCATGGAGTGCAATAAATGAAACAGACTTCCTGATACAGAGTCATTAGGGGGCATTTCATCTCACCTAAACTTACATATCTTCTGTGCAGATATCTTAATCAAAGATAGCCTAGATGTCTTTCAAGTCAATAGAGAAAACTTTTACATAGATAAAGATAAAAAAGGTGAATTTCATTCCTACACTTCAGTTTTATTGTCAGTGCCAAAGTGAGACACACCCTATTTTTAAATACTTGTCTAAAATTATTCTCTCTGACTATCATCTGTAGGTGTTCTGCTCTCTCTCACCATTGACTAAATGAGTAATCCAGAGATTTTTTTTTTCCAAGTAACTTTCAGATTCCCAGAGTTAAGAATGATGTCCTGTGGTACTTTCAGGGTCCCCCATGGCAGGAAGGAAATGATGAATCTGACTCCATGTTCTTAGAAGGCTAATTTATTATTTTATGATATGATATGATATGATATGATATGATATTATATAATACTATATTAAAACTGTACTAAAGAATGGAGAAGGGATACAGACTGAAGGCTACAAAGAATGATAATGAATCTGGAGACTCCCTCCAGAGTCCAAAGCAGCCTGACTGTGATTGGTCATTAAGTTAAAACAATTCACATGAAACCAATCAAACAACTACCTTTTGCATAAACAATCTCCAAACCACATTTTAAAACAGCTAAACACAGAAGAAGCAAATGAGATAATATTGTTTTCCTTTTTCTCTGAGGTTTCTCAGCTTCCCAGGAGAAGAAGGAGCAAGGGGATTTTTCAGAAAATATGATGGCGACAATGTCCCACTGACTTAACAGGTCAACTTTTATTGTACTGCACTGATACCAATATCTACAGAGCACAGAATTCACTTATTCTTGAAGTGCTGATTGCCACCATGACCACTGTTCCTGCCACGATGCCTTTCATGCTCTCTTTAATCACTTGCATATCACTGTTTATTAGACTGATGGCATCTCAGTGGATCCAGGGCTCGGACTTTAAAAATTAAACAAAGCCGATACTTCCCCAGGAAAATCAACAAAACTATTTTGAATATCTGGCTAATTTTCACCTTAAAAGAATATGTTACTCAAGACAATACCTGGGTAATAAAAGGGAAACTAACTCCTTTAATTCTTCTGTTCAGCTCTGCCTCCATGCCAGTGGTCTGTCTACAGGTGAAAGAATAATTAATGATAGATCCTGTTCAGACATTGTTGTTTTATTGATTTCACCATCTGTGTTCCCAAACATCTAAAATCTCTGTAAAGTGAAAATATAAAACATTCATTAGATATTACTTTTCTAGGAATATTCCATGTTAAAATGCATTTTTATAAAGATCTATATCTGGAAATGCCGTACAACATTATAATACAGTATGTATTGTCCATTTATCTGACCCCAAAATGATGTGTATGAGAGGCTTTAATATGATACAAGTTGTAAATATGACAAAGCAGTGAACTTTCTAAGGCCAGTAAATTGTTAGAAACAGCATTTTAAAGAACTCTGCCCAGGAGAGGTATCATTTTTTACTTCCTGGAGTTAATGATCTCATGTCACAGATAAACTGGGTTATAATCTGTTCTTATGGCTCAAGAGAAAAATCTAAGAAAATACAAATAAATCATGACTGCTGTCAGGTCATTTGCCAGAGCATTCCTTGAGAGCTTTGTTTAAAACAGCCTTGAGGCATTTTCCAGTGCATTGTAAAGGCCATTGTAAATTGCCCTTTTTGAGCACAAAATTATATTTCTTGTCTTTATTGCACTATTTTGATCCCTAACTATGGCTTGGTGACAATAATGTCCTGACTCCTCCTACAAGGAATTGCTTGCTCCATTACAGGAATGCTTAAAGTAACTGGCATCTTTCAACCATCTAAATAACTTTAACTACTTAATTTGCATTAAAATAAAAACTTCCCATGTACATATTTTGTGACTAATCTGCCTCCATGAGTTTCTTAATATGCTTGGATGTGTGTGACAGAGAAATAATAGTTACTTTGAAGAGCCTTGGGGATATAGGCCTCAGTCTGGTCACCTTTTGCAGCCATAAGAAATCCTTCACAAAAAGGAGAAAAGCCAGGCCATACTATGTTAATAGGATAAAAGTTTAGATTATTAACTAGATATAAAGCATAGGTGATTACAGATTTAGTGCTAATATGTCAAAAAATGTTTGTCAAGCCAAGACAGAGGACTGTTTAATTACTGACTTTCATTGGAGTAGGAAAGCACCAGACAACAATTCCTTACCCAGAGTCACCTCAATTTCTTTAGAAAAGACCAAACTGAGGGTAATCAGCACTTTGTACCAAGAGGTTTGCAGGATTTTATGTTAATAGTATAGCTGAGAGCAGCATCATTCAAGGTAACAAACACCTGTATCAACTCAGTCACTGATGTTAATGGGGCTTAAGCTTCTGCTTAATACTTTGTTAAATACAAATAGCTAAGTATAAATGGTTCAAGGCAAGTTCCATGGGAGATAGTGGTTGATTGGAGAGCTCAGATGCCAAGCTGATTTCCAAACACCTTACTGCATTGTGGAAGTCATGTGTAAAACTCTTTTCATAAATAGATGAACTCATTTTCTATAAATAAATAAACTCCAATTTTGGTTTTTTTTTGTGGATTTTTTTGTTTGTACTTTTGCTTGTTTTGTTTTGGTTTGGTTTTTTTGTTTTGTTCTGTTTTGTTTTGTTTTGTTGAGTTTTTTTTTGTTTGCTTGCTTTGCTTGGTTTTTGGGTTTTTTTAGGGGCATTTTTTGGTCGGTTTTATTTTGTGGAGATATCATCAGACCTACAACATAAAAGAAACCTGTTCGATTTAAAATACTGTTACTGTTGGTGTTTCTGGCCAGAAAGAGAGGATGGGAAGGTGTCATGGTTTTGGAATGTATTTTCCAGTTAAGTGTTCCAATTGAAAGCATGTGCCACTCGCTCACCCCCACTTCCCCCTCCTCCTCTACTGGAGAGGAGAAGTGGAGGCACAAAAGGTAAAGTTCGGGATAAGAACAATTTACTGGGAACAGCAATGAGATAAGAAAAACAGCAAAAAAGTGCACAAGGGAGGGAGGAGAGTCATCACTATACCATGTGGAGCCCAAAAATACTCTAAGACTTCTGGCCATGCTACCTCAGCCTGGAAAAACCATTTTCCCCTTCCCTGGAAAATCATGTGATATGCTAGAAAAGAGCCTCCATGTCTCAGCCATGCCCACTCCTGGCTACTGCCAAAATTGACTCTGGCTTGTCTGGAACCAGGGTAGATGGATCAAGAGGAGGCAGAGTGAAGGAAAAAAAAGAGGAGCTGAAACACAGGAGTGGGTATTCAGTCAGGACACAAAGCCAAAATCTGAGTAGCAGATTTTGTGTGACTGCAGTTGTGACTGTCACTTACAGGTATATCCCTATACTATTGCTGTTTTCCTGCTTGTAGTCTGAAGGATATTGATGATCATAATTTCTAGTAAAGTTTATTATCTATACTAAAATTATAAAAACATTTAGACTTAACAAAATAAGTATTTTTTTTCTCCAAAGTAACTTTTATCCAGAAAAATATTGATTAATCAGACTGCTTTAAACTCAAAATTTCCTTTGTCAGCTGCAGTTTGCAATTACTTTTTTTGCTCCTCTTTCTGTATTTTTTCTAAGCAGCAGAAAAATGTGCACATTTAACTTCAGTCATTATTGACCTTCCTCAATATTTTTTATTATTCTTTCACTGTAAAATTTAATATTCCCTTAGTTTAGGTTACTATTTTTCATTGGTTTTAGCTGTTGTGTCTTTTTCTCCATCACCAATATTATCAGCCAAATTGAAAGTGGATACACATCAGTCACCTGTTTCATAGGTCATATCCACACTATTTTAAATAATGACTCCATTCTTGCTTCTTAATATCTGCTTCTACTTCCTGTGTTCTTTTTTACACTTTTTAGTGAATAATCTCTTTCCATTTGTTTTGCTTTGTTTTATATGAACTGAATTAGGTTGAGTTTTGACACCTCTTTCATTTTATTCTATGTTTTTTCTTTTCCATTCATTCTGTGTATTACTTCTGGAATACTTCACAGACAGCTTGAAGTCCCTTTATGCAATATTTTCACTTGTAACTTAAGATGTTCCACAGCACCTTAAAGGAAGTTTCAAACTTTCAGTGTGTTTTTGTCCTTAATTTTCCTTTTACACTGATTTTAGTAAATAGCTCAAAGTCTTCCACCTTGAAATGACTGCCTTAATTACAGATTATTTAATTTAAATTTATGATTACTGCTTCCAAGGTTATTTTTCCAAGTAACTCTTCTGAAGTTTCTTCCTTGTAAACAAAGCCAAGTCTAAGACAGCACTAGCTTCTATAATGTTAGGATGCAATTTATCTTAATTGTAGCAGACATCCAAAATACCTAATTTAGAGTGCAATGGATTATTTTCTGGAAATGACAGTTATTCAACAGTGGCTGTCCAGGGAGTGTAGAATAATTTGCCTAGGTTTTGGCAATTAATGGTGTCAGTTAGCCAAATGAGCTCTTTTTTTTGTTCATCCCAGAATCCAGTGAACATCACTAATGTCAGAAAGAATTCACCAAGCAGGTCTCCTCTATATTTTATGTGTAAAACATCAATTAATGCAATATCTCTCAACATCCTTTGTCATTAAGTACTTAAAAAGGAATTCAATGTTTAGCAGGATGCTTCCAAGTGTGATATGCCCACATGCCTTTTTCCTAGGAGCCTTTCCACACAGTGCATCCTCCTGAATATATCTAAGAGCCAACGAAGCCCATACTTAACTACAGAGAGCAATAGGTGTCCAAAAAGGCTTTTAAGGCAGAGGGATTAGGACCTTGTCAGATGGTGTGCACAACAGAGATTGTTGAAGTCTGTAGGATGTGATGGTGGGAAGTGTCACAGAGAACACTTGATTTGTACCATAAATGTGAATGATTCTGTTCAAATCACTGCAGCCCCTTCTGCCTGTGAAGGGTACTTCAGCAGTCATTTTCTGTGCAAAGACATCCCTGTCTCCCTGTTACACTGAGAACTGTTTCAAGTGCCACTATATCTGCTTTCTCAGGATTTGCAAAGACAAAATGGAAGACACAAGGTGCTGCTAGAGAAAAATATCAAGGTGCTGCTGAGGTAAGGGATGTTTTGAGGGGATAAATGCAAAGGCATTTCAAAACATTTTTGTCATCTTGTGAGAGAAAGTTCTGCCTATGCTATGTTTTTCTGCTTTACTTGTAGGCATCTATGGGTGACTGCACAACAGAACAGAGTTCCCAGGCTGCTGCTAAATGAGCCTGAAATAGGAAGTCATTACCTTGGGTACAGAAATATTATTTTTAATTCAGGCTGTTTTCAGAACCAAGCCACTGTCAGTGCTCATCACCCTGTCTTAAACAGATCTTCTCTCATGCTCAGCTACACACGTTGTATGGATCTCACCCATACAATCTACAGAAAGACTGGAATCCAAGATACATCAGAGTACCCATGACTAAATGACTTTCTTTTTTTAGTTCCTTTTAGTTCTTTGGTGTCTGAATTCAATCCAGTGATAAATTCAAAGGAGAATGTAGGAGGAATTGTAAAAGGAGGACTGGAAGGGAATACTTGTGGAAACTTAGGGATAGAAATAGGTGATCTTGATGTGGACAAGTGAGCACTCAGCAGATGCAAAATTGACATGAAGACTTCATACCCTAAGTAGGTTAGAAAGGATGAGAAGGACTAAGAAGGCCTGGGATGGAGAGGGAGAAAAGACAAAAGAAGAAAAGCCATGCAGATTTATGCAGAAAGATCTTACTGAGACTTTCCAGCCTTGTTCCATTCCAAATGTACTCATCCAGTCAAGTTCTTGTCTGCAGACTGCCTCATCCCTTGTCCTTATGCATTCAATGTCACTGAATATTGAATGAATAAAACCCTTCTCAAAAGCCCTTCCAATTGCCTTCATGTGTCCCCCACACCATGGGCAACCCAATTCCCCTTTGTAGCTCTGTGCCTTTGACCTTCCTGTTTTTTCAGTCATTTGACCTTAAATCTCCATTGCAAAATTCACCTGCTTTTTTAAGGAATGGCTAAGTTAGGCAAAATGGCAAGACAGGTGTGAAGTTTTTGCTGTCTGAGTCACATCTAAAATATTCTGCAGATAAATAAGATTTCCTCATCTCCCAAACAACTCAATCGTCCTCTGCTTGTTTCCCGAGATCAAAAAGATTGAGAAGAAAATATTTTAAAAAAATCTCCACTTATAGAAACTGTATACCTCAAGAATTAAAAAAAAAAGTTATTTTTAACATCCAGAAAGTAACTAGAGGGATTCTTTAATTTGCTTTTAAATTAGAGATTTATATTTCTCCCCAGTTTTCTTAGCTTTGTTACAGTGGATGAAGATTCTTTTTCAAGCTAAATGTTGGTTTTATAAATCTTAGACAAATCAACTTAACTTTCAAATCAAAGTAGGTTTTATAAAGTTTTAAAATGCATGTTAAGACCAGGTGTTTTTAAATTAAGGCAAAATCAATCAAAATATACAGAAATTTGAATTTTAAATTTGCATAACCTTGAGTCTGAGAGCAAAAATTGAAAGGCTTCTTCCCACTCAATGCACCATATTCTACATGAAATTCATGGGAAAAAACAATCAACTTAGTCTAATTACAGATAATTTCAGTTTCTCATCTTCATTTTTCATTCATGTTGACTATACAATTCTGCAGGGTTGTTAACTGAACAGATACTGGAGGTGAAAATAATGCATATATTGTCCTGTCATAAAATGAACAAGAAACTTTTGGAAAAAAATTTGATACATAATCTACAGTGAAACATTTAGATTCAAATTAATTTCCAACTTGTATTTCAGGAGGCCTTTCTGAAGTACTTATTTTTCAAAGTATTAGAAACATAGAATATATTTTTCATTATTTACAAACCTCGTGCATATTTATTTTTTGAAATAAGTTAATATACAAAGGAAAAGGAAATATTACATTAACCTTAAAATTAATTTTTCATTACATAAGCATTATGTTAATTATGCACATGCCTTATCAATTAGTCTGTAAGCAGGAAATGAAACTGCTCAGCGTGTTGAGCAGTGAAGCGTGCTGTTCACATATTAAGCATTACAGATTCTCAGGCTATTCTGTTATTTTGCTTTGATTTTGTTAAATATATATGTAAAATTTGCATGCTTCCAGAAATCTTTTTCTGGTGTAAAAGCCGTTTACATTTCTGCTGTCCCCATTCTGTCCCCTCCTTGTCCAGTTTCTCAGTGACTCCATTGTATCATCACATGATTTCTTCCAGTACAGTTGGCTTTGGAGTCATGGGTAAATCAGTTCAGAGAAAGATTATGACTTCCTAAAGGTCGATTCAGCAGGGAAACCCACAGAGTCCTCGTGGCAGAACTAAGGGGTGACATGGCATGGAAGCTGTACTGTTAGAGAAATGTCTGTGCACATGAGACACGCCTACCCGTGAATCAGGGTGTAAGGTTTCCGAGCACTCGTGTGTGATGCCATCCGAATATCCGCCTGCTGCTCCATCAAGCCAAGGGCTGAACCTCATATCTTAGTCCCACACAGCCTGGCTGCCATGGCAGGCCTCAAGTAGTAAGAGATACATGTGAGTGGGCACAGAACCCAGCACCTCCTGTGAGAACAGAAAGGTTTTAGGATGAGAATTCAGTTTGAGATTACAGACCTGGCAGCTGTCTACTCTCCCATTTAGCCAACAGAGGGCTTCTCAGCACAGCTAGCAGAGCTGTATGCCAATGTAGTCCACTCTCAGGTAGGCTCCTACAGCTGACTTCAGACACCTAAACGCAGGTACCCATTGGATACAGGTGTCTCAGGCTGTATCCTCTCTGAAGTCAGCTGAATGAATTGGATTTCTCTACATTAAGTGCCCTAGAGTTTATATTCCTGGTACTCATGTAAATATATTAATGAAGATACTTCAATTCAGAGTTTTTGATCTTAGCTCATTGTAGTCATAGCTAAATATGATGAAATCTACTCTGAACTGTATATAACTCAGTGATTTATGGAGTGAAGAAAATCTCAAACTCCACTCTACCTCCCCTGTTATGCTGAGACAGTTCATGAGTCTGTAGCAGACGCAGATGACAGCAACAGCTTGGATTAAAAACAGTGGTTTGTTTCAGGGTGCTTCTTTTAACATAGATTGTTTCAATGTTCCTATTCACCAGCATGGCCAGACAAACTGCTGTGCAAGCACAGCTGGAGAGGTGGTGTATCAAACCAGTGGTGCTGTAATGATAGGGCAGGGAAGTGAAGGGGGTTGGAAGTTCTTTAAGTTGTTTAGCTGAAGTCAGAATAACTGTTCCTTCAGAAAGAGAAGCCTTGGTGTCAAAAAAAAGTATTTCCACTTGAGCAAGCACATCTAAGGATGGTTAAAAAGTGAAACCTTGAAGAAAAAAGTAAATGCTGGTGAAATGTTAACAATAGTTTTCATTCAGATTTCACTTGTTCAGAACAGTTTTTAGTACAATTGCATGCTGCAGATGCTGGGTTGATATGACTGTTGGTATTCAGGGACCTACACACACTCAAAGGCTGCGAGTGGTCTCCTGGGGAGGGTGGTAAGAAAGGATGGTACTAGATGAGATCACAAAAGGCTAAGTTAGTTAGTCTGAAGCTGCTCTTGAAATCTTCCTATGCATCATTCTCACTTCTCTTCTACTTATTCTGGGGCTCATTTGAGCTCACAATGGATTCTTTGTTACTGGTTTGTTTTCTTTTATTCATCTTAGGTTTAATAAG
Organism: Ammospiza nelsoni; assembly: GCF_027579445.1. NCBI lineage: Eukaryota > Metazoa > Chordata > Aves > Passeriformes > Passerellidae > Ammospiza > Ammospiza nelsoni. The sequence goes on from NC_080635.1 coordinate 77,566,726, forward strand.
TGAGTTTATATCAGAGCGGGTGCTAAGAGGCACCAGAGGATTTTGAGGAATTACCATGAGATCACAGAGAGATGGCATAATCTATCTTTTAGAATGAAGAATGTCAGTTTTACTTACCACACCACAATGCTCCTGCAAGTGACAGGCTGTGAACATGCAGCCAAGGCAAGCTGGAAGGTAGAAATTTTGTGCATAAATTGAAGGTCTCTGATAATTTCAGGCCAATATTATTGCAGGTCACTGCTGGTGGGATGGCACTTTTCTGGCTGTTAAATGCAGCTGCAATTTTATATTGGTAATACATGGAGTTCAACTGAACTGAAAATGAGAAAGGGATTTACTTGGAGAGGTATAATGTATTTTCTTAAATTATACTTTTACGTTAAGGAGTTCACTGAACTGACTTTTCACATGGCTATATAAGTATAATGCTGGCACTTGGGATGTGGTGAGGATACATACTTGGAGGCAGAACATCAGGCTGGATTGCTGTTTCTTATTCAGAGACACTAAGGTCCCAAAGGGAAAAATATCTATGCTGCAAATCCACTCTTTTCATCTTGGCTTTTTACCTGTGTGACACCATTCTGCATCTGCTTGTCTACTCACTTTATTCACGTTATAACTCTTGCTGCAATTTCCCTATTTGGTCACTAAAAGCTCAAGACCCTATGACCGTACTTCACAAGAAGGTAGCACACCATGAAGATGCTCGGAGGGCTGGAGCACCCCTCCAATGGAGACAGGCTGAGAGAGTTGGGGCTGTTCATCCTGGAGGAGAGAAGGCTCTGGGGACACCTTGCAGCACTTTCCAGTACCTAAAGGGGCTACGAGAGAAAAGCACTTTTTACAAGGGAAGAGAATGACAGAAAAAGGTGGAATGGCTTAAAACTGAAAGAGGCAGGTTTAGGTCAGATATTAGGAAAAAATTCTTCACTATGATTGTAAAGAGACACTGGCACAGGTTTCCCAAAGAAGGTGTGGATGCCCCAACTCTGGAAATGTTCAAGGCCAGGTTGGATGGAGCTTTGGGCAACCTGGTCTAGTGAGAGGTGTCCCTGAGCAAGAATTGATGGAGATCTGTGATAGAAGGTGGAGCTGGGAAAGCCTTTAGTTCAGGGAGGCAAAAGAAGGAATTGTGCCCCCCTGGAGCAACTGGTGGGATGGGAAGACAGTAGCTATTCATGGTCTTCCTGTGTTTCACCACGGCAGATGATGGCTACACAAACGTAAATCTCAGTAAATCTTATTGGTGAAACAACAGCTAATTTCCACTGGAATGCATAGAATTTTAGACACAATTAGTTTGTTATAATTAAATGCTTTGCCAAGAGTGAGAGTGTATACCTTGATACAATAGGAGTTAATTCTGGTAAAAATAAATGAAAGTAGCAGCTAAATACATTTAGACTACACCTTAATGTATAACTTTAACCTCAAGAAGAGAAAAAAAACAGAATACCATCTCCAAATCTTAGTCAACATGTTTTGCTGACTTTAGCAAAAACTGGATGGAGTTGTTGAAGTTGGCAAGACTTTATCAAAATTTATCTTATTTATATCATATGGTTTTAACCCAGTGTATGATCTGAATGTCTGCATCAAGAATAATTTTCTTTTGTTTTAAAATTGTTACTCAGGAAAGGGTCTGAAAAAAACCCTGGATAAACTAATACTCTCATCTGATTCAAGCTATGTAGAATCCGTAGATTTGAGACAACATTAATGGCTTTGAGGGCAAAACCTGCCCTCTGGATAAAAGATACAAAAACATCTTTTAAAAAGATAAGCTGAGAAGGTCGTTAAAAGATGAATAAGCTATTTGACTCTGCTATTCTTTGAAATCCTACACTCACCACTACAACAATAAGATTTCTAGTGCCACATTAATCTGTCAACTACAATATTCTTTATTTAAATAATGAATTAATGGCCTGCATAATTTGTTTTATTAAAAAAGACTGTTTCCTATTACAGATTATGACACTGAAGAGCAGCTGTTGAGGCTCCAACACTGCAGAACTGGTTTGAAGTCCAGAGTTCTGAAGAACGATGAAGCTGAGGGTGATGCCTTAGGCTTGTGTAAGTTATGCTCTTTACCAGAGTGGCTTGATTTCTCAGTCAGAAAACCAAGGGGTAGCAAGCCAAAAATTTAGAAATATCTTTTAGTCTGTGTCTACTTTATTTATAAAACTGTTTTAAAGAAGAAGGCATTATAGCCCATAATAAAAACATAACTAGGAAAATGATAATTGAACATATTATTTAAATCATTGGTATCCAAAAGTAACAATCTGGTTTTATTCAAGATCTGTGTGCATTAATTTAGTGGTAAACTCAAAACAGTACATGTGTTAAAAGGCTGGTGAAGAATACTTACATGCAGGTTACTGCATGATGTTGCTGTCTTTATCTTATTATGAAGATTAAAAATATATTAAAAATATTACTTTAAAAAAATTATTTTTATTGCTCTGAAGATATACCACCAAAAGAGTTCCAGAACTTAGGCTACTCAGAACAACACACTTCCTAGGTAAATAGGTAGTATAGATACAGACATTTTATTTGGCTACAATAATTTCTGCACTGGTCTTGAGCTATGCAGACTCTCTAGTGTTCAATGTACCCATTCACAGTTCATTTGCCTTACAAACAGGAGCTAAAACTTAGACCAGAACATTCATCATAATCTAAGCCCCTGTCTGCTTGATCTTGTATAGTGGACTGTGAAATCATTGCAGTGCCTCAGTGAGGCACAGTTTTCTATCATCTCCCTGACACCATCTCTCACTCTCTTGGAGTGAGAGATAGAGCATGTGGTGGCCTAAAATGCCAGATGTCATCACTAAGCTGGGAAGATGGGGAAGTGCTGAGCCTTGTGCTCAAAGAATGGCCTCTGAGATACCTCGACCACTTAAAGCAAGGTGTAACTGTTCCAAAAATAGTACAGTGGTGTTAATAGTGGCTACAGACTTAAAGCCGACAAAATTAAAACCGTATTGCCAGAGGTACTCCGTACTGTGTACTGCATTCCATAGGGAAGAAGGCTGCTGGTTTGTCTGTCTGGGCTCCTGTGATCAGGGCCAGGGAAATCCATATGGAGAGAGCAGGAAACTGTGCCTTCCTAAGTTATTGGACAAGCTACGCTGGGAAATATGGGTGAGAAATAGGAGAAGAACAGGAAACAGTGAATCATCACAGTGCTAGAAACTGGCAGGCACCTTGCTGGGGAAAAGGTGTGACATCCAGAAACAGAGCTACAGAATACCTTAGAGCTGACTGAAATACAGGGAATCTTTAGGAAATGACTGAGACAAATGCATGAGAGTTTATACAAACCCAGAAAGCCACAAAAGTCTGCTGGCAAGGCAGACTTGTGGAGGACACCTCCCTTGGAAAGGTGCAGGTGAAGGAGCAAGATCTTTGTTGATCCTTTGTTTAGGATTATCCCACAACTGAGTCTCACAGTCCCGCTGTACATACTTATGTGAGAAGAGTTCTGCTTTTCCAGTGTGAGCATTGTAATGTGATGAAATACTGAGTCTAATAATACAGACATATTGTAGGTTTCTGAAGTACAGAGCCTGGTGATATGCTCATTTTAAAGAAATATGGATGGCTTCCCAAATCTCTGTGGTTTGAGGTCTTGTATTCATTACTGTCTCCAAATTTCTGGTGTGATTTCCAGAGTATGCATAGTACCCATAGTGACATTTGATTTTTTTCAAGAAGGGATTATTATTTATGAATTTGGGTAGGAAAGATTTCTTTTGACTAAAGTGGCAGGCTAAAACAGAAGAACGCATACAGCTAACTTCTTTTTATTTGGGCAAACCCTCATCATCACACTTCATTTTTCTTCGTTCCTGATCCTTAATTTTCTATTACTTTTAATTTTAAAAAGAGGAGGCTTGTTCACATTACTAGTATTCCTACTCACTCTCCCTCTCTCTAAATTACTCAATTTTAGTAAGTCTATAAGTATCCACACTAATTCCAGCTGAACTAGGATTGTGGCTCTGATCCCTTTACTGTTGCTATTAGTGGCAGTGTAGAAATCTCAATTTCTACTATACTTTCTGGATCCTAGTGAGCTGTTTTGTCACTGGAAGACATATTTCCAGAGATTTTGCTTTCATATGGTGTGTTCTAATGCCATGCCACCTTTTCTGAAATAATTGCTCAAAATTTTTCATTTCTGATCCAAAAAAGGGTTAGAAAGTATGTTAACTGCATCTCTACACCTAAGTGTTACCAATAGTCTCAAATTTCTGTCTTTGATTTTTTAATCAGATTTTTTTTTGTTTAGATAATTCCAGATTTCTGTTATTGATTTGCTTAATCCAAGAGGTCTGTTTCTCAGCTTTCACTTGTGCAAATTTTTAAGCAGTGATAGTAGATATTTTAGGATATTGCTTGCCATCATGGCCAGAATCTGTTTCTTATTTCATATGATTTCTTCAGGATCTCTTTATTATCTTAAAAGCATTTTACAACAGTCTATTCAGCTTGAAGTTTTCTGCTTTTGCATAGATGTCGGCCTTTCTCATGCACCACATTAGGTTCCCTATGCGCTGATCATGCAACTATATTCACTATAACATGTTGGTTCCCAAATACCAAGTTAATGTGAATAATAATTATGTACTGAAAAAAAAAGTCTTTGTTGGTGTATACATATGTTTTCCTGTTGATGATCATGATTTACACACTTAATAGAAATAAAATTATTTAATTTTTAGTTTTCTCAGTTTTATTGTATTGTTTGACAAATTCTACATTTTTTCCATATCAGTGTGGCTATTAAGTCTTTTCTGAAATGCATCATTAACTTTGGTCCCACTGTCCTCTAACTCCTAAATAAAACCCCTGTCAGTTAGAGACAGTTCTGTTTTAGCTCTGTGGATAAAACAGACATGGCTACTTGCCAATTCATCCTCAAGCTGCCTCCAAGCAATAGCTCTAGATTATTCGCAATGCTTCATCTGTGTGGAACTCTACATCTCAAAAAAGATGAATATATTTTCAGGTTCACTCTTCTTACGTAATGTTTAAAGAGACAGTCTACAATCCACTGTTCTTCTAGTCTACAATCTTCCTTGAACTGCTTTTGTCTCCACTGTATCTTGAATAGACTCTGCACAATTTTTCTTTGCCCTGCAGATTCACTACCACAGATGACTGGAATAAGGTGGCGAATAATCTGTGCTCTGATGTTGGAATGACAAGTTGTGGAACTTGTAGCTTCACTTTTATAAAATGAGAGAACTGTAGTCAAAAGAGTGAAGCAGCCAAGATGCTCAACTCTTGAAAGCCCTTCTTTCTGTGTGGTGTATATGATTTGGGAGGTGAAGACTCTGCCTCTGCTCTGCCCTTGGGAGACCCCACATGCAGTGCTGCAACCATCTCTGAGGTCCTCAGCACAAGAGAGGTGTGGTCCTGCTTAGAGGCCCCAAAGCAGGGCCACAAAGATGGTCCAAGGGCTGGAACACCTCCCTTATGAAAACAAACTGAGGTTTGTTTCTTCTCTAGGTTCAGCCTAGAGAAGAGAAGGCTTTGGTGACATCTCATTGTAGCCTTCAAGTACTTGAAGGGACAGCAACTTTTTACATGGACAGATAGTGATAGGGGAAGGGAAAATGGTTTTAAACTAAAAGAAGAGAGATTTAGATCAGATGTTACGAAGAAGTTCTTTACTCAGAGGACAGTGAGGCACTGGAACAGGTTGCTTAGACAAGCTGTGGATGCCCCACAGTGTTCAAGGCCAGTTTGGATGGGGCCTTGAGCAACCTGATCTAGAGGAAGGTGTCCCTGCCCACAGCTGAGAAGTTGAAATTAGGTGATCTTTAATGTCCCTTTCAACCCAATCCTTTCTATTGCTCTATGATTTTGTGGTATTTTTCTCTTAAGCTTTCAGAATTAAGAAAACTCTGCTACTTCAAATAAACCATGTCTTCCAAAGTGTGTATTTGGTTTACTGTTAGTTCCCTTACCTTTGTTCCATAGTTCCTAGGCACACTGACAAACCTGCCAGATTTCTCACTCACAGTGAGGGAAATGCTGTGCTCTGATCTGGCAGGATCAGAACCAGAAAAGAGGTCACAGCTCAGCACTATGAGTGAATGAGCCACGGCCCTGAGTATGAGGGAGACAATGTGATATAGCAGGTGTCTGAAGTTCCCTCTGTGCAACACTTGACAAATCTCTGTAGTCATGCTGCACAGCATTTTGATGTTCCAGTGAGGGAATCAACAGCAGCTGTCATTTTGAGAAAGACAAGGGCAGATACTCAGTAATTTGGAATTAGTTGCAGGTTACTAATGCTCTGACAGAGCTGATTGGATAAGTTCAGTGTAGCACAGCTTGCTATTTATGTGTTTTTGTGTCCAGAAGACATTAAAGTGTTTTATTTCTTAGTGGTTCTGTAACTAATTTTGTACTGTTCCCTTTTACTGTCTTGTTTGTGGTAATAATGAAATTGCTAATGCAGATTTATTATAATAAGAGTCTTATGCTAAGTACTAACCTAAACACAAATTTACCTGAATCATATGGTGTAATTATTTTCCTCGGTTATCTACAGGCTAATATGTAAATTTAATGGGAAACTATTACTTTCTACTTTGATAGAAAACATTTTAATTATTAAAAAAGTTTTGAATTAGGAGATGCATGTCTTATTTTTAATCACTCCACCCTTGCCATTCACTCATTTTACAAAGAGCATCTTAGTAGGATGTTGTGTACCAATACATCCTGTAGGCTGAATGCAGGCTGAATCTGGCTGTTCCTTCAAAGTATTAACAGTTGAAAGCAGCATTAGCAAATAGAAATTCTATATGTTTTCCTATTACTATTTATCAGTTTTCTATATTTCAATTGCTATTACGGTAATAACTATTTAACAGCTAAGTCTATTTAACAGGGTTTTTTTCCCCTTTCCTTTCTTTGCCTCTGACAATTTATCCTCCTTCTGCTGCTATTCAAGTGCTATAAAAGAAACTTTAAAAAGGAGGTAGTGGAGCACTCTGAATGCTGTCAGATTTTAGATTGTCGAATCTCTTCAAGGCAGCTCATTCCACAGCTGAGCAAACTCAAATATGAATGCTTTATCTCTTCTATTTTGTTCATGATTAAAAAGGTGCTCAATTTTATGCATAACTTTCAACCATGTCAGTAGTCCAACTGACTTTTAGAGACAGCAGACATGCCTGAGGTTATATCTGTTTAAATTTCCTTGCTGAATCAGAGCTTCAATTCAATGTTTGGGCATCTCTCCTATCCCAAAGAAAAAAGTTCTTACTGTGTCACGGGGAGACGAGTCTGTTGTTGCTGAGATACTTGTATTTTTCAAACACAAGTGGTTGAAAACTGGACTGAAGTCTTCAGGTAGTAATAGGAGAAGATTAAAGGGAACAATTTTGCTATGGTTCATTGTGCTGAGAAGGGTGGTAATGTGCTCCACACTTGCTAAGGGCTTTTCCTGAGCTCTATCATTAGCTGCAGGCACAATGCATTGCAGAAAATCGTTGCTGAGTGTCAGCAGTTTTACTGGTATGACCTGACTTCTGCTTTCACTGGCAGGGAAAGAAGTTATGGCACATGAACTCTCCATGTGCCACAGCTGCTCTGTAAGGGAAGATGAGCCAGGGGAAAAAGAACCCTGGTGAGGCAGAAAGGGCAGGAGCCTCAAGGTCACACAAGGTACAGTTCCACTGTACCTGAGCAAGAAAAGCAAGTAGATCTGGTTCCAGTATCCAGGCTCATCCTGAGATCTTTGGACTCATCCACAGTGGCAAGGGCAGGAGATCAAGCCGGGAAGCCAAGGACTAATCTGAGGTCCAGCGCAGGTCAGAGAGGTGCACAGCCAGGCATGGCCATGACAGCAGAAGCAAAGCAAGGGGTTGAGCTGAAGTGCAGCTCTTTCTGAGGGGGACAAGACCTTGCTTGTCAGAGCATTTTCTCACACAACTCTATCTACACATCTGTCTGATCCAAGGCTGCCTGGCTGCACCATTGAGCCTGACCCCAAGCCTAGGCAGTCAAACCCTTGAGTGCTCAGGGCCCTGAGTAGAAAACTGCAATGGAAAAGTTACTAAATGAGCACTCTAGTTAAATCTCTGTTAATTCTTCCTGATATTTGGAGAGCATAATTTTCATCTCATTTGAACTCATAGTGATAGCCTGTAAGATTTTATTTCTAGGGTGAGATTCAGGTTAGACAGTCAACTCACTTTGACAGAGTAATCTATACTCACTGAAACTGGTAAGCTTTTTGTCCTATTGATGGTGAGAAAAATGCTTTCCAAAGGTGATTTAGAAAGCTGTACAGAAATATTGCTATTACTTTTGGACGCCATTACCTTTGAATGCAGGGGTCTGTCAGAGATTTCTCTCCCCTCTGAATAATACTATAAGTGAAATGCTGCCATCCCCTTGGGAGTCAAAGAATAAAGATCCCTTCTGGCGATAGTAATTAAATTAGTTTAATGCATTTTTCTATGACAACAGGTATCGATGTTATCTACCTTTTTTTGAACTAGTCTGGCTGTTCAAGAGCTCACCCAGAACAAATTTGCAGGCTGTTCTCACCTGGAAAATTTATCTAGGGAGAGACTGATCCCTGATCTTTTATTTTGTCAGTCCATGTAAAAACTATAGGGTCTTTCACTACAGCATCTTTCACTTTACTCTTCCTTTGAGTCTGCATTACTTTGCAGAAAAGGATGCAAATAATGAAGGTGAGGGAGAACACATGAAAAGAGCAAAATTCTAACCTAGAGCTAAGGGAGCTTGTCTGACAGTCTGAATCCTAACTTTGCAGTTCCTGGTCCTTTGCTGTGTATTTACACTGTGCAGCTAGGGAGCAAAACAAAAATACTTCAACAAAGAGGTTTACAGTGCTGACTCAAAATCACAGGAGCCCTCTGCCAGTAATTAGTGGTATCAGCGAGGATGGTTCAACAAAAGAACCCTCCTGAAGGTTTTTATTGGAAAGGAATTAAGCTGCAGCTTCAGTCCCCTCTTCTGCTCTTTCCTCAAACTCATAACTGTTCTTCCTTTTACCTCAGTATCCCAGCATAAGGAATCTGTAGCTGAAAGCGGTTCTTAATGCTGAGTGGAAAAAAAAATCAGCTGTTTTATTTTCTTTGAATTCAGCTTTGTTTCTGTTATCTCTGTTATTTGGCTTGCATGGATTTTCTTGTGTAGGCAAAATGAGAGCATTCCAGTGAGGGGAACTTATGTTTTAGTCTGGAAAAGCTGAAAGCAGATGGTTCTATAATGCTAATAAATATTCAAGTGGCATTTAGTGCATTAAAAGCTATGCATTGCCAGTGTTGAAGTTGTATCACTGACAAATCTTTTTTTAAGTGTCTCAATAATCAGCAGTTACTGGTATGTTAGTGGCAGCACAGAAAAACATTAATAAAAAAGTGTGTTTCCCTAAAATTGTGTGCATTACTCTAAATTGTCTTTGACAAGTCACTGAAGATTCAAAGACACATAAACTGATGAAAGACTGTGGTATATATTCTGCTAAATATTTGAATTTCTTCTTGTCAGTCACTTGAAAACAAAGATCTATAGGAAAGAGATGTCCCTAGGGAGATGCAGCTGTGAAGACCTATTGCTTTAAAATGTGCTAAAGAATTTTTGCTTGCTAATGAAGTTCTTGTCATGGACAGGTGCTACGGCCAGCTTGTGATCACTTCAGGTTCACTTAAGTCACACTCTGGAGCTCTCTATCCAGCTCCTGCATGGCCTTCCCTCCCCACCACATCTTTGTGTGGAACCAGTCAGGTTTTTTATATGTAAAGCAGAGGATTAATCTCAGCAAATATGGACAACAAAACATTCAACTTAAACATTCATCTCATTGTCAAATAGAAATTTAAAATACAGTAAATGAATTGTGAATAAATATGCTGCTTTCCACGGTAAGAGAACATTGTTAAGAGAATGCAGACATTCAGTTCAAATTTAAATGTCTAGATAGTGAGCAGTGAATTTTAGTTAAAATGGCTCTAATCAGAAGTTGTAGTACATGATATTAAAACTTGTCTTTTTTCAGTTGGATAGTCAACTTAGAAGATGACAAAAAATAACAACACTGTGAGGAACAGTTTATATTTAATCCACACTATATTCTGCCTTGAATTTTGACTCAGAAATAGCAAGATTGCTTATAGATGCTTAGTTCCCATAGCACGTCAGAAAGCTACACACTGTGCTTTGTGTTCCAGAGTTACTGATATTCACAATGAAAGGTTGATGATTATGAGCCTTTGGGAAAAAGGCATCAGTGGGGCATTGAAGATGTGGATAGCTGGACTCAATTTCATCTCTTCTGTTAAAAGCATATCCTATGAAATGTTCAGCTTTCACATCATTTAAACACTAGAACAAGTAAAACAATCAAAATACTTTTTTTTATTATTGGCCAAGAAAGAAACATTTCATATACACTGACACTAATCTCAGGATTTGTACTGTTCATGTCATGCTCAGCATATCAACAAGAAGACTTATTTCCCAAAATTAAAAGGTGATTGGTTAGTGGCAGCTGAGCTGGGTGACAAAATTGATCAGTGATCGAGAAATTGAATTAGTTTTAAATACAAAGGTATTCAGTAGAGCTTTACCCATGCAATTCTGGATCTGAAATGACAACACAATGTCATTCATCTAGAGAATTGCTATTTTTTTCATGTTTTTTGTTCACACAAAGTACATTTTCTATTGTTTCATCTGTGACCAACATGTTCACATCCTTTACATTTTTTTAAATGTCCAAGATATTGATACAGTACTCCAGTTGTCAGAAAGGCTGAGAATTTCTTTGTATCTGAGTGAGCAGGGCTTTGAAAATACATTGTTAGGTGGATATGATTGAATCTTCTTTGCAAATGGGCTGCAAGTTTCTTTAACAATTTTTAAATACCAGTCTCCATGTTAAGCCACTGGATGTAGAGTATCAAGGAACTAGAGTTAAGATCTACATGAATGCTGCATAATTCATGGTAAAAGTTGAAGACAACAGTTATTTTATAATGAGGGAAACCATGGTGATAAAAATGTCACAAACTTTGATAACTTTTATGCAATTGACCAAATATTTGACTTCTGTAAGTAAAACAAAACAGTGATTTTAGAAAACTATTTTAGAGATGGTTTCTAATGATGTTCCCTTCTTCACATCAGGGCAAAAAATTTATCTCAGTGACTTGGAACTACATGGAAAAAATAAAATGGAAAAGCTTTAATAATTTAAGACTTGACATAATGGACAGAGTTGGTTTAAATGTTTTGCTCTGTTTGGCAGCTGGTTTGTGTGCACTCAAGCATCAATTTAAACTCAGATCATCAAAGAAAGGTGTTTAGCTAGATAAACTCTAATTCCTCAATATTTTATGAAGTTTTATTTTTAATCTTTTTTACCCGATTTAGTTGTCTGTTAATGGCAATGGAAGCATTTCCTCACCTCACAAAAGTTTCACTGGAGCATACCATGAAGCTCTTTGTTGCTGAAGAGGGTGAACAGGTACTATTTATAAAGGAATGCAGGAGTTGTAACCAGGCAATTGATAGATGTTTTCTGGCCAGATAAAAAACTTCTGTGTTCCTAAGGCAGAAATTGCCAATTTATCTAAGTCCAGTAGGCAGTGATCCATTTAAAAAACAAAATCCCTTTACAACTAGCAACATCCTGGGAAGACTTAGAGAAGAGAACTTGGGCTAAATAACTCATCAGTGCCCTTTCTAAGGAAGGTAGATACCTTGATAAAATATTTTACTGCTTCAGCTTGCTCAAATCCAGTAAACATACAAATGGGACTTCTGCTTCCAAGCCTGTCAATCAGCTGTCTGTCTGAAAACTAAAATATCATAAAAAGAAACAGGTGTTGCTGAGCAAGAGAAATTAAAGAAATTGAATTGTGATATTTGTTACACCAGTTAAAACCCCACAAACTGCATTCACAAAAGGTAAAAGAGAATGAAGAAAATAAGCCAGATACCAGAATAAAGCAATAATTTTAAAGTGAAATGAGAAAACTAAATGCAGAAGATGATAATAGTTTTCAGCTTTAAAAAATAGAAAATGAATAGGAATAAATGTGTAATCAGCACAGAGGTAAAAAGAGAATCAGATTCTGCAGAACTATGATCATCAAGTGTTAGGAACCTAATAAGGCATAATAACATTTGGCATTATACCATTGAAAATGGTGTAGAAAATCTTTGCTTTTAAATGCTCTGAGATGCACTCTGAATCTAAGAGAAGTTATCTCCTGTGTTGTTGGAGTTTCTAATTTTTTTTTTAAAGTAGTAGTTACAAACTTACATGGACCTAATTAGAAATTGAACTTGATTTCTTTTCATTCTGGGGTATTAATCTCCTTAAAAATGTCATAGTTCTTGTTACACCTGGAAATGAACACTGAGGAGCAAAAATGTTGTTCTGAGTTCGGTGAACCAAACTGATCTGTTATTTAGGTATATAGCTACTGTCTTAAACATTAGCTCACAGTCTGCAAAATCCTGTACTGCTTCTACTTTGGAAAAGAACTATAAAGAGGATCTTCAGGAATTTCTGACATTGATTAATTCCATTCTGAATACAATTAATCAGGATATACGTTTCACCTTTATTTCCAAAGCAGAAAGAGAAAAGGCAATAGGATAATAGCATGTTGATGTAAAATCTGGAGAAAGACTTAAACTGCCAAGTAAGTGATTGTGAGTAACAGGAACCAAATTTAGTGCAGCATGTGCTGTGTGTATGAATACCAAAGGGAAATTTTTAAAAGGAAGGCTGTCCAAATGAGAAAATTTGTCTATTGAAATATATATTACCAAAATATAGCTGAAAGAAAAGAATCAATCATACATTGTGGTCTAGCCCTAAACTATTCCTCGGGGAAAGGATATGGGTAATAAAAATGGACATGTGGAACTAAACCTTCAGGAGAGGATAGAAAATGTAATAGATTTGTACTGCTGACCTCATCATCAGAGCAAATGGAGAATAGAGTGTTGTGAGAGATTTAAAAGAGTGAAAACTAATAGAGCAGTAATAATGAATTATTTCAACTGTACTCACGAAAATTTATCAAATATCACAATAAATATCAGAAGTAGTCTCCTATTTTAAACAATAAACTCTTAGAAAAATTATTTTTAATGTGCAAAAGTTAAGAAATCCCCCTCAGCCTGTTCTCTTGCATTTCACAGAAAATAATGGAAAAAGAAATAGCTGAGGTGAAGACTTTGACAAATACTGACCATAACATATTTAGAAAAAAAAAGCCCATTCTATCTGTAGGGAAAAAAACCCCAAACCCCAGAATGTAATCAAATACGAGTCATCTTCATAAGTTATGATTAAAATGCTACTCTTAACAAACATTCTCTCTAAAAATCAAACCACAAAACTCTTTAACCCTGTAAATGAACAGATGATGGAATAACTCTTAATATCCCACAAAGGAAGAACTGATTTTGAGCAGGGCATATGCTTTGGTTACAAATGTCTACCAACCAAATACTATAAATCAGTAGCCACAGGGTACCTACATTCCAGAAAGATGAGCAGAGACCACCCCCCAGTGTGATAATACCTAGTTTTCATAAGAGCATGTGCCTAAATTAGAAAATCATGTTAAAAAAGAATTAGAAGGAACAGCTGGGAGGGTATATATTTGCACATTACATGTAGATGGCTGTGCCATAATGATATGATGTCAGGATTATAAAAGAGATTGAGAATCAATACAAATAATAGTTAAGAATAGAAATTTCTTTGAAAGAAAATGAAAGAAGAAAAAATCCCTTATTTCCCCTCCAGTTAAATGATGGGTTAAATCCTAGAGAAAAAAAGGAATATGAAATAAAAACCATTGCAGATTAAATTAAATCAGTAGCAAGGTTGTCAAAAGAAGTTTGTAGAAAATTATGTAGAATGCTTAAAACTAATTAAAAAAAACCCCCAAAAATCCAGAAAACCAACAACAACAACAACAACAAAAAAAACCAAACACACTGGGATAAGCGGAAACCAGAGATTATTTAGGGAAAACAATATCAATATATATAAACTGCAGTTTGAAAAAATAAATCCTTGTCAGAAAAACTAGTTTCTACACCTACATTCATTGGGTTGGAGAGGGCAAACAGCATATGATGGACCTTGTTTTAATGCAAAGTGAATTTGGAGATTTGTCTAACATACAAATGTCAATAAAATCATTATATAACATTATTATATTGAAAACAATAAACAATTACAGCTAGAAAGATATGTAGATATCTAATGGAACTAAAGTATGAACTAGATGAATTATCAATCATGGTATGTAAACTCTTGCATAAATTGAACTCAGTACCAGTAATTCAGAAGTGGACAGTTATGATGTGAATTTCCCAAACTATTACCTGGGAGAGTTCAAACTACTGTAGACAGAATAATCAGATTATTCTGTAGACAGAATAATCGAATCAATTAGCCAGAGCAGTGTTATGGGGTATATGGATAAAGGAAAAGAGTTAAAACCAGTTTTGTGATGGGAGGTAATCTGTTATGAATCTATGGACTTCTATGAATGAATGGATGAGCATAAATAAGGGATCTGCAGATTACATACCCAGTTTTCTCCAAGACAACACCATTTCCAAAATCTCTTAATAAAGATGTTGTGAGAAACTAAAGATGGTGTCTCCATAAATAATATTTACAGGATAGGAAAAACTGTGGGAATATGCAGCCCTTATCATGAAGGGATGGCACTTTTGCATTTTATGGGGATCTTTAATATGTTCAGAATATTAGGTGCCGATAAGCAGTTATTATGATTTCCAAGTTGTTTAAAAACACAGAAGCTGACAGTGAAGAACTGGAGAAGGACATCCCAATACTAACTGAGTGGTATCGTATCAAATAAATGGGTTAGAAAGTGAGGCATTGGGAAAAAACCTGTTAGCATAGAGATGAGCTTTGAACTGAACATTCATTTCAAAGTGCTACAATACCAAGGATTGGGATTCTAGTTTTGTCATATTAAAACTTTACCTCAATTTCCAGTAATTAATAACGTGTAAAAATTATTAAGGTCAAAAAAAGAAACCAAAGAAGAAAATGAAAATATAATGCACAGAGTATGTGCGCTAGTGGTACACATCCTGAATGCATGTGTTGTTTGTGCCCTTCATTAAAAATAAATGTACAGACAATATTATCAAGGTAGTCAAAAGTATGGTATGAACTTTAAGATAAAAGAAAACCTTCTTTAAGGTTCAAAAAAAGAAAAGGATTTTGTTTAGTGCAGAATCTTACAGAATTTTGAGTGGCATGGGGAAGGTAAATAGGGAACAAGAATTCTTGTCTCATCTGGAACAAACAAAAGAAGTAATTGGTTTGCAGAATATATAGACAAGATTATATGCTTGTCAGAGGATTACCTGGATGGTAAAAACTAGCTGAGATTCAAAGAACAGAAACACATAAAGTGATGTGTTGCAAAAGTTGAATTCAGATTTGAGAAGTACATGAGTTATTAAGTGTTATTAAGACTGGATCCCTTTCATTGGCTTTGTCTATTGGCCAGAGAACACTAAATTAAAGGGGGCTTTGCTTTTTCCTCTATGAACTTTCTTACGGTCTTTTAAGTCCTACAGATGATTGATACATTTTACTGGATTCTCTGACTCAGGTGCACAGAACTCTTTCTTGACATGCGAGGTTGAGACTGTTGTCTCTCAATGGTTGTACTTCACTAGGTAAAGGGGAGTAGAAGATGTTATGTCTTTAAAACGACATTATGTGATGGAACAGGTTTTGTTCAAACTGTTCTGATATTAGACATTAGGTATGGTTGTGGATACAGATCTACCCTATGAGTCATATTATTTCCATCTCAGTAATGTGATGATATTGCTGTTTAGGTGACTTGCTCTTGACACAGAAGCAGAACATAGGCCATTGGGAGATTCAGCTGTGCCAAGTGCTGGACACAGCAGGTGTACTGACATACGTGTAATTTATTCATGCTTATCCTTCTCAACTTTCTCAGCTTCACCTAGAGATTAAGACTGAAATCAGGAGAGTCTTTGCCCTGGTTTAGGGCAAATTTGGGAGAAAACCTCCAAAGGGGGCCCCTCCAGAAAGCAAACCCACACAGCCCTTCCCCAGCCAGTTCTGAAGGACTCCTCAGAAACAAATGGAGGTAACCTGTTTATTTAACAGGCCAAGCACTCCCCCGCTCACGAAATGAACAATACCAGATGACACCACTCTTTCACTGCTCTGAAGAGATAAAAAATTCAGAAAGACTCTCCTGGTTGCTCTGTTATCAGTCCCTCTGGCGCTGGGGCAGCTGCTGCAGGCCACAAGGTGCAAACTCTCGGTGTTCCCAGGTCCCAGTCCAGAGCAGGCTTGAGTGGTCCCAAGAAAGGGGAGAGAAAAACAGTCCAGGGAAAAATTCAAACTGCCTAGCTAAACGAACTAACAAGCAGAAGCAGGAGCAAGAGCAAAAGTGAAAGCAAGAGCAAAAAGCCAAAAGCAGCTTTTTTACTGCCCCGTCTGTGTCCCGCTGACTGTGGGGGAGTGAGCAGACTGATAACAAAACAGAACTTCGCTTTTCAGAGCCAGTCTTGAAGGCATAGAACATAATATCCAGCATAAACAGAACAACTAGGGATACAAGCATCATAATGTCATCCTAGGACAGTCTAAAATGAGGGGCACTTCCAAGAATAGATTTGAAGCATAGATGGAGATCACCCATATACTCAAGAAAGAAATTGAATAATCCAGGTCAGAAATCTATAGAGAATTTTCTTTTATATATAGTTTTATTTTATTCCTAGAATATAGTTAATTAAAACCTATTTAATAATGAGTCGTCTGACAGGAGCTGTTTCCTAGAGTTATGGAATTCAGGCATGATAATTGTCTTTAAGTTGCTTAAAAAGAAGGAAGAAAATTAGTCTTTCATCAGATGGCTTGGATATGTGCAGTGAAGAAAAGGACAAATACTGTGTGCAAGGATCTGGAGTACTGGTTAAATGTATTATAATGTATCAACAAGGCAGAAGAGTACTGTAGAAAATGGCTTCTGTGAACGTCAAGGGAGTTCAACACCACAGAAATATGCTATTCTCATAGTTTTCTTTTTGCATTTTCAGACAGGGAAAAATAGTTGCAATTGTTTCTTTCTGTTAATGGAACTAAACAGTTAAAAATATTTATCTTCAAAAAAAAGGCATTACTTTTTTACCTGGAACAATTATGCATCTAGATGATTATCCTAGAGATCTTCCTTTATATGTTTAGTGTTTTGTAAATAGTACTGGAATTATATTTTTAAACCAATTTTTTACTCAAAAAAGTGTAGCATTTCAGAAGACAACATGTATTCAGAGCTATATTTTGTTCCAGGTGCTAAGCATACATTTCAATGGACTGTAGTAGGATTCTGTGGTAATATGTGGATTTAGAAACATTTAGAAAAAAATCATGTCAAATAAACACCAAATCAATACCTCATCGGCATGACAGAATTGTGACTCTAATTTTAAATTACAGTCTTGCAGAGCAACATAGAAAAGGTTAATCTCAAAAAAAGAAAAGTATTAGGAATTCATGTTTAACTCTAAGTGCTAGTTTCTTTTCCAGTTAAGATTTATCTGGTCATAATCTTTTTTATGCATAGCAAACATGATGTTCAAACAAAACAAAATGCCAAGTATTCATGCAGAGAGGAAATAACATCCTCATTAATGAGAATTCCGCATAATTTCTGTTATTCAGGCACAAAAAATATAGTAATCTAATGAGCTATCTGTACTTGTTGTAAACTGTCTTGAAGATTAATCTTTGTTAACCACTTGTTTAATGTTATAGTTAATAATTAGCTACCCTTTTGTCCTGTATCATCCATAATTTTACTGAACTGAATCAATTCTTTTTTTTGAACTTTTAGGAGGTTGTTTATGTTTGCTTAAGGCTACTTTGGATGAAGGATATCTGAAAGGTTATAGAGTTCTGATTCTATGAGAGTTTATTCTGCATGCCAACCACAAATCGTTCTTTATAAGTTTCCGTGTTTATTGCTTTCAACAATAAAAAAGAAAATGTTATTGCCATTTACTCCAACATAAATGGCAACCACATAACTTTATATCCTGTTGACTCATAAACATCTTCATACATTCTTGAGTGGAAACAGGCCTAGTGAATTAGCATAAGCTATTGTGCACTGCAAATATTTTCTGAGAACTGCAAGGGTTGGCTTCTAATCATTTTTAGTTTGGCAGAGAACTTCCCCTACTTTGGCTGTCTAGGGTCTAATAAAGGTTCAGGAATAAAATATTTAATTCTGGTATTTAAGATTTAAATTCTATTGCTTGTAAGACCTTGGCTGGAAGAGGTCCATATAAAACCTGCTTTTCTGCCTAGAACTGTATTTCAGTATGTAACATCTTGCTGATTTGTGAATTATCACCTATGTTCATGTATAATTATTTACCTAGTGTAGTGGGTTTGGTGGGAATAATTGTAGTAAAACTAAAAAGGTAAAATGATAAATAAATAGAGAAAAATAATGCCAGAAGTTAGTCTTTATTTTCACTAAAATCAGCAAATTAATAGTTACAGTTCCCACTGTGGTGATATCTCAATCCCTTGGCACATATGTTGCATTCTGGTTTTCAGCACATGATATTAGCTTTAATGCTTTAATACATTTATACAAAGCAGCTGAGTTAAAACTGCTTGGGGGAATATAATTTTAAATATGTTGTCTTTTGTGTTCATAACACCAAAGACATAATTCCCCATTAACATATTTTTCCCCACTTAATTCCATAAAGAATTTATTATGCTCCTCCTGATGTGCTGCAGGATGCAATATAGAATGATTCGCTGGATTTTCAGCTAGTGAGAATGTTTAACCCTGGTGAAATCTTGAGCTACAATTGTTTGCAGCAGCTGAGACTCTGTCCTGGTAGGGTTAGCATGGGTGGGATACAACACATGAGCATCAAGGCATTGCAAGGTCTTTACTTGCCTTGCAATAGACCTTACCTGAGATTTGAATGCTAATTCTAGTCCCTTGGGAAAGAACAGCTGCCTGATCTTGTGCTCAGTTACACAAGTGTAAATCAGAAAGGACTACCTGAATTCAGTGGTTATTCAAGTGTGAAAAGCACTGTGATACCTTCATCAGATCTGAAAGGTACGGTCTAAGGTGACCTGAAATAAGCTTGTAATGAAATAAAAAGTGCCTATAAAATACTTTCATTTGGTGTATAAATAAAGAGCAATTTTAAATAAGCACCCTTTTCATTGTCTTCTGAGACATTCTTGGTGCAGGGAGAGCTGATAAGGTGCATTTTTTTTCTTCTTGATTTGTAAATCAGAGGCTGATTAAAGAAACTTCAGAAATTATGTGCAACAAAGACTGATGTTAATGGTAAATATTTATTGAGCCATTTATTCTTTGATTTAGCAGCTTTTGTAACATCCATCACCTACTCAATTTTAAAACTAATTATTGCCAACTGAAGTAAAATTATTTCAGAAATTGATATAAAATGCTGCTGTCTGGTTTTCAAGATATTGCAGTACAAGGCAATTTTGCAAAGTGTGAAGCAGTGGTCCAGAAAGGCACTCAGATTTCTGCTTCTTTATTGCACATAGTGCATCTTCCCTGGCCTGGACTGTAACCATAGGTGGTGAGAGGGTTTGGCCAATTTGTGGGAAGTTTGGCTGGACAAATTTGTCATCATCACTGCTGCTCTAGGAAAGGAAGAGAATCTATTAATTCACTTCAGGGAAGTGGATTAAAAGAATCTATTAATTCACTTCAGGGAAATGAGCAGGTTGTGGAAACACCTGTCAAGAGAATGGAAGGAACATTTGGAACCTAGATTTCTAGCTATAGCTGTGAACCTGAGCTGTTTGACAATTTTATTTGCTGCCTAGCTTCCTGTGGCTGATGATAGAGTTGAAGCTACTTATCATCCATTTCTCTGTTTCCAACAATATAAGAATAAAATCCAGCTGTGGTGAATGCAAGCATAACTCTGGAAATCTTTAAAGTGACTCTGCACATGGAAAGGTCCCTGGATATGTGACCTGCAGGAAAGAGTAGATGAAACACACTTTTTCCTTCAGTTTCTGTGGGGACTTGCATGACATGAGGTCAAAGCCCAGCAGAAATAATTTTTTGTTCTTGTTTAACTGAATCACATGCCTGTAATTTCTTCCCACAACAAAGAAATCCAGTTTGAATTATGTTTATGTTCTGTGGTCTGACATATAATTTCCATCAGATTGATGCAATAAGACTAAAAAAGAAGTTTCCTTAATACCATTATTTAGATACTGTACCTTCAGTGTGTAATATTTTATCCAAGCCAGATTTTCCCTTTCACTTAAAAAACCATATTTTTGCTTAATAAATTACTTAATACTTTTTAGAATGTAAAGCTTTATTAAATGTTCAAAGACCTTTAAGTACTGCTCTGTATATTTCTGAAGAACCATAGTATTACACAAGTTCTAATTCAATATAAACCATAAAAGACACTTTTCAGGTAGGATAGATCATAACTCCACACTATCATTAATGAATAAGAAAACATCAGATCCTAATTTTTATTTGCATAAAAGCTGCTATGATTTTTAATGGAGGACAGATTGATATTTTCCCTCCTAAAAAATAATTCCTCGTTATTGGGAAGTTTGGCAAATGGGTTTTTTTTGTACAAAATTAAGGACAGATAAAATATTCAATTAAATCAAAAGTAGTGTTGTTTCATTTTACATATATTGGTATAATTTCCAGCCAAAATTGCTTTTTTAGGTTGTGAGCAGTTTACATTTGAATTTACCAGTGTGTGTATTAATTGAAGGATTATTGATTTATAAGGGAGTTGTGTAAAAATACAGAGAATTGTATTTGTTTTTTGCCATTATTTTAACTGTAGTGTAAACTGGATGGAATCAGATCCAAATACCTCCTTGAAAATGTTGAAACTGACAACATCCCATTGAATGCACTTTGATGAATCTCTATTGATGAGCTGCATAGATATTCAGCTACCATGTTTCCTATCTTTAAAAATCACAGAAAGTATAGTAAATATTGTCACCTACTTTTCTAAGAATGAGCATGTGAGAGTAGAAGCGATGCACCCTGGTTGTGCAGCGAGTGCAGCTGACTCAGGGACCGAGGCCAGCAGTGACCAAGTCTCCATTTCATGATGATCCCAGTATCTGTCATGGCAAGTGAGCATTTAACCACCAGATAAACTTTGGTTTATAGGTTTAATGTGTCTTTCATTAATTCAGATGCATGTTTCTGTTTCTCACACAGACAGGCTTCATCCATCAGAACTGTCTTCTCTTTGGAGACGTATTAAAACCTGGTGTCTTAAGTATCCCAGGGGAAATGTGTGTGTTGATATGCAAGGAAATCATGGCACTCTTCATGCCTTTCCCTGATACACAGTCTATTTCTGACTTTGGAAATGGTAGCCTGGCAAAGGCATGACCCACAGCACAACCTTCACAGAAAGCACCTGATTTTCTTTGGTCACACAAGGCTCTGAAAGTTATCATTCCATGATGCAAAACCAGCACAATGATAGTTTCCATCTAGGAAAATGAAATTAATTATAAGATGCTGTCAATACCTTAACTTTTCACATGTTCACAACTTTCCAAGGCTATATCTGGAAATATAATGGCATGTTATTTCTGAATGAAGAGACTTTGCTGTAGTGACTTGAGATAGGTACATAAACTATCAATTTATCAATGAACAATTTGTCAATTATCAAGTAGAGAGATAAAAGCCAGTTTCTCATTCAAAAGTGTAATAAGACACAGTACCAAAAGGTTTAGGAGAATATTTCACTTATCTGAAACCCTTGGTTATAATCTGGCCCCTTACAACTGAGATAAACTGACAGATTCAAAAGGGTTTACCTCCAGTTTAGTGACAGGGAGTCAACAAACACTTGGGTGTTTTGAGGAGAGATTGAGCATCTTGCCCTTAAATTAGAATTGACTGATTATGTCTCTAGCTGTTTTCATAAGTGGAACGAAAAGGTTTCATTTTAGCAGAAAGTTACAAGATTGTAGTTTACCTAGATACTGTCAACCACTATGCTCTGTAACTAAGTTATTGGAGGTGGGATTTCTTCTGACCTAACCTCATTCACTTAAAAATAACTTTGAACCATGTAGCTCAGCCACTTGTAACAGCGTGAAGATATTTCCAAAGGAAGTGTGTTCTTCACCTGTGCCTTTGTTTGAAGTTTAAACTCTACTTTTTTCTTTTTTTCTTTTTTCTTCTCCTTAAACTTGAGTTGCTAATCATTGCTTTGTGTTAAGGGCTCTGTTGATAAGTTTTATTTGTAGGAATCAAAATTGCCAAATAGACCTTCAAAGAAAAATAAAAGCGAGTCTATTTTTATTTATTTCGAGAGATTGTGAAGGTAGGAGCAACCTGAGTCAAAATATGTAATTTAAAAATGATTTTTTTTGTACTTGTATGAACACACTACTAACAAACAGCCATCTTGAAAAAACTACCATGTAATCAAAATCTAAGCTGTAATCTCTACAGAGCCATGAGATGACAAATGTGGGAAAAGGAAGGATCAGATGGGTTTCATCTGTGATAAACTATGCTTGAGAATAGTGAAAATAGCTTAACTTAGTTATGTATTCAGGATCACATGATGAATCCACGTGTGTGAGAACGAGGCAACAGGGCACAACAGGGAACATTTTTTTCATATATGGGACTTGTGGCTGCTTTATTATGTGAAGTTCAGGTTAGCTACTCTATAGGCTTGATACACAAAGACTGAAATTCTTGTCTGATGTTCTTGGGTAACATGAAATTCCTCCTGTCTCCTTGTTGTTGTCCTAATGTTGAAAAGCCAGTCAGGGCTGTGGGTTGCCTGTGATACAATACTTATAAGAAGATAATTACTGTCCTTATTTCTCATTCTCTCTCTATATTTTTTATCATTTTTTTACCGTATACTGAATAGGAACAAAAGATGTTTTTTCCGATTGTCACTCTTGTTTAAATTTTCCACTCTTCCCCTCAGCACACCCTCCATGATTATGAATACATTGCAGCAGCTGAACTGAGGTGCAATGATGCAGCAGAGGTGTATGAATACATTTTGAGTGATAAATGACAGCACAAATGCCATTACAAACCAACACTGTTATGCTTACTTTACTATATCTTGAATTTGTTGTTTTTCCTTTTTTTTTTTTTTTAATCTAATCACTCTACCATCCTACTCTGGCAGAGGGAAACGTGTTGCATATTAAAAGATGCTGTCTTTCATTTATCTTCTCACCTTTCATGCTCAGCATCTTGTAAATTTTTAAGCTGGAAAGAAGATAGGCTTTGTGTTGTATTTGCTGTCCTTGAGCAGTCAGTCATGATTTCTGCCATCAAAATGTGCCCTGATATTTACACCAGTAAATTGACTGTGCAGTATCTTTAGATTAATTGGATGACACTTCATATTTGTTTAAGACATTAAAAATCCCTGAACACTTTTCTGGTTTATTTAGTTTCATTTTTTTTCCAAATGAAATCATCTCATTTTACATATATCTCCCTTCATTTTCTTCATTTCCCCTCTTTCATTACTGTCTCCTCTCCTTGTATTCATTACTAACCTCATATCCCTGTTTTGTATATTCATCTTTTCATGGCAACACTTCAACAGTTTTAACTCCTGTTTTTCACTTCCTTGAAGTTAGTGTGTCCAGTTTCAACTGAATTCCCTACAATTTACATGCTGCACTTTTCAGACAGTTGTTCACCCAGAAGTCCAGCTGTTGTGTGTGACTCTTTACAACCAGGATACCATACTCATCAAAAAAAGTAGTAACCAAACATCAAACAATGGTCCTTGCAGATCATCATGAGGCCCACAAAAACCAATTTTGAACAATATTATTTTCATTTTATGAGTTAAACAGTGATAGTATTTTTCTCAATTTCTGATCAACAGCCTGTTGGATGTTACTGGTATCATGTAAAACTTTATATTTTTTCCCTGTTTTCA
Source organism: Ammospiza nelsoni (assembly GCF_027579445.1). Lineage (NCBI taxonomy): Eukaryota > Metazoa > Chordata > Aves > Passeriformes > Passerellidae > Ammospiza > Ammospiza nelsoni. The sequence continues at coordinate 77,590,837 of NC_080635.1, forward strand.
GACCTCTGATTACTGTTGATTGAACCTTCCTAGACTGCAAAAAGTAATTGTGCATTCATGGCACATGTTATTATTGTGGAATTCTCTTAGTCAAAGTGCACATATTTAGTCCATTGATCTGAATATTGGGTTTTTCAGCAAGGTTGTTGATGTATCCCCTAAGACCGTCTTCAGTTAACAGTAAGTGACAAAGTTCAACCTCCAAAAGTATTTCCAAGTTATTTATTCACAAAAATGTTGTGCTATTCTGGATTCAGAACTTCAGAGAACACAGGTTTCTAGTCAGTTGAGAAGATGGCCTGGAGAGGAATTGTCCATATTTTCCAAAATTATCTAACTATTTTTCTTAGCTGAAGGGTCTCTCTACATCTCTAGGAAGGAAATATGTTTCAGTTTCTATGGCTTACCATATTCTAAAAATTATTAATATGTCTTGCATATTATTTGTATGGCATTTCAAGAATATGAAAAATCTTTGGGAAGCACTGACTGTTTTATAGCTACCTAGGTAAAAATCTTGAAGTCTTCATGCATCTCTTCTGCCTTTTAGCTCCTCTTCTGAAAACTTAGAGGCTTGAAAATGCATTTCACAACCCCTAGAGAGCCGTCCATTTCTTTAAGTCTAAAATTTTGCTAAAAATTTAGTTCATAGTGTTACAGAGATGAAAGGGAAATATTTTTTTCTGGTAGTAGTTTTTGCCAGAGGCTAAAAAAATCCTGTGTGAATTTCCAGCTGTTCCTCCGATGTGTAAGTTGAATGATTTTTTAAATCTTGTTTTTCTTTCTTTCTCTATTTTCTTCCTTTTACAATATTCTACATCATAGGCAGAGTTATTAAGTGAATCTGTTATTAAGGATGACTGACATTTCCTATTACAACACCTTGTTTTCAAAGGCCTGTCATTTTGACAAAGCATAACCACAGGGGGTAAAAATTTACTCACCAAATAACTGCAAAAGGTTGATATCCTGCTTTCTTGCTGGAAAAAAATCAATTCTTTCATTTCCTAACAACAGGACATGCAGAAATATTGTTTTCATATATTATAAAAACTATAGCAAATATTTTAAAAGAAGGTCCAGCAACTTCATTTGGAAAAAAAAAAAAAAAAAAAAACTTACAGGAGTTGGTTTCCTAGGGAAAAAGAATGATACATCATCCTCATAAATGTCTTCTAAGTTGGATGACATCTGCAAAACTTGATGAAAGATTTAGAAATTGCTTATTTATTGTGTTCAGTAAAAATGTTTTTTTTTATTTTTAAATTTTGGCTAAATTTGCAACTCACCTAAATTGCAAATCCACCTAAACTGAACCACACAGAGCAAAGGCAATGCTGAAGCTATGCACTGTGACTTATGGTCACAGTGAGCACACAGAAACATAAATATCTAATAAAGAATCATCTTTCTTAGAGAAAAAAAAATCAAACATTTACACCTGTCCTCACCCCCATGCCCCCAGCTCTTCCCTCTTCCACTTTCTGCCTTCCTTTCAATGAAAGAGGAATTTTGCTGTTTTGGGACTCAGAGTTTCTCAGAGAAATGTAATGAAAGCATCATCCACCTTCTGCTTCAGCTAACTTTTTAGGCAAAAAGTCCATGCAGTTTCCCTGCCCAGTGAATACCATCCACCTTCTGCAGTTGGTTCCTGTATTTTCTCTCATCTGCCTTGCCAGGAGCCCTTGAGCTCCCTTTTCTTCCACTGACCACAAATCAGAAAAGGAATCTAGCTCCAGGTTCTTGAAAACATTTGTTTTTCTGTGCTCTGCTGGTGCCCATTATGGAGAGGAAAGGAGGGCAGAGCAGTGAGATGGAGTTTTGTGGTGAGCTTTATCTCTGTCCCAGGAATCTGTGCTGATCTAGAACTGAGCAGAGAGTGAGCAATAATGGGAATTATTGCAACTCACTGCCAATAAGAGAACTTCACCCTGAGATGGGAGATCTAACCTGGCAGCTACATCTACAGTTTTGAAATATGCACTGAAAGCATAGGCTCAAGCATTTCTTATAAAGATCCAAGCTCATAAATTGTTTGCTCAGTCCCTGGAATGGGCTTTGCCTAAGTTGGCATGCACTCCCTGGACAATTCCCAGGGAATTACCATTGGCCACAGTACATCCCTTTGTGCTATGTTAGTGACCAAAGGAGTTGAAGGACTAGAAAGTGTTCCAAAGACAATATTATATTCTAGTATAGATGTAGACTTTATATCACACTTACACAATGTCCTGACAGAGAGAGATTGGAAATGTTTAATTTTTAACCAGATTTAAATGTGACATAACATTATAGCTCCCTACCATCAGAGAATACACGTACCTGGTGTGTGTGCCAAACTCTCAAGTTAGATAGGGAGGGGCATTAAAGACTGACAACGATGAGCACAGCCTGGTCATCGCAGTAGAAAATGCCATATTCAGTGACAAAGCCAATTAGAAAATTCCTGGTATCCTTTTCTGTGCCATTTGTTTGCTCTTACTCTCCATTTCAGTGTCCACTGTACTTATAGAACTGTCTGTGAATTCATGTTGTAACCTCTTCCATTAAGCCAGTCTATGTCAAATGTGAGAGGATTTAGTCTAGGGAATTATTTTCCTTCTTTGCCACTCTGGTTTGGATGGACATTGCTCAGCCCTGGCTTTCATTTGTATTGAACTCCCTTATATTTGGTTTTAAATGATGTATTCCTGCTTGCGCAGCAGGACTGCAGGTTACTGAGGAACATCACAGCAGAGTGACTGCATCTCCATGGGAGATGGGATGTGTGATGTCCTTAAGTATCTGAATGGTGAATATTATGTGTTGTTAGGTGTTGTTGAGAAAGACAATATTTCAAATGTTATCTTTGTCTAAGGAAATGGTGAATTAAATTAAGACAGTAAATCAAAGATAAAACCACTTGAAGATAGCAGAGATTCAGTTTTGGAATTAGTAGATGGGAATTTTTTCCAGGATTATGATTTATTTTCTTTTCTCTTTGAAGTTAGGCTGAACTGACTGTGAATTCAAGAAGTCCAAAAATACAGACAGGGTACTTAGAGTTATTTAGAAAGTTCTGCCTCTTTGAAAAACAATTTATACATTGCAATATTATACATTTGCAATTGCATATTCTTCCTTCCTAAAAGATATGGGGCACTTTACAGCTCTTTCATGTGCAAATTACACAAAATAGATTTATAGAGAAAGAACATGGATTTGAGTCTTATCACAAACAAGCAGAACAAGAAAGTGGCAGTCATAAATTTTGAAGTCAAGTGTTACTCTCCTAGCCACCCGAAAGGTAGATGACAAATTCTGTATTAACCAGTCACCAGTGGAATATCCCAGGTTGGTTGCAGGTGAGGGAAAATCAACCACCCCCCTGTTAACATTTCCTAAACACACTTTCTGTAGCACTTTATACAAGAAAATTCTCCACATTCTGCTGGGCAACAAATTTTTTTGAGCAGCAGGAGGGGATCGTCTTGCTCCTAGGGAGACATCAGCACAGCCTGGTCTGAGCAGCAGGGAGCTGGAAACTCTGATTTATTCAACTCCGTCCATTTACTGCTTTTGAGCAAAGGGTGACTTTTTTGTAAAAGCTTGTGTCACAGCCCCACCAAGCTCTCTGCTGTGTGTCAACTCTTCTACAGAGACAGAATGAAAGAATGCAAATATTATAATAATAATAGTAAGTAATAGCCTCTTTGAAATAAAACATGGAATGGCTGTGCTATGCCGAGATTACTGAAGAATTAGTTCCCTATTTTCCTCTGCTGCTTTAAATATTCCCTGTATCCTATGTACTGAAACAGGAAACTATTGTAGGAACTACTGTTTCTTAAACAGATGTCACAGTCTGCTATACACAAAATATTTTGGCATTAGAATAATTTGGTTTTAAGACCCAAAAGTTACCCCTCGACAGTTTTGCCACCACTGCATTTCAGCATTACATTGTTTTTCTCTGTATGTAGTTGCATGATATGCAATAATGCTATTTCAGCTTTTAAATTCTTAACCAATGTATTATTAAAATACATTATTATACAAAAGGCTTGAGCATAAGGCAATATAACATGTCACTTTTTTTAGCAGGAATGCGGTCTCAGTGCAATTAACCTCCTCACACACTGTTCTGATATATCATTCTAGTTGTTTAGTAATAAAGAATTCATAAAAATAAAAAGAAAACAAAAACCAAAAACCAAAAACAAAACAACCAGACCTCAAAATATATTTGTTGGATAAATCACATTATTCATTAGCTCTACCCTGTTATTTCATAGAAGGAAATTTAGGTAAATAGTTGCCTAATAAAATGTTATGTTTGGAATAGTATTTTGGAAGAGACTTTTATATAACAGTAAGTAAATGTGAAATTATCTCCTGGCATTCAGATATGTACTCTGGCAGGAAATCAGCTCTTCTGATGTGATGTTTGTGATGACACGGAACTCAGATATGTGGCAGTATCAGACAACACTACAGTGAACTTCAACATTTACTCAACTGAAAAAAGAGAGCATAAGCCATGAATAAAACATTGCACTTAAATATTTTAATTTTTTTATTCTGTAGTGCATCTTTCAAGGACTGAGATTTTTTTCTTTCTCTTGTATGAATATTGCTTCATTTAGACCTCCTCCTTGAACTGGTGGACTTCATAAGGTTATCCCTTGGTGTCACCTTTGAACACATCTGGTCAGGAGTGCTGCCCCACAGCAGCTGCAGCTCTGCAGGGGAGCAGCCTCAGCCTGGCTGGCTTACCCATCTCAGGTACAGCACTGTTGGGCAAAGGTTCCTGTTTCCAGGGAGCATTCACTGCTGCTGTTCTGCATGAAACAGCTCTTGGCAACGGCGCTGACAGTGGGTGTCTAAAAACCCAGAAGAGATTGTGTGGTTTTTACACTCCACTGCCAAATGCCTGGCCTAATGTGACCATATAGGAAATGTGAATCCCCAGGAGTATCACAGTCCACATAGGAGAACTGTAAACCCCATTGGCAGGAAAGGGGAAATGCTCATCAGACTGCTGGCTTCACTGCTGTCTCCGAGTGCTTATTTAAGAGAAGATCATTAAGACTAGAAAACTGTTGAGGTCTACAAGTGTATTATTAATGTGAGTTTTTTCAGGTCAAAATTAAGCTGGTGCTTCTTGCCATAGCATTTCAATAGGTGTTTTAAAAAACTGATATTTTAAGTTTTGTAGGTATAACAAGGAAGATACTTAGGACATGCTAATTTTCTTACACCATATTCTTGATACACATTTCCCTCAATATCTTTTATAATATTGCTAAATTCAGTGTAAAACATAGTCAGGGAAAAGGTATTTATCTTCCAAGAACCAGAGGTAAATTATCCTCCTAATTACAGGCAGTTAATTTTCAGTTTAACTCTCCACCCTAATGTGTGAAACTTCTTATTTGTTGTCATAGATACTGTTCAATGTAGTGCCACATGATCCCAACCTAACATGTTGGATCACATGGCATTACTGTTTTCAGCCTCATGGCTAAAGAGGGTATTGCCCTAGACCTAACATGCAATAACATTGGAATAATACTCAAGGAAAAGAAATAATTGTGAAACACTATAGAAGAAGCCCCTCTATTTGTTAAGAAATCTGGGCATAAAACAAAATAAGTCACTAAAAGAAATGTATAATATCATTCAAAGTGTCTTCCTAACCTGATGTTCTCCTAGTTAAAATTCTGCTCTCTGTGATTTAGATTTAATTTCACAGAACTGCAGAATGGTTGAGGATGGCAGGGACCTCTGGAGACTTGTCTCCTCCAAATCCCTGCTCAAAGTGGGGTCAGCCAGAACAGGTTGCCAAGGGCTATGTCACTTTATTAATATCCCCAAGAGCAATTCTCCTTAGCTTCTTTGGGCAACAGGTCCTAATATTTGACATCTTCAAAATAAAAACTGTCTTGGGGTTTTTTGTTTTGTTTTGTTTTTCCTTATGTTCAAATAGAATTTCATGTATTTTTTCTTGAGCCCATTGCCTCTTGTCCTTTCTCTGGAGACCAGTGAGAGGAGTCTGGCTCTGTCCTCTTTTCACTCCCACTTCAGGCATTTATATACATTAATTAAGTGCATCCAGAGTCTTCTCTTCACCAGGCTAAAGCGTCCCAAATCTCTCAGCTTTTTCTCAGAAGAGAGATGCTCCAGACCCTTAATCACCTTAGCTGCCCTTCACTGGACTCTCTCCAGGATCTCTATGTCTCTCCTCTACTGAGAAGCCTGGAAGTGATCCCAGCACTCCATATGTAGCCTCACCAGTGGAGAGCAGAAAGGAAGGATCTCCCCTCTGGACCTGCTGGCAATACTTTTCCTCACACAGCCCAGGATGCTCCTTTGCTTCCAAGGTGCACTGCTGGCTCACAGTCAGCTCTTGGCAGCTCTCAAAACCAAAGCCAGTTAATTGCACATAAGTTTTTGGAATCAAATATCACCTGAATGGGTCACTTGAACCTGTCTTTCCTTCATCTGTTTTTAGGCAGACATCTCAGATGTATCCCAAATTAACAATTTTTTATAGAAGTTCTAGTGGCTTCACAAGGAGAACCTGCAATTTGTTTCAGAGAACTGTGTGGCTTGTTAGTCTGTGATCTGGCATTAGAGCATACTGAATAATGTAAATTGGACATTAGAAAGCCAGGTTCCTAACTTTGAAATAAATTTCTTGACTTGCAGTGCCATAAAAACATTAGTGTCTCATATTTTTCCTAATTGGAAGTCTGTGCTTCAACTACCTTTTGAATGAAGTTGTATTCTGAAGGTGTGTTTTGATAAATTGTGTTTCTTTGAGAACTAAGGAGTTCAGTGAAATTAAGAATTTGACAGCTACACAAATATGCATAAAGAAGAAAGGTGCCCCACATTTTTTTTGAGAACTAAATGCCTAGATCTTTTAGAAACAGGAGTCAAAGATCTACAATGGGAAATTCAGTATGCTTTGATTACCTAAAAGTGAGTCACTTTGTGGAAATATTCTAAAACCGAACAAATAAAAAGCTGCCTGAGAAAAATAAAGATTATGTAAAAGACTTCCACATTTATTTGATAATTTAAAAAATTATTTAATGCTGCTGGTTTTGATTCATTCCTTTTGTTTGAACTAAACGGTGTTTATGTTGATTCTGAGAGAAAACTGAGGTGTTCAAGCACAGACAGATGTGTTCTGGTGATTTATTTCATACTGCCTCTTCTCTTTGGATTTGAAACAAGTAATACTGAACTCCTTCCAATTCCATTGTAAGCTTAGGCTAGGGCTTTTTGTCCTACAGCCTACTCATCACACATAATTATATGGGGCAACTATATGGTATAGCTGGTTGCCCATGAGGAACAAAAGGAACAAAACTCACATTTTGGTTTTGATTCTCAGGCTGCATTTAAATTGTATACAAAGAAATTTCCTCCTGGTCTGATTCTTAATGAATATAATAGTTTCTGGAACTCATGCCAGAGTACTTAAAGGTGGTAAATTTGATTACATTATAAGTATCTCCCTGGAATGCTTTTGCCCCTGCTACTTCAGTATGCTTCTAATTTCACAAAACATAATGCTTGTTGTTAGTGCTTTGGGGTACTCCTGAGTTGTGTTCCATTATTATCTTTCAGTGATGTACTTGCATAGCATGTAAAACCCAGAGAATTTAGGAGATGTGGTGTTAAAAATTCAAATTATTAAGTTAAGGTTCATGATCTATTAAGATTTCCTCTCACTCTCTTCTACTTTGTGATACTGTAGGTCTTCAAGAACACGAGGGTATGAAGGAATTTTCAATCTTCACATTGTTAATGCAGGCACCTTTGGAATGTGCCTTTCATAGGGAAGATTCACGGTGAGACTGCACTGTGAATTCCTCTACTGCCCTTCTCTGAGTTTGCCTGTAGGGAAGTATTGTTCTGAACAAAATGTACAGAGGTTAGGGGCAGGTTAGGAATTCCAGGAATCCCACAATTTATGCTTACAGGCACTTCTGTTGCTGTTAGCCATGTTGACCTTGTAGTCCCCAGAGATCAGCATCTAACAAGGTCCCCAGATGTCCCATCTCAGCTTTTGACAGCTGAATATGCAGGGAGGACCTCTGATGCCTTCAGACTTCCAACTTTTGTCATGCCCGTGAGGCCAGCATCTGTTGCTATGACACTGTGCTACAGTCAGCCTCACAGCCAGCTCAGTAGTTTCATGTCTTGCTACATAAATAGAATGAAACCATTCTTGCTGAAAAATGTTTTTCTGTCCAGCTTAAACTGGACATTGCTTCTCTCGTGTGGAGAGTTCTTTGTTTTACTTCCTCATCTTGAAGGAAACCAACCTCTTATGACGACCTTTTAAGAGAGTCTAAGCACACAAAATAGACCTTCTTAAGTCCACATTCCCTGAATGCCATTTTCTATCTACCTGTGTCTGTCTTTGAGACCACTTGGTATTTTAAAAGGAACAACAGTCTAAGATTAAGTCCTCTGTGCTCTTCTCCATTGTGTCCTCAGGGATTTTCTAGATAAGTATTTAATTGCACACCAAAACTGCTCTGCCAGCCCTGTACAGTCCAAATCCTTCTCCAGATGCTTCAATCGCTTAATCTGTCTAATGATTCCATAGCTAATTCAAACAATTTTGCTAATTTTAATTTTAATAATCTTAATGTTATTTTTAACCCTAATTATCTGTTCCCTTAGGGGACATATTGAGTTATCCAAGCAGCAACAGATATTTTTCACCACTCAGGCGTTAGAAAGGACTTCAGTGATTTGGACTTGCATGCCAGCCATTGACAAGGGACTGACCAAGAAAAGAATATGACTGAAAACAATCATCTTAGAGAAACCTAGTGAATTACAAGTCAATTTGTCAAATGCTTCTTTTAAACTGTTTTTTTTTTATCTTATGGTTCTTAAAGACCTTATTTTTCTATGCAAGCCGTATAGAGTCCTTGAGGGTGTAGCCTGAGTGTAGCCTAGATCAGACACAAAGGAGGAGCAAGTCTTGAAGGGAGTTGGCAGGGGGACTGATAAAGACAGTTAACCAAGAAAAACATCCTTAATAAAGAAATATATTTTTATGCAGACACATTTTTTCAATCCTTCTAAACATACTTATCATTTGTCATAACATTTCAAGCTTGCTAAAGAAGTGAGTAAAATTCACAGCAGTCCCAACACTCCTGTCTGTTTGAGTAAGACTGATTTCTATTCCAGCTTCTGAATGGCAATTTCTTCAGCTGTCAGACAAACACAGGTTGTGTGTCAGCTGCAAGGAATGTAGTCTTCCATATTTCTGTACAGGGACTGAAGGGGTGTTACAGCTTGATGGAACATGAGAAGGAATTTGATCAAAACGTTTTATATAGAAAGGGACACTACAAAAGACCCACTAAGTCACAAAAGCACTTGAAGGAGGTTTCATGGGGACTTGACAGATTAAAAGCTGACAGCACAAATGTCACAGTCTTAGTAGAAATCCAGCTTGATTTCATTACCAACAAAATGTGAGAGACACACAGGAACAGTAATGAAACCACATGAACAGTAATGAAAAGAAATTTAGATTACAATGGAAGCATCCATTGTATTTTTGTGTGCTCCAGTATGCATGGGCCATAAACAAACCCAGTATAGGAGAGAAAGGTATTATAAAACAAAAAATGAAGGAGTTAATGAAACTCAGAATTCAGTCTTTTTTAAATATTTTAGAACAGTTTTTTGCACTAAATCTATATCTGCAATGGAGTTTGTGTCATTATAAATTGTATCAAAATAATGTGAAATTTCAAGAAGAAAATCCCAAATGATAAGATGGCTGAATTCAAAATCTTTTCAATTTAAAAAAAAATTTTCACTCCTGTAAGTCCAGCTCAGACTCAAAGTGAATGAATTTTTAGCTTCTCAAGGTGGTGTAGGTGGGATAACTTCTTAATAAATCAGCTACAAAAACCCCCTACAAATATTTGGCAGAATGAATACCATCTTGTGTATGCTCGTGAATGATGTAAGACTGTAAATCCTGACTACCTAATATGAAACCAACTCTCTAATTGTGTAGGGATGCTTTTTATTTTAGTTTGAAAATTACATTTTGATGTTTTAGAAATAAAATATTATAGAATAATTCAGATTTTAATGTTTGTGATTTTTTGCGTGTGTAATATAGCTTTATTTCATTCACACCCATGCAACACATTAATGATTATTAAATTTTATTTCATTTATCAATCCTTAAATTAATTTCTAAAGAACAAATTAGACATCAGTATCTTCTAGATATTATTTGAGATAGGCAGCTTTAGAAATGATGCTTAGTTGTCTCCTTTATTTCACCAATAAAAAGAAAGTGTAAAATTATGAACCCAAGTAAAATAATTTCCCATAAAAATTTGAGATTGAAAGATAGGTTAAAGATTAAGGTCTTAGTATTTTTTTACTGCAAGTAAATACTTCTTTTGTGATGCTTCAAGACATCCTTTGGATTTACATCATTATCTTATAAAACTATGACATAAGCTTTAAATAATAGAAATAATAGTTTTTATTCTTCTCATAAAAAGGTGTTTCTGATGTTCCTGAGAGTGACTCATTAAGCTTAACTGATCTTTTCCTTTTCCATGAATTTTTAAAAATATACTTCAGAGCTACCCAGTTTCTAATGCAATAAGAGAGTTGTCTCTGATCCTGCTTAACCCTGTCCCACTCTTGCTTTAATGCTCCCCAGGCAGTGTGTGTTTCGTTTGAGTAGAACTTCCTGAAAAGGAACTTTTGGGCTCTTCTGTTTTTATTCTAATTAAAGGGTACTTTTACTGTGCAAAGAAAAAATAAGTTAAAATTATCCAGACAGCTCTTCCTTGTGCAGTTGATGGAGAGGCAGTCTTTTCTAGTCCTCTACCTCTTGGCTTCCATGGTTCAATTTTTTTACTTAAAAAAGGTGAGCAGAGTCATCTGGGGCCCTTAAGATCATCTGAGACATCCCAATGGGTCTAGTAACAGTGGCAGAAGGCCTGAGAATGACCCATCGAATGGACAGGAAAAATACAATAAGGCATCTAAAAATATTGTAGATTCCAACTTTTAGGCAACTAGAATTAATTGCCCAAATGCCTTGTGTCTTAAATGGAACATTATATTCTTCCACAGTATTCACAAAATTATTATATTTATCCTCTGGAATGAACAGATAGATTTTCTTTTTTCCCCATAAGTGGACATCAGCTTCTGTGGTTCAAAGTGCCAGTCTGTGTTGTTTCAAGAGTTACTATTTCACAACTCCTGGTCTCTTTAATAGATGTATACAGACAATGAAGGATTATGTGCATGTTTTATTCAAGCCCAGAATTCACAGGAGGGCATCTGAGAAGTGTGCACTCAGGGAATGACCAGGATGTCTGAGGAAAAGGCTAAATGTACTGAGAATTACAGCGGCCTTTGTATAATGCCAAGTCTGTACCATTACTCTGTAAACCATCCTGATTACTCGCAAAATTTGGGTTAAAATCTTCAATACTTAGCTCTGTGACCACAGACCACAGTCTCAAAGGAAAGTGTCAGTTTATTGTAACATAATGTTCCTATTGAGTGCAGATTCCACGCGCACTTCCTGTTGGAGCCAGGTCAGAGATCTTATTATTTGTCGTCAGAAATTTGATTTATTTGTTTGTTTTATTCCATCATTCATACACTTTTCTGACCTTCAAGGAAGCTATCTCTCTGCTTCCAAGAAATGTATCAACATTTGTTTAATTTGCCACAAAATTGTATTATATCATCACGACAAGGGTGCATGATGCGTTCCAGAGACCATGCTGTGGAGGCACAAGTGTCATGTATGCAGGCATGCAACATCTAATTGATCAGTGCTAAAGAATGGGTAAAAAGAAGGTAAATTTAATATTACCACTTCTACACTCTCTGTAGAAGTTAGTGTTTAAAGCAATCTTCATTAATCTCCCAAAAGAATCCTAGTTTGAGTCTTACAGCTACACCCGTACTGGCTGGCAGGGTGTAGCTGTAAATGGGGGTGAACACAGAGTGAAACTGTTAACAATTTCTGCTTCCTGGGCTGTGCAAACGAGCAACATCAGCTCCCCATTCAGCTGTTGTGACATTTGGAGCTAGAGCTAGTAAAACACAAGAAGATAGCTGTAATAAGAACAATGACACAAAGTAGCAGAAGATAAGCAAGTACCTGCAAAACTTTACTGAATGTCAAAGCTATTCAGTTGCATCACCTGTAGGGCAAAAATTGAAAAAGGCATGCTCTTTATCTCCATAGCTGTAATTTCCATAATGCTCAGAAGACTTTAGGTCAATTCTAAAGATAAAATGTGCCTGCAGTAGTTAGCCAGGATTTGTGTCTAATTCAATTCACAGCAGTTGCAGAGGTGGAAGACATTGGATGTCTCTGACCTCCCATGGTTAAGAATCAGGACCATTTAAAGTGTTTGGTTCAGCTGGTGACAACAGTGAGATAGGGGTCAGATCAATAAAAACCTTTAGATCAAATTGTAAAGAGAAGTTTCAAAGTATCTCTTAGCAAGAACTGGCAAATCTTTCATATGCTGATGCCAACAATGCAGACCAAGGTGTAAAACTATGATCCATTAATCAACCTCCAGTGGTATATTGTCAAGAATTAACAGTGTGTGATAACTGCTGTACCAGAAATGACCTTGTTTCTAATGCTACTGATTAGTTGACGTAATTGCCAGGCCTATAGTTTATATTCTGAGCTGTTTCTGCTGCACTGCAAAAATGTCATTGAGGGTAGGTCTGAAAAGGAAACTGAATTTACAACATGCATGAAGGATTAGCACTCAGCTGTGCAAGTTTCCCTTATTCTGCATTAGCAGTGATACCTAATACTGTGCTGCTGTTATTATTTAAAAGGTGTTTTAAAGTACACTGTTTTTTTTTAAATTTTCAGTAACTTACTGAATGAAAATGATGAGGGTCATCAACCTGCTAGCTTGCCTGTTTCTGCAACACTATGGAGTTTGCAATGGAAATATAACAGCCAATTGTAAAATGGGAAAATTCTTTGTGCTAAAGCGGAACGTTAAAAATTGTCCATATCCTTCTTATATTTTTTAAAACTTAGAGTAAGCAGGAAGATAGATTGTGAAATATTCATAGATTCTTCCAGCTCATGTTATAAAAAATACACCAGATACTGTTATATAGTGACTTTCAACTTAATTTTTCTTTTTGAAATACAAGTTATTATATTTTTAGTTAATATATTGCATTTTTCTATTTGTTAATATTGATAGAATATTAAAATTATTTTTTATATGAGTAGACAAGTTGACAAGTTTCCTCCCAGATTTTGGCATACCTTTTCTTGTTCTGTGGATTCCAGGTGAGATTTACCCTCTTGGCATGTGGAAGTGAACCATCTTACTTTGAGGGGCATTACTAGGAAAGATTCAACATGGCTGTATGGGGTAGATGCAGCCCTTTTAGGACACCTTAAGTTAAAGGTTGAAGTGAAATCAGAGCGCCAACAGCTTGAGCCAGTTTCCTAGTCAGCAACACAAAATTTGGATGCAGATTATTGGACCAAATTTTTCTTCCAGCTGTCATGAGCCTTGCACTCATAATTTTGCAGTTGTTGTTTTGCAGACCAAACTTACAGTGTATGTGGGTACAATTTTATTTCCCTCAGGTTTTTGAAGGTCTGCCTGCTCTTACACATTTACCTGCTAGGTCTCATCTATAGAGAAAATTTCAAAGATTCAACCTGAGGTGTTAACTCGCACAGATTTTTGTAATCCAGAATACATCACTTCTATTTAAATTTATAGATCATAATTTTGACTAATATAGAAAAGGCATGGAGTAATCTAAAGAAAGAAAAAAGACAATCCAAATCAAAGTCAGGATGACTGAAATAAATTACAAGAATATTGCTTTTAGGTCAGTCTAACAAGAAAGAACCAATAAGTACTTAACATTATATTGAATTATTAACATATGACTTCCATATAATTGCTCATAAGCTTGAAGTTTGGCATTCCCTCAAGTGTCTGCAGAATCAAGAACTAAGTGTTCTGAATTCAGCTCATAAATTCAAGACAAGTCTAGAGTTCATGGTTTGAAAAGTTAGCTCGTCTAGCAGTAATGGAAATATATATGCTCCATGCTTGTTTGTTTTTCTTTCTTATATGTATGTGTATGAAATTCTCCCTTGTTACTAGTTATTTCACAGCATGAAGTGTTTTCAATTTGTCAAAATAATAAAAAAATATAAATCAGAAGAACTGCATGTGGTGAAGAGAGTTTGGGGAGTGGGAAAAATCAAGAAAATGACAATCAATATTTCATCATCATATCTCTAGAGGCTTCTAAAGCACAGTTTACAAAGCATGAGACATTTTAAGACAGAAAAATGTTGCATATAAATGGCATTAAAAAGTGAGCATTTGCCAATTTCTATTAAGGGAAAAGCATAGCATATATTTTCTGCTCAATAGCTCTATGTTTTAATAATTTAATATGCCCTCAGCACACAAAAATAGGGGTTACTTTTTCTATTTTTTTTTCCTTTACACAGAGATGTAGAGAAGGAACATGAAAAAACCCCATAGTCCCTGAAAGACTCAGTGGAATATGTGATATCAAAATGGGACTTGCACTTTTCTGAACTTAGAAGTCGGGTTGTAGAACCAACATACCAAATCATCCCAAGACGCCTGGTTTCATGAAAGGTGTCCCTGCCCATGGCAGGAGGTTTGGAATTAAATGGTCTTTAAGGTCCTTTTGTGAGATGCAAAGCTGTGTTTCATGTCAGGTACAAACAGGAGACGTGTGTATTTGTGAATGCAAAATGTGTGGACCCCAACAATGGGAGAGCTGTGAATTCTAATAATAACTGAGGAAAATAAAACATGGAAAAAGGCCTTTGAACCTCTCGTTGGTTTGCAATTAACCCTGGTTGATTTAGGAGCATTGGAATTAAGGTGTTAAAGATGTTGCTTTTTGCTTGCATTTAATCCATAAAAAGCTCTGCAATAATAACCTTTTGAAGTATAATTTTAGAATATTACTTGTATCCTTGAAACTATAGCTTTGGAATATATATAACAGAAATATGCTTATCTCACGCCTTATTGAAGCAAAGAAAAACAGCTTGAGAAAGGAAGATGAACATCACCTCAATGGTTTATAATTTTGACCAAAAAGAGGCTGGACACCACTGTTATGAGATTTATAGTCTCTGCAATTAAAAGTTGGACACACATCTGGGAAGCTGGACCCCACCAGATAGGATTTGTCTTTCTTCTTTCGGAAACTGGACCGTCACCATCTGGGGATACTCCTTTGAGATACATCCTGAGAAATTAAAATCACAATAGTGTATAGAATTGTGATGTAATAATTTGGAATAAAAATTGCTGATGAGTGAAAGATTGGAAATATAAACTGCTGAAAAAAACTGATGAGTACCCCTATAAATACCTGTAACCATCAATTATCGGTGTGCGGTTGGAGGTAAAACTTCCCCCACTGTACCCAGTGCTGTATTTATCATATTTTACCATATTAAATAATAAATAGATTGCTGCTTGAATATTGGCCTAGTCAAGCTTCTTATTCATAACACTTTTCAACCCAAACCAGCCTGTTTTTCTATGATTTTTGACTGAAGGAAAGCTACAGTGAGGGGATGCCCCAGAGTGAGGTGGAGCAGAGGAGCTGAAGGGTAGAGTAAGATAGTCTGTAATCCTCTGGTGCTGCTGTGACAGGTTTATTTTATACACAGCACATAAAAAAGGGTACACGTGCATGTCTTCTTTATATTCATAGGTGAATGCTGCCAGTGCTGTCTTCCATGTGGTAGTAGGAGTGTGTGGACAATGCAGAAGGACACAATTTTCTTTCATTTAACTCACTAGCTGCAAATTGCTTCTTCACTAAGGAGATTTCTAGCTGACTAATTGTGGCATCTTCTGTCTATGTCTTTCAAAGTAAATATGGTGCCAGAGTTTTCTTTCTGCCGTTTATTCCAGCTAGCACAGTCTGGCCACATATGTACTAATAAAATGTATTAGGTCTCAGGCCAGGACAATCACATCCAAACTGCTTACTGGGAATGGTATCTATCCTATGCTGTTAAAACATAGTCAGAAATACTTTGGGAGATGTGGTCTTGACTGAAATTCTAAAAACCTAGCACAGCAGGTAGTAATATTCTTGTTACTTCAAGTGCATCTGTGGATTGCTTAGTTTTTTAGTGCACATGCAACTTTAGAAGGAATTCCTCTCACTGATCACTGATTTTGGGAATGACATTCAGCTGTAAATTAGAAAATCTAAATTAATTTATTGGAGTATAAACATCCACATGAATGCTGATTATCTACACTCAAATATGGACAGAAAAAATCAAATTGATAGAGTTATTGGAGCCTATCCATCTTTTGATGAAGAGTTATTTGGCATCAGTCATTGACCAAAGACTCTGGGCAGTCGGTGCACTTTTTTGAATCATAGTCTATATAGGAAATTCACACAACTATACCAAATATGAGAGAAGCCCATGAGGTGCTCAGGCCTCTCTGGAACAGCGGCTGGAAGCCAAAAGGGACACTGGGAGGACAGGATATTCACTGTCTGGAAACTTGTAATTGTTTCAATAATTACAAAGGGAACCTGGCATAGTCTTACCATTACTACCTGCTGCATGATTTCAACTGAAATGATCTGCAGGTAAATAAGATCACAAATCTGTCTATATGTTTGAACCTCACTACTATATTGAAAACAAGTATGTGCTTTAATCATTATGCTGGTAAGAAGTGCAATTTGTAATGATTCTGCTGCCATTCTAATATATATGAAAATAAGTGATGATATGCAGGAAATTATGGGAAAAGTAGTCCTGGACATGTACAATGGTAAGAATAAATTTCTGACTTTTTAACAATAGGATCAGCTTATACTGTGTTACTTGCAAAGATCTCCTCTGTTATCATCTCAGGAAGATCTGAGCTTCCCTCTTCACCATTTACAAAAGCATGAAAGGCAGACTTCTGAGTGGTGTGGGTATGACTGCTGAGCTGATTAAATTCTGTTCTATTATGCCTTTTGGACAGTTTCACTGCTGAATTCAAATTATAGAGGGACTATTTGGATGTAAATAATACATTTGTGGTTCTTTTTTTAAATATTTTCTTGCTTTTCTGTTTTGTTTGGCTTCTAAACTGCACATAGGTGTTAAGACTTTGGCAGTGTGTCCTCCATGGGAAGAGTTTGGGGGGATACCCCATGCTGGGCACAGCTGGTTCCATCTCGTTCCAGCTGAGGCTGCAATGGACCCACCATAGGACACAGCTGAGCCCACCAGCTGTGTGGGGCTTCTGTGAAATAGTATTTAAGAGGGCAAAAAGGGATTGCAAGGTAGAAGTGGATTAACACAAAAATAGTGGGGAGCAGCAGAAGGGAGCGCAAGGTTAGAGGAGGTGCTGTGTGGAGTGAACACTGCACACTGGTGTACTTCCTCCACTGCAACCTGTGGAGGAAGCACACCAGAGCAGATTAACATTTCTTGAAGGAATAGCAACCTTTGGAGGACTCATGCAAAAGATGAGGGTTTTTGGTTTTGTTTTTTTTTTTTTTGAGCAGGACTGTATTCCATGGGAAAGCTAGTGCTGGTACAGAAAGCAAGAAAGCAGCTGCAGAGAGGAACCAATATGTACTGACCTTAATTTCCCATCCCACTCTCCCTCTGCATTGCTGGGGGCAGCAGAGAAACCAGGAGTGAAGCTTGTTACCAAAACCAGCTAAAAATAGAACTCCTTAGCATCACTGTAGCATTAAGAAGCTGGCATTATGCATTTGGCCGGATGTTCGGGCATACATGCTGATTATAGAAAAAGCTCCTGTTCAGATACTGTATTTCACATGCATATCCTTTGAGTTTTCTGCAATAAACACACATAGGATTATCATTCCCCCAAAATCATGAACAGATGTCCCCTCCCCTCCGAGTTTGAGTTCTTCTGTCCTGGAGGTCTCCTTGGTGGTCCCTGGTGGTCAACACCCCAGAGTCATTCCTGAGCACTGGTTGAACTGGTAAAAGTCGGCACAACTGGGCTGGTAGCTTTCCACCACTTCTTCCCACAGGAAAAACATTGTGAGGTTCCATAAGCCAGTGGTTTTTGAAGAATAAGCATTGTATTAAGCCACCAGGTGCAAACAATTCTTCATCTGGCAACAGGCTGAACCCGGAAGAGGTGGAAGGAAAGGTGTTGTAAAATGTTTCTATTTGTTTCTCACAACCCAAATCTTTTTTTAATTGACTGTACATAAATTTTCTCCAATCTGAGTCTGCTTTGCCTGCAGCAGTACTTGGTATGAAATCTATCTGTCTTTATCTCATTCTATTTTCCTCCCCTTCCCCTTAGAGGAGGAGGAGTGAGTGAGCAGCTGGATGAGCTTTTGTCTGTTTGCCAAAGTTAAATCAGTGCTATTTCAAACGCAGTTGAGTTAGCATGGAATAGAGTGGAATATGTATGGATTTCTAAAAAGCATCTCTGAAAACATTGTATAGGTACTGAATTTCTTCATGACATCTTATTTAACATTTTACACTGATTATGTTGCCTAAACCAGGGCTGAAGCACAAGAGCAGCCACTATGAGCTTGACTTGTCCATATGTAGGCATTTCACACCATACAGACCACTCTGGGGGGCATCTGGCTTTTCAGAAGGACAAGAGTCCAGTATGTTCTATTTCTTACCCAAGATATTGCATGCACATATCTTTCATATCTTATGAATCTGAAATCACACCACATGCTAACAGTTGGTAAAAGAGATCTCTATACTCTGCTAACCAAAGAGATTACATTTCTTTGGACTAACCTAGCAAAACTTTAAACATCTCAGTATGGTCACTTGTGTTTTGGTAACTATGAAATTGCCTATTATCCTTTTTACCCAACCCTTTGTGCTCTGGGGTTTTTTTCCTGTCTGTTCTTCTGACAAGTTTGCTCACTGCAGATGAGGGCCGTACTTTCTTTAGTTTGGCAGTCAAATTTTTCTTGTCCAAATTAACAAGTTGTGTTTCCAAACTGAGAGTTCCGTTTCTTGAACAGAAAAATATGCTTACAATTGGGATGAATCTGTGTTGGTTTTACACCTCAGAAAACTTATTTTCTATATTAAATTACATTCTGGCAAATTCACTCAGCCTTAGGCAGAATACTATGTACACAGATGCTCTTTGTAGTTTAAAGTTTGGGAAATATGCTTTAAGTAAGTTGGAAATAACAATCTTTAATTTAGGGTGCAGATCTTTTTAGCATGACTCACCCTCATCATTATCTTGCCCTTACAGCATTACTAAAATACTAGTGTAATTAAGATGAGTGTCTTACAAGATTTCTCCCAAGGAAATTTATTACAGAAAAAAGAATACTTTCTCCTTTTTGACAATATGAAACATAACTTTCCTTTATTTTCATAAAATTGACAATATATGAATATACTATATGATAAGGAAGTATTCTATATGATTAATATATTTAAATACAATGCTAATAATTGCAGAATACCAAATGGGTAAAACTACTGTGTTATGAATAATATGGCTTCACAGTCAGAATTAAAATACTTAATAGAGTGGCTCCAATGTCAAGTTCTACTTTCAGTCACTTCAAGTATGCATTATTAGGAATCTCATTGTACAAGGAATCTAAATTTGAGCCAATATTTTAAAAGACATAAAAGGCAGATACCAAGATAGAGATGCAAGCATGCACATACACACATTCACAAGCTGAACAGCTTTTTCCCACTGTTTTACAGAAGTATTTATTATTGGTGTCAAACATGAAACAGATGAATGACATCACGCACCCCTGAGATCTTTCTTTAATTGAAACTGCACTAAAAATAATAATAAATGTATTGATGTCCATGATCAGCTTCAGGAGAAACGTATACATTTTCATCCATGAAAAGCTTTGTTATGTTAATTTTTTTTTAAAATCAACAATAACAAAAATCTGCATAATGACCAGTGTGACTAGTTTGTTTTATCACCTCAAGAAGAGCAGAATTTTTATGTTAAGGTCCACACTGTGGTTACAGTCATAGAAGAATATATGGGATTAGGGTACCTGAAAACAAATGTCACCACTGGATTTTTAGTGGTCATTTTATACTTTTTGTCCATTTAGTAAATGTCATTTTATGTACCATCATAAAGACTGAGATACCCGCATTGTCCCTACATTTGCCACCTCAACATATACATGCAACTGTCTTCATTACACAAGTAAACACAAAATACAAGGTTATCTTATGATCCCTGTTATTTTGTCTGTTTTGCAAACTGACACTGATGAGATTATGATTAGGTAATAAAAATGAAGACTGACTAATGATATTCCAGTGTAACAGGTAATCCCTTAAATTTCTATTGATATTTATGTTTTGAAATCTATTCTGCAATGCAGTGACCAAGGTGACAGATCAGGAGGTGCCAGAAAAACCAGAGAGGAAAACATTAGTAACAGAAAAGCTATCACTGGAATCCAAATTTTTGATTTTGAAAAACCTCATGATTTTTAGAGTTAGTATTAAGGATACTCCTGACACTGACTTTTGACAAAGTTGTATTAGAAATGTAACACCCGACATCAATCATCCCATATATAGCAACTAGTTTTCCTTCTCAAAATGTTCTCAAAATATTGCAAGAATTGATAAATAATTTTATATGATGTGTGGGATCTATTACGAAACCCACAGACTTCTTGCAACAGTTAGGACATTTTGGCCTAACCCAGCAAAAATGCCACAGTAAGAAAAAATATTAAGAGATGCATGTGCCCTGTAAAATCACATACAGGGTTTTAGTGGACTTTTAATTGCCTTTAAATAAGCTAGCTTCAGTTCTTGAAATAACCTGTCAACAGGGAAAGGGATCTTTGTGGGTTTCTTCACTTCAGATTTGCTGCCCTGATTTCAAACAAATCCCAAGGAATAAATAGATGAGAAGCTTGTACAAATAGATCAATTCAGCAATTCAAGGCTGGATTTTTTTTCCCATATAGAACAGTAAAAACAATAATAGTTCCCTTGTAGAAAACTGGGGAAAAGGAATGTTTCTAACTCTAAAGATATATCTGAAAATAATTCTTCCATTTTCCCTTTCAAAATGAGATTCAAACACTGTACTAACAAATCTAGGTTGAAGAAAACAAAATGGAATGGAATGTAGCAAATTTACTGACTTCACAATTTGGGGAAAAGGCCTTGCTCTGTCCATCATTTCTTTTCTAAACCTCACAAAAGTTTTAAATCATTCAGCTCAGCTGGTCAGTGAGATGGTAGATTACAGAGGCAGCAGTTCAAAGCTGCAGGAGCGGAATCCTTTTTCACTCCCTTTTGAAGAGACACGCTAGAATTACCCCAGCCAGTTCAAACGGCAGAGAAACAGGGAAATCAAAGTGTAATAGAAAGTACAAACAAAGTGCAATATCTGTCTGGTCTCATTCCCATACCTGAGCCCTTCCAAGTGCAGAAGGTTACTTGTCCTTTACATTTAAAGGGCAGTTCCTCCCTGACCCCTGTAGATATGAGTCAGAAGCATATGAGGGTCTGTGCTTTCCTCTTCTCTGGGTGTCTCTTATCTTCATCTCAAATAGTTGTGATTTTTGTGTTCTATATCCTACTTTTTCTTAAAAAACTTCATTTATGATCTGAGGCCCTTTTCCAAAATAGACCCTAACCCCTTTGGCTGCCATTCCTTTTTTAACTGGTCTCCAGTCTTCTATGTCAGCTGCTGCTAATTGGTCCCTTAGTTGCAGCTAGAGAAATAATTGGTTTATGTTGGTCTCTTTGAGCTGTGATAGGGTTTTTTCATCTTATCTTATCCATAATACTCCTGAATACCCATCATACAGAAAGATTCAGAAGATGGGGGCTTTAAATGTCCTAATACATTTGGTATTAAAAATTAGTCCTCAGAGTCTAAATCCTTTAGATTTAAGAAAAGTTGCCACTCTTAACTTCTATATTCTGAGGTAATTTTAGATGAAGAATATGCACAGAATTGCTTCAGTGGGTTCAGCAATCAAAAGGTCTGCTGCTATCTAGCAGAATGCAGTTACCTCCTTTCCCCATAGAAATACACACACGCCCTTCATGGAAATCCTTCCAAATGAGATAAAATTCATCTCTGCAGTGGGCTGAGATCATAACAAACAAATACTTAGAGATCACAGTCAAATCTCTGAAAAAAACCACTGATAGGTTATCAAACAGAGAGATGACAGAATGTATTTTTTGTGGAAAAAAAAGACTTGAGGCAACTTGCCTGCTTCCCCAGGTCCTGGAGCACAGCCAGGTACATCATTATTATGACACAAATGAGTTTGTAAAGTGCATTTAATGGTGTATCAACCTTTTTCATTTACCTGATAGCAGCTTTTGATCATTCTTAAGAATTTGCAATTTATTCTGTTTGCTTTTCATTGTTCATTGTAGTGCATCAGCCATCACATTTTTTTTGCATGAATTTCAATGATGCTTTCATTACTAGATCAGCAAATGTATGAGGATACTGCTTGTATGGGATCATTTTGATATGTTGTTCATCTTCTCTTTTCACCAGTATCCAGCAATAGTGTTCTTTAATTGTCCCATTTATTTTGTTGAAAAAGTAATCAACTATACATCTGAAGTAATCAGCTTTAGGAACATGAATATTTTTTGATGACTTTCACCTACATAATTTCATTGCAGCTTGGAAGGTGGGACTTCAATGAAGTTTTGTGTGAATTTTTGGCATACTTCCATTAAATTTCATGAGGCCATTTTAAACAGAAAATTATTTTAGCAAAATAACTGACGGGAATTCAAAACAAAGTGGGCTGTTTTCTGAGCTCTCTCTTGGCACATATACTTGCACAGGGAGAAATGAAAATATAGGTTCCGATAGTGCAGAAGCCTGTCCATGTTCAGCTCTATGAATTGCACATTAACTATTAAGGCCTGAAAGAGAATGAGACTTCTGGGTTCGTGCTGCTGCTTCTAGATTCAACCTGAGCATAAGCTATGGCTTTCAAGCACTTTACATTCTGTGTTTAGTGGAGGGCAAATTCCCTCTGGAGTATGTGTTAATATGTCTCATTAACATAATGAATAAACATAAATAAACTCTATTTCTAACTTTTGGTATGTGGAGCAGAGGGAATGCTGTGCCTGAGGCCCTGTGTAAAGGCTGGGGTGTCTCCTCATTCTGTGAGGAGCTGCCACCATGGGATTGAGCTTCTGACATGAGCATGTCCTCTCTCTGCCTCAAGAAGAATTGTTTGGTGAAGAAGGCCATGGCCAATAATACCTGTCTCCTCTGACAAATCCACTCCTGAAAGAGTCTTTGTCTCCACCTCTTAATTGAGCAGTGACTGTACAGACATGACAAATATTTTTTGTACCCTTCTGACAAAACCTGAGAGACCCCATGAAGACAAAGTAAATAAAACATCACCTCATTTGTGCAAATTAATAGTTACTGACTACTTTCAAAGGGTATTAAAAAAAGTAAAATAAACATTTAGTATCTTGTTTACTCCTAGTTTAAATCTATCTATCTGTCTATCTATCTATCTATCTATCTATCTATCTATCTATCTATCTATCTATCTACCTATCATCTATCTATTATTGTTATTTTAATAGTTTGATAGGCCCCCAAAAATTCAGTATTATTTCTCAACTCTGTAGTAAAGCATCCAACCAGTATGTAGTTGTATTACTGAAGGGAGAACTGGATGATGAGATTTCTCAGAGGAGCACTTAATGAAAAGCCATATTAGCTATTGAGGGCTACAACAAACTGTAATGAGATTTAAAGACTGGTCTACCTATTCTTTCAGAGCTACAGAAGGATCATGTCCTTGGAGAATTTACTACAAACACAGGAATGCTATAACCAATTGAAGAGTACAAGTGGATTTTTGTACAAAGGAGAAATTTGTGCCTGCTGTTAAGATTAAGCTCCCTCCTATTCCTGAAATACGATGATTTAAGGATTCACTGTCATGCTATATATTAATATTTTATCCTTGCAGTGAGGATATTGATCTTGAATGTAAACTGCAGCATTCGCACTATTCAGATCCAAAGTTTTCAACAAGTCAAATGGATCTGCACTTATTATAAAGGTTATTGTGAGGCTTAGTTGAAATGATTCATTTAATTCAGCAAATGAGTTGGAAAAGGACAGAATTTTAGATGTTGTGACCTGAAACTATGAGTACTGAATACTGAACTCTTTATGGTTTGTTGAAAAACATTTTAAAAGTGGATTTTGTTTGGGTTTTCTCTATCTGTTGGACACAGCTTCAGTCTGTTAAATTACAAAGCAATAATTACTGAGACCCTAAAGGAGAAGTTGGAAACACTAGTACAAGAACAGTCTTTCAAGTTGTCTTTAATTCAGTGTAGCAGAACAATACAGTCAATAGCAAAGCAACTACCCTAAGCTGAACTGAAAGCTGAGAACTCCCATGCAACAAATTAAATTAACCATTTCACACATAATGCAACAAACTCGAATAAATATACCTCTAAGACCTAAAAGCTGTTGCAAACACTGAGATTGTATTTGTGCTATTGGTCTATTATAAATGAAATTAAAAAATATTCTAGGTTCAAAAACCCTGCCACTAAAGAGACTGAAGTATTTTAGATGTTGACTCTTTGCAACATAAAGTGAAGAAAATGAAAGTTTAACAAGCAAAGAATGTACCCAGCAAGAAAATGTTTCATCATGCATGTACACATACTTCCATGCTCTTTGAACTGAATTTCAGAAGAGAAATAAGCTGTCCTATATCTTTAAAGCCACTTGGATAATTTAATCCACTGTCTTCAGTGCTGAGGTATTTTTCAATCAGTTTTTCTCCCCAGGAAAGGGTGGCAGGGCTCTTCCTCTGCCCTCAACAGTAATATGATCTAGGTCATCCTAGGATTGTCATTTTGTAAGTTTCAGCACAGCTGTGGGGAAGACAAAAATTTCAGGATTGCAATAGACATTGTACTTGTGGGGTGATCAAGTTAGGTGTAGGCGAGGGAATTTGGCTAAGAATTTCTTAACTGTAAATATAACTCAGATATCATTAGTATTGGAATAACATGTAATTTGGTTTTTAGCACATATGAAATCATATGGTGACAATTTTTGTGGGTTGCTAACACTGGCTTAATTATTCTCCTATGTAATATTAGCAATAAAATGGGAATAATATTTAATCTATAACAACAGAAATGGAGAATATAATCAATGATTTATTTCAATATTCTTACCTCAAGGTTATGAGTAGCTTTTATTTTTACTTCTTATTGTAGCAAGGTCTCTATGTCCCCTGAAGTAATTAGTAGCACATTACAAGCTTTGACACTGTATTACTTAAACATACTTATTTTTAGAAAGTAAGGGGGAATTGCAGATTTCTGTGGTTCAAAACACAAGCTGATTAGTTTAAAATGATATCTACCAAGAACAATGTCTCTCTCAAAGCAGTCTTTTCTGTAGGTGGTTTTATGGAAATCATGCGATATATTAGAAGATTAATTTGAAACATTTTTACTCCCTGAAGTAAACTCAGAACATCATCTACTGATGATTTGTTTTGATAAAACAGTATTTTTAAGTTTAGTTCCTGAGAAAATTCTCACTTCATGCAGCAGTGTTGGAAGAGTTAGAAAGAGTTTTGAGAATGTTTTCCACAAGATCTATTTTTTTAATTCCCCAGTCTGAATCATTTCAAACAGGTTGGTTTATTTTAAAATATGTGAAAAGACAGAAATCTCAGTAGACTAATTAATCTTTTTTTTCCCATCTGGGGTTGAAAATAAGAGCTGTTTCTATCACTTTTCCAATATTTTAGACTGACTTAAAGGAGATGAGCTGTTCATACAAGATTTTAGGTATTTTGGGGCATAATCTATGTCCATTTTGGATGAGTATTTGATTCATAATTATAATTTTGGGTGATGTTTGTGAAACTTACTTTTCTGTTTTTTCAGACTTTTGAGAGATTTAGCAGTTAAACTACACTGATTTGCACAAATTGAAGACCTGTATTGAGGCTGTTGACCCATATGCTGTGTGCAGACAGGGAATACACTTCATGAATCTTGAAGAGAAAAATTACTTTTTTCAAAATGATGGTATGAATGTAAATAAACAACTTGAGGTAATGATCTTGAGGTAATGAAACACCTGATATAGAAAGTAATTCTAGACCCTTGAGACTAGTGTGACTCCCCATGTGGGTGTTAGAACAGGAAACACAAGGAGGTAGTAATGAAACAGAAAGAGAGAGGATGGGAATACATTTTCTCTATTTCTTATGTCACCTGAGCTGGCTGGTTGTATTCTCTCTTGGGTATTTGTGCATGTTGCAGCAATCTGTCATGTAAATGTACTTTTAAGTAATTTTGTGTCTTATATTTGGTGCTGTTCTCTATGACTGCATAGTTTTCATAAAAGCTTATTGGATATTTTTTTAATATCCTTGATAGTAAATTTTATTTTGAGATGGAAATGCGCAACCCAACTGATACTTTGATTGCTGTAGATAAAGAAGAACTTGAAACAGAGAGATCAAACCTTATGAAAAGTTTGAACTTAATTTTTGTGACTGTTTCCATTACTGGAATTTTTTTCCAACAGCAAATTTACAGCAAAGTATTTCAGTATGCTGCCCAAGTGACATTTCCAAAGCATTTCTTGCAATTTTAAATTCATTTGATGGTGAGCAGACTCACAAAATTAGTTTCTTCATACAAATCTTCAAGTATTTTTTGCACTGTTGATTTCATTAGAACTTCTACCATCTAGAGTCTGTAAAAGACAAATTCTTGCCATCCAGTGGGAACCAAATAGCATGTCACCAAAGTCAATCTGATGCTGATATGACTGCAGCAGTTAGTGTCCCATAAAACAGTGAGAGTAGTTAGAACCCACAGACCATGGCAGAGGAGCATAAATGCAAGATTTACAAGGTCATAGACCTTGAAGAGAAAAACATAGACCAAGAAAAATTAGATGAAATTCATGACAATCCCAGAGCCAGGCACAGGTAATATGAAGATGTAGGCAGTAAAGGGGAAGCTCAGGTGGTATTGTATTTCTGGGGCACAGATGAGCTCCTGCAATTCAGGGAACATCCCCTACTTCAACTGAAGTGATAAAAGCACTGGGGAGGAAAAATAGAATCTTATGCTTTCCTTTCAAAACTTAAAAAGAATTGTTCAATAAGAAGTGTCTTTTGAGAAAAAGACTCTTAATTTGGGGCAATTCCAGGTTAAGTAGATCTGATGAAGTATCCAAAATATAGAGAGCATTTTGGGCTTTTGATACTATCAGAAATTAAAAATTAAACACTGGAAAGACAACACAACAGTAAGTTATATAGGAAAAAATTTCATCTGTCCTCCTCTATTGCTTCCCGTTGACCTAATGAATTTTTTACTCAGATTGTTATGTGTTTCAAAAAGATAACTGCAAAATCAAGTGTGAATTGTATGTGTGCAAGAGTCCTTTTTCTGAAAAATTGGCAACTAAAGAGATTTTGCATGAAGACCGTAGGAGAAGCAGATTAAAACACTGGCACAATGATCTTGGTTTGAGATTTTTTTATATTTGTCATGAAATCAATTTTTTCCCCTCATATTTCTCCCCTGAAGAAAACTAAAAGGAAAAAAAAGAATAAGAAATGAGGAAAAAACGCAAACATTTAGAAAATAACACAAAAAGTGCACCCACTTGTCCACAATGCTGTTTATTACCTTCAATGCTGTCTTTGGTAGATGGTCAGTTTTGGGAAAAAATGTACTACATTTTAAATAACTTTTTCTAGTTCTACTGCTACTGGACAATGTCTACCTATTACTTTACTTCATTACTGGTTGTTAAAAAGAACAGCACTGACATTTTTGTTTTCTGTCCCTCTTTCAACTTTTAGTTTTGCTTTTTTTGCATACAAAGGTCATTTGCAATTGTTTTTTTCTAGACTATAGATTATTTAGGATAGAAACAGTGCCTTATTTTACTGGTTTTGAATAGGGTAGAGTTAATGTTCTTCACAGTTACTCATATGGTGCTGTGTTTTGGATTTGTGGCCGAAACAGTGTTAATGACACACCAGAGTTTTAACTATTGATGAACAGTGTTTGCACAACATCAGTGTTTTGTGGCTGATAATTTGATAAAGAGAAATTACATTTTGTAAACCTCTCTCCATTGTGATGTTTATACGCGCATAAACTCCAGTGAAGGGGTTGCATTTGGATGTGGGTAGCAGTTTTCCAAATGACAAGTCTTGAATGGTCCTGTATAAATTTATATAAGGGAGTGTTAAAAGCTGCCAGTGTAGTGACCAAGAGGAGGGGCCCATAGCTTGCTCTTGTTTGTCAACTATTTCATTCTACTTACCATTTCTCAACACCAGCACAGAAAATTCTTCATCTCATTCCTTTTGAAAACAGAATGGAGGAATCCAAAGTTTATTGCAAATTCTTTCTATTGTCAGTAGAATTTCTGGCATAACATGTCATTAGCCAGAAATTATCTTCTGAATTTCTTAAACTTGTGCATTTTATAATAAATATCTTGAAAGTGTAGATTTTAAAGTAACAAATCAAATATAATAAATAGAGTTATAGCTCCATTCTCAGCAGTAAGCACTTTATGAATGTGTGTCACCTTTGAAAGAATGAAATGACAGTCCTAAACTAATCTCATTTATCAGAGGTCTCAGAGAACAGGTTTGTTAAACGTTTGTAAAAAATAATATAGGCACAGATGATCTTGACTTGAAGATGACAAATTAGATAATCTTTTGAAATT
The DNA here is from genome assembly GCF_027579445.1 of Ammospiza nelsoni. NCBI lineage: Eukaryota > Metazoa > Chordata > Aves > Passeriformes > Passerellidae > Ammospiza > Ammospiza nelsoni. Next base: position 77,619,705 of record NC_080635.1, read on the forward strand.
CATTCCAAAACCAACCTCTTCCAGCTTGTCTAAAGTTGCACTACTACTAAATTTTTATAATTTTGTCCTTGACTTCCATGTATCTAAGGAATAGTTTGGGATAAATATGCTGTTCCAAACTTTCTGTTAAAAGAATTGTATCACCTGAAAAAAGCAGAAAATTTTTTTCTGCTATCCATGTCATGACAATGATTTTCAATCTTTTGCCTCAGTATCTTACAAAGAAAAAAAGGAAAGAAAATGGAGGAGGGTGAAGAGAAAAAAAATCCCCCCGAACAGCTGCTTAGTGGGAAGAGAACGCTGGTAGATTTGGGGAAAACAACTGATTCAATTTTTATTTAAAGTGGCTACTTGTTGTTTAGGAATATGAATGACTGTGCATTGTGAATCTAATGTAGCTCAATTCATGTATACAATATGAAAAAACCCCATTTGATTTATGAACATTTGTCTAACAAGACATTTAATGATCTCATTTGTTCATATTTCAGTCTGAAAGTGACCTTTAAGAACTTGCCACCCTTTGCACAGATGATACCCCCTCTGAAATGCAAATGCCATAATTTCAACTGGAAGACTGTAATTAGTTGTAGTTTCTTAAAATATGCTAATATGAGTCACTTGCATCCATGTAAATTGAATAGAGTGCACTATTTGCCATACTGTAAATATTATTTTTGTAACAAAAGTAATTGCCATTAGAAATCAGAGGATATATCCCTTTTGATACTTTCCAAATAAAAGGAATCCTGCTGCTAATGCAATATTAAAATACAAAGACTTAGCATTTATCTGAGCCCAAGAGGGTTCAGATAAAGTAGGTGAATTTGTTCTGTTTTCTGAATATAATAATACACTTGTGTAGTCCTTTCTAACATTAATCAATGATTCACCTCTTTCTTATTTCCTATGAATGCTAAAAAATGAAGATTTTTAAATCCTCTAGGGTTTCGAGTTTGCCTTTAAGTATGGACAAAAGGCTGATCAAACAGAAAGAAGAAAGCTCCACATTATTTTTATATGTATTTTTTTGCAAATAATTTGTTCTAAATTATCTACTTTATTTTAAACATTTCTGAATATCTTCCACTTATTTATGAAGTGTTCATCAATGCTCAGTGAGGAATTTAAAATTAATGTTTATTTTTCCAAAATATATATTAAAACTATTTGATAATCAATATTATTTTCTCCAGGAAATATAAATAATGAAAATTCACAGAAGGACTTAATATACTTAGAGCATATAGATGAATGGGAAAGCAACATATGCAACAGAAATTATACTGGAATATATTTTCTAAACTGTCAAAACCAAGTGCAGCTGCAGGAGAAAGAATTATAGAAAATTCCAAGTTTATACAGGCAATCCCACTGAGACTGAACCAAAACCTGCTAAACAGTAGGCACTTGATTCAGGTTTTGATTCAAGCATCAAGTGCCATTTGATGTATTGTAGGTTGTGCTTCCTGATATCCTGCTGTTATTGGAAAGGTCAGGTGTCTCCCACTGCTTTTGTGTCACATCCCCATATGGATTATTTTGGGATCTTATGATATTGCAAAGGGCCCAGTGAATTGAGCACTAGGTGGTTATGTGCAGCTGCTTACAAAAATGTTGGATGACTGAGGGTGCATGGCAGACAACAGAGACCTAGAAGCTTGAATTAAAGTTGATGCTAACATGCAGTTAATTGTCCCTGCACAGACACTGAGCACCATTTAAGATAAAATCTTTTGTACAGCCTTTATCTGAAAATCCAAAAAGATTTATGTCTTCTACAATAATTATATCATATGTACTAAATTTGTGCCAACTTCTTGTACACCCAATGTCTCTCTGACTTAAATGACAAATAAAAATTTATTCACTGACAACTGAAAGAGCCCCTTACTTCCAATATTTCATTCCTAAACTGAATCCCTGCTCTACCACATAAATAGTCCAATTTCAATGGAGAGATGGTGATCTGATTCCTGTTTCCTTAATCAATCTATTTTCTTTGTCTTTTCTACTATTGTAGACCTGGTACATTTTTCACACTTTCAACCCTCAGCCTTCCATCTGTTTTCTGAAATTTTATTCAGAACACATTTCTTCAGTAAAACATGTAGAAATACATTCTGTATGTTCACCAAAGTACTTTCCATGCTTTCTAAGCCATATACGTAATTCCTCAGCTTCCCTAATGAAGTATTTTCTGATCTCCAAATTCTATTAAACTTAAACTAAGTGGATATTAAGTTCACATAATTTGTTTATTACTGACTGCAGCTAGCAGTAACTAAGATTTGGAATCTTATGTAACATATAGGTCAACAGAGAATTTGAAATGAGGCAATTCATTTAAAATTAAAAATATATTAAAATAATAATAGTACTAAACTAATTCATTTCAATTTGATATGCATAGTTTCCTTCATTTTCTTCCAAAAGTAGAAAAGGTAATTCAGAAGTCTATAATCTTCCAGCTGATGATCTCTGAATGATGATAAACCAGGTTTTGCAATCTTTACTCATACATGAATGGAATTGTCCATTATGAGTTGTCTCGAAGATTTATTAAAATGGTAACCACTGGAAGTTAATGAGTTGACAAAACTGGCATATCTCAAATGTTTTCATATGGGAAGGGACAAGTTGCTGTAAAATTAACGTTATAAGTGGGGTGAATGCAGAAAGGTTGTACAAAGATAACTTTCTTTTGAAGAAGAAATTATAAGTTCCTGTATTTTTAGCCAAGTAGTCTACCACGTTGTTTTAGCTGATTATCTAGTGATCGTGTCTTGTCATGGTGACCAATGCACTGTGTTCAATTTAGAGTAGGAATGAAATATCTGTGTTTAAACTATGACAGACAAAGAGTTTAGGTTCAAAGACCAGGATATAGAACTTTCTTCTCCCTAGCTGAAATTGTATATTGATGTCAGAGTAAAATGTGTCAGATGTGATGAAATCCAGAAAAGTAACAGACTCACAAGTATTAGCCACAGTTATTCTATTAATTAATTTTGATTACTGGATCACTAAAGTGCATGAGAAGTATTTTGGGCATCCTGCCATTTCTAAATCCTAATAATGCTTCTTTAATGTAAACACCTGTGAAATCAATTGTACATCTCACTATATACAGCATGAGGATGATGGAAAGCTATCTTGGAAAGCAGAGCATTTTAGAAAGAGAATGTTGACTATAAATCAATGGTCTCATTTTGTTATTTCACCTTTCAATGCCAAGTGTTACTACTATGAGACTTATAGGAAAGATATTATACTTACAGTTTTCCATACTTATTTTTAAATTTAATTATTTGTTCTTCAAGACTGTATCATGCTGGATTTTTCTAGAAACTTAAAAGAACTAAAGAGACAGAAAATTGTAAGTACCTTCTTGATTAAGAGAGAGATCGTTTGCAATCATTGTTATCCAACATGTAACAGTAGTCAAAAAAAACATTTAACTTCAACATTGGTTAAAAATAAGACAATGAAAGAGATTTTTCCTTTTGTTAGCACTGTTTCCTAAATTTGAATAATATTTTGAATGAAATATCAAAAAATATGAAAAAATATATTACATTTCTTATGTAAAATGCTCAATATATGTATATGCGTCCATTTAGATCACATATATGCCACATATATGATCTGTCTAATGCACAGTGTTGATAATTTAAACCCAGGGGGATCTGCAAATAGACTTCCACTAGCTTGATAAAGTTCTTTGAGTGAAATGCTTACCAGGATTTCTCTTGGTAGGATACTCTTGTGTATTCATTAAGAACTACATTGCAAGATAAAATATTGTAGTAATATAGACTTATTTCTATATTTCTAATTTTCTGTCTTGCTGTCACTTTGGAGATGAACGTGGCAGGAATGGGTAAGTATCTGTGGCACCCAGGGTAGCACCTATTTGTGCTGGAGAATTTTTGAGGAGGGAGAGGTTTTGGAGCAACATCAGTGCTCCATGGACTTTCTCCTGTCTCTCTGTGTCCCAATGCAGGTACATAGGAATAGAGTTGAAATTGTTCATCTTCTGTTTCAACTTATGGTGAAAACTGTACACTTCTTTGCCTTAAAATACAACATTGATTCACCATATAGCTCTTTGAGATGCACTCTCTGTACTGTTGTTGGATAATTTTCAAAGTCAAAGATTAAAAGAAATACTAATTTCATCTTTACCATATTTTTGTCCTATTGATCCTTTTAAAATGAGTAGACATATGTCAAGATATTTACTGGGGCATGACACTATGTGTGACTACCAAATTAGGTCAAGGACATCCCTGTGGAAAAGTTTCAATATGAAGCTGTCATTTAAAAAGCACCTGAAAGGGTTCAGGAAATAATGCTTCTGTAGTTGAAGATGAACCAATTGAAGATTACTGGCTGCTGCCCATCCAGACATGGTTTGTTTTTATTTAGTCTAAGAAAAAAAATCACCTGAAGAAAATAAATTCTGCCATTTCTATTTTAGGCAAACAGGTTTATAAGTTTTTGGAGGAAGTAAAAATAGGAAAATTTTCTCACAGAAAGATTATCAAAATGAGATCTTTAAACAATCCATGACAACAACAATTTTGCCCCACTCTCCCTTTATTCCCCCCTCTATAGTTATGGTTTATTTCTATGGTTAGAATAGAGTGATGTTCTAGTTGAATTATAAGTTTTAGATCATGTTGGACATGTTTGAATAAAGGTTGGTTTAATCCAGATCTGTGTTTATATAAATTTACCTGAGGAAATGGTAGTAATAAGACTTGTTGCCTGTGTCAACACTTTGAGAAAGACCCCAATGATTATGCAGCTAAAATGAGGCTTATGCAGGATTTAGATTATTAAAAACACTTCTAAAACTCTCTCCTCCATGACTAAACCTGGTTAAATGCATATTGTCATCTGGATCATGCCCAGAATTAATATTCTCCTGGATAAACTGACCCTATAAACACCCATCTTCAGTTGTTTGGGTTATAATATCCAAGTGTTCTTCTGACTAAGTCTGTGAATATTTCTCTATCACAGTTTTCAAATTTAAATATTTTAAGCAGTCTATGAAAAAGTGACTATACTTTTGGACTTCTTCACAAGTAACTTTAATCAATAAAGTGCACCATCGAATTCCTCCATATTTGCCCTTGTTCTGGTGTCAAACTAACATTCCCGAGTATATGACAACAGATTCTTTCCCTTGGATATTTTGTTTCCCCTTAGGACATTCTGTCCAAAATTGGGAGCAACGGGTTCAGACTGAAGAGTGATGAGAATTGCTTACAGTTTATCCCAATCTCAGTTTTCTTCAGGTTTGAATTAAATCCCTGGAGTGCAGGTGTGTTTACTTCACCAACAGGAGTAACCTCAGAGATATCAAAAGTATTTCTTGAGAGAAAATAACACTGCCATGCTGAAAAGGGGGAAATATACTTAAACAGGGTCTTTTTCACTCTATTGTGATGATACTATAGAGTCACACATTTTTTGATTATCTTATAATTTCCATAATACTTTTGGGTACTTCCTGGTGATATAGATATTTATTAAATATAAAAGAAATGTTAAAAGCTTTAGAGAGTTTTGACTGTTCAATGTAATGCTGCAAAATGTAATTGTGAAGATTGCTTGCACTTTTGGACCTTTGTATGTACATTAGAGCATACCCTTCCCCCAGGGCTTGGTCTCACTTATTGAGCAGTTAATGAACAAATACTGGTGTGGTCCCATGTCATCTTTATTACACTGAAGACAAAAGTGATAATATTCCCTATAGGTTTTTGTAGCAGTCCTTACTATAATATGCAAGTGCTTCACAAACACTGATTTATTTATTATTTTTTCTCAGCATCTTCGTAATAAGAAGACATGTTTTTCTAATTTGGCATATGGGGAATCTGGTAGCAGAGGCACGACAATCAGAAATATCCATTGTTTCTGGAGGTCAGTTTTGAAAATCTAGATCTGATTTATGTCAGCATGTGTTGCATCGTGCAGCACTCTGGATTTAAATATAGCACAGTTCCTATAATTTCAATTGCAGCTGAAAATATTCATAGCAAAAATCACTGCCTTTAATTAAAAACACAGGAAATGAAGAACATGCAATTAATGATCACCTGTTAAATGTTTGAGTCCAATGATTTTTCCATTACCTAGTCAGCACTCAATTCCCCAAAGCAACACTTATCTCCCTCTTTGATAAAAGCATTGCTTCCCTTTCCCCAAGTACTAGACATTTCCAACTTCTGGATTAAATAGCACAGGACTGTATAAATTTCCCTTTCATATAGCTCTGCACAGCTCTGCTTCGTCTGCAGTCCAATTCTGTTCTTGTACATTAGTGGGAAGAGCTGTTCTATAATAATATAAAAATGTTATTGTGCATACAAAAATTGATGTAATTAATCAAAACATTAGCACTTGGCAAAAGCAGTATGAAAAACTACCAGCTAAATAGTTAACATTGCTAAAATTGTTGCAGGGTTATGACAGTCTCTTAGTTCTCTCCTAGCCTCTCTTATCTTGAAATTTGATGTCCAAAAATTGCTGGAAGCATTGCAACTGAGGTGCAACCAGTGCTGAGGAGAGTGGAGGGATTGCTTCATGTATTCTCAGGGTTTTAGTCTTCATGCATAGAGGTGTGTTGTGTTTTTTGCAGCTGTATGGCCTTGTTGGTCATTCTCACTTTGGGACTTCAGTGACTCTCACACTTTGTAACATTGCTACCTAACCACCAGGTTTGTATCCTGTGTTTGTGCCCCTAAGTCATATCTTGTACTTGTCTCCCTGAATAGCACCCAATTTTTATCTCTGTAACTTCAATTTGTTAAGATTGATCAGAGCTCTAATCTTGTCTTCAAACATATCTTGAAGATTGCGCAAGGATTTAATTTTGTCTGTTTTTTCACCCATTTTATTAACTAAAATATTGAATTGTTCCATATCCAGAGTTTAGAACAGATCTTTCAAGAGCTGTATTGGATAAGTTTTCATTTTGATAGACTACCACTAATAACTACACTCTAAGAATGGGTTTTAAATCATCCTTCTTTAAAAATACATGAATGTTTTATCTTCAACTATGTTACTTGGTCAAGCTGTTTATGAGAAGGACATCTGAAACACTGCCAAGAAATCATAGAGCAGTCAAGATAAATGATTCATGCTCTTTCTTTTCCATGCTTGCAGGACCAGCTTCCATGTTGCAGAAGTAGTTCAGATTGATTTGCAAGTTTTTCTTATAATATTGTGTAGGCTTTTACTCATCTCCATACTATTTTGTAGGTAATTATAAATAGTTTGGCTAGTTTTTACAGTATTTTTCTGTAAGCAGAAGTCAACTGGTCTATACTGATTTTTTTTTTATGCACACCATGTTTGCTTTTTCCAGCCTCCCAGGGCATCACATATCCTATAGTGTGTCAAGAGGTCCAAAATTTTCCTAACCAGTTTTGTCACTAAACCTATGAAAAGCTAAAAAGAGCTTTCTAAATGAAAAGGGATTTTTACTGCTGCATTCATAGACTTTTCTTACTACTTTACTACCAAAATTAATGTTTTTATGGCTGTATGGTTATAAGCATTATTGGAGGTGAAGAGATATGAAAAGAATAAAGAAAAAAAGAAGTTTTAAACACTTCAGTCATTCACAGACCAGATCCTCTCTCTTATTGTTATTTAGAAATGTACTTTCAGAAAGATTTTTTTCTAGTGTTAACAATCCTTTCAATTTCCATATCATTCTTCTCTTGATATTTCTGACTTAATTACTCAAACAATTCTGCACTTGTGATCACTAAAACATTACATTCTATGTCATGTTTTCTTATTTTTAAATGCTAACCTCTTCCTGTACTTTGTCTTTCCTCTGCAACCAAACATTTAGTATTTGTGTCTCTTAAATCAAACTCCTGCCTTTTTGTTTTACTTTCCCTTCCTTTTTGCTCTTTCAAGATTCTTTTTGAAATGTATCTTTCCAAAACCTATATTTTGTTCTTTTGTCTTTATTTTCCTCATATTCTTTATGTCATTAATTCCTTTCATTTGATGATCTTTTCGTCATACAAATTCTTTCTTTGTTAACATTGTTGACCAGTTCCTCCCTCTTGAAATATCAGTTGACTCACCTTTAGTTATTTCTCTATCTTTTGTATCAAATACTTACCCGGAAAAAATTACTTCTTTGGAAGAGAGAAAATGGGAAGAGGGAATTCCTCATAACTTCATTCTATTTCTCTACTTGCTCCCTTGGTCACTTGGGGTTTTAACGGTTTTAAATATTAACTATGCTAACTTTTTTATGGTAATAAAACTTGGGCAGAGAGTGCACTTAAAAGGACTTTGGATTTCTTTTGATAGTGAAACTAAGGAGAAAATTGAGGAAAATCCAAACTAACTTAGCCGTGGTTAAGTTGGGCCTCATCAGAACTTTTGTGTTTCTCCACAACATGACCTGAGAGAAATTTTAAAACCACTTTGATATATAAGGCAGCATTTCTTTTTTTTCTTCCCTACAGGCAGAGGATATATTCAGTGTATTTTCTACTGAGATGGAAGAATATCTAGGTTAATAGAAAAGTATATGGAGATAAAGGGCTAATAGAAAAAATATATGGAGAGAAGATACAAAAGTATCTCACATAAGTACAAAGTTAGCACCAAGTAGACAGATGACTAAAAGGGAACTACTTTATATTTACTAGCTGGCTCTTTCCTGGGACATGATTGATTTTAAGAACAAGCAGAGATTTGGCTTCAGTAAAAAGACAGAAGTCTTTCCTGCCTCTTTCTTTAGGTGTGGTTTCTAAAAGACAGTAAGAAATGGAGTGATCTCCATTCTGATTGATTTATCAAGAGGCATTTGGAACTTTGCAGAATAAGAGCAGTAATGAGTAAACTTCAATTAGGTTTTACCTAGTCAGCCATCCTTTGTGCTCTTATGCAAATATTTGTCTTTTGTCAAACTAGAAATTCTTTGAAGGGAAGAATGTGATTTCCACTTGTGCCACTATTGGTCAATTAAACTGCAGAGCGTAGAAAACCCACATGAATTACTCTCAGGAACAGAAATGCTCTGGGGAATAAGGCAGCCACAGTGGGGATGGGCTAGAAGTGGGGTTCCTTCCTCCCCATTCTCTGACCCAGAACTCACACATTGCACCCAGCAGAATTAGAAAAGCAGAGGGGAAAAGGCCTGGCTCCTGTCTACAAATTTATTTCTGAAAACGATGGAGGTGACTTTAAAAGGGAGGGATTTGCAGAAGGAGCAATGGCTTTTGCAAGCCTGTGTAGTTTGCAGTGCAGGGTTTGGAAGGCCATAAAAGAAATAGAACTACTCTAATGGAAAATGATAAAGAAATGGATTTCAGTCAGGCTTGCACTTCAGAAAGAAAAAATTCTGGCTACATCCCAGAAATCATGTTAGATGGATTTCAAGGCAAAGAAATGTAAGGGGAAAAGGTAAATTTATGGAAGGTAATGTGTACTCCGACCTCTAAAAAGAACTTGCATTTTATAATGTAACAATTCACCAGTTCATCTCTGTGTAGTCACATTTTCTCTTATGCTCCTTCCAACTGTCTATCTCTAAAAAGTAATTAGTTATTCATATCTTGCACTCTTTAAGTATATAAAAATCAGGGATTTATTTCTAAATTGTACTGTTTGTATCATTACTAATGGAGCTACAGCTTTAAGTAAGGAATGTTTACTCAGGCACATCAAGTATTCGCTATGAAAGCAATTAAAGGGTTTGATGTTCACAGTCAAGTATTAATATTAATGTGTGAGAAACTGCATCCAAATCATTTAGAGGTGGTTAGGAAGACCTCTGGGAGTGAGACAGCCATAGAAAGCACTGAAATGATTACAGCTGTATGGGAAAATAATGGAAACAGCTACTCTCTAAGCATCCTCAATAGGGAAGGAGGATCCTCGAAACCTAAATGAATGTGACTAAAAGTGGCAGCATTTAAGTTTGATTTGCCTGCTATAAAACATTTTACATTAGTAAGTGTCTAGAGCCTTTGCACTCAAATGTATTTTTATCACTTGTCTCCAAATCCCTTTATGGATAGTACAATTAACAGCACACATGAAACAAAATTGCATGACAATAATTTGCAGACCATTATGATCTCAGATCTGGAACTGTAATTTTCATCTTCTGTTCCTGACACCACCTACTGCCAGACCTAGGGTGAGCCATTTAAGTATTGGCTTGATTTTTCCAGCTATAAAATTGATGGGAAAGTTCTAATGTGTCTCAGGGTATATTTGGAAGGTTAATCAATAGCATTTGTAAAGTCCTGAGAACATTGCATCAATAAGATATAAATTTAATTTGCTGAAAATGTGTTTGGATTGACTACCAATCTACAGATAGTCTATTTACTATTCAGTCTAAAAGGATAAAAAATGAACAAAAAATTAATAAATAAAATTTGAATAAAAATTATGATCCCTGAAGGATGTCTAGAAACCGGCTTTGTTAAAAGTCTCTGTGACAGTCCTTTCTTTTCCACTGCTTCAGGAGATTTGCTTTCAGATTACAGTTTCTTCATTTTCAGATGACTCCATAGGAGTTGCTTTAGGCTGGAGAATAGGATAAATCTTTTCAGCGTATCTTTTTTTGGTTTTGGTTGCCTTACAGGAACTGATTTGGCATTTTGACATTCAGCATGAATTTTATGCCTCTCTCTCTCCTGCATGCATGTTGTCGTGGCTGTGTATGCAAAAAAGCACAAATGCATTGCTGAGGGATGTCTGTAAGTCAGTGGCTGAGGGGGAACAGTGTAATGAAGAGAAACATGACATTCCCATAGCAACAGTGGCAAAGCTCTTTATGCTGATGTTGAGTAGAAAATTGCCAGTGATCTAAAGGACAGCAGAAATAAGCCGTGTAAGATTCTGAAATAATTTCTTACTTTGCCAGAAACAAGTCAATTTAAGGTCAGTGTCAGACCCCAGTGGAAGAATAACATTAATATGGAGCTGAAGGAAGACATTTGCGATTCTCATCACCTGAGGAGTGTATATTAAATTAAAAACCACAATTCATGCAACTATTCAGAATATTTCTTGTCTTTTGTCACTCCAATCTTTTTTTCTTTTTTTTAAATAAAATGTATGTTTTTCTGAACAGTCTTAATATTAAGCCTGAGATATTATTTTTTCTGTCTTAAAGATACATTAAAGATAATGTAATTTGGTAGCGTTTACCAAAATCTGAATGTGTTCCCCACTGGGTTTTACATCTTGCATAGCATCCATCTATTAAATTTTACAGCTAGACCGGTTCTTACTTTTATGAGACCAATATTTTTCAGGTGTAGAAAAAAATTTCTAGATGCCTAAAGCAAAATAATTTTTCAGCTTTCCTTTTGAGAAGATTTCTGGAAAACCCAATGTTTCGTTGGCATCTATATTTCTATTTCTGATTAAAATTACAAATAGAGCAATTATATAACTGAAATATCTGCAAGTGGCAGAAGAGTGTGCAAAAATCTGATTTCAGTTTTTCCATCAAAATCCTATCTGGTTATGATTTTTCAAACCACTCATTTCAAAACAGTGCACCAGTGTTAATTGCACCATGTTGTATCACAACAGCTATTTAGAATTTTCTGCATGAAGTTACCCTCCAACAAGCAAAATAAATTTATCTCCAGGTAGGAACATCCCCACAAACAATTTAAAAAAAATCATATTAGAAAGAGGATGTAGCATTTAGTAACTCATAAAAATCTCGGCCATTTGACAATGATATGCAGCCATTTATTTTCACAACCCATTGCTAGCTTTTCCCTTTGGCTAGGTTTTATTTTAAAAATGAGATTCAAGTACAGCATTTTGTTACTTAAAAAGTTAAAGCTACTACTTGGAGTGCTTCAGGGAGCATCACTTCATCATGAAATACTAAATTAGGGGAATATACCTATCAGTCCAGGTTGTTCAGCATCCCCCACAGGTTGCTGCTCTAGTGGTAATGCATTAGATGTTGGTTCCAACTATACCATTGCTGGTATAAAAAAAAAAAGAAAAATATTTTCCTTCTTTAGTGTTGGTAGTTTCTGACAGAAAGAATGCAAAAACAAGCATAAATTGGGAAGCTGATATGAAACCCTTTATGCCTAATGCCAGTATTTTTTTCTTTAATTATAGTGAGTTCCAGCTCTTTAATAATTCCTGCCACAATCCAAACATGGCATGTCAGGTCCTGTACCACAGTCATAAGGATTTCTTCATATGAATGTAAAATTTATGGAGATACGTGTGAGAGGCTTCTGTAAAACTTACACATTCATTCAAATAATTTCATCTGGTTGTAGATGTAGAATCATAGAATCATAGAATCATAGAATCGGTGAGTTGGAGGGGACAGATCAGTCTCGAGAAGACCAACTTCTGGCTCCGTGCACGACATCCAAGAATCCCACCACTGTCCAAACACTTCTTAAACTCTGTCAGGCCTACTTCCCTGGGGAGCCTGCTCGAGTGCCCAAACACCCTCTGAAGGAGTGAAGAACCTATCCGTAATATTCAGCCTAACCCTACCCCTCCTGCCCCAGCTCAGCTTCAGGCCGTTCCCTCAGGCCCTGTCCCTGTCACCACAGAGCAGAGATCAGAGCCTGCCCCTCCTCTCCCCTCCCAAGGAAGCTGTAACTGCAGTGAGCTCTGCCCTCAGCCCCCTCCAGGCTGAACAGAACAAGCCACTCCTCACACGGCTTCCCCTCAGGGCCCTTCACCATTGTCATGGCCATCTCTTGGATGCTCTCTAACAAACTCTCTTACCTTGTGGCACCCAGAGCTGCCCCAGCACAGGAGGTGAGGCTGCCTCAGTGCAGAGCAGAGCAGGACAATCCCCTCCCGTGCCCAGCTGGCCATGCTGTCCCTGATGGCCCCAGGACAGGTTTGGCCCTCCTGGCTGCCAGGGCACTGCTGGCTCCTGTTTAACTTGCCTTCAACCAGGACCCTCAAGTCCCTTTTCCCATGCTGTTCTCCAACCTCTCATTGCCCCAGTCTGTCTGAACATCCAGGGTTGCATCCCAGGTGCAGAATCCAACACTTTCCCTTGTTTTTTGTGGTTGGTGATTGCCCACCTCTCATATATATACATTGTTTGTGATTCTGAGTTTATTCTTCCAAATTTTGAGTTTCCTCCTTGTTATCCTTGCAATTTCATTTGCAAATAAATTCCCTTTTTTTTTCCCACATGCTTCTAGCCCCCTCAAAGATCCTTACGTTTCTTCAGTCTTTCCTTTCCCCATTCTTCAGTCCTTCATATTTCACCCTTTCTTCAGTCTTAAGAAATTGTTTGGTTAAGACTAAAACACGTCTCATTGAATAATGGACAAGTTTATCAAAAATAATTATTCAGAGATGTAATATGCTACCAAACATTTTATTGTTCTTCATACTACTAGCAGAAAACTATAATATCTTCTGCTGTCCATTAACTCAGGAGAGCAACTGCAAAACAGTTGCAAACAGTAGGTTTGCAGTACGAAATGCAATCTGCTTTTAATTGCCACTTCACATGTTGTAACAGTGTTGGTGCAGTTTCAATCAGTCCTATATTTATTAGTTTCTATAAATGATTGAAGTGGAAAGTGATAAGGCATATGGGTGTGTATTTATTGTTATGATAATAAATTGTATAAAGTATGTATTATTATTATGATAACTTTGTGAAATGTGAGATCAGCTGAAGGATTAACTCCAAAATACTCTAGTGCCTGAATTTGCAGATTGCATGTGAAGTGGGCAAAAAATCTTCCTCCATTTATAATGCAATGCTCTTATGGTCAAGTAGGTAACATTACAGGTAGAAGATAGAAATTAGGGGTTTTTTTTATCTCAAAATGGTTTGAAACACTGAACCTCCGGTTAAAATTGTATAGGTGAATTACCTATAGATTAACTCCATAGTCTTCATTACTTCATAAGGGTAAAAAACATATGTGTTTTGTTGATTTTCTCCATTAACTCAGGAAAATGCTAAAAATCTGTATAGTGGATCACTGGAACAAAATATTTAAAACAATTGGTAGGAAAAGCAAAGAAACACTTATTTCATTCTGGATTTTGGCTGAACAAGAGTATGGTCAAATGATTTGTAAGTAAATATAAAATGCTCTAAAATGGAAATATCTGATATTTGAAGATAAAAAAGGGCAAGAAATCTGGAGCAACACTAGTCACAATATATTAGTTTTGTTCCAAAGGCCCTGTCATTTGTTCCGTTATCTGCTCAGTGTTCATTTTGCAATAAAATATATTTTCCATGCAGCTATAGGTAAAATTATGAACAATCTTTTCAATGTTACAAGAACTATTCTTGTCTGGAAAGGAGTTTACTTATTAGTGGAATATTTTTCCCCAGTCTTTGCAGTTTTTGTGGCTTGTAGTTTTAGTCTTCTATAGCATAAATGTTTTCCTCTCCTTATTGTTTTGGACCTGTTGCTTTATGCTGAAGAATTAATAACTCTATTTTGGAGCTCTATGTAGTCAGGACAAGAAAAGGAAAACACTGAACTTTGGTCTTTTCTTTCCTCAATGCAATTTCCTGTCTTACCTTCAGTACTGTTTTCATTTACATTACATTTTTTATTTTACAGCAGGGCAAGCACAAATAAAATACATTACTCATTTCCAATTACCTTCCTGCACATGCTAGTGGAAGAGCACAATGCTGCCTTTATGTAAAAATGAAATCCTAAGCTTATCTCTTTTCAGTATTAATACCAAACTTGCTGACCAGTATATTAAAATTGTGTACAAGAAAAACTGCTTTCTTGGCTGTTCATATTGATTCAGTTTCATTCATTATGATTCTATATCTGAAGGTACAGACTGCAAATTGTGGGGTTTCAAACTGAAATAATGTATTAATATTTACAGAAAATATATGTATGTAGATATTTGGGAGTAAGGTTTTATGGGATTTATGGTTCACTGAATTCAGCAGTAATGCTGCCCATGGCTAATGGGAACAGAATGTCATGGTCATGTCAGTCTCTGACCCATCTCCTGATTTGTCCTGATACCTTAAAGGAGATTCTTCCCTAAGAACTGGTTTCTGTTTCTATAAATGAGCTTGTGAAAAGTTGCTTAGCTGCTTTTCCTGCAACATGGTGAGACATAGAAATGAGTTGACTGTACCTCACTCTAGCTCGTTCGATGTTGTTTTAGAACTCCTTCATCAAGGATTGTGCCCTATACATGCAGTTTTGGCTACACATTTGGCCAGGCCAATGATTCAGATTTTATTAAGTTTTGTAGGTTCCATAACTTGCTAAGTTCCTAAGGCTACATCCCCTATAAGCTTTGAGCATTATGATATTTAGCCCTACAGTGCTGTAATATAGGCCTCAGTGCTGGGAGTGAATGCCTTTGACACCCAGCTCCTGTAGAATTTTTATTTATGTGTTGGCATTTTAAATGCTTGCATGCCTCAGTCAGGAAAAAACATGTCTTTCAAATCCTGTGCAATCTGGCATATTCAGCTGGATTTGCATTTGTTCACACAGATACAGGACCACAGACCAACCAGCTAGACCAGTCCCTACCCAGTCAGAAAAAAATGTCTCTGGAGAAAATGCTCATACCAGGAGTATTCTTACCAAAATTCACTGTCTCTATGATGCAAAACAGCAGGGGAGATCTTTGGTACCTGCAGATTCAGAGCTGGTGCCAACCCTCTGGGATTAGAACACCTGGACTTTGTATATCGGCATTGTTCTTATCTACGTTTTGTCTAAGATATCATCATCCAGTAGAAAGATAATGTTGGCAGTGCCTTCTAGAGTTCAGCCATCATAAGTGTTAGATTAAGGTTGCATACCTAACATTTACAGTGGTGCTTTACTTTGCTATTTTCCCACCTGCATCTTCTTCTGCTGCTAGCTGCTTAAAAACCCAGCATCAGCATGCAAGGTATGGGTCACTGTCTTCCTTTAAATCTGTAAAGTGGGAGGTGTGAATCTTTCAGCTGAAATGATCCAAATTGAAGAGGATTATGAAGTTATTTTGTTTCTGGAGTCAGGATTTTAAGATTTGGAAAAAGATGACATTGGAATATAATATTAAAACCAGAAAAGGGTATCATCATTGCAAGTGTCTCTGATGAACACTTTTTATGTTAAACTTAGTAATGATAAAGCCAGATATCTCAGTTAGATACTTCACAAATATGAGCTGAATTATCTTCAAGGGAAGTAACTCCACAATCACTATAAGGGGAGCTTAGTGTGATTGGTTTCAAATCTGGAAACTATATTCTTAGTGTCTAAACTTTGATGGTTTTTCTTTTTTGCTTTCTACTTTAAGATATGATGCATCACATGACTGAACCTGGCCAGACAGAGGTACAGGTCAGGTGCACCTAACAGGAGCTGTAGGCCAGCTTGTGGTTTGTGCTGAGAAGCCTCAGCTTCGCAAGGTTTGTCAAACATGCTGTCTGCAAAACTGGCAGTCCTCCAATCAGTCCCTCTGTTTGTGATAAAGATTAAGGTATGCCTGGAGACCTCTGATAAGTATATGCAAGTAAAAAGCATATTATCAGGTCTGACAGAAGAGCAAAAAAATGGTAGAACTACAAAGAGAAAATGGAACCCCCTCAAGCATGAACTGAAAAGTTGAGGCTGATAGGTAGAAAACGTCAGAGATTTGTAAATGATAGCAAAAGTGTCTGAAATCATACAGTCCCCATAAGCTTAGTGCTTCTCAGTCTGTAATCAGAACAAGCCTCAGGCTTATATGTTTGGACAGATATTTGTTGCAGGACTGTCTTTAATTGCCTGCACCTGTTTCAAAAGTTCCTTGAGTTATCATTGTGCATCATTTATCACTGCCCCACTGCCTCAAAAAAGTCACCACAAGCAACAGAGAGATGAGTAGTTTGAAAGTGAAGAGTTTCTGCATTTAAACAACTGAAGATTTTTCTGCTATTTATTTGCACTCCATCTGTAACAACTGCCCTCATTTTGAGAAAGAGTGTTATTGCAGACAATTATACTTTAAACAAAGCTACAGAGGATGAAATTGACTATGAGTGTTCAAGAACCAAGTATCCCACTTCGTGTCCTTGTTTTACTAAAGATAACAGGATCAAAACTTCCACAAGTTGCATTCTCAGGTCCCCTTTAGAGAGATTATCTTATTTTGCATACATGTACATATATCTCAGCACTATAAGATGTTTTTCCCTGGTACACTTCTAGGTTTGACTTTAACAATAGATAAGTATGAACAGTACAACTCTAATAGTAATGATTTTTAATTCAGGAAAATATCTAAAACTGTATCAGAAATTAGCATCTTATTTTTCTAAGTGCTGTGTAAAAGCTGTAAGAGCAGTTTCAGTGCAGAAGTTTATAAATTAAATCACTTCATGCACATCTGGTATTCAGAGCTTAAGGGAATCAGAAATGATTTGTAGGATCAAACAGGCAGAGACTCTGTTGGTAAACAAAATTTTTTCTGGAACATATAAAAACAAACCCAAATGAACTATTTTATCTTCTTTCCACTTAGTTTTCATTTGTCCACCGTGAACTCTGCAATCCAGGTAGATTGTTCTTCCTCTTGTTTGCTGAGCTGGCCACAGCTTTCAGGAAGGAAACTTTCTCAACTACATATCAATCCTAGTTAGACTCTGGGAAAAAATTCACTGGAGAACATGTAGCATGCAAGGTCATCCAGCAACTTGTCATAATTTGAAAACTTCATGAACTCCTAACTTAGTACCTTTTATTGACAATGTTTGCAACCACACATTTCAAATAAAACATCATTGGCCAAACCAAGATTGGTTTTCACGGGTGATGTAAATATAGATAACAAGGTGACTCATGGAATTGTGTAGGTTTGAAAAGACATCTGGTACAACCATTAACATGACACTTCCAAATGTAGCCGTGTCCCTAAGTGCAACATCTTCTAAACATCTTTGAAATATCTTCAGGGATGGTGAATCCACCACTTCCCCAGCCAGCCTGCCCTGATGCCTGCCAACCCTTGCTGTGAAGAAATTTTTCATAATATCCAGATTAAACCTCCTCTGGTGCAATTTGAAGCCTTTTCCTCTTGTAAAGTGAGAGAAGAGCCCAAACCCCACTGGGATACCTTTTTTCAGATAGTTGCAGAGAGCAATAAGGTCCTCCCTGATCTTCTTTTTCTCCAGGCTAAACAACCCTTAGCTGCTCCTCATCAGACTTGTGCCAGGGTTGGGCCTAAAGAGCATCCTGCAGGAGGAGCCTTCTTGAAGTAAGCTGGAATAATACTGGCTTGACAGTGACTTTATGTCGAAAATGCATTTCTTTACCTTCACCATAATCACTGCTGAATGCAGAGAGCATCCATCTCAGCTCCCTTTGCTGGTTCCCCACCCCACTTGGAAGAGCAGTCATGCTGAAGCTGTGTCCTCTGCCTAGTAGTTTACTTACTTATGTGCAGGCCTGTAATCTTCCCTGTACCAGCCACTTTTATGTGGCCAACTTTCACCATGTACCAAAAGTTTCTACAAGCAAGATTCATGTAACTTGCTAATGCACTGCAAGTTTTTCCTGTTAATAACAGATGGCAAGGATTGTCATCTTACTGACATTAATATGTTCCCCATTCCCACTGAGCTACCCAATGATTCCCTGTTAGCTGGTAGGAATCAGCCAGTTGGAGTAGAATCAACCTCCACAATTCCATGGGGCAATTCCTCCTTGAACTTGTTTTTCTTCTCTGACTCATTATTATTTTTAGTGCTTGGGATTTATATATTTTTTAAACTCTTTCTTTGAATTCTCAAGTTAATATCCATTTCAACATTCTTTGTGTGTTTTTTCTTTTCTTATATTGCATAGTTTTACCTTATATTCTGTCTTACAGCTTAGGCAGCAGATTTCTTTGTAAAATCAAGCCAATGTGGCACAGCTGTGACTCACAAGACTGAATTTTCAGTCACAGAGAGGTAAACCTCCAGGCTGTGGGTTAGCTGGCTGTTCAGAATCCCTGTGTAGTAGTTTCTCTGGTATAGTCTTGCCATTTGAAGAGGGTATCATGCAGAGGAATATTTTAAAAATATACAGGTTACTATCAGAATTGCAGTTTGTGTGTGGAGAAGCATTTTGAGAGAAAGCAGCATTGCAAAATGCTTTTGCATCCCTGATGTTAGGAACATGTTACTGTACTTGTAGGTGGCTAATCATAATGGCATGGGGCCCAAAATACAGAGAAGCATGTAAGGCTCTTGAGGGACTACTCACAGGTTGCTAATCTGCCTTGAGATTTCCTTGATCTCCCTAAACCCCTCTCCCCTTTGCTCGTTTGTTTTAAGCAGGTGGCTGGCTCATATTCCTAGGTCTGCTGAAGCTGCCATTGCAGCTCTCTGGGCAGGTTTGCCCTAAAACTAACAATTCCTCAACTGCTGAAATGGACGAAGAATGTTGGAGCTTCCAATTCATCTTGTACTTTTCATTGCCTTTCATAGTCATGACTACAGGATGGAAAGGGACACCCTGCTGAGAAACACTCTGCTGTCAGAGCAATTTGCATTTTGCCTCCCTTTGTCTTGGCACTGGCTGTTCAAAAGATCTGGTAACAGCACATGTTCTCTCCAGGAGCTTTGTATGAGCACCTGAACAGATGTCCCTGAAGAGGATGATGTCGAAGACACTGTGAGCTTTTGCACTTCTTTAGTCAAGTTATCAGGATAGAAATACCATGGGGGTTCTCTGGAGTCTAATCAGCCAAACAGAGGCAAAAAGACCATTTTTGTTGCTTTCTTTCTTTTTTGCATTCATGGAGTCCCAGAGCCCAGCTTACACTGGCATATACTGAGAACTGATGGCTTTGGAGCAGTTTTAAATACCTATTTTTGAGTGAGTACTCTGGCCTCTGCCAGTCCTACAGTGGAACTATTGCCTTCCATGTGAAGTGGAAGCAAAGGTCTAGAAACTCTAGAGACTCTCCAGAAACTCTACCTACACATCTGCAGATGTCTCCTCCTTCTCAGCCTTCCTCATACATTTTACTTGCTGCAAGAAGTCGTCTTGAAATTCTGGGTTATAATGTAGTTGCAGAATGACCAGAGCTGTCTAGACTTTTCCAGGAGATAGAGTTTAATTTTTCTTCTATTATTTGCCTTTTGTGTGGCTGCTAGATGACTAAACAGTGTCAGATTAATGGAGGTAGTATTCCCCAGAGTAAGCAGATGGGCAGTGTATTCTTTGCACACACCTGGTGTGAAAGGAGAGAATTACTCCCATAAGAGATATAATTGTAGCATTTATTTTTGTCTACTATGTGTGTGTGTTGCATGATTTCCATCCCAATTTTTTCTCTAAAAATGAATCTGGGCTCTTATAATCTCTATTCTTGCAAACAGAACTACTTGAAAAGTGAAAATAATTTCTATATGCCGCAAAATTTCAAGCTCTCAGGAGGTTTCACCCTGTTAGATTCAGAAGACGCTGACTTAGAACTGTTTATAAAATATTTTGCTTAAATTAATATATTTTGTACTGATTGAAAAAATATGGGGTTTATTTTTGATTTTTTAAATATCTGACCAGAGCTGATTCATTAATATTATGAGCAGGGAAAACTTTCCCATCATCTTTTTAGATTGTCCAAAAAAATGAGTCTACATATATTGTTGTCACTAAATGAGTCTTAATTGTGAGATGACAGAGCTGGATTTTTTTATATTTATTTAGAATTCAGTAACTCACTACCTTTATAAGGAATTAGAGTTGTAAAGATTGTCTGAAAAACAGCTCTGCCTTTCTCTTTAGAACAGGCTGTCTATTGATTTAATGATTTATTATTTGATTGGTTTGATTTTTTCTTAGAGAGTCTGAGTATTCTTCAACTCTGTTCAGTATCAGCTCTCCAGGAATACAACAAAGAAAAGAGGAGTATCTGGATGGATACATTTGCAAAGCTGCCATCACTTCACTCTAATGAAGCTAGCTGAGCACTAATAGAGGGTCAGTAATTTCCCGAAGTGAGGAATAAAATATTTCCTAATCTGTGGCTTTCACAGTCTGTGATACATATACATAATATGCTGAATGTCACAGGTGTGCTCTGACCCTTCCTGGGAGTTTGCTGTACATTTTTCCCCTTTTTTGTGTGTAATGGCACAATTCCACATTACTGTTCTGTCCTCTTTAGGATGGTGGCATCCATTTCGCAGTCTGACAGATGTTACTCCTCATCTCCAAGTCTCAAAGTTCCTCTCCTTAAGGGAGAGCTTTACTTCTTTCTCTCTTACATTAATATTGGGAACACTGTGGTTTTATTGGTTCTTCTGTTCTCTAGTGTTCATTTTTTATTTAGGCTATTCCATATGAAGTCCGAAGATAAGTCTAGAAACTGTATGACTTTCATAGTTTCACCAAATTTCAACAGCTCATAGCCATTTAACTTATTTATAACTGTCTGGTAGACTGTTTTATGTAACTTTTCCTTCAGGCTTTCACAGTTCCCCAGACAAATACTGCTGTTTATTGAAATGACCAGCAGAAGCAAAGGGCAGCTTTAAAGATATATTCATTTATTTATTACTTTTTTTTTCCTATGAACTGGGTGTTCTTTCCAAATTGTTACTCATGTAAAAACCACGATACAGCTCCTGAGAGAACTTTTTGAAGGTCAGCTGGGAAAATATGAAGAATTAATAAGAAAGTTTCACTTTTTGGTCATTTTTAGCAAATCAGCCTCTAGAAAAGGTGAGGTTGTCGTCATATGCTCAACCATGCAAGTAGCATTTTAAAGAAACTTTACTTTCCCTTATGAAGAGAAATTCTTCAGGAGCCACCAAAAGCTGTTTTTACTGGTATGTTCATGACAATTCTTTCCTGTATTGCACTGCACGATAATCCATGAAAGATGACTGCCAGAAAACATGGTCATTTATCTTGGTTGAGACTGGGGAAGGTCATTGACTTACGAATCAGTTTAAAGTTTTAGGTATGGTTAGGGCCAAACTAGAAAAACAGTTTGGCCCATGGAATGAAATCTCACTGAGAAAGTCCACAGAAATAGCTCCATGATTATCAGAGATACAAGGGGACACAGCAACGTAACTTGTTGAAATCTTTGTTATCTGTGCAATGTTATATGAAAAAGACAAAGAGGAATCTTAATGTTTATACGCACAAACTGAAAATATAAAACCAGCCCTCTGGCACCACTTAGGTTTAGTGAGATAATGTCTGGACTGAAATGTTAGTATAGAGTCTGATCAGCAAAGATATCAAGGAGAAAATATTGTATATAGAGCAATCCAGAAATATGAGATGGGAAGCACAATGAGATTTGCTTAGAAGGAAACAGGGACATTGTAGGAGAACTCTATCCTAGAACCTTACCATAGCAGGTAGATAATTATTTTCTTTGACCATAGGATAAATATTTTGGTAACAGCAACATTCATTCCTTGATTACTGTTTGGAGAAACATTAAGCAAATCACATTTTTTTTAAAAAAAAGAGAAACTTCCAACATTTCTGTAAAATGTAGAAGTAATAAAAGAAAGACAAAGGATTGGTAACACAGATCATTTATTTTACATTTGATTCTAATTTGATTTTGACTGAGTCCAAAGACTGATTGAAAAGTTGAGATGGAGAGAAGATAATTTATGCAAAAGCAATCACAAAATTTTATCATTCATGTTTCTAAAGAGACAGAACAACAGAATAATGGCTACGAACTTTGAAAAGCCCAACAAAACAAAACAGACCTCAGACTCGGCTTCTGTGGGTCAGCCCTGACATTAGAGCATTTTCATAAGACACGGACAGTTGTCAGCTTCTAAAAGAGAGAATGTTAAAAAAAATCTTCCGAATGATGTCTTAAACAGAAAGGTGCAAAGCCCTTGAACTGCCACCTCAAGAAGACTTTGTGCTGAATATCACTGAAAGGGCTGATCAGATATTCTTTCACAGTGCCTCTACCACTGCCTGCTATGAGATGGATCTTTCCTCTGCCTCAGCATGACAATTCTTCTGTTGTCTGGATAGTGATTGACCTACCTCAAAGGGAAGAATTATGTAGACAATAATCTGGCTGCCTCTTCCAAGTACATAATCTAGATATTGTAACATTAAAAAAGGGCACATGGCCAGCACAGAATGATTCAAATCAACTTTTTTTTCCCCACTTTGTCACTGGTCCTTGAGTTCTATGATAATGCAAATGCCACTTGTTTTATCTTCACCCTGAATTTACCATGCAAGCCATTAGGTCAGAGTGAAAGTACAGTAATGTCTATAAAGTCCCTTTCTGGGACTTGATATGGCAGGACTGGTTAAACTCATTTTAATCTTTCCATGCTAAGAAAACAAACCCACTAAGAAATCCCCTAGAATAATTTTATTTATCATTGTAATATTCTTTCTAGTGTTAATTTTAGTGCTTCATTTTTTTACAAAATAATTTTCCTTTATTTTACTTACATCCAAATATTTCTATACTTTATTTGTCTTTAATTCTTATTGTCAATAAGAATAATTGAATCAGTCAATATGAATAATTGAATCCTGTCCTCTTCATATTACTACAATTACTTGCATAAAGCTATTTTGTCTTCTCTTGATTTGTTTCTCTCATATAAACCTGTCTGGTTCTCTCTCCTTTTTTTTTGAACCTCTCCCCCCACTTTAGCTCTTTATATTTTCCATTACATTTATTACCACGCAACTATGCTCTGAATTGTGTGTTCGTACCACTTTGCGTGAACTGCAGAGGAGAAAAGGACTGCTTAAATCCACCCTAACACCTCAAGATCATAAACATAGCTTTGATTGTTTTAGCAATTCTCCAGAGATTAGTTTTGGGGTTTTTTAGAAACTATTTCAAAAATTAATGCTACTTCCTTTCTCCCAAGAGGGTGGCTCTGTTGGCCTCCTGCTCCATGGTTCAGTCTTGTGAATTCCCTTTTCAAGTTGTACAGTTCAGCAGGTCAGTACATCTTGATTGGCTGGTCAAAGTTTAAAAGCCTTATTTATGAGAATAAAAAATTGCAGAGGAACCAGAGGTACAGAATTATATACTGAGGACAAAATCTACCCATGCCCTATTGTACCAAAACCATTCAATCTCATAGGTGTCGTACGTGATAGAAAATTACAATGGCCATTGCTAGGGGAAGGCAATCTTCAGCATTCAATGCCAAATCACAAGATAGTTTTAAAAATGAACTGTTGGAACAATGTCATTTTTATAGCAAGGTTTTTCTGACTGTGGTTCTCACATAACATCTGGTTTGAGGAAACATCAATATTCCTTGAGTAAAGAAAAAAACACTCCACCAGTTCTCTAACACTTCTCATTAACCATTTTCACAAACCTTGCAAACTATCAACTTATAATATGGACATGGAAGAAAACAGAACATTTATTTATAAACCATTCATACTCAGAAGAAAATAAAATTCACACAGTACTGGTAAAAGTGTGAGGAGGTAACACCTGTGGACTCAGCATGTAATCGTCAGACGCTCTTTATTAACAGTGAGGGCTGCTAGGAAAGATACTGTGACTAGATTTTGTGAATCAGCACTTCAAAGCATAACGTTGTTTGATGTGTGTTATGATGTCTTGATGAACAGCTCAAGCAGTTCTGGTATCATCTTCTTATCAAAGATTTATTTAACCCTCTATATGGCTCAGGCTTCAAGCAGGAGTCAAGGCAGCTGATAATCTGAGGTCTCCTCAGCCCATGTGGTGCCAGCCCTTCCACCAGTAGTGAAGCAGGAGGTTTTGTGGCAGGCATAAGAAGTAAGCTTCTCCATGAGACATAAATAAGTCTGGGTTTCTTAACAGTGGGTAGGCAAAGGGCAAATGATGTTTATTTGAACATGTCAGTAAAATCGTGTCAGTAGGGAAAAGAACAAACCAGATGGTGCCCAAGTGGAGGAGAGTCATGGCCACCAGCTTGCTCGGCAAGCAGCCAGAGTGGGAGCCCCTGAGCGAGCAGCCATTTCTGCATATTACCCACATGTAAGCACAGCAGGCAAGACATTTGTTCTGTACCTGGCTTTTACACTGGAAAACCTATCCAATAATCCTATTACAGCATTTCTGTTAAATTGGGCAGCCTAAATGCCAGTCAGTGGGTTGTGCAAATACTCTTTTGTACTTTCATGTTTTTTATTTTAATATTCAGATGCAGATTTTCATGAATTCCCATGGTAAATATGAATGCATTAAATCTGAACAGGTTTTTATTATTATTATTATTTTACTGGAAATTTTTCCTGTCTCTGAAAACTTACTCTAAATGCACCAAAGACTCTGAAAAACAGTAACAAAAAGAACCAACTAGCAACTAAAAAAAACCTTACCAAATTTTGATAATCAAGGGGTAATTATATTTATTTATTTTTATAGTTTTTTTAGCTAATTGTTAATTTTAAAAATTATTATTATTCACAGGTAAATTTAACTGAAATGTTGAAATATGGATAGAGTAGAAGATGAGCTGTTAGGGCAAAGAAGAAATTAAATGCTAATATAAAATATTCTTTATTTTTTTCCTAATCTTTTTCATCTTCTGGATCAGGGTGGGGAAAGGAATTTCAGACTAAAACTTAACATTAGGGACTCCTAGCAAAGGTGTAAAATTACTGCCAGTTTGACAGGTTATCAATATTAGAAGTTCATGTCATTGACAAGTTTCTTTTCCCTGACATATAATTGCAATAGACAAAGTCCACTCTACCCTTGTTAAGTTGAAGCAGCACAGGCTGCAGTCTGTGCTGCTTTTCACTCTGGAGCTACCTATTTAATCATAGAAGAATCTCTTTTTCCTGAAGGCTCATCAGGCTAATAGGATGCAAGGGAGAGAACAGCAATTGTGCACAAAAATGGACCACTTGTACCTCCTACCAGTAGGGTGAATTAGAAAGGAAAAGCGCTATAAAATTACTGTAGTTAATTATAGCTGCTATGTACTACTTGATTGAATTAACAACAACCAAGATCAGCTTTCTGGAAGACTGTTAGAGCAGTTAAAACCCAGTTTTTTTCTTCAATTTCTTCATTATCAAAGATGTCCTTTAACAAATCAAGTCTCAACCCATCACTACTCTACACACAGGGCAGCTTTTGATCCACGTGCTCACACTACACAGCTTTACATGTATGTTGGAGGCTACTTTTGAGGTGTGAGAAAGAAAGGAGAGGGGAGCTTCTCCTGTTTCACTGGTAGGTGGTGGGTTTTTAGTTCCTGAGCTTAACCTTTACTTTTGTGTCTTGAAAATGTGTGGAGCTAAGAGCTAAAGCCCATTGCAAAGCCATTATCCTTGATGTTCCCATTTCCTGCAGTTCCTTTCAAGGGAATGACATTGTACAGAGCTATGAATCAAGTATCACTTACCTTGAAGCCAGACATTCGTCTATTTAGATGAGTTACAAATCAACATTTGAGAAAACTGGGCTAGCTGCAAATGGTAATAAAAACTAAACTCTGTTTTCAAAACATTCAAAACTAGCTGCAGTTAAGCAAGCTGATGAACTGATGACCCATCACTGAAATGTCAGGGATCAGCAATTGGGAAAAGTTTCTCACACTCTTTGATGGAGTTCAGTCTTGAAGTGCATGAAGGGTAGAATGGTCTTATTTTAGTTGATATGTGTGCACAGCAAGTGTTTCTGCACCTCAGGGATTCTAAGCAATTTTTTTTTTATACCCTGCTGAAATTTATTCTAACAAAATTGTCCTGTCTCTTCTGGCTGCTTTACTGTTCTTCTTCCAGGGAGCTGTGGTACCTGCACAAAACATTAGGTTACACATTAGGATTGCTCTCCTCTGGAATAGATGTATTTAAACAAAAGTAACTCAAGACCTTCAATATCAGTGACATTCCCATTTCAGGGTCTCATGATAAATACTAACAGGAGGAAATTTTAATTACCTAAATATCCTCGAAAAAGACTCTGCGATTGCAAGAGCCACCAAACTTTGATTACTTACAATTTATCATTGGCATTGTAACTACTGACAATACCTAGAACACTTTCAATGCAAAATATCAATGCAAGGTTTTGAAAAGAGATATGAAATTGTCAAAGATGCATACAGACATCTTCAAGAGAGAAAGCAAGAGGAGAAAATAATGAGGATTTTTTAGGAATACAGTGTAATTTTGTAAGAAAATCATAAAAATAGAAAAGTTGAACTGGTTTATTAATATTTTTTTAAATGTACTTAAGGGAGGCAGAACAGTAGATTCTGAAAAAAAAAACCCAATAAAAATTAGGAAATTGAGGAAAATATAATTAACATTACAAGCATAATGTAGAGTAACTGAAATGCATAGAGTAATGCACACTGTGATGCCACTGTTTTTTTTTCCAATGCTCTGTTGGTACTCCTGCTATATTATCAAAATATGATTCAGGTAAAATTATTAAATATTTTAAGGTCTAAGATAGGGGAAGTTGCACGTCCTGCTTAAAAGCATTCCCCTTTTAAATATTATATGATATCTGGAAGTTATGAAGGTGAGCTTATCATTAGGTATTAACCAAATCCCTGTAGTAATAATAACAATATCTTGACTTTCTGTAAAATCATTTGTCCATGGATCACAGATGCAATCCTCAAACTAGAGGAGCTCTTGTCATGGTGTGCACTTGAGGTTCATGTGAAATGTCTGTATGTTCACTTGAACTTGGTGCTTGAATAACTGCAAGTCACAGAATGACCCAGTTTAAGTAAGACATCCAAAATGCTTTTTTAGGTATCTGAAGTTTGCAAAGTTTCAAGAGAAGCAAAAGTAATAATTTACTTGCTTGAAGATATTTATATTTTAAAGCAGAATCATGACTGGAAATAAAATATAGATGTTTTTGACAGATTTCAGATTTAGATGATGCCTTTTTTCAAGTATTGATGAAGACATTCAACAAGAGGTCATAAATTATGGGGGTTTTTAAAAGGTAGTAAATCAACCATCTTTTTTTAATGTGTTTGTGGAAGGATGAAACAAGGTAGCCAGTTGCACAGTTTCTGCAATGGTGAAAGGAGGATTCACTTGTAAGGACAAGGACAGTAGGAATATAATGAAAATATCTACTTAACTAGATAATAACCTTGCATGTTCTGTGTGTGGGGGTTGGGTTTTTTTATTTTTCTTTTTTTTTTGCCCTTCCTTTTAATTCTTCCTTGTGGATTAGCTCCTGCTGGAAAACAATACCTGGCTAAGGACAGCAGGCCACCTTGCTTAATCCTCACTTTGTTCCCATACAAGTCAAAAGAAGAGAGATTTGATTAATACTGTCTAGTTCTTAGATTAAGTTAAAGACATTCTCCATTGTAAGAGTTGTGAGAAGCTACCAGGAATCTTTCTTTTTAACCAAGAAATTCTTTAAAAGATAATTTCTACAATTTATTTTATTTTATTTTATTTTATTTTATTTTATTTTATTTTATTTTATTTTATTTTATTTTATTTTATTTTATTTTATTTTATTTTATTTTATTTTATTTTATTTTATTTTACTTAGTTCCTTCTGAAACTTCTTATTCTCTATGGTTTCACATAAAATTTGTTCGTTATTGTGGAATTAGAATACTGTATCACTTTGCTGACTTTGCTGTGCCTGCAAGATAGTTAAAATACTAATTAAAAGTAATTTAAGGAAAATATGTCTCAAGTAACGTGACAGAGGACTAGGGTAGAACAGCAAGGAGGAGCTGTTAATACAGATAAGTGAGTAGTGCTACAGTTTAGAAAGTGTATTCTTTACAGTTTTACATGGTAATTTTCTGTAACTAATAGATTCTAATCTCTAGAAGTTGCCAAACCACTATGACTATACATGTATTTCCCAATGGCATAATATATCTGTACAACAACATTCAATTCCTTTAGAGCAAAGGTCATTAATGTTTACACTCTGCTCAATATTGCCCCCAAAATTTCCAGACATACACATAAATCAAACAGATGTGTTGGCATCTGCTTCAGAGCTGGGGATGCACAATTAGTTGCTCTGGCATCCTCTCTATGTCTGCATATGTGTGCACACCTCATTTTAGTATCATGAAAAGGGAAACACAACTATTGATGTTTGGTCTTGTAGCCTGTTCCTTATTACTTATTCTTATTGGTCGTGGTCTGTTCAACACTGCACCCCTGAGCTTTTATTATAACTTGAATTCCAAACCACTCTTTTTGAGCTCAGGGAACACACAAATATAACATAATACCATTACTCCTTTATTGTCTACATAAATAATGGATTTCTCTTGAAAGGCTTGAAAAAATTTGGAGGAATGCTCTTCCTCCTTTTAATGCATCAAAGCCAAATGATGCTACAACTCTTTTAAACTACTAAAGTGAATGCAACTGTATTTTCCAAGGGACATTTGCATACCTAGAGTAAAGAAATAAGTGGGCTGTGTGGGAAACTTTGATACTTGCAACATTTTAAAAAACATTACAATTACAGATGCTAAAACTGGTGTTCCACCTTACAAATGCTTTGTCAAAAAATATGTTTCTGAAAACTGCTATATAGCACAAGGAACTGATGTAAGAAGGAAACCAGATAACTGGTTCTATAATGTAACTTCTTTTCACAAACAGAAAAACATATATTCTTAAGTGAAAATGAATGTTCTGTTGGCCAAGACTACATCAACTGTCTGCAATAATGTTGGAAAAACTTATTCCAATAATGCAGGAAAAATTTGCTAAGTAAAAAACCCTACATCTTTAGAAAAACTTTCAAAAATATCACCATGTAAAAATTATCTTTACACTCTGCTACATAACTTTCTAAATCAAGAGATTCAGGTGTGATTTGTGTCTTGTTCTGACAATTTATTATCACCACTGACAAGCAAGTGTTGCTGTGGTGTTTGACAACTGGGAATAAGGGGAAAATACTGTCTAGGAGTTCAGAAAAAAGTTAATTGTAAGCAAAACCCCATATATGCTACCTCAATTTTTTCTTTTTGAGATGTGTCTCTTTGCACTAAAAACTCATTTGCAAAATGACTCCTGGAAGAAAGTCTCTCTAGTGTAAATAGCATGCAGTAATGCTACTGCTTCTTTCTAGAGAAAGCATTCATGTCTTCATTATGCAATGTATGCATTTTAACTATCATAGGTCCAGTGAGAAAATGGAAATTTTCTAGAAATTATTCAAGTTTCCTAATTAATGTATCTTCTTGCATTAGACTATATGTTTTTGTATAAATATACAGATATGTCATTTAACATAGATTATAGTAATATATATAACTCAAAGCAGTAGCATGTTTAAACACAGAGGTCCAATTCTATTGATAAATACTTAAAAATATAATTTTATATGTATCTATAAATAGGGAATAACTTCAAAACGACAATCTTTTCTAAAGCTGTATTAGCTGAAGGAACTGAAGAGAATTAATTTTGTTGGGCCTTGCATATGTGAAGCACTATATATCTGACTGAAGTTGTTTTAGGTCCAGCTGGAAATTAAACACCACACAGTTTAATTCTCCCCTTCTCTTCCCTCCAATGTGGGTGGAACGTGGAGGAGAATTCAGGTAACAGTGTTGTCTGTTGAGATAAAAACATTTTAATTAAAATAAAGTAAAATACAAATACCAGTGGTAAATAATAATAGTAATAGTAATAGTAATAGTAATAGTAATAGTAATAGTAATAGTAATAGTAATAGTAATAGTAATGTTAATAATAATGGTGATGTACAATGCAATTGGTCACCACATGCTGACAGATGCCAGCCCCTCCTTCCTGCACCCAGACTGGCTCCCTTCTGGGTAATTCCCCCCAGTTTTTATACTGGACAAGTGGAATATCCCTTTAATCAGTTCATGTAAACTGTCCCAGCTAAATTTCCATCCAGTCAGGTTTTTTTGGTTTTTTTTTGTGTTCCTCCTCAGGGGCAGAGCATGAGACAAGAAGAAAATTTCCTTAGTAAAAACATGACTTAGCAAGAAACCAAAATATCAGTGGGTTAGCAACACCATTCTCATCCTGAATCCAAGCCACAGTAATGTAACAGCTACTGAGAAGAAATTAACTCTGCTTTAGCCCTGATTCAGGCATTTTGTGTGACTCAATTTATGCAATTTCCATGTGTTCAATTGTCAGGATATTTAGTATTAAAGACCCAGCTCCTGCAATCCCTTCCTCATATTCAAGTCTTAAAGGAATATTTTAATCTCTCTGGCTTTTGCAGAAATATTGAAAATATGAACATTAAAAAATTAAGTGGCAATTACAAAAGAGACTGATCTTTGCTAAAAAAAAGTTTAATTTTCAGGAGACTAGTCACAATATTCACAGGCAATGCATTTCTTGGTAGTGCTGTGCAGGTGAGATAAAAGCCCTTGATATCTGTGGAAGCAAATGGGACTTTTTTTCCTATGTGATAGATGATATTTTAGGGATGTTTTTCATGTTCCAACTTCAGGTGCTTCAGTAGGAGCATTTTAAAGAGTATTCAAGTAGACCAAATTATCCATATCCTATTTAAAGTTAAATTAGTATTGTACAAAAGGTGCTCAGTTTTAAAATCTGATGTTCAAGGAGAAGTGGTCATTAAAATAAAGTTTGTGTGCACTTTTCATAACACTCACAGTGTTCCTTCATAAAAGAACTTATGCTTTCTTTTTGGAGGAAAATTATCAAAAATGCTTACAAAATGCAGGTTAGAGCTTTGGAGCTTTGTATTTTATATATATGTATATATATATATATATATATATATATAAACATGGTAATTTACATCATAAAAATAAAACTACAAATAACTTGGTATTGTGTACTGAGGAAACTGCTTCTCTATGCATGTACTATGCCTTTTGAGAATTTAAACATTAATGATTAATTCAATACAAACCAGAGCAACTTGACATTTAAAACAATTCTCAATTGTCATTGTCACTCCTATGGATGGGGTTTAAAAAGAAACAAATTACTAGCTAGTTAGAAAAATAAATGGAAGTGTTTAATATGTCTTCTAAAAGTCCTTCTAATTGCTTTTGAGAATTTCCCTGTGTAGTTGAATACAACTTGAGGAAATCATCACAATATTCCACAACGGCTTTCAATTCCCACCCTGCTACAGTGTTTGTAAAAAAAAAAACCTGCAAATAATAATGTCTGTCAGTTTAATAAAGTGAATTATTTAAGACTTTCAAAATTGTGCTTTTCATCTATTTCTATATTAAAAAGTCAGATCAATAAGGGACAATTTTTTAAGAACTCACTTGGCTCCATTGGCTGCACATGGGATGATGGTCTTACAGTTGTCTCAGGAGTGCTCTTTCATCAGACAGTTAAAATTACTTGAGGTAGACTGAAATCAAACATCAATCATTTTCCTAGGGAAAGTAAGTGATAAGAAGAACGAGATAATATTTTAATAGTTTCCCAATATTAAGATGCAGATTTCAGAGCAATTGACATGAGCAATTGCTGTCAAGTTCTTTGAAGATCTTGGGACCATTTAAGAAAAATAGACCTAAATTAAATCCTTAACTTCAAGTTAGACAGATTTTCAAACCCCCCAAAATGGGAAAAGCAGTGGGAGCTGTCGTTAGCTGTGTCGCATAGATGCTGAAACAAGAAGAGTGATATGTGATATGCAAAATAGTTTCTGAAATATAACATGAAAATTTTATTTTCCACCAACTTAATTTCATAA
The DNA here is from genome assembly GCF_027579445.1 of Ammospiza nelsoni. Lineage (NCBI taxonomy): Eukaryota > Metazoa > Chordata > Aves > Passeriformes > Passerellidae > Ammospiza > Ammospiza nelsoni. The sequence goes on from NC_080635.1 coordinate 77,652,384, forward strand.
AGATTTCATTGCTGCCTTGTCTGGAGCAGGGAGGTGGAGTCCCAGTTTGTCTAACAGGTAATCATGCAGCAGCATGGGCTGGAGGCTGAACCTGTTGCCAAGCTGCTCTGCAGAGAAGAAAGGACCTGAGAGTCCTGGTGGACAGCAAGCTGTCCATGGGTCAGCAGTGCCCTGGTAGCCAGGAAGGTCAATGGTACCCCAGGGTGCATCGGGAAGCACCAGCAGGTCGAGTTGATCCTGCCCCTCTACTCAGCCCTGATAAGGCCACATCTGGAGTGCTGTGCCCAGTTTTAGGCTCCTCTTTACAAGAGAGACAAGGAGCTATTGGAACAGATCCCATGGAGGGCTGTGGAGATGATTAAGGGACGGAAGCATCCCCCTGATGAGAAAAGGCTGACAGAGTTGTGTCTATTCAGGCTCAAGAAGAGACGTCATCAGTGTAAGAGTGTCATCAGTGTCTATCAGTATCTGAAGGGAGGGTCTCAAGAGGACAGACCAGGCTCTGCTTGGTGGTGCCCAGAAGTAGTTGAGAGGCAACGGGCAGAAATTAATGCACAGGAAGTTCCACCTGAACATGTGGAAGAAAATCATTACAGTGCAGGTGGGCAAACACTGGAACAGATTGCCCAGGGAAGCTGTGGAGCCTCCTTCACTGGAGATAGTCCAGAACAATCTGGACACTGCCCTGTGCCCTGTGCTGTGGGATGGCCTTTCTTGAGCAGGGAGGCTGGACAATACGACCTGCTGTGCTCCCTTCCAACCTGTCTCATTCTCTATTTCTGTGAATTGAACCTGCATGTGAGTTTTTGGCACTGAGAGAACAGAATGGCCGACATATATGTGTGACCACACCAGGGAAGGCCCAGACAAATATATAAAGACCAATGAGAATAGGTGGATATTTGTGGAGACCTCCACAGAAAGATCCTGTCTGCAAATTTCAGTAGTAGAACTGAAGCAGACAGAACCTCTTCCCTGAGACCTCTCTGACATTTCACCTAATTCCATCAACAGTGTACCAAATGCTTTTAAGCAACTCTGATTAGACACTTAAAATTTAGGCATAGCTACTTCCTGAAATCAAGTTTTAACCCTTTCTCACAGAGAAAGCACAGTTGTCATATATTTACCCTTCTCTTTGGGCATTGTAATTTGGGCACCTAAATAGAAAATATGTGAATAAATCATCTGCTCAAAAACTAATTACAATTTGAGTCTCCATTTTTATGCACATGTACAGCTACAAAGACCAAGTCATAATTATTTGAGTCACAGTGCTGTGGACATTTAGGCACATATTTTTGTCTGTCACAATGGATGTCTTGTATTAATTTTATAAATTGTGTGTGAGTATATGTTTGTATGCTTATGTGCTCTGCTTTGAAAAGGCAGACAGGAATTTCTCTTTTCCAGTAAAAACCTAACAGATCTGCCAGTGATTAAGTGACTCTGGAATATGGAAGCATGCAAAAATATGATAGCATGGGTAACATAAAAAGTGACATTATATGAACTAAAACTGAATTTTTGACTTGTATGATTCCTTCTTCAGACATGAAGATAGAAGAGAAATCTTATTTTTTTCATAGCAGATTGTGTTTCATCTTCTGGTTAAGTTAGTGTCAAAGAAGTCCAATAAATTTTATGATGTTCTAATTAGCACTCTCACAAGCTGTTAACATTTGTACTTACAGTCAAGTGGCATTCAGAGAAGTGTGATATTTTTCTGCCTTTGAAAATATTTATGAAATCAATTCTCCTGAAATGGACAGGTCCACTTTAAAAGCCTGTAAATACATCAATGGAAACTGGAACTGATTCTTAGCAAGGCACTTTGGAAGTCTACTGTTGAATGAATTAATGAATAACACTTCCTAAAAATGTAAATCTTCCTGCACACCTACTTCTTATGTAAACTGTTTGTTTATTTGCATTAATGTTTGCAATCTTTCAAATTATAATGTCAATCACATGCTTATGAGTTGCAATGACAATTAAAAATAAATGTAACTTCATTTCCTATGGGTTCATGCCTCTTAGTTGGTTGATCTTAAAGTCCAATGATGATAATATTTTTGAATGTATGTGCCTGTATTTAAAAGCCTTATCACAGAGCATTTTGGAAGACAAGATGAAGAACATATTTTATTTAGAATGCTATATTCTAGAAACAGGATTGAGAGTTATTGGGGGGAAACAAAAATTTTGAAATTTGGTATCTTCTTTACCCAATTTATGGTTTTTAGGGGATGCTCAACAGGTGCTCTAATCATGATTGAAATTGGACAATAGGTTCAAAAGTTGCCAGAGGGATAAACAGACTAACACAAAGAATGTGTGATTACATGCACTGTTATCAGCAAAAACAAATGAAAAAAAAATCACAAACTATTCCCTTCAGTGTTGTTCAATGTGATGTGAGAATAACTGGAAAAGAGATGATCTAATATCAGGAGGGGAACTTAGATTGCTAAAAGAGAACACACACACACTCAAAAATTCTTTAGATTTATTTAAAGAAGGAAAATTTTGGAGGTCAGACCAATGAAATAACGTAGATAAGAATGGCACCTGAACTACGCCACCCTTTTCTTTCCCTTCCAACCTAAGCAGGCTGCTAAAACCCCCTTCTGTTGTAGGTTTCTTGTTTTATCTGAGCCCCTGACAATAGGAGCCTTATAAAACCACTTTTGACAACAGTTGCATCCTACAAGCAGAAGAGATGAGTAATGAGGCAGCCTCTTAATCTACCAGCTTCTGATCTCCTCTCTTCACTCCATACTGCAGTCATTCATTAGGGACCCCGTTGGGCTGCTAGCCACTAAGACCAAAAGCAGCTAATCTGGCCAATCATTGCCTTCAATACTTTCAGCTAAATCCCTGCCTAGGCTCAACTGGGTAGATCTAAGGTTAAGAGAATAGAATTGGGACTGTTCATCCTGGAGAAGACTTTGGGGTGACCTCCTTGCAGCCTTCCAGTATATGAAGGGATCCTACAAGGAAAATGCAATGAGACTTTTTTACAAGAGCATGTAGGGGCAGGACAAGCAGGAATGGCTTTAAACTGACAGAGTGAAGTTTTTTATTAGATGTTAGAAAGAAATTATTTGCTGAAAGGATAGTGAGGCACTGGGACAGATTGAAGAGACAAGCTGTGGATGCCCTATCCCTGGGATTGTTTCAAGGCCAGGCTGGATGTGGCTATGAGCAAACTGGTCTAGTGGAAGGTGCCCCTACCCATGGTAGGGGGATTGGAACAAGATGTTTCTTGGGTTCCCACCCAAGACAGTCTATGATTCTATGATCTGCTTTGAACATAATGGAGATTTAAACACTTGCTACATATGTTGACAGCTACAATGTAGAATTTTATATTTGTTTAACTAATAAATGCCACTCTTAAGGTTTGATTCGGCTCCCTAAATTCAGGTGTGAGTGTAGAAGACAAGAAAATATTCTAATGATATTTGAGTTGTACAAGGCTATCTAGGATATCTCCATTACATTGCATGATGAAGGGTTTTTTTACCCTGGGGAGGAAAGGCAGTCAAAGCAGTTGAAGCCCTTGACATTTCATACTGCAATTCTGTTTCTGTAAAAAATGTCCCACCTCAGGCTTATGTGAGCATCTGCCACTGTGCAAATACAGACATGAGTCTGGACACCTTGCACAGATCTTAAGCCCAGCTTTTGACTCAATTCTCAGAGCTCTCACTGTAACACTCTAAATGTTACCTTACACGGATTGGGCCTGTGATTTTTGAAGGTGACATAGTTTGTTGTGGGCATCCATTAGTCTGGGATGAAGGGATTGAAAACTTGTCTATGAAACATCTTTTCCTTCTCCCTGTAATGTGTGATTAGAACCAAGAATTTCAGATTGTTTCTCTCTCCTGCACACGCCTTCACAAAGGTCATAATTAGTTACTAGGTAAATAGGTAGTTTTGTACAATGAGATTTTTTTGAGACTCTTTTTCCGTAGGTACGTCATCTTGAACCAGAAAGTAAAATTGAGTGCAGAAAAGGCTGGAATTAAATTATTTTGGTACACAGCTGATCAGTTTTCCTCATAGACAATCTCAGTTAGGCTTTTTCCTACTTTGCTTTTATATAGAAAATTATTACCTCATTTTAGATATTGAAATAAAATTGAGGCTCTGGGTCAGATCCATCTTTCCAAATAGATATATCTACAGTTCAGGCATTTTGCATATGAACTAATTTTTTAACGACTATCCTTACAGTCAGTAATAAATGAATGACTGTATGACAGCATGAATAATTTTATTCTAAAACAGAGATTTCATATCAGTCTGATGAGGTGTCTTTCTTATTTACTTGATAATCTCAGTTGCAACCATCAAAAATAGGTGAGATATATCTCAGTGGAAATCCTAGGAGGAAGGTAGATCTTTTCAAGTTCATGAAGGCTAGGACTTAATCCTCTACTCTGTATTCTCAGAAGTTTCCTGAGCCAGAAGGATTGATTTAAGCAATTCAAAGTATCTAAAAATATGTTCACCATGGAACTCATAATTTCTTTTGTGATGAAAGCTGAACATTAGATCCCATTTCCCCCCTCTAGTTATTTGTTTTAGAAGATTGTTTATCAAATACTCTAAGTTGAATTTTCCTTATATTTAACTTTTAAGGAAATCTTGTAGTGTCATGGCGACTGTGAAAATGGAACAATTTGTCACGTGTGGCTCTGGGATTACACTTAGTGGTGACACAGGTGCCCAGCTCTTCAAGGCTGATTGAAAGTACATTGGCATAAAAAATGTCACAGTTCAGCTTCAGAGAACCAGTCATTCATTACATTATAGCTGAAACCTCCAGTGGTGAAATAGTGAGAGAAAATTCTGCAGAAATACAGTGTGCTTCAAGAGAACCATGTGGTTATTTTCAGATTGTGGGTGATGGGTAATCTAGAGGCAGTTGGTGTCCTGGGTACATTCTTAAAGTATACATTGTTTTAGCACACTGATTCTACTGTTTTGTTCTTCAATTGTAGTTTTCAGCAGAGAACTTAGGATTTCCTATTTCCTTGTTGCATGGTCATTCTGACTCAGATGTCACCACATTTTCAGGTAGTAGGGGAAGCCAGCACAACTGCTGCTCCCTCTTTGTCATTCTGGACAGAAAGAAGAGGTTTGGGATTTGTTTATTGTTTCCAAAGTCTCAATGTGTGCAAGAATATATGCCTTACAGTTGCTATTTTAATGTAACAGTGTTTAGTTTCTGATGTAATAGCTTGATAAGATGAACCTCAGGTACTAAGAATGTTAACAACACTTTATTAGGGACCTAGCTATGTTTGCAAATTAAATCGGTTTGGCATTGATTTTAGCCAGCCATAAAGGCTATTTGGAGGGGAGGGTTTTTTCACACTTTTACCAAAAAAAAAAAAACCAAACCAAAAAGAGAAGTCAGTATGAATTTAAACACAATTTTCATCTTGTTAAATATTTGGAAAGATTTTTTTAATTAACAATTATAATAGGAATGTAGATTCTGTGACGGTATTTAAATAAAAATAGGAAAAGATCTGTCACCATGAGACAGGGGAAAAAAACAATGAAGGAAGGATGGCAAAATCAAAACAAGCTGACATCTTTGAGTAACTCCTCCATGTGGACTAGTGACAGGGCAATGAATCAACACATCATTGTCATCTTGGTGGCAGAAGACCTCCCAAAATGAGCAATTGAGAAAAGCAAGCAATACTGACAGAGGTGATGACAATGGAATTCATAGCTTTTGGGCTGAAAGCAACTTAGCTTAAAGGTTTTCAGAGGCCTAAGGGGCACATGGGCACAGAAATAAACTATAAAGCTCTACTGCATCCTACATTTTTTTAATAGAGATGTGTTAATTATATCTTGATAACAGAGAAGTTGTTTTCTCTTTCCTTCTTTCTTTTCTCTTCCTTTTCTCTTTTCCTCTTTTCCCTTTCTTTCCTCTTTCTTTTATCTTTCGTTCTTTTCCCTTTTCCACAGTTTCAACCAAATACTGGAAGTCAGTGCACCCTCCAGTCCACACCTCAGGCCTCTACTTATCAGTGTCAGGAAGGAAAAATTTATTTTATTTTGCTTACTGTAATAGAAGCAACAGACAGCAACACTTACTGATAAAGAATGAAGACAAGAAAACAGGATTAGTTCTGAGATCTGATATCTTTCAGCTCCCCAGGCCTGGCATGAATTCTAAGAGCCATGGCAAGTAATGAGATACCAAAACTTAAAACTGCATTATCCTGATTTATCAGATATTTTCCTCTCAGCTTTTTGGTCTGCTTAAGGACCCCTGAAGGAGAGATTATTCCCATTTACACCAACAGAAAGCTTAGGGTCACAGTTTTGAACCTCTGCATATCAGTTCCTAACTCAGTATCAGACTAAAAACTTTTATTAATTCCTCACACTTTCAGCATATTGGTGGTTTTTTCCTGCTACTACATTGTGAGCAAAAAAAAATCCTTCTAAACCAAGCCATAAGCAATGGCATTTGAGTGAAAGGCTGCATCATGAACCATGCAAAAATCCTATAGAGACTGTTCCACTTGCTGTATGCAACCTGCAAGTGCCCAGATGTTCAGTTAAAACACTCCCCAAATGACAGTAGATTGTGCCTGAGGATGGAAAAGCACATGTTTTTTTATAAATGTACATTAGCAGTGACTTCATCATGGAAGAACCTGAAAGGGACTTTTAACTACCAGCCAAATGACAGCTGCAGACATATAAATAGTTGGAAACCTGGAGGAAAAGAAAAATGCAAATTTACTATTGGTGTAAGTCTTTTGATTGGTCCAAGTCTACAGAAGGCCAGCTATCACTGGCTTCTTCATGTGTGAAATAAATTTGTTTCCAAGTATTTAATACCCTGATCAATGCAATGATTTGATTGAACTCTGCGAAAAAGAAAACAAAGTCTGCTGAAGAAGACATTAGGAATTCACACTTCACCAATTCAAAAAGGAATCCTAATGGAAATTTGGGGATGTTGCACAGAACTGTTGCCTGATTAAAAAACATGCTAGACAGATAATGTTCTCAAAGACAATTTAGAGCATGATAAAAGTTGATAGGATATTCACAGCAAATTGAATCATCTGTAAAGAAATACTGATAAGATTATTATTTTCATTTTACTTTTCATTGTAGATGTTAAATTCTACAAGTGAATGATGTCTGGCCCTCATTTATATGAAGCATTTTTATGAGTTAAATGAAATACCAAATTAACTACTTTTGGAAGCATTTAATGCCTTACAACATAAATAAAAAACTTGAAAAGAACAGAAATAAAACCACTTGAATGACTGCAAAAGTCACATGGTTTATTATTAATAATTTCTAAGGAAATAGCCTAAAAAATTATCTATGACAAAATTTTTCATGTTTATTTACATATCTCTTCTGTTCTATGTTTTGTTGCCAACATTGGATTGCATCTGTGTGTGCAATTACATTTGTTCATACAGCTGGCAGATGGTATGCAACAAGAAACTCATCCCATAATACCAAATGGATGGGAAGAAAACTGATTCTGTGAATTATTATGTATTTATTATGTATTGCATCTTTCTGCCTTTCATTTCCAACTCGATTATGAGACTGCTTCTATGCATAACATTACTGGCAAAGATGAAGAATCTGTGCTTTGTCTTCAAGGGCTTCCTGACCACATTTTTGACGAAACATTTTCTTTGTGGTGAATTTATAGTTTTCTAGGCCAAACTGAAGCTAATTTACATCACAATTTCATTACTGTCAGGTAGTTTTGCAGACTGAGGTTCCTTTAACTGGTACAGCAGAGATGATCTGGGGTCTTTCATTCTATACATCACTTTTAAATAAAAGGCCTTTTTCAACCACTGGACTTCATCCTCTAACTATAAAGATAATTACATTAGGTGCAGAAGCAGACTAGGGGAGATATTATTTCCTAAAAAGTACTCCAATTACTCCCCTAGAAGTGGTGATACATATAAAAAATATTCATTATTGTTTGTCCTTTGCTATGAGGTGCAATCTATCCCTCCCATGAGGTACCAAGAGGCAAAAGGAATTGAATCAACCAGGATATATATATTTGTCAACAAATGGGGAACTGCCTTGGGCAAGAGCATGAAGGAATAAGCAGCAAAAGCCAAAATGGGATCTAGAAGTGTTCAGTAGATTTAGAATTAGAAATAATAAGCAAAAAAAGAGGGCACGATAACAGACGGATCTTTCTGGAAATGGAACCCTGTGAGATAAAAACAGAGTGAGCATGTGAAAAGAAAAGAGACACATCAGCTTCTAGTTCTGTTGCACGGCATACACAGGACTTTGCAGCAATAAACTTCGCAAACTTGTCTTCTGTGACACTTGCTTATAGGAGTTCTAATTTTATTCTTACTCAGATTATTTTCAGGCAGGTATCTTCTGTGCACTTCTTTTCCTCCTTGAATATTATTTGAAAGATTCTTTTCTCAGGAATATTATTTGAAAGATTCAGTAAGTCAACATGTATCTATTTTTCTATATTCATTGTTGAGTACAAGACACATGTCTCTCTTCATTTAGCCAGATGGATCCAAATCTTACTATCATATGATGGTAAACTACAAGCACCTAAAAAGTGAAATGTGAGTTCTTTGCTGCATGGGATGGGTATTTTGGCAACAGCCACTGAAGTTTTCTTAGCCTTAGTCTTCACTGCTTCCCTCTCCCAGGCCTCTGTGCTCTAAGACAGGGTTCAAGGAGTTCTCATGGTTCTAGAAGTGTCATTAAGCCTGACTGATTTGTATAGCTTTAGAATTAAGCTACCATTAAAGCTGCCTAAAACTCTTCCCCTGTGCAGTTCCAGCAAAGGAGATTAAACTCTGTGTTGGTTCTGCAATGAGCACCATGGCAATGCAAATTCACTTAAGCTGCTCTCCACAAACCATGTACTCCATGGGAACCATGAAATATCAATGTGACATATATTAGGAAAAAAAAATGTTTTTAAAACTTCTGAACTGGCAAAGATGTGTAAATCTCCCTCTTGTTGGAAAATATTAACTTTAAATACTTTGTTATGAGCTCAAGGCTCATAGATTACAAGCAGAATTTTACACAGCCATACTGAAATTAGTCGCAAACATGACTTTCATTAATATTTTTTCTCCAGTTAATTATTTACTGAAATAGTATGAAATTGTAAAAGCTTGAGACAAGGCCAATCTAATTTCTTAGTGATGTAGAAAATAGTCATTTCTCATAAGGTTTCCTGGGTTTGAGATCTCAGAGTCTGATCATTTAGCTAATTATGCCATTACTTTACATGCAACAGTTCCTTGTCAAGGCCTGTCTGATGTTAGATTTTTTCATTGATATTCATGTATAGCATTTAACCCTAGTGAAGCACTATCCAATTTCGGTATTGTGACAAGGAAAAAAATACATTTTTGTGTGAACTAATTTGCATACTATGAGCTCACTTTTTCTTCTGTGTCGATGTATACTACAACAGGTTATTTACAGTATTAAGTATCTCTGAAAGCACTCAGCTGTGATCTTTGTTTGCATGCCTGCTAAGAGGAATTGAAGAACTATTTTATTCTTGTTATGTTCATAAAAGAGATTTTTGAGATAAGAGCTTATTAATATATTTACTACTGTTACAGCATTAAAATGTGAAATTTAGTTTGGGATATCCTATTAAGACACATCATATTAAGAAACCTTCTCTGTAATAGCTGCCAGTGCACATTCTTAATTCTTTCATTAAATATGGGGGGATGAGAGGGGTGAAGAAACAATTTACTTAAGTATTTGTAATTTAAGGAAAACCTTTTTTATTTTTTTTGTCGAGGGCGGGGGATTAACTGTATTAAATACTCGCTTTCCTTTTAGCAGGAAAAAAGTGATTCTTTTGTCTGGTAGTTTTGATTTCATATTGACTCTCTTTTATTGGGATGAAGACAGACTCAATTTTGCTCTGCTGTTGAATCTCCCTTTAAAAGAAATTAGGACAATTTTCAATAAAATTTTTGTAAGAATAATGTAAGAGGCAGAAAATGGAAATGTTTATTTTTTATTTGAACCTTACTGATGGATATTACTGACACAGCATAAGGTCTTAGCAGCCAGTCTAAAGATGAAAAAAACTTATTCCAGTGTCAATCTATTTAAATAATTGCTTTGTGTTTGCTCTTCTAGTTATACATTCCCATCAGTAATGGAAGAAATGCAATTGACTTGGCAGTCTTAGCTAGGCTATTAGGCAGGAATAGAAAGAAAAAGACTGGGAAAGAAGAAGAAGAAGCTCAGAGGAGAATGATGCACTGGTGATGGGAAAACAGCAGAGCACTGAGCATCATATCCTAAGTAAAATTTAAGATTTAGCCAAAGGTATTTTCCACCTTCTAAAAACATTCTGTGTCAGACCTAGAAGAATGAGTAAAGAGCTAATTCTTTTTTAAGTAGTCTTTTAAAGATTTAACATTTAGTCTCCTTGCTGTTCAGAGAACAAACTTCAAATCCCAAAAGCCATTAAAAAAAAAAGGAGTTTAACCCTGGTTATGGGGCAGTTCACACATGTGATGCCTCAGTCCCATGGGCAGCGGTGGTGTCCCTCCTGAAGCAGCCTAAATGCCAGGAGTGAGGACAGAGAGGTCTCTGACATCAGCCTTCTGCTGAGCTGTGAGGGAACCTGAAGCTCCTGGTTGCTTCCCAGTGAAGCAGGCAGCCAGCCAAATGGAGATAAACTTAGCAGCACCACTGTCCCTTCAGTGTCTTGGACATGCTGCTTGAGAAAAGTGAATGAGATGAAGAAATATGGGTAAGATCTGATGCATATGTTAGATGTGAGCACAAGTGGAAGATGATTAAAATTAAACTATCTCTGGTTTTGATTTTGAAGGTAACAACAACAACCACAACACCACCAACAACAAAAAAGGGCAGATATTTCATTGTTAATTTCAACAGTGGTGAGGTATCTGCCTAAAATCAGAATAAATCCCAAACCTGGAGCCTGAGATACTGCAGCAGAAAAGCAGCAGTGTTGCATATCTCAGTTCCTAACATCACCTTGTTCTTCAGGAGATTTAAAAAAAAAGGGCATACCTAGGCTTTTATAACCAAACATATTTACTGTTTAGTGTTATTATTTTTTCTTATTTTTAAAGCTTCCAGTAGGTGTAGAAACACATAATATTCCAGGATTTTAATTGTTCATTCTATCATGGAGGAATAATTACTGACATAAATGACACTGAAATGACATAGTAGAAAGTCAGATATTCCTAAAAATATTCTCCAAGTAACTAACTGTTTAGCAATTATGATAAGCACTATCATGCGATGATGCACATGGGCATTGGATATCTGGGACAAAATATTTCTGAAGGAATGAAACTCTTTTTTTGAGAGAAAACTTCAGCACAACCTGGGTATGAAAGATAATTGACAGACTTGCTTCTAAAAAGGCTGGGGAGGAAAGATGATGCTGATTATTCAGCTCTCTGAAATTTTAATCCTACGTACCTCATGCAGTGGATGCTCCAGCTGATGAGATTCATCCATCTATCGTTAAAAAAATTATCTTTGAAAGTTCATCTTTACACTTAGTGCATATAAATGAGAAGCCTATATATACTTGATTCCTGCTATAGTCAAGAGAGAAATATGTTGCATCCAAAAGGCAGTTCATATTTTTGGCAAGATAACAGCCCCATGAGATACCTTTTATCTGCTTTGCAGAAGAGACCTGGAGCAATGGTATTCCTGAAAGAGGCAGCTTGATTAAATCAGCAACCTCGGGTGCATAACCCTGAGCTGGCTGAAGCAAAATTAACACAGTGTCCCCCCTTCTCTCCCTCCATGCAAATTTCCCACCATAATCCTGCTGGGAGGTAACTCCATATGTATGTTAAGATGTTGCTTCATGTGCAGGTTACCTGCTTTTGGGACAGGGATCTAACATTCCCTTATATGTTTCAATCATAATGAGTTGGGTTAGTCAAAGTAACTTTCAATAACTGTTAATCACCTCCTTTTGTTCCACATGTGAACAATTGATAAGGATACATCTAAAGAGGAATCAGTGTCCCGAGCAGCAGCCAACTCCTCGTATCTTAGAAGGTCAATCCCTATAGCACAGGAGCAGTGCAGTGATTTCAGCTGGTTGCCAGCTTAGTTCAGCTTTAAAGATTTACAGATTCTTCCTTTCCTATTTGCAGATGAGTAAATGCTATTTTTTCACACTGAACACCTATATTTATGAAAATGTTTAATGTAAAATTTTGATTAATGCCCTAGGTTTGATAGTTTTGAAAAAATGGAATCTAAGAACCGAATCTCTGCTGAATTGCTCCCTGAAACTTTTTTTTTAAAATCTAAGTTTGTGGCACAAACAATGAAAAACAGTAAAGGTATACATCAGTTCCATGCTTAATCAGACAGAAATCTGCATTTTTAAAGCAGATGATGTTTGCATCAGGGAAGGAGGTGGGGTGAGAGAGATGGTGCAGGTAGTTTCTGGATCTCAATAAGACCGGGACCAACCAAAAATACCTTAATAAAAGAGCTATTTTAATAAGATAGACAAAAAAGAGCAATGCAGATAGCAAATAAATGTTCTGTCCCTTAATGTTATGGGCACCCTGCACTTGTGCAATGTCAAAAGGCCCCCATGTGGATTTGCCCACAGCATGTTGTGCAGTTGCCTTCTGTGGCAGAAGTGTCCCACTTCTGGTCCTTTGAGCTATCATATAGTTTTCTTACAGGAAATTCTGTTCATTAAAGACAGTCGCATGAGAACTTGCTTCACTTTTAGATAAAGGTAAACAGAGGTTGCAGAGCTGCAGGTGCCAAGTGAAAGCTGCCTGTAGTTTCCTCTGCTGCAATGAGTTGGCACCTGTGTCCAAGGGATTTGTGCAGCTCAGCAAGCCCTGAAGGTCGTGCAGCACAGTGCAGCCCAGCACAGACCCACCCCTGCTAAGGATAACTGCTGTGCGGGTCACTCATACCTTATATTCTCTGTTGTCCTCATCAGGATCACTACATTTCACCCCATGGTCCACCTACTGTTCCCCTTTCTCCAGGAGGTTTTAAGTTACAGGTTATATTAGTAAACTGTTTGTCCAAGAGAAAGTTTGTTGAGAGGTTGGACTGTCCTCTCTGCTCTAACACCCCTGTTCGTGTAGCACAGCCTGGCATAGGGCTCTCCAGGAGGTTCTGTAGTGGCTACTCAGGGTAACTTATGGACTTCTCAAGCCCTAAGAAGACTCAATAAAACAGACCTAACCTCCTCAAAACCACTAACTCTTCCTCAAGTACAGTGTCTTCTCCAAAGTTCCCAATAGAAATTCTATCTCTATGCAGACAGAGCCATCAAGTCTTAATTTTCTGCAAAAGAATTTCATGGTAAAGTAACTATGACCAGAACAATCCCATCTCACATAACCTCTGTGGCCATGAAAGGCCTGGAATTCAGCAGAACCAATGTGAGCCACAGCAAAGTAGGGTGAACAACATGGTGCCAATGATCCATAACCACTATATATCACCAAAATGTAACATTTATTCTGCTGCGTTAGTGACAGGGGAAAAGCTGCGGAACAGGGATCTTCAACTATATGTATCAGCTGGCTGATCTCCTCAGTCTTTCAGGAGTGCATAAAATCCTGGGTAGCTATAGCAACTTAAAAGTGCCTAGGTCAGGATTGAGGAGTGGGAGTTTAAATATCTTGAGCGCTCCCAGCAGAAGGAAGTGTCAGCAGAATGAAGCATAAAATCCACATTATCTTTAATTGATATAGTAGAAAATATAAAAAAAAAACTGCTTTGGAAACTAAAATATAGAATTTGATGTTACAAATAACTCAGTCTAAAAGTTTTATGGGAATGGATGCTCTGAAAGGCCACCACTTTTTTCAATCTATACACTTAATTTATTTTCTGTTTTGCAATCTCCTCCCTGTTTTTGGAAGTACTGTGCCATAAGGATCACAGCCAGCTTGTTGAAGCTCCTAGAATGAGTATTTTAATATTCGTCAGGAGTTTTCTCTGATCGACACAATCTTTGAGAGATAAGAGAGAGTAGTTCCTTAATTGATCTCATTGATCACATTACCCTTAGATGCATCCTCACTGGTCCTATGGACTTTTTCTTATTTTCAATTTAAGTAACAAGTTCCTAACTTGACCCTTCTCTGTCATGAGTACAATCTTTGACCCCTGAACTTTGCTAATAGTCATGAATGGCTGGGAGGTAAGGGAAGACAGGGAAAATGTCTCTCACTGTTTTCTCTCCTTTGTTGCTGTATTACTTGATCCACTGAGGACCAACTATTATCAGCATTTTCCTTGATCATTTTGCTGCTGATATGACTTTAGATAGCATTCATGTTGCACTTCATACCTGACTCAACCTTTGCCTACATCTAACCAGTCTTTCCTAATTTCATCCTTGCATGTCCAGGTGTTTCTCCTGGATAGCTCCTCCTCACTTTCATTTTGCAAATACTTAATCAAATTTGTGCTTAATCTATTTTCTACTCCATTTTCTGCAAACTAAACAAACTGTTCCTGTACTATCAGGAGGCTGCCCCTGAAGAACACCTGGCTCACCTGGGCTCTCTCAGAGCCAGCTTCCTTGGGATCTGGCTCATATCCCTGACAAAAAAGGAAAATATCTTTTCCTGCAGTTCAAGTCCTTTAACTTGCCTTCCTTAAGGATCTGGAACTTCCATCTACCAGTCACTGGAATCATACTTGTCATTGACTATCACACTCCTATCAGTCCTTTGTCAGAGTTCTAGCTCCAGCTGAGCACATCTCCTAGGCTCTGAGGCAATTGCCCACTATGGAGTGTCCCTTACCAACCCCCTCCTAAAAATCTTGAGCAGTTCTTTTCCCCATCAGATCTCCATGTATTTAAACTATTCCTTTTTGTAAATAACACCCCCTTCTTCTTAACTATCCTGCTTGTTTTTCCCTAAGATTCTGCATCCATGGAAACACTCTAGTCATAAAAACTATCCCACCTCATTTGTATAATCTCAATGGTGTCAGGTCTGTGATTGCACATTAAGATGCAGTTCCTTCCATGTGTTTTCCTGGCTGCATTCATTTGTATACAGGCTGCTTAAATAGATCTTCTATTTCCTCACTTTCTCTAGGAAACTGTGAAAGCCTCATGCTTTCCCATGCACTGTCTCTGTTTCTCCTTTACTTCACCTTTCTCTATTTTTCTTTTGAGCTTTGGCCCTCATCACCTGCAAAACCAAATCTAAAGCTTTTCTGAAAGCTTGCTTGCAAAGAAGCTCCTGGTCCATTTTCTCATCCCAGTCATGTCTCTCACCAGCAGCTGGTCTCTGGATCATAGCAACTAAAGGCTCACTGGTGGGAGCAGCCCTGTGGCAGGTGCTTATCTGCAGCATGCCTTTGCTCCTGCCCTAGTCCATCTGCTTGACTAGGAGGAGGATGGGGAAAAACCTTAGCTGGCCTCCTGCTCCTTTCAACCCAGCTGCCAGAGTCCTTCTGGATTCACTCAATGCTCTCCAAAGGTGCAGAGTCATTGGTGCATCCACAGAGTAACAATTAGAGGCTGTAAGTTGCTGGTAGGAACAGCCACTGCACTCTCTCCATGATGCCCTGGGTTGCAGACAAACAGCTAGGAGAATAGTTCAAACTGCATTACAGAAATTAAAAAACATTCAGAAATAGGTGTTTTCAGACTATAGTGCAAATTTCAATTTTCTATTTTATATTGTTTAAAATTTGTCAAATTGATGATTATCAAATGGTAAGAAAACAATAAGAATAAAAATGCAAGAAAGCACAAAACCTCTAAAATGATCATTCCATTACCAGAACAAAAGACATTCATCTATGCCGGAAAAAATTGTAGAAAAAGAACCACTGCCGTGCAAATAATGTTCTGCTTTATTGACAAAATTAATAAATTGTGCACATTTAAAATTCAAGCTGGTATAAATATATTTTGTTTCTTGTCCAAACAGCCTCTCCCTCTAGGAATCCCTCCTCTGCAAAACAAATCAAATCAAATCAAAACAAAGTAATGAACAAAATCCAACAGCATTTTGGAAAAAAAGAAATTTTTTCTTGTTATTTTTGTTCAACTCTACAAAATAATTTTATACGTTTAAAAGAACTTCATCCAAATCAGCATGTTTCATTTGGAAATTGAGAAACAAAGTACTTTGGCTTTTTCCAGTGCTTTTTTACTAATTTGTCTTTATCAAAACTATCCTTTAGTTTTGTATTAATTTATGAAGCATTTTATTAAATCTCAAAATTGTGTTACTGGGAGAAAAAAAGTTACTGAAAACTGGCAAACTTTCCTTGTGACAATGATGAAATACAAGTTGCATCACTGATAGTCATTAAAAGACCCATCCCCAAGAAGTCAAGCACTGAATCTGGATATTTGAATTTTAACTGGAATGTGTTGATGGCAACTTGAGACAGTGGCCCTGTTGTCTTTCAAGGTGGTTTTGGACTGAAATGTGTTGTATAATGCTGAATTTAAGAGTTTCTCAAGAAATTATGCAGAGACAAACCAACCAAAGAAATGGATTTGCTGAGCCTGACATACAAATGAAATATTAGAAATAAAGAGGCAAGCTGGAAATAGATCTGGTCTGATCATTGGCCATACCATGGTCCTTTGTCATACAGTGAGGGTGGTAAAACACTGGCACAGGCTTATGGATGTGAGAAATTATAGATGATCCATCCCTGAAAACATGCAAGGTCAAGTTGGATGAGGCTCTGAGCAAACTGTTGCAGGTATCCCTGCTTATTGCCAGGGCTTGGACAAGATGACATTTAAATATCCCTTCTAACCCAAATGGTTCTATGATTCTGTTATGGGTTTCAGTGTAGAAGAGAGGAGAGGGCATGGATCCATCTGTGCTTATATCTTTTTAGTCTGGTTCATGTCAAATATGTTTTATGCAGAGTAAGCAATCCAAGATGGGCTATTGCCACTGGCAATGCAAATAAAATCTGTCATCCAATATTCCAGACAAAAGCAGTTACAAAATTAGTATCACCTGAAAAGCTATTTTTATTTCTGATCATGGTTCTTTATAAACATGGACACAGATGTTTTCAAAGACATGAATATAAATATATATATTTGTATACATTATATATATAAAATTCTATTAATAAAAAACCTTTTCTGTTTAGTATTAAATATCATATAAAGGAGCTTTCTGGTTTGGTTTTTTGTTTGTTTGTTTGTTTGTTTTGGAGTTTGGTGTTTGTTTTGCTTTGTTTTCCCTGTAATTTGAAAAATAAATTCTTCAAAAATATCTAAAGGAGACATTCAGTTGATTTTAACAGTCCAATGATTTAAATATCAGTTTTTCACAACTTGTAAAGGTCTGGTAGTAGCATTAAAAATACCAGCCTACCTTGTATTTCAACATCTCCATCTATGCCTGGGGGGCATGTTGGTCTGTGCATCTGGACAGCACTAAGAGCTGTGTTGTGGCTGCCTGCTATAAATTTGGTGCTGTAGCTGTGGTGAAAGGTTCTGGCTGCCTTTAAGCCAGATCTCCCAATGTGCTCTTTACAGGTAGTGGAACAAACTATGCTTGAATTGGACAGACTGTTGATGATGAGGCATATCTATGGTAGTAAATTAAGAAGTGAGTATCCTGCTCTTGGCCTTTAGATCAGGTGGCATGATCTTGCCCCTTCAGTATTTTCTATGCCTTTAAACATTAAACCAGGATAGTCACAACCATACTGAGACTGCATATTGGGAGCTTTGGGAACTTTGTCTGCCCCCTAATAGACCCTGAGAGCAGTCTGGAAAGAGAGTGCTGCTGGATATGGGCTGAAACCATGCCAAGCACACTTCTGCCTTTGTAAGTGTGAATAATAGCGTGTTGGAGCTCAGGAACATTCCCAGGCATGGCTCAATTTATGTAACATATCCACATTTGATAAGTTAGATGTCAGGACTCCTCCTCAACAACTTTAAATGTCAGGTGGTATTAAATAGTAGGCAATCTGAATTGCCCATAACTCTTTGGCTTTAAGAACTACCATGGATAAAAATGTCTAGATAGGTGCTATAATAGATAGCATGAGCTTATCTTCATGTGGCTTCCTAGTGAGTGCCTGGAAGTGTGCATTTCCACACTGTACTCAGCACTCAGCAAATCACTGGAGAAGGGGTGGGCCAGATGCCCACCTGCCTAAGAAAGCATATTAGGGCAAGATTCACTCTTCTTGTTAAGCAAGGAGCAGGTAGAGTTGATCCTCACCTGTGGATGTCAGGATATTTGTCCACTACTCTTAGGGTTCTCTGAGCAGCTGTTTTTTCATATAATGCCTTGGAGGAGTGGTAATCTCATACTGTTCAACATTATGAATGCAGGAGGGGAGTTACTCCTGGGCAGCTCAGTGTGACTCACATTTTCATATGGAAACATATCTAACCAAAAATTCCACTATGAAGTGTGGCTTCTCCAGTTAAAAGAGAACTGCTACAGCTAAGAATGTAAACAAGAAACTTTTATTCCAAATATTGATGCCACTCTTCTATGCAGAGATAGGGGTCTATCCTATTGCAGTCTTCCTTTGCTTGTTTGAGCCCTATAGTTTAATTCTTCATGCTGGGTAGTAGAGGGTACCTTAAGCAGTCTCCAACAGTCAGCTGATTGCATGAGTGATGATTTAGCAAATAGAAACACAAATAGAATTTTTCCTGCCCTTTCAGAGAAAAAAGAAAAGGCAAACCCTCAAACACCACCATGTTGGTTTTTTTTTTTCCACAAAACAGCAGTGAAAAACAATGTCAGTAATTTAATTATCTTTTAGGCTGACTGCTTTGGTTGCATTTAAAAATTATCAAATGAGGGCTTTACATTAAGCCTGCCAAAAAGGAACAGCAACTAGCAGATGTGCTTTACTTTTCCAGGGCTCATCACCAGTGAAGAGCAGTTGCTGATTTGACTGCCTCTTTTGTGGCTTGCTTTGAAATGTTGTCCTTTATTTATCACTATACACTAGTTTTATCACCTTGTTTTTTTTCAAACATAACATTTTTTTGACAACATCATGTTGATGAGTTGCAAGAAAGATGCTCTGTAGTGTAAGAATCCGTGTAACACTGTAGATCTTGTGGTACATTAAAATTGTGCTAATGGTGCAGAGAACAGGTTTAGGCAATAGAGATATGTCTACAGGATGCAGCAAGGTGATGTTCATTTTTAATTAGTGGGACACTTCTCAGTGAAAAGTTGGCAGTTGTTCTATAACCAAGGCAGGAATATCAGCTAGAACACACTGAGTGGGTTTGTTCACCTTGGAAGGGAAATTGGAGCACTGTATTTGTTTTATTTAAATTGTGTTTAGGAGTACAAAGCGATGGCAACACTGGGAAAGAGATTTGGCTGGCAAGATTATTAAAGGGAACATTCCTCAGCTTGACATAATTCATATTTGAATAGAGTAGATTAGACACAGAATTTTCACTGTTCTACCTCTTAACACAACTGGTAATTACAGCAATAAAAAATACAGAAGTGATTTTTTTTTTCCAGGAACACAGAGGAGTAGAAAACATGCTGGAGGACAACTGCTTAGGGAATAAATAAGCTACTGGAAAACTTTTGCAAAGGACTCAAAAGTTTTGGGTTTTTTTTTGTTCTGTGGAATCTTGTTTTTTAAGTACTACCAAAGATTTAAACAGTGCACAGAAGAACTTCATAGGAAGCTAGATTTTTTTTTCTGGAAAGAAGAACATTTTGTGTGTAAGGAAAGCAGTGATTACAATTAGCTGAGATGCTGCCATCCAAAGGGGTAGAATTGTTATTTCATTTTATATCCTTAGCAAAAATGTACTAACTTGATTCTCAGCCAGAAAATGTTAGTTTCATGCTGAGAGTTAAGTGTGAAATTGAACAGTGGTCACAGCTTTGAGTTAGAGAGTGGGTAGCAGGAATAAACAAGGGGAGTCCAAGGGAGCTAAGAGCAGGGAGGAAGGACAAAAAAGTTGGTACAAATATTGAGAACTATAAGCATATTCCTCCTCTCTTCTTCCATACACAGTGTCTCACCCTACCTGTGATGTAGGAGCAGCGCCGCAGATTTTCTGGGCAACCTTAAGCCATGTCTTGCCAGCCTGACAGTAGAGATTTTCTTCCTAAAATCTATTCTAAATCTCCCCTGTTCCAATTTAAAGGCATTTACCCCTTCTTCTATCACCCCACACCCTTGTAAAAAGTTCCTCTCCAGCCAGTTCTCTTCCAGGCCCCTTTTGGGTACTGGAAGGCTCTCTGCAGTCACCCTGGAGTTTTCTCCAGGCTGAACAGCCCAAGCTCCCTCAGCCTGTCTCCGCTGGATAGGTGTTCCAGCCCTCTGAGCACCTTCATGGCCTCCTCTGGATTTGCTTTAGCAGGGCTGTGTCTTTCTTATATTGGAGGCTCCAGAGCTGTACAAGTACTACAGTTGTAATAGAATATTGTGATAGTGTTTTGCATTTGGCATTGACCCAAGAAATAACCCAGGGAGGATGAAAAAGACAAATCAGATCACAGAGTCTGTCCTCAGTGTTACTTCCTCTGTACTGTTTGCTTACTCCAGTCCACTTTACAAAATCATAGTAGCACATCTTTCTAGTTCTGTCCCTCCAAAGTTAGTCTGAAATCTCCGTAACTTTTAGAAGTTAACTATGAAATTTAAAGTTCCTTTTATTTTAACAGACAACTGCTCTTTATTATAGGTCAGTGCCTCTTATGAAGACTTTAGACATAATTATCATGGCAAATATAAATAACTGCAATTTTTAAAGCCAGATGTTGCAAATCCATGCTCATAAAGGTAACCTTTTATAAACTGTCTTTCAATGGCAATATTCACCTCATTAAGAAACACAGCATGAGTACGAGATCTGAATATTTCTGTGTTCAGTTTTTAAAGTAGGGGAATCTAGTAGAAAACAGTCCTAAGTACAAAGCAGAAGATGCCTTCTAACAACACAGAATAATTATCTCTGGAATCACCTCACTGAACTTTAACACTTCAAGTGAACAGAAAATGCCTATGGGAGGGGTGGGGAAAGGGAGGTGCAATGCCTAACTCTTGCTGCTTTTAGACAAAGAAACCCCCACTGACTTTTCCTTTAGCTGTACCTTTTAATGTGTGAACCTGCTGGTACGAATTCACATTCTGACCCACTTTCTCACAGGTGTTCAACCTGGGACTACTTGGAACCAATTTTAGATTACCTCATACTGCTTCCTTCTGTAGTTCCTAATGACTACCTACTGTAATAACTACTGTGAATTCCTGTTTCAGATGTCTAGCTCCTCACTCATCAGGCAGAAAATACAGACATTTATCAATGGCTCATTGTAGGACTACAGGAATACAGAAAACTTTCCAGCATTGCAATTATTGAGTGTTATTGCACTGATAATCCTTTGTGGATCACAGATATTTGAATTTTTCTTATTTATTACATTGAAGTTTCATTCTATTGTGGATATAATTGATTGTGAAAACACGTATTTTTCAGTTGTGTTGCATGACAGCAACACTGCTTGTAATAGTGAAACATACAAGAACATTTACCCTATATAGCAATAGATTTATCTCAAATATTACATCATTAATCAGTCTAAGTGAAGTATTGTCACTTCATAACTTAGTAGACCTATTTGGTCACATTTATTGCCTGTTGAAATAAGCAGATTTCAGTTTTGCCTTAAGTAATTAGTGAGTAGACTTAGATATGCAGTAGATGTATACACCTAGAAACAGTGGCTTCATTGTGGTTTGTTTATTATGGATACTCTGTACTTAATCTTTGATTTTTTTTACATGAGCTAGCATGATTTTGACTGTACCTTGATATTTCACATAACAACTAGGTACTTTTGTACCATCAAAATGGTACATGCTGATTATCATCCTCAAAAGAATATAGTTAGAAGAAGAATTAGGAAAAAGGATGACTAAGTCTGCAAACATTGACATCTTCTGAAAAAATAAAAACAATCTGATTTTGCTTTTTTTTTTTTTTATTTTTTAAGTGCAACACTAGCCCTAAGAGAAAACATTTCCACTTGGTTATCCCTCTCAGAGAACTGTTTTTTCTCTCTGGATGGATGGTAGTAAAGTCCAGGGCAATTTTATTTTGACATAGATGTATGCAGTAGAGCAGGAAAAGTGGTTAAGCAGAGAATTATTGGGCTCATTTCGTTACTTCTGTGCAGGATCTTGGTCAGTATTTCCATCCAACATATCATTCAGGGCATTCTTTAAAAAACACTACCTCTTTTAAGCTTACAAAATTCATTCTCCAGAAGCACATGTGCCTCAAGACTTTGAATGGTGAGAAAAGAAAGGGCTTGAAATGACCTCAACTACATACTTTAAAATCTAGTTATCTGATTTTGCAAAACATCTCCCCAAAAGAGGTATATTTATGAGCAGTAAGAGACCTAAATGCAGTCAAATAGGTCAATCACAACTCATGCTAGTTTCTCAAATATTTGTCTTATACAATAATAACCTCTGGTGTGCATCTTGAGGTGTTTCCTCACCTTTCATCATACCTTTCCTAGCTTTCCACTCCACCCGAGGCTCCAGTGACACAAAGACACTCTAAATGGCCTCTCTCCAAGCCATGGCCACTTAGTCACTGGTGTCACTGTGTCACCTGCCTCTGCTGCTTTGGCTGCTGGTGTCTCTGAGCAGATCGTCACCACTGGGTGCCATTCCCCCACCAGGCTGCTCCCAGGGAACAAAATGCAATCAAGGCAATTTCTCCCTACCACAGACACAATCCTAGACCTCTTGTCATTCCCATCCATACAATGCTACCATTAGCCTACTATGGTCTCCATTGCCTTCATGTATTTATCCTCTAACTATTTTAATCACAAATATAAAATATAGCAAAGTATAGGATACTATGAGGAAAGCAAAATCTATTGTAGGCAAAAAAAGTACATAAACACTCCTTTCTATCCCTCTGCATTTCTCATAAAGCTTTATCTAAAGGAATTTGGATATACACTCACGGGAATTGGGCCTGAGAAGGTTTTACACCCTTTTCTCCTAACTAGTACTTACCACAAACTTAATATAAATTAGCTTGGGGATAATTTTTCAACATAAAAAGAAAAACTCCTTAACCTGGATGAAAGAGAAAAGCAAAAAGAAAACCAAGAAACCCAAAAGAAGCATGAGGTGTACCTAACAGGAATACTTTGTAAACCCTGAAGTGGAATTTTTCTAAGTAGCACAACTGCAAGGTGGCATATACTACGGATGGATAACATCACAACAGGAGAACACTTTTATAAATGGCAAACAGGTGGCTGGGTTTATTTAAAAATCTAGCTAGCATAAACCAGCTTTTTATTTATGATCAGAATATTTGGCACATATGATATTGTTTCAAGGATCTCTGTGAAACATTTGCAGACTGATTTAAGGTGTTCCAGCAAATATTGTTTCATCTTCCAGAAATTTTTCAAAAGGGCTATTTTCATCTCCTTTTAGAGTATACAGTATCCAATCACTCCCTATAGGCTTAGTACCCTAAGCCTATGATGTCTGCATCCATGAGATATGAACAGGATTTGCCCTTTTGCATGTGTAAATATGTGTATTGTGTACATGTCAGAAGTAGAGAAATTACACTCCTTTTTTTTTTGTTTTAATAGAATATGAAGCTAATTTTTGTTTGTGTACAAACTGTATTCAGTACTGACAAAGATATTTGTGGTCTCCAGGTAAGCCTTTCATGATTATACACCACAGTACTGCTAGACATGTGCACAGCTGTTTTCTGTGCCAGGGTGACTAACTGGGAGGGTTTACACATATCTTCAGCAACCCTGTCAGCCAGCGTTGAGACTTGAACATGATGGAGATGATAAAGATCAGGACACTGGCCACTGTTCATGCAAGCACTTAAAAATGTTATTCACAGAAATGAAGGCTATATGTGGAGCAACAAGCTGAGCAGGAGCAGGTATGGTTTTGCTGACTGGCCAGCATCACTCTGCAATGAATAATTGTTAACGTGGTCCCTGTTATGGCTTTGTCTCAGGACAAAGATTGTTTTTCCAAGCAAGGCCTAATTTAGGTTAGCATTAGCCAGGTAAAACTGCAGTAGCAATACAGGCAGGCTACTCTACTTGGAGCAGGTAGGAAAGTGAGTTCACAAGTTTGTGTGCTAGTCCTGGCCGCAAAACCAGCTGAGAGTACAGATGGAGCCCAAAGCCTCACACATCTAAGTTCATTTGAGTGTTACACTGGGTACATGGATGGACAAAGGAGTGCCTCAACTCTCCTGCAGCTCTGATCATAAGTGAAAAATTAGGCAGAAACTGCAGATAACTACTAGCCTCATGGACAGGTAGCTGTATAGAAAAACACAGATGATGGCTAATTGCTGAAAACAGATACACTTAGATACCATGTGTGAATATTTAGAACCACTGGAGCAAATCATTAATGCAAAAGGTAGATTTTTTTACTTAGTGTCTCCAGATTAAGACATTTATGAAAAAGGCTTGTGAGTCAAAAACAAAGTATGGAGCTCAGAACAAAAAATAACAAGTTGAAAATAAAGGATCTATGGTACACAGGATCTGATACTACAGGTCTGAGTAGTGTTTTAAATAAATCTTATGAATACAGTAGTGAAAAAAACCAGCATTATAATTCTTAATTTACCCACATGGAAAATAAGCAGTGTTAAAAGTTGTGTATCTGACATGGCATAGGTCAATCGCAGAGTCTGAAACTATTTAAAGGAGTCTCTGTAATCTAGTAGCTGGCACACACTTCCAACATTCATTGCCTGTCCTACTGAAAAAGAGCTGCAGGACACAAGCAACTTGTGAGTTAAACACATTTTGATTTATTCCAATAAGAGAAAAGGATTTTCCCCATTCGCTTCCTGAAGATTATAGACTGCATTATTCCCTTTAGCAGTACACAGGTTCATGAATGATTAATGATGCTTTAGGTCAAAAACCACTGAGGGGGGGTATATTGCAAGTTTTACAGTGTGATCTGTTACCATCAAATATATCTTCTCGTGTTTCTTTTGTTGGATATACTGTTCTATGAACTGAATAATCCTTCCAATTTTCCCCCTTTCTGAAAATTACCTGTTAGGTGGGAGTGAGAACAAAATTTCCCTCCGTGAAATGGGTATTGTTGTTAAGCATCTTGTTCCTTCTTTGTATGCTTGGTAGGTGAAGAGTGGGGGGAAAGGATTTAGCTCTCGTTTTCTGCATTTTTCTTCTAGAAGTAAGGTATAATTTGCATAGTTTATCACTGCAGCTTTTTCAGCTGCTTTATTTGTGGCTGTTTTAAGGCAGCTAGCAATACTCATCTAATAGCTTTGTTTAGAAACCCTTGCCATGACTAAGTTTTAGAAACTGAAAGAAAAGGATGAGTCAGTGCAAGCTTCAGAATGTGAGTGATCCTGCAGTAAAGGTGACTGGAAGAGTACAGAGGTTATTCAAAATAGTTGCATTTTTTTTTGTTCTTTTTTTTTTTTTTTTTTTTTTTTTTTGAGACTGTAAGCCCTTCTTGTGGCTACAATAAGATAATAAATCATAGAATCAAAGGAAGAATACCTGGTTGGAAAGGGCCTCAAGCATAATCTGGTTGAACCTTTCCTGGCAAAAGCATGATCCAGACAAGATGGCCATGAACTCAGTCTGGCTGGATCTTAAAGGTGGCCAATGTTGGAGAATCCACCACTTTCCTCTGGAAATTATTCCAAAGGCTGATTGTTCTCATGGGGAAAAAGTTTCTTCTTGTGTCCAATTGGAATCCTATACCTAATCTTTTCCGTGTGACTTGTTTTTAAAAAATGAGTCTCCATCTTCTCTGTAGCCACCTCTGAAATATCAGAACATGGTGGTGAGGTCTCCCCTAAGCCTTCTCTTCTCATGGCTGTACAACCTCAGTACTCCCAGCCTTACCTCATGTGTCAGGCTCCCCAGTCCTTTGAACATTTTTTGGCCCTTTTCTGGACCCTCTCCAGCCTGTCCATATCTTTTTTTTGTGATGAGGACCAAACCTGAACACAGTATTTCAGATGTGGCCTGACAAGCACTGAATGGAGTTGGACAATTACTTTAGCTCTGCTGGCAATGCCCCTGTTGACCACACCTTGTTGGCTTTCCTTGCCACAGCAGCCCATTGGCCAACTTCAGTTTGGTCTGTGCTCTTGGTTTTCCAGCTACATCTCTGCACATGCTGGCAACACCCTTGTAGACCTCAATTTATCCTTGTTTCCATCTGTGGTTTGCCTCTCTTTTTGTTTAGAGCAGTCGCAGCACTTAACAGATCAGAGCTAGGACAAAGGGTTTTCTTTCTCCACCTACCTCCTTTCCCTTTAGAGGGAAACTGTTTTTGTGTTTTTTACAAAACCCCAGCAGTTTCTAGATCCTTACTCTCCATGGAAACTTCCCATGGAATCCATCCCAACCAAGCTCTGAGTGAGCAGAAGTTTTCTCTTCTAAAATGAAGTCCTAACAATAAGAAAACCACTGTATCTTAATTTTCAGCAAAACAGATTGTTTTATCTGTGATTTTTCAATGTGTTAGCTTTAGGCTACCCTAGCACCTAATTTTAAGTAACAATGACTAGAATAAGACTATAAGACCAATTCAGATTGGATGAAATGAAAGCATCTTCAAAGTAATGACTTTCTTTGATTAGATTAAACAAAATATACTACACTTATTTTTGAACTGTACTGCTCATGAACACGACATCTGCTTTGTGTAGCTGTGTGTTGTGGTCTCCTTTTTGCAGAGAGAGGAGTCAAGAGGGCAGAAGGGGAGTTCAGGGATGGCAACACAGAAAATCTGATGTGAAAAGGATGGGGGAAAATGTATTCGCTCCAAATTAAAATGAAAAAGTTGGCCAAGTTCACGGAGTCACTAATGACTAAAGCAAAGCAGAAGTTAATTACAATATTTACATATTTTTTTGCAAAATAAGTGATTTCTGAGCTAGAGAAACAGGTTAAATAATGCTTATTTAAGCATCATTTATGCACGACATATCTTGACAAGAAATGAATGTCTGGTTTAAACTTATTATTTTTAGTTTGTTCTTCATCTTTTTAGACCCATTACAACCCAACTTAAAATCACCTGGGAATCTAAAGAAAAACAAAACAAAACAAAAAAAAAGACAACCCAAAAATGCACCTGAAAAACTAAGGCCCCCCCAACCCCCCTTTATGAGACAATTTTCTTGTGTTTAGACAGAAATAGTAATACATAATAGAGAGAACAGGAAAAGGGGAATCATAAGCACTAATCTTGGTGTTTTAAATAGTTCCAGTGGGGAAAAATAGGGTGAAGGGAAAAGAATTACTAAAATGTAATTTAAGAAGTCACATGGCAAATAAAAATTAGAAGTAGGAGTGAATTTTTATATGTAACTCTAGAATATAATGTTAAAAACTCCAGCACCCTGGTAGAGAATGGATTCCTTTCAGGAAAATCCCTGTTATTAAATTCCATAAATAATAGGTTGTTTTTTTTTTTTTTTTTTCCAGGAAGAGATATTCTCTGGGGGAAGGATTGTCCTTAAAGGCCATTTAATGATGATCTAAAAGTTTTTCAGTAAAAATCTGATGTAATTTCTAGATAATCCTTTTTTTTTTTTTTTGTAAGCAGAAAAGCAAAAGACAATTTTTGACTATTTAAAGATTAAGGTATTTTAGATTTGCAAAAATAATCTAAATTAATGCTTGTTTTGAATGTAACACACTAAATAAAACAAAAAGTCCCTTCTGCTTCAGGTTTGTGGTTTGGAGATATCAAAGTGCACTGACTCTTCAGCCCAGTACAGGGCTTCTTGTGAAATATTTCAGGGTCAGGTCAATGCAAAAGTTATAGGAAGTTGTCTGATTAGAAGGAGGTATTATATAAACACGCAGGCAGCCCTGACATATTTTAATAAAAATATGTAGAATATTTAATTATGAAATTTGTAAGTACTTGTTTCTCATTACAACAAAAAAAACCCCACCAACACTAACAAAGAAAAAAGTAAAATAAACCTGTGTCTGTCAGGAAAAGGTCATTTGATAATTGCTGAGAGTTATTCTGTACTGAATACCATCTTTCAAACTGTGTGATTCTTCACTCTACACCTGTTCAGAAAAAGTCACTATTATTTTCTTCTGCCACTACAGTATTGGATAATTTGTATTTTCTTACTTTGATATCCCCTCAAAACAATCACAAAAAACTTCTCAAAAAACTCCTTTATACCTTGGCAAACAGCAAGAATGAGGAGCACTAATAGAAATAATAAAAAAACTCCAAAATTCTACAACTGTCCAGAAACAAACTTGGTTCAAAATGAGTAATCATCACGGGTATCTACCTTTACTTTTTTTGTTAATACTAATTTATGCTTTAACTAGGGCATGAGGGCATGACAGTGTCGATAAACTGATGAACTATACTATTTAAATCCTGTCCTAAATGAGGATGAAGAACCCAAATTCTGCTTAAAATGCCATCAGATGTTTTCTCACACAACTAATCTTTGATTCTATGGATGATCCAAAGTTTTCCTTAATACTTGGCTACAGATACAAAAGCATAAGTAAAAATATCCTAAATTGTAAAGAAAGAAATGCATTTAAAAGGAAGGCATTTTGTGGTCTTCACCATGATCTAGAATGTGGCTGTAAGAACCACTAGGAGAGATGTGAGGCTGGTGACAGATTACTGAAGAACTTGTTACCTCACATATTTACCCAAGAAGAGAAGTTTGGCCTGAGAGGAATGAAATTCTCAAAATGAAAAAGGAGTTCTTTTGGAGTCCAGGAGAGTTCTCTTAGTGCTAAGTCATTGGAGAAACATTTTTACAAGTGAAGTATACTTGAATTTATACATTTAAGCACACAAGATACATGAAAGTCAGGACATAAGAAGAATTTGAAGCAAACAGGATGCAAAGGTGGCTCTTGCAATTCCCTAGTAATTATTTTGATTACTGTTCCTGCAACCGTGTTTATTTACTTTAATTGTTTTAATCCAATAACAAACTAGTATAAAAGTGTCAGTTGAAAGAAACACATTTTTTTACAGACATTTTCTTTTAAGCATGTCCCTTTCTTCAGTGGATATCTGATTTATGACACCTGGTCACTTTCAGGAAGATTATGGATCTTGCATCATTGCAGCTGAGCTACAAATTTTTTATTGGGGAGCATGACCTAGAAATGCTAGAACACAAGTAGGGGAAGAGAAAGGGCAGACACTGATCTCTCCTCTCTGGTGAGAAGAGACAGGACCTGGGGAATGGCCTGAAGCTGTGTCAGGGCAGGTTTAGGTTGGATATTAGGAAAAGGTTTTTCACCCAGAGGGTGGCTGGGCACTGGAACAGCTCCCCAGGGAAGTGGTCACAGCGCCAGCCTGACAGAGCTCAAGAAGCATTTGGAATATACTTTCAAGTACATGGTGCAACTCTTGGGGACAGTGCTGTGCAGGGCCAGGAGTTGGACTCAATGATCCTTGTGAGTCCTTTCCAACTCAGCTTATTCTGTGATTAAGAACTTTCTTAGGAAGTGGAAGCAATAAAATCAAATCTGCTTAGAGTGAGCATACTATGAAATTACAGTTCTTTCATTCCTGGCAAGTACTGTAAACAGAGGATGCTGTAGAACAGTAGGACCATGTTTCCTACACATCATATTCTTTCATTAGATTCAACTTTACTAGGTGTTGACTTTAAGAAAAGTCAACAGACTGGACGGACTGGATGCAAAGCCTAGGTGAAGAATGCCTGGTATTTCCCCCGATTTCTTATACACTTGTTGAAAAGTGACAGAGTTAAATTTATGTTTATCATTTTTTTTTTAATTTAGCTTTTTCTTCTGTCTAAAATAAAAAATTAAATTGACATGCAAAATGTAAACTCTGATCTACTTTACCATAAAGTTTGAGAAAAGTTTCTATTTTATTCAACTGTATTCTTCTGTTCTCGGGACTGGTGTTTCACTTGTTCAAAACTTCAGTATTGTGCTTTTTTTTTTTTTTTTTTTTTTTTTTTTTTTTTTTTTTTTAATACTTTGGGAGTGTTTGTGTGATATCCTAGAGAAAATGAGTTAGATACAGTGGCTGGGTTTCATAGCTCCTCATTACTGCTGTGCTGCACATAAACTTCCATGGCTGAACTAATAACCTTACATGCACTTTATGATGAGTGGAAAGAAATAATAAATTCTAGGACATGATTCATTAGGTCTGCTTTGCATATCCACTTCAGAAAATACTGAATTGTGCCTAAAATTGCCCATTTTTCTTCATTTCTTCAGAGCTTTAGTGGACATCTGTCATCATCTGTATTGTATGTAGACATGAATATTTAGATAAATGAATTCTTTCCAACCTACCTTTGAAGTTTTGCTGTACTTGGGTAAGTGTTCCTAAACAAAGCACATTTTTTCATTCTCTGCACTAAAATTTTAATGCACATAAATGGTAACTAAATTGGATGTTTAAAGTTCAGCAAATAAAATACTTTGCCTATTTAAATATTTAAAGTCAGATTACTCTGTATTCTAATAGGATAGCCAGGAATGTGGGATCTAGCCTAATCATTCAGTTTGGAATGGAGACTAGAACATCAATTCATCCAGCTTTCTGATCAAGATTTTGTTTGGACCAGGATGCTGAGAACTTTATCCAGCCAGATTTTCAGTATCTCTCCAGACTCTTTGGATTACCTGTTCCACTGTTTGACTGTCCTCAAGAGGAAAAGCTTTCTTCTTACCTCCAGATGGAATCTCTTCTGATTCAGTTTATGATGCTTGCACTCACTCCTCCACCATACACAGCTACAAAGGCCACTGATCTATTTTCTTGATGACCCTCTCCCAGATGCTGTGAAGATGCTGTTGTGTCCCTTGGAAGTCAGCTCTTCTCCAAACTGAACGAGCCCCATTTCCTCAGCTGCTCTCACAGGACAGTGCTCCAGCCCCACAACCACCCTCTTAATACAGCCCAATATATTGGGATGCACTGCTCAGTCCTGTTTACACTGCTCATCTGTGAGGCAGAGCTCATCCCCACTCAGCCCATTCCCAGATGTTATAATTTTGAGTTTTTTCCTTCCCAGGTGAAGAACATTACTTCAATTCTTGCTGAATTTCATGAGTCCATTCCTCCAGCCTGTCTAGGTCTCTTGGAAAGACAGCTCTTCCCTTGACTGCCTAACCCTTAAGCTACTATATTTTGGGTATTATTTAAACACAATTTAAATTAATATATTTAAATTCGTCTCCCATAAGAAAAAGATGTTAGCAGGAAAAAAGTAAGATATCCTAGATCTCAAAACTGAGAAAAGTAGACTTTCAAGCTGCTGAGAACTTGAACACAGTATGAATCTATTCTTTCAGTGCTGAGCAACAGTGAGTCTGACCTAAAGACGCAGGATACTGCTTCTCTTTCTGCTCCTGATTACTGTCTTAATAACATTTAATAAAAAACCCCACAAGCACTTAGTAAAGATTCCTACCACCAACTTTAGAAAAAACCCCAATCTTTAGATGTTAAAAATCTCACATCAGACATCAAAATCCAGGTTTAAATCCAAGACTGAGGGTAGATTGACTCTATAGACTGTAACATGGTACTTGAATATATGTGCCCGCTTAGACAATAAAAGAAGCTGTAGATGCACAAAGTTTCAAGTAGTTTAGATATTCCAGGCCATTCAGATTTCAAGACTCGTTGAAGAAGATTGTTGATGCCAAAATTTGCTCTGATGCCACTACTGTGTCACTATAGCCTCAGCTGAACAAATTAGGGATTCAGAAAGAGGCCTGCTAATTCCAGTGTGAAAGACCTAAGTATGTTCTGAAAATCCTTTTCCTTCTTAAATATTTTGTCTTAGGAAAAAAATCTTTCAACATATGTAGAACAAAAACATATTTCACAATATGCTGGTTTTTTTTTAATGAACCAGATTTTCTGCTTTATAGTCATGTCTACCTATAAATATTGCTACATAGTTTTCATTAGTTTAGCTCCTCAATTCCTTCTGTTTCCCCGATTGCCTGCCAAAATGATGTGGTGTAGCTACCACATAACAGAAAATACTTGATATAATCTGATTGATATTGTTTTAGCTGATTTTGAAAATCAGCACTTATTAATTTACTGTGATTATTTCTAGTAAAATAGATTAAATAGATTAATCTCTTTCCCCCTAACACTTAATTTCCCTGAAGAGACCATCTGGGACTGAGAAAATAATTTAACATATTTAAAGAGATGTTCAAATGACTGTATTATTTATTTCTCCTCCATTGTATTAATGAACTTTTTCTTATGCAAATTTAAGATGCTGGAGCTACATTGGAAACCCTCTAAATCTTTGTCTTTAATTTGGATGTAGGGAATGAGGGATTTTTCTGTTTCTTCAGAGATTTGATTCATGGTTTTTTGCAATACGAGACCAACAATGATCTCAACTCTGGTGCAAATGCACAGAGACCTCCTGCCAAGGCTCAATACAACGTTGCTGTCCGATAGTTCTACAAGTTGAGGGAGAAAGAGAAGTTTGAGGGAAACATGCATGAGAGGTGAAATTCTGTACCAATCACAAGTTCTCCTATGCTGACTGAGGAGCTCTGCACAGGAATATACCAGCAGCCAGTTTTAATCCTGCAAAATGTAGGGCTGCTTGTACTAACAAACCCATGGGTCTGAGCTCAGGAAATGCTTAAGAAATACCCTCAGAGAAGTATTGGGAGATTATGTTTGTGATTTAAACATACAAAGTGGCCAATACTGCAAATAGCTGGAAATAGCTGGAAAACTAAATCACCTAAAATAGAAATATAATTTTTAAATTAGTGAAGGCACCCAAGCAACCTATAGCCATATGTCTTTTCTACCCATACCACATCTTCAGAGCCATGAACAGCACGATTTGCTTAAATAGCTTAAACCTATTTTTAATTGAAATTAGATATGATTTTTAGAGGTAAGCCTTTGTTTAATTGCACCTTTACAAATTCTCCTAAGACTTTCTCTTTTTATTTTTTTTCCCCAAGGTACAACCAGAAGAATGTCACTGCCACGATGACCCTGACTTTACACCATGTTCATCATGACACACTGTATTAGCTTGCATGGTAGAATTAATGCAACATGACCTCATGCCATACTGAATGTCACAGCGATATTATTTTTCCCCTCTTCATTCTGGCAATGTCAGAAATAATTTTTTATTGTGTCAACTACTCAAACACCTCCACAATGCTAAGTTATATAAACCACCTTATCTTCAAACAGTCTGAGACTATTTTCTCTAACCTTTAGATGCTTGAAGTGTTTTCCCAAATGCCTGTATTTTATTTACCTCACTAAGTTGCAACCTTCAGTGCCAGTAACAAGTTCTCCTGATTATTTGACCAATCTGTATCATACAGTAGACTTTTGTTGTGCTTTCAGTATTTTCCTGGCCAGTCCAGAAGATTTAGAATATTGTTTTCTGGCAGATCATGATTTCAGGATGCTTGTTCTCCAGATCAAAAGGGTGTTTAAAAGCAAATTTATTTTTCAGTATCCATATGGCTGATTTGCTTTAGCATGTGGGAAACTGTTGACTATTCTGTGAGATCCTAAATGGATAGGAAGAGCAGTACATGTACTCAAGAGCAATCCTACAGGTCTCCAAGGAGAATTTGAATGAAACTTAATTAAAGGAAGGAAAAAAGACTTCCATTTACAAGTAAACCTTTCACTGAAAAAGGTTTTGTGGGTTTTTTTTGTCAGGTATAAGTATGAAATATTACAGTGAAACTTCAGTGGTTTTGTGTCCCTGTCCTGTTGCCCTGTGTTCAAGCAAACTGCTCACATGAATATTAGACAGCTGATAATTACCTAAATTTTGTCTTGCAAAGAATTTATTTTCCAGCAACTGATGATATGGCAAATACTTGCTGCAAATATTTGGCTTTCATTACTCCACAGAAATAATGCCCTCCACTGCAAAAATATTCCCATTTGGGGACCCACTGTAACTCTCATAAGAGCCATTTATTGAATTAGAAGAGAAGTTAAGTAATATTCTCATTGTGACCTTTTGCTCTGGAGTACACTGAGCTTATGTCTGTCACTTCAATTAATTTATTGCTAAGATGGTCTTGTTGAGTTTGCTTCAATGTTTTTAGTATAAAAGAGCTTGCAGTTTACTCAGGAATTAGTCCATTCAGAGTAAAAGAAATTTATCACTTCATTGTATAAGTGAAACAGTTTGGAAAGGTTAAGAACATATTTAGTTCATTTTTGAACTAGGAAAGGAAAAAAAATCATTTTTTCGTAATTTAAATGCTGAAGATTGATTCTAACAAGTTCATCTTTGATACAAAGAAAGGTGAAGGGATTTCACCATGCTGCCCAACATTGGAAACTCTTTAATTAGGACAACAGTTTGCTCAGTCTGTCTGGATAGTCACAGGAGAAAGATGAACTCCCACTTAAGTATGATGACTTGTGAATTATTATTTTCCATATTTTCAGTCAGCCTTTGGATGAACCCTTTTTTCTTTTTTCCATTGACACTGCTATGACCCTACCAAAAAAAAAAAAAAAAAAAAAAAAAGAAAGAAGTATAAAAGTACTGGAGGCAAGTAGTGTTTTAGGTAGTTGCTGGATTTTTAGTATGGCCCATTTAGAGAATCTGAAATAGTTATATACATTGGTTTTGCTTTCCTGTTTATTTATTTATTTATTTATTTAGATTAGCATTTTTAGTGTTGCTCTATCCTTTAAGAAATATTGTATAGAAAGCTCAGGATGCAGCTGCACACAGTGTAAATTCCAAGTTTTCTGTTTAGCTTGCAATTTCTTTGTTAAAAATTTCTTAACTTTATATTTCCTTTTTGCCTTCTGTTAAGCAGGCATTTTCTTAAGAAATATCTACAATGACTCAAAAAGTCTGTCCCCTAACTGATAATAGCTAATTTAGAACCTATCATTTTATATGGTTTTCCCCATGTTTATTATTTTACATTTTTCAACACTGAAGCTTTTATATCTTTTATTACCTATTCACTTATGTAACTCTGTAATCAGCAGTAGCATTGATTTTCTTCCTCTATGATTGTTTTTTTGTTCTGTTTTCTTGAAATTATTTTCTCTTTTTAAACAGTTACTTATCTGTAAGTGAAACCTGTTTTTGACCAATGATAATTTATTTTTCTAAGAATCTTTTTTGTCAAGTATGTTGTGAAAAGCCTGTAAGAGCATTGTGTATAAAGTCTTAGAAAACTCTGAATGGATCACCTATGTTCATGTGCTATTTCAGTTTATCCCAAACTTAACAGATCTGTAAGGCACAGCTTTCCTCTGCAAGAAAACCATTTAATTATTGATATTGAACTCTGTATGTCATATTTATCCATACATACCTTCCTACTTTTTCAACTGCCTGGCCTTGCATCAGCCCTGGCCTTGCAACTGCCTGGCCTTGCATCAGCACAAACCTTTTCTTAAATGTCATTTTCTTATTCTGTTACCAAATTCAGCTACCAGCAAGCAAAAGTTACCAATCACCATTAGAGCTTCACATGTCTAAATATGAAGTATTTAATCATATTAATTTAGAACTCTTGAGTGATTCTATGTGGTCCTTGAAATTTGTTTATCTTCAATTTATTAATTGATTCTGAATTCAGCTCTACATTCATTTCTGCCTACATATAAACAAATTCCAATCTGTCAAATTCTCTAAGCTAATTTTAGTGCATACTGATCTGAAAATATCTATGTATTTAATTTTACCAAAAGATCTAGTGAATGCTTTTTCTATTTTTGATTCCCTATTTGTGCTACAGCCCCTATATCAAGCTTCATATTTTGTTAAATTCTAAGTCATTGGCAGAATGCATCTCAAAATCTCTACATTATATTTTCTAAATTATAGGGGTTTTTTTAAAAAAATAGTGTCAGACTCTAATTTAGGCATTTATTTTCAGTGTCCTACATTGGGCTGAATAACTGCTATCTATAAAATAATTAGAAGCCAGAAGTAGCGGGAGTGGATCCAAGTGCTTTGGAGCACCTCAGCAGAAGTAACTTTCTGTGTGCTCAAGGTAATCAGAATGATCAAGTGCATAAAGGCTTATGCACTGGTGTTATAAACACTAAATTTAGGATTCAGTTACAGCTGCATATGTTATTTATTTGATCAAAAGTACAGTTTCTGCATACTTTTTTGCACAATAGAAAGGCAGAAAAATAAAATTGTTGCTGAACTCGAACTCATTTAGTAGAAGCAGGAAGAAAACACTTTGAAATCTTTCAGTGATGCTTCATAACCTGATTTTGAGGCATTAGTGATCACTGCCTTGATCTATGAAATGTAATATTGACAGTGTCAAGTCAAATATTTCAGACTGTGGAATTTATTTAGGTCTTTGTTTAATAAGGGAAGGAATAGTAATTTGCAGAACAATAGCTAGGACAAAGACAAATCTGTACTAACTGAGAAATCATAGGTAAAAAATGAAAAGAGTGTATTAAAACTTTAAAGTCATTGTATGCATGAATTATAATGAAATATATTTACCTTCATGTGTACATAGCCGACCAAAATGAATCCCAAAATGATCTTTACAGTGCTGAGTTTCCTCTTATTTAAGTTAGGAAATTTCAACACTATCCAGGTGCAGAATGTTACTATTTTTTTAAACTCCAAACCCAAGAATATTTATTATCCCTTGTCCCAACAACCCATTCTTTAAAAAGCCTTAAATAATCCTATTTTAAGTTTATTCAAGAATTTAAATGTGCAATCAAAATTTTGCGTATGGATGGCTAACATGTTTCAGCAAATAAGGAGGAGGCTGCTATCATTGTGCTGTAATCAGCATTTCTGATGTTTATTCAGGCAGTATAATTGTGATTTATTGTCTTATTATTTCTGTCATGTCATCTCTTGAAAGTGAAAATAACGTGTCTGGTGCCTGAATTTGGCAGGGAATGACCATAAAGAGAACATTACAATCCTCCTCAAAAACATAATTTCAACACAAAAACCAACCTGCTACTGTAGAGAACACAAACGTGGCATTTTTCCAGATATCTACAACATACATATTGAGGATTGGCAGCTGTTAAACAAACAAGCAGCAAATGTGTGAAGTGTCATTTAACACTAATTGGAAAGCATTCACAGAGCAATGAATTTGAATTATTAGCAACGAGCTACGACTGAACATTAAAAATAAAAACAAACCAAAAATGAAGGGAGGAAAGGAAGATACAGAGAAGGAGAGGAAAAAAAAAGAAAAAGACAAAGAATGAGAGAATAAGAAAGAGAACGATTTACTGTTTTATAGGAGCAGTACATAAGAGATTCAAAGGATAGATATGGGGAATTAATTCTTCCATTAATTTTAATTTTCCTTTCTTTAAGGAAAAAATCAAAACCAAAATCTTCTCGCCAGTGTTATTTCCTCCGTTTGCACGTGCTCTTTTTGGTTTTTCTGTGCATTGCCTCACTTATGTCATGACTTGTAATCCCCCATTCAAGGACTGCCACGGCCTGATGTTGATCAGCTGTGCAGCAACCTGCTGCTTCTTGTCTGAAATGAGACTGCAAATTCCTCAGGACTGCTTCCTCGTGCTTCATATTTTGTGTCAGCACAAATGGCCCTGGGCCATTTGTGAATAGGAGTGTTGTTGGGGCAATGAATGAGAATAAATGTTCCAGGTAGTTAGGGAAAAAATAGGGAAGGAATAATAAAAAATTAGAGACGAATAATGTTCTTCTTGAAGACATCTCTCCATAGCTTGGTATTTAAGGCAGGAGAAATAGATTAATTCACACTTGTTGGAGCAGGCTTCTGACCCAGCTGACAGCAGAGGTGTGGATTAGGATGATGGCTTAGGATGACAGGTTCTGCTGCTCCTCAGAGTGGTGTCTACATAAAACATGCATTGTATTTGCACTCTCCTGAAGCAGTTCATGGTTTTATTCTCTGTCAAGACAAACAGATATGTTTCTGTTCTTGTTGTCTATTAATAAAATAGCTTCCAAAAGGATTCTAAACATAGACCAATCAGATTCCTAATGTGAATAACCCTAAATTGCAGTTTTCAGAGTAAAAAAATTCCAGAAGATTCCTGTTATCTTTATATACTATTTTATATACACTTTTTTGTTTACATTCACTTCCAACAAAATGTTAAGAGAAACATTGAAATCATAGCATTCAATTCATTTAGTTAGATCACAAGAGGGTCTTAAAACCCAGTGCTTTTACTGTGCCAGATTCATATTATTGGCAGAAACAAAAACTAAATGCAAGGCTAAAAATCATTTGTTGGGTAATATCTTACCCTATTGTCAGTTTGATTGAAATCAGTACTGATGGATATGGTTTAGCTTCCCATCAATGAGGGTAAAAATGTCCTAAAAAAAGAGGATTGTAATTTGTCGATTTTGAGATGTGACATTTTGGAAACTTTGACTTGGGTTCTTTTTTTCTTTCACAAAGCCAAGTGTGTAGAATCTCAAATAGTCCTTCTGGGTGGAAAATTAACATAGAACACATTAGCACAGGGAGTTTTATCCTCCTATATCATTAATGAACTCAGTTTTACTTTCTATGTTTTGTGTTTGCAAGCTCTGTGTGACAGCTGAACTCTTGGTTAATACAGCAGGGACTGAACCAGGAACCTCAAGAGCTAAGAACATGAAATTCAACAGCTTGAGCTCAGAAAGCAACCCTTTGTAGCTGGGGAATGTAACACTTGTGTTGTCTGAGAATAGCTCAATGGTATGCTGCAATTGCTTTCACTATTCAGCTCTGTTTTACTTTGAATAATTTCAAATTAAACTTCTTGTTCAAATATTTATACTCAAATACCTTATTCATTTTTGCTTGTAGTTTAGATCTTTGTAAATGGCAGAAAAGCTTTTCAGATAAAAATGGCAGACACACATAAATAATTTTATCTGATTTCCAGCAAAGCTTACTCCAAGGATAATGGAGTACCATGTAACTTTAGCAATGTAAAAAACCCCACCAAAACTAACTGAAGATTCAGCTAGGCTACCTTCACAGCCAGTGGAGAGAGGTAAGGAAAACCATTCATATCCCTATTTTATTTGCCTCTTCTAGTGGAATGGAAACATTCTAGAAACTAGAATTCTAGATTCTCTCTTTTTTGGTTGAGGGTCCTTCCCACCTGCAATGAGTTTTGGATGTTCAGTGCTGTCTGAGATACTGTTTCCACTTGGCTTCCAGCCATCACTCCTGAAGAGAGTCGATTTTTGCATAATGTTTTTGTTATGTCTGCCAACTGTGGGCTGATGTCTCTGATACACTGCAACATTTGAAATAGCAGTGCACAACTGTGATTAGGTACCTGAATTATTCCCCTGACTATAGGCAATGAGGACTGGCTAGGGAATTAGCTACACTTTAAATCCTAATTTCATTGACATCACTAGGAAAACTGATTTAATTTTAGTTGTGCAGGTGCGGGCCATTACCTCCCATGAGCCTCAGATTAACAAAAAATACACCTGAGCAAACATTCTAGGAATATAGTAAAGAATATTTGCAAATAATTTTCATCCCCTTTGCTGGAAAACAGCAAGCATCAAAGATAGTTTTGCATGTTTATTTTTCAGCAGAAAAGAGGACTCCTGAGTAAGTCTACCAGCTGGGCTTGAGCATTATGTGTGTTAAATAACCAAAAAAAGAAAGGGAATGAAAGACAAAACAGTTGGCTCAGATGATGAGTGAGTAGTGAATTGGGCAATTTTTACATTTCAAGTTTCACTGCTAGGAACATCTTTACTTCTAATCAACAGAACAAAATCATATAGTTTTAAAAAGAAATGTGCATGATTGCATTATACAATCTTTGCCTCTGTAGTATTATTATGGAAAGTTGTTTGCTTTGTCTATTAAGCAACTGTTAAGTGCCTGATTCAAGTGAAATGAATAAGAGTCTGGCAGTGGAGGGACTGAAATCTCAGAGCTGTTCTCTACTTTGTAGTTTAAGTCCCTTTTGGAAGAGGTCATGTCTACATAGCCTTTAATTTTTTTTTTTTTTACATTCTCTGTAATATGACAGTCTTTAGTGTTTTATACAAAATTTATCTGAGACCAAAAAAGGAAAAACTCATGCATGTAATGTACACATTATAGCAAAACCAAGATGATTCACAAGTTGATAAAAATATTTATGAAAATGTTTTAATGTTGTCAGCTCTGTGACAGCTTTAAGAACATGATCATAACCCCTTCTGAGGATAAAGGCTGACTTATGCAGCACCTTAGCTGAGTGACAACAATGCAGCAAGGCACATTAATTTACACTTCCTGTGGTATATGAAAACCATAAATAAATAGATTCCCCTTGAAGAATCATTGTGTAAATAGTAATCACATATAATTACAAACAACAGTTCTCCAAAATCTCAATAGATCTATTTCATTCCTCCTAACAAAAATAAAAGGCAGAATGTAGTTTACATCTAAGTTCCACTGGTTTCATAAGAAGCCCAGTCTTCTCTGTAGATTAATATGCCATTTCATTGAAAAATAGAATCAGTGTATTCCAAAATTACAAAGGCTAAAAACACCCATCAGATTCATACAGGAAAAACAGCAGGTTTGCAGAAGAGTCTTAGAGCCTTCAAGCATTTAATTTAAACAGTGATTGTGTGTTTTGCTTTGCCTGTCACCAGAATCTGTTGTTTTTATGATGATACTTTCCATATTCAAACAGTTCTAAAATATTGCATATTCATCTTTTCCCTTCCACTGAATTTTTATGGGATTTTTGTTATATAAGTTACACAGAGAGGATGCTTTCTCAACATACAGTAATGATATTAAATCTTCATAAA
This sequence comes from Ammospiza nelsoni, assembly GCF_027579445.1. Lineage (NCBI taxonomy): Eukaryota > Metazoa > Chordata > Aves > Passeriformes > Passerellidae > Ammospiza > Ammospiza nelsoni. The sequence goes on from NC_080635.1 coordinate 77,693,308, forward strand.
TGCATAGAAGAAGAAACAGGACATCAATAAAAAGTACCTGAAGGGGAAAGAGTTTTGATAATAAACAAATTTTTAAAATTAAAACTGAATCACCAGTCTGTAGCCTGACACTAGCATGAATGGTTGATCAGACACATAACTCTCCATGTAATTGTTTTCCCTTTAAATTCTGCAGACATAATTCAAGTCTGGAAGAAAAACACTAAGATATGATTCCCTGCTGGGCTACCAAGGCTATTTCAAATTCTAGACGGGTTTAAACTGAGACATATCTGTTAAATTATTGTCATGTGAGATGCAGAAACCCTCTCTGCAACCAAGATGAAGACTCAGCTCTCCAAAAGTCGTGGATCTCTCCCCGACTGGGAGTGGTAGCGACCAATAGTAGTGACAATGTAAGCCACTTCCCACAGGTCCAGATGTTTGTGACTCTCACCCATCAGTCTGCCTTCTCACATCAGGCTGGCAGGGTTGATGAGGAAAATAGTTACAATAATAATTTTAAAGTAATTTTTGTCTTACTGATCCCATATGGATTTACAGAAGACCTAGATTTTCCATCTTCTTCACAGTCTACAACAGATATTGAACATCTTCATAGGCCAAATATTAAAGTCCTGCACTGAATAATGTTTCTGCCTAATTCTTACTTCATGACTTAGAGCTGTCTCTACAAACGTCTCCCTTTCTGAGCTGTTCAGCCCTCTAAGTATTCTGGCAGCAGATCAAGGTTGACACTTCCCTGGAAAAACAAGAACTGTGTAACTCCCAAAATGGGCAGTTCTCTGAGCACAGATGGATGAACAAAGTATAAAGAAAGTCAGTGTTGAACATTACAAACTTCCACAGACTGGCACATTCTTTAACTTCAGTGAAAACACGAGCTGATTCCTCTGCTGACAGAGAAACATTTTACCTACATCAGATTCAATGACTAGAGACAAGAGTGTCACTTTTCAGTGATGTTCAGCCTGTGTGTAGAGCAGCTCACACACTCTCTCAATGGCTTTTTAGCCACTACCTCTGACAGCATCACTCCCACTAAAGCATAAAGGTAAGTTATCAGCTTTTGCATGTTGTGGGCTGAGCTCTTTCAGTTCTGCAGCCATTAGTGCTGCCATTACAACTTCTAAAAAAACTTACAATGTAATTGTGGATAATGCTGATCACAACAAATCCTTATAAAATGAAATCCTACTTCTATTTACCTCCCTAATGAGTGAATTTCTCATTATTCTTGTGCTGTCAATTTGCTCCTTAGAAGACTGTCTTTATTTATTTATTTAACAGTTTTCATGAGTTCTTAAGACAGCCTGATTCAATTGCCAGTCAGTTTAGTGATAATTACATGCTAGATGCTATAAATGGACACAAAGAATATATTTCCCTGAGAATCCAGAAGAAGAGGAAAAAGAATAAAAAAGAGCAGGCTTTGGAAACACTTGTGAGCCACTTGTCTATTCATACCAGCTGTTTGACACTAGCACTCTCCTTGAAATAATTTTTAGGCTGAAATCACACAGTGATGCTTCTTCTGAAATGTTAATGTTTTCATGTCTGAGGCGAGACTAGATTATTCTCCCCTGAAGTTTTTTAGCAAGCAGTTATGCTTGCCAGCACCACCAACATTTTGAACCCCTATCAATGACAGAGTAAAAGAACTGCTTTCTGTCTCATTTCTTTCAGGGAATAAATGCTCCTTGTGACTCACACGGTCTTACTCCTCTTGAATGCAGCTGTCTTTTTCTCATCAGAGTTCAAGTAAATTTACAAGAGGGCTTTAGTGAGAGAAAACTGAAAAGCTGCTTATTCTCCAAGCTCACTATGTTGTCCTTTTTCTGAGAAACACTCATTGTTCAATGATGATATTCCCTGCTGAACTCACAAATTATATCTGGGGGAGAGACAGGGAGGATGTTTCGAAGGTTAAATTGAATGAAAAGTTTTATCAGTGGTGTACTTAAAGACCATAATGTGCTATTTGTTAAGGTTTTTGCTGGGAAAAAATGTGGATTGTTTTCTCTGGAATATATGTAAGATGTTCCCCATGTGTTTGGAGCCTAAGAACCCCAAATCTGCTGTGGAGAGCCTGTAGCTTTCTGGTGGTCCATAAGTGTAATGAAAAAGTCATTATAGACTTCTAATATGGGCTTGGGCAATTCTCACCAAGCAAGGGTTCTTATCATCTCTTTATTTGGCATCACATCACTTGCCCTGTCTGACAAGGAGAGCTGAGTTTAATTACAGCTGTGTGTCTATTTGTGGTTGGTGGGATTGCTGTAGATCCTGAATGGGTGTCTGGAGAGGTGACCCTATGGATTATCAACAGAAGAGCAAGGACACAATAACAGAAAAAGTAGAAAAGAACAAAACAGTGACTGTATGTGACTCCTTTACCAGGATTGGAAGGGGGTTGGTGTGGTTTGTAAGCTCGCATGAGCAGAACTGGCCAAGGTTGTGCTTTTCCTGCTTTGGCAACAGGCTGAATGCCCCGTTGTGCCAGTCAGTACCATTTGCTATAGTTAGAGGAGCAGTAAAGGAGCACCTTTGCTCCATTTTTCTCAGTAAACATGTTTAATGATAGTTCAAAACTTATGCTGCATTTTTCTCATGACCAGCCCATTCCCTCAGAGCACCACGGGATAATCCACATATATATCAGGCACTAGGCGAGTATTGAAAGAAGAAAATAAAACTCATTTGCTTTAATGAACCTGTAGAAGACCAGCCTAGATCAGAAGAAGCAGCAAGTAAAAATTTTTGTTGCACTCTTGGGAGGTAGAGAAACATGGAAGAAAGTGACAGCAAATATTAAAATACTGTATGTAATGTTTTGTGAATAGGAAACCTGACATTTCATGTGGTTTAGCAGTAGATCTGGTAGTGTTACATAGCTGATCTCAGAAAATTATTCAAATTAATGTGGCAAATTTGCTGCACTCATTTATGAATTTTTACTACTTTAATTGTTCTGTAACCTTGACTTATTGCAGCCATTTGGGATTGAGGCCAAACAGCTTATTTAAATATTTAATAATTGAAAACCTGCAAACTTGCAATTCATTTACTGCTTTCCTCTGAAAATGGAACTTCAAAATATTTTGCTGTGTGAGGAAAAAAATCTTTATCTAAACAATTTGGAAGTTCATCTGTATTTTGCTAAATTTTTGAGTTTTACAAAATGATGTAGCAGATAGACTCTGAGGAAAAGGAAATAATTAGGTTAGATTAAGTCTGTAAGATACCTCTCCAAAACACTTAATCTGTCCTTTTCTTGCTGGCCACAAATTGGTGTCAGATACTGTGGAAATCCTGCCAAAAGTCTTTATAATCTACAGGAGAAAAGTAAAACCTGGTAGGAGTCTTAATAATTATCTTAAGAATTTAGGAGTTATTAAGAATTTGCTTTAAGGAAGCAAACTTGCTTTTGAACCAAGGAAGATATTAAGAGGTATAAAAAATATCATAGAGTATACAGGGAGATTTACAATGTCTTTCTACAAACCTGTGTCCCAAATAAGCAAGGAATATTTGGAGTCTTGTATGAGGTATATTGAAGGCACAAGACAAGTTTTACTAAATGGAAGGACTCAGAAAACAGTCATAAAAATTAAACCTGGAAAAACTCATAATAAAACCACAGAGTGTTTCACTTCCTTAACATTGTGAAAAAAATAGGATAGAAAATCATTAGTAATATATTGAAAGTAGATTGGGAAATTCTTGTATCATAGAACAAGAATTGATTTTACATGAGAAATGGAGGAAGGATATAAAAAAAATGGTAAATGCTGAGACAGGAATTTGACAGAAAACAATGAGGAAATGGGTGTTTGTAAGTTCTCCAGAGTGTTTGGAATTATAATCAATTGCAATGAATGTTGTGGAGAGGATTTTGTGCCTTTTTTTTAAATTGGAAGAGAAAAAGATATATATCTGCATATTCTTTTAGAGCCTCTGGTGACCAGACCAGATTTATCTTTTTCTCTTCCAATTTGAAACTCTAACTCACTATCTTAGTGAGTTAGAAAAACACACAGATCAATCTAGCAAGAAAATAATGCTTTCAAAATTAAATGTAAATAATATCATATTTGGCTTTTAAGGTTTGAAATTTTAAACTCAATTTACAGACTCAAAAGTTCGTTGATTAAAGGAAGACGAAGCCCAGTTTGGACAAAGCATAAAAACAAATAACCTAGGGAAGTGCCTAGTGCTTATTTGTTGATTTGCATTGTGTACCTACAGTTTCAGAGGGAAACTGAAAAGATAAATTCCTAATTTCTACCTTTCGGTTACATGGATATATAAAATTTATATTAAGCCATTGGTGTCACCAAATCATGAATAATTGCTATGGTCAAGCTAAGACTGTAATTCTCAGTACTCTACAGTGGCTGATATAGTCATGCTCAAATTTTCAGCTGAAATTAACTTTAACATGACCCTGAGAGAGTGCAGTGTTTTATTTCTTCAGCAGAGGACAGGATTTAGTTTCCTTTTTTATTTTCTCCAACAACCACTTCACTCACTGCTGCCTAATTCCCATCCGCTGTTAGTGTCTGAGGTAGCCTACAAGAGATGAAGACAGGCAAGACCTCCAGAGTAGTAAATTAATTAAAAATTCCTTTGTTTGTCCGCTAGATGACTCTCTGATCTATTGGACATCAGCAGGAACATCTGTAGACCCTGAGAATAAAAAATGGATGTCACTGTGGGGTGGGGAAGGTGGGGAGGAAGACTTGGTTTGGGTTATTTTTTCATTTGCTGTTGATATCAGTACTTCAGTATGCTAAGGCAGCATTGGAACAATCTACCCAAGGGTCAAGACAAAAGTGAGGCTTATTTTCACAGCCAACCCTTTTTTTGTTTGGTTGAGGTTTTTTCCCCTTCTAGAATCTTCTAGAACTTAAAGATAAGGAATCATATACCTGCACACAGAGAAGGAGAAAACAAGCAACCTTGGCCAGCAATAGGCAAAAGTGAGTCTCCAGTGAGAGACTCACCTATCACATGAAAAAATAGGTGTTGGTAGGAAACAATGTCTGATGGCCATTCCACTTATGTCATTTGGTCCCAAAAGCCCCATGAAGTTTCAATTCATTACTTCAGTAATTTTGGTCTCTTCATTAGAACTGATACTGTTATTCCACCACTTCTACCCAGAAAAGCTTCAGGACTGTGTAGTATAAAAGTTACAGCTACTCTGCTCCTCACTTCTCTCCCTCCTGCCTCCTTCTTTTCTCCAGTAGAGAAATACTATGGTTCCTAATAAGAAGAACTTGAATGCAGGTGTATGGAAGTAAAAGAATCAGCTCTAATGTGATGTTCCACAATGGAGCAATATCTTGATGCAAGTCATTCTGAATCATGAATTGTAAGGCTGACTGCAGAGCTGACATCTGCAGCATTTTAGAGCCTGAGAAGCTGAGTGAGCTGACCGAGTGGATTATGCAGACCTCTGAAGAGAACTATTGGGTGAGGACTTACAATAAATCCCAAAATGTAGTCTGCTCTCATGTTTTCTGCTGAATCAAAGAGCAGATGGTATGGCTGCTTCAGAATCTTAAGCAGGCACTGTGCTGTTCGCGGCTCTATGTTAAACTGCATGGCAATAGGCAACTTAACAAATAATTTTTTTAAAAGTACTTCTACTCATTTATGAAGAGTTCAGGAACTAGCATTACTACAGCAGATCTTTGTCCATTTTTTTTTTTGATATAAATGCAATGCAAATTCCTGTTGTGAGGCATAAAAAAGTATCATATGCCCCAAAATCCAAATAGATTTTTACATTGGTTGATGCTTATGTCTGATGGAATAAAAGATACATGAAGATCATGTGTGAATATTTACATAGTTTAGTTTTTGATACCATGACCACAATGAACCAACCACCATTATTTTTCCAGGTCAAGAAATAATCGTATTTTCAGGAGAAGTTATGAAAAGACAATTTGATCAGCCAAAGTTTAATGCAATATTTAAAAGTATGAGAAAAGAGATTTATTTTGGTTACCCACTGAAATGTTCTAATCTTCAAATGTAAGCTGGAAATAAAGCTAATTATATTACAACTGAAAAAGTGTTTTCATAAAAATAATGAGGATTTCTGAAGTATTTCAGTTTCTACATGCATTTTCAAATTTTACTCTGAAGTGTACTCATAATGAGTGAATGAATGAATGAATGAATGAATGAATGAATGAATGAATGACTAGTTAAATTTCATAAACCAAATGCTAACCACTACATTTTTTCCAGGAATTGATATTATTACTTTTTGTTTCAAGATGGGATTATTTAAAGATATTTGTACATTTTTCCAGTAAATGAAAAAAAAATGAAGTTCAAGCCTGTGAATGAAGACCTGGTGCAAATTTTATTACTGTAAATGATATTTCAGTTTCAATCTCTGATTATTTTTCTATCCTTCTTGAGGAATAACTGAAGTAGGGACTATGGAGTCGTGTTGGAATTTCTCAGGCAGCCATTTTCATTTGATAATTTTCAGTCAACTCTGAAATTCATGAAGGGAGCATTTAAGATTTCTGCATACCAGTTTTTAATCTGGGTATCCTTTATTCATCTTTCTTTTTAGATAGGAAATGTCACTACTTGATGGGATTTGATAAAGTGATTTATGGCATCTGATCTATCAGAGCATATACCATCACAAAAAACTTGAAGAAAGTACAGTTGAGCAGTGAAGTAAGGATATAAAAATGCTTCTTGTCATTGTCTTGCATTGGTTAGCTATGAACTAAAATTCAATACAGAGAAATCAGGAGGTGAAGAAAAGAACTTGCAGAGAGGTAGCTAGAATTTTTTATTACTTAAATTCACCTTTGATACTTTGAACTGTGCAGCATTAGCACTTCAATATCTTCCTCATTTTAAGTAGTTTCATGTTCTGTGCCATGGCAACTACAGGCAGACTATAGCCATGAACAAATTGAGTCTAGAGAGAGCTTCAGAAGCAAGTCTGGCCCTCATTCAAAACCTTTTGAAACAGATGAAAGAGTGTCTATTGACTTTGATGGGCTTTGGCTTGAACTCTTCCAGCTTCTACAGGCAGGCTTGGGTTCTGATTACGGCTCCAGATGATGTCCATGTATTTCATTCAATTGCACCTTAATTATATGTATTGAACAGCACTGGGAAAAGGTCCAGGCATATAGGATGTTTGCCTCCAAGGATGATGTTATAACTGAATGCAAGAAAATAATCCTTTTTTTAATGCTACCGAATTTTCTGTGATTCCCTGCACAGTGACACAATTTTGCATTTGGGATATCAACCATTACACTATACCAGGGGTGGGTGACTGCACAGGTGAGATAAGTTGGAATGCTGATGGACAAAAGAGCACAGGAAATACTGTCCACATCAGAATTATTTCTGTAACCATTCAGGCCTAGCTCAAAATTGCAGTTATCAAGTTCTAGCAAAAAACCATTTTTAATTGCATTTTCATCAGATTCAAAGCTGCATGACAGTGGGGAAAGACAGGAATTCAAGCACATCAAGCACTATATATAATAAAATACATGTATTATATGTGATAATTATATATTATAAGGAATTGGCTATATTATAAGGGACTGTCAAACCAAGAACAAGGTACCTGAGAAATAACAGCTTTTCTGCTTTAGAAAATACAAAGATGTGACTGTTTCTGTGATTTTACAAAGTAAGACTGTCTTTGAAAGCTTGTGGCCTTTCTCCACTTCTGTGAGTGGAATGTGTTGATCTAAGAACATGACAAGGAGGACAAATGGTTTACCACCTGCTGCCTGAGCACTCACCCGCAGGTCACCAGTCTTGTCAAAGAGATTTGCATTGACAGGATGTGAAATGGCATTGCCATCAAAACATATAAGACTATCTTTCCTTTGAAGAAAAGCAACAGCTACTGTAACTTTGAAGTTTGAGGACAGGAAGGCAATTAGTTTAAAGTACAAGACACAAACGGGGAAATGAATCTGACGTTGCATCTAATAGAAACTGGCAGTTTCAAACCCTGAAAGATGGACTTCATATAGCACTTTTCTATGACAAGTCCCCAGCTAGTGAGCTGATTTTTAACCATAAGAGTGGAATCACTTGAATAACCTTGTCCAATCCTCAAAAAATTTAGTCTTTTTTCTATACATCAATGGATTTCACAGAACATCTACTCTTTGTGCCACCATACCCTCATGAGCCACAGACATCTCCAATAATCCACGTGTCACAGGAATAAAGCAGAGGAGATTGTGGGAGTTGCATGAATTCTTTTAAATAGAACTTTACACATGATGTAAAAAAGTGAACTACACTATATGCTACAGAAGAGCAAACTGCTTCCTCTGCTTGCAAATGACTAAACAAGAATCTGGTTAATGAATAAATCATTGAGCATATGAGCCAAATACAGTAATTAATCACTTGAGGAATTAAGGGTATGAAACTTGGGTCTTCTGCCTGCTTTTAATTCTGTCTTAATTTCGCCTTTCTTCAGCTTACATTAGCTCAACATCAGGACCTCAGCTTTAGAATATGAGATTTCTCAGAGCTCTGGTAAAATGTCATTCAATTTTTTGTCATTGTTTTGAGTAAAAGCTAATGTAAGATATTAATCTTAAAGCATACTAACTTAATCACAAGTGGTCACATTAATTTCTTAATATCCTGAAAGCAATCTGCTGTCTCCTTGCTGTAGTGACTATCACTGACACTATCTAACCAAGTTTTGATGAAGACAAGTGAATATATATCTGACTGGACATCCTGTATCTATAGAAATACAGAGCATAATAAATCTTTACTAATAAGGTTACCTAGCTGATATTCTAGAAGACTGTGAGCTTCTTTTTCTCAGCACAAAGCATCCTTTCAAATGTAATCTGTATTATTTATACATATCTTCTCTGTCTGCTTCCATGTATGCTACCTGAGATTAAGGTAAAACCAATAATCACCTGGGAGTTCTCAGCAAACACAGAATGTATGTTGTTTTTTTGTTTTGTTTTTTTTTTTTTTTTTTAACAGAATCTGCTGTAATTAGCATAAAACAGGAACTTATATGCTGATAATTTTTTCTTACATGTACTTGAAGATTTCATTAACAATATTTAAAACTTGAAGTGTTATGGAAATCATCTCTCATATCATTACATTATATACATTAGAACAGCTCTCACATTGTATCACCTCAGAAAAGTTATAATCTTGTAGAATGAGCCATCAGATTAACATTTTCTAAGAAATCAGTGCTGGGTTCTCACAGTGAAAAACTATTCCTCTGGCAGGCCACCAGAATTTAAATTTGGCAGGCTGTAGTACAGTGTTAGGTTTACTTGTTCAATCAAGCATTCAATTAACTAACGTGTCAGTATGTTGGTCCTTTGTGAGACAAATAAATGGCAGCTAAAGTGCATTGAGCCATCTGAATGGATAGTTGTGTAATTAATATTTGCTTTTAATTTATTGTAAGATGTCCAGATGCTCTGGCAATCAGTTCCTGGGAAATCCTTAAAATAATTGACTGAGTTCTGTAAACTTACTAGAGGGCAACAGGCTTTCCTGTCTCTCTATGTGATTAGAATTGGGCAAATGATTCAGCAGACCTTTTAAAATTCTTGATTTTTTAAATTAATATGTTGTTTATAGCTCCGACATAATTTCTGTGTAATTTAATGTTTATTTAATAACAGGGTTTATCTATTATTTATAATTTATTTCAGGCTGTCATTGTTTTGGGATCACACACCATTCTCCAAATCAGTAGACCAAGATTTGTTAGTTTGGCAGAAAAGAAAGCATGTCATTTCAGGGCAATTTTTTTCTCAGTTGCTCTCATCTTTGCGAGCTACTCCAGAACTTAATCTTAGTTGTGTAAACACTGAACAAGGAGAGAGAAAGGCATTTGCAGTGCGTGATTTTATTACATGTGTGTTGATGTAGGATGAGCTGTCCTCTGGGCTTAGTCCAGATGAGTAACTTAGGCTCTATGTACAACTTCTATGAGAAAAACTGGAGGAGGAGGGGAGATCAGAGCCTTTCAGTGTGTTTTTATCACTACTATATGTAGACTAAGATTATAGCTATGCTGAACTAAGACTGTAGCTAGGTTAAACATTCCCTGAACCCATTGGAGATCCAGGCATCTTCAGAGAATGACATAGCTGGGACATCCCGTTCCCATTAACTACTGGAAGATGTCTAAGTCAGTATTGATAACTGAAATCAGGAGAATCAGATTTTTATGTGACAACATTTTGCATTTCACCAAGGTCTGAGAGAACATGGGCTGCTTCTCAGCAACCAGATGAGAGCTAGGTTGATTGACTGCATTGCAGGTTTTATATTTACATCACTTGGTGACACTGACACCATGGGAATTCCAACGACATTTTTAAATATCATTCCATTGGTGATCATTTGTCAGTTTCACATGCTATTAAAGGCCCTCATGAAAGGGCCATTATGTCTTCCACTGTGCCATTTCCAACACTATTCTTTATGTCTGGTAAGTCAGAATTGATTTTTATCTCCACTCTCTGTTGCATTTGCATCATGACGCGTTGCCCCCACTCAGACATTGGACAAAATGTCATTTGTAGAAGGATCATTCCCACAACTATCACCCCTGGCTTATTTTTCCTCTGACCAAAGTTGTATTGATTTTTCTACTGCTGCCTTCCCGGCTAGCAGTTAATGATCACACTCAATGTACAGATAATAGAGATGCCAGTATCCTTGTAGGTGTTAGCTGTGATCACACACAGCCATTCTTCTGCTAAAGTACAAAAAAAAACCAAAAAAACAACCAGAGATCCCACAAGCATTGATCTACATAGACACATTTATTTATATGATAATAGAAACCTCACCCAGAAGGGGTAGATTAGTTAATAAATCAGATTTAAAGAATACATTTTCAACCTTTACATCCTCATTCAATATATAGAGAGTTCATTTTTAAGATAAACTGCTTAGCAGTTACCTTGTTTTTCTACATGTAGTACACTATGATAACCTGTATGTTTAAAAATCCTAATATATTTAATATTCGGTAGGATAGAATATTGAATTCTATGTTTTATAAGATTTATTTTACATAAATGAAAACTTTTTAAAATATGTGAGTAATATTTTCCAAGCTCCACATAATCTGTCTTCAGTTTCTAACTGGAGTCTGGTTTTTTTTCAGGAGACAGAAGTTTGATAATATTTGGAAAACATAACCAGTTTGACAGGTCTTCAGTGAAATACTGAGAAGCTGAGGTACCACAAATGACTAATCATATTTGTAAAACAGAGCACTGTGAAAAAAACTAATTAACAACTCTTTCGTGTTTTGAGCTATTCAGTTTGGAACTAGTTCATATACGGATTGGAATAGTTAAAGAACATGAATTGAGTCTTCCTGTCAACTCTTACACTTGAAAAGGTCTGTATTCCTTTAACTTAGCTTTTTTTGTTTCAGTAAAGCACACCTGATTTTTTTTAAGTCTATGAAGGCTGCTAACCAAACAGTTCCCTAAATATCAGCAGGAATCTTATTTCTATCTCAAGGAAAAAAAAGAAATATATGACAGTCCACATACGAACATGAAACAAATTATTTCTCTGACATTTTTTGTTCCTACATTATTTCCTTTCTCGTTATCTTGGACATTATTCTTAGGAAAGTCATTAAAAGTTCAAAGGTATGTATGAGATTAAGGCTTTCAGGAGAATGAAACTGAAGATCAGTTTTTCGGTACTGAGAACTCTTGGAGTATGCAAAAATTTGACATTTCTGTTTCTCTTGGGGTACCTTATCAGCAGACAATGAACTTTGGGTTCCTACAGATTAAAAAAAGTTACTAGCGTGCTGTGAAATGGAAAAGCAGAAGATTATCCTCTTTATTCAGTGTACATACACAAGCTTCTAGCATGGCAAAATTTAAAGGGTATCATTCCTATAATTGGTGCTTCTAACTCAGAGAAGTTTTATCTGCATGTTTTTATCTGTACACAAAGAACAAGCATTAAAGAACAGCCCAAGATTTCTGCTGAATATGACTTTTCTTTTCAGAACCTTTTTTTTTCTACCAGTCTTTTTTTCGCTATTTCTTCAGCTTGAGAGATAAAGTAGGAAACTCTTCTACAGCCCTTAGCTAGAGCTAACGGGATCCAGGCAGTATTCACTGCCAGGAAGAATCTGCATATTAACTAACCCTTTGTGAAGGGGTCTAGCACCTGACACTCTTTTATATTGCCATAATTAAAATGAGTCGACTGGTCAATTAAAGTGAACTTTTCACTATTAATGACCTTTGATTACCCCTAACTGAAGAATCAATGGTATGAAGTCAGGACAGGCTGGAAATACTAATCCAGAAAGCCTGGAGGGTAGGCTGACATATCAAGTAATGAGGTCTGAGTCCAAAGCTAAAGTATTTAGTTCTGTCACATTAACAGTTGTATCATATAGTCTCTAATAAACATAAATAGGTCCTTGCATTCATCTAAGGTACTTCTGTCAGTGATGGCATACCTTAACATGCAATCTAAATTTCTTTAAAGAAGCTGCTGCTGATGCTCTGTCTAATGTTTAAATTACCAGCAATGTTATGGTGGTCTATTATCTGTTAGACAGGATTGAGCTTTAATAGCAATACATTTACTTATTTATTTCAATAAAATGTTTTTTATTAAAGGGCTTCAGCACAATAGATGAGTAAATTCTCTTACTTCCCACAGCCTCTGGAGATGACAGAAGTCTCTGGGCAAGGATTCAGTCCCAATAGTCAGTGATTTCTAGTCACAGGCTTGTACACAGCAAAGGGCCTCATATCACCCTCAGGTGGTTTGATGAGGACAAAGAATTTTGGATAGGTAAAATTCTATCATCCTCTATCCATTAACTAACGTTTCTAAAAGAAGTTAGTATAAGCCTAGCCGTGGTTCAAATAACTCTGGTGAAAAATCACTAATGAATTCAATGGAGAGTGTCCAATCTGTAGTAAGTACTTTTCAAAATCACACCTTTTAGCCTTTGAAATAAACTTACCAATTCAAAGAAATATGAGACAACTACACAACAATGGCTGAGTATGTCTAAACAACACTAATAATTTCAGTGATATGATTCCAAAATATTGAACTGAGTGGAAGCACATTCATATTGTGAAAAAAACCCTTGTGGCACTATCCATTTAAAGATGCCAAAGAGAAAGATAGATGGATTCTTCATTGGATCATTCTTTTATTTATAAATACACAAGTCAGTAGCAGCATAGTTCGTTCTAAAAGCGTACTTCATTATTGCCAAGTGTAGTGTTTCTTGATAGTTTTCCTCCAGTAAGTAGCAGTATGTCAAACCCCACATATTTAACTTACTTCTCTTGATGTCAGAAGACCATGGCATACCCTAAAGAACAAATATTTGAACAGTGCTAAAATCCTGTCAGCAAAGTCTTGGGTACCCATCTGTTACATAGATAATATACATACTGAAATGACTGACATTTGTTACCAATACTAACAAAATAGTCAAGACTTGTTGAGTGTGTGTATGCATAACACGGTATGCAAATCTGTATGTATATACAAGTACATCTATTAGTTATATGTCAATATGCATATAAATTCCTGCCTAAATATTTACAATCAATTAGTATATTTTTCAATCTTAGTTTTTATATTGCTTTCAGCTGACTGAAAGGGCATATGGAAACAATAGGAACATATGGAAGAAAAGATCTGTTTTAAGACCAGATTGTGGTATGTTTACTCATATTGAATAACATAGAAGGAATATTCCTTCTGTGGCATAAAATACTCTGCTGTGAAGAAGTGTCACAATACAGAAGTTGGTATTTATTCACACTGTTAGGTATTTGCTATTTATTCATCTGCAGTAGTGATGGTATCACATGAGAACTAAACCTGGAGTTGGATTGTTTAACTTATTTCCAAATTCTACTCCAAGATAGTTTTCTTGAATCAGGGTTACTCTTTTATTTACATGAACTGGGAACAAGCTCTTACCTCTGCTGTATAGACATTAACAAGGAAGGCTTATTGAGGTTTCCCATTTATAAACATTATGCTGCTTAGTTTATCAGCTTAAAAATGGGATTCTTCTAACTGGATTGCCAGTGCCACACTGTATCCAAATAGCATTTAAACTGTGAAAAATTGTTTGCTTCTTAAGGCTGATGAGACACTGCATATTTTACTCACCCTATTTTGCCCAGGCAGTGGCATGGATCTCCAAAGTGTGAATGGTTTTATGTGTGAGGGGTGCACAGCCACTCACCCTCTTGCACCTTGGAAAAGAGAAAGAATGGAATTTCAAGCTTAGCTCTGAGTATCTTCCTAGAACAGCCTGAAGTTTAACTGCAAATTCTTCCACCCTTTCCTGCTGTAGCCACACTGGTTCCAAATTCCACCTGAGTTCCTGTCAAAATAGCTGGAGATATTGGCTCTACAGCAATAAACTCCAGTTGTTTTATTTATGCCCAATACATCTGCCCACACAGACACATGAGAGAAGTCCAAGGGATGTTTGAAAAGCATTAACCCACTTTACCTAGGAAAATGCCAATTTGCATAGATGATTACTATATGTACAAGTAAGAAAATGTAATTAAGGCCCTTATGGTAGACATCACACACATGAGCCTTCCATAAAATTCCATAGGAGGTTGTTGCTGAGGTCTTGATCCTGGCTATGTCCTACTCCTTGATTTTAGTCCAAAGTTAATGCCACATGAAGAGGAGAGATCTTTTATTTTAAAAATCCTGATCTGGCAAACAGTTTTACATACATGCATCATCTGTAGAATCAGAAATGCCCCAAGGTTCCATAATTAAAATATGAAAAAAAACCCCAAACAACTATATTCTTAATCTGAATGGACTCAGCTAATGAAAATTCTATCATTCCTCTGGACATATTAACTTATATACATTTGTGCTTGATGCAAAATACTTAAAACTAAAAAATTAAAGTGCATATTACTAGTTGCTCAATTATAAATCCTTCAACAAAAAAATAGCTTATTTCTCAAAGGCAAATATGAATAAAGTAACTGTTAACTTCAATGAAGTTTCTAAATAAAAAAATAGAACTTTACTGGGGGTTTGGATTATTTAGACTGATAATAGTATTTATCAAAAGAGAGAATGTAGAATGCCACAACCACTTTGAAAAAATACAGCACTGGCAGTTCATATCTGTATAAATTATATCTATATAATCTGGAAAAAATCTGCAGATATGCCCAGTAACAGAAGATTCTTGGTTCATTCCCTTTTTCAGCCTAACATCTACACTACTCTCTTTTTGATTTACTAGCAGTTCAGTAAAGTATCTGTTCCCAGTCAGTATGCATTAATTTTCTTGACAATAAACTTGTAAAAAATTCTGACACCTCAAACTAATATTGAGTCAGAAGATCCATGAACGTAGGGCAGCTTCACATATTAAATTTGAACTCATAGGACAGAAAAGTTAAATATTTCATAATAATAAGGCAAGCAAATAAATTCCACACTTGCCATGGAAACACTGACACTCAAACTAACAGCACCACTTGATCACACTCTAGTCATGTAAAGCTATTTTTTAGACCTTAATTCTGCAGTGAAAATCCCTCAGCATTGCAGCCCAATCATATCTCCTTAAGTATTTCTGGCTTACTTCTTTGGCACTGGGACTTCTATCTTTCTCCTGGGTTATAAAGCAGGAAGCAGAGTGTTTTCACACCATAAGCAGCAGCACATAGAATGTTTTAGCCACATCCAAGTATAATTATAGGCAGGATACTGTCCATACACTACTCTAGTAGAAATTTTTCACAGAAAATAACTAAATCTTGAAATTAGCAGTAGCTTCCCCAGACCACTACGTCCTGGGCAGCTGCAGACAGAGGGGAGCTTGGCAGGCTGATCCCACACGACGCTCTGTGTGAGGCAGCATTGCCTCAACTCCAGCAAACACAGATGGAATTACAGACGTTCAACACAATGCATAAGCGAGTCTATAAGCTCCGCCAGTTTTGCACATTACTTACCTGAAGTAATGAAAAGAAATGAAAGACACACTCAAAATGAGGCAAGACAACTAAGAATGTGCACATTCTAGCACAGACCAAGGGCTGCTTCTTGTCACACCCCGAAGGCCATGTCTTGTTGCACCCTGCTTTTAACCTGAAACCCACTATACGGATCAATAGCATATGCCATAAAAAGCATGCTATGAGGGTTTTGGTTTAGGTTGGGTCTGTTGTTTTCTTTCTTTTTTTTTCCTCTCCATTTTTTACAACCATAACACTTGAAAGGAGAAAAAGAATCCCAAGAAAATGAAAACAAAGTCATCTGGTGATATGAGGATGGAGACAAAATCTGACAGTAGCAAAACCTATTTTGCTACCCATCCTTAAAGTCCTCTTCCAGTATGTACAACCAACAAGCAGTAAACATTCTGGTCATGACAGGAAAACATTTCACAAAGGCTCTCTACCTTTCTAGAGGAATGAATTGAATTTTTTAATAAAATGTTAAGTCTCAAAGCAATTCAAAAGATTGCATTTCAAGAAGAGAATCATATCTAAGCAAAAGAAATTCTATAGAACTGTTACTCAAATAGCTAACAGAAAGCTTGAAATGTGACACAGAGGAAAGACTGCAAAACATCTTGACATTGCTGTCATATTACAAGTCAGTACTTCAAGAGCAATGAATAAGATGTAAATATTTACCCTAGGTAGCTAGACCAAAGAAAGAAAACAGATTCCAGAGATAAAATACAATTTTTCAATATCTTTAGTGCTGGAGATGGAAATGTTAACTCTGCCAGGCCCACTGATCCTGAATGATGAATACAATCAATTACATTTTTTACCTGTCAGTCATTCGCATCATTGCCTTTCTGCAGCTGACTGCTCCCTATCTTCCAATTCTTGTTTCAAGGCACTGAACAACTTTTTATATTCACTTTTCATGCAGTCTTTTTAACAGATTCCCTACTGCCATCTCAGGTTAACACTGCTTGACAAGGAAACTTGTCTGTTTTCTTCCCATATTTTTCAGTGCTGCCTGTGTCCATGGTCTCCCATCTCAGAAAGGTGGCTCTTCTGGTCTCTGAAGTGTCATCTTAAATCTGACTCTTCCTCAAGCTCCACAAATTTTAACCACCTTCTTACAATCTGATGCAAAGTTCACTGGTCAGCAAGAGCCATTAACTTCAATGGGCTATGAATCAGGACCAGATTGCTGCCAGTAGCTCTGGACTGAAGTCTAGCTAAACAAAAACAACAACAACAAAAAAACTGTATTGGTACCCTTGTTGCTAATTACAGACTGCTACTTGAACACAGTCATGACAATACTATATCCTTGGTCAATACCAGCTCTTGCTATTTCCAGTATATTTTCTCCAGTCCTTATGCAAAGGACTAAGGCCTTACATTGTTGTACCTTTATTTGTACAAATTCAGAGTGATGCCAAAGGTCTTTCACAGAGCTTGAATAAATAAGCATACACTCACTCCTATGATTTCTTTTATATACTACAAAACACTATTCTACATCTAGCTGGGTAAAACAAGGGAAATCATCATATTTATGAACCAGGTTACTAAATAATTGCAAAAAAATCCACCATTAAAATGAGGTTTAGAATGAAAGAGTATTCAGAAAGCACAGTGAAAAGTTTAAATTTAGTGTGCTTTTAATTCTCACTAGTGAGGACATAGAGTCTTATTTTCCAAGGAACCTCTGTCTAATCCCATTAATCTAACAGCAATTTGAAGAAAAAGCATTCCAGAAATCCAAAATAACATTGTAACTCTACATTATTCTTGTTCATTCATAAACATTCTGGTACTTATTCCCTCTTCGTTTAATTCTCCCTGGCTCTTGCAACCTCAGATCTCTAATGCATATTTTTATCAGGGAAAAATCAAATTAATTGCTTTTGCCCACCTTTCCTTCTTCTATCAGTTCTTAATGTTTTGCAAGTGCCTTGTATACCCAATGTCTTTCTGCAATCCCACAGTGCTCCCACCAAGTGGTACAGGGAAATCAGTTCTAACAGAGGATTTAGGCAATCTAATGTACAACAATAAGATACACAAATGCTAGGTAGAAGATTCTGTTAATGTATGGGAAAAGTTATCATCAGACAGCCACTGCTCCCTACATAAAGCTAAAATATTATATATTTATTAAAAAGTATGATGTGGTTTGAAGCTATTTCAATAGTATTTGAGAGTCAATTACAATTCACATTTTTACCCCATATGGTACTAAGCAAGGTACTTTAGGGGAAATTATACAAGTAACACTGCCTATTACCACATAATTTTGCCACATGTGCTAGCAAGGACAAAGCCAATTCAATGACCTTCACCAAAGAGGTGCAGTTTTGGGAGTACAGGTATTTTTGTTTGCTTTTTCTTAAAGATATTTATGCTAACACTTTTATTATAAGGAAGTACACTCCACCCTCACATCTTCAGCTATAGTAGGCAAATGCTTTGTAGAAATGAAATTACTGTTGCAACAAGGTTGCTTATGACATTGTTTAATACAAAAAAAAAAAAAGAGTTGGGATACAGTACATTGATAGGGGGTGGAGTGTATCATAAATATATACAAAAGAGGGCTATTATTTCTGTCATCTGACATTGATGTGGGAAGAGAGAACAAAACCAAATGCATTTTCTTTTCAGCACTGATACATGCAAAGACAAAATTACAAGTTATATGCAGCGCAGGATAATAAAAAAAAATGCCCCAGTATACTTGTTTAGATTTTTTTAAAATATATTTAATTCTCTGATCTTTCACTTCAAAACTTAGAATTAAGCAATGAGTGAACAGGATCTGAAATACAGACAAGGCATTGCTCACATCACATTAAAAGGCATCTTTTAAATGCTGCTGTGGCTTTCTAAACTTACACTGAACAAAATTTTTAGTTGCTGGGAATTTGAAATGCAAGATGAACTTGGCCACATTACATCTATTTCTTGAAGTGGAATTGTAAATACACAATTTTGCTGTTCCAATGAGGCAACATGCAGAATTCAAAATTGTTTCTTGCAGGATTCTATTGACCTGTATACGAACAGATATCGAAGCAGTGGTACAAAACCCACAGCTCAAGCACGAAATCCTAGTGTCTAGATCTCTGAGTATACTGTTCTCCAAAATACACCACTTCCTTTTAACCACTGAATTTAGTTTTATGGAAACAGCTGCTCACCAACTTTTTTTTTTATTATTATTATTAAAAAAAGGAAAAAAAGGCAGGGAGGGTGGGAGGAAGGAAGAGGTGGAAAGAGCTCATGCATTATGATGATATTTAGCAGAGAGCTGCAAACAGAAAGCAAAGGCAAATATTTTAAATGTGATAGATTTCAAGCAGAAATGTCAAAGTATTTTCTCCTAGTAAACAGCTTGACAGAGTTGGTTGGGACAAAATTTGGGTTGCAGCTACAGGCTGAAGCAGCAGTGTGGAGAAACAAAACAAACAGGCATTTACCCTCCACCCCAGTACCCCCTTTCTCTCCCAGTTAGAAAAGTATGACTGATGCTTTTGGTTGGCCACAAGGCAAATATTAGCTAAAATCTTATTTAGCTACATCCACATCCACAGTCCCAGATGCTTAAAACTTATCATGGATTAAAGCCATGAAATAAAAATTTAAAAAGAAATTTCAATTTGAAATTTTATTGGCATGTTGCTAAAATGGTCAACATCTATTGACAGGAGAGACTTTGTCCACATACTCTGAGAACAGCCTTCCTGCACACCTCCCCCCTCTCTTTTCTTCCTCGCTCTTTCAGCATTAATGCTATTAAAAGCCAAACAAAATACTGGCTATGGGTGTAAAGAATGCTGGTTTTTTTTGGAATGTTGCCATGGATCCTGCTTCCAGTCGCGTCCCACGGAAGGAGGGTGCAGCCTCCTGACTCTACGGCAGGCTGGTCTCCCCGGGCAGGGCAGAAGGAAGATAGCCACGTTCTCCTGCTCCTCCCTATTCTTTCCCATCCACTATAGCCAGGTCCTTGATCACCCTCAGTTTGCCACTGGCATCGATCCTGCGCTTCTCGCGTATTAGATCCTCCAGGCTGTGGAACCTCACCGTATGCACCTTGTTCTCTGCCAAGTGGATTTTGAGATAGTACTGCTGCTGGTGCTGGGTGCCAGCAGCCGCCTGCAGCTCCCCCCCGGCTTTGAACTCCCGTTTCCCGAAGCGGCACCAGGCGGCGAAGCTCTCGGAGTTAGTCCAGCAGATCTCGTCGCTTTTTAAGCCCAGGTGCCCGCAGGCGTTCTGCACCACCAGCTCGGCCACCAGCGGGCGGAAGCGGTACCAGCTATTCACCACCCGGCCCACGTTGCCCGCGGCCGCCTCGTACAAGCTGTCCTGGCGGATCTGCCCCTGGTGCAGGTGGATGATCTGCCCGCCGCCCACGTACACGGCCCAGTGCGGCGGCGGGTGCTCCGACGGCCCCAGGTAGAGCAGCTCCAGCAGGTCCCCCGGCTTGCAGAGGGCTGGCAGGGCTGACACCGAGTAGACGCTCAGGTCCCCAGCCTGGGGGCCGCTGCTGACCTTGGAGAAGATGCATTCCTGGCCGCGGAAAGCGGAGAACTGAGTCTCGTTCAGCACCAGCTGGTGGTGGAGGTGGTGGGTGGGCGTCTCCTGCCCGGGGCTGCCGGAGCCCTTCACGCCGTACTTGTCTGGCTGGCCTCGCTCGTCCAGGTCCTCCTCCTCATCCGAAAAGAAGTAAGCCACCCCGACGCGCAGCTCGTCCTTCTCGATTCCCGAGGGGTCCCCGGTCGGCAGCTCGCTGTAATTCAGGTGGGTGATGCGATCCAGTTGATTTCCCATCAATGACAGGGCGAGGCGAGGGCAGAAATCGCCGGATCTAAAGGAGGGTGGGGTGGGCAGACACAGAGAAGAACAAGAGATGGGAAGGAGAGTGCACGCAGAGGAAAGAAAGAACGAAAGAAAAAAAATAAATCAAGGCACATACAAAAGATTTCAGCGATTCCGCCCTAAGACCCCATCCCTCCCCGACTCCTTCCCTCCCCTTCCTACAAAGGAGAAACTCCCAGTGCGGACCCTTCCCCCTATCCCCGGGGTGCGGGGCAGGGCAGAGCCCCGACTCCGGAGCGGCGGCTCCGAGCGCCGGGAGAGCCTCCCCGCCGCCTCTGCGCGGGGGGACGGAGTTGCACCGGGAGTCTCCGCTCTGCGAGGGGAGAGGGCTCCGGGGGCTCGGGGAGGCTCCGCCCGGAGGGTCCCGAGCCCTCCCTCCAGCGGTGCGCAGCCGGGCAGCGCTGCGTGCGAGGAAGCGGCAGGAGGAGCGCACGGCCCCGGAGCTGCCAGCCCTGCCCGCCCGGTACCGGCAGCCCGGCCGGGACCCCGCAAAGCATAGGCAAAGAGCAGGCGATCGGCACCCCCTGCCCGAGGGGTCCCTCCCGTCCCCTTCCGTACCCGTGGTCGCCCAGCGCCAGAACCCCCCCAAACTCCTTTAAAGTCGTCCTGTCCCCATGGGCGCCGCAGAGGAAGCGCCACCCGTGCCCGCCGCCGCCACCCGGCTCCTCCGCCCGCGCCGCTGTGGGCTGCCCGGCCCCTCCGGCGAGGATAAGTAGCGGCGGCGCCGCTCCCGAGCCCGCCCCGGCCGCGCTCATTGGCCGCGCCCGGCGGCGGCGGGGCTGGGCCGCGGCTCTGCCCGCCCGGGCCCCGCTGCTGCCGACACGCCGGGCCCGCACCCCGGGGTGCCCCCACCGAGCCCCGACCCCCGGGGTGCCCCCGCTGAGCCCCGATCCCCGGGCTGCCCCCGCCGAGCGCCGACCTCCGGGCTGCCCTCGCTGAGCTCCGAGCCCCGGTCCCCGGGCTGCCCCACCGAGCCCCGGGCTGCTCCGGCCGACCCCGGGGCTGTGGCAGGCGGTGCGTCCCGAGGAAAACAGGTTGAAGATCGTGCCCACCCCGTGAAGCCGCTACATTGGACAGAAGCCAAAAAAAAAAAAAAAAGAAATTAAATAAAAAAAAGAAAAGAAATAAAAGAGAGTATTTTCTACCAAACCAACCCGCCCAGGAGGGACGCAGGTGGCCAAGAGTTGCTCTGTCCCTCGAGGCTGGGAGTGGGTGCCCCTCACCTTGCTTCAGCATCCCCAAGTTGCACCTGTGCGGTCTGAGCTGATATCCTGAGCTTCCTTTTGCTGAGGAGAGAAGTACTTGCAGAGGGCTGTTCCTCTCGCCTGTTACACTTCCAATTTTAGGACGGCATGAAGTGCCCTAAGGAGGTGCCTGTCTCTTGCCGTTGTCTAGATTTGGGATGCTTGGTGTTTGGCAGTAGGTGAGATGACTCTGTCCACATCTGGACAATGTAGCAGTTGTGGATTGTCGTCAGATGTGACTAGAAGACATGCTATGGCATAAGTAAAAAGATGAGTCTGTCTGGCAGTAGCAGTCCACTTCCTCCGAAAATGTAGAAAAACTAAAAATCTGTCATCTGTAGTAGCTACTAACAATATACACTTTTGCACCTAATTTTGCACATTATGGAAATAGAACTCAGAAATTATTTGTTCATTTGACCACTCTTCCCCCCATGAGGCTGTGTCAATGATGGGATTGTAACCTGGTCCTTCTGTGTTCTTAGTCTTGCTACATAACTGTGTGAACTTTTGAGAAGTGAGAATTCAAATATTTAAGACACTTCATAAAAAAAAATCTAATGGCATTCTTTGGTTCAGATGTGAATCATAGTGAAGTACCATTTTTAGCTGGAAGTAAATCTACTTATTTCTTTGCAGTGAAAATAGTTTTGTCATCTAGCCATAAGTATTTTTGCTTTCAGTGTTTATGGATAATATCTCTCTTTGCTGCTGTCCTTTTCCCAGTCAGTCGTCAGGTTTAGTTAACTGAGAACAATAATGTCATCACTTTATTCTCATCATAGAGAGACATTCGTCCTTAAAAACAGTGAATTTCAGTTTTCCGAGGTTCACGCTGTACACCTGTGTTCGTATGGATCAAATGCTGAATTTTTAAGATAAATGTGTTTGAATGATTCTTTTCTTTTTCCATTCAAATATTGATATAGCTGTCTTTCTAGAATGGCATCTTTTTGTTCTCATTATTTTTTTTTTAGCATATGCAAAGGCATCCCATCATAAATGGAGGAGAAAAAAAAAAGATGTGTTTAGTGAAATTCAAAGACTGACGTCAGTTATTTTTTCACTGTGGCAGTTATACTAATCTATTGATGATTACAGACTTCCCATGTCTCATAAACCCAGGGGTTGTGGCTTGAGACTCACAGGAATTAAGCTGACTTGCAGCAGTTAAGGATGCAGCATTCATGGTCTGCAGAATCAGAAAGAATATTTGAAGAAAAAAAAATTAAAAATTAAGATTGTTTTCTAATACATGCTTTTTAAAGTTTCAGAGGACTAATCATAACAGATGGATGTTATCTCTAGAATTATGTAAATACATTTCTAATGATTGTCAGAAATTGTATGTTCTTTTACAGAATGACCTTCACCAACTGCAACATTTTAAATTAAATTATGAGGACACTCTAATAGGTTTGGAGCTAAGGCTGTAAAACAGTGTTTAAATATTTTGATTTTTAACAAATAACTGTTGATGTGTTTCATTTTTAAAGCTAGTCCAAGTTGAAAGCCATTTTCTGTAGACCTTGATCGACAGTTTCTGTTTTCTAAACACTTTACATTTTTCCCGTTTAAAGTCTGCATCTTTTTAGGTTGCACTCGCACAGTTCACACTTCCCACGTTTGCCAATCATCAAGGCTATGTGGAGTAATTTTTAGATAGTTCTAAACAAACAAAACATTATTTCATCCTTTCCATGCAAAACAGTGGAGAACAGACTGCTTCAGCAAACTGCAGGTACAGAAGGATGGAGTCTGGGTATAGGAAAGGCTCTGCCCTTCAAAACAGGAGGAGTATCTCCTGCCAAATTTTAACCTTTTTCTTTGGCAATCCCCTGTGCTTTTGCAAGTCTGCTCAATGAGAATATTCTGACTCTTGTTGAAGCACTTACAATCCCTTACAATTGACCTCTCTTCATGACCTCTATTCAACACACTTCCAGCACCCATTTCTTTGTTTCATTTCTGTTCTCTTCTCTGTACACTGTCTCATCAGTGCTTTGTGCTCTACCACTACCCCTCAGAAAGAAATTTTCCCTCAGTTTGTCTTCAGTCACAGTTTTATGATAGTGTCAAGAAGTTGACTTAAAAAAAGAAAACACATACAAAAAACTCCCATCAACCAACAAATCCCAAACTTTTATGTAGCTGTGATTAAAGGACACTGCTGGAGATGCCTCTTTTGTCTGACCTAATTTGATTAATGAATTTATTATCTGCTTTAGATGTTTAACTTCTGAGTGCTTCCTTAGCAAAGCAGTGAGTGCAGGCTTGGCTGCTCTTAGATGGTGGCACTGGCAGTGCAGCAACACTGTTCACACTCCCAGCCTCAGCCTCATAAACTGGGGTCATAATCTCTCCTTGCACCAGGACATGGGAATTTACAATCCTCCTAGAAAGAAACCCGATAACATCATCATCTCTGGCTTTGTCCTGGTCTACTCTGAGAGAGTGAATTTATATCTTTCCAATGCTATTTTTTCTTTTTGTGCCTTTTTCCATACTTGGCATTTTGTAACTGTTGCATTTATGTTTAATTTAATACAGCGAAAACCCTTGAAATATGTGGCAAAATAGATAATCAGTAGCTTATTTTTTAAACCTTATTTTTTAAATGTTCTTTTCATCCTGCCTTGCACTGAGCTTTGGAGCCTTGGACCCCCGTTGCTAAAAGTGGAGCTGCAACCACCGTTGATTTTAATGAGTAGAGAACATTTGTGCAGAAAAATTTAGGAACACATGTTTCAAAAAACAACCAGAGATAAAAAAATTGATGATAAGGGTCGCAACTTTCCTATCTGTTCTGAACTTTAGATTGTAGAAATCTGTCCATTACAATCCTGTTAACATAGAATCTCAGAGGCCCAGAAGCTCTTATCTATTTCAGGAACTCTACACTTGGTAGAAACTAAATACAATTTCTACATCTCTAGTCTGAGATGTGAGGTTTTGGATGGGCTGAGGGAGCTGGGCCAGTTCAGCCTTGGGGTTACTGACGGAGACTTCATCCGTGTCTATGGTGCCAGGCAACAGGACAAGAGGCAAGGGCAGAAACTGATGCATAGAAAGCTCCACCTGAACATGAGGGAGAAATTCTCTGCTGTTCAGGTGGGCAGACACTGGAACAGATTTTTCAGAGAGGCTGTAGAGTCTCCCTCACTGGAGATATCCAAGAACTGTCTGCACACAAGCCTGTGCTATGTGCTCTGGGATAATCCTGCTTGAGCAGTGAGGTTGGACCAGATGACCTGCTGTGATCCTTTCCAGATTTTGGCCCTTCAGCCTTGGAAGCTTTGCTATTTTTATGCAGTGATGGTGAAATATAAAATGTGAAAACTCAAGAAGATAACTGTGGTCACAGTTGTTCTTTTGCCTCTTTTCTGCTCTTCTACTGGCTTCTGGTAACTTCATGATTCTTGCATTCACAGGGTCACTTGTAAGTAGAATTGTCCAGGATGTGTTTTTCAACCCTGAGGTACAGTAGAACCACATAATTAATTCTCTGTTTGAATGTTCTAAATTCCAAAATCAAATAACTGCATCCAAACTACCTCTTAGGAATTATTCCTAATCCATTTCAATCCCTAAAATGTATAAAAGATAGTATATGACTTGTGCTAAAGCTTGTCAAAAGGCCGTGCTACCAAATAATTTTATGAATAATACTTCACTGATCCTCGTGCTGGGCCCATGTAGTCAACTGCTTGGACTCTACCCAGCTCCTTTCTATTAAATAACACTTTTAAGGACTCCAGACTTAATTTCTGATCAAGTGATACAACCAAAAAGATATTGCAGTAGGACGGATTTTGAGGAGGAATGGGAAGAAATACCTTAATTTAAAAGTGTTCATCTTTGGAAAGCTGTTCTGTAGATAGAATCCCAAATGGAGTAGCCACTTCTAAGTCCTTGTAGAGCAGCAGATCAGGGTGTTGGGCAGGGGCAGGGTTTGGGGAGCTGGAGTTGCACCAGATGCAGCCTCCCAGTGCCCTGGCAAGAGGGGAGGAGCAGGAGGGCTGGGCTGGGGCCAGAGGAGGCCAGGCTGAGGGAGGTCATGGCAGTGATGCAAGGCCGTCCCACCTCAGCGGCCTGGTCCAAGCGTGGGCCAGAGCTCTGGTGCAGCTCCCAAGTCAGGGCCTGAAGCCCCCTCCTAGCTCCTCAGAACTCTTTCTCATTAACTTTGCTTTTCTTCTGGACATCTTATCCCAGGTTCATCTTGTCAGACCTGATCTTGAACAGAAAATAGCAGACCCCGAGGTTGTGATGGAAGAGTTTGTAGATCTTGCAGTCAGATCCCTGACAGTAGCATCATATTCATTCTTTGGAGTATGAAAGAAAAATAGCTGATGGACTAGATTTTCATTTAGATGTCTGTGTCTGTACACTAAATGGAAACTGAACTGAATTCATAGGCTTTTTTTACAGGGGGGATGATGTTATAGCTTAAATTACTATTATAAGCAAAGAAGCCTTCCTCTTGATTTCAACAATATCCTTGATAAACTTTGGACGAATTGGGTGTTGATGACCATGATGAAGTTAGATCAATTAACAGTGAATTTTATTTCTTGATCTATTTCCCGGATTATGTCTTCCTCAAAGTTATTTTGAGTGTTTCAGAATGTCACCATTTTCATATAGAGATAGAAAAATCTAAACAAAAAACCAACAACATCAAAACCCCTTAACCAGACATGACCACGGTCAAATAAAGAGAATTCACTTATTCATAGTAGACTATTACACTTAGGCAAAGCTTTTTTTTTTTTTAGATTTGGGAATGGAGTCTTAAAGTTCATACTATTTCCATAAATTTTATTTTGTGTCTGTGTTATGAAATAATATAAAATCTAGTCTGGCCTTGTGGGGAACCTAACCAAGTGATTGTAGCCACAGAAGCAGTGGCTATGTGTTTGAAAGATCTTGGTAAAGCAAGCTTGATCTTAAATTTACTAGTTTAATCATATATAGCTCCAGGTAGATTTAGTATAAGAGAATTTTTATGATCTTATTTTTATTTAAAATTTATTTAGCTCATTTGGGCTTGGGGTTTATTGGCTAGTTGGTTGGGTGTTTTTGGTTTGGTTTTTTTTTTTCAGTAAAGACACAGTTTCATATTATGTTTAATAATGAGTAAGAGGATTCCAATTGATTGCAAACTTTCACCCCATCTACCTACTTCCTCAGCTTCTTTTATAGCTTATTCTGTGATCATGCAGTTCTTGAATCCACAGCACTGCTATAACAAGATGTTGAATATCTGCCAGAAGAAAACATCTTTTTTAAAGGTGTTGGCACTCTGGAGCTGGTGCTCTGAAACAGTCATGAATATTGTTCCCTCCTGAATATAGGATTTTGACATGGCTTTAATAAAGGTGGTTACATTGTTCATTCTGTAAAAGGAGAATAATAATGGCAGTCTACTAGGAAAATTTCCACAGTCTCCTCTAGTCTTGCTACAAATAAATCTGAAATAAAAATGACCTTGTAATGTTTGTACAGGGAAAAATATCTCCGGAAAGAAGTGAAACTTCAAAAAATAAGCTGCTAGAAAAAAAAAAGTTTCAAAAAGGCTTGTAATTGTATTCTAATGCAATCTTGTTAGGTGGGCTCCTGTCACATGGCAGATCAACATTTTGATGTCTTTCTTCAATTAACATTTTGTAATTGCAGACAGGGTTTCCTAAATCTGTTTTAAAGATTGGAAACCTTTTCAGAAATATCAGACCATAAGGAATAAAGCTGTGGTTCTTCACGAAAATTACATTTTAAGTGTATGAATCTCCACTGATGATATGTTAACTTTGTCCCTAAATGGCTTAACAAGAAAGAGATAATAAATATATTTCCAACTGCACACTGGTTACTTAATTATGATTATCTTATTATTAGCTCTTTCCCAAACTACTAAAAGAGAAAATGCAAAATGTTTTCTTAAGTATGACATGACATTTTCTTGCATTTTCCTTTAAAACTAGTGAGATTATCCACTACACTTTCTTTTTTTCTTTTTTTTTTAATTGTAAAGCTGTACACAACCTAATATCTGTCTGCTTCTATTATAACAGGGTTATTTGCTTGATTTTTTTCCATTTTCATATGTGCTTTGGGATCCTTTATTAAGTCATTGTTCTGTTACTGCATTCTATTATAATTTCACTCATTTTTAATAATATGTATGATATTTCTGCTGCCCTGAAGGACTCCCATGAAAATTAAATGTTGAAATAAAATGAGCATCCAATGTTTCTTTTTATTAGGCTAGTTAATATTTTATAAAATGTATTTTATCTGTGAGTCTTTCAATACCTGAAGTCGAAAATTACTTTCTAAATATTATAAGCACTAACAAATACCCCTTGACTGAATAGCAAAGCAGAAATTCAATTTCTGTGACACTTGCTATTCATAAACATTTTGATATTCACTCTCATGGTTTATGCTGCTAGCTGAACCCTTTTGACTGAGTTACAGAACTAGATTCAGAATCATACCTTGCTATATATGAAAAGCTTTTGAAGGGAGCTCCTATTTTTCTTTTTCAAATACAGAGCCCAGTCCTGGAGAACTAAATCATTCAAGTTGCATATCAATTTTAGGGCCAGCATCTTCCTGCCTACAACTAGAAAAGGCTGTCAGAGATACATGCACACAGTTTTCTTTGAATCCGGTGAGATTTCTGTCTGCATTTGAAGAAAAAATACAGCTGTAGATGCTTAGGAATGACAAATGCATACAATTAGAATCCATTCCATTTACTAAGGTGTATAAGTACTGAATAAATTCATTGAGATTGCAGGCTGATGCCATTAAAAATAAGTTTCTGCTCAACAAAAATTGAGTAGCCCAAATTTGTAATTTCAATATTATTTCCAGTAGTAATTTCCAAGCTACATTTTCCCAGTCTCCAAACAATCTTTGGTCCATTAGGTTGTGTCTATTCATGTATATAATTCTTTCACCTAAAAGTCTGTCTCAGCTAATTGGCTCACAGGTTAACCCTGTTATCTTCATACTCTGTTTTTGCCGATTGTGTGCATACAAAACTATTGTTTACAGAAGGATTTTTTTGAGTTGTAGCATACTAAACTGTAACCAGCTACTTTATATATAATACATAAATGAGTGTAGACTACAGCTCATTTTTCTTAGCTGTGTTGTTCCTTCAATAATAATGGAAGAAAAAAACCATGAAAAATTTATGTTTATCCCTATGTTTAGAAGATGCAGCATGATTTGAACATGATCTGGACAAGTTGCATAAGGTATGACAGTAGTACCTTAACTTCTTCTTCCCCCTTTTAAAAAAGCAGAAATAAATTTGATTTTAGTAGATAAAAAACCTGACTGACAGGAAAGAAAAAAATATCTGACTTGAGACAAGACTGGTTTTGTAGCAGTTTGTTTTACTCTTAGCTGTGGTAAAAAGTCTTTTAGTGACCCTGGTCACATCACTGAGATGTGCACTGGTCACATCACTTAGGCTGGTGCCATCAATTATTATTTAAAGAACTAGAAGCACTTTTCTGTTTAAAACATGGGCATATTACTTATCTTAGGTGTCAGAATTCTGTGTTTAGTACCTCATGTAGCCACAGTGGTTTAAAACTCTGTAATGCAGTTTAAGTGTGTTCATATAAGTTAAGGCTATCTGGCTATTTTCCAGTTTCCATGTTGTAACAGCTCTTGTTGAGAAAATTATTCAAAGAAACATGAACAGAACTTATAACTTAGAGATTAGAGTACTCATATGAGGGCAAAGGAACCTGGATTCCTATTTCTGTTCCTGTAGTTCAAAGACCATTTAATGAAAATAGCTTTAAGATGAGAATGTTCATCCCAAAATAGGTGATTTGATGTTTCCAGGTGTCATGGTTTCAGATTTTACTGCTGATTATGGATTGGGTGGTCAGATGCATCACAATTTGTGGCAGGCATGTTTTAAAACCTCATGATTTCATGCTGTGCTCGGGCCTGAGGTGGGAGGTTGGTGCTGCAGAAGAGCACAGAGGAGGATCCCCGGAGACTTAGCAGAAGTTCACAGCAGGGCCCTGTTGATAGGTGCTGTGCTGCTTACGTTCAGGAAACTTCAGGCATGCCTCTAATGAGAAGCACTAACCTCTTGTAAACTCAATCTACTCTCTATCCTGGGTTTAAGTGCCTCCAAGTTTAGGTGGCAGCTGTTGCTTTGCTTTTCAAATTACAGTTTCTGCCTAAACATCTCCATTTTCTCCAAATCCTTATTTAGATGTTGAAATCCGTTATTGGCTCTGTCCTTAATCTCTGTTCTGTTTACCTTCTCCTATGTAAATGGGAATATTCATGCTTCTTTCGCCTCACAGAAGGTATTCTGTGTTGCCTGATACCAATTACACAGGACAAGGGCTGTCTCCAGGGGAGACATCTCTCCAGGGCACGTATAAGTGAAATACAACAAACATGGGATATGGGGGTACTGTCAAAAACATGGGATATGGGGGTACTGTCAAATGCAAATAAACTTCAGTAATATAACTACATACTTATTTCATTTCACTTTCCTGATCCTTAGACCATCATAGATGTTTTCTATACAGTGCTGTAAGAATTATATTATTTTGGATGTCATCAAGTTTTTAGGGTAATAATCCATAGTAGAAATGAAATTCTGTGTGTGAAAGCATGGTCCATGCAGCCTCTGTGCTGTGTTTGCAGAGTTTGAGAGGATTGCTAATGATAAAAGGACTTGGAAGACTTTGATCCCTGGGATAAGCTTGTAGAGATTGTTGTTCTGTGGCCATTTCATGGGGAGATAATCACCTGAGGCTGAGATGGTAACCCCTATCCAGAATATGGTTGAAATTCACAATTATACACCCCTGACATGGCCAGTGAATCTTTTAGCTCAGTTAAAAAAAAAAAAAGAAAAGACAACTTATAAGTTCTGAAGTTTTCCAAACATTACCAGACATTAAACCTCTCCCCCACCCCAAAAAATTAACCTATGAAAGTACAATTTTCTATTAAGTTTCTAAGTCAATGTTTTTGACCTGAAGGATGGGATTTTTTAAAATATACTTTTTTTTTGGAAAAAGGAGATAATTACATATGAAGCATAAGTAAGTGGAAAGTAAAATTTTCTTTTGAAAGATGAGGGGGTTTTTTCCTAATTAATTATAATGAATAAATGCTAATGTCAAAACAAAATATTTAGAATCTGGAAAATGCTGAATATTTTTGAACTGAAAAGTTTTGCTGAATTTAACTTGGACTTGAAAAATGTTTTGTATGACTGAGTAACATATTTCTTTATACACAGATTAGTTGCCAAAAGAAAAAAAAAAGGTAGCTGTTTTAAATAAAACATCCTGACAGCAGAATGCCAGCTGAGTTTACAACTGGAGTCACACACAGTATTGGACACATGAATACTTTTCCAGACCAGAAGCAGAGCATTCCTTGCAACCCCACAGATACCCGTACAGGGAAACTGGGCTTTGATAACCTACCCACACCAAATATGATTAAGCCTTATTATCTAGTTGAGGTGTCTAGTTGAGGATTACAGATAAATGAAGCCAATAAAGAGGAAAGAGTCTGAAAAGATCCAGCTGTAATAAATTGAACTGAAAATGGTGTAAATCAGAAATGTTCATCTCAGCTTTAACTGGGCCCATGATTCTTAGTGCATAATTTATTTGACACATTATTTCTTTCTTGTCTTTTTTCCCTGGTTCTGTTCACAAATAGCTTATGAGAAACTATATTTTTTATCAAATATATAATTGAGTAAAATTTTTTTGTTGAATAATTTTCATTAACACACATGTCTTGTTTTCTTATTCACTTTCTGGATTTTTACTTGTGCTCATGAGCAAAGGCTTGAAAAAGTACTTATAGTTTGGAAATGTTTCTGACACATAATTCAAACTCCTAAGTCGTCTTTGTAAATGAAACAGTGGGGATTTTCATGGTATCAGGATAACATCCCATCAGTAAAAGATAGCTGGAAGAAAGCAAATGACACCTAAAGGAGAGATAAACCACTATATTTTTTAAACACAATTTTTAACCCTTTGTAAAAAAAAAAAAAAAGAGAGAGAGAGCAATGCAATCTAATGCTCAATGTATTTTATGGAACAGGCTAATAAATTAATTGATTTACATATGTTCCACTTCAGGATATTCATTATCTAATCTGCACCATTCCTGAGCAATATCTCTGTGAGTATGGGTCAATCATGAACAGTCTTTCAAAGGTGCTTAGAATTCCAGAGTCCATAACCTCCCAGAAAACCTATTTCAGTGCTTTACTATTCTTACCATTTTATTACTGCTTTATAATATTCTAATCCTAATTTTGAACATTGTTGCAGTCTAAACATATAATTTCTTGTTGTCTCTCGTAGGTCATGGAAAATAATTTATTCCTTCTCTTCTACTTGCAACCTTTTATATATTTGAAAAATTTCTGCTTTTCAGTTTTTTCTTTTTTCCTAGGTTAAAGAATCATAATTCATTCATGTTTTACTTTCTCTCCAGTTATGTTTTCTAGAATCCCAGTTGTTCATCCTATTCCACTGAGCTGTCTTCAATTTTAAATCTTTCACAAACTGTGGTGTTCAAAATTGGAAAAAGAAACCCAGCTGAGGCTTGAACAGAGCAGAGTAGAACAGAAGAATTGTTTATAGGTTGTCTGACTATTTCTAACTTTTATTATGGTCTATGCCTTTTTATATCAGACTAGCCCTGTTAATTCACATTTAGATTGTCACCCAACTAATCCCTTTTCTGTGAAATTGTTGCATTATCAGGTAATTCCCCACAGTCCTGTTTCCGACCTTAAAATTTTGAAAACTGTGAATCTTGTGTATTGTTACAACTTATTCCCCTGTTGATTATATTCAGAAATTCTTTCATCTTAGCAGAACTCTGTATCAGTAAGTCTCTTCTTGACAGAAACATCCTTCTATAAAAACTGAAACACCCTGAAGAGATGTTAAACTCTGCAGAGGGAGAGGAAGTAAGATTTAAGTAATAGATGGTCCACTACAGAGGAAGAATATACTTATCATAGCTGATCTTAAGTAGTTAAAAGTCATTGAATCTTTCTCCAGGTAAAATCCATGTGTGGAAATGGAGTGAAAAATGAGTTTTTCCTTAGCCTTCTCTTTTCCAGACTGACACTTACATGTTTCTCCATTTATTGTAGGTCTTTTTTAAAGGCATGATCTTTTATTGCTAATTTATTGTAATTTATAATTACAATGGTCAATCTTCCACAGCCTTAGGGCTATTTTCAGGTTCTGCAGATTGAATAATCTAGTTTTTCTAAGGAATCCCTCTGCTTGGGAGCAGAGGGATTTGGAGCAGGCTTTTCTGGTAAGGCTGAAAAAACCTGAAAGTATTTTAGTTTTGTTTGTCATTCATTGCCAGGTTATCATCCTTGTCCATCAGCATTCACTCATTTGCTTGCTGAATTAATTTTTCTCCATTACTTTTATGAAAATTGATACCCTAGGTTTATCAAGCAGATTGAATGCTGCATTCACTCTTGCACTCTTACATTAGTAATCATGTAGCTTCTCCTTACCCATAGTGGTCATTATCTCCAACAAATGACTGTGCTGTTGTGTTGTTCTATGGGAGAGAACTACTGTCAGTAAGCTTTATGATACTCAGTACTTCAGAAATGAAGATGTGAGTAAGTATTTCATATTGGCTGACTTTGTTTAATGGATACTTTTTACAGTGATGTCTTTGAGCTTCTTTTTGTCTTTGAGTAGAATATTCATTGACCACAGAGGAGATTCTGATTCTTTGCCTTCTTTGGTGCTGGTTAGGATCATCTTAGTCCAGCCTTTCCCTCTAAACCATGAGCAAACCACAAAAAAATGTTGTGCAGGGTTGTGATGTGCAGGAACCACAAGGGATAAAGTGTGCTCATTCATTCATTTCAGATGACTCCTATGTGGTTGAGTGATGTGCAATGCCCTCAGTGTCTCTGAGGCCCAGAACATGTGTAGTTCTATGCACAGCACTGAGAACCGTGTTCAGCCAAACAAATTCTAGCAACCTTTTGTCCAGAGTACGCACAAATGGGGTCATAATTTCCTATTCATGTTTAGAACTGGTCAAATTTCTTTTTATTTTTTAAAAGATGGTAAAAAAATCACCCTGAGTGCAATTGCGATGTCTGGGCTTCAAAGCAGAGTTTGGCTTTATAAAATCAGGTAGCTAACACTTTTTAATGTTAATTTTCCCCTAATTCAATTCTCCCAAATGGTTGAGTTGTTTGATTGAATATTGCCCACCAAAGAAACAGCCTCAGGCAGGCATCTGTCATAGAAAATTTGATCCCAATTCATTAATATTTTGCAAAATTATAAGCTATGAAAACAGGGATTTGTAATTTGAAATGTCAGGGAGCCTCAATAGGACATTATGTTGTTACCTTCCTGCACAAGTAAGTTACTGGTATGTGACTGGGCATTTATTAAAGCTCTTGAACTATTTTTTTTTCCATAAATGGATGTAATGATTTGGCTCAAAGATGCTCTGAATCTGTGCTGTTCTTTGTTACACACCTGGGAACAAAAGATTTGTAATAAAAGTGAAACGGCAGTCTGAATTCAGAATGCCCATGCTTTTTTGTTTTAATGTCTCAGCTTTCATGCTATTTTTATGTTGTTTCTTTCATCTTTAATTTTACCAAGAGATTCATATTAGATGCATTATTAATCCCTGTAACACTGCCTTCCCTTCTTCTGCACAGTGTGAGAGATTTCTGGCTCCAAGAGAAATAATAATGTGTGAGATTATTTTCTACATTTAAAATGCGAATAAAAAAATAAACAATGTGGATTTTCTAAAATCTCCATGCACTGTAATTTTCTTCCAAAGATTTCACTGATGCATTAGGACTGAGAGGCATAAGCAATCACCAAAAGCTTTTAAGCAATGACTTTGGTTGTGTACTTTATAACCTGAGAATTCTCAGCATGCAGCACGTTATAACACCTACTGCACTGGAAAGTAAACAGGAAAGTGAAGTGTGGTAACTGGACTTTCTGTAAGAATTTGACATAGATTAAAAGCAACACAATCCCAATATGTTGACCAACTGCAATAGAAGCAATTAAATCTCTCATTGATGATAGTTAATGGGACCAATTACAGAATGTGTTTTAAAACATGACTGGTACAGTTATGATGCCTGCAGCAGAAAGGAAGAGGCAGGGGAAGGAGAGTAAGGGATTGTGAATGTCTAATGGAAAGACTAATAACTTTGGAACTGGGTTTTTTTTGTGGGGGGGGGGGGGTAAAGGGAAAGTTGATTGCAAATACTCTTCCACTTTGTTATTAGAATGTGCATCATTTTCTTTTGATTGTTTTTTTATTCTGTAAAGGATGTCACAGCTGCACAAACTGGTCAAAGAAAAAAGAAGCAGCATGCATGGTGAAAGTCTGGCCATAGTATATCTATGTAACTACAACCAAAAGGGAGCTCAGAGGCCTTCTACAGTGTTGATCAATATTAGCAAAATCAAATGATGGTCATCTGACTTCCATTCCAGCCAGGGAGCAAGAAGGGTAATACGCTTAAACAGAAAATTATTACTGAGGGAGTATTTTGGGCTCAACCCAAAAGGTAAAATATGCTAGCAAAGGACGATATGTTTCAGTGTGAGGTAATGTAGCACCTTTTCAGCAGACTGCTTTTCTTCTATTAGAAACAACAGTAATTGCATGAATTAATATTTTCTGAAATTTAAGCAATTTGAAATCTCTCATTTACAACAGTGCTGCAGATCTTCTCCCACCAGCCTTTCCCAGACAGAGGTGTGGCGCTGCTCCTGTGACGCTGCTCCCAGATGCAGATACGAAGGCAATTCAGCTGCTCCTCCTTGAGTCAGCCCAAGGTACTGGGAGCTACAGTGCGGGCCCAGGGAACATCCCCCTTCCACACAACCCAGTTTGGATCTGGAAACAGAATTGACATAGTCTCAAAGCACTCTGGCTACACCAAAAATAATAGCCCCTCTACGGTTCTGGATCCATTTTTCTGGTTCTCAATGTTCAGTTCAGGTGTCTCAGCTCTTGGTGTTTAATAGGTAGGAATGAGAAGGGCCAATGTTGCAGTGGAGTCCTGCTCTTCTCAGAGTAGTGCATGCCCTAAGGTCTGCCCTCCTAAGAAGACCAGTCTTTGGTGCTTCAGAGCACAGCACAGAACTCTAAAGTGTGTTCCATGTTCCAAGAGTATCATGAAAACCAACTTAAGTTGTACTCTTAGTGAACATGTACTTTCATCTAAAGCCAGAAAAATTGCTGTGTTTTCTTTAACAATGCTAAGGTATACAGAAATTAAAGCATCCAATGTATTTCATTTGTTGTATACATGTAATATATTGCCAGAGATATTGGACTGTTTTATTTCTAGAGAAAGTGCCAATGTGATTTGAAAGTGATAATTCTTCCACAGTTTGGTTAGAAATAGGCTAATAGGCATTTGAGCTGGGAAGAGAGAATGAACGTTAATTGTTTTTAAATAACATAGTTTAAGCAGCACAGTTAGTTTCAAATAACATGGAGGTAATCATTGAAGTGTGTAAACTAAATTTTTTTTTCTGTTATTAGAACTCCAGCATAAATTACAAAAAAAAAAAAAAAGAGAAAGAAATCAGAAGAATTACACCAATTTATAGTAAGGCAGTTGTACTGAGACTGGCTAAGACTGAGTTAATTTTCTTAATGGATGCTTATATGGCACTGTTTTAGATTGGTTACCAAAACAAAACTGACAATGCACTAATTTTCCAGTAGTATTTTCACAGCATCAAGGCTCTATCTGGTTCTCAATGTGCCACACTCCAAAGAGTAGACTAGGGGATGCACAACAGGATAGAAGGGGAGATAACCTCAACAATCCAAAAAGATATTCCTTTCTGTCATCAACATCATGCTCAGCAATAAAAGGGAAAAGAGGGGGTTTTAGGGAGGTTAGCAATCTTTTGATTGGGAAATGGCTGAGCATTGTTCAACCTGTGGGAGAGGTGAGTGATTGCCTTTGGAACAGTTGGAGTTTTTTGAGTTTTTTTTCTCTTCTTCCACATACCCTTCAGTTATTAACCTTATTTTTCATTTTTTATCTTTTTATCTTAGCCAATTTTTATTGCTTTTATTCTTTCTTTTCCTTATTCCTCATCCAGCTGAGAGCTGGGGAAGTGAGCAGTCAACTGTGTGATGCTTAGCAAACCACCAGGGTTAACCCAGAACAAGAAGTACAGAAAGCCTGTGGCAGACCTTCCTTGTTATTAACTTGTTTCATGGACCTGTACTAAATGGGTATAAAGTGTTCATGTTCTGCTTCTTTTTATCCATTACAAGGCAACGGAGATCAGTGCTATTGGTTTCAGTAAAGCTGCTTCTGAATCAAGCTGTTCTACCTGAGATGAAATTAATGTCCATTAAGGCTTCAATTAGGTTTACTCTCATCGTACTCCTCTGTGAAAAATATTTCACAACAGAAAACAAATGTAATTGGGTATAATTCATGATTCATGGAACAACACCTGCTGTTCCAAGTTGGGACTGAAAAACACTAGGAGATGTGTTAGCACAATGTGAGACAAATGCTGAAAAGGTGTAAGTGGCTGTAGCACCATTGTTTTCCATGTGGTACATGCTTTTCAGCCTCATTTATGTGTATTTAGACTGGGATTTAGCAGAGTTATTATAAAATTTTTAATAAGGAATATAAATGTGAGGCAGCTGGAGTGCATTCTGCTCTTCTTGGTTTTGTTGTTGTGGCTGATATTTCTCATACAAGAAACAAGCTCTGTTAGAAATATCCTCTTCTTAAAATTTTAATACTATTTAATCCATAAATACTTCTCTAAATACCTCTGTTTTACTAGTCATAAGGAAATACATTCACTGCAAGAGTCATAAAATAGATGAGGCAGTGAAAATGTTTAGTGAGTGTTAGAGCTAATAATCATAATGACACCAGAGCAGTTGGAGCACAGCACACAAAGACACAGCAAGATGCTACCGTAGGCTCCATGCACTCCACATAGAAGCAGTGGTAATAGAAGATTGTATAACTGGAATTACAGGCTGCACTGGAATTAGTGTCTGCCTCTGGGATTGGTTTATGTCAGCAGAGCCAAAAATGACATAAATGTTCATTTGATGTTCAGGATACTTCCTCTTTTTCTGCATTCGTTTTCTTTCCTGACCTTTTACAGTGCTTGGACTGAAGATTTTTGGTTTATCATCACTTTGCTCTTTGGTCTTTAGCTTCAGTTTGAGAAAGAAAGAAAGTTCATCTTTTCTGTCACATTTGGAGGTGCAATACTCAGTAGACCAACAGTGTTATGCCATATCAGGTCTTAGTACATCACCCAGAGCTGTGATGCTGACTCACCTGGCTGTGAGTTGTTTGGTGCTTGTACAGAGAGGCACGGGAAATAAAAATAAACTTAAGTTTCTGAGTTTGTGGGAACTGAAAGTTCAAAAAGTCTAAATGGAATAAACTCTTGGCATGAAAGAAATAAAACTGTCATTCAAAGCTGTATACATTTAATTCATAGTTGGTCATTTTGGATGACTGTGTGTATATTGCACGCATGTGTGTGTATTTATGTGCACATGTCTTAGGAGGACAGAGGAATTGGCACAAATTGGGGACACATTTTAGCCTGGAATAGCTCCAGAATAAGAACTTACTAGCTAAGCCTTGCTGGAATTTATGGATAACAGCAACAATAGGAAAATTAGCAGCAAGACCAGTTATGCTGCAAGAGGGAAGATGGTAAAAAAATTAATGGACTAAATCAGAAACCGAATAACTTCATTAAAACATAGAACTACAAAGGAAGTCTTCAGTGTGAATTACATACCTACCCAGTCCCAGGTGGATATCTTCCAAAATCATCATACCTACCCTGTTCCCTAAGTATCTGTATCTACTTTAAGCTCAGACATCTGTGCATCCACTGTGAAGCCTTTCTAGACAATGTAGAAATTAATTCTAGATTTGATCATACATAATTAAGTAATAGTGACCTATACTTCAGAAGATTATCAATGCTGATATTGTCATAAATAACTAATAGCCTGACAAATAATACACTATAAACTTAATTAGTGCACAGCACTATATGCCTCAGGAAGAGTATTTCAAAGACCCTGTTTTCCTAACCCTGATTGATGATTCCTTTTGAGCTTAATAACTGCTCAAAGCTGGGATCAAAAACTGTGTCTTTGCTAATGTCTTGAATTTATTGAATTATTGTGCAGAATATTGTAACTACTCTAAAGGAATTATTGGCTATGGGTTTGCTGCTTTCTGAGTGGGTTTTTTGGAGGTTTCTTTCATCTCAATGACATTTTTCATCCATGCCACATGACAAAATTTTTTTGAGAAATGAACTAATCAATTGAAGTACTTCATATAACAGATATTCAAACAAATTGAGGGATTCTGGCAATGGAGACAATATACATGCTCAGAAGGGACCTGTAAATAAGGTCCCTGTAAATGTGAGGCATGCAGGAAAATTCAAATCTAAGTAATGACAGAAAATAAAGTAAAGCATCAAAACACACTCAGAAAAGTAAAACCTAACTAGAGAATACCTTGTTTTCCAGTTGCAGTGGTGATATTTTTTATTTTCTTGTCTTCCAGACTTCCAGTCTCAGAAGTGACTATATTTAATCCAAGTTTCTCTTCTAATCATTTAAAATTTGTAAAACTACGAGGTTTCATTTTGAGTTAAATGGATCTATCAATTTTTTTTTTCTGCCTAGGGCTCTCTTCTGCACCTATTGCAATCACAAATAAAATTTCTAAATAGCAAATCTTAGTATGGGATTGGGACTTGGAAAATGGCACTAAAGAAGGTGGCTTGAATACAATTCAAGAGTTAGTATTTTTAGCAAGTCATCTATAATGAGAAAAGGGAGAAAAGCTTCAGTCTAAGAAGAGGAACAAAATTAAGCAGAACAAAACCAATTTATCTTGTGTTTATTTCTTGCTTTGAAAGTTTTCCCCCTTCCTTCTTAAAAACACTCCAAACAGTGGACCTTACATTCCCTACCATGCATG
Source organism: Ammospiza nelsoni (assembly GCF_027579445.1). NCBI lineage: Eukaryota > Metazoa > Chordata > Aves > Passeriformes > Passerellidae > Ammospiza > Ammospiza nelsoni. The sequence continues at coordinate 77,733,576 of NC_080635.1, forward strand.
AGTCCAAAAGTGCATTTGGTTTGGTGAAGTAAAAAGTGAACTTTTGTGGCATAATAAGTGCTGAAATTCTCATGGCATGATTAGATCTGCAACATGCAACCACTATTTGTGTAATAGCCTGCAATTATTACTTGAATAATATATAACTAGTATTTGAATAATATGGATGTTGGCTGTTTTTATAAACAATTAAAAAGCATTTTCTGGTAGATCAGGAGAAATTTTATTTAAAATATTTTGCTCATGTTAGCAGAAGGAGATTTGTAAAATCATTTAACCCCCTATGCCACCCCTCCCCATTATAGAGCTTGAAAAACAGTTTCTGTCCTAGAGAAAGTATGACACATTATTTTGGCCATTAAGTGAAAAGGTTAATTTTTTTTTTTTCTTTTCCTCAGACTTGTGATAAAAGAGGCTGAAGATTCCAAAAAATCTATGGGGAAAGGAATATTTTTTTTCAACTTTTAATCCTCTCTACATTCTAAAAGGCTCCTGGGCCCACTTATACTAATTTACTTACAGTAAATTTTTCCTCTTCTCAGTCTTTGATACCTCATGTGTAAGCAGAAGATATGTATGCAAAAGTTGACAGTAGTGGTTTGTTAGTTCTTTTATGCAGTCAGAATGTTCATGGTAATTAATGATAATTCAGCACTCAAATATGAACAAAGAAAATGTTAATATGTCTGTCAAAAGTTCAGCTCAAGATATAAAAGAAAAAAAAATGAAGTAATTGCAAGAACCTTTAAAAGATACTGCAAAATTTTTAGTTTCAGTGCCAGACAGTATATGTCAGCTTTCCTTTTTAAACCTTTCTGTCATGGTTTTTACTTGTTTGTGAAGATTGACTGAAGCTGAGTTAGTTTTGAAGAGCTTAATTGGGAAAAGATAATGCTTCTTCCTGGATAAATTTTCAGGAGAGAAACCCAAAGAAACAAACAACCCACACAGCTGAGATCAACATTTCTTTTTGCAGTCATAAAGCTTTGAAAAATATTAAATATTTGAGGTTTGTAGTACTCTCTTAGATACATTGAGAAGTGAAGAATTTTTTTTCATTTTTTTTTCAGTAGTAATGCACCTATTAATGCATTTTAAAGGTCATAATTTTTCACTTTTTCATACTTGTGTAAATCAAACAGGAAGGCTGCACAGCTCAAAACCGAGTGTAATAGCCATGCCTTGCTCTTGGAACTCCAAGTAGTCATGAAAATGTAATCTCTCCCTGAAGTGATGCAAGATGGCTAAGATGAGTGTAATGGCTCTTCTGTTTCACTGTTTTTCTGGAATAGCATTGGGTTTTGAAGCATTTTATATTTTAGCAGGCCATCCAACAAACTGAATAACATCCAAGCAATGCGCAAGGACTACATAAAAAGGAAAATGGACAGCAAGGGCAGCAAGTTAAGCCTCATTCACTGGAGAAGAATCTCATTATCACCAAATGTTGGTTGTTTAGAGAAGCACCTACATTTTGGGAAGCATATACCAGCCTCCTGGTATAGCTTGTGGGGAGAAAAAGACCCTGGAAATGCAGTTTCTCATGCCTGTTTTTTATACCCACATCAGGAAATAGTGAATGGCACAAAGAAATACCTATTTCTCTTTACTGCCAGGAGAGTCTAGGCCACTAATTCAGATGTCAGCTCCTAATCTGGTAATGTCTGCAGTTACTCCCATGTTTTTAACTTAGATTCACCTCTAAGTGGGATTTCTGTTTTCCTGGATTGGTTTCTGCAATTGTCTTAAGTTATAAGGATACAAACTAGGGAGTATTAAAGTAACTTCCAAGCTTTATGGAAGCAAATTTAAGGTTGGAAGCAAAGTTAGATGAGGAACTATAGCTGGTCATTGCAAATTATGTTAGCTATATTTCCTAAGATTTCAAGATGTTTGGTGGGAAGTATGAAAATGGTGTATTTTCTGTTGTCCCAGTGAGATATATGCCCTATTTGAAAACCTCCCTACCTGAGCCTACTGCCCACGGCCTTTCAGGCAGAAGTTGAGCTGAGCACTGAAAATACAGCTCCAATAGGAGCTCCTTCTGAGCTTTCAGTGTGTCTGAAATGCCTGGGTTGTTCCTAACCCTGCAGTTTCTGCCTGCAGAGGGCCTGAGGCAATCGGTAGGAAGGAGTCAGAGCCACTCCTCAGCTAATCTGTGCAAGCCCGACACCAGTTCAGTCTTTCCACCTTGGGAAGTTCAGGGTACCTGCTCAGTTCCCCTTCTCTGAAATGTATCACGTTCCTTCTGGGTCAGTCACATTTTCACACAGTGTTCTACAGCATTTCTGTGTTCCCCAGTGTTATTTATCCCACTAAATGAGGAATTCTACACAGGCAGGCTTCTAAATAATTATTTTTTTCACATAATGTCTTTCATCTATCTCCGCTTCCCCACAAAAGGTACAGGGTTTCAAAGTTTTCCTTAGATGAGTTCAAATTATGCTTTCTAAATTCATTCATGTTCCATGACTAGCAGAAGGTTATTTGCTGACTGGGTTTGCATTTCTTGCCTGGGTGTGCCCGTGTTTTCCCAGGCGAGTTATGCAACGTGGCAGAGGCAGATTAATGATGGACAAGGGCATGGTTACTCTATGTTAAGCAACAGCTAACTGTATGTTATTTGTCAAGATTCCTGTTAAGACATGTAGCTCAGCGCTTTCATTTTGAAAAGATATGGACACATTTGGTATTGATAGCATAGGTTACTGTCAATCAACAACTTTAAATCAGAAAATGTATTATTCAAACCCCCACTTCAATCAATATATTTGATTTTTTTTTACTCTTTTCACTGAAATTGAACAGAGTCCAAATTCCCTACAAACTTGATTTTACTGTATTTGTAGTAATTTAAGTAACAAAACTGCTAATAAAACATCTCCACATTTTTGCTACACTTAAGTAATCTGAGGCATTCTTCATATTGCCAAAATTATTTCCTTCCAATTTTAAATCTTATTTTAAAAACAGTGGGTTTAGAAAAAGTACACCATTCCCAAGGTTTTATTCTACCAAATAAACTTTCTCCTGAGGCTAATGAGAACTGAGGGTATTTTGAGTCTTAGATGCACAATGGCATTAATGAGAAAAGCAGTAGCTGGTATGATAGATACCTGTTATGGGTGAAGACCAAGAAATTTGTATAGAAAATTTACTTGACTCTGGCACTTTAAATCAGAGAGGCTTTAAATCAACTTCTCACCTTCATGGTTTTTCTTTGGCATTTGTTTTGGGAGTGTGTTTTTTCGAATGGAGCCTTCTAAGATTTTGCATAATCACTGCAGTCTGGAAATTTAACTTGGCTGTTGAATGAGGATGAGAGCTCAAAATGATACCACTGCAGCAATTGCAGATGCTCCAGCAAGAGTAGACACACAAGCACAGACAACATTTCTGCAGTGCAAGCCCCAACAGGAATGTGTGTCTGACTCAGAGGAAAGGCAACATGTTCACTGCAAAGTTTGGAGGACTATGGAGTGCATCTTGGCAGATAAAAATTATTCCTGGGCAAAGAGTTGTTAGTCCCTGTCAGCTTCAGTGGTGGTGGAAGCCCCAGAAAGGATCTGTCAGGTTCCTCCAAACTCTCTAAGATGGGTGTCAGGGAAGAATAAATTGTGATCTCATACCACATGTAATTAATGAATCTAAAGCATAAAAAAGATCTGAAATATAAAGATCAATGATACACAGACTTTCCAGCTGGGTAAGCTGCACTCCCTCTGTTTTGTGGGGAAAGAGGCATTTTCCTCCCCTGCAAGATTGGATTGACCATTCATGCCTACAAAATTAGTGTGATGTGCAAAGAAGAGGGTCATCAGAAACACGAAAATTAGAAAAGGATCTACTTTTGTTCATGAAGCCCACAAGTGGTTCCTAAAGACAAGAAAACTTTGTCTACTAAGGGCTCACTGAAGTGCAGCTGGCAGGAGCCCACCACGGGGTTGCTGGTTAGGGAGAGACAACTACAACTGGCTCCATTGTTTTTGTATTTTGTTGGATCTTGGGTATTTCCCATTACTCCTCCTGTGGAAATATACTTTAAGGGAAACCTTACACTGTCAGAGATTGTTTGGAGGAGAAGAGAGGACAGATGCCCTAGCTCATATATGTACTTCTTCTTGAGCAGCTCTAGCTAGATGGCAGTTTCCAGAGGCCTTTATTTCCCCATTTTTCTTTCCCTGTGCTTTGCAATACAGACTCTATCTGATCTTATACTGACATCAGTGACAGCTTCATATTACATTGGAATGGGTTTTTACTGTCTGTTCAGGAATGGAAGGGCAATGTGACATGATGTGTTTGGGCACGTGGTCAATTTGTGTCAAAATTTTCATTGAGAAATTAAATATTATTGCTATAATATCATGGTAATAAAGTTATGTACTTTAATTAACACTGAAAGTTCCAATATACTGTAGAAAAATATCAGAAATATAGATTTATCCTGAAATGAAAAGAAGGCTTTACTGAGGATATATATATTTTCATCCATATGTGTGCATGTCATCTGTGTCTGCATGCTCCTTAATTCCCACAGGTCAATAACTTGGACTGGAAGCTGAGCTGTAGCACTCAGGAATAACCCATACAAACAGGAAACTTTGGGGTTAGGAAGAATGCACACAAAATGGGCATGCCCTGCTGCCTGAGCACTGACACTCTCAAATCCCCCTGCAGTCTACTCTGCATACCACGTAAGAGCTCAGAAAATATGCCCAGTCCTTTCACTTCCCTCTCTATCACTAGCTTTCAGCATGAACCAGGTCATAGTGGTTTTTCCTGCTACATAGATAAGATTTTGGATTATAAATCTTACTGATTAAAAAAAAAACAAACCCTACCAATACAAACCAAAAAACCAAAAAAATGTTATTCTAGGATTATAAAGTACTTGCCTCAACTGTTCCATTTTAAAATAGTGACAGGATCAGTCTGCAGGCTAATAGAAATGACACTGGTTTTTGCTGTAAGTGTATACTTTACAAAGTATAAAGGCAGATAATTAATAATTTTTAGAGCTTCTAAAGTTTATATTCATATATGAAAAAAAGAAAATCTTTCAATATGTAAATGGATAAATCATTCAGACAGAGCAAAAACATAGTAAATATAAACCTTAATGCAACAGAGTGCAAAATTCACAATTCTCTGAGGATTAAGATATCTCAGAGACCTTTCCATTTGCCCTTGACTTTGGGCAGGTATTTCAGTCACAGCTGTAGAGTTGGCCAATTACTCCATCAAATCCAGGCTCCTGTCAAAGGAATTGCTTAGTGGAAAAACTGACAGAAGCACAATTCACACCATCCTCCAGGTCTGCATCAGTGTAGCCAACACAAATCACTGGAATTCACAGAGTGATTCATAAGGATATGAGTTTGAAAAGGTTTTGAAGGGAAGGAGAAGTCTATAAGGCTGAGACTTCTGCAGCTGTGAAAAATGTAGCATCTGATAGATATATTGTTTTTAAATATAAACCCATATCTGCTAAGAAAAGTAATGTATTTCCATGTTTGACAGCCCATGAAAATGTTTTATTTTACTTCTAATTAAGACCAGGAAATTGTACATTTAAATGTTCCAAACAGGCACTGAAAACCTTTGGACTGTTAATTTTTTCCAGCAGGAAATATGGGAAGTACAAAACTCAGTTACTCATTTTATTGTGCTAGCTAATTCATGATACATCATTAAAAATTTTAAATCCATGCTTTTCATCAAGTACTTTTCCTTGTATTAATTATCTAATTACAACAGATTCAGTTAATAGTCCCTGTAAAATGTGGTTCCAGGCAGTTGGAAAGGTCCATCTGGTTAGAAAATATTCCCTTATTATGGGAATTGTTGTGAGAAGGTTTACTTATATTAATTGCTAGTAGAGTTTTTTAAAAAGGTGTATATAGCCTTGTTTTGTAGGGTGACAAGAAAACCATGAAGAAAACAAGACTTTCCACTTTTTTCGCACGCACCAGGTCTCTGAGGCTCCAGGTGTACACTGTTTATCACAGAATAAATGTTTGAATGAAATGAATTTGCATTCACTGTCAGAATTAGGACATTTTAAAAACTATCTATGTCATATGTTCCTACATGGGTTTTTCTCAATGGTTCTGGTAGTCTGATGGTTTGCAAAATAACCACAGCATTAGAAACACAAGATTACTTAAATTTAATGGAAAGACTTGATAATAATATTGTATGATGGGTTGTGAGAAATTCTAACTCTGGATCAAAAGACCAACAGAGACAGTAATTGAGTTAAACAGCTCTTTCCAAAATTAAACAAGTTTTTTTAATAATTCTGGTATTCCTGAGCATGAGACTGATTTTTGCACCTTGTCATCCATTTTATTAGATATGACATTTATAAGCATATGTGTCCATAGCTATCAACGTAGCTAGATATTGGTTATGCATGTATACACATTTTTATATTTATTCAGATTAATATAAAATCCACAGTCTATAAATAGACAATGCTATATCTCTATCATGCATTAGGATATGGACAATCAGATATTCACAGATATGATTCATGTAGCACCATCATAACCTGTTTCTTATGAGACAATGATGGTGCCTTGAGACTTCAAGCAATGTGAAGACTCCAAGTCTCCTGATTTTTGAGAAATTGAATTTAGAATCCAAGTTCGAATCCTTGAGCAAAGGTAAAATGGAATCAGGTAATGCACATTAGGGTTTCCAAAGCCATGGTTAAGCATTGAATGAGACAAAAACAAATGAAAAAGATATCTATAAATATCACTTCAGTCCAGACGTTAAAGAATGCCACTAACCCAATGTATTGTGACAAGTATCCCCTTTCCCCCTTCCTAAGTTCTTGTTTCCTAATGTGAGGGAGAGAAACTTACTTTATCAAGTAAAAGCAGATTTGATTCCAGTGACTGTGGCTTGATTTAAGACACCCTACATTGTGAGATTCTCAGTAAAATCACTGCAGCTAGCAATATGGTAAAGAGAATGCCAAATTATATCAGAAGTGAAAGTTTATTAAATTAAAAGTGCAACTTCAATGCTTATTCTCAAAACCACTTTATTTTCTATCCATACACAAAATGCAATTAACAGAAATTGGTAAACTATCCCTCCAATTTAGAAGACAAATAATTATCCTAAATCCATAACACTTTTTTGGAGTTTAAAATTAATTTTAAAATATCTGATTCTTTTATAAAGTGAGAATATGCTGATTTGAGATAACATTTCTTTCAAAGACATTAGAAAAATCTATTCTGATCAGCACAGCAAGGACATTGAGATGATTTCTGACACTACTAGATGAGACACTCTTGACGCTGAACACAGCTTAATGGAAAAAATACTCTGTACAGTAGTGCAGAATATCAATTGTTCATCTCATTTATTTCTTCCTATTGGGTATATGTGGAATGGCATCCTAACTGAGTGTTAATGAGGAATTAATTAGAATTAAGTGCTTCAGTCGCAGTTGGTGATTATTAGCTTTTTTTTAGGATCGGGCAATTTAATTTTGAAAGAGTTCCTTCACATTTCCAAAATGGGTATAAAACAAATAGAAAGGCTGTTCTCCCTTCTCCCCTCAAGCCTTGAATTTGCATTCCTTCATACAGTGACATTTTTAGGGTGATTTTTAATGGCAGCATTAGAAACTTGCCCCTCCTGCCTCCAAAGACAAAGGACTGTCAGGTTTTCAGTGAGCGTTTTATACGTAGCTTGCATCACCAGGTTTCACCTCTGCTGTGAAGAAGCCATTTCTAGCAGAGCAGAGGTGTTCAGTGCCTGTGCTCACTCAATTCTCAGCCTGTCTGCTTAGCTGTCAAGCCTTGCATCAGGGACATGGAAATATATAGGAAATCCAGCATTTTATAGGAGGTGAAGTTTGAAAATAAACCGATTTCCCATAGGTCGGAAGACATCGCCAGGTGATAATGACTTAAGGTCACCGTGGAACTATGCTAGATGTGACCCAGAGACCACAGCTGAGACTCTTGGTATTGCTTCAGCCTGAAAAAGATAAGACTTTCTGTGAGAAGCATCTCTATGCATTTCCAGACAGCAGTGAGACTGGTGATTTTAATTTAGTCCTTATCAATCTGATATGAGAAAATAAGCAGCAACACCTTCTTAAAGAAGCATTTTCAATATGCTCTGGCAAATACAAGAAAAATTAACAATACATAACTCAAAAGCAGCAGCAGAAATTACAAAGAGGGAAATGTCTGCAAAATCTTTTTTCTTTTTTTTTTAATGGCTAACATTTCTTTTGGGAAGCTTGCAGTTGGATGCAAGGTCTGATATTTTTCTTCCTTCAAGCTATTTTGTGGATACTATTGTTAGGGAAGGGGGAAGATGATGACCCTCTGACATGAAAACGAGATAAGGTAAAAGCAAGTTGCAGTGCTTTATCACCTTTCCAATTACTCAGTTTCCCTCATGAGGATGCTGTCTGAGGTTTCCATGGCAAGCCAGAGCCGCAGAAGTGTGTCACAGGATTTAGAGCTTGCACAGTACTCTGGGTGGTACTGTGGGGCAAACAGGACCCTCTTTAGAAATGCTGCTAAATCTGCATATGCAAATGGAAACTAACTTTAAAAAAATCAGTATTTTTAAGTTAGCCAAGCTGTAAACTTAATTGTAAAATATAATTTGAATTTCACTAATTTCATATCACTAAGAAGTAAAAAATGTCTAGAACAATATTTGAAATAAAATATACATGTACTCCCAGGCAACATAAAGTGAACATGTACTGGACAAAAAGTGAAAGGAAGACTGGCCAACATGGGCTTATGGAAGATGAAATTACAAACATGATTAATAGAAGCAACAGAGTTTAAATAACTTACTTAAAATTTTGTAGTTATTCACCTTGGTCAGGCACTGCAATCTAAAACAAAATTAACATGGCCTTCATAAAATTAAAATCTGACTAATAAACAAGCCCTGCTTTGAGCTGAATTTGACCATCTCCAGAGCTCCTGTCCAAGCTCAGCTACTCTTTGTGATTCTGTCATGAAAGGGAAAATTTTATCTTTATCTTGGACACAAGTGTGACTAGCTGGAGTAGAACTGAGTCTACTAATGGTGAAGTATTGAATACACAGATAAAAATCCAGCAAGGTCCTTCTAAAAGTGTCTCCTTCTTTTATTTAACTTAGGCATTGCTGCCTGTACTGCTGCAACATGCTATTCAGGCTTAACAGAAAAGACCCAGTAATGTCATGTTATATCCACACAGAGTTCAAGATTACTGCCAACAATATCACTTCTCCTTTTTTTAATTAGCATGCATCAGCAGGAGTAAAGACCAGTGTCTCCTACTAATGTCTGCAATTCTACATGGTAATTACCACTCATCTTGCTAGTTTTTAAGAACATGCAAGTTACTTAAAATTTAAAAGGTCTCTTTATGAAATAAGAAATGTTTGCAGCACTGACTGAAGACAACATGGCTCTGTTGACTCAGGCTTAGAAAGAAAAGAGCAAAGTATATTGCATACTAATAAGTATGCAGTCTCTAACACAGAGCTTGATATTAGTCAGAGGATGAAAATTCCTGTGTATACAATTTTTTAAAGTTCTATCTCAATTTTTTTTTCATCTCAGTGAACCAGAATGCTTATGAATCATTGGAAAAATTACTGTTGAAAAGTCTGTAACATCATAACAGTTTCATGCACATATACAGTATAAATTTATTTGTGCATTTATAAGGTCTCTACTGATAGATGACAATTAGAAAATATTTAGTTCTAGCTAATCACCTTGCTAAAATAGAAAAGATCTCTCTATGCATAGAAAAGATCCTCCAGCTCAGAATGGCTCGGCTAAAGGAGTGGCATCTTTCTAAGGTTTGCCTTCACTAATCAAATTAACAGTGAATTTATTAGTGAGTTAAGGGGATTTTTAAAAATTCTTAACCCAAACATGAATTTAACTCAGTGAATTCCATAGACATTTTAATTTACAGAGGAATTAAAAAAAAAAAAAGAAAAAAATAAAGTGAATGGAAAAGTAGAAAGCAGTCTGGAAAGATGGTGGTCAGTTATGCTGAATTGTGTCAGAAATAGAGAATTAACTGTTTAAAATAATAGACAATGTCAATTTGAGGCCAACAAGCAATTTTATTAGCAGCCAAAATAACAAATGATGAGCCTTTTATGGACAAACTGTCAAAGCAAAATTCATCTGAAGCTGGAAAATGAAGGAACTCTTGCTGAAATGAAAGCCTGTTTTGTTGAAAGAGTAATGGCATGTTAGGATCCTGTGGGAATATGTTCCTGTGGCAAGGACATCAGTGGGGAAGAAAGGACAAGTTCCACAGGTACCTGAAATAGCTTTTAACTGTTCCTGGTACATGGCTGAATCAATGTCACATAGAGTCAAAGCCACGAAGGAAGAGAGATCACCCCTTTTTGAAGACCTACATAAGCAAGGGTTTGGTTTTTCAAGATCTAAAGTCTAAGGCACTGCTATGAAATATTTGTCCAATACTGAGATAGCCCTTGAAGAACACATGCACTGAATAATATATATTTTTTACTATAGAACAGGATCTTACTTTGAGGTATTAAAAATAAAAATGATTTACTTGTAAAAGCAAGCACAGCACCATGGGGTCAGATTCAGAATCTACCAATATCCTGTCTTTGACAGCAGCCAAAAACTGATGCTTAGTAAAAAATTGTAAGAATAGAGTGAGCACAGTGTAATGCTTTCCTGTAATAACCTCTCAGCTTCCAGAATTCTGGACTACAGTCACCTAAACTGCAACTCTATGGTTATAGCAAAGTGAAATATTAAGGAACACATATAACACTGATATATACAGATATATATTCATATGCATCTCTACATAAGTGCATGAAAAATTGTGTATACATGTAGATACATGCACATGTATACAAAGGCAGCTTTCCATTATTATCTGTACATATAAATGTATGGTATTGATCCATTTAACATTTTTTCCTGTCTTTACCATGAATGTGATGTTACTTTATTAAATATCAGGAATGTTCTGTTGTGCAAAAGACATATCATATAGCGGATCATCAGTCCAATTTAATTCAATAGAATAGCTTGTTCTTGCCTTACTGCCTTCTTATGTGTTCATGAGAACATCTTCAACTTAAGAATGCTATAACGTTATCAATTTGCAATGAGCTTTTTGTTGAGGGGATTTTACAGCTGGTTAAAGCCCAGTAAGTGAGCTGTAAGTATGACCAAGACTTAGCTCCTCCTGTCTTCAGTGGTTGGGTCTGTAAATTTGGGGGGTTTGCATTAATTTTTTTCTTTTTTTATGGGAGGAAAAAAAAAAAAGATGAATTTTGAAGTTTTTCATTTTATTTCTCTGGAAAATAAAACCAGATGTGTTAAATTTGTGAATTAGATGTTTATCAAAATGAGCTTTCTAGTTTATAAAAAAATACATCACGTAGTCATAAAACATCTCCATGCCAAATATTCATAGCTACAAGGGCCAGTGTTGGCTGTGCATGTGGGTATATGTGTAGGAGTGCATACAAAAGCAGTGCTTTATAAAGCTGAAAAAGTGGAACATGCATAAAATCATTCACAATACCAGTAGCTATACAATCAGAAAAAAAAGATTTTCACTGAAGTCCACTCTCTAATCTTATAACCCCCATGTCAACAACACTAAGCATTTCACATTTAAGAAAACACAATCTGACATATTAAAATCAGTACATAATGTGCTTTAAAAATTGCTATTCCAAATCAACTACATGTGCCTTTTTTTCAAATGGTTTCAATTGGTTTATGAATAGAATTTCCGTGGCTCAATACCTGGTACACAACATTCAATGAAGATAGGTCTCCTACAGCAAGATTTTTCAGCAACACTTGGAGAACAATGGGTGGAAAACAAAGCAGTTACTAAATGTTTTTAATTTGTAATAAAAGGTTTTATTCCTAATCCAACAGGTGCTGAAAGAATGGCAAATAATGGCATCAATACCAGAGCAGATGCCAGGCTTTCTTAGCACACCTCAGCAGAAGAAAATTCCGTATCTTTATGAGCTCCATATATCCATGAGACTTCATTGGCAATGCTTTGCTGTCGGGATGGACTAATAATATTTGAAGATAAATGAAGCAAAAATATAAGCAAAAATTGGTGCCTACTTACCTAACCTCATAAGAGGGTTTCTGAGCTCATTTTTTAATACAGCCAGCAAGTGGGTAATAATTTTATTTCTTCCATTTCAGAGTGGAAAGGTTTTCTGACCCTAGAATAGTAGGTGGCCAAACACACCCCAAGAATTTGACTCCTGTTGCATTTCACTTCAAGGGTCCTGGTGCTAAACTCAGCACAGGAGATTGATAATCTGTAAGAAAAGTAGAGTAAGGGGGGGATGGGTGAGAAAAAAGTTAAAGGGAATATTTTTGAGATTTTAAAATGTAGAGTAATTTCAGTTCATGCCATGGACGCTTTTTGTAGAAAAACTGCGCAGCTCAATAAACAGCTGTCTACTCAAACTATCACTTGCAAGAGCATGCTGCTTTTTTTAACTACAGCACAGATTGTGTGGGGGAAAACTCCTACAGATTAAAGAAATAAAGGAAAGGTGGAGCATAACTTCATGCCCTGACACTGTTGACACCTGTAATGTCCACCCTGCTATAATTCTGCTACAGGACGTTTAAATAATTTTGGAGTAGAGATTGATTTATTCTTATATACTTCCATTTTGTGTTTTAACTTACAGTGTAGCTTTGTTTTTGTCAGCTGAAGATGATTAGGGCCTTTTATCCTAAGCATGGGAACAGCAAAAGACGTTGAAACGTCCCAAGGAATTCAAAGTGAATTTAAATTACTTTGTATGACTGAAAGTATATGGCTGGTATCTACAAAACACACATTAAAAAATCCTTTGTGATTAGGAAAAAGCTCAATTCTAATTATTGTTTGCTTTTGGTTTTTTTGTTGTTTACTTCACTCTGATAAAAATTCTATGTATTTGAATATAAACATGTGCACAAACACACTAGAGTAGAATTTCCAAAATGCATGAACAGTTGGGAGTACATAACTTTGAATTTTGCTCAGATAAATGGTGCTAAGTGTGGTGTGGTTTTAAACCTTATTTTATGTTTTCTTCCCTCTTAGACTATTGGTCCAGCCTTGTACCACCTCTCTAAACATCTATGTTTAGTCATGATTCTTCTATCTGATTAACACTGCTCACAGTGCACCTCATATATTCCTTATCTCAGTATATTTAATATCTATGAATGAATTTGTTTCAGCACTGCTGTATGCCAAGGATGAGCTCACAGACATACCAGTTTAAAAGGAGTGCTTCCTCAGCATTTTCCCAGTGTCATAAACAGTGGGTGGAAGGCAGGTTTCCAGAAGATTCGCCACATCTGAGAGTAATTTTCTATAGCATTGAGCCAGGAAGGCTTAATTCATAAACAAACTCTGCTCTGTGGAATAACCACTCCCAGGGACTGAATTTGCAGTTAGTATGTTCCCATTTAAAGCTGTGTTGGTTGGATTTTGGTGGTTTTTGTTGTTGTTTGTTGGGGGTTTTTTTGGGAATACTAATAACAGCTCAGACACAGGAGTGTAAAGAGATGATGGGTTCACATTCTCTGACATATACCCTGCTCCCTCAGGTATACCAGCCTTTCTAAAATTCAGATTATAAACTCTCTTTTAATATGTTTTAATGCCTTCTTTCTAACTTTCTTCACAGAATATCTCCAATTTCTCAGTGCCTTTTCCAGATAATAAACCTTGCCCAGGGCTTTTCTTTCTTTCCTCTCCTGATCCGGGCAGCCACTCTAGGCCCATCCATAACCCCAGCTGAGTTTCTGTCTGTTTGCTCCCTTAACTCTCAGGTGCAAAATATAAGAATTTGAATACTGCCTATTTCACACTACATCCCATGAGCTGAGGCAGAGTTGAAACAACATTGCTAGGAAGGCTACAGGAAGAACAAAGGAGCTATAAATATCAAGAGACATCTTTATGTACATTCTTTGGACCTTTCTCTGGTGTCAGATATTTGTTATTTTTGATTACATTTCATAATCCTGCTCATTATTTATCAAACACCATTTTGTTTATTGATAAGTGTTTCTAATTGCAAACAAAGGTGGTGTCTCCTGAACACTGAACAAACTGTGAGTTATAGTTGTGAAATCCCCTCAAAGCCCAGAAAATATTCCAGCCTATCTACTGCATGCAGCGCTAAACCTTGTAGACACATTCCTTAAATGAGTGGCTTTTTGAGCAAAACTTGGCCTGTGCTGGGAGGTCATTCCATGAGTAATTAGTTAACCTGTCAGCCTTACCACTTCCCAGATCCAGGCTGCACACTCAATGGGCTGTTTGGATAGGGATCCAGTTTCAAGGAAAGGCCTGGCACAGACACTGGCACTGTGGCACAGACACTTCATGACTATGGCTGCCCTGAATGATGTGGATTTGGTCTTCTGCAGTTGAAGCCTGCTGCTTGGGCAAATGGGTCTATTTTTAATTACTATTATCTAATCTGAGATTTAACTAAGAGGCAAAAAACACCATTCTCAAACAGCCCAAATACACAGAAGAACCCAATATTGGTTCCATTTTTCATTTCCACAAGAAGGAGTGGATGTATGTACACAGAGATTTCTGATACAAAGGGGAAAGAACACAAAATGGGGTGGGAGATTCCCCTTCTTTCAGCAGTTTCTTTCTCCATCTGTTGAGAATATGATAGGGAGGCTGGAACATCAAACGCAACTCACCTTCAAGACAGGCATTTAGGAGTTTTGTAAGACTGCATGCCAGTCAGGTGTCTGAATTACCTGGGCTGAACTCTACCTAAAATCTAATCTGCTTTTGAGTGGAGTAGATTTTAATATAAATAGGTTTCTATTACCTGTAGTATTTCCTTCACTTCTTTCCTCCTTGAAAATGTGTTTATCTTCTGCTGTTTCCATTTGCTGTGACAATTAATAACATTTTAACATATATTGGAAGTATTTCTCCTTAATGGTCCCAAACGCTGAAGCTAACAGTGCTATTAAGTGATTTTTTTTGTATTTTATTAATGTTCTCTAGAGGTAGATAATCCCTATGATCCTCCTGTCTAAAACTGCTCTGGAACAGATACCTGATGAATTTCAAACAATAAAAAGGCCAAGCACTTTAGCTAAATTTCTGATATATCTCATGTTTAAAATTCATGAGTTTGCTTTGCACATTTGCCAGCTTCTTGATTTGAGACTGTGAGAAAAAAAGAAACAAGATTGAAAACTCGATGTTAATATGTCATGAGACTCCAAGATAAAGGAGAATGAAAAATAAAGCACTAAAGATTGTATTTTCTACTGATTTCTGTATTTTTGTAATCCAAATTCTAGGTGAAAAACAAAAAAAAAGGGTATTTTTTTCATTGTGAATTGTGCTCTGTTCAGATTACTTTCATCCAAATATAATTAAGAAGGTCCCATATTTTATTACACTTTACTCTTTAGGCCATCATTAACCAAGCAATTTGTGGTGGTTTGACCAGGAAGAAGTGGGAATTCTGGGATGGTTTGGTCAAACCAATGGGTGCTTGGATTTTGATATTGGCACCTGGGGTAGCCAGTGGGTTTTAGGACACACCTCTGAGAACACCCAGGGGTTAAAAGCAGAGCTTCGGCTCTGGGAGGCTCTCTTGGGACTTCGAGGGACGGAGGTCGGATCTCCCTTCCCCCGTCCAGCCGCTGCTGCTGGGCGGGGGAGGGCAGCCATGTGGTAGGCCTGGGCCTGGACAGACATGGGGGGTGAGGAGGCCCTTGAGGATGGAAGGGTGGAGGAGCCCCAAGAGACATCAGGCAGCCATTCCCCCGCCCTTGGAGACAGACAGAGAGAGAGAGAGAGAGTGCAGCCTGTGTCGTTATCTGGAAACTCAGTAAACATGTGCTGACAGCAGGCAGCCCGGCTGAGGAGATGGGGGGGGGGGGGGGGGGTGCAGCCAGGAGTCCAGCCGCCTGGAGGAGTTTTTAACCCTTTTTGGACAATGAAAACCCTACAGAACATTAACCCTTCCTAGACGAGTGATAAGAGTGGAGGAGGACGAAGGAAATGAACGAGAGATGGAGGTCTGGACCAGAGAGAGAGAGAGAGTGAGAGATGTTGAAAGAATGGAGAAGATGGAGTGGCATTTTATGCTGGACTCTTTTGTGTAGCCATGGACAGAGCTATGTTTCCGTGTGATACAGAGACTGAGTCAAGGGGAAGAAATGTCCCAGAGCCAAAGAAGATTCAGTGTGGGTACCCCTCGGTCCCAGGGGGTATATAAAATATGGGGGGGACAGATGTCCCAAAGGTGAGATACTGTGCTTTTCTGGAACTGGACAAAGCATCCTTACAAAGACAACCCTGGAAGCAGCCCTGATCCCTGTTCGGTGGTGAGAGCACCGGAACAAGGACGGAAAAGGCCACCACGACACATGGAAGGACTCCCTCTCCTCTTGAGGAACTGAAAGTTTGAGCAATCTAAAGGGTGGTGTTGGACCCAGAACTGGTGATTTTGGAGGATGTATTGTATTGGGAATTTAGGGGGCAGGAGAGGGGGAGTGGTTTTTGTGAGGTTTTCATTTTCCTCGTGTTTTCTTTTTTTTCTTTTGTGTGTAGTTTAGTAATTGTTTGTGTGTAGTTTAGTTAATAAACTTTTCTTTATGTTTAAGCTGGAGCCTGCTGTGCTTATTCCTGGTCACATCTCACAGCAGACACCGGGGAGAAGGTGTACTCATGAAGGCTCTGGCTTTGCCAGGCCAAAACCATAACACAATTACATATGTTTAACTGGATGCAAAGGAACTATTGTTCATATCCTTAGTTTGTAATGATGATTCTTCCATCTCAATGAGCACCAGTCCATATCAAAGGGCTATATCAAGTATGTCAAATTAATAAATGCAGTTCTAAAACTTAAAAATTAAATAGCTAATTAATTTTTATTAATTAAAAATAATTGGTATTAAATAAAAATTTAATTCCAAGACTGCTAAATGTTGAACTCCATTTCAGTTGCTGATAATTTTGCCAAGCTTCGATTGCTTGGGCTAAAATTACCTAGAGGCGTTCATGCAGCCAGTTCTGTTTTGTTCAGATTTTTTTTTAACTAGAAAAAGGGAAAGTTTTTATTTTTAAACCAGAGTATTTTGCTCAGGATTGCTGGCCATGAAGCAGTGAGAGAAATGGCAGTGCTATCTTAATTTGTCTTCCTAGTGACTAGACTTTTTTGATAGAGTTACATAATTACATACTAATTTTTTTTCCACTGAGCATTGCATCAGGGTAGAGTAAGGAGGCCCCTCAGGTAATAGCCCAGGACTGTGCAATTACAAAAAGCCCTCCTTGTCATTGTCACAGGCCCTCTGGAGTCATTTGCTGCAGAAGATGTCAGGTGAATAGTGAGTGAGGCAGGAGGCCGTGAGTTGGGGTGAGAAGCTCTTGGGAGAAAAGCAGAAAAATGATGCAGCAGGCTTGAAATATCCTACTTCTCAGAGCTAAATAGTTAATTTAGAATGTTGTATAAGCACAACTGTGATGCTTGTGGTATCCAAGTTGTTCATTCCTGCCCCAGATATCTCTCAAATATCTGCAACATACCATGTAGGCACACATAATTGTGTGATCCTTATTTTCTAACTTCCTCTATTGAGGCTCTAGGGTCTGATTTGCAGAAATTGTGTACACTCACAGCTGCCATGACTGTCTGTGGGATGCTGCTTTGAACATCTGAACTGCTGTGTAATTCTTAGTACTTCAAAAAATCAGGTTCTGTGTGTCTGTGATTGACTGAGAAAATTAGCGGGCACTTTGGACATTTATATCTGTATGCCTCAGTTCTCAATCTGTGAAATGGGGATGATAATTTCATCAGATGGTTGTGGAAGTAGTCATTAGTCTAAGAAGAGCACTCAGATACTACACTGAGAAGTACCAGAAAAAAAAGCCACAGGAAATTAATAACTCTGTATTCAGAGCAGTGTTTAAATAACATGCACTAGGTAATCTGTTGAACCTCTCATTGGGCATAAATGAGAAAACAGCAATTGAATAGTTGCTCATTACATGGACAGTTGCCGTTCTCTGCCCTGACAGCAACAGTAAAGAAAAAAGCTCTATGTGAACCTGTAATTAAAGGCTGCATCAAAATTAAATGCAAAGAAGACATCTCACTATATTTCCTTTGGAATCTATACAACTGATATTTATGCATTTCTGATCGCTTCACTCCCAGGTCTTCCTCTCTTTCTTTTCCTGTTAAAAATGTGTGCTACAAAAGCTACTATGACTTTTTGGCTGAAATTTATATCTGCCTAGGAAGGAAAATAACATTTGAAATTGCTTATGTAATGTTTACCTGGTCTCCTGACTGCTTTATTTAACTTGGAAGAGTCATATGAGCAAAATGTGGACAATATATGTTTCTGATTCATTGAGTCCTATGTCTATTTTTTCATAATCCATTTAACATGAGAGATGTATTTCATTTCCTGTGATCCTAATTTTGCTTGTGTTATCCAGTGTAGGCTCCCTATCCATCTTTTTCATGAGAGTAAAACAGAATTTGAGGAAAATAGCTCTGTAAAATTTTGAGCTATTTGTGAAAATAGCTCAATATACAGTATGGACATTTCAGTTAATATACCTATGGATACCAAATAAAATTCTGGTTTTCACTCTGAAATTTATTTAAGTGCTGTTGATATAACATTTGGGAATATAGTCAACAAATTGCTATAGAAACATTTTGTTGGTATAGTTACAACAGTTATAGGCTGCAAAACTGTTTTCACTGAAATGGGAGACCATAAACTACTCTTTTGACAGTGATGTGCCACTGCAAATGTGTTATATCCTGGTCAATGGGAATGGAAGGGATTGCCTTACAAATAATTGGCAGGGACCTCTTAAAATAAAGCAATGCTTTTTTTGAGCTTTTTTGCCATTTTATTTCATTCCATCGTATGTGATAGAATAAAATTATAGCTTTCGCATTGATTTATTCCCAACAGACAGCTTATCTAAATTCAGCATGTTTAAAAACATTAAACAATGCAAATAAGCAAAGCTTTTCCCTCAAACTTCCCAGAATTAGCAAAAAAAGTGTTCATGATATCATACAGTTTCTTCCCAACTCTGAATGAACTGAAATATGGGTGATATCACATATCCAGAATAGCATTAATTCCACTGCAGTTTAGAAATTTGCTGTGTATACTTTGACTTTCTGACACCCAACTTCATCTCCCTTCATACTCAAAGAAAACACTTTAGAACTTTATCCATTTAGCACATGAGTAAGTCCATTTCCAGACAAGATGCACAACACACAGAAATTATTTCTTGGTATGAGAAGCTCAGGGAATCTGTGCAGAAAAATGTGCTTTTCCTGAAAATGTTCAAATTGCTGTTAAATCTATAGCTACTGTATTAGTAAATTAAACTAGAAATTGCATGAGCAGTGAAATATCCACATCTAGACAGATAAATAATTTGAATAGTCTTTAACATGGATAGGATTGGGGCCAGTTGGCATTACCCAGTTTGTCCTTTTGCACAAAGTGGGAGCCAGCATGTGGCTTGATGGCAGAGGAAGACAACAAATCCAATATTTAATTTACAAGCATGCATGAGATTTACATCTACACTGCATCCCAGTATATGTATGCCAGTGAGTGAAAGGCATCCATTCTGCTCTCCAAAGGGATTTATTAGCTGGAGACAAGTGCAGATGTGGCAATGACAAGTGCACAGTACTGTCTCTAGAGTTAGAAATAAATTTTAGTATTTCTCTTTTAACACTCATGCTATCTTCCTCTTCTTAGGTAGGATTTCAATCTTTAAACGTATTTTTAATGAGCCCTGCTCTTGCAAGTAAATGTTTATTAGGCATACTAAGTGAAATGTCTTTGAGGCCAGTATGTCACCTATTGTATTGATAAGACTGTTGTACGGCTTCCTGTGACAGATATTACTCAGATAGGTAGAAGTCCTAATGTTGCTTTCTTTTATTTCTCTGTGTGTGATAATCTGAGATTAGCAGTAATGGAACCAGGAATGTAAAACTCCTTCTAATGTGATTATGTTTCAAGTAAGTGGAGCCATAAGCGGGGAGTGCGTTTGATACATTTCATCTATCAAAACAAAAAGAGAACAAGGTAAAGAAAAGGAGTGAGGTGCATGCTAGAATTTTTAATATTTCAGCTATTTGAACAGTAACTTCCTAAATCTCATCTTGTATATTCTGTGAATACCATTAAGGATCCAGACAATACTGACAGTGGTGTTTCAGATATTTCAGACTGAAATATGCACACTAAATTTAGAACAGGCATCTAGGTAAAACCCAGTAACTACATATAGTTCCCCCTGTATGGCCATATATGCTGACATATCTGATCCATGGGAAAAGATGGAAAGAAGGTAGAGAATCAAGTGAGACAAAGACAAATCAGCCAGTGCTGGGCCAAGTTTTTGACTGAAAGGTAAGAACCAAGCAAAAAGTGGATTAGAAGAGTGATGATAGTAGAGACAGGGAAATGTGCTGTAATTATGAGTTCTGCAGCCACTAAGGTTATATTGCAAAGGTGATAACAGTAAGCAGTTTCCATTCAATTCTTCATATTCTTCCTTTCTAGCTGGATCACTATTATTTATCATCTATTGCAGTTTCATGTTCCTTACCCTTTCTGCCTCATATCCCCAACCCTTCCTTTTTTTATCTCTTCAATTTGCATCTTCATATTCTATCATATGTTCCTCTTCCTTCTGGATAATTCTTTTTTAATTTCTTGTAAACTGCCCTCTCAGTTCTCTTGTTGGTGCTTGTCAGTGTGGTCTACATTATGGATATGACCCTAATTCTAAGGGGAATTATGCGGAAAATAGGAAGAAGAATTAATCAGGGAGTTTTGGCTATTCATTTCCAAAGAAACTTTTGGAACTACTCTTCCTGTGCCGTTAACCTAAACATTAACTCTGCTGATATGGGTTTCTCTGGAGGAATCAGAATGGAATTGTTTTTGGAAGCCTAAAGTGCGATGAGGACTGATCCAATACATGGCTTTTGGCCTTGTTTTAATATCTCCAAGGGTGGATGTTCTTTTATTCTGGGCAGACTATAACAATATTTGATGACTTTAACCCGGCAAGCCTGAGAGCAGATTTTGACAATTAACACCAAGTAATTAATTTTAGTGTGTTTTAAGTAGGGGTGCAAAGCATTTTGCCAACACGCTGACAATACTTAGAACAAATTAGGTCTTTCACTAAGAGAATCTTGCAAAAATAGGGAGACATGGAAACATTTATGTTAATAAGTATTGTTCCATTAGAAGCAGAATTTGCTTGCCACTTATAACTTATGATTGTGAGTTAATTGATCCATAAGTTTTATTGTTATACGAAAGTTAAGCCTACAAGAAATGATATCGTTTGGTCCTCTATCTTAGATTAAAAACCTCCACAAAACAAAACCAAAAGAACCTCCAGCAAAATAAATTAAACAGAAATAAACAGAAAAAAAATGGTCAAAATGCCAATTGATTGATTGAACTATGAAGAGTAAACCAGTGAAATTTAATTCTACCTATTAAATACCTTCTGTTCCTTATAAAAAGCACTCAAAAGTTAAGGTCTGTGAAAGCAAAGGTCATTTCTATAATTTTAACAGCAAAAAGCTTTCAGTTAATGCATGTCATGGAAGTACTGACTACATAAATCTTTTAAAGTTAGAACATTTGTGAAATATATTAAATCAATACAATTTATTCAGAAAAAAATCTTAACTGTACAATCTTACAAAGGTGAAACATGTTCATGTCACCATTATTCTGTGATAACTCAGTTCTTAATGCATTCAACTGTGAACTGCCTACTGAATAGAAACAATGGCTCATAATAGCAAAATCCATTTTTCAGATAGAGTGAAGAAAAGACAATTTACATGTCATCTTTACTCCACTGCTTGGCATTGTCATTAAAGAAACACTCTCAATCAATACTGCGCATTTGCAAATTAAGTACATGAATATATAAAAAGCATTAACATTTGTCAAACTCTGGCCCTTTCAGTACATTTGGGGGTCTCACTTTGTTCTCAAGTATTCAAAACTTTTGTGAAAGCTTTCTGATTAAAAGCCTTTCTCTGCTTTCTCAAACTTACAGCTCCAAGACATAGTAGTAGAAAGGTCTTGGATACTACAGAAGACCTTGCTTCATCAACTGAAGCTAGTAAAAAATTAATTGCAGATCTACCATATTTGTGGAGTGACTCATATCCAAAATTCTCAGCAGCTAGATTGTGCTGTACAGGTATGGCAAGGCTGATCTTAGTTGAATTTTGGTGAAGCCCAGAATACGACTTAGAGCCTACTGGACTCCCACACAGTACCCAAAAGCCAGAGGGAGAATTTATTGAAAATATGTGCTATTTGAAAGGCAGATAATTCAGCAGCTTGAAATATCATAAAAATTATGTATGAGAGACTGCTGTAAATCCAGGGCTTTCATGGGAATGAAAAAAATCAGTCCTTCTAATTGTGTGAGTGAAAAGAGTGGTATTGTGATTTTATGCTGTTCTCCCTCTGCAAAACCCCTTCCAGCATGCATTAATGTGAGGGTAGGTCTGCAGTATTGCTTGTGTATTTAACTACCCCTATCCATTATCATTATTTAGACAGATAAGAGAAGCACTGCACCCCAGCTATAACCACCTTGGAAAGGAGGTTTCTGGTTTACTTGTTTGTTTGTTTTGTGGTGTGGTTTTAGTTTGCTTTCATTTTCTTCCCCCATCCAACTGACTACATACAGGACTAAATTTTCAGGGATTAATTTTCTGACTACAGGACTAATACTTACTGAATAAATGCTACTAAACTCTAAGATCAAAAATATAGGATGGTTGCATTCAATCTATGTGTTTACTAGTAAGTAAATCAACTGAAATAGGTCCCTCACCCCAGCTAAATTTTGAATGCCTCTGTATACTTGTTTGGAAGAGTGGTCTAGGCAAAAATATTGTCAAGAAACATGCAAATATTTTAACAGTAGATAACTAAGTTGCAGTAAGTGATCTGGAGTTCACTAACATAAACCCAAGGTTGGAGAGTGGGAAAGGATGCAAAGGTACAACCATTCCCAACACAACTCTTTGACTTCAATGAGTTAAAATACATAGGTTAAAAGATGAAGCACCTTAGCAATATTTTTAGTAATGAAGAATAATCTTAAACTCCCTTCCTCAGTCAGCAAACCCTAAAAAAGCTCAAGTATGTCTAATGCGTGGAAACACAATTTAGAAAAATCAAATCTGCTTGTCACAATAGGAATATTTTATAATGCTGGGATGTACTGAGAAAGTTTGAATTTTGCTTTTTTTTTCTTTTTGTTTGAAGAAATTTTATCCTTCAGGCAGTAGCTAAAATCTTATCCCTCTGTTTCAAAGAAGAGTACAATAGTCCCAGTGATTCCTTTTTCTATGGCCAAAAAAATTTTCCCAAAGAAATCTACTATAAATAGGGCATAATATAAAGTTTATTTATAACTTTATTTAACTTAATTTTAAATTATTCTAGAATTTATTTAAAAGAAAAATAAAAAGCAATCCTGAAGACTTCTGCTTGAGTATCTGCAAAATCCACTATTTTGTTCTAATACTACTGGGGTAGTATTACATAAATAATACTGATATAATAATCCAAGATGTCTTATTCTCAAGAAGAGGAGTCTATTCCTCTGCAACACTTGAATATTTAATAACAAGAAGCAGTCACCCTTAGAAATTCTGTGTTTCAAAAACAGTGCGTCATGACATGAGGTATCTTCTGCCAGAAAGGAAGCCCAGCTGTGGTTCTCCTGTATTTATTTGCCATAAACACTTCACTCAGGGATTCTGTGTGCCATTGGAATGTTTTGTGCTGTTTGCAGAATGTCTCTTTCATCATACGCCTTTTGGAGAGCCTGGATGTCTGACTGTATCCATTGATCCACCCTAGGGGCTAGTTTTAGATATCATGAAATCAAAAATGGAAGCCTGTTTGGATCTTGTTTCTATTCCCTGAAATAAATATTTAAATCTTTCCAACATCTCAATAAAAATAAAAATAATTAAAACACAGTTTAATTCCAATACATAAATGGTATCATAATTCTAACTCAGACATTATTTTCTCTCCTCTACAAGCCTCTATAGTCTGACTTTGAATCATTACTTTAATAGGGGTGTTTTTCAAAGCAGTTTAACATATTTCTTCTGTAAGAAAATGCAAGCTAAATTACTGATTGCAAAAAGTTCTAGTTTCCTTCTCATGTCATCTTCACTAATGACTGCAATGGCCTATCATTTCCTACATTTTTCATTTGCCTGCTCAGTTATGGTTGTGTGAATTCTCTTACTTTTTTGCCTCATCAGTCCCACAGACTGTGGTGTCTTTCTGGTAATCCCACAAAGCCTCGACTCCTTTGTTGCTGGAAGATGTAATTGTCCAGCACTATTTGGCATCTTTGTTGGTGACACAGACAAAGAGATCGAGGGCACCCTCAGCAAGTTTGCTGATGGCACCAAGCTGTGCAGTCAACATACTGGAGGGAAGAGATGTCATCCAGCAGGACCTGGACAGATGGGAAGTGGGACTGTGAGTGGCTTAGGAAGTAAAAATAGGCCAAGTGCAAGGTTCTGAACCTGCCTGGCTGCAGTCTGGGATGAGAATGGATTGAGAGCAGTCCTCAGGAAAAGGCCTTGAGTCTGTTGGTGGTTGAAGAGTTCGTAACCAAGCAATGTGTACTTGCAGACCAGAAAGCCAAACTTACCCTGGGCTGCATCCAAAGCTATGTGGTCAGCAGGGCAAGGAGGTGATTGTCACCTTCTTTTCTGCTCTTGTGAGACTCCACCTGGAGTGCTGCATCCAGCTCTGGGGCCTCCAAATTAGGAAGGACCTGTTGGAACAGGGGAAGGAGAAGGTTAGAGCACCTCTCCTATGAAGACAGGCTGAGAGAGTTGGGCTGTTCAGTTTAAAGAAGATTCAGGGATGACTTTAGAGCAGACTTCAGTAATTGAGAACACTACAGGAGAACTGGAGAGGGACTTGTTACAAGAGATTGTAGCGGCAGAAAAAGAGGGAATGGCTTTAATCTAAAAGGCTTGATTAGATATTGGGAAGACATTATTGACTGTAAGGGTGATGAGTCACTGGAATATGTTGCCCAGAGAGGTGGTGGATGTCCCATCCCTGGAAGCGTTCAAGGCCAGGTTGGATGAGGCTTTGAGCAACCTGGTGTCTTAGAAGGTGTCCCTGCCCATGGCAGAGGGATTGCAACTAAATTATCTTTAAGGTCTCTTCCAACCCAAGTCATTCTGTGATTGTGCCCTTATGTTATGTGCTCAAGTCCCCTGACAATCTTAAAGAACCTCGACAGGACTCACATCTATATTTTTTGTTTATTGTATTGGGGCATATCTGGGCACATTTGGATCTGACAGTATCCAAATGTCAACCCAAATTGTGAATAGAAAGGAAGAAAGAACCTCAACCTGCTGGCTTCACCTCTGCTAACACAGTCCTCTGTGCAGTTTGTCTTTGCTGAAAGGGAGCCCTTCATTCTAGTTCACCCTCTTTGGCAATACTCCCAGTTCCTTTACTGCAAAACTGAACAACCTTTCTGACCAGTTCTCTTCCATGGATTTACTTCATCACAGGTATAGTACTCTGCATTTGCCTTTGCTGAGACCATGAGGTTACTGAGAGTCAGTATTTGCCAGTTCAGTCAGTGTTTGTCTGAACAGCATTTGCCTGCCAGTGTATTGATCGCTTTCCACATCAGTTTTGTGTCCTCTGCAAACTGGGTCATGCATGAAGTTATTAAACTAGACCCTGCCCTTAGGGAGTCCTGTTAGTAATCAGCTGCAAGTTAGACTTCTTCCTGATGATCATGACACTTTGAACCCTGTGTTCAGTGAGTGTTCAATCCAAATCACTGGTTATCCATCCAGTCCAGCTCTCTCTAGTTTGTATACAAGGACA
Organism: Ammospiza nelsoni; assembly: GCF_027579445.1. Lineage (NCBI taxonomy): Eukaryota > Metazoa > Chordata > Aves > Passeriformes > Passerellidae > Ammospiza > Ammospiza nelsoni. The sequence goes on from NC_080635.1 coordinate 77,759,625, forward strand.
CCCTGGTCAAAAGTATGTTCATGGATGCTGTGACTGTATCCAATATATTGCTGCAGTCAAAGCTAACAATGCAGGCAGAAGTCTGCTTTGCACCACATATCGTATCTCTTGGTGTGTGAGAAATAATGATTAGCTTATGTATTTTATCTATTCCAAAATGTCTGAAATCCTCTGAGAGCCTTGTTTATATATATACTTTGAAACTAGTATATAACCAACGAGTTGGTTCACTCCATAAGAGACTCACAGACAATTAAATGAATGGGTTTCTGTGACAGAGCAAGGGGACTAACTTCTTTGACAGTGTAAATGTACTTTTAGCTTAAAACCTGGACTACTTATTGTTTAGGATTTCTAGCACAGGAGGGCAGAGTGGAAAGCACAGGGATGCCTTGTGCAGCTCTTTATGTGTTTCAACATAAAAAGAGCTTCTAGGGCATGTATTTTCAGGAATGCTGCATGTCCACTGCTACAGAATGTTGTCTGAACCAAAGTTCTTTACAGCTAATCAAGAAAGATTTCAAACTTCTTTATAACATGGAGATATCTGGAAACCACTGACCCAAAGAAAAACAAACTCAGAAACATCAGAATCTGACCTAGGATTATAACATTTACATCATGCAACTTTTTAAACACTTCGATTTTTAATGGTTTGATCAAAAAGAATTCTTAAAAATTATAAACATGAACAAGATGCATAAAAACTGCAGAGTAGAGCAGGTGGAAAATCAAGTGTGAAATTGGCAAATTTTTAAGTTATGTGGGAAGTCACTGTGTGACTAGAACTGAATTGCTGAGGTTATACTATCTAAACAATAGCAATTTATTATGTTGAAGTAACAGTATCTTTAAGCCAGATTTTAAAAATGTGCAAAATTATGATTTAATTGAAATAAGCTAGACAAGGCATGACCAGCGAATGACTTAGACCTGTGTAATGGGAATTTTACTGGGAGGGAAGATGAAATGGAATGTATAATTTCCCAAGTAACCTATGGATTTCTTTCCTGCCATTTCTGCACACATCAAAGGAGACAGGGCTACAGAATATTGCAATGACAGTCAGGAAGATTAATTTATTCCTTTCACTTATGTTTACTCTGTTCTGTTGTGACAGTATTAACTAATAAGCAGCAAGACTAGATGATATCACATGTGGATGTAAAGTTTTGAATTAAAAAGTGGTTGTTGTTAACATATATCATCACTGAACAAAGAGATCTCTATAATGTGTGGTAAATTTATTAGAGGTACATTGTATTTTGTGCAGACACATTTCCAGCTGAGGAAAGACTTGTGGTAAATCGGTATGATTAGTTCTGACAAAATTGAAACAGTAATCAATATTGATAAAGTAGTTAATATTTGGAAATAATAAAACAGCTAAAAGTTGTAATGCCAAGAAAGAAAAAGAGAGGAGGAGATCCACCCCCCCTTGCTGCAGATGTTCAAGGACAGGAAAAAGCAAGAGATAACAGTTACTAAAAATTAACAGAAAGGAGGTGAAATCTGATTTGTTCCCAGGAAAATGCCAGCTATAAGTGATTTATTGCTTTGATGCTTAATGTAGTAATATGTTAGTTTCGGCTTACATTATACTGGCTTGATGCGCATGTATAACCCAAAGGTGAATTAAAGGACATCAAGGAAGAGGAGAGGCCTTCATCAAAAACGACCCCCAAAGACTTGTGCGACCACCAAACCAAGTGGTGGCGCATGTGCGGTGAACGTGGTGATGAGGGCGGAGGTAGAAGTGTGATAAATTGAAAATGGGAGGAGATGGCATTGACACATGGCATTTAAGGGGGGAATCTTCACTTGGCAAGCTCCTACTTGAGGTGGCAAGGGTGCAGAGCCCTGCACTCTGTACCCCATGGTTATCTTGGTTATCTTTTGCTTATGTGCTATTATTGGAACCAAATTATCCCTTATTTTTAATCAAATTGTATTGTCAATATAAATTTTCTAAACTATTCAATTAAAATTGCTGCTATCTCAAATATTGTTTGGTTTTTTATGATGGGATAATTGGACAAACATAACAGACTCATACCTGAATTATTGGAAAACCACAAAAAATAATGGAATAAAAAAATTCATTTTAGTTGACCATAGAGTCATAGAATGGTTTGAATTGAAAGGGACCCTAATGATTATCTTATTCCAATCTCCCTGCCATAGGCAGACACACATTCCACTAGACCAGGATACTCAGGGCTCCATCCAACCTGGCCTTGAACACTGCCAGGGATGGAGCATTTACAGGTGCCCTGGGCAGCCTGTTCCAGTGCCTCATCACTCTCGTTAATTACTATTAAATAACATCATCTGCCTTTTTAGATTTTTTTTGTCTGTTGTTGCTATTGCCATGTTTTACATCAGGAAGACCCTATTCAGAGCAATCATGACTTTGGTTTGCACATTTCAGAGGCAGTCATTGAGCAACCTTAACTCTTCTATAGTTTTGCTTATAAATCCAGAAACTATCATATCAGAACAACTTACATGACACCTTTGTAATGTTATGAACCTGATTATGCTTGAAAGCACAAAATTAGTGATAAGAATCAACTACAGATCCTAGAGTCTACATTTCTGACTCCAGCTGTGTCACAGTTGTAACCACAGAGTTGGTAAATTAATCATCAAATAAAGAAAACTAATAGCCAAAACATAAAAAATAGTGTTTTGTGTGACACTGCAATTTATTTTTAATTATTCTTTGCTTGAATGTCAAAAATGCTTGTTTACCTGGGGCAGGTTTGCCCCTTTTTACAGAAAGAAAGAACAAATAATAACTAAACAATGACACCACATAACAATAGCACACAAAAATATGGTTGGACACTTTTTCAGCAGAAGGATCAATGCAGGCTTCTGAAAGCATATCAGGCCAATGTGCCACACCCATCACTCTCTCCCTTAAGATTACAAGGTTATCAGTGAAGCTGTCAGTCACAGCAGCACAATTAATCTTCAGGAGCCAAAGCTGCATTCCAAAACTGTCCACAAACCAAAGAAACTGCCAGCAAAGAAAGGAAAATTACTGTGAGTCTAAATGCCATCAGGCTAAAGTGGCAGACCTTGATCCATGCTCACAGATATCTCTGGCAGACTTCCTACCTTCCCCAGAGAAAGCAGATTTTGTTCAAATTCCCGTCAATAAAAATTGTGGATAACGTTGTTGAAGTTATGAGTTTTTAGAAAATGAAATGCATAGATAATTTTTTTATAGCCTCAGTTATCTCTGTGATGAAAACCATTACAAATTGCACTTGGAATGGGAAATGTAAGATCGTACATCTTGCGCAATAGGGCCTTTAAAAGTGATTTCTACCTGTACTGCACTTTTCAGGTTGTTTTCAAGAAACAGGCTTTGTTTGAGAGGCTGGTTATTCATAAAAAAGACTTGTTAATTTATTGCTGATAAATGATTAGTTTCTGCAGTTTAGTTCCCTATCTATATCTAAAGAACTGGAAAGGCTTGATGAGGACTTAGATGTTACTTGAAGGAATTCAGTTATAGCACTAACTAAAATGTAAATGATAGTAAACTGTGAGTAAAAGGTGCTAAAGCCATGCTTGAAAAAGCTAGTTTTTCCTTTCCCTTTAGCTGTGACTGTTTTGGTTTTCACAATCTGTGACTGGTAACAACGTAGGAATACATTGTGCATCTACTTTGACTGTGGAGCTTTATTTTTTTAGTGGAAATCAATGGTTTTTGCCTTATAACACAGAAGGGAATCTCAACAACATTTATGGTAGCTTAAGCACGTAATTTCTGTTAATGTTAAGGGGAACTTCATAGCTAAGCTACCCTGCACAGCTCTAAAAAGTTTCTTCAGTACATACTCTCTTTTTTCTGGAGGTGCCATTTGTGATATTGCTTGTCACAGGGACTTGATACGCAATTTTACTTTTTTTGTCACAAGCAACAGCCATTGACATTTCTCTACCTAATTCATGTCACCATTATAAATAGTTACATTTGGAACTATTACGTGAATGTACTATTTATACAAGAGAAGATGGAGAATCAAAGCCAATATTTTCCTGTGAAGGATGCAAAACTAGAAGAAAATTTTTCTCCTAAACAGATGGGATCAATCAGTATAGGTTAATGTGTATTTTCAGTAATGTCTGTCCTTATTTTACCCTGTGGAACCCTCATTTAGCTGATTTTAGCAACACAAGCTGCATTTTGAGGACACCTGAAAAGTAGACAGACACCCTTATAGAAGCCAGATATTCCTTGTTTCAGGTTATTAGGCATCCACAGATTTACAACTTCTCCTCACACAGGTCTTAATTTTCAAAGCCTGTAGTTAAAAATTTCTGCTCTTTCATTTCCATAATGACTTTTCACTGCAGATTTACTGGTAGATCACCAATATAAAAATATCTTTGGCCATTCCTAACAGATTGTTCTTTCAATCTGATGAAGCAGTAAAATGATTTTCCAGCCTGACTTCGGTTTTGAGGAAATGAGCTGCAGTTCCCAAAGAATATGTTCAGTAAAAATCACCTGAATTGACACCATGGTATGTTGGCAGCCTTCCTTAGAGAGGCCAAGCACTATCTGACCTGAGTCAGATTCTCACCCTGAAAAGAATGTACTATGGGATGCTTCTAAAGCTCTCCTTTTTTTTCCTATAAATTCATTCACCTCCATTAAAAATTCATTACAATGCATACTAAGTGATTATTCCTTCAGAAAGAAAAAGCACTGGCTTTTCAGATGCAAGTATAGCTATTATAAGGGCAATAAACTGTTTTGTATTCAAAAGGTATTTGCAGTTACATACTGAGTTTAATCTAACTTGGCTACTTAGGTAGCTAAGCATTAGCTGTTACAGTTCAAACTAATTACCTTAGGCTCCTAAATATGTGTGTTGAATCATCCTTGGGAATTACTACTGACCAAAACAAATTTTTAGGTGCCCAAATTAGATAAGAAAAATCCCATGCAGTTTGTTTAGACTGTTAAGTGCTGATAGGTCAGTTCCCCAGTGTCCCAGCACTGGGACATAGGACAAACCAAGCACTGATACCATTTAGATAAATTTGCATGCACTGACATGACATGACTGGGCAGAGTGCTAATGCATTCTGTCTCTCAGGTGCCTTGCCAGCCTGTAGGCATATTCCTGCATTTCTAGCACATTTATTTTGGGACCAGAACTGGATTGCACTATCCTGGTTTGGGTTGGAGGTAGAGTTAGTTCTACTGAAAAAGTTGGATAATTTGATCCCCTCTGGGCAGGGAACTAGGTGTAAAGGCAGCTTCGTTTGAGCATACAGCCAGTGATAAACACATCCAGCTTTTATGTGAACACACATGAGGACTTGTGGGAGCCCATCTAAGACTGCATTGAATGTTCTCATTACAATTTTCCTTTACTGCTTGGATCCAGATCTTTCTTTCAACTATTTCAGTGAAATCTTTCTATATTGTTGAAAGCATATTCTTGCCCATGTCAGAAGAGAGTTTGTCAGGAGATTAGGGATTGAGTTCTTGTATATCCAGCTTGAAAATAACTCTTGCAGCCAAGCATTTCAAATTGATTTGGCTGTTTCACTATTTCCATGTTTTTATATACTAATATTTGCATGCAATGAAAATAATACTTTTTATTTTTTTACTGTGCTTCTTTTTCTTCAGGACATGAAATATAATGTGTTTGTTTTGTTTTAAAAATCTCCCCCAAATCCCCCCAAGCCAGCAGAGAAGAACCAGAGCGTCAGTGTAATGAAAACACAGTTTTGCCCTTGTCCTGAAAATATCATCCAGGTCCGTGGCTGAACTTTATGTCATCTGTGTTGATGCATGGAGGTTATCAGACTGGCCATTCTGTCTGTGTAGAATATTAGTGGCAGGAAAGATGTTGGGGATACTCTTTTATTTTCTCCAAACATCTAGGTCCTCATAGGAAGGAATTCCAAACTGTGAGAGAGTTCTTTTAGATAATGCATAATTTTAAGGACCTTTAGGCACAGCTAGTATCTTTCCATTGTCATTATAGTGCAAGAGTTCTATTGTCATTACATTGCAAGGGTTCCATATTGCCAGAGTTTTGTGCCTCCTTGATGTTTCTTGCAGGCAGCTCCTCCAGGCACTGACTCTTCCTTGCCCTCACAGCAGCCACTGACTCCAGTTCCCCTCAGCCACCCAATCCACTCTTTTATAACACTCTGCTGACTGGCTGCAGCTGCGGCCTGTTAACATCAGGCCTGATCCTAACCCTTAGTAATTGGCTCAGCTGCAACTCTTTAGGGGGTAAGATTACCTTCTATACTACCTTTATTTACTTATGTTCTATCCTCCTACATCTTTCCTCACTCCCCTGAATTTTTTGTTTTCCTCTTTTTTTTCCTGAACAAGACTTCTGACTGTTTCAATGCCCTTTTAGCTGTCCAAATCCCAAATAACTACTGCTCAAATCTAAAGTTTAGCTCCTCAGTCCTAAAATCTGTCCCATCTTCATTGCTTTCTTGCATTTTCAGGATCTATCTCATCAACTCCTGTTTTTCTTCTGTTCCCAAAGGTGCTCCTCAGCTTCAGGTCCCCCAAAGAACTGCTGGCCTCTCACTACGACCTCTTAACCTTGACTTCAGCTATTAGTGAAAATTGTTCACGTGCAGACTGAGTTTTTCTGTTCTTCCCTGACAGCCAGATGGGAGAGCAGAAGCAAATAATGCCTCAGCAGAATCAACATTTTGCCTTTCCATAAGAGGCTGTTCTCATCCTTTCTCCCTTCTTCACCATCTCTTCATCGTAGTTTGGTTTCTTCTCTTTGCTTTGCTGCACAGATGATTGGAGCATCATTTGCCATATGAGCTACAATAGCATCATCTGCAGATCTTAGCCAGGGTAGAACTGCAGTAATAGTCATCTTATGCAGGCACTAGAACTCAGTTGCTTACACTCCTTATTTGACTGTTGCAATAATCCCAACCCTGCTTTTCACTTTGGTGGACTAGCACTCTTGAAATTATTTCCCAGGTGTAGTACAGGGGCTTGCAGGGTAAGTTCACAGCTGAAATGCATCCAGATTGATGGGGAGGGGGCTAAGAGGCTTTCACAGAGTGGACATAACCAAGTTCTGATGGCTGGGGACAAAAGAAGAGGGCCTGATGTTATTTTCTTTACTGGTACAGAAATAGTAAACATTTTTACCTTTCCTGTTCCAGCTCTCTTATTAAATAATTCCAGCGATATCTTTGCACTTATATGTGCAGTGTCAAACTGTTCTGTGGATATACACCAATATAGTTCTGCTGATGTCCAGGGGGGCTTTGCCAGTGCCAAAGCTGTAAGCTACAGGACTGTGTGGAGCTATTCACTATTCACTGTTTTTCTGAAGCCTAGATTCATGTGACTGTGTCAGAATCTCAGGTTTTTTTAATAAGTTAATAGGTGGTCATAAAAAACTTGAAAATACAACTCTTGAGCTCTTAGAACACAATGACAATAGAAATAAAATAAAAAAAACCCGCATTTCCAATAATATTAAGAAGTGTTTCATAGGTATTTTTGCTTTTTTTCATGATTGAAAATATTACTAAAGATTTGTAGCATCAAAATTGACTAGATTTCTGCCATGTGTTTTACCTTGCCATTCAAGCTCAAGTCCAAAGTACTGCTGACTCAACCAACATATTGGCATGTTTGTTCTTCTGGACTTAAGATTAGATTGTTTTCTGCACTTCAGCTGCCCAATATAGTAATTGGACCGATCTGCTCAATTGTGTTTATACTAAAACAATTTGTTCTGCTAAGAAATCTCACATTATCCACTGTTTCAGGTAACAGAGCTTTGGAATAGAACAATTTTTTCTGTGGGATGTGTTTTGATATTTACTCTGTTGCACTTTTTCACTTCTGTCCCTTTCAGAAGGTAAGCTGACATTTTGTTTTACATTTTAGTTTTTCTTCTCAAGTGTTTTTTGTTTGTTTGTTTGGGGATTTTGTGTGGGTTTGTTTGTTTTTGTGACAATGACTGGCATTTCTGAGCTGAGATTTTTGACTATTTAGAATGATTTCAGGCATAGGAGGTCTCGACCTTGTCACCTTAGTCCTTCCTCTTTTTCCCTCCTTTTCCTCAATAAACAGCAGATTCTCAGGGGTGCATCTGGGTACGAAAACCAGGGTTTGCCAACAACAAGCTGTTGTGAAGTCAAAGGAAGCTTAATTCAGACAGGATCCAATCTACATCTGCTAGCATAGATGGCTTACAGCTTTGCCACTCATTCTGTTAGGAGAGTACCCCACTGTCTCATGTGTTTACATTTACAGAAAAAAATGTTTGCATTGCCTAAATTAATTTTAATATCACATGTTAGTAAGGACCATTTAATAAATAGCTGTAGAAATAAACCAAAAATGCTATAAGGGACTTCCCATTTGAGTGAAAATTGTTTCTCTTTAAGGAAGATACATAAGACTCAGGTTTTGCTTGCCTCACTTGTAAATACAAATGTAAATTACATCAGATAAATCAGATAATTTTCAGATAAATATGTAGGACAATACTGAATCTTTGCACACCTCTGAGGGATGTGCATGAGGGATAGAGAGCCCTATGGCCTTCATGTTTCTAAGAGGTGGGAATTGTTATGCTTTGGCTCTTTTTCCATCTATGGGAAACAGAATTTTCAGCCTAGTTATCTCTGAAAAAATTTTAAGACAATTTTTAAAACAGACATGAGGAGAGCTAAAATGTTGTCTAAGATGAGTAGGGGGAAGTGAACTTTGGACCTGCCTCAATCGAACAAGGTCTCAGTAATCTTCTAAATTCTTGCTATGCAAAGATTAGAAAAAGAGTTTACATGACTATTTAGACTTCATTTTTAGATGTCTTGTTTGGTGTCTCAACACATTCATCCTACGTCTCTCAGTTTCTTTGCAGAATATCCTGAGATTATGCGTGCTGTATCTGTCTGGGACTGACTCAAGCATCTACACAACTATTTTCAAAGCAATCTTATACTCCTTTTCCACAGATAGCAATGTAAAGAAATTGTGACAAGATTAAGAAAATAGTGTTGATTCTTCTTAGTTTGCACTTATTTCCCTTATGCAATATACTCCAGTTTTCTGGGATATTGCATCTTCGAAATGGGTCTCATGCTACTGACTGAGATCTCTCAGCCAAGCAAGACAGAAGGATGATTTCCCATGCTTTCCTGGGTGTTTCTAGAAAATGTGCATTCTACTCTTTGTTTAGCAGAACCAAAGCGTATTCACGATGATAACAGTCACAGTGAAATATGGGTCAGGACATCCCAAGTGCAGCACCATTGATTCACTGTCTCTCATTTGTTTACAAAGGAATAATGCCCTTCAGATATGATCAGCTTGGAAAGAGGTCAAAACAGTGTGGATGGTAGCAAAGGCAATAAACACTTTATGGTAATTGTACAATAATTTGTGTGTGCCTAAGAGAAGAATTTAAACCATCATTATCAGATTTTCTCACCAGATGGTTTAGAAAACCTACTTTCCCTGAAATGGAAAGAGTTAGGCCCAGAGAAATATATCAGAATGGACTTAGAATAGCTAGTGCTGGCGTCTAGCACAGCTGGAAATAACTTATGCTTCCCAGGCAGCAGTGCAGAGCTAAGTTGAAATGAGCTAACTTTGCTCTTTGCAGCAGAGAAGCTCGTTTTCTGCGTTAAGAGGTGCTCCACATTGCCAAGGCCAGACAGCTTCCAGTATGTGACCTGGTTCTTTTGAAGCAAGCTCTCTGTTCTCACGAGGGGCATTCCTGGGAGAGCTGATCTGTGTCCAAGCAAGAGAATCCAGTGACATATTTGTTAACTACAAACATATGGATCAGAAGTACTTCCTTCTGTTGCCAAACAGTGCCTCAGTCAGAAGTGCTCAGATCTATTGGGAGAATATAAAACCCTTTGGCTGTGCAGCAGCTTGGCTTGTGCTCTCAGACTCCAGAAAATGTGATTCATGCTTCCCTGTGTCCATACATAAAAGACTATTCAGGCCTGTGTTTGGTACTTGATATCTGGTCTTCAGGGAAAACTCGGGTAGTACCCAGATTAGCCTTCTGGCATTCCACCTAGCATGGAATTTAGCATGGAATCTAAACCTGAATAGAAGCATTTCCAAATCTTGCTCTGTTCACATGAAAGACAGCCATATAATCAATATCTTTGTTTTTGCAAAGACAGCATGTCAAACTGCTTGAAAATAACCTCCTTGTCACCCATCCTTCCCTCCTGATTCCTGAAATAACAGTGAATAAATGTTCTTGAAAGCAGTACAATTTCACACCAACTGCATCCCTATTTTCTGAAAATGTTGTATGATAATTTTTGAATAACTTGTTACTTTAAAATGCTTTGTATACTTTTGTGTGAGTTTGATCCCTTCTACTTCTAAAAGGCTGTCAAGGAGACCTGACAGTGATCTAATGTAGGGTGAGAAAGGGGAGAAGGAATTGTTAGCGGTACAATATCCTTTGCTGTCTGTCTGGGATGAACACTCTCTAAGAGGTAAGATTGAAGAAGAGCCCTACAAGGAGCTCAGTGTGGGATTTTACTCTTTGAAGGTAAGACAATCAGCAACTGCCACTTCCTTGAAATCCTGAAACACAGAGAGAAGCTACTAAAACTGTACATTTCTTGTAAAAGAACTAAACTTCAGCTTTTAAAATTACTGGGGGAATCGGTCCCATATAGATTATTTGCAATACTTTTAACTTCAAGCTGTAACCATGAAGCAAATGACAGAGTTTTCCTCACCAATGGCTTTCTAGAAAAGAAAAGCAATTACAAAAACAGAGAAAAGAAAGGGGGAAAGGTAAGTTTCTGTTTCTTCTAGGAAACAGAGATAGAAGTGTTTCCTGTTGTCCTTTACAGTCCCTACTAGCTTGATTTTACCTCTGACAGGTATACCAGAAGTCTATTAAATGATCTTGCTGTGATGATCATGCAACTTGTTTGAAAACAAAAGAGATTATGATTTTCTTGTGATTATGCTAACATATCAGATAGGCAAAATAGTTCTGAATAATTGCTACACAGTCTTTGAATATTAATTTTTTGTTTATTTATGTGCTCATACATTTACTACAATTCTTGCTAAGGTTTTTTTGTTTGTTTCCCTATAAGAAAATTATTTTACTTAGACTCAGGCCTTTGTTAGCAACACAGGATTCTTGTCTTCTTGCAATTTTTTGTCAATAAGTTCAGAAGAGAGCAATGAAAGGAATGATTGCTTGGCTGATTGTTGCGCTGCAGCTCACGTACATTGAAGCGTGAATAATTTAAACTGTGCTGGCTTGTCAGTATTGGATTTGTATGTGGTGTGAGGAGAGCACAGAGGGAGGTGTCAGATAAATCACACAGTAGAAAAGAAGCAAAAAAAAAAAAAAAAAGAAAAAAATTTCCCAAAAGATTGGATCAAAGGTGAAGAGAAAAGGGTTCTATTGTGCATACAGCGCAAAGAAAGACAGGAGGGTAAATCCCTTCCTTCTTGTCAAGGAACTGTTTTGGATACTCAGTAACTTTAAAACAAATTGAATCAGCCTACAGCACTGTTCAGATCTTCTGGGACAAAAATGCTTTCTGAATTCAGTGGGAGTGAAACAATTTTGAAGGGTGCCTTTCAAAGTCATTACTTTCTTTTCCTCTGAAATCATTGCTTTATATAGTAACTGTTTAATAGAACATGGGAAAAGAAAAAAAAAAAAAACCCAAACAGCTGAGCATTAGGAAAATAACACATTCAAGGCTGAAGGTCAGTAATCTGTCCCTTGTTATGATTAAAGATTTAAAAGATAAAATAACTTTATGTGCCCATTTCTCACCTTCTCCATTTCAAAATAGCTGCAAAAAAAGCTGCAAAATCTTCTGTGCAGTAAAAGGATTTCTGTGTAAGTTCTTTATAGAGATTTTTATTTGTAGTCCAGTGAACCCATAACTAATGTTATTCTTGGAGTCAGCCAGCCAGCCATCCTCTGCCCCCCATGATGGGCAGCTTGCCTGTCTGAAAGCGCAGTGACTGAAACCAATGTGCACATCTTACTACTGGGCTCAGCGATCAGCAGTGTCCCACAGAGTCATTCTGAGGGTTTCTCTGTGTACTGCAGGTAGCACAACTGAAAATAATCCCCACCCCCCCAACAGCAGTCTTAAGTAGCCCAAGACGTTGATTTGCTCATCAAGAGTTTTAGCTGTTACACTTTACCTTGCTTACCCGTTTATTTATCTCTGTTTTGACAGAGCCTGACATGGCCTTTGTTCCATGCCTCAGACTCAAAATAGAGACCGCAACCCTGTCTTTGCCATTTTCTATCACAGGGTTTCAATGATTTCCAGTTCTCTTTATCTCACAGCATCTGATTAACCTCAATGAGGGGTCACAGATTTGCGGGTTTGGCTATGCACTGGACATGACATCTTTACCAAAAGAAAATAATGTGAGGTACGAAACGAAGGTCTGTCTAGCAATCACTGTAAATGCTCGCTTTTTCCTAGTGGAATAAACATTATCGTGCTGCTGTAAAACTGATAAAAAGATATTTGGGGATTAGGAAAAAAAAAACCCAACAAACAAAAACTCAAACATGTTCCCTCATGGCTGATACTGAGTTCTGCTTACGTAAAATAAAAATTTGTTGCTTAAATAAACATGAATGAGGAGGTTGGGTTCAGAATTTCAGAAATCTCAAGGTGTTATGAAAGATGGAAAAGACACCATTACATTTTCAATGCAGCACCACAAAATAATGGTCCCAAGACCCCCTATTAAAAAGGTACAAAAAAAGCTTGTGATGAGGTAATTTTGAAATGAAAGTCTTTTCAGATAAATTTTCCCTCTTATCATCTGTGAGAGGCTGGAAGAAATTTTTACTGGCTCAAAACAACCAAAGTGTGTGTGTGTGTGTGTGTGTGTGTGTGTGGGAGTGGGCAGGGCAAGTTCCATGCTGGGGAGATGTGCACTGCCCCACATCCCACAGGAGGCCAGAGCAGATGAAAACCACTGCACAGACACTCAAGTGGTCACATCCCTGTTGTCCTTGGGTTTTGTGGTGGTGGACACCACCCTGGATCCGAAGCCACAGCTATATCTTGCTTTTCTCTCTCTTTTCCTCTCTTTCTCTCTTTTTCTACTTAGAATCACCTCTTGAAATCCGGGTAGTTTAAGGTTGGATGGGTTAGAGTTTGCTAAGTCAATACTTTGCAAAATTCTTTATCTTAATTGATGTTTGCTTGTCAGTAAAGTCTGGGCTCTTTTAACCTCATGAGAACTTTTGTTGAGTTTTCCTTTTCACTGACTCAAGGAAAGGTAGTACCTTAAGCACTTTTAAATAAACTCACCAAGCAAGGACTTGCATCATCTTATATCATATCAGGTATATTTGGGAAGAAGGGTAATTTCTGATTGCCTACAAATCATACCAATGCAGTTCTCAGCATTTTCAGAAATGGCTAAGACTTGCCTTTAGAAGCAAGGTGCCACTGTACCAAGAATACACATTAATGATACTCTTTCCTTTTTCAGTTTTGAGAAGTACAGGAAAAAGGAGATATTAATACTTATTCATAGATATATTTACATGAATCAGAGCAGTGCCAGAGTTTTTCTCCAGTTCTGAGTCCAGCTGGCAGAATTTGACTACATCCACTCTTATGAAATTATCTTAGTCTGTAACCAGCATATTTCTGCTAACCTCTGAACCATGCCTAGAATCTTTTTTTTAGGAAGTAACTAGCCCAGGCCAAAAATCATACTAAGCAATTCTCTGAAAATTTATCATTAAAGGTATTTAAGTTTCATTCCACTAATCTTTTTCCAGTCTGACATTGATGAACATACTGATAACTGGTATGTCCAGTGCATAAAATTGTGCATAAGATTTATATTTCAGGTACTGTAGAGAGAGAGAGATCCCCCTTCTTCAGACTGTAGCAGTCAATAAAACTACACCACAGGACCTGTGCTACCTGTCACATATATCTAATTTATGATACGTTTTTGATTTGAAAACAAAAGGAAACATGTTAAAATTGTACAGTTTTAATTATGTTACTGTTAGGATAACACAGAGCTGTAGAACTAAGTACTGGTTAAATAGTTCTGGGCTAAATTTGATTTTTATATATATATATATATATATATATATATATATATATATATATCTCAAAGAACAATGTTATGACATAAAATTGAATTTAAAAATATTAATTTATTAATTGTTCCACTTCTCTAAACTATTACGAAAGAAAAGCCCAAAGTGACCATTTTGGTGACTGTCCTGGTTTAGGACAAATTAGGGGAAATCTCCAAAAGGGAGCCCCCCAAAACAAAACAAACCTCCAACCACCCCTCCCCCAACACCGGGTTCGGGAAGGAATTTCTCGGAGGAGCAAAGTGGAAAACAAAACCTATTTATTTACAAGTAACAAAAGAACACTCCCCAACACAAGAAAAGAAAAGAAAACAAAAAAACAGACTGTGTGTTGAGAGGGCGCGGCGCTTCTTTGCAAGCTTTGGGTGTCCTGGACGTCTCAGGTCAGGTCCGGAGCCGGTCCAGTATCTTCAGGGGAGGGTAAGAAAGAGGGAACAAAAGAAAAGGAAAAAAAACAACACAAAAAAGCAGAAAGCAAGCAAGCAAAGCGGCTAGCCAAGCCAAGCAGCAAAAGCCAAAAGCAAAAAGGCCTGGTCAAACACTCCCCCCTCTCTTCCCCGCCCCGCCGCAGCAAGACAACCGGGGCGGGGGGGGGAAGAGAGAAAAGGCACAGCTGCCAGACACAACACACAATATTGGGATAAAGGCTGTCAACCCACGACACTCCACCCCTTATCCCATATCGTGAATATACAATAAAAACTTTCATTTCACTTACTCACACCTTTGACACTTACGCATTTCTCTCATCTTACTTGCTCAGACCTTTGACACTTACAGTTTCCTTCTGTCTCACATTCAACAAACAATGACATTCATATATGAGTCTCATCCCACAATCAGGTCTCCCTGAGGCACACACCGTGTTGTTCCATCTTTCTGCATTATCCACCATGTATAACCTGGTCCTTGAGCAAAGACAATCCCACGGATGGGTTTGTCTGTACTCGAGGCAGGGTTGATCCATACTGTCTTTCCCAAAAAACCTCTGACATGGGCCACTGGGGCTTTATCCCCATCTACTATATTAAGGAGCTCACACTGAGC
Organism: Ammospiza nelsoni; assembly: GCF_027579445.1. Lineage (NCBI taxonomy): Eukaryota > Metazoa > Chordata > Aves > Passeriformes > Passerellidae > Ammospiza > Ammospiza nelsoni. The sequence goes on from NC_080635.1 coordinate 77,774,828, forward strand.
AGGACCCGCTCGGTTGGTGGAACCTCGAGTGTTAACTAACCAGGTAGCCTTTGCCAAATGCTGCTCCAGTTTTTTAAAGACCCCCCACCCAATGCTTTTAAGGTGGTTTTTAACAATCCATTATACCTTTCCACTTTCCCTGCAGCTGGTGCATGATAGGGGATATGGTATATCCACTCGATGCCATGTTCCCTAGCCCAAGTATTAATAAGATTGTTTTTAAAATGAGTTCCATTATCCGACTCAATTCTCTCAGGAGTACCGTGCCTCCAAAGGACCTGCTTTTCAAGGCCCAAGATAGTGTTACGGGCTGTGGCATGAGACACAGGGTAGGTTTCCAACCATCCCGTGGTGGCTTCTACCATGGTTAGTACATAGCGCTTGCCCTGGCGGGTTTGAGGCAGTGTGATGTAATCAATCTGCCAGGCCTCCCCGTATTTGTACTTAGACCACCGCCCCCCATACCAGAGGGGCTTCACCCGCTTGGCCTGCTTAATGGCAGCACACGTCTCACAGTCACGAATAACCTGAGAGATACTGTCCATGGTTAGATCCACCCCTCGGTCTCGTGCCCACTTATAGGTGGCATCTCTACCCTGGTGGCCTGAGGCATCATGGGCCCATCGTGCTAAGAATAACTCTCCCTTATGCTCCCAGTCGAGATCTATCTTCAACTCCCCTATCTTTGCAGCCTGATGTACTTGCTGGTTGTTTTGCTGCTCTTCATTAGCTCTGCTTCTGGGGACATGGGCATCTACATGGCGAATCTTCACAGGTAACTTCTCTACCCGAGTAGCGATATCTTTCCACTCTTCCGCAGCCCAAATTGGTTTTCCTCTTTGCTGCCAGTTCACCTCTTTCCATCTCTTCAGCCATCCCCATAGAGCATTGGCTGCCATCCAGGAATCGGTATACAAATAGAGCCTTGGCCACCTCTCTCTCTCTGCAATACCTAGGGCCAGTTGAATAGCTTTGATTTCAGCAAATTGACTGAATTCACCCTCTCCTTCAGTAGCCTCTGCAACCCGTCGAGTGGGACTCCATACAGTTGCTTTCCACCTCCGTTTCATCCCTATGACACGACAAGAACCATCGGTGAATAGAGCATAACGTGTTTCTTCTACTGGTAACTGATTGTATGGCGGAGTTTCCTCAACCCGGGTCACTGGCTCTTGTTCCTCATCTGCGACACTGAAGCTTTCACCTTCAGGCCAATTTGTAATTATCTCCAGGATCCCAGGGCGATTTAACTTCCCAATTCGAGCGCGCTGCGTAATGAGGGCAATCCACTTACTCCAAGTAGCATTGGTGGCATGGTGGGTAGAGGGAACCTTTCCTTTGAACATCCATCCCAACACCGGTAGTCGGGGTGCCAAAAAGAGTTGTGCCTCTGTACCAATCACCTCCGAGGCGGCTTGGACTCCTTCATAGGCGGCCAAGATTTCCTTTTCTGTTGGAGTATAGTTATCTTCAGACCCCCTGTAGCTCCGACTCCAAAATCCCAATGGTCGGCCTTGGGTCTCGCCAGGTACCTTCTGCCAAAGGCTCCAGGACAGACCATGGCTCCCGGCTGCAGAGTAGAGCACGTTCTTCACATCTGGTCCCGTCCTGACTGGACCAAGGGCTACAGCATGAGCGATCTCCTGCTTGATTTGGACAAAACTTGCTGCTGCTCAGGGCCCCAATGGAAGTCGTTCTTCTTGCGGGTAACCAGATAAAGGGGTCTCACAATCTGACTATACTCAGGGATGTGCATCCTCCAGAAACCTATAGCGCCTAAGAAAGCTTGTGTTTCCTTTTTATCAGTTGGTGGGGACATGGCAGTGATTTTATTAATAACATCCACAGGAATCTGACGCTGTCCATCTTGCCACTTCACCCCCAAGAACTGAATTTCTCGGGCAGGTCCCTTGACTTTGCTCTTCTTAATGGCAAATCCAGCTTCCAAGAGAATATGAATTATCTTCTCTCCTTTCTCGAACACTTCTATTGCCGTGCTCCCCCAAACAATGATATCATCAATATATTGCAGATGTTCTGGAGCCTCACCCTCTTCTAGTGCAGCCTGGATCAGTCCATGACAGATGGTAGGACTGTGTTTCCACCCCTGGGGCAATCGGTTCCAGGTATACTGCACTCCCCTCCATGTAAAAGCAAACTGAGGCCTGCATTCTGCTGCCAGAGGGATGGAGAAAAACGCGTTAGCAATATCGATGGTCGCATACCACTTTGCTGCCTTAGACTCCAGCTCGTACTGCAGTTCCAGTATGTCCGGTACAGCCGCACTCAGTGGTGGAGTCACTTCATTCAAGGCACGATAGTCCACAGTCAGTCTCCATTCTCCGTCAGATTTTCGCACAGGCCAGATAGGGCTGTTAAAGGGTGAGTGGGTTTTACTGACCACCCCTTGGCTCTCCAGCTCTCGGATCATTTTGTGGATGGGGATCACGGCATCTCGATTCGTCCGGTACTGCCTGCGGTGCACTGTTGAGGTGGCAATTGGCACTCGTTGCTCCTCTACCTTCAAGAGTCCTACTGCAGATGGGTTCTCTGATAGTCCAGACAAGGTGTTCAATTGTTTAATACCCTCTATCTCCACTGCAGCTATTCCAAAAGCCCACCTGAATCCCTTAGGATCTTTGTAATAGCCATTCCGGAGGAAGTCTATGCCCAAAATACACGGAGCCTCTGGACCAGTCACAATCGGGTGTTCCTGCCATTCCTTCCCAGTCAAGCTCACCTCAGCTTCCAACAAAGTCAACTGTTGTGATCCCCCCGTCACTCCAGCAATGGAAACAGGTTCTGTCCCCACGTGTTCCGATGGCATTAAGGTACACTGTGATCCAGTGTCAACCAATGCTTCATAGTCTTGTGGCTCTGATGTGCCAGGCCATCTGATCCACACCTTCCAAAAAACCCGGTTCTCCCGTGCCTCTTCCTGGCTGGAGGCAGGGCCCCTCTAAGCCAGATTGTCCTTCTTTCCTTGGGCATATGCCTTAGAAGTTCCTTCAAGGGGATCGGACATGTCATTGTCATCATTATACTTAACATCTCGGCTACGAGCGACCGGAGCTGCTATCCTTTTGGTGATACTTTCTCTTTTCTTCAAATCACGCACCCGTTGTGCCAAAGCAGCGGTGGGTTTTCCATCCCATCTCCTCATGTCTTCTCCAGACTCACGCAGAAAAGCCCATAACTCAGTCCGTGGGGTGTACCTTCTCTCCCCATCAAAGGAGTGCCAACGTTGTACACCAGGACCTGTAATTTGTACAGCTGAGATTTGAATAAGGTCCTCCTTAATCTCTTCCCGGAGTTTCTTATGATTCTCCTCAATTTTATCCTCTAGTTTCTGCAGTCGGGTTTCCACTGCTGCAATTCTGGCATGAGTTGGGCCATGCACAGCATCTGCATACGCTCGAAGCTTCTTTGCCATATCGAGCACAGTCTCATATGTATCATCCCGCTTCATTATTGCTAGGGCAGAAGCGTATTCAGGTGGCCCAAGTCGCACAAGTTTCCTCCACATTACAGGTGTGGATGGTACCAGGTCCGGATTTCTAGTTGTTGTATCATCTGAGAAAATGAGCTCTGCCACCGCCATCTCTCTCAGGCGTTGGATCCCCTGTTCTATGGTCTTCCACCGTGTCTGCTGCATATAGAGATCATCCGTACACAGGTATCGTTCTGCTACGCTTCTTAGGACCCGTTCCCAGAGGCTGTGAGGGTTAGCCCCCCTCATCATACCTTGATCGATGACAGGATCATGTGACAGGGATCCCAAATGCCTCGCTTCAGTACCATCCAAAATCGTAACCTCCCCTGCAGCATCCCAAAGGCGGACTAACCAACTAATTATAGATTTGTCAGGTTGTCGTCTGTAATCCTTTCTTAGGCCTCTGAGGTCCTTCAGAGAAAACGAGTCAATATTAGCTCCAGATTCTGTGCCCCTTGATGTGGCCTCTGATTTTGGTGAGGGTCCTTCTCCTGCATCATCATCCTCATCATCCTCCACTTTTCGATCGGTCTTGCCTTTACACTTTCCACCTCTTGTATTAGCTGCAACAGCCATGGTTTGGGGCCTACTGTCTGATGCAGCTGCTAGCCTGGAGCCTGGGATGTTAGCTGCAGCCTGGGTCACTGGGGTAGTAACTAACTTATCTCCCTGTTCCCTTTCTGCTATCTGCTGCTCCACAGTATCTAGCAGAGTACGGTAAACAAATGCCAAGGCCCAGCTCACTGCAGTAATCCTTTCTTCCTTAGTATTACCATGGCACTTCTCCCTCAAATACTTTGCCACCTCGACTGGATTCTGAATTTGATCAGATGGAAAGTCCCAGTCTATAGGATCAGAAAATTCCTTTAAAGTCTGGCCCATGTCCTCCCATTTCCCACTCCAGTCAAGATTTTTCCTGCTTTGTTTTACTCCTAAGTCAGGAGTGTCTCTAACCCCCTCTAGAAATCTCAGTCTTCATTTTATACACACTCCAGACAGTATAGAAAAGGCTTAATAAATTAAATGCCAGAAAGATGGTTTCTTTCAAACTCAGGGGAAATTCAGTATTTTCTAATAGAGATGTCAACAATTTGGAGGACAAGAAGGAAGACAAAGGCTGAAAAGCCCCTTCCCCTTCTTCTCCCCAAACAAACTGAGTAAACAACCATAATAACAGTCCATACAGTCCTGAAATAAAGTCCAGCATTTTTATCCGACACATCATCACACATAAGACCAGCACAATGACTATTCTGGTTAGTGCCCCCCGCTTACAAAAGCTACTTATTAGGGCCAACATCAGAGCTATTTTTGGGTAAGGAAATAACCCCAGGGACCACAAAAGTATTAAAACTTCAAAAACCCCTAGGGACCAGAACGACCGGCAAGCTTCCACTCCAAATGACATTATGAATCACCGATATGCCCACAAAATAGCCAAAACCAAAATATTATTGTTATAGGTTTTTTTTCCACTGTTTTTTGGCCTCCGTTTCCCGGCCAACACACCAAAAAGTATATTGTCCTGGTTTAGGACAAATTAGGGGAAATCTCCAAAAGGGAGCCCCCCAAAACAAAACAAACCTCCAACCACCCCTCCCCCAATACCGGGTTCGGGAAGGAATTTCTCGGAGGAGCAAAGTGGAAAACAAAACCTATTTATTTACAAGTAACAAAAGAACACTCCCCAACACAAGAAAAGAAAAGAAAACAAAAAAACAGACTGTGTGTTGAGAGGGCGCGGCGCTTCTTTGCAAGCTTTGGGTGTCCTGGACGTCTCAGGTCAGGTCCGGAGCCGGTCCAGTATCTTCAGGGGAGGGTAAGAAAGAGGGAACAAAAGAAAAGGAAAAAAACAACACAAAAAAGCAGAAAGCAAGCAAGCAAAGCGGCTAGCCAAGCCAAGCAGCAAAAGCCAAAAGCAAAAAGGCCTGGTCAAACACTCCCCCCTCTCTTCTCCGCCCCGCCGCAGCAAGACGGCCGGGGGGGGGGGGGGAAGAGAGAAAAGGCACAGCTGCCAGACACAACACACGATATTGGGATAAAGGCTGTCAACCCACGACAGTGACCATTTTGGAGAAAGATAATATCCTCTCAATTTTAGTAGGACTAAATACTTCCCATTTCTTCCCAATGTTGATGGTAACTATCTTTCCTGAAAGCTGCTAAAGTGGACTAATTTTGGTAAATGGGATATGAGAGATATTTGAAAGAAGCAATTGTTTCTGAATTTCTGCAAAATCAGTGGAAAAAATTTTATGTAGGATGCTAAATATTTATTTCATACCCTTTTCATTTACAAGAAATCTAACAAACTGAATCTAGACAGAAGAGGCAAGTAAGTATACAAATGTGTCTACATGGTTACACTGAAATAAGGCTGCTGGAAACAGATGTATGCTGTCAAGGTAATGGTAGGGGGAACCCAGGATATTTACCCACTTAACATACCCCTCCAATGAAAAAATAAATTTTAAACACATCTGGTTTAGCTGAAAAGCTCTATCTTTTCATGGCATCCTATGAAATATCAAGTAGGCAGAACATAAAATGACTATCTTACAGCATTTTAATTACTTTTACAAGTTTAAATCTTATGGTTAATATGTTAATATACTAAACTGTATATGTGCAGTTAAACCCACAGGTTTCTGATTAAACTATGAAAGTTAAAATATTTTATACATTTATGGTTTAAAAAGGATTCTATCTTCTTTATGGTTTATGTTCAAGACCTATCTCTGTAACATCGCATTACTTTGGTGTTATGGTAGAATTTTTTTTCAGCCTTAACTTTTGCTTGCAAGTACAACTGTATCATAGTTATTTACATGGGATAATTTTCTTCACAGCAGATGAAGGCAAAGCTTGCACAAAGTAAATACAGAAGAAACTGGTTTCCTTGTCCTTAGATTCAGTGCTTAGTTACAGGGTTTAGTTATATCATCAGTCTGTATCTGAATTTAGCATGCCCTTAATGGTCTGGCTTTTTTCTCCATCAATACATGTGCTATTAAAATCTAGCTGCATTTATCATTAAGAAGAATGTGAAATACATTAGCATAAAGTAAAGAAAGAAAGAAAAAATTCTTTTGTGCCTAGGCAAATCAGGCTACCAGACAGCTTGGAGAAGGGGATACCAGAGAAAAACATATGCTGCAAGACTGAAAAATGGTCATTAACAACTAATTTTTCTCTTCTGTCTCTGATGCAGTGTTTCATAAATTTGGTACATGCTTTTAGCAAAATCATGTATTCAATACATATATTCAGACCCTGAGAGTCTTTTCACTGATCCTACTGAGATTTTGGTTTTTGCACAATGAGTGCAGCAAGGGATTGAACTAATTCTATATTAGATAAACCCCATTATTCCCCTGAAATAAATGGAATACTATGTACTTACATCAGTTCATAAAATATTTGGATTATTTTTTATGTATGGTCTTTGCATCTTCAGTGTCAGTATAATAATATTTCCATTAAGCCGATAATGGTAGAAAAGAGAAGAAATAAGAGAAAACTGCCCAATGAACTTTTTTGTCTAAAAATAGAAAAACGAGTATTTTTGCACTAAGAATAACTAAGAAATCAAAGCCACTTTTATTGCACCCATTTTACTGTACTGACCCTTCCCAAGGAGATGTGGATGCCTGCAGTCCTGTAATAATGCTTCTTTTTTCAATTTTTTACCCCTTCCTATACTCCAACAGCAGTAATTTCTCTGACTATCAAACCTTTTAAAAGGGAAAAGAGTCATGTTCTACTTTAGCAGGCATTTTCACTGCAGTTTCACCCCAAATCAGTTCTATGCAAGTTAAAACATTGAGGCATTGGGGTCAAAGCAATCCCCAGTGTGCCACATAAACAGAGGCACAAAGAGGTTATAGCTGGTAGAGAACAAGAGGAGCTTAAAAACATCTGATGTGAGGTGAGATTTATTTTTAGGAATATAAGTTTATATAAGTTGTATAAAATAGTAAGTTCTGTCTTTCACAGAAGACAGAAGTAAAAACAAGGAAGTAAAAATTTTGCAGTACATTAAAAAATAATAATAAAACAAAGATTCACTGCACTGTCATTTTATTATTCTATTGGACATATGAGTTGGTATTGATTGGGGATTTGTGGGTGCAGCTCTAGTTCATGAGGTTGGACCATAAATGCACATGCCTAAAATCTTCAGACAAACTGAAAATTCAAACTGAATTTTCTTGTCTTTTTTTTTTTTTTTTTTTTAATCTTTTCCTTGTAGCTTAAAATAAATCTCAGTTTTTCTTTTCTGTACTCTCTGGCTCAAGGGATTTTAAAACCACTCTGTACCTGAAGTACATTTTAACACTAAACAAATGTGGAGGCAGGAGAAAAAAAGTGCCAGTTTTCATCCTGTCTTGTGTGCCGTTTGCGATGTCAATAACAGTTTAATATCAGAGTTAGGATGGAAGCTGTGTGGGCTTTCTACCAGCAGTACTTAGGACTCATCAGTGAACTGATGTTAGCATCTATAATTCCAGAAACAGGTAAATAAGGTTACCTTGAACTTACTTGGCATACAGAAAAGTGGGTTTCACCATACTCCCAGTTTACTTGTATTGTTATCTTTATTTGTCTGCCACAACGTATATTTTCTTCTTAAGTAGCCAGTTATCCTCCCTGCAATTAAGATATTAAAATATGTACTTTTAATAAATTATCTTAAGGTTAATATGATTTTACAATACATAACTTCTGTTTCCATATTAAAAAAATATTTTTACTCCATTACTGCTATGCTCATTTAACAATTTCCATTCAACTTTCAATGTACTTATTTTTTTGACATGCATGACGATAGCTTGTGGGCAATTGAGCATTTTCATTTTTAACTGAACCATATATTTTGCTTGCAAGCTTCATATAATTTTAGCCAAATTAGCAGCAGTTAAATTTTTGCTCGAACAATAACAATGAAAGTATCTGATCACAGATATTAGGACTGTATCTGTAAAATATTTTTAGGGGATTGTATAAGACTGCCAGTTTCAAGGGCTAAAATAATTGGTTAGCCTTAGTGTTTTAAAATATCTGAATTACTCAATAGAAATTGCAGGATAAATATTGCGCCTCATTAATAATCTTTGCCACTGTTCTCTCCTTTGGATGGCTGCAGAATTAACTTGCTGTGTTGGTTTTTCAGGGCTTAGGTTTTGGTAAGTGAGGAGGGAAAAATCCAGCCACAGAAGTGATTTTCAGTGAGCAGCTACTAGAAGCCTCCTCCATGCGTGGCAAAGCCAAACCCTGAGTAGCTCTGACAATAGACATGATGCTAAGCAGTTAGAGAAGTTGGTAATTCCTCTATGGTGACATATTTAAGAAAGAAATCAAAACCGTGGGCAACTTTTTTGAGGGATGGGAATGTGCCACGGCCATCCTAGCACTGTGAGCAGCCACATGGCCACCGCCGCCACACAGCCACTGCCGCCACATGGCCACCGCCGCCACCACCGCCATGCGGCCGCTGAAATAAACAAGGGCAGGAGATTTTTCTCCTTTTTAATGCCTTTATTAAAAGTGATCAACTTGGGTGGAGAGGACCGACAGGTCCGCGCTCATGCTGCCGCTGCTTCCAAGAGTGACTCGGAGGAGGCGGAAAAGTGCAGCTTTGTTCACTGGTCTGGGGGCAGAGCTGGGGGTTGCATCCTCACAAGAGCATTGGGTAATTCCCTTGTTTATTGGTTCAACATTTGAGGTACTCTGTCTAGCCGACATCTTTTGAGGTTAGGGTGAGGGGTAAAAAGGGTCTTGCTGGCTACTAGATTCTGTTCCTTACATCTAGACATTGCTTTGATTCATCAATTGGCTCATTGTTTTAGGGGTTTTTGGCTAGGTTGTGTAAGGGGTCCCTCCCATTGCATGCTGGATCCGATGTCATTTGCATGCCAACTTGATGTCCCTTCCCCTTCACCGTCTGGGTGCCATCCTCCAGGAAGCAGCAGGGTGCCACTCGTCAAAAGGGGGAATTTTAACCATCAGGGACAGGTAGTTAACAAAAATGACAGGTGATTACAATAACAAACAGTTAGAACTCCACCCTGGCAGCAACTGGCCCAACCTGTTAACTCTGCAACTTTTTAAAAAAATGGGCAGCTTTTTCTCCTCATAACAGCCACCACCGCTGCCACACAGCCATCGGTGGCTTTTGCCTGCCTGGCCGCTCCTAGCCTGTCACACCACAGGCAGAAAGGCAGCAGCAGCGGCCATGGCTTCTCTTTCCCTGCGCTGTAGCACGGTCATGCAGGCGCCATGGCCATCTCAGCATGGTCCACAGTGAACTGTGACTGCTTGGCCACTTTCAGCCATCTGTGCTGCAGGCAGAAGGGCTGAGGTGGTGGCAGTGGTTTGTCCTTTTCAGTGCCACGGCAGCCAGCACTACCCGTGTGGTGGCGGCGAGGGGCATGACAAGCTATTCCCCAACACAGGACCTGGACAAAATCAACTTCTCAGTGCTGCCAAGTCCTGCAGAAATCTTTGAACTGGTGGAATTTGTTGGCAGTGGTACTTAGGAGCAGCAGTATTTTTTTCTTAGTTGGAGAAAGAGAAGAAAGGGAGGACATGTAGAGAAAGACAACATGGCAGCACAAAGGTCAGTGAAAGGAAGGATGGGGAGGAGGTGCTCCAAACATCAGAGCTGAGATTCTTCTGCAAGCCTTACTGTGGACTATAACGCAACAAACTCGGTAATTCATGAAGTGTATGGGGAGATGCAGACTCACAGCCCATGGCAAAGGGTGCTCTTGCTGAAACAGGGGCATGCTGAAAAGCTCTAATCTAGTGGGAGACTCAAACAGAGAGAGAAGGCCCTTGCTTAAAGAAATGGAGAAAGAGGACCCTTGCTTCCAAACTAGAACAGCCTATCCTTAAAAGACTACACCCCATGAACTAATGACCCACACAAAACAGTTTTGGGAAGACTGTGGGAGGGACTCCCATTACAGCAGTGTGGGCAGGACTGCTACTCCTGAAAATTAGACTTCTCCACCCTGGAGAAGTTTCCCAGAGAACAGTGGGGATGGACCTTATGGCATAGGAGAAGAAACTCCTCTCCCTAAGCAAACTGAAGAAAGATTTTGAGTGAAAAACTGACCAAAACTCCCACTATGTCTCCCTGTGCTGTCGGTGGGAAGGAGGGAGGGGCTGGAGGGGAGAAAAAGGTGTTCTGAAAGTTTATTTTAGTTCTCATTATTCTCCTTTAATTATGTTCATAATTATTTTTCTTTACACCTTTTAAATTGGAGCCTGTTTTGCCCCTAGAGTGTTTCCTCCTGGTCTTTATCTCAACTTTTTTTCCTCCTCGTCTCTGGCCAGCTGCAGCAGAAGAGAGTAAGCATATGATTTTCATGAGTACCTGCTGCTTAGCTAGTGTCAAACCATGACGCTTGCCCAGAAGGCTCTTGCTCACTATTACCTGGGCTAGATGAAAGTTGGAATTGGACAATTTCTTTTCTAATATTACCTGATTGCTTTTATCACTTCAGCATCATTTAAAAAAGGTACAGCACATTATAAAAAGGTGTAGACTGAGCATTAGTTACTAATTTAGTGTTAAATTTCTTATTGAAGATGCAGAACTGTGAAATACCAATGACGAGAACTGTTTTCTTGTGGACTGCTGCTTTTTTATGTATTATATTTTATGATGATTACTAATGATACTAATTGTGACACTACTCAGGAAAGCTTTCATTTGCTTGGTAAAGAAACTGTCGTGGGCCAATTCACATTTTTTTAACCAGAGGCCCCAAAAAAAGTGAACATGTAGGGACTGTATCATCATGCTGCCAAAAAAGTGAGTGTAAAACAACAGAGTCAGGGTGTGAATTTAAGGCAAAGGATGTGTAGAGCTGCTTTCATAAACCAAGAATGTCACTTTTTATTCTATTTAAATAAGAGTGACACTGGTTACAACAGCACAAGGTAAGCGCTTATGAATTGTTCCTAATCTCTACCTTCATTCAATCTAATATTTTTCCTTTAGGCATCTTCCTGATACCCATACACCATGTTTACCCCCTTGTAATTTGAGTGAGCAACACTTTCTGAATTATCTTCACCTTCAAAGATATGACTCTGCAGGAACATGCCAAGACAGTCCAATTTTATAGTAGTTAAGTAAGAACAACAATTTATATTTGCCCCCTTTTAATTTTCTACTAGATACTAATGTTGGTCTTGTGCTGAGGTATTTAGGATCAAGCACTTTTTCATTCCATGCTGAGCGAACACACATCAGGTTTTTAATTACACAGTTGTGAAAAATGTTATAGATAATCCTTACTAATTTAATAGAAAATTACTTTCCCTTTCTGTAGGCACCTCACTGGGTCTCTGGAATATCAAAGTACACTATCAAAACTCCTTTAGTGCTGATTTTTAAAGAACATGAAAAAGAACAACTTGAGCTTACTAAAGGCTTACTTATGAAACAAATCTGCAAGGTGTGCAAAGAAAAGGCCTGTTAGCTTTTTCCCCTCCATTTTCTTGTGGACCTCAGTGAAAAGATTCTGCATCTTCCGTCTTTTCTAATTCCTGCAGCTCTTTATATGGTATTCAGTTTTCCTCGTAACTATGCTATTCTTTATTTTCCTGCTATAAAGTTAATGACTGCTTCATACCTTGCTTCCAGGAGGTGTAGTAAACAATCATTATTATCTCACTTTATGAATGCGAGGAAGAGGCAGGATGACATCAATGCATTCCTTTATGAAGATATTGAGACTTATAGTTCCAGTTGACTTTAAGTCCATGACATTGTACCTGCACTTAGCTATCAAATAAAATATGCTGAAGTGCCAGTATCAGTCTCCAGATCCTTTAATGTGTCCACAGTTGGTAACCCACATAAAGATTAGCTATTTAGGCAGGAATAACAGCAAGTAAATGCAAAATATTTTTTTGCCGTATTAATCTTTTTATAGTCAAATTCACTGTTGAAATGCTGCAGATACCAAAATTGTAATTGAATTTTAAGAAGTGATTAAGCCAATTTACAGTGCCAAAGTTCTCAAAAGTTATTAAATTTAAAAAAGAAAAGGTGTTGCTCTCTACTTAAACTTCAATTTGTCAGAAATTTGGTACTTTTGAGTTTATTGCCCAATACTTGTGCTAGTCTTCTGCCACTTGACAGGCCACTGTCAAAAACCTCGTCCAGACTCTATAAATTTGTCTGATCAGGGATTTATGTTCTTATCTCCTCATGTACATTCATACCTGCAAAAGTAACACATTTAAATATGTTTTCTGTACTATGCTGCATGACATTTCTTTCCAAGACGTACAATTTTTGTTCTAAATATAACGGAGCTAATGAGATACATATTTCAAGAGTTTGAGTATTTATATAAATCTAAATTTTATATATATACACACACACATACATATAAATGTGAAGGATCTATATTGCTATCAGTGTTGATAGATATACAAAACACTCTTGCCAATCAATTTTTATAATCAAATGAGTTATAGTAGTTATAAAATATTCTCACTGAGTCATAAAAATATATGCTATGCATTTCAAATTGTTTATTGACACCATATTCAATGCTTCTGTATTGATTTTCTAGAGTGAAAAGCCTTGGATCAAGTAATGTTATTCAGCCTGTATTTTACCTATAAGACAAAAAAAGAAAAAGGCAAAATTACTCTTAAACATCGTAGGTACAAATTCCATATGCCTTTTGTATACATGTGAATTATAAAGGGTTTAAATAAATATATCTGAGTAGATCTTCTAGTTCTTTCCTAAATGCTAAGGAAAAGTCAGGATATTGCTATACACATTAAATCTCAAATGAATATTTCTCCTCATGACATTTCAGCGTTAAAAGTATGGACATTTTCACTAAGAAACAAGATAAAAATTAATGTAACAGTTTGACCCAAAGGCAATTTAACAAAAACTTCTGTAGTAACATGTATCAGCTGAAATTTTTTTCAAAAGCAGTTTATAAAAAGTGACAGGACAGTACACATATGTAGATTTTCCAGCTGTTGGCTAGTGTTTGCTGAAAAATAAGTTAAGATACACTCCTTAGAGCCAGAATTCTTAATTAAAATATTTTTAAAATAGTTTCTATAGCACAATATATAGTTAAGAGGCCACAGAAAGATATTTCTTATGTTTTTTTGTCTGGTGCCTAAGAATTCAAATTTTTTTTTTTAAGAATGTGATGGAGTTTTCATTTTTATTTCTGTATCTTTCTAATATCCTCCCAGGGCCATGTCTTTTTTTTGCAAATGTTGAAGATCTGCAATCTGGATTAATTTTGGACCATGCCCCCTTATCAGAATGTGGTATTTCAGGGCTCTTATTTACCTCATACACAATTTTCAAAGTTTATTTAGAGTCCTGGTTTAACTACCTGTACGTTATCTAAACAGGAATATTTGTAATGTCTCAGTAAGTGCCTTCTTATCGATTTTAGCTCATCATAGAAATGGTGTTGACTTCGAGCTTATTGAGAACTATTTTAAATTCACACATAAATAGATTTCAGATCTACAAAAACTGTATGTGTAACTGTTGCTATATGCAAATAAGCTCTGACTAGATAAAAAAATCTAAATCCAGATAGACTTCACAGTCACATCTGACTATGACTGTTTCTTCTGTTGTCAAAGGATTCAGTCATAAGCTAAATTTTTAACCCTGTTAAAGATGAATCATTTTCCCCAGTAAGTCATCCACTTTTTGGAATAAGCATTTAAGAGTTATAAAAATGGCAATAACCTAGACCAAAATAATTCTGTAGTCAAATTTTGTCCAGAATGAATGTTAGCCCTAAGCAGAAGCATTAGAGAGAGAACTGAAAGTAGACCTGCTTGGACAGTATTTCATAAAATATGGTTCTCATTCCTTTTTTGCAAATTAAAAAAATAAAATTAATGAAGGTTAGAAAAACTATTCTCATTCAGATTTTCACTCACTCTTTTTCACCTCATTCCTTAAATAAAATAATGTGTATGTTTATTCTATTAATATATAGACATGAAGTGATTTTTTTCAGTGAACAATTGAATGAAAATATGAAGTTTAAGTCATGAAGGAGGAGAATTCTGTAATGGTAGCCATGAGTAAACACAATGGCAGGAATTTCAAAGTGTGAAGAAGTTTTCTTTGATCTGGTCATTTAAAACAGATGCAACAAGATAGGGACATTTGGTTCTTCATGTGTTGTAGTGAGTTCTCAGCTTTTTACTGCAGTATATTAACTTGTCTAGTTTTAGCCATTATCTCCTTACAAAAAGCCTTTGATGATGGGCACAAAGCAGGCTCACCTGTAGATCAGAGTGGCATTTCTGAGATAAAAACATGCTGGAACAAAATCCATAAAATACCAGTGAACTGTAGCTGTTTCCATAATTGAAGCGTGAGGTGAACATCTCCCTTATGCAATTTTCTTATTGATCAAACTCAGGGTTCTAGGAATTTATATGAAAGATTGCTTTGGAATGATAGATCATTAAAATAATTGATTCTCACAGAAGAAATGGACTCTGTGCTTCCAGTTTATGCCATTTCTGATTCTTGGTATAATTGTTAATTTTTGCTTCTTGATCAGTAAATAAAGCTAGCAAAGGTTATAACAGTTGGAGGAAGAAGTTTTAGGCAGTGAGCAGTTCCCTTTTGAAAATTACCCATCCTCATCCCCTGTACAAGGGAGGATAGGAGAAGGGCAGGATTAATCTGATTATTTTTCTCTCTTGAAAGCCTTTAAAAGATAAATAATTAGATATGTAAAACTCCATTGTCAGTACTAGGAATGTGTAGGATAGGAGGCAGTGAGCCCAAATCCATAAAGCATTATGAGGCAAATATTGGACTGTCACTGGAGTTGATGTGGTGTTTAAAATGCTTTCATTTAATTGTGCATACACTTCATTGTGTTGGACATTAAAAATGGCCCAAATCCCATGAGCAGAGATGTTCAGCAATAAATAGATAAATTTAGAGTGGACAATCTCACGAGGAAGACAGAAAAGAAAAGCAGTCCACTAAGAATAAGCAATGGAGGATGAATGTGGGAGAACTAGAGAGAGAGTTAATCAAAGAATTGAAACATGACAGGGGAGCATATACAGTATGTACAGAAAAGAATGGAAAAAGTAAGAGAGCCCAACAGGCCATTTGAGCATCAATCAAAGCACATGGTAACACAGGAAGTGAACAGGAGCATTAGGAAAACCACAGTTTCATACTGGCTTAATGCACTGTTGACATTAAGCTGCTAAAAATGGTGAATAATGGAGTTGAAAATATGTTTCAGTCAGGACTGACAGAAATAACCACAGACATGTATAAATGAATGTGTTAAAAACAAGCAATACAAGAGGGAGAGTACTTCTGAACCACTGACATAAAAATATGAGGTGAGAAGTAAGATGTTAAAACAAATAGTGCATTAAAAGTATTAGCACTTTTTAGTGACTTGTAGGAGTAAAAAAACATATAGTGTTTTCTGTTTATGAACTAGCCATGAAAAGTAGAAACTTATTTGTACAAAAGAAAGCATCCATTTCACCAGTTGTTTTCTGCCTTGTTGCATCTGTAAAAGTTTCTTTGAAAGCTCCCCACAAACAATCAAACACAAATAGAATCACAAAGAATGACACTAATTAAAGTTAATTTTGAAGGGAAATAAGTTACATTCCTTATTCCTACTATAGAGCAGGATATTTTCACGCTACTCAGGAAACTTAGGTGAGAATTGGGAGTTTAGGCTTAGGCTAAAACCGTGAGTTGAACAAAAGGACTGTAATATGGGTGAAATAAGAAACTACACATGTTCTGGGCATCATTAGCAAACTCACTTTGCCTTAACAGATGCTTTACAGGGTCATGGTCTCTCCTGGTTGCACAAAAGAGTGTGGCCTAGAACTGTGTGGGTGTGACTTAATTGCTATTCTGTGCCACCCACATAATTGCTGGGGGCGTGGGCTCACGGGATGAAAAATGTGGCTCTAGTGCATAATTTTGTTCCCTTTTTTCCTCAGGAAAGTTGCCAGGACCAGCACTACATCTCTGCCCCTCTCCCACTGCTGCCCATTCCTTCCCAGCTCCCGGGAGAGCACAGCTGAGACTGGGCAGAGCTGAGTGCAGCTGAAAGGAGCCGAGCCCAGAGGAGCAGAGCAGTCTCAATGTAAATAATCTGTTTTTCTGGGGGGATTTTCTTAATTGTTTTCATTGTCTTGGTCTCTGGGAAGGGGAACAACAGAGGGTGCAGAGAGCACCCGCCATCTTGTCTTTCTCTGGGAGGGACTGTGTGTGGTTGCAGAGCTGCAGGATTAGCCGCTGCCTTGGTTTCTGTCTTGTTGGCCATGTGGAACTGAGTAAAGGTGGTGAACACCTTTTTGTCTGTAAATCATCTTCTCTTTTGTTATTAATATTGTTGCTGATGCTAGGCGTTTCTTATTCTGTTCCTGTTTGTTTTCAGTAAGTTATCATCTCAAGCCATGGTCTCTGCCTTTGTCCCTCTCTCACCAGATGGAGTGCATGGAGAAGGGGAGCAGCTTCTTCTGAGTTTAATTCCCAGCTGGTTTTAAACCACCTCATGGTCCAATTCTGGTGTTTACAGAAATCAGATTTTCTATTAATATCTCAATGTTATAGCTGTACTGCTAAAGTAAGATTAAGTTTCTTAGTTGACATATGACTAGCAAGTAAACACAGTCCTGTAAGCCTCTCTATTTCTTTGAGCAGGAAAATCTGCAGACAGTTGAAATTGTTGAGGCATTTGAAGTTTGTTAATAGAGAAGACCATAATTACAGAGAAGGTGTTAGGACTCACTACTGTCCTACATCCTCTGATGGATGCATTAGAAATTACTGAGCACTGCTGCAAACAAGTGCTGGCACATTTCATATCTGGTTGGGTGACAAAGCATTCTGTATTTTCACCCTTACCTTACAGCTGCAGTACTTGGAACAGTAATGTCAGCAGATCACACATGTTAAATAAACTTGCAATTTCCTGGCCGTTGCCTCATGGAGGACAGCTGCTGAGGATTTTTTCACTAAAATATTTTCCAACTATTTTCTCAGTATCTCTGGGGATTATTTGCTTCAGTTCTTTTCATGTGCAATATTGCTTTTGGTATCTGTCACGTTCTAAACCAGCCTGTGCAATCTCACAGAAACACTATAAGCAGAAGGGAATAGTACCTAGGGATAATAATGTCCTTTTTTGTTACTAACATTATTTTAGGTCATGTATTTAATGGTACCAGAAATCAAGTTTTGAACTCTTGAAGGAACTGGAAAAAGGGGGGGGGAAGAGTATGGAGATATGTAAATCACTTTTGCAAGTGTTCTTTCTGCTTTTCAGGGGCAAGGATACCTGTTTTCAGGAAAAATAGCAGCCTCTGTGCACAAGAATGGATTTAGATGGATCTTATGTAAAAATGCAGTGGATAGATGCCAGGCAGAATGATTACCTGACTTTGTACCTCTGCTCTATCAGAGAACTCTTTGTGCAGGAAGAGCAGAAGAGAATCATGGACACTGTGACTGGCAGATAAGACTTTATTTTCCAGTGTGTTGCTTCAACAAAATGTAATTGTCATTCTTCAGTGAATTCAAATGAGAATGAACATGTGAACCTTTATAGGTCCCAGTAAGCTGTACCCTGTTGTTGCTACTGCACTTTGAATCTTCTGTGAATATGCACAATATGGAAAGAACATTTTATAAACTTAGAAAAAATCTAGAGAGAAGGATTAAAGGCTGTGACATATGAGAAGAGATTAGGACAGTTTAATATACTATGCTGCTGCTTGACAGAAAGACTATAAAGAGTGATATGACTGCATACAAATACCTTAGAGGTAAAGAATGAGAGTTACAGAGGTTATTATAACATTATTTACTGTAGTGTCTCTTCTACCATCAACATAGGCAATAAACCCTGGGCAATGTAAATTGAGTAGACAAAAACCAGAAAAAAATTTGGAAGTTGAATACACTGTAGAGGAATATTTAGGTAATATTTTAGGAAATAACTTTAAAGAGTAAGACTTTTAATGCTTCATCTTGCACCATTAATATCTTTGGGGATCTAAAAAGTGACTTGAATAAAAAATTAAGATAGGGCCCTTCAGGCTACAGTCTGAGCAAGCCAAAGAAGCAGTTAATATGTGAAATTCACTTGCATTAAAGATATTTTAAGAGCTGTGCATGAGGGAATATCAGAGAAAGGATTAGAAGGGGAAATCCTGATTTTTCTGTAGAGGTAGCTGACCTCAAAGGTTTCCAAACTGACTTTCATCAAGTATTTGAAAAGTACAAGGTAAGGGTTTCTCTCTTCTGGAGAGCAAGCAGATCAGTTACTCATTATATTCTATATGTTATGGGTGCTACAAGGTGTTGATGTTGTCTCCTGTCAGATGTACCACAGGTGAAGGAGGCTGCTTGTTACGACTTAAGTGCAGTTAGTGCACAACAAGAATAAAACTATTGATATATTAAATTCCACATGGCTGCAGAATGGCTTGTTTCTCTAAATATTACCATGTGACGGACCATTTTCCTGTAGGTTTTTTCACAGCCTTAGGTGTTCCTACAGCCTAAATGGCTGCTACAGAACAATAAAAATTCTGTACAAAGGTACAGTATCAAGAAAATATACACAATTTAAATGAGCTGTTTTCCTTGTGACAGCAATTTCATTTGAAACATTTGCTTATTTTGCATTCTATACTGTTCTCATAAACTGTCATAATTTCAGAGCACAGCCTATCATTTTATTTAAATAAATTTAGTTATAAGATTTATGGTGCAAAACTGGTTCGAATAATAGCCAAACTACAGTAAGACTGAGTTTTCCAAACATACTAAATGCTGACCCTTCTTGTGATTTAGTGGAAGTTTTTGGGTGGCATTAGCTGTTCTGGTAGTTTCTAATATAACGCACAGCTGTGGATATTGTTGTCTCTGGGTGCTGTGTTTGCTAAGAGCTTACACATTTCATAGGAAGATTGGAAAAATTAATGTCATAGAAATCTACTGTAGGTTATTACATACTGACAAACCATAGTGGAAGAGGAAATTTCTAAGCTGGACATTATTCAAAGCTGATATAGTCCTCAGTATAAGTGTCCTTGCCTTCATTTTACACTTGACTCCAGGCATTCATTTTGGTCGTTGTTTGAGAACAGATTTCATGCTAGGTGAAGTGAGTATGGCTGCTGTTCTGAAAGAAGAACTTTCATCAATAAAATCTACTCACTTTGGTCTTTGTGTATGCCTGCAGCTCTCAGGTGTTTATCTGTCTCTGTGTACAATTCTATTTCAGTCCTTACATTATAAGGTATCTTAAGAGCTCTTATGTTAACAAGTGGGAGACTGATTTTATAGTGTATGCACAAACAGAACCTGATGGAGGACACTTTTGGTAGGGCAGGCTGTTGAAATGCACTGAATATTTTCCTTCTGTGATGAAAATAATTGAAAATAACTCTTATCTGCATTCAATTTTGATGGATGCTCAAATGCTTCCCTCTCGGCATCTGTACTGTAATTTTTCTTCATCTGTGGCTATAATGTGAACAGTGTTACATTGGAATCTTTGGAGAACACTAGTTAGCATTCAGGAAAAGGTTGGTGCCATGAAATCTAGCCAGTTGCCGCTCAGATTAAAAAAAAAAAATGCACTTCCTGAAATTTACAAAAGAAAAAAAGAAGAAATATTGCTGCAAAAAAATACTGACAATAGTCCATGAACAGATTACATACCAATTAACTACAATGTAACTAGGGGTACAAGAAAAGGGCAACTGCTTCATCAGATTCTTTCCTTGGAAACAATTTGACTGCCAGCTGAATAGTGTTATCCCTTAGACATATCACATTATTTACACTTCTCTAGGAAGAATATACCCTCTCATTGACCTTCATACACTTATGTATCCATTAATGATTTCCTTTGGGCTTTGTCAAGGGACATGCTTCTGCATTTGAAATTAAATAGAAAAGGCACCATTTCCTATTTAATATTATTTCTTCATTTTTTAGGTATCCTTATGCATTTTTTCCCAAACACTTTCAGAATGAAAGTCACTTTCAAAGCAGATGTATGTTCTGCTGACTCTTCCTCAAAATGACATAACCATTCTTAAAATTCTTTGCAATCATATAA
This sequence comes from Ammospiza nelsoni, assembly GCF_027579445.1. NCBI lineage: Eukaryota > Metazoa > Chordata > Aves > Passeriformes > Passerellidae > Ammospiza > Ammospiza nelsoni. Next base: position 77,795,489 of record NC_080635.1, read on the forward strand.
AACCAAATGTGAAAAGAGATTCCTAAGAATAGTTCCTTTAACTGCTAATTAAACCTTTCTAAAGCTGGTAACACAGTGAAAAGCTCTCTTGAACCTAGTTCTGTTATTCTTACACTGAGCAGCACCTTACTCTATGAGCAAATCCATATGATTTCTTTTCACCTTTGTGTTCTCTATTTCATATGTATTAAATTGACCAAATTCGGTCTGTAATGATGAAAGTATTTTATCAGAGCAAGGTTTGCTGTAGGTTCTTTGCAAGAGATAATTTCATTTGACCTGCAAAACCTGGAAAGGAATTAAAATATGTTAAGTAAGTTGTGTTACCTATTTAAATATAACTTGCATATATAAAGTTACAGTACTTAAATTGCATAAAATCACAGAATCATACGATGAGGAAAGACCTGTAGTATATTACCTAGTCTATCCTTAGGTCTAGTACCATATACTTCATGTATTTTATACTTTATGCATTAATAGATATCTGATTAGGCTTTTCTTTAAGATGCACATTTTCTGAGGTTCCCATGATGCCCTAAAGCAATCTACTGCTAACCTTACCATTTTTTATCTCTATATGAATTGTTATTCTATATATCAGTTTATTTCAGTTTATTAGTTTTTAAACTGTTGGAACACAAAGGCCTGAGGATACACTTTAAAACACTTCTAATGTGTATTTGAGGACTATTAATTCTCCACTACCATTCCCATTTTACAGGTCATACTCCCCAGTGAATTCTCTTTAAACTGAAAATAGAAATGCAAAACTTTCAGTCTTCCTCACTGCTCATGTTGTCCAGAATGCTGATCTTTTTTCTAAAGCCTATTCTCTTAATCTCAACCTTTAATGACATAGGAAGCCAAAACTATACAGAGGTTAATGCAGTGCTGAATTATGGAGAAGGATTACCTACAAGATACACTTGACTCAGACAGCCTGATGTGGAATTTCTGTGTTTCAGAAAATAGTGCTCTTTCAGCCTGTCATATTTTATAGATTTTGAGGAATATCATGAAATAATAAAGTCATTAGGTGAAAAGCACATGTCATTTTATGTGAAACTGCCTTAATTGTTGAGTTGGATGCGGAGGATATTCTGGCCAATTTATACTCTCAACCCCCTCCACTGTGCTCACACTCAATACTTAAGAGACTAATACAAGATTCAGAGTGATTATTTTGTCAATTATGGCACTTGAACACCACAGAGGTAATAAAATGCTGCACAGAGATCAATTTATGGACAAGAAATAGACAGGTTGAAGTTCAGCCCAACAAAAGGTGGGTTAAAAATCGAAAGTGAAGCATAATGCATGGTATTGCAGTACCATAGAGTTTGCATGATACTCTCTTTTAATAAGATATATAGCCATCACTACATTATTTAAGAATGTTATCATAATTTTCTCTGTTTTTTAAAAGTGGTTTTTATCTCATCTAATTTCAGACTTCTGTAAATTGGACATCCAATTTCAAATTATATACTTTGGGCTTCTTAATTAAGAATGGGAAGTTCAAAGCACCTGTGAGGATCAGTTCAATTATTCTACACTACCATCCTAAGGGAACCTAAACTGGTATCTGAAGGACCTGTTTCTCCACATAGACTAAAACCAAGGCAATTTCATACCACCTGTTTTGCCTTAGACACCATTCCTTGAGATACCTCTGTGAAATGAAGCCAATTCAAAATTTCAGTCCAATCAGATTAAGTGGTTTTAAACAGCCCATAGCCTCAACTATTGACAAGACTGAGGGCAGTTTTTATTTATAATGTTGACTTTAAGCAATTAAATTACATTTGGCATTTTGGTACATACACAGTCTTTTTGATACAGATACAGTCATATCAGATGATTAATAATATTAACATCCTAGTCTTGTAAATTTATATCAGCAAACTGAGACAGAGTAAACAATTTAACTCTTTTGTGTTAAGATATCAGTCTACCAAAATACCACATATATTTGTCATGCCACTTCAATGGCTTTTGGTGGATTTGAAGTACCAGAAGAATAAGATATTATTTGAGATGAGGCCATGCTTGAACTCCAGTAAATGAAACAGTTCTTTGAGTACCAATCTGCTGTTTGTAGATCACTGTGACAGAATGATTGGAAATGTGTCATCTTTGCTGCTTTGAAGTTTTAATGCCATCCTCTTTCATTTATGTCATTAAATATAGATATTGCAGGAGGTTAAAGCCCTTTGTGATATCTTATTTGAAAAAGTGTTTTGCAGCTGGGGAGCTGTTTATGAATATATTTGGACAATGCATTTACATTTTATTTCATGGTAAGTTTAGCAATGATACATAATTATACTAAACAGGCTAAAACCTAATAGTGAAGAAAAATAGGATCAAAAGATTGAAAGAAGCTATAATTCAAACTTTATCACAAGATTTTACAATTCCTTCTGTCTTTTGGGATATTAAAGGGTGTAACTTTTGTCATATTTTCAAACTAAATCTGGAAAGTACTAAGTAATCAGACCTCAAAGGAAATGTCTGATTTCAGTTTGTGAAAAAGGTTCTGGAAAAACACCCACAAATTAAACAACACACGTAAGTATATAAAATTTATGGAAAGAAAATCTGAAATTATTTAAAAATATTTCATTACATGGGATTTTCTTTTGTTTTAATATAAATTTTCCTCAGAATACAATGATAATTAAAACTTAAGACTGAAAACCAGTCAAAAATCCAAGATAAAAGGTAATAGGAAACAAGCTGGGAATAGCAATATGACTAAAGACTATAACAATGATGTGAAGAAAATAGGCTGTTCAATTTCTGCCAGGCAATTTTATTAGTGTAAGTTTTGCCTTTGGCTATGAAATTAGTAATGCATGATAATTTCAGCTATTGCCTTTAACTGGTAAATATGGTTCACTTATTCTTTGAGGAAGAAGAAGCCGCTGTCCTCTAATATTAATTGTTTTTAGTTATTCCATATCTGTGAAATACGGCCTAAGCCTTCCCACTCATAAATGAATCTCTCTATTCCTTTCACAGACAACCAATCACCCTTGTAGTTTTATGTCTTTTCTTTCAGAGCAAAGAAGTAAACCCTGGGCATCTGGTTTAGAATCCCTAAACTCTGTGATTTGTGTCCACTCACATTAAATTTTGTATTAAAATGTAATATAATAATAATAGTAATTTTGTATATTAAAATAATAAATTTTATTCCAGTTATAATTAGTCCTATCCAACAATGATAATAAGCTCTCAAATGGAATAAAAAATCCAATAGAAAATAATATTTCATGTACTTAAGAATGCTGCTGCTCATTGCATTTAATCAACAATTTACAAAGTACTTTAATTTCATGGAAGTTACTGTCAGCCCAGAACTTTATTGAGTCACTTTTTATCTCTTTTAAGATGATTCTGACCGGGATCCATGGAACATACACTAGTATTTTGATTTCATAGATTTTGAATTAATAAAAGTTCCTGGCCATCCTCCTGAGAATTTCCTCTGGGTTGAAAATGTGAAGCTGGAAAATCTTTAAGAGTTTCCTGTGCAGGAAAGTGACATGACAGCCATGGGAAACTCAATCTTTAGGAGGGCAGATCCCATAATGAGACTTTGGTTTTAACCTACTTGTTTGAGTTCAGCACTTTTGGAAGCTTTTTTCCCCCCAGTTCTCAGCATTAAATATTCCCATTTTCCTCTCTCTTTTTTTGCCCACATAATAATTCACTTGCTCTCAAACCAAAGCCACTTGACAGAAAGATATTGAATAACTAATGCCATTGGGGGCACAGCCAGATTTTAGCAGCACCAGTGAGCATGATGGCTCTGTCTGTACCACTCTGAAATTGAGTACTCAAGCTGGGCTGTCAGTTCTTGGCTCTGCTTCTTTTCTGTCTAAAGATATTTGCTTGATATCTGTGATGATATGATAGTGTATTATCTACCAGCAGGCCAGGCCCAAGCCCAGGGCTGACATCCCGCTGGCCTCAGTGTCCCCAGGCCTAGGGGGACACAAACATTCCTGATGCCCAAGGCTGGAATGTCCCCAGCTGCCCCTGGCTGCCCTGGAGCTGGCTGGCCTGCTGGGATGGGTCCCGGCTGCCAGAGCCTGCCCTGACATCCCGGGGAGATCCTGCTTCTCCTAGCCCCAAGGAGCTACTGGCCTGTGCTGCATGCTGAGATATTTTGCTGTTCTTTCATAAAATAAAAATTCAGTCAAGATCCTGTCTTGACCAGCGGTCTGACTCTGAGGTCAAAGATTAAAGATGCCTTGAAGACATTCGGAGCAGAGTGGGCAGCCTACATAAGTCAGCCTGCATATTTACAGCATACACAGGGTGCACCAGAGATGGGGATGCACTCAGGAATGGCAATGAGGGCCATGCAGGCTGCTCCAACTGCAATTACACTCTTCAAACACACAGCCCTCTCTACTTGCTATTTTCATATTGCAAATGTATGAAGGTCTTCAGTGTAAACCTGCTTTAATTTTAAATACTTATTCCATTATCTACACAAAAGTAATATCCATTTTAAAAATTAAATAGATAACCTCCAAACATATGAGGTCTTAATCAGTTAGAAATAAATGTTCTTTTGCTTAAATTACTAGTCTTAATGTTTACAAGTTAAAAACAAGATGAAAAACTGCTAAATTATTCCAGCAACATCCGGTTTTGATCTGTGCAGGTTTGTGCAGATTTGATCAGTGTTGTTAAAAGGAACATAAATTTCACTCTTTTATTTCTGAAATTTTACTGCTTTTTCAAAGTCATGCTAAGCTTCAACTTTTTAGCATAAATATCAGCTTTCTAAGGAGAATTTCCAATAAATTCATATTAAGCTCCAAATTCTAAAACTTATGCAGGATTTTCAAAGAACAGAGACTAAACTCTGAAAAAATTTGCACTGCAGAATGAGATGCAGCATTGTCTTCCAGTATGTCAGAAAAAAGATCACAAATTCAAATAATGTTTTGAAAAGTTTCAGATGTATAAAGCTGCATGCCTTTTTTTATTAACAAAATTTGTCATTTGGTTTTACAACAAGGTATCAAATTGAAGTCATACTGCAGAAGCAAGCTGAGTGTTAACATAAGAGCTATTATGGAATAATACAGATTTTTTTTTTGTCTGCTTAATGCCACAGTTATTTCAGCATGGAGTCACAAAATGTAATTCAGTGTACAGCTGGTTTATTTGTTTTGTTCATTTCCTACCTCCTCAATATCTTTTGCTCTTCACTGGAAAAAAGAAGTGAAATCATGAACATATTTTCAGATATTTTCACAGCTACCTATGAAAAGAATTCTTTTCTTTCTAGCCCATTCTAATAGGATCATTCTACCCTGAGATAAAAAGGCAATGGTGCTTTTCTGATACTGGAAAAAATAGCAGACTGATTTTTCCTTTAAATATAAAAGAGATATCACTGTTAAAATCTGAACTGCAAATTAGGGATGATATTCCTTCATCATTTCACTGAATTTTGTTTGATAAATGATTATGTTACAGGACTTCTCACATGTGGCATCAAATAAACTTATTCTGAGTCTCAGGTCTCCCCTTCAACTGATGATAATAGGTGGAAACTTGTCTTTTCAGTCACCTAAACTGAAACTCAAGTTTTCCTATACTTATTACATGTACATTTCTTTCTCTACTTCATTCTAAAAATGTTGAACACTTTCCTGTATGTTGTCCAAAAGCAGCTTATGATTAAGCTCACTGTCTCAAAGAGACTGACCTGGCAGTTCTTGCCTGTGCAAACCTCTCCCTGAATAAAGACTTGCCCTGTAATGGTTTGGAAGTCCTTTTGCTGCTGCCATACACTCTCACTGACTCTTGCCCAAGCAGCAACATGAATCTTGCTTGTTCCTAGACACAACAGAAACTTTATACCCAAGTCTTCTTCCTTTTCTTTATATATTTCAGACTCTACAAGTATTCTATTATATAATCCTGTTGATTGCATCCTACAGGAGTTCACGATTGATGAAAAGGATCATCTCTTCCAATTATTTCACAAGCAGTAAAAAATGTCCTATCTTTCATTCTAATATGTTTTCTTTCACATTCATCATATACCAAGAAATGACCTTTTGGTTGGTGCTTGCCATTTGATTTCCCAATTGAAAAAAAGGGATTCTAACAGAATCAGATGTATTTTGTATTTGCTATTTATTGTCTTTTAACCTAGCTGAATTCTCCAGATTATTTGTATCACTAATAAGTATGACAGTCAAATGTTTTTGACCTCTGCTGTACTGTGACTGAAGGTGACCTGTAGCACAAGTCATATGAAAACTTCGCCTGTGGACAACTAGCATACAAATGAAATCTTTGCAGCAAATCTGCACACATATTTTTAAAACTGTGACTGTGCTCACAAGTTCTAGGTAAGCACTGTGCCTCCTTTGCCTACATCATTTATGCAATTCTGGCTGATCACAGCAAATTTAAAGTTCCACAGCTGAACAAACCAGAAGGCAACAACCCTACCTAAGCCTTCCTAATACCAAAAATATTTTGCGCTTTTTCCTTTGTCCTTCTTTCTAAAAATCCAGAGTATTTTGGTGCCAGAATCATAACCATTGTGTCTTATTTTTATCTGATCCTTTCTTAGAAAAAATTAGCAAAAATTAGAAAAAACTTCCCCCTGTGATGACCTACACTTGGGCGCTGATTTCTTTACATATACAATACTCATACAGAAACTTTGTGGTTAGATACTAAACTCCTGACTGTGTCTGAAGAAAAAAAAACCTTGTTTTTTATTTCTAAAACTTAAAACATAGGGAAAAACCCCACTCTTCTGCAGTTCTCAGCAATCAGCATTTCTTTGAAGTTTCAGCTTTAGTGTGTGACGTTGCAAAGATTTTCCTGTAAGATTGGCAGCAGATTAAATCACAGATTGGACAGCATCTTTCTTTGAAGTTTGCATGACTAGGTGATTTATTCATGAATGTCTAACAGGTAAGATTTTGGTAGGTTGATTATTATATCATGTGTCACCTGAACAGCTTCTGTAGTGACCAACTATTTATTGAGAAATTGAGAAAAGGCTTGGCAGAACATACCGGAGTGGAATGAATCACAGAAATCTGCTTACAAAATAACAATATGTATTCTGCTATCACCTGCCTACAGACTCGCCTGAAGTTAAAGATTATGGTGGGTATTCATGCAAGAGATACATCACAGAGTTCACAAGCTATCTGGTGTCATCCTCCTGTACCTTACTGTTCTTAGTATTCAGTCTGAAACCTTTATGCACTTAGTAAAACATACTGGTAAAAAGACAAGCAATATGGAACAAAGATATCTTGTATTTGCAGAGGATTTTTGGTTTCTGTTAAACACACTGTACTGGAAAAAAAAGTGGGTTTGACTGTGAGAGAGCTTTACTCTGGCAAAGGAGGAGTGTATCCAGTTTGTTTCAGCAAGCTGCTCTATGATGGATGTAGCAGAAAATATAACAGTATAATGGCTTCTCTTGTAAATTCATGTCTGCAATTTGATCATAGCACTTCTAAGGCTTAAAATAATACATGCTATTGACTTTATTATAGTGCTGTTGGTCTATGTTATAGTTTCTTCCCTAGGGTACAGAAATAAAAAACAAATATTGAATTTTAAATACAAGACAAATACCATATAAATTAATTCTAAACAAATAATAAATGACAGTTGTATGGAAGTTTTTTCTTAGAGGTTCTCAGAGCAGACAAGAACTCTAACAATTATTTAATTAACTTAGAAAGAAACTAGGAAAGAAAACTTCATTCTGCTCTGAAATGGAACAGCTTCTCAAAATAATGAAAAATTTTCATTACACAACTGCCAGTTTCAAAAAGAGCTGAAAGGAAATCTGAAGGATTTTCAGACTGCAGCTTTATGTAAATGCACATAAGTAAGTAAATAAATGTATAAATAAATACGATTATGCCAGTGCATTTCAAGTTTCAAAAATTAAAACTATTTTTTTGCATCATTGGAACATCAGGTTTATGCAGCATTTCATTCTTTTGTAAGAAATACATCTGTAAATGTTGTTACCGCTGCTTGGAAAATACATCTGGAATTGTTATTTCAGGCTGGTGGGATGGATGAGAGTAATTCAGAGCAAGGTGTGCCACTGATGAATTACCACAACCACAATGTGTATTTTGATCTTCAGAGGCAATTCAAGTATGGCTCAGCTTGAATGGAAGTATCTCACTGAATCACAGTGCATAGTGGAAAAAGTTAGACAAAAGACTCTTTATTCATTAGAGTGCTGATAATAGTAGTAAAAATAGATGATTTTATATGATCTTAGGAATTTCTAATAGGTATACACTGGAGTGAAAGGTGTACATAGGAGTGAAAGACACTCTAAGAAGCAGGCAGATAATGATAAGAGAATTCAAAGGATGTTATACTTGAGCTTTCTTCCTTCTGTGCTGAGACAAATTCTTACCCCATGCTAGGCATTGGATTCATAACGAATATGGTTCCTGTAGGCCGTGCCATTGCTATTATTTCTAAACAGCTGACAGTAGTTAGGTGTTTGATCATTAAAATAATGCTGCAATCCTTATATTGATGTGTTAACAAGTTTATTTTTTTAAGAGATGTCAGTGCTTTCTTTTAGTTGTCTTACAGAAAAAAGCTTTTCGGCATCTTCATCATGTTTACTTTCTATCTGCAAAGGTAAAATATAAAATACATTTCCTAAAAAATTATCTGTCAATTTTTTTTCTTCACATACCCAATCAATTAAGGCCAAGAAAACAGAATTAAAAAAATCTAACATTCCAACTGAAATATACCTCATTAGAGGTTAAATTTATGCTAAGACATATAAATATCAACTACATATTAAAAGATATGAATAATTAGATGGTATTTAAAGAGCATTTAAAATAGTGGACATGAATATTTAAAATTATTTCTGAGATTTGGAGGTGGAAAACAGCATTGAAAACTAGAATAGTATTTGAAGTCATGAGTATGCATCTTGTCTTCAAAAGAGGGCTTGATTAGGATGTTATAATAAAACATGGAACCACATAGCTAACAATGAAAAGAGACAAAATCTTGAACAGCTGTTCCAAATGATCATCAGCAAACCTACGCATTGAATGAGTCAGGGGTCTTGAGAAATAGAATCACATTTTGATTATATCGTTAAACTTCAGTACACATAAGAAAAACTGAAAACTTTCAATTTTTTTCCAATTTCTGACTTGGACTTTTTATCTTCAGTAAGACACAACCTAGATAAATTTTAGGGTATCTTACTGTGATTTATATTTCTTCTATCAAATACCCTGGCATTATTGCTAGCATATAGAACCACCCACCTGCTACATTCTACTTCTACAGAGCCTTGTGGGACTGTCAATGTTTATTTTCTCATTGTATGCTGAACTGATAAATATTAAGTTTGAGGAAAATTTTCTGGATCATCAAAATATTTTTTTTAAATTTAATTCTTCTGGTATATTTACCACCATTTTGTGTTTGCTTTCCTCAGACAGCCATCTGACTGACCTTAGTTGCAGGGTTTTTAGTCAGGATTTCGAGCCTTAGGTCAGATACCACAATCAACCACTTATGGATATAAGCTAACATGATTGCAGCCAACTAAACTGAAGAATACAACTTGAAAGAATAAGCCACTGAGTCAAATATATTTGTAAAGACAGTAAAATGGCTGAATAAACCCTAATATTTGAGGTAATCAATGCATCTACAGATATGTGAAGGAAAGATGCACAAGCAATTTTTAATGTCTCCAGAGGTCTGGTTTTGCAAGTTTATAAGACCATAGAATCATAGAATGGTTTGGGTTGGAAAGGATCTTAAATATCATCTAGTTCCAAACCCCCTTCCATGGGCAGGGACACATTCCACTAGGCTAGGCTGCCCAGAGCCCCATCCAGCCTGGTCTTGAAGCCTTGTAGAAAGCACACTATAGCAGAAAGATTAAAAAAAAAAAACCATTGTATATCTCAAATGAAATTAATATGGCTTTGTTTATACATCTGAATTTTAATTTTTTTAAAATACTGGTGGCTTTTTTTTTTTTGTGCTAGGCTCTAGTCATTATTATGGCAAAGTCAGAAGAACTTCTGACAGAAAAGACTTGCAAAATTCTCAGCATTTTTAAAAAGCCATCTGTTTCCATTTTCCTGTATGTGGTATCTTCATTGTCTTGGAAACAACATGTGGGCTTGTACAGTTTTCTATATGGATTCAAAATCTGAGCTGCTCTCTTGAAGCTGTGTTACAGGAGTCATTCAACTGAAAGATACTTGAAATTAGAGTTTTTTTTAATTGATTTTTTGCTCCCAAAGCTTCATCCCTTTTTACATAGTTACTTATTTATGCACTTGTGCCAACCCACGCATATTGTCAGCCAAAGGACTTTTACAACACATGCCTGTACATGTTTTCAAATTAAACTATCATTCTCATAGGGAAGCCAATGACAACAAAGGAATTAGCAGATAATGAGCAATATTTTGATAATCTATCATTTGTTTATCTGTTTTCTGAAAAATCTGTGCCTATTTGCGCTCAGGCAAACACATTTTAAAAAGCTTCATGTGTACATATAGTTATATAACAACTATGCTTCCCGGTATTATACCTCAGGCTACAGATGTCCCTCTGAAGTTTAAAGCTATATGTCAACATAGATTTACTCTGTATTAATTATAAACCTCCCTCCTCTCACTCAAAGGTTTAGTCTCTTTAGGAACTTGAAAATGTGGTGTCTAATTTCAGAAAGAAATTAAGATAATAAAAAAAGCTCTCCAGACAGTTGAACTTTAACTAGCAAAACAAAAAAAAAGCGTCAGCTTCAGCAATATCCACTGCTTCAACAGTGAGGTGATGCAAGGGCATTAGTAATACTCCAAGGATTTTTCTTGGATTTGTTTTATTCATCACATTTTGCATAATCCTTCTTCATCTAATAACTGGATAACTGGTAAAGAGGAGAAAAAACATTTCTTTTCGAAAATGTTTTCCCAACTTATACTTTAGTATATGACTTTCCTTGGAAATCCTTACTTTTTACATATTAATAAATTCCCATAACTTCAGTGGCTTGTCCTGTCTGGCTTTTTTGCACCAATGTTTCTGTAAATAAAGATATGTATATTAAGCTGTAAGTGGAAATCTTATATAGTTATATAAGTATATACTTTTTATACTGCATAAATAATTTCCACTTATATTTGTGCCTATTGTACATATACATTTTTATGTATATTGTACATATTATATTTATTGTATTTTGAACAACATAGAATTGAAAAACGTTCCTTGGGGTTTTTGAGGTCTGGCTTATATGTCTTGTTCTTTCACCTGAGTTGGCAGAGGTAGACATATTTGCTTATTAACTGAATGCAGTTTTGCAGGGATTATCTGCAGTTTTAGTCTCTCACAAATAGGTGGCACTAATGAATTCTTTATTTGCAGTAATTTCTGTGTTCCCAGCGAGGAAAGCAAAAGTGCTTTGTGTCCTCTGACACATTACATATGGACCTTTGCAACCAATAGCACATTTGAACTTAGTTATGAGGGCTAAAACAGACAAGGAGAATCCTGTTTTTCACTTCCATGAGATAAATAACTTCTACTGAGTGTAACAGGAGTTACTCACTCACAAGATTAGGAGAAGGCTGCCAACGTGCTGCATTAAAATAAGAAAAACACATTGCTCTTTAATATAAATACACATCTAGAGTGACATAATGTATTGACAGTGCCTGTGAAAGACCTGAATAAACTAGCTGGACCTGAAATATTACCTGGCATGCTAGAAATGTCAAATAAAAATTATCTTGAAATGTGAATTTGAGTCACATTCCCTGCAGGTTTACACTGGGGTAGCCTTCCTAGTGTAAATGTAATTAGGGGTGTTTTTCAAATTCAGCTATCACAAACTATGGTTTATTAGCATTTTCTGAATAAGATGCTTCCACAGATACTGTTAGGTCCCCAAGCAGAGTTGATCTGTTTATCAAAAACTCTTTGGTGCTTCCAGACAGGGAATCTGACCTCTCTCCATGCTTTGCATGTGCACACCTGTAGGCAGGTGGGTATGTGTGCACATGCACAATACATTTACATGTATGTCGCAGACATTTTTTCACAGAAATCCTTTCTTTGGGATTTGTGCATCTTCTGGGAAACCGAGGCCCCAGAGAGAGAATGTAAACAATTGTTATCAGCTGCTGTGAAATGCAATAGGATGCACCTGTGATTGGCTCATGTTCCATGTGTACAGTTAAGGGCCAATCACAGGAGCAGCTCGGGGAAAGATTCCCTGGACACAGAACTTTGTTATTCATTCTTTTCTATTCTATTCTTAGCTTAGCAGCTCTGCAACTTTTCACCCTATTCTTTTTAGTATAGTTATAATGTATTATATATCAAATATCAATAAATCCAGCCTTCTGATCAAGAAGCAAGATTCTCGTCCTTCTCTCACCCCAGCGACCTCCTCAGGTCGCTGTAATACATGTATTTGTAGATACTGAATGAAGTTATATCTGCAGAAATCTTGTTTTGTTTTATTTAATTTTATCATGTGATTATAATGAAATTGCCTTGTTTGCATAATAGTAGGACTAGACCCTCAGAGACAAAGAAACAATCAGAATTTAAAGATTCTCATGAATCCAATCCTGTATTTTATAAGTTTTGATATTTTGAAGGGTATGGCAGAAAATACTTTTAATCAAATCAGTAAATTTTTACCCTAAGGAAAATACTGTTGAGTCACATTGCAACAAACTTTTTTTAGGAACAAGTGTAAGCCCTAGTAAAAATAGCACAGAGTATGGTATTTCAATACCATTCAAAATTTTAAAAATTATTTTAGCAATTAACCTTATGTTTGATAGATTAGGAATTTTAAACCAAGACAAACTTCCAGAGATACAATTTTATGAAAAACAAAAAGCAAAAAGAGTTGAGAAAGACATTAGAATTAGAATAAGGAACCAAGCCATACTTGGTGTGTCCATACAGCCCACATTGATGTGAGCACCTTATGCACTGCAGCTGAAGGAGCACAAAGAAAAAACATCCATAAGAAAAATAATTCTGTGTGAGCCTTCCGTTCTATAATAAGGTGGGAGAAATACACATTATTCTCTCTTGTGATGATCTGAGGTTCTAAAGATGTCAATATTAACAATCAAGCCCTTTTTGTGTCACTTTGGATTTGTAGATAGCAGACAAGCACTGTTCATGTCTATAAGATAGATATCCATAGATAGATGCGCTTACCTTCTAAATAAGATGACAGATTTCAAAGTATCCATGGAAAATTAATAATTTGTGTGGTAGTTGACTTTGTCTGGATACCAGGTGGCCACCAAACCATGCTATCACTCCCCTCTCAAGTGTGCAGGAAAGAGAAAATATGATGGAACATTCATAGGTTGAGATAAGAGCAGGGAGAGATTGCTTAACAATTACTATCACAAAAAAACCCAGATTAGAATTGAGGAAATGAATTCAATTTATTGCCATCAGTCAGAGTAGGATAAAGAGAAACCAGATCAAATCTTAAAACTTTTCCCCCTGCCCCTCCCTTCTTCACTGCTCATTTTCTTTGCTTTCCCTCCACCCCCAGTAATGATGGGGGATGTGGGCTCCAGCATGGGGTCCTCCATGTGCCACAGCTGGATCCCTCCATGTGCTACAGCTGGATCCCTCCGTGCGCCACATCTGGATCCCTCCATGTACTACTGCTGGATCCCAGCTTCACTGTGGCCCCTGTGCAGGGGCACAGCTGCCTCACCATGGCTGCATCATGGGCTGCCAAGGAGTAAATCTCTGCTTCAGCACCTGGAGCGCATTTTCCTTCTCCATCTTCACTGACCATGAGGTCTGAAGGTGTATTTCTCTGACATATTCTCACTCCTCTCTACTTCCGCTGTTCTGCAGCAGATTTTCCCCCTTAATTATGTCATCCTAGAGGTGTTGCTACCCTTACTTAGAGCCCCTGGGACTGGCTCTGTCAAACATGGGGGAAGCTTCTGGGAGCTTCTCACAGTAGCCCCCCCTGTATTCCTTCACCACCAAAACCTTGCTATGCAAAGCCAGTCCAAAATTGCTTGTAATATCTCCAGGAACATGCAAATGTAGTCCATGGAAACATGGTTGCTGGCCCTGGCCAAAAATGTGCCAAAACCACTTGCAAGAGATGACAAAATTATGGTGCTTGGCCTCTGATAGTGTTAAAATTAATTTAGTTCTCACATTACTGTCTAAAACAGTGCAGCCCATGCATGGTTATGGAAAGGTTGCAGCATTATTTCAGTTACTACTTATGACAAGATAAGTATGACTAAAATTATGGAAAGAAAAGAAAAAATATTTTCAATATTTAAAGTGTTCTCAATGCTGTGTTTCAAATTTACACAAGAGATTTTAAAATGAATGCAATAATTTGGAAGTCAAAATAAATATGTCTGATAGACAAGAGGCATGACTGTGTCTTTATTGTTATATAAAAGGAAACATTGATGAAGATGCAGCAACAGGTTATTGGGAGAATGTAATTAGAAAAAACTTGTGAAGAAAGCTGAGGAAAGGTAAGTGCTGTGCAAACAGATGATGATGGAAAGGGAGGGAGGGAGGGCGGGCGGGCGGGCGGAAGGAAGGAAGGAAGGAAGGAAGGAAGGAAGGAAGGAAGGAAGGAAGGAAGGAAGGAAGGAAGGAGAGTGAAAGAGTGTTTATACATAAAGTAGCTTATACAAAAATTGTGCAGTGGAACAGGCTACTCTGAGTGTTAAGGCCTGTCCCATCTTTGGAAATTTTTGAAATCCAACTAGACTGAGCATTAAGCAGCCTTAGAGCTGTCTCTTCTTTGAGTGTAAGGTTGAGCCAGAAGCCTCCTGAGGTTCCTTCCAACATGAATTATATTACAGTGCCAGATCCCAGCATTAACAAGAATAGCTTGGACACAAATGTACAATGGCTTCAGTTCCACTGATACAGAAGTCAATTATAAATAGTGTATCCTTTATGGAAATAGCTATGCCTGCTCTAATCATCGTCTGATAAATATAACTTCATCCATGCCCACACTGGGACAGCTACTCATTCTTTCCAGGGCAGTTACTACAGTCCATGTTTCCAATGCAAAGATACCCTATATAGCTGAGGAAAAAAAAAATCCAACACTATCACTCTCCTGTAAAGAAGCAATTTACTAAAATACTATCATCATCCATCAGCTACTAATCTTTAAATAGCAATAATTACTAAATGTTCTTGTACCTACTAAACTAGACAAAGACAGGATATAAACACATTGGTAAATCACTTAAGCAATAAATTACAATGTGTGCCTTGCAGCTTGAGTAAATACTGTTGACTTGGAGTCGACAGTGAGAACACAGAGTTGCACAAAGTTACATTACCTGAAGGAGGACAGCAGGTCTCTCATTTAAAGCATACTTTTTCAGGGAGAGAAATCTCTGTTTATAGATTTCTTTGAACATTCTTCAGGGACATAAACAGAAACACATGATTAAAATACAGGCTATGTCTGGAAAATTTGTAAAAAGAATATTTAGACTTGGGGATTAATGAGTGAACCTGCTCTATCCACCATCAAAATCTAATGTTATACCACTAGTTTCAGTGTTTGGATTTAATCCATCAACCACTACTCTTGTAGCCCAAACATCTCACCATTTTTTCATGCATCTTGTCATTGACTCATCTGGGCTAGAGGGCTATGACAATATTTTGGAAGACAGTGTTAAAGGCATACCTTTAGATTGCTCTAAAAGTTGAAAGACAAAAAATGTATAAAGATATGAAAGTTGATTTATCAAAACATGAAGTCAATGAAAATTGAAAAAGATAGTTCCAGTGCTATTGTATGAAACCGTTTCAAAATAAAACATAAGACATTTTTGTTTATGTACTCGCTCATGCCTTTTATTTTAGTTTCATTTGTATTTGCTTCATGCTACATATTATAAAAGGAAAAGTGCTGTCTGTGTGCTGCATGTAGCATACACACCAAAGGGTTATTTTACCTACAAGAAACAGTGTCACAGAGAAAGAGGCACCGGCCACACTTTCAGCCTCTCTGGTTTTTACAGCAACAAATTCTTTTTTAGGCTTTTGGGGAACATTGCCGCTCATTTCTCATTCAAATATTTATGAAAAATTATAATTCTATCATATTTTACCATGTCACTTTTATGAATCCCACAGTCTGCTTCTCATTGCAGAATCAACTGCATTTAGTCTCTAAAATAATTTTTTGTTTGTTTCGTTTGTTTTTCTTTTTCTTTACAAATATCTACACTGTGTTCTTTGATGAACTATTATGTCACAGTCGTCAAACCACTATGCTGCAACAATGGGAACACTGTACAGACAAACAGGCACCAAAAATAAATTTTAAATTTAAAAAAGCTTAGAAAAAATAGGCATCTGCCAGTAGGAAAGCTTTAAAAATTTAGTACATACTAGATGAGTCAGATGTACTTAAATACTCAACGATCCTCAAAGTGTTATTTAGTTTAACTATGGCTTTTTATTTTGCATTTCAGCAGATTCTGCCTGTCAACTAATAAGTATTAGAACTTTACAGGTTTTTAATCCAAGATACTTCTAAGCATTGTTTTGGTTACACATGCCATGAGCTTGGACTTCTCAAAACCAGGTACTGGCTGAGGGCATCCTGGGTTAACTGCTTGAAGATGCATGAGAAAATGAAGGCAAATCTGAGTTTCTTTGACTCTAAGACACTCAGCATGTGAACTAGCTTCAGTTTAGGAGAAACATTAGCATCTTCAGGTCAAACTGGGCAACTCAGTTTGCCCAGAGAAGTTTTAGAGAAGCTGTGGGTACCTCATCCCTGCAAGACTTCAAGGCCACTGGATGGGGCTTTGAGCCACCTGGTAGTGGAAGGTGCCCCTTCGCATGGTAAGGGGTTGGAACTAGATGATCTTAAATTTCCTTCCAGCCCAAACAATTCTATGGCTCTATGATTGGAACAATCTTAAAAAATCAGTCTATGTGATCTCAAAATCAATGTCTGTGAGGTTGTCTAGAGACTAAGATGTGGCTGGCCAGCCCTGGACTCAGAATACACGCTTGCTGCCTGTTTTGCAGTCAGTAGGCAGGGCAAAATCTCATGAACACACAACAACGTGGCCCTGCTGTTGCACAACCCATTATAGAAAATCTATGAGTGAATCCTAGTCCTGGACATAAGAAACATACCAGCTTAAGGATTTTATAAGCTTTATTTTGACCTGTGCTTTCCTCCTTCTTTAGCTATAATCCCTGAATGAGCAAAGGTGGCAGCACCATCTGTTTCCCAGGAAGGGCAGAAAGTGGTGGCTGCATCATGGGGAGTATTTAATTTTCCCTGAACCCATCAAAAAATGGATAACATTATTATCATAGTGTAACAGACACATAATTATCTTTAACACCAAAGGAAAAAAAAAAAAAAGAAAGAGAAAGAGGCAACAACCGTGAAAACACAATAACCAAACCCCCCCCAAACCCAAACCCCACCACCATTCTCATGTGAACAGGAGGTGAACAGGAGGCTCTAGTCTAAACAGTGTCCTGGTCTGGGCCCAGAACTGGATCATTCATGGAGGTGAAGGTCCTTCATTTTGGCCTGGTCTCAACTAGGACTGTCCCAGTATCCTAGCCCAGCAATCACTTTCAATAAAGAGCCTGGGTATGGCCACCTTGTTCTGGATATAAAGGATTTTAATGACATGGAACAGTCAGCTCTCTGCCAGGGAACACTCCCTGCCCTCTTTTATTTACAGGTACAGCTGTGAATTCAATGAGCTAATAATGAGTAATGGTGTAATTTTGTGCTGGGAAGAGAAACAAAAGGAAATATTGGATGATGGTAAAAAGAAAACGCAATGTTGAAAGCCATGGGAACTGGATGGGGAGTAGCAAATGAATTATTTCTCTATTTAGACCACAAAATTTTTGAAGCATGATCTGAAAAATAAATAACAATGAACGTTTTAAAGGAAAATCTTTAAAAAAGAAATCAAGAAAAACTGTTTTAAAGGCACAGGGTTTTCCATGTAAACAGTGATTCTTAGGACAGCAGCAGCAGAACCAGAAGCAATACAAACTCATTTCTGAAAGCCAGACATAAATGTAGGACTTGCATTGTCTCAGTCTGTTGCCTGGATTTGAGACAAAAAGGCTTCTCACAGTTGGGAATATGCCCAGTAGTTTACTGCGTCCAGGGTCATGTCTCCATATCTCAATACTGCTAAAATTTCTTCTCAGGCAAATTCTCTACAAAGTTTGCTATCCCAAAATCAAGGAAATGCATTGTTCCAAATAGTAGGAACTGGTTTGTATTCTTTAAGGCATTAAATAGGAAAATAAACAAAACAGTAGATTGGAAATGAAAGCTTCATGAGTGACAGACAGCACTGATGATTATCTGGTATATTGCTTCTGTGTTTCACAGAGTTTTATAGCATTATTCAGCCATCTTCTGAGAAGTGTGCCTCCAGTTACCAGCATCTCCCCCTCACTTTGCTCCCTTCTTTGAAACAAATGCTATTGATCAGTAGAAGCCTTTTCTGAAATTGGCAGAAAGGTATGAACCTGTTAAAACTATCTTATTAAGGTTGAATATGACTGGAAAGGAGAATTGATTCACACTAGATTTATATCCGTTAGCTTTTTGCTGCAATTCCCTATTTGTAACATTTCATTACACACTTTCAGAAGCTATTTTTTCTTCTATTTATTTTATCCTGTGGATTTTGCTTTTGATATCCTGAAAGAATGATCATTATTTTTCCTATTTCTTTTATAAATATTATGTTGTACATATGAATTTGTAACCAACTAAATCTTGCAAATTTTTTTTTTCCCCAGAGGAACTGAAGTCAACTGTGTCCAGATTGGCTTGTTAGCTATGTTTAAAATTACTGCAGAACATTTAATTTTGTGAGTGTATTCATATCAACATATAAATCTTCAGTCAGGTCAATTTTTTTTAATATAACAATGGGAGTCTTTGCTTAAAAGACTAAAAGCAAAGAAAGTTGTAATGAGAATGCTTTGAAAATAATTTCCAGATGAGTGCCACAGTTAAAGGGAACAAGTTGAAATAAATCAGACTTACCGTGTTCCTTAGCAGTTGCCATTTAAGAGCCCAAACAATGGTTCAGTGCACGAGAAAAGAGAATGTTTTGAGCCTGAAGCCAAGTGTTCAAGAAACTCAGCCCACTTCAGTACCACACCTTTTTGTCAGCTAAGAAAAGTCAACTGGCATATATATTTAAGTTTCTATTTTTAAAGGGGGATTTCTAAAATTCCACCTTGAAAAGAGTCGATTCCAAATTTTCTGTTGCCTTTAATGAGAATAGAGAAAGACTTCAACTATATCAGACCAGTCAGGTCCTTTAGAATAAATCTTCACTGTAACCATTCATATATATTTGGGTGTTTCTCTAACACAGCAGAATGAGTTACTAATGTTGTCTATATTTCTTGCATTGTCTTCAGCTCGATTTGAACCCTGAGGGCTCAGCCTTGTGTCTGAACAAATATTTTACAATGACTTTTTTTTTAAAACAAACGTATCTTTGAGTTGCCTGAAGTTAATATTGAATTTAAGCTGAGTTAGAAGAACGAACAGTGTTTTGAAATGTGAAACAAACCAATTCGGGCTACAGTCATGAGGCAGATCAGGCATGATTTGTAAAAGGTAAGGAAAGTATAGCCTGCTTCTGAACATCTCTGGAAGATTTCTTAACCAATGGGCTGTATATTACCTTTGTGGTGAAAGAAATAATGAACTTACAAGTTTTGGTCATACAAACCTAGAATTTTCCTCCTTTTTCCTGATTGGGAAAAAAAAGTAAATCTAGAAAAATGTCTAAAAATGAAAGAGTTTTGTTTTGTTTCACTTCTTAGTTCATCTGTGAAATTAAACCATCTATAAAATTCAACAAACAAATAAAACACTTGTGGACTGTTGTTTATCTTTGAATGCAATGAAATGTAAGCATTCTCACAATGTAATTTCCTGAATATCTGATTTGGACTAAGCATATAGCCATTGCTGAGACAGAGTCTATTTAAAGCAGTTCTGATTTTAAAAAATGTGTTTCAAGCACTTTATTTCAAAAGTAAAATTAAGTAATACTTTGTAATTGTGGGGATTGGAGCTGGTATTTGTTTAGTTTAGTTTAATATTTTTTTTTAATTTTTCTGACTCCTGGCCTCAACCCCAATTATAAAACAGTTTATCAAAAAGGTATTTAGTTCATCATGCATAATGAAACATAGATCTTTCCAGTGCAAATTTTGAGTTTCTGAATCTGTACTATTTTTTCTTCTAACATTTTTTCTCCTTTAAATTGCTATTTTACATTACAATACGATCAAGTTCTTAGACCTTTCTTCTTATTTTCATCAAAATGCCAATGAGCTTGGTTTGTTCACCTTTTAAAGAAAATTGAACTGCATCTTGAGGAACAGTTTAATGATGGATATAGATTTCACAGCCTTTTAAAGCTCAGTGTAATTCCTCTAAAAATATGTTAAAGCAAACAATGTAGAATTTTCTTAGCCTGAAGTAATAATAATAATAATAATAATAATAATAATAATGAATGCAATAACATTTAATTTGATGACTATGGTTAAATGTGAATATTTAACTGGAGAAGGTTCAGAGGCACACCAGAAGAGCAAGCTTGCTCCTTTGCAGGTTTATGTTCCTATGGAGAGTTTAATAAATATCCTTCCATGAATCACACAATTTTTGAGATTACAAAAGAGAAAAGAAAGAAAAGAACAATTAAAATAAGAATTATCAAAAAACACATGCATGGCTGAAATAATTATTTAACCTTAAATTATTTTACATTCAGATTGTTTTTATTCCATAATTTTTAGCAGGAATGCAATGCTATCCCTTACTGAGCTCTGGGTTCTTAAAGGCGATTGCTATGCTCAAATGTTTAAACCTTGGTCCTGAGCTTGTACTTGGGTCTTCCAAGGCAAGTACAGAAAACTGAAGAATCCATAGACAACCTCATGCTGGTGGACACTGGTTACAGGTGACCAGTCAGACTATAATCAGGCAGAATATCATCTCTAAAAATGGTCAACTGATCTGACTGAAGAAGACTCAGTTATTGTTCCATGACCCATAAACAGAAGATCCTATAACTGCAGTTGAAAAATGTTACATGTTGCAGCCTTCTCATGCAGACAAATCTGTGGTGAATGCATGCATGCATGCATTAAAACAAAACCAGACTAGTGCTGGAGTAGTAATAGTTAGCAGTGAGTACAGTAAACATCTGACATTAAAGTGAATGTGTAGGTTCACTGCCATCCAGTAACACTGTGGTTACCTGTAAATCTTTTTCTATGCTTTTCTAAAGTAACCCTAAGTTCTATAAATTATACAGATGAATAAGGATATGTAGGATATGTCCCACTGATCTGCTTAAGATGACCAATCTGCCATGACATAAAGCATCACATGCAGTGTAACAGTACCTTCTGCAGGTAGTCAGGACTGATCCCACCACCCATCCCTCAGCTACCTCCTGGGTTGTTTTGTAGGTGCCTCAACCCTGAAGGTCCTGTGTGCCTTTGGAGGGACACATGTGACAGCAGCCAGCCTTGGTCTCAGGAAGGACCTCAGCAATTTGCCCTTGAGGCATGCTCAGCAGTCAGCCTCAGAGACAGGTCTCTAGAAGTTGATACTGGTGTATATATATATATATATATTTAATACTATTTTTATTTTAGATATTCTTAAGCAATAAATTTAATTTAGAATATTGCTTCAAATAAAACTGGAGGTTCTGTTTGATGCACACATTTTCTTTTCATTTCACCAAATATTCAGTTGTTTTTGATGTTTGACTTGTTGCAAATATACTTTGGGGTTCTGTTGTTCTTTAGGGTATTTTATTTAGGGCAGTTTGTTATTATGTAAATTGCTTCTTACTGCTTGACAGCTAATGATACGTTGCAATGTAAAAACAAGATTTATTGCCATTCTGAACAAAATCTTTATTTTCTGTCTAATATAACAGTGGGTGTTCCCATTATCCATGTAAATGGTTAGTTGTTTTAAAGCTTACCAAGCTCTTGAACTCAGTAGCATATTAAGGCAATGACTTTCACCAGTTAAACAGATTTCCACTGTGAAAAACAGATGTCTTGTCATGAGTTGCAAACCTGTTCCCACAAATTTACTTTAATTTCACATTGAAAGGTATAAAGTCTTTGAATTAACTCTTTATTTAACATTCATACAGTTTTATGTAAATCTCTCTGAGAATGTATTAATATCTTGTAATTCTTTCTTTCTTTGTAGTAAAAAATGATGCTTAAAAAAAAAGGGGTTATTAAAGCAGGTTAGTCACAAGTAAACTTTGGGATGAAACCAGAGGCAAAATTTCCATGGGAGTTTTCATATTTCTAGGAATTATCAAGGACGAGGGCTCAGGTAGCGATAAAGGGTTGGAAATCATAATTAGTCAGGATTCAGGTAAGTTGGAAGAAAAGGAGAAAATATCAAGAATTTAGATAAATCCTCTGCCATTTGCTAGACCTTGATGGTAAGGCCCTCTGTGGTTCACTTCATAAGAAAGATAAGACTTTTTTCATTTTCCAGTGAGTCTGACTGCATGTGTGAGGCATTAAAATGCACAGGTTGAAAGCTTCAAGAGCAGATCAATCTCTAGAACCACCACTGTGTCAAAGTGGTTGAACTGAATTTGCTTATAGCCTGGTGTATTGGGTTTATTGGGTTCCTGACCTCTTTTAGTTTCACATCCAATGTCAAGCCTGCACAACACTTCTGCTGGTTATTTTCTTGATATACCTCAATAACATGAGTCACTTTAAAGGACTTTTAAAAGGACAAATTGTATTACCTATGAGGAAAGAATTTGCAACTACAGCAATATCTAATTGTTGGTATTCAAACAGAACTCCCCTTTTTTGAGACATGACATTAATGACTAAGAGCCAGGGGGAAGAAAATAGTTTTGTCCAGTTTTATGGCTAAAAAAGTATTTCCAGAATTAGTAAATGAGGAAATCCTTCCCATTTTATTCTCATAAGTACTCAGTATATTATTAAACAGGTTTATGTAAATATGCCTATAATAGTAACATAAACAGTGTGAGAGTCCATTTTGTTTCTCTGAAGCTTACCTTTAATCTGTCTCTATGCCTATGAATTACTTGGGAGACTTCACCAGAGGCAGGAACAGTAAAGGATTGCTCTGACAGTGGGTCCCCTCTTATGCTGCTTAATCTGCTGGTACCTGCATAGAGCACAGGGACACTGGTGCAAGCATCTGTAAGCAATTCATTGACCTGTGTGTGGCACTCCTTCCAGGCTAACATACCTGTGCAGACATCGTGCTGGTAGAGCTGGATTGCCCTTCTTGGTCCAGGCCTATTAATGCTATTTCAATCCCTCCCTAACAAAAGGGCTAGGAAGGAAGGAGGATAGGAAGGGTACTTCCCTTGTCAATGCTAGGTTAAACCATAAACCATGGTCAAAATTGTTCTGTCTTTCTTTGCACTTGAGAGATGCTGGCGTTTAGATCACAGCTGGGTGTTTTAGGATGCTATGGTGCTGCAGCAGGCTGGCTGATTTTCAAAAAGAAGGCCAACTAAATACTTTCTAGTTTGACCTTAAAAAACACTTTTTGCATGAATCATAGAATCATATAGGTTGAAAGAGAGCTCTAACATCATTGAGTCCTACTACTAACCAAGCAAATCTGTGTAACTTGAGTGTGATATAGAAGCAACTAATTTCTGAGTCTGGGGTGTACCTAACAATTTCTGAAATAATTCATCATAGTCAGCAGGAAGTAATCATCCTGGTGGAAGACCATAATGTTTTGTGAACATGGATGGGATTTAAAATCAACTTAGTTTTCCAATTGTGACATAAAGATAAGAAAAAATTATCACATTTTGCTGATAAAATAATTGGTTCTGTCACATAATTACTGTTAGTTCTATGTGCTGATCCTGCCATAAAGTGTTTGCCCTCCTCTCAAGGTGCTAAAACCTAATATACTGAGAAATTATCTCAGTATATCATCTGTTTGAGGGCCCCACTATGACTTTTGAAGACAGACTGAGGACATACATATGCCTTCATTCATTATAAATGTCTCTAAAACCTCAACAGAGGACAACCAACCATACTTCCAAAGAAAAATGGCACTGCTGTGCTAAGCTGGAAACAGTGGTTGCAGCTCATAAGTATATTTATTTCCACAACTGTAGTTAAATCACCAGAGTAATAGCAACAACACAAACATCAAAATCCTACCTTAAGAAAGCTGAAAGAAGCAATAGGATTTAAGATCAATATTAATAGTCTTTGTCTAATGTTGTGTCTTATATGCTGAAATTCTATACTATTTATAGCTCATTCTGTGAGAGGTGAAGCAATATATTCCTTTGACAGACCTGTACTTCAAGTATATTTATGAACTGGGTTTATGTTAATATGAGAATTCAGATAGAAGTGTCTGCATTTCACAAGAGGTGGAACCGAGATGAAACCGAGACGAAAAAGGGGCTAACAAACCCCTGGATTTTAGGAGTACATCTTGAATCACCCTCCCCCACCTGCTGATGGAACACCATGAGGTTCTCAGGGCGTGTTGAAGCACATTCATCTCTGTAGAAGAGAGCTGAAAAGTCCTCAAGAACCAGAGTGACCATGCTAATGACCATGTGTCCTGAATAAGTTAACTTTCCTAAAGACAAGCTAAAAAATTAGTTTTCAGCTTTATACTTAATATCTCAAATTATATGATGAATTATATCCTTAATTTAGTGGCCTTTATGTCACCAAACAGAATTATGGAATTTCTGCTAAATGACAATGTTTTCCTCAATTTCTGTAATAAATTGGCCAATCCACATAGAGTCATGCTTTCCCCTCTCCCAGTTCTTTCTGAGACAACCATCCATTCTGGATGGTAAACTGGATGGTGAAAGGATCCTTCATTACTAAAATAATTAAATGCTGTAAAATTGTATTCATGAAAGAAATTAGACTAATAAAGATACTGCTTTTTTTATCTGTGGCTCTAAACATCCATCTAAAATCTGATAAGTGGAAAATATTTCCCTTTTAAAAGTACACCTGCACCAGGACTTTATTTTAAGATGAACATTTCTCATCCTGGGTATGTTACACAAGTTGTATCACAATAAAATCTAGTTTTATAGTACAAATAGCCAGGCTTGTAAATATTTTCTTATTTATTTGTTCACTGAAAAGCAACCAAATATATGAAATGAGTACTTTCATTGATTTCATATATTCATATATACTGTCATGTGGATCTTGCAGTAGGATATATATTGATAGGAAAATATGCAGTGAGGAAAGAGGAAAGCTGTTTCAGGAGAATTGTTATGTGGGCAAACTGACCTCAGAGGTACAGCACAACACAATTTCTGTCTATAATGTTATAAACAAATAATTCTTACCATGTTGTTTATTTTTTTCAAAATGTGCTGGAGTACCTGAAGGTCCCAGCCAGGCATGGCTCCCAATATTGTGAGCAGCACACAAATTGACAGGGTAACCCTGTGCCCCAGAGGGTTTGCACTCTGGTATTCAAGGTACTTAACTACAAGAGGGATGGGTAAATGGCATGTGAAAGAACCTCTGGTAGGATAATGTACTTCAGATGGAAGCTGGTATAAACTTCACAATGGACTTTTGCAGAGCAGTCTTTAAAACTCTCTTTTATTTCTGAGCTTCCTATCTCTGTCTCTGATGGATATTTCTTTTTGTCTGCTGGCAGCTTTGCCCAATAATAAATATAGAAAGATAGTGTCCAAGTCACCCTCTGAGATTTTGTGAAACTGGTTTTGAAACTACTTGAGTAGCAGCAATAAGAAATAAAACTGTGTGTTAACTTTTGAAAGAGAGACTGGCTGCCATTTTGATATAAGAAATGAAATGTCTGCTTAGACATGAAAATTTACTCAAACTTAACAAATTTAAAAACATTTAAAATACTTTATTTTGAAAATATATGACTGAGAAATTCTGCTAGAAACTTCTGAGATGTAATTTCATTCATTACTAAAAGTAATTGAAGAAGAAAAATCTGAATTTAGTTTTTTTTATCTAAGTCGGTTATAAATAGCAAATAATAATCTTCAGCCGTTTAATGAAATGTTTTGTTGCTTTAATATTATTTTAGCATAGATTAGTTCTCCTGTTAATGGCAATGTTTTCTAGATAGATATAACTACTTATATTTTTCTGAACATCATAATCAATACATATATCTTTTAAGTATAACACTAAACCTTACTTTTTACTGCAAAACTAGCTGTTGAGATCTAAAATTCAGAATGAGCAAATGTTCATCCACAATAAGCATTTAAAATGTATTGTGCATAATTATTAGAGTCTTTTTCCATTTGCCCTTCTGCTTCCTGTCTTCTCTGTTGCCCACCAGAGAGTTGTACATTTAAGAGGAGGAAAGACATCTGCTGACTGCAGAGTTGAATTCAGTTAATGTGCCTCACTCTAGCAGGACAATGCATGGAACACAGCAGGCCTAATTTGCTGTCCATCTCTAGCTATGAATATTGCCACCAAATCTCTGCAGTCAAGGGGTTTTCATTACACTCAGATTCTGTGGTGTGGAATTCTCTGCAAAAATTTAATGACCTAAGTTCTTATTTGAAAAAGTACTCTTTTACAATGGCATTCTACTTGAGTGCCATGAACAAGTGAAGTATATAAAAAAGTAGATCCACTGAAAAAAATGAAAATTTGAAACAGAGTGTAACCAATAAAACACTTTTCTAAAAGAGCAGTAAAGGAGCAACTTGGTAGCTTTTATATATAAATATATCAATTCCCTGAGAATGGGTTCTTCTAATTGATTGCCAAGTCTATGAGAAAACTTCAGTGCATTATTTTCTGGAAGCAGAAAGCATGGCTGTGGCTTTGAGAGGTGAATTCTGCTGAATGTGTGAGGTCATTGTTATGTTTGAACTCAAAAGACAAATTCGGCAGGGGAACATTTTTCTTAAAATAGTTGCCACAGTAATAAGAGTTTTATGGTTGGTTTATCAAAGGTGCTGCACACAAAAAAACTCTGCTCTATTCAATATCTTGTTCTCATTATTCTTATTGCTAGTGACACTAATCATTCCCCTATTTTCAAATTGGTCATTGACATTGTGAATTCACTATTGAGAAGAGAAAGGAGGAAAAAAAAGATTGGCACTTTTACATTGGCATAGAAATTTTGGGATAATTTATTAAGAAATCAAAGTTGCAGCACATCCATGAACACTTGTAATTTTCCTAATTATCTATAAAACTCTTCAAGTTGAAGCTGTTTCCTGTGATCAGTTCCTTTGCCGCTTTAGTAAGAGCTGGGAAGAGGAGGATGTGTTATGGTCCATGCTGCAATTTACAGTGCACAACAAAGTAGGTGCTGTTTTGGCTTGAAGAGAGGTACTCACAGAGTAGGTAGTTGAGGCTTATAGAGGGTCTTGGATAATAACTCAACCTTCCTTAAAACATGTGGGTGTAGAAGCAGAAAACAGACAATTATTTTTTAGAGGATAGTTAGACTCTCAACATTTTAGAGAATATCATTATATGATGTGCTGTTGATATTACTACGTTGCAAGTAAATCAGTAACAAGTTTCTATGTCTGAAAGGGTAGAAAAACACTTTACCAGACTTTTGTGTTTCTGCTAGAAAAGAGCTATAGCTTTAAGGGTAAGCTGAAGGGTTCCTGGACATTCGGCCTTCTTAAAGAGGTGCCTAAACCTTTGGAAGTGCCAGCATTTAAATCACAAGCTGGAAGAATTACCTGACCTGTCAACACCTGACCCTTGGATGAAGCTATTATATAAAGTGCCAAAATCATAATAAACACCTACAAGGGAGTCCAGTTCCCAGACTTGCACCCGTGCCCTGGCATTGCTCCAGCTACCAGTGAAGTTGTAGCCTGGTTATTCTTGGGAAGAAAACTTCAGTTCTCTGAGAAGAAAACTTAAAGATCTCCAGGGAAGGAAAAAGACTATTTGGAAGAAAGTAGCTTACTCCAAAAACCTCTCAAAATATACACAGCAATTTCAAATGTGTTCTGATGCAAGCATCTGTAATCCTGCACTTTAAATTCAGCAAGCAACTGGACTGGAAACACAAAGTAAAATGTCAATAAGAGATTTCAACAAATTTTGAGATGTTGCTATTATACACAAACTGGAAGCATATCTAATCCTTTCTAAATTCAATCAATTCAAATGGAAAGCAATGCATGTAATGATAGAAAAGAAAGATCACTTTAAGGACACTGTTTTTTACAAAAGTGTTAACTAACATCTGCAAGCCATAATTTATGGTTATGAAAATGACAAAGAAGAAGATGATGATGGTGTTGATGAAGAAGAAAGTAATGATAAAAGAACACTTCATTATGTAGGAAGCTGTACCCCAGGCATAATGCCAACATCAATAAATAGTGAAATAATTTATTGTAGTGAAATAATTTATTGTAGTGAAATAACTACAATAAATTTAAAAAAACCCCTCAGATTTGACTGACTTCTAGTTTTTTGTCAGCGAAGCATTGACCAAGAAAATTCCTTTTACTCCTCATTTGGATGTCATGACCTATGAAAAATGCGGCATTTAACAAAACCATTTGAAGTACTGCAATCTAAGGATGGTGCCCCTAATGGTACCAGCACTGTGAACAATATCATTAAAAACTGTTTACCTCCCATGGTCATTGTTCCCACAGTTAAGGGCCCCATTAAGCCTGAGGTCAAATTTAAACTAAGAAATTGGAGAAAAACTTCCTGAGTTAAAACATAATCAAATTGCCTTGGGATTATTCCAAAGAGAGAAACGGAGACACATTTTACCTTTTACTTTTGTCATTACAGGAAGAGTAAATACCCTGTAAGGAAAAGAAAGAAGGAGGGGGGGAAATAGGCTGATGATAGGGAATGATTTAACAGCTCCTTGTATTAAATGCTGACAGTGTAGTCATAGAAGTAATAAACCAAGGCCAATATTATTGCTACCTGCATTTTTAACTCTAGTGGCTGAATTAGACTGTATGATTACTAACTAATAGAAGACATGAATCTGGCAGCTGCTACTCAATTTTACCTGACAGCATTCAGTATCAAATAACATGCTTTTATCTATGTTTTTAATATAATCAGAAAATGAAAGAACTTGCTGTTAGCAAATAATAGAAAAGGAATGGGAAAGAACTTTTTCTCCCCAGTTTCTCAGTTCAGTATGCAGCAAAAGATAATTTGGGAAAAAAAAAGGAAAATTAGTCATGGTTCTTTTAAAACCTGTAAGAAAAAAATCAAATGAAGACAAAATTCAGCAATTTATGGATAGCTTTGCTTACATATCAAGGTTGTTATAGCTCTAAAGAAAAAACAATCCCTACAGGGATTAAAGTGACAAAACTTCCCCTTCTTAAATGAAGTATTGTTTATATTACACATAATTCAGAAAGTAAAACTCAGCCTCACAGGAAAACACATTCATTGTTTCAAACTCACATTCATTAAGTCAATGTTACTTAGAGGCTGAGTTTATCTTTAAAAGATGTGGTGAACCAATCAAAGACAAGTAATTCATAAATTTATTTTTTCCATAGATTTGAAAGCTTTTACAAAATTAGATGGGTTTTTTTTCTTTCCTTTTTTTTCAGGGTAGAAATGAATATTTGAATAACTGTTTCCCGATACAGTTTTGGGCCCTTGTGGGACCAAAATTTTCTAATTAAGATTATGCAGCCCTTAGACAAATTACTACAGTATCCCTTTTACTATTTTCTATTCAGAAATGCAGGCCAGCCAGCATTACCCAAAGTTCTGTCTCAAATAAAGCACACTGCATTCCACTTCTGACAGCAATGTGTGTACTCCATTAATAGGGTTTCTTGCTTGCTTAAGCAGCTCTGTATTAAGTAGTAGTACAGTTACATCTAACAGCAATCTATATTGTTAAAATGAAGTTGTTAATTCTACAAATGCGCTGAGGGATATTTCAAATTAAAAAAATCACACCAGATGTAGCTGCTGGCATGATTCTAAGACAGGATTCTAGATCTTATTAGACCAGTTCTGACTCTTCTCAAAACAGTTTGGAAAAGGCAATTACTTCATATGGACTGCATTAAGATAGTTCTAATGTTTTCATAGAAATAATTGAAAAGAAAAAAATGTAGGTGAAAGCTGTCATGTAATTAATGTGCAGTGGAATAGTTAGTCACAACTTCAGTTGCTACCAGTAGCAAAACTACCCTTATCCAGATTTGTGCTACGCATTGTAAAAATGAGTGGGAGAAAAAGCTTTTCTTGGGGCACATCCCTAGGGCAAAGAAGGGAATCTCAGCTCCATAAACACACTCAGCTGTTCATAGGTGGGTGTTGCTCCTGCTCCCTTCCTGGATGCTGGACACACAGTACTGAGTCATTCAAACAATACTTGTAAGCCACCTCTAGGCAGTGGATGATGTTTTAATCTTTCTCTTGATTTTTTTTAACAGAATGGCTACTACTACTCTTTCCTGCTTTTTTATAGGGAGCATGCTCTTTCCTGTACCACCATTCTCCTGAGCTTCAGCCTCTGCATCTTTCCAGCTTAACCACCCTCAGTGTCCATTCAATGATATGCCCATCGTCATCTACAGAATCTCCTGTTAGCTCCCACACCATGTGGATCTCCAATCCCATGTTCAGAACATCCCCCTCTACTCTGCACAGATCTGTGCTCACTGCCAGGGCAGCTGTGTGTGCACTAGCACAGCTCTGCCAGCATTTGGGGACCAGCAGGCACCAGAATCCTCACACTATCTCACCACTGTAGTGTCTCACTGATTGTGGAATCACAGCAGATGTAGCGGAGAAGGTTCAAGAGGTTGCATCAGGACTGGGAGGAATAATATTTAGTGGGTAAAACATTCTCTTAATTCACAATAAAGCAGTGAAAATGAGAATTTCCCCAGAATCTTTATTTTACAAAGATATATTAAAAGCACTGTGGGTATTTAGGTTAACTGTGCAAGAGTCAGGGGCTGCCTGTATCCTGCATAGATAGTGCTTAGCCTCAGGAAGATATTCTGGCTGGGTAAATTCCAGAAAGCTAAGTATGTTTTGCGCAAAAATAGAAACGTGCCCATTTAGAGGTTTGAAATGACTAATTATGAGAATTCTGAAGCGTTATTTTATCTTTCTGGGTGAACTAGAGAGATTAGAAATTCCTGATTTGCATAAGGCATTTGTCAAAATGAGTAGAGAGAACACAGAGAGAAACAGGTAGAATATATGTAGATAGGGCTGATAAATACAGGAACGTAAACTTACTCTTATAAGCAAAATTTATTTTATTTTATTTTAATTACAGAGCAGTAGTGGGGCCGTTGGAAAAAACGAAACAAAATATTTAACACCTGACCTGTAGTTCATGACCCAAAGCCTGAGGATGCAAGTAAACCTTTAGGTCACAAGGCTGTCTCTGTAAGTCCTTACCAGCTGTTGCCACAGTAATACCAGTGAATAGTAGGAGACAATACCAGTGAATAGTAGGAGACAATACCTGTGAATAGTAGGAGACAAGGTGGAAGGGTGTTGGTAACACACTGGTGTTTTGGCGTTTTGGTGTTTTGGCATTTTGGTGTTTTGGGCACTGCTGAGCAGCACTGGCACAGCAGCAGCACTGTCTCCCCAACATTCCTCCCCCATGAAGGGGCTGGGGGTGGGCAGGATCCTGGGGGGACACAACCAGTCCAGATGATCCAAATTAACCCAAGGGATATTCCCTACCATATGACATCAGCTTAGATATAAAAGTTAAGGAAAGTAGGAGAAAGTGGGGGCATTTGTTATTTTAGTGTTTGCCTTCCATAGCAACCAGTCTGCGTGCTGAAGCTCTGCTTTCTGGGAATTGGCTGAACATCCCTCACTGATTGGAGGTACAGATTAAACTTTATTTTCTCCTTGCTTATTATGCATGTGCTAACTTTCACTTTTTTTGCTTTAGTAAACTGCCTTATCTCAACCTGTGAGATATTTTCCATCTCATTTTCTCTACCCTCTCCCTCTGGGAAGGGAGCTGATAGATTGGCTTGGGGGGCTGCTGGCATCCAACCAAGGTCAACCTGCTGCACTGCCTTTGCATATCTTTATTGTTGTTGCTTTTTTTTGAACGACATAGATATAGTGTGTATATAAATATATATATAAAATAAGCATATGTATGGCTATACTACACAGACAATTAATAACAGACAATTCTAGAATAATCAACATATTAAAGCTACAAAAGTGTTTAACAGCATGCTAGTCCAAACCTTCTATCTTAGTAATTGGGAGCAAGTAGAATGACAATAAGCTCTTAGAATTCAAATCTCAGACTATGCAAGGCTATAAAAATCATCATTAATATTCTGAATTGTATCTGAAAGCACATTCAAAGGCAGAAAGGAATTTAGTGCAGGTGTCAGCAGGATTGACAAAATTTTTGTTCTGCATCCAGTTAGAGTAAAAACAACATGAGAGATGATGATCTTAACTTATTCCAGAATATTGAAAAGGAGATGTCTTTGAAAATTAAGACTCTCTCTAATTGTGAATACCTTGGCAAGTAAAGACAACTATTTTATGAAAGAGATTTACAATATTTTTATTACAGCTTTCCTGCAATATTTATATTTCTTCTGTTTTTCAGACCTGAAGATCTATTTTGATTCTTCCCAGAAGCCATAAAAGGAATACTCCATCAGGTTTAACTTCAGTAGGTAGTGGCTATTATTATCAAAGGTTTATGCCACATTACTCACAATATTTAAATCAAGCTGAAGATCCTAATTTTTAGGCATTGCAATAAAAAAGCCATTTCTAGACCAGAAAGTGAGTTTGATATTGACTGTCTTCAAAGCTCTACTCCAAATAATATGTCCCTAATCTGACAATAAAATGGCAGCAGATAGAAACTAAGATTAACATCCTATTTATTTTCTACCCTAGAGTAACAAAGTCTTATTAGATTCTTGTTTGCCATTGAATTCTGACAAAAAGCATCTGAAATTAAGAATACTTGTGTTTTCAGTGCATACAATTCAATAAAACAGAAGGAATAAGATAAAATAATAATATTTATTTTTCGTGATGTTGTTTCATTGAAGCAAAACCTGTGAGCTACCCGATATTTTAAGTTTGCAGCAAATTATGTCCCCAGATATTTTCAGTGACTGAATTGCCATCATTTTCCAGTTGTATATTGAAAAATCTATCATATTAGCTGTCACTTTCTATTATTAATTAAGATACGAAGATGAGCTCTGACAGGAGTATTTCTTCTCCCTAAACTTGACAATGAATGCAGGCCAAGTTTCCATACTGAGATTTCATTCCTTCAATGGGGTATGTAGACTGGTGAGAAGATTTATACTAAATTAAAAACAATATGCACATGGTCTCATGCTGCTGTTCTAGGTTTTAATTTTCACTTTCTTGTAGCTTTTATAAAAAAGCTATATTGTCTTCAAAATTTCTTTCTCCACTCCAGACACACTACTCAAGAAAATACTAGAAATGACAGAAACAGAAGCATTATAAGGTGCCACTTGGAGCTGTAATCAAGCTATTCCTAAAAACTTCAGGAAAGAGCTGGAATCTTCTTGCCATGGAGCCTGGAAGCTGTGCACTGCCAGTCATCTCTCCTAATTTAATGCCAGAGTAATCCAACTTTCCAGCGTGGAAACCACACATCAGCAATACATTTTCATTAGGGTACAACTAAAAATTTAGATCTCTAGGTATTTTTACTTGGTTACAGTTTAACAAAAAAATAATCTCATTGACATTTGCAATGCATGTTATCTCAGTCTATTGAAAAGAGCAAAACCTCTCTCCTCCCAAAGAGGGAGCCTAAGAAATACAGCTTTTACAAAGATAAAGCCATGAAACAATTATATCATTCTACTAACAGGTTCCTTTTCTTTTTAATGAGAGCCTTTTTTGATAGAGAAATTTAAGTGATGAAATTGCGATTATTCAGTTTGCACAGAATTTTCTTCAGATTTCTGCATAATTCCTGAGAAGTTTTGGCCATCTTAAGCACAGAGATTGTCTTCCACTGTAAGCAAATACCTGTGAAATACATTAAGTGAGTATGCATTTGTCACATCTGTCTAGCATGCTAATTTCCATAATGGATGACAACTCACAGGTGCCTCCAGTTGTTTTGTATTAATTTATATGATCCACAGAAGGCATCTAAATTTTCCACCTTTGAAACTCTGCATAAAACAAGAAGAGTATTTTTAGTTAAAGCAGTTACTTGGTGACCTAGGCAGCAGAGAACTTGCATGGGAATACAATTCCCTGATTGTACTTAACTCAGTGGAACTTATAGAATAGTACCAACTACACATTTCTCATTTTTTAGCCATCTGACTTGAGTCTGATTTGTCAAAGCACAAATGCAGTCAACAGAAATTGTGCTTTGAATGCAATATAAACACTCTTCAAAATGAGATCATACATTTTTTATACAGGACACTTAGAATTTCTAGAAACCATTGAATTTAATCAATCAAAGGGCAACACACCTGTCCTAGGGTGTTGTTATGGTGCTTGTATCCCCATTCGTGTGTTCTGTTTATGCTGGATATTATGTTCTGTGCCTTCAAGACTGGCTTTGAAGGGTGAAAGTTTTGTTTTGGTTTTGCTGTCAGCTGCTCCCCCACAGCTGGTGGGACACACAGACAGCTGGTGGGGCAGTACATAGTTCTGCTTTTGGCTTTTTGCTTGGCTTTCTGCGTTGCTCTCGCTCTTGCTTCTGCTTTACTCTTGCTTTTTGCTTCTGCTCATTAGTTAGTTTAGCTGAGCAGTCCAAGTTTTCCTTGGACTGTTTCTCCTTTCCCTTTATTTGGACCTGCTTGAACCTGCTCTGGACTAGGACTTGGGAGCCCTGAGAGTTTGCACCATGTGTCCTGCAGCAGCTGCCCCAGCACCAGAGGGACTGATAACAGAGCAACCACTCCCAAGAGAGACCTTCTGAATTTGTCATCTTTTTCAGAGTGGTGAAAGAGCGGCGTCATCCGGTATTGTTCATTTTGTGCGCTAGGGGTGCTGTGCCTGTTTAATAAACAGGTTCTTTCCACTTCTCTCTGAGGAATCTTTCCCGAACTGGTTGGGGGAGGAGAAGTGTGGGTTTGCTTTCTGGAGGGGCCCTATTTTGAAGGCTTTCTCCCAAATGTGCCCTAAACCAGGACAAAACCTTATTTAATACAGTGGGTATAGTAGTCTGTTTATTTTACAAGACCTTATGGAAATAAAAAATCACTGTTATTTGTGAAAAAGACAAAATTCTGAATGCAAATGGGGGAAATGGCACAAGATGTGTAACACTGTTTTATGAAAAGCAGTTGAATGTAAGTCCATGTATCACAAAATGAGAAAATATTTTAATATCTATTCAGTCACATTGGAAAAAAGTATTTCACAACCATACAATAAATATTATAATATAGCAGGACTAATAATTTCATTTTCAGTTTTCCATTAAAAAATTTAAATGCTTAGTTAAAGCTCTATGATTCTTGTTTTTTCCTTTCACACTCTTTAATAAAAATCTGTTTTTTTATTTAAGAAAAGTGTTCAAATTATATAGTGAATCACATAAAACTTTTAAAAATAATTATGGGACTGGTATTACAGATTAAGTTTTTAATACCTGCTTCAAATACCCAACTCAATGCACAAGACATGAATCTCTGT
Organism: Ammospiza nelsoni; assembly: GCF_027579445.1. NCBI lineage: Eukaryota > Metazoa > Chordata > Aves > Passeriformes > Passerellidae > Ammospiza > Ammospiza nelsoni. Next base: position 77,831,342 of record NC_080635.1, read on the forward strand.
ATCTGGAGAGAATTAGGTAGCTCTGTGAGGGTGGGATACACGTCTACACAGCTGTGAAGAAATGCAACAAAGCATTTCTGTGATTCTATTTTAAGACTGAATTACTGTAATTTTGGTGTATTTAGCTCTCATAAATCACAGCAGAAATTTTTGCATTCCACAAAGGAAAAACAAAGCTTTAATTTAAACTGGATTCTCCTTAATTCAAAGATGTTCTTTGCCTTGTGGTTCTGCTTTTTCTTGTAGTGTTCCTAGAAACCATAGTTTTAAAATTATTTTTAGCCTTTAGGCAGCACAGAATACCAAATAATACAAAATAATGCAAAGTCAAATAAAATCCCTTGGTAGCATTGTGTCAGCTAGATACATTATATTCTAAAAAATAAATTAATCCTGTCCTGAATTAATTGGTGTTTACTACCTACATTAAAAATGTACTAAGAAACTTCCAAGTTTTATTTTGCAAGATTTTTGCAGTTTCTTTCCTTCAACAAATGAATCAAATTAAATAATTAAATTTATAAATATAAATAATGTAGATATCTATATAAGAATCTTATCTGAAAAAACCCTAGTACAAGCAGATTCCAGCTTTACTTAGAGAGAAATATTTACCTTTTTTATTTTTTAATATGGTGGTATCAAATATCAGTCTTAGCTGCTTCTTCTGAAAGTTAAAGTCCTCTATTTCTTCAAAGAAAAAAAATATGGCCACTGTGCCTGTGGTGTAAACACGCTTAGGAGGCCCTTGAGGGCCCAATCCAACCCAGCTGGAGACAATGTCTGTTTTTTGATGGAATTCAGTGTATAGTTGAATAGGGCCTTAAGGGTAGGGCTGACTAAAAAATGAATTATATCAAACTCTAAAAGAGAAAGCTCATCTCGGCCACAATCCAAATCACGTCAGCTTTAACAGCAGCTGAATCTGCCCTCAGCCCTTGGCCGCTCTGTGAATCTTACCAGCCAAGTGGTGTTTAGTGCAATACCAGTGGGCAGTATGCAAGGAAAACAAAAATCACAATAAAATCCAATGTAAATGATAAATAGATTCTTTTATCTCTAAGAACGTTGCTTTTCTAACCAAAGTCTACAAATCTTGTGATTTTCAACATTTTGTGGATGCTCCCATAAATATTACAAAGTGTGATTCAGTCAGACACAGAATTGGAGAAGTCAATATAGACATTTCAGGATATGCAGACAAATAAATTTTTCAATGTAATGTGATTTTTGATAGAAAACCTTTAATAGAACTGCTAAAGTAAAGGAATATCTGCATGGGATACTGAAGGCTGAATTCATTACTCAATTAATGCAACTGGCTGTATGCAGCTCCACTCAGACATGTGAAAGGCAGCAGCTCTGCTTGAACATTTCATTTTAATTGTGATAATATTGGCATTCTCCCTATGAAAAGCTTTAAATGGAGAATGAAAAATAATAAAATATATTCTTTTAATCATATGCAAAGAAGAGAGGAGAATAGTCTCAAATGTGAGAGTAGAATATAATTAACAATCACATAAAATGATAGCTTTGTTATGCTGATTAAGACACCATGAATGAAGCTTGATACTGGAAGTCATCAGAAATTTATGCTATTCTCTTTTTATAAATGTCTGTGGAATTAGGTAAATTCAGGTTATAGAAATACAAGGAGATCTTTTGGATTTGGTTTTTATTTTAATTTATGAAGGGCTAAGCAAATAACATATTTTTTCATTAATCAGTGAGGGAAAAATCATTCTGTTTTTCCCTAAAGCAAATTGGTAGCACTCATTGAATTAATCAACAATAATTCATGAATTAGTATCAGTTTAGGCAGATTTGCAGATGTTTTATGTCAGGAAAGCAATACAAACCAGATTAGTTGTCCTGCCTCATGACTTCTCACGAGCTTGACAGCAAATGGAACTAGCAATTTAGTGGCAGTTGAAGAGATAATCCTTTCTTAATGCTTCAATTTTTGCCTTTTCTTGAAGATACATAAAATGTTTTCCAGCTAGCAGAAGAAGTTCAGAAAACTTTGCTTTTCTGTCACAAGTATGAGGAAAATATGTCATTCTAAGATTCACTCCCTGTAATGAATGGGTTGTGTATGGTCTCTAAGACGAAAGTTTTATCTTTCAAAACAGACTTTTGCTAGAATTAATCCCTTGGGGATTAATTCCCACTCTTTAATATCATCTGAGTGGAGGTTCTCTTTGCTGGTACACATTAAGTAAATACAATTTTATAACAATAAAGCAGGTTCAGCCAAAGTAATAAATGAGCTTCCCCAAGGAGGAGACACTATTCCAATAAATGACACCGAGCAAGGAATCTGATAGTTCTCTGTGCAACCTGGAAGATAGTAATGCTTCAAAGACTGAAATTCAGGCTGGTGTGAATTGGTCTTCCACTTAAACATCTTCAAATTGCCAGCAACTTTTCAATGGTAATTTTCTCCCTAAAAGGCATATTTCAGTATGGATACAACGGAGAGCCACTATGTGCTGCAGGGTGCTGGGTAAGCAGAGGTAGGAAAAGGCTCCCTCTGGTCTCACAGATGTCAGCAAACTCTCCCAGAATCACAGTAGCTTCAGGGATAAACAAGAGAGACTTCAGCTCATTCTGCTATTGTGAATTGGCCTGCTGTGAGTTTGTCAACCTCAGATGTGAACAAGGGACAGAGATTACAATGACTGCTTTAGAAGTACCAGAGCATTGTGCTAGAAGGAGAAACAAGAATTTTTCTCTCATCAGTGAGATTCACGTAAATGGGAGAATATTGAGTAGTTTTAGCCATAAATTTGGCTGGAACACCTTTAAATTACAGCCCCTACCCAATGCAAACCAAAACAAGAAGGCACATAGTGTTGAAAATTCTCTTCAGTCCAAAACCATGACAAAATGCTGCTTCTCTCAGTCACTGGGCACATCAAACTGTTCATTGAGACTGTGACTCTTCAACCCAAAACATTTTCTCCTAAGAACTCTGATCTGAGAATCACTAAGCCCATGGATCTGAACACCTGAGAGGCATCATGTAGACATTTTTACACCTATTTCTATGCCTGAAGGGTTCTTAGTGTTTTACCAAAGCCATCTCAGGTGACATTTCTGCTGCACTTGCACTACTTCTTGTCAGGCTTGTCCCTCACTGGTTCATGTGGCTCCTGTTACAGTAATTTTCATAACATGCTGTTGCAGACATCTTTTCACTAAAAATCCTTTTTAGGATTTTTTCCCTTCTGAGAATCTGAGGCCTCAGAAACAAAGTGTAAACAATGGTTATTTGCTGATGTGGAATGCGTCAGGTGTGTCTGTGATTCGGCCATCTTGAATGTTTACAATTAATGGCCAACCACAGACCAGATAGCTTGGACTATCTGTCCCAGCCACAGCCCTTTGTTATTCATTCCATTCTATTCATAGCTAGCCTTAAGAGGAAACCTTTACTGCTGATTCTTTTTAGTTAATTATAATGTAATATATGTATAATAAAATAATAAATCAAGCCTTCTGAACATGGAGTCAACATTCTTGTCTCTCCCCTCAACCTGAAAACCCCTGTGACCACTGTCGCAACCTGCAACTCAAATAATGGATTATAAGAATTTAAAGATATATCCATTAAAACCTCAACCACTGGTCCCTTTAGACCAGACTTTAACATTGCAGTGAACTGCTCCCATTGCCCTCTCTCTGGCCCTTTGGTTGTATGGTTCCCTTTGGTTGTATCTGCTCCAAGTGAAGCTTTATCTATGAGGTGCAGTCTCCCCAGGGTTATACCTGACCTGCCTTGGGCTAGTCTCATGCACAGCCACTGATTCTTCAAGGCGCTGCAACATGAACTGTTGGTTTCTTGAGGTGTGTCTTCTCCAGAATGGACTTATCCTCAGGTCCCTTCCAAGGTATACTTGCTGTGGCACAGTGTTGAAAACATTTTTGGAAATCTCTGTATTTGCCATCTCATCAGAATTCAACACATCACAGAAACTTGCACAAGACTTCCCATTTCTCTTCCTTCTTCACATAGAGCACAAGGCAGGAAGGGCATGAAAAAGGGAATAGTGACAGGAAGTTTCTTTCATTGCTGTAATGAAGCTTTCTCAGAAGGCAAATCAATGAGCCAAGTCTGCAAATAGTGGCCTGTGTGTACTTGAAATGTAACAGTCCCTTTCTCTTTTTAGTAGTTATAGTTTTTTAGTTCTTTCATTGATGAAGAGAGGAAGAAAGCACATGGACAAAAAAATCACAATAAGATGAAAAATGATCCCTACAAACAGTTTTCCACCTTCCTAGATTCAAAGAGGTATATGAGATTAAGACTGTGAATGCATCAGTATAGAAAAATAGAGAATCTGACTCAGTTTTTGACTTGACACTGACCTTTTAAACACACTTGAGGAAACAGCATGTGTTGTGCTTATTCAAAGACCAGTAACCTGCAAAAAAACCTTTTTCTGCATCCTCTGAGATTTCACAGTCTTGTCAATGCATCTGCAAAAGGAGCAGTCCTTGACTTGAAAAGCAGGTCTGTGTTTAGCAGCTTCAGAAACTTCCAGCTGGTTAGGAAAAATGTGGTGATATCTGGAAGGTGGCAGCACATGATGGTAGAGTAAAAAATACCACAGCCTGCTGCTTTACTGCAAGGTACTATTATACTAACTACAAAAATATTTATGACCCATACTCAAGGCTCATTGATTTCTGGCTTCCCACATTCCCACAAACTTGTTTTGCTCAGTTTGTTGCTGAAGTTCCAGATTCAGCAAATCATGTGAGTGTGTAATAGCATGAACTTTTTTGATTTGTTGTCCGCCTACTGGCCAAATACCAGTGACCTTCACAACAGTAGGGGTGGGAGTGCAACACATGGTGGCGTGGCAAAATAGCTTGGACCAGCTCCTCTTGGCAGGGGAGGTCAGTATCCTGTCCTGTCCATTTCTTCCTCCCCTGCCTCCAGTAAATCTGCATCTGCAGAATTATGTGGAGATATAATTCAATCATTACATTATTAAATACTTTTTGATACAAATAATTTCAAGAAAATCCCCAGTTTCAAAGCAATTTGAAAACTATGAGTGAAGTCAACTATTGTTTAGCTATGGTGTCTATTTCAGATGGAAAACACCCTTGGAAGGAGTCAGAACATTAAATATAACATCAAGATGTTAATTAGGGTTCTAACCTGCTTTCCACTAGTGTTGCAATCTTAAAATTTACACAAAATAATACAGAATAATATAATCTGAAAAATTATCTTAGCATCATTCCCATCAGTTGTTAATCATTTACAGCTGTCAGTTTCTATCCAGTATTTGAAAAATAATCCCGATTCTTTTTCAGTCAGTTAAGAATGTGATGAATCAATCAGGAAGCCATCTCAATACACATGCATGACAAGAAGGTGATCAGGACTAATCAGCATGGATTCACTGAAGGTGAGTCATGCTTGTCCAACCTGATTGCCATCTGTCATGAGGGGAGAGAGGGGTCATTGTCTACCTTGACTTCAGCAACCTTTCAACACTGTCTCACACAGGAACCTCACAGGCAAACTCACAAAGTGTGGATGGGATAAGTAGACAGGGAGGTGGATTGAGAGCTGCTCGAATGGCAAATCCCAAAGGGTTGTAATCAGTGTCACAGGGTTGATTTGGAGGCTGGCACAAGGAGCGTGCCTCAAGGTTTAATACTGGGATGAGATCCAAATGCAAACACCTGTTGGACTTGAAAGTAGTATGGTTTGATTTAACTTTCTTACTAATACTTAGAGAGTACTATAGATTTCTATAGTGGAAATTCAATTGTTGCCAGAAATAATGTCAAAAGTATATTTTAGAAGCACACTTTTGCCTTTTTAGTAGTATTCTAAGGTTATGGCAAAATAATCCAGGCTGATATTTCACAGCATTGCCAAAACTGCCATACCACTATCAAAACCACTTCAGAATCTGGGATAGAAATGTGTTCGAAGACTGGCGTTCTCTGCTGTTTTAGCTTGCTATAGCTATGCTGCAGTGGAGATGAGCAGATATCTGCTGGACAGAGACATTATCCTTGTACAGTCTGCTGCTACAGAATTATTTTGAATGCACCTATGCCGTAATTCAGCAGTGCTTTTATACAGGGAGTTATTTCCAAGTAAGGGTGAAGTAGGAATTTGTGCAGAGCTCTCTCTGAATACATGAATCTCCCATAGCAAGCACACTATCAAAATGAGGTCTGATTTATCATTTATGCTTTTGTTAGCCAGAATGGTCACAACCTTCTGTTTTAGTATGAAAGCTTGTGTGCTATATAGGAAAGGTGCAGGCGTCACAGGAGAAAGCACTTAGAGAAAATTGCTTATTGAAATCCCTGCAGCTGGTCGTAGTTTAGAAGAGTAGAATAGAATCATGTGGCCAGTGAGGGTTAAAAGGGGTATAAGATTAAATATAGAGGGGGAAAATAGGAGATAAACTTGACCTGAGAAAGGCCGTAGTTGAATTTGGCTATTAAGAACACTTATATTTTGTTTTTTAAAAACTATTCTCCAATTAAATATCTGAAAGACATAGCGAATAAAATGTATCAATTAGTTCAGCACAGACTCCCATGTTAATTAGAAACTTGGTAACTATACAAAATTAAATCATTGAGGGGAAGGAGAAGAGGTCTTTGCCTACAGATACAGTCAGCAAGAAAGACAAAGAAAGGCACAACATTATCTACTGATCCACAATGTTCCTGACAAGTAGGAAAATGTGTCAAGTCTCTTAATTAACAAGGACCAGGTTCCATCTGAATTTATAGTGTGTGTCCAGAGATGGTCAATGTTAAAGATTGTAATAATTAATTTGGCTTCAGACGAAGCCTGGAATTCGCCGATTATAGTGGTTGGAGCACTCAGCACAGGCACCAACAGAGGAGGAGAGCACAAAGCACTTTGCTGGCTGTTGCTGTTCTGTGACATTGCTCTTTTCATAAATGACTTCAAGCCAGACAGTATCAAGAAAAGTTTATTCTCATACTAATTTCATACATACTGTTGTGATGTTTCATGGGTTCACTGGGTGCGATGCATTCTTGTCAAATCTCACCAAGAGTCTTTTGCCATCTGCTTAGAAGAGTAACATTGACAGCACAGAACAATTTATATTGCTTGTTCACCTCTTCCAAACTTTCAGAGGTCTGGGTCTTAAAACTAAGATTCTTAGTCCAAGCAGTTCTTGTTCTCAGTCATGTGCAGAGAGCATGCTGCATCACCTGGAGGATTCCTGCCAGGATGCTATGAATCATTACTCTAGATCCTTAAGCAAAACCTCATTTGTAAAGTATGGATGTTGCCTTATTTCCTCTTAAAACATTTTGTTTTTTTTTTTCTTTTTACTCCATTTTGTCTTGTCTCTATGAGTGATTGGGAGGACTGTATACATGCTGCAGGCTGTTGCTGATTCACCTCCAACCGTGACATTTCTCATAGTGGCAGCTATTACATTGACACAGAAGGACTTTATAAGCTAGGATTTATACTGAATTTTTGTACGGAGGCATCTGTTATTCCAGCAGTTTTAATCAGGCCTTGCTCAACATGCATGAGCACTCTCTAAGCACATTATTGTGTGTGCAGATGTTGCAGAACCTGTATACATATAAAAAGGGACAAAACAGAAATTATTTCTGTTAAAGTAATTAAGTTTGTAATGAGGTGACTAGCTATAATAATATCCTTGCAAAAACACTTGGAAGGTGAGCCTTCTATGTGACTGGTAAAATATTTCAAACTTTACAACTGTGTATTTCTCCATCTATACAGCAAAGGCATATTATCTATCCGGAGGATCATATTTTAAAAGGGAGATTGTTCCTTGAACCCTCCTACTCTGTCTTATTCTTATCACTGCCTAAAGGAAATTACAACAATTACTTTGCTGGAAAAGTAATATTAAAAAAAATATTTATATTACCTTTAATAATATTCAGTAGGAAAAAACAGAGACAGCTGGTATCATCTGCGTAGCATATTTCCTTTCACCCCTGAAATCAGCAGCACAATAAAGGGCTGTGTCAATCAGCTACAGTTCTGTGTTTTCTCTGTCCCAACCATTCAGTAAAACTTGCAAGAATTCATAATCTGTTAATGACACAATCTAACCAAAACTCCTTTGTGAAATTTCACAGTTGGACAAAGTGATATAGTCAGATGTTCTGAAAGAAATACATATGTTTTTTGTCATTTGCACTAGAACACTCTCAGTGTAGTTTTGAGCCAACAGTGAAGCAATTCCATATGCTGATCCATCCTTACTCTACATTATTTTATATGTATCTTTTCATACATATAAAATATCCATTTGATATAGCATGATGTGGTCCATAATATATTCTAATCTAAATATGTTTTAATAACCTTAATAGTCTGCCAGGAACTATCAGGGAGTCCATGATGGGTTACCTCAAGACCATATAGGGTAAACCATCATTATTATGACTTTATTAAGTGACATATTTTCCCTCAGGAAAAGATGAAACTTTTGACATTGTAATGAGAACACCCTTTTTGCAGTTATGTTTAAAGGGTTATAGGTGGAATTAATAATAATAAAAATTCATAACCACTCATTACAGAAGATGATTGAGATTACACAATATGATTTATTGAGGGAAAAAAAAGAGACAGAAATACAAAAATTTAACCTTTCTGTTGGAATTAATTATTTTTTTTCTGGCCAAGTGTGCAGACAGACAGACAAAAGTTGGTTGCAGGTTTAATAGGTATGTTTTTTCTATATTGACTGGAAACCGATATATGCCTAAGTTGGCTTGTTCTGCCACCAAATCTCTTCTCAAGATCTCATTATGAGAGATCAAGATACATTAATAGCTTGGCAGGTTAGTTCAATATTGCCTAGGAGCAAGTGTTCCTGATCTACTTATTTTAAAAATGAGCAAACAAAGAAACATCCTAATAATCTGCAAATATGTGTTCATTGCTGGCCAATGGAAAACTTCCTACATCTTGAGATAATTCAACCAAGGAAAAGAGAAAAAAAATCATGAATTTGCAGGTTTTTAGAAAGAGCTCATTTTGTGTCTTCACAGCTAAAATTCCATAATTGGAGAGGAGAATGACATTAGATAAAATTTCATTAAGCAAAAGTAAAAATAAGAATTCCTAGTATTTTATGAAAGAAAGAAGTGGAGGTGTGTTCAACAATGTATATAAATTAAAGGTTAAGGATTTTAATATTTTGATAAGGGAAGATAAATATCATGTGAGAAGGGGACACCATCACTCTTAGTGTGGGGAGATTTTCTGTATCTGTAGAGTTTTATTTGTCTGTCAGCACTGTGGAAAGATGAGACCCTTGTGCCTGCCCAGTCTGTGAGTGTCCCATTGTGGGGACCCTGCACTGAACAGTTCTGCTGAATGGGAGGGTAGTTTGACTTGTTCAGGGACACACCCCAACAGCATAAGGGAGATTCTTTAGAAGGTCTTTCCATCTTATGACCACTAAGCATGTCTTCCTCTTCATATGGGTGTGTTCCCTGCCGCCAGTGACTGCTAGAGGTCCTGAAGATCTCACACCAACAGTTTATGGAATAACATTCTGTATTAATATAAAATTGTGACACGTTAAGGTTCAAGGACTGTTGTTGACAGTATCTGACTGCAAAAATGTATTCAAAGCAGCACACAGACAAGCTGTAATCCCCAATAAAAGCATTCAGCACACACAGAGTGTTGTTCTTTCCCCATAGGTGTCCCTATGGGGGAGAAGACAGATTCAGCCCCTTGACTGATCCTAGCAGCTGTGATGGAGGCTTCCTTAACTTTTCTCCATTCTCAACTTACTTTTATACTATTTCTTTGTGTTTAGCTGGAGCTTTTGTGATTCTAGTCATGCATACTTTTGTTACTGAGTGGTGTAGAATTCTCTTGCTTTGCTTTTAAAGACACAGTCAATAAAATTCAGAGCCCCTGACCAGTGAGGAGTGGCTGTGCCTTGGAGGTGTGGTACCTTTGGGTTGGAGGTGTGTGTTAATGTTACAGTTAGGTTATAATGAACCAAGTCCATTTGAGGAGAGGGATTTGAGCTCAGCTGTTGGCTCAGCAGCAGGACATCTCCTCTCTCTGCCCTGGCTGACAGGTGCTGGGTGGTTTTTCAGCTGCAAAGCCACATTGAATTCCCCTCCCTGTGAGGATTTCAGCAGAGCCTGGTCGTGGTGCCTCCACTCTGCTCCCTGCTCTGTTCCATCCCCTTTAGCAGGGGCTGTGGCTGCAGACTGGGGGTGTGGGGAATCACCATGGAATAAATTACAAGCGTGGCAACTGCACTCCATCCAGGGAGCAGCAACTCTAATTTACCCTATAATTTCTGTGCTATTGTAACTTCTGTTAGCATGTGAATATAAATTCTCAGTTTCCTCTAATTTTACCCAGTCATCTTTCTACAATAAGCAAACAAACAAATAAATCCATGGCTAATTGAGGTAGTTACAATTGTTGCTATTTGTTTATTAAATTATAAAAAGGAAGAACAATTTGAGTTCATTAGTAGATGGACATAGATTGCTTAAAATAATGCAGAAAAGTCACAAGTGTTCAATAATTTTTTCCCAGAATTTTAGAAATAAGAGTGATTGATTACAACACACAAGCATGACAAAACACTTTCCAGACCATTAGTAACTGCGAAAGATATTAAACAACATCTACTAGGTATAAACTTTGTAAAAACTGCAGTTTTGGCTGAATTACACAGGAATACTAAATGAACTAAATGCGAGTGTTTCTGGCCAACTAATGCCATTTTTATTAAATCTTGCAACACTTAAACATCACAGATGTCAGAAAACTATTAACATTCAAAGAAGGCAAGTAAATAACTCATTGACTCAAGCTTCATTTGCTGTCATGTTAAGCTATTTGGGAGTAAGAAATGTACAAAGCATCCTGAGCAGTTTTAAATATGTATCTTTAATTTTGGCTGTGGGGTCCATCTGAACCATCTCTGTTAATTCCATACCAATAAAGTGTTCCTTTTCTTTGTGACCACTGCAGAACAATTTTGCCTTCTCTAATGATTTGAAAGAACTGTTAACATGATATTTTGACTTACAAAATGTTATGTTAGTTTTCAATATGATCAGACTTTTAAAATTTTTTCTTTAGGTCTCTTGGAAACCTTGAATACCTGTCCATTTTGGATATGCCTCAGAAACTTTAGAATATTTTTAAAAACATGCAAAGATCAAAAACCATACAAAATCTGATAGTAAATTTCAGATGTTAATGTTTATTTTTAGCAAGCTATATTTACTATCTGAAATGTAAAACAAAGTAAAAATAGCTCACTTTAGCAATTCTAACAATAACAAATATTAAATCTGTCTGTACTGAGCTTCATTTACATCTATGGGAATAATTGTGGTTTTGTGGTCAGTTTTTTCAGTATTTTTTCCTAGAGAAATTAATAATTCTGAAATAATCAATATATTGTTCCTTCACTAATCCTTATCTAGAAAACTATTCATATTCAAAGGTATTATCACTATCCTGATAAAGGCTTCAGAATGTGTCTTTATGTTTTTTGCTAGCTACAGAGTGTGTTCAACCTAAATTCACAGTACTCCTGCAAGAACAGTGCTCCTGCTTCTTGAAGCTGGGAATTGTCTGTCTTTTTATCCCCCAACACAATAGGCTTCTGCTCATGTTTTCCTCTCATGACCTCAACTAAGATGCAACCAAGTCACAGATTAATGAACTGTGAGCTCCATCAAAGGGATAGTTTAACATACATTTTCTCTGGGGCCTTACCCATCTGCAGGCAGATTCACTGTATGCTGCAACAGTATAATGTCTTTTGTACACCCCAAGCAATCTGCTTTTCCATCTGTGGTGTCTCTGGATCTTCTAACTGTTGAATAGCCTTGGGGAATAACAGATTGCTCTTTAAGGCTATGCCTTGCATAGGAACAATACATCTCCAGATGCTGGCTACTGATTTAGCTCTTTAACTGGAAGGCTAAACCTTGTATGGATGAGCTAGCTCATCCATGGGTTACCACGGCTTTCCAGCTGCCAACTTTCACAATGTAATCTCCTCCAGTTGAAGGACTACTTTTTTTTTTTTTTTTTTTAACTTTCCTCTTCCTAATCAGTACACTTATTAGCTGGCAGCTTAAGAATTTCTATACCCTATACCCTGCAAAGTTGATCAGTTTAAAAACATGAAGACACATAGCATTTAAGCAACTTTTTAAAAGAGGTGTTTGTCATCATTCTGCTCTTCAGGATCTTATACCTCAACTTGCAATTTTTCTCTGTTCTTAATGAGCCATCATTCAAGTTGTGTTTCATCTTTTCTATCAGTTTCTGATAGCATCTTCATTAGATGTTCAGATAGAACATAATTTTATCTGTCAATATTGGTCGTCCTTTTGCCCCTACTCCAGAAAAGCCTTTTCTTTTTTTCCTGCACACTCATTCTGACTAATAAAAGACTGTCTTCTGCTTCCTTTTGCATCAGTCTCAGGTTGGTGTGTGCTAGCTGTCCAGACACTTCTCTTGTCAGATCCTTTATAAGTTGGAAGGAATATCTGATGGTTGTCTGGTCTGACCTCATTCCTGTGCACAGCCTTGCAGGTGTGCCCACATTCCTGGTTCTTGGCACTGAGCTGCTGCTGAGCAGTGCAGCACAGCGTGCCAAAGTGCACTTCCAGCATCCAGAATTGTCAGCTGCAAGAAAAATTTCATTCTCACTCTTTCGGTGGATCATCTCCTGCTTCTTCTTTACAGGTTTGGTGTAGGTCCGTGAGGTGTCAGGCAGCACACAGCACTGCAGAGCTCCTCAACTTTTGTTGGTCACTGTGAGGCAGCTCTCCAGGCTGCTCAAGCTGTTTCACAGCTTTTTCTCTGGCACTCCTGAAGTGCTGCTTTTCTGGATGTGCTGCCCCTCTTCTCAGCTCCACATTAATCAGGATCCAGGAATCTGAAATCCACTCCTTGGCTGACAAGTGTGAAAGAGCAAATAGGGAGCCATGAGGCAAAAAATTGATTCTGGACCTCTCAGCTGGCCTCCAGTTTGTCCTGCCTTACTTCCCCTTTTCCCTGTTCAGTGAATTTCTCTTTCATTTTTCATCATCTTCCAAATTCAGCATGGTCTTTTATCTCAAATCATAATTCTAAAGAAAGAGTAGTTCTGTGCCAGATCTTTCTGTTCTTACATGCAGAATTCTTCATCCATCTGGGTCACCAGTCTGCAAGGCAGTTCCAGCAGTTAATTTTAAAAATGTTTGTTTCAAAATGTGTTTCTTGGCCCACTGCAGGTGGCAGGTGCAGTCCCAGACCAGCTCACATGTTATAGCTGCTACACTGCATTAATACTGCAAACTGAGCGTGCAAAGCATCCCATTAGCTCTACTCCTGTAACAGACAATCACAGGGAGGTAAAACACTTTATTTTTACTAAAATCATAGAATCATTTACATTGGAAAAAGCCTATGATAGCATTGTGTCCCACTGCTAAGCTATACTGCCAAGTCAACCACTAAACCATGTCTCTAAGTGCCACATCTATCTGATCTGATGTTGGAATATGATTTCCCATTTTGCTTACACTTGTTATACACTACTTCTTTCTCTACTAGATGTTGTTGTTCTAAATTGAAAACAATGAGAAAAATAATTTCCATTGGGGTAGGACATATGCCTGTTAATATATATTTTGACCCAGTTTTGGAGGGTTTTTTACAATTTAATAATATTTTTTAAGTATATTTAGCAATGAGAAAGTTCTTACATGAATATATCAAATTTTAAAAAATTGATTTGTTTTCAATTTTATTCTTATCTGAAATAATCATCTTACTCGCTTATGAGCAAAACAATAGTGCACACTTTTTTTTTTGGGTGTCTATTCCTATGTGTTAATATCCACTCCATCACTCTTAAGCTTTTTCCAGGAGTCCTCTTAAAGGATCAGCTGACCCTTGTGCAATTTCTTCGGGTATAACAGACTTCCAAGAGAAGGGAAAAAGGATCACTTGTACTTGATAACTACATTGTAGAATTGCTAGTGGTATTGCAAAATCCTTATAAATTATGCTACAGCATCAGGCAAGGCAGCATTTTCCATCCGTGAAGCACTTGTGTACACAAAGTCTCACATAAGGCAACTAGTTTGACAGCAAGATGCTGACTACAGCGAGGAAAATAAACTGGGACATTAGCCCAAGTACCTGGAAGTAGAACTGGCTCTAGTAAGTAATTCTTTGCTCTCTTGGTTTTCCTTGTTTCCTTTGCACCATTGTCACCCACAGAACAGCAGCAGTAAGTTATTAGCTGTTCCATAAGAGCACATCTTATGTTTTGTGGGGCACCCCGTGCTGCAGCAGTTACTGACAGCCACTGATGTGTATTGTTTGCATGATCTGATGTTACAGCAATTCAATAAGAGATGCATCAGACCAACTTAATGGAACAGGCAATAGAAAGCTGTGCCAGATATTTTCCATTCATTTTGATGAAGATTAATAAAACAAATTAAAAGATTTTTAAATCTCAGACAACTCCAAGGGCTGTTTTGGTAGGACAGTTTATTATCATGAGGTAATTTCAGTTAAGTGAGATTGCCTCCCACTATCAGCTTTGTCTCTAGACATCTCTAAATGAACAGGCTGTGCTGAGAAAGGGGAAGGTCAGTTGTCTGTGCTGGATAAAAGCTGAACTTGAAGGCTGGTGCTGAGTTAGAGGCACGTCAGCAATGTATCAGCCAATGACGGCACCTTTGCTAGGCAAAACAAAGTCAAGACAAACAACTGTTAAAATCAAAGTAATTGTTTTAAAGTTTGAAAAAATAATTCAAGCAGATGTTACTATATTGTTTTCCCTGTGATCTAACACTCACTCAGAAGCACTTAAAACAAAATCCTTCATGGACAGGTGATAGTTTAGCAGTATCTACCTAACTCTCATAAAATTCTAATTTTAGACTACACCGTGGTTCTTAAAAATGTTTTAATTAGCTGTGACAACCTTTGTGGATGGTGGCATGTTCTTGTGAGACAAACCCTTCGTCCTATTTTAGACTCACCAGACAGTGATCAGATTATGAACATCATGTACCAGGGTCTATTAACAGAACGGCATGGATTAGCATTTGATCCTGAAAAAGATTTGCAGCTTGGTGCTGTTTCTAATGCAGCATTTAGTGTATAGTGACTCCTAGGGGCTGCCCAGAAGAATGAATATTTTGAGGTCTTCAATTTTTTTTCTCCAAAAGGAAATAAGTTTCTAATTTTGGAAAGGATGATTAAAACTTATGGGAAAGCACTGAATCCCACCACCTGGGAGATTACAAGTGGGAAGATGCAAGACAGCATTCAGTAATTTCACATTCTTTAGAATGGTGAGTACTATTCAATTCCCTTTTTCTCTGGTCAATCAATATAGCACTTTCAGCCATGGTCTCACCATGAAGGAAATATAATCTAGATTCATCAAATAGAAATATGGGATATAGCTCTAGCCAAATACCATATACATTATTTAAAACTCTAGTGAACTGCTTGCAGACATTATAAGGGCATTTTAAACATTAATAAGTCAGTTTCAGTAAACAAGGAGATAAACCAAAATCACAGTGGTTGTCTTGGGTATTTGGAAGGGTTTTTTTTTTTTCTCTTTAATTTCTTATACATGCCTCTTTCTTTTCTCTCTAACAAAGAAGAATGGTTTACACTTAAATGCAGATGTAGTTTCATAATTTGTTCCCACTATAACAATGTCCACCCAGGATAACATCCAGAGCATGCCATTCCTCTTACATCCTTTTCACAATAAATTTGTAGAAACTCTGTATTAACACTCACAGGAAAATACTCTTATTTATTATTTTATTTGGTGCTGAGATAGTTACAATCTCTTTCAATATTTTTCTTTTTTTTTTTAAGACAAGGTTAATAAGACTAGGTAAATATTCTGTTAAGAATAGGACAGGATAAAGACATATTCTTTTTCACATCTTCAGAAAGGAAGAAGGAAATCCAGTTCAGCTATAATGTGTGGCTGCAACAAGTCATGGGAAGCTCTCTGGGCTGTAGGATGCAGGCCATTAAACTCAATGGTGTTGGATTTTATTCTTAGATATACCAAATGTCAGTTATTGCTCTAAGTTGGTGAAAAGATCAAAACTCACTGAAGAGTGACTAATGATAGAATAGAGAGTTTATGATTAGTGAAAGAAATTGCTGGTGTGACATGTGAAGGCACAGTCAAAAAGCTGTCAATCCTATCACTGTTGTCATGTCACATAACAGGGAAATGTAGGTGTTGACCCTGGGTGGACTTCAGATGCCCAGAAAAGATGCTGCATTGCTCCTTTCACGGACAGGCTGGGGAAGAGAAAATACAAAAGGCTTGTGGGTCAAGATAAGGACAGGGGGAGATCAATCACCAGTGACTGTTGAAAGCAAAACAGACTCCAGTTAGGGAATAAAATATTTGATTTATTACCAATCAAATTGGTGTAGTACAATGAGAAATAAATTTAATCTTAAAAATTTGCCTCCATTCTTTCATTCTTCCCAGATTCAACTTCATACCCAGATTCTCTCCCTTCTCCCCTCCAGTGACATAAGGGGACAGGGAATGAAGTCTATGAGCAGTTCACTGCACTTTATCTCTGTTGCTCCTTTGTCCTCAGGGGAAGGACTCCTTGCACTCTTTTCTTGCTCCAATGTGGGATTGCTGCTGTGGGGATAGTGCTCCATTAGCTTCCCCAGCGTGACATAGGCTGCAGGGTATGAACTGCTCCTGTGTGGATCCTTTTCCATGGCGTGCAATCCTTCAGGAATAGGTTGCTCCAGTTTTGGTGCCCCATGGGGTCACAAGTGCTGCCAGCAAATCTGCCCCAGTGTGGGCTCCTCTCTTCATGGGGGTACAGGTCCTGCCAGGAGCCTGCTCAAGCAGAGACTTACCCCAGTCACAGCCTCCTTCAGGCACCCACAGATCCACTGTGGGGTCCTCCATGGGCTGCAGGTGGATCCCTGCTCCCCCATGGTCCTTCATGGGCTCTGTGGGCACAGCTGCCTCTCCATGGGCTGCAGGTGGATCTCTTCTCCCCATGGTCCTTCATGGGCTCTGTGGGCACAGCTGCCTCTCCATGGGCTGCAGGTGGATCTCTGCTCCCCATGGTCCTTCATGGGCTCTGTGGGCACAGCTGCCTCTCCATGGGCTGCAGGTGGATCTCTGCTCCCCCATGGTCCTCCATGGGTTGCAGGGGCACAGCTGCCTCTCCATGGGCTGCACCAGGGTCTGTAGGGGAATCTGCTCCAGCACCTGGAGCACCTCCTGCCCCTCCCTCTGCACTGGCCTTGGGTCTGCAGGGCTGGTCTCACTCTTCTCTCCAGCTGCAGCTGCCACTGTTCAGGGGTTTTCCCCCTCCTTCTTTAACAGTGTTATCCCTGAGGCATTACCACAATCACTGATGGGCTCTGCCTTGGCCAGGGCATGTCCATCCTGGCACCAGCTGGCATGGACTTTGTCAGGCAGAGGGGAAGTCCTGGCAGCTGCTCAGAGAAGTCCTCCTTTCCTGCACTTCCAAACCCTAACCATGCCAAACCCATACAGGAGCTATCCCATTGGTAGATGATAAAGGCAATGATACACACACGGCATTCTTAACACTCTCATTTTTCCTCTGCAATCCTTACGTCTATTGCTTCTTATCCTCACAATTAATGAAATCCAACTTTCATATTTTAAATCCATCTACTTACTCAGTAGTTATATCCCCTCTAATCCATCTGAGTTAATTCTTTCAACTAAAGTCTTCAAAAGTGTAACTAACTTTTCTTACTGCTTTCATGGTGTTTTAAATGTTCAAAACATTAAACAAATGTTAATTAATTAACAAATATACAGAGCTACAAATCTGCAAATCAGTCATCAACATTGTATTTTAGTTTATTAATTAAGATTTCATAATTTTCATTTTATACTAATCAGTCATTAATTATTTGCTCATTTTCTGAAGGAAAATTGCAAATGTAATCTTAAAGAAAAGCTGGCATGCTGCTCAGTGGCACTCTGGTGGACATTGCCCCACCTTTCCAGAAGATAAATGCTTGTTTTAACACACAACAAAGTATGTGAGGAATACTGAACCTCTCCACAGGTGGGATCTGTGGAGCAAGCTATGGGACTTTCCCGATGCTTCACAAAAGTGGGGTTTCCAGCATCTGAAGGGATATAAGATACATGTTCTAATTATATTTCTATTCCTATTTCTATCTTTTCTTAAATCAATTTTATTGCAGTATTTGCTGTTGCACCTTTTGGAATAAGATCGAAACAGAATTCTGCACCCTTCGCTCCCTTGCTGCAGAACATCCTTTGAACTTTCCCTTTGCTTTCTGGTACATGGATACCTACATATAGATGGTAAAGTGGCACATGTGAGTCACTGCAACTTGCAAAATAGCAATTTGCGTGAGGCTAGGCAAGCCAAAGACAGACGAGTATAACTGCATATGATATTGGTACAAACTGGCATAGTTTCACTCAGTTTATCCTTTCCAGGGATTCTGATAATGATCTGTTTAAATAAACAAGCAAACTTCTAAATGCCTCAAGGCCCATATTTTTGAATAGAAAGAAGTGTTCTTCCCAACAAGTGTTCCCTTCTAAAATTGGATTAAAGTAACCTTGCAGTTCAGAGAATCATAGAATCTTGGAATATCATGACCTGGAAGAATCTTCAAGACAAACCCCTACCCTGTACAGGACCACCCCAGAAATCACACCACAGGCCTGAGAGCTTTGTACAAATACTCCTTGATCTTGGCAGATTTGGTGCTGTGACCACTTCCCTGGGGACCCTGTTTCAGTGCCTAACCACTCTCTGTTCAACAGACCTGTCCCTCTATAGAGATTCTCTAGGCTCCAGACCCCAGCATTTTTCATTAAAGTCTTTGAAAGCAAGGAGCAGGAGGGTGCAGAGGATTCCTATGTATTTTCAAGCTTTGGAAATTCCATAGCTAATTGAGTTGTTCAGTTCTTCCTGCCTACTCTCTAAAATACACCTTCCACAGAAGATCTAACAGGATCTAAATCTAACAGGAACATTTCTCTTTAGAACATTTATTTCCTGCACAAAGAACTGTGATTTCATAATAGCAAGCTTGTGTAGGAGACTATATTTGAAAGCCCTTATTATATACCATCTATCAAGATTAATTATTGCACTTAGCCTAAAGCACACCAGGTTAGTCTCTGTTTTCATTTAATTATCTTCCTAGTTATCTTTTAATTATCCTGTTTTCCTACCAGTGCTAATATATCTAGCTACTACCCTGCATCTTTTTCCTTTACACAGGAGAACACACATGATTTTTGAACTGCAGTACAGCTTGTGCCAATGTTTTGTAAATGTTGCCTAGATTAGAAGATCTTTTCTTTGAAACCACAGATTTCATCATGGTAGAATCTCACCAGTACAGTCACTGATTAGAGTAAATAAGGTGTTTAATTATTTAGTGAGAATTATTATAATCTGAAATGTTACCCTGATAATTGCTTTCTCTTTTGCTATGTACCTTTGCATGCATTAAGCAGAATATTGGTATGTGAAGCAGTTGGGATTGACCCTTCACTAACCACTAATTTCCTTGCCAGTGAATAAAAGATCATACCATCAACCTGATAGCTTGGGTTGGAAGGGTCCTTCAAGATCACCTAGTTGAAAACCCCTTGAACAGGGTGGGGAACCTTCAACTAAACTGGGTTGCTCAGAGCCCTGTCCAATCTGGCCTTGAACACTTTCAGGGAGGCATATCCATATTCTCTGGAGAACCAGTTCCAGTGCCTCACATTTAATAATCTCTTCCCAATATCTAATGCAAGCCTACTCTCTTTTGATTTGAAGCCATTCCTCCCTGTCCTGTGACCATGCTCTTGAAAAAGGTTTCTCTTCATTCTTCCTCTAGGCTCCTTTCAGGTACTAGAAGGCCACAATTAGGTCCCCCTGAAGCCTTCTCTTCTCCAGGCTGAAAAATCCCAACTCTCTCAGCCTTTCCTCACATGAGACATGCTCCATCCCTCAAATCATTTTGGTGGCCTCCTCTGGACTCATTCCAAAAGATCCATGTCCTTGCTGTGCTCAGAACCCCAGGTTGGATGCAGCCCTGCAGGTGGGGTCTCACCAGGGCAGGGCAGAGCAGAGGGGCAGAATCCCCTCCCTCCCCTGCTGCCCACGGAGCTTTGGATGCCACCCAGGACACATTTGGCTCTCTGGGCTGCAGGGGCACATGGCTGGGTCATGTCCAGCCTCTCACCCACAGCACCCCCAAAGTCCTTCTCAGCCAGGCTGCTCTGATCTGTTCATCCTCCAGCCTGGATGGACACCAGAGGTTGATCCAACCCAGGTGCAGCACATTGAACTTGGCCTTGCTGAATTTCTTGTGTTTCCTATGGGCTCATTTCTTGAGCTTGTCCAGGTCCCTCTGGATGGCATCCTGTCCTTCAGGTATGTCTACACACAATCTACTCATTGAATCCATCTCTCTGATTTAGAGAGAAGAATATTGTGGGAAAGCATGTCAAAGGCTTTGCAGAAGTCCAGATAAATGATGTCTGCAGCCCTTCCATTGTTCCTTGATGTAGTCACTTAGATGACCACTTCTATAAGAGCAAAGCATACAAGCTTTGAATTGTGATTGAGAAGGATGTTTTACCTCAGTACTTTTTCTTTTTTTCCACAAGAACATTAACAAGCAACAAAACAAAAGAAGTCCAATATCATAGTGGACTGCAAGAGATGGCCCCTTGGGCAGTACATGTTAAATTTTACCATTCTCTGCTACAGAAGGTGGATAAATTAGCAGAAATAGGGGAAAGCTGGATAATGTTACAAAGGCTTAAACACTGGTGACTATTCAGTATGAATTATGCTAAAATAGAAATTGCAAGGAAACCAAATGTCATGCTTCATTGGACAGCCTGATAATGGAGAGAATGTAGTGTATTGTCTGTTTACTGTTAATTTATCAAGAAAGATATGCTTCACGTAACAAAGGGAATAAAATATAAAAAGCCCTCAGCCAACCAAGAAAGCTTGCAAAAGGCTCAGCTAGAGGAAGGAGCTTTGCTGAAGGTACATCTGCACAAAATGTGCCAGCCTGATAAACAGAAACTGTCAAAAATCTGTCAAATGTCACCATCAGCAGTGAGGTGATTACTAGCCCCACCTTCAACTCTCCATGTATTCTACCAAAGCTGGAGACATTTAAGGAGAGGTGAGCAGAAGGCACTGAAGAAAGCATGGGAGAAGAGCTGCTTTGTGTTTTCCCATATACATACTACTATGTTTGGTGAGCCTGTCAAAAATGGAACATAACAAAGAGATATTTGTTCATTTAAACAGTGTTCAATACACTGCTGAGAATAGAAGAACTAGTGTCAATGAAGTAGATATATTCCCAAATAACCATGTTGATGTTGCCACACACATAAACACAGTGCTTTGTTGAGCATTCACACAGCATATAGAAGAGACAGCAAGATTTCCTCCTTTTCTTGACTTAAAGCAGTGATTTGAACTTACCAAAATGTGCTCATAGTGCTATCAAAATAACTTATCACAGAGACTTTATTTATCTTACCAGTTAAAACAAAGCTTTTCTGCTTGGAAGAATTAAATGTTCGTTTTGGCTCCAATCAGCCCCATGCATAGCCCTACTACTTCTCCCTCTGCCTCACCCCACCTCTGATTATTTTGTTACTCATTCAGCCCAGAACATCTTCAGAGCAGGCCCCCATCAGGAGCCCTCAGCCAGCTCTGGAGGAGGATGTTGTCCCCTGCTACCCACACGGAGAGCCTGGAGCAAAGGACTTGGGCCTAAGGGCCCTGTGTCCTCTGTCCCCACCTCACTCCGTGGCACTGAACCCAACACACTGGAGTCTCTGCCAGCATGAGGAGATCATTCCACACTCCCTCTTTGTCTGCACAGCTGCCCAGAACTGTGAAGGGAAAGGATGCCATTTAACCTTTTGCTTTGGAAAGGGGATGATACTACCAAAGGATATATCACAAAGTATTAAATAAAGAAAATTCTGCATCCTGCAGACATTGGTTTGGGCAGAACTTGATATCAAAACATGAGGAGAAATTTATAGTTCACAGGATTTCCACTTGTCCCTCTAATAATAATTGCAGATGAAATTGTGTGAAGCAGTGGCACTGCTTTTTGTCAATTAGTATGAGATGAAAATGTTTGTTGATTCCAATTCGGCATGTATCATGCTAATTTCATGGTGTGTTTCCAGATTATATCCTTCAGTTTGACAGATATGTGAAATGTTATGTGGCAACATCTGATTTATTTTGTTAGAGATGCTGCCTAATGAGAAAAGTAATCAGTCCCACTAGCCTTTGCTTTCAAATATCAGTTCCCATTAGAGACGTTTCTGTAAACCCTTACTGCACTTCTTCAGCCTATTAAGTGGAGATTTTCTGACTGAGAAAACTTTCCAAATCCACACTCATAATTTAACTGAAATATAGTTATTTTTTGCAGTGTATGTATTTCCTCTTCTACATTTTGCTAATAGCTTCCTTTTGCTATCAAGATTTGAGCAAAGATGTTTTTTCTCCCACCAGACAATTATTCTCATTTGTTTAAAGTGGCAGTGGAAGCACAATTAATCCAATCTGTAGTGGTGTAGCCATTGCCATGACAATAACTTGTCACACTTCTTTTATGGAATGAGCTGTTGAGCTTTGTCATAACCCAGAAAATTCTTCCTTGTAATTGAACACTTTTAAGTTTGATATAAATTTACAGATATTAAATGAAGAAAATCATTATAGCAGATTAATAGATTATGTTCTTTATTCTATAGATAAGTCTACAGTACAATTTCCAATACATTATTCAGTCAACTGGAGAAGTATGTAAAAAATAGACTTGTACCTCCTAAATTTATGTTAAATATCTTGTCTTCCTCATTTTTTCACTACTTGTACATTACTTATGAATATAAACCAATTGGTTTAGTCTAATATTAGATTTAGTCTAACCAATTAGACTTAGTCTAATATTACAAGAAATTACTGTGTCAATTTCAAAGGACTAGATTTCCCACTAGTACTACTCCTAGTGGTATGCCTTGGATTCTTTTTGTTGTATGTTACCAACAATGAGAACTTAGCTATAACAAAAAATTACCAAAACTCAGTCCCAGAGCAGCTAAAAATTAGGAAATTTGCTTTCATATGAAGGGAAAATATAGGAACACACTAAAACCTAATTAACAGTCTTATCTATGTGATCTATGTGGTTCACAAAGTCCAGATTACTAATTATTATATATTAACTGTTAATAGCAATGAATGTCTTCATTGTAGAGCAACAAAATTTTTAGCACGAATAATATGCAGAAGTCCTATGAAATGTTACATAGTTTTAAGAAAGTTTCTTAGTTCCTTATTGAATTGTAACATCTTGCAAAAATAACTCATTTCTTTATCTGACATTTTTAATAGACTTTTGTAAATAATCTGCAGTGTTCTTTTTTTTAACACAAAGCTATGTAGCAGCTCACAACTTTCATTACCAGTGTCTCATAAAATGTCAAAAGAACCAAATGCAATGAACCTGTAATAATGTACATGACATACCTGGTATTATTAATGAAAAGTTCCTGTAATAAAATGAGACCATTTATCTTTGTTCAAATCAGACCCACATGCCCTGACTCTAGAGATAAATTGGCTTCCTAAGTGTACTCTCGTATGCTGAATCATTAAATTTTGTGTTAAAAATGACAGAAAAATGCATTGTGTAAAAAGACTATATTAAGAAAACAATAAAAAATTAGTCAAAGGGTGTAAAAGATCTTGAATCATTTTATATTCCAACATTGTGCAGATTCATAAAATCTATAAATTCTAATCTTGGCAATCCAAAAATTTAGCAACTGAGAGTCATCTTCGAATTACTTTTCTCCTCATCTGTACTCCCTACCCTTTTAAATGAGATTTTTTTGTCATGTGAGGAGTTGAACATCTTAGGTTCTTTTAGAGCCCCCCAGCATGTGAACTCAGAGGAGAGGAAAAGTCAGTCCACAAGGGCTTTGCTTTGAGAATTTCAGCTGCTTATTCTGCAGGAGATTTTCTTTCTCTCTCCCTTTAGAAATAAAGCACAGAGGAACTTGATTTTTCAGAGCCTTGGGCTCTTGGACAGCCATGAAGACCCTCTGGACTCTTACCAGGATGATTATCTAATCATCCAAGAGAAGAGCTATGTATCCTGCTGTGTTTTAAGCACTTACCTGATTTAGGAATAATATCATTGGAAGGTATCCCATCATCCCTGAAAGGCTCTTCATGGCTGGTCTGGAGAAAATTTGAGACATGCTCCCTCTCTGAAGAGGACTGGCTTCCTCCATCATTATAGAAAAAAGTGCAGGCATCTAAGCGCTCAGTGTGAGCCTTACTTGCCTACCCAAGGACATGCTCAGGAGTGAACTACTTTTTTACTTCTAGAGCTCACTCTCTAGAGAGTTACTTCTTCCACAGAACTACTACTACTATTCTGCTATGTGAATACATAGCAGAAAGGTGTCAGTCCATCCTTATAGACTTACATCCTCTCTTAATTTCTAGTCTTAATAGACCTTCAGTTTAACATATACAATTGTGTGTATGTTCTTACATATAAGTGGTTAATCTTTTATCGTGAAAGGGCAGATTTCAAGTAGGAAAACATTGGATATAAAACTTACATGAAATTTCTGCAATCATGAGCAATTTAATGTTCACTTGCTAGTATATATGTTCTTAGGAAGTTATAGTGTCACAACATTAAAAATCAAGATGAGATTTGGAAGTGGAGGAAAACTGTGTTTTAGAAATGAATCACTGTCCAAATGAATTCTTTCTGGGATGCCATGTCACCACAGGACTCTCTTCTCAAGATCCAAGATGGTGTTTTGTGCAGTGGTGGGAGGCATGAGGTACATGTCCAACCATCCAGTGGTTGTTTCCACCATTGTCAGCACATAGTGCTTGCCTTGGCAGGTTTGCAACAGTGTGATGCAATTGATCTGCCAGGCCCCTCCATATTTCTGTTTTGACCATTGTCCCCCATCCTACAGGAACATTATCTGCTTGGCCTGCTTGACTGCAGAACGCTTTTCACAGTTACAATAACCTTGAAATACAGTGTCCATGGGTAGGTTCACCCCTTGATCACAAGACCACCTATAGGTCGCAACACTTCCCTGGTGACCTGAGGCATCACGAGCCCACTGAGCCAGAAATTATTACCCTGGTATTTCCAGTCAAGACCTATTCGATCTTGGCAGCTTGATCCACCATTGTTGCAACACTCTTTGGTAACTTGACCCTTGGGTATGTGCGCACCTACCATGTGGACTTTTACAGCCAGCTTCTCTGCCCTGGCAGTGATATCTTGCTACTCTTAGCCCAGATGGGTTTTCCTCTCTGCTGCCAATTGGCTATTTTCGATCTTTCCAGACAGGCCAAAAAGGTGTGTTTGCTACCATCCACAAGTCAGCTTAGAGGTAGAGTCTTGGCCACTTCTCTCATTCGACAATATCTAAAGCCAAGGGGATGACCTTAAGCTCTGCAACCTGATTTGATCCACCTTGTCCCTCAATTGCTTCTGTGACTCACCTCATAGGACTCCCTCCATACAGCAGCTTTCCATTTTCAATTTGCCCCTATAATATGGCAGGAAAAGTCAGTGAAGAGAGTGTATTGCTTTTTATTTTCAGGTAGGTAATTATATGGTGAGGCTTCCTCAGCACATCACCTTCTTCTCTCCCTCTTCTTGTGACCTGGAATTTTCACCCTAAGGACAACTCCTGTTGATCTTAGAGATACCTGGGTAACTGGGATATCTTATCCAAGATTGCTGTGTAATCAAAGAGATCCTCTTGCTGCTCCATGTGGCATCTGTGGCATGATATGTGGAAGGGACTTTACCTTTGAACATCCAGCCCAGCACCGCCAGTCAGGGTAGCAAGAGGAGCTGTTCTTCAGTACCAGTCACTTCTGAAATAGATCAAACCCCTTCATAAACTGCCAAGATCTCTTTTTCAGTGCAGCTGAGTGTATTTGGCCTTCTAGAGCAGAGAAGGTCAGAGTCCGGCTAGCTGAGGTTAAGGCTGACACCTCGCTGCATAACCTGCCAGCACCTCTCAGCGTCGTAAGGCCTCGGGCTGTGCTGGCTGCAGACTGGATCGCTGCTAAACGACGAGTAGGAAGGAGTTGGACACTCGCCAGGGGGGCTAAACTTGGTTTATTGGAAAGCCCACGATGTCCCAGCGAATGACCAAGAACAAAGGGTGCTTACGGGTTTTAAAGGGAAGGAGTGGACCCGGGAGGGGTTTACAGAAGACCAATGGGGGGACAAGAGGGGATGAACTTAATACAAGTGACATAGTGGAGAGCCCAATAGGTACCAGGTATAGGAGGGGTCCCGGGACCACAGCCAACCACAACCCCCAAAGAGGAGAAGCTTCTGGAATACTAGGTGGAGTGGGGGGGGTGATTGACTTGGCCCAAGGAGGAGAAAAAGCATACATATAAGGGAAAAAGGGGAGGAGGAATTATATAACCTAACAGATTGACAATAGAACTGGCAGGGCTGTGGCGGGAAAACTGAGGAGGGCAGAACCATTTTACACAAAACTGGGGGGAGCAGATACATAAAATGGGGGAGGAATTAAATGAACTTAATGAACACACTACAACATCTCAGTTGTGGTGTTAGAGGCCTCAGATCCTTTTTATCTCCAACTTCAGAACCCCATGTGTCACTCTCATTTCTCCCTGGGTGCTTTTTGCCAGAGACTGCAGGAAGGTCCATTCCCCTCAGCTACAGTGTAGAGCACATTTTTTACAAATAGAAACAAGAATGATAATGTTCCTGCCCTGCTGGATTCCCCTCCCATTTCTGAGCCTGAGACAATGGAAAAAAAAATGATCAAAAGCTGGATCATCTGCACCACACCACACCACATTGCAATGCCTCTCTGCTGCAGTGGGGTCAAGCTCTGCTGGGGTTTTTACTCTGTGCTGTGCCTTCTCTGCTGAGCTCAGCAGCCACTTTCCTTCAGCACCACATTCTGGAGCTGCATCCTTTCTTTTCTTTTCTTGGAGCAGGGCACACATTCTGATGGGCTTGGTCTCACTGCCCCTTTTCATGGAGCAGCATCTTGGGGCTGCATGCACAATCCAGCCATGTTTGCCACTTGCAGAGCTGTGTTCTGAGAGGACCAGAAGGCACAAGCAGAGATGAGAAAGGACAGGGTGTGCAAGGGCTTGTCCTGGCAACCTCTCTTAGGAAGAGATAGAAACAAAATGGTTTTTGTGTACTCACCTTTTCTTCTTCCTGAAACCGTGTTCCCCAAAGATGGTGTGCAGGGTATGGAACAACAACCTGGTCATGCCCATACACTCCACCCCCTCTCTGCAACCAGAACACACACAGTGTGTACACACACAATGTAATTTACATTTAACTAAAGAATGCTAAGAAGCCAAGGAACATGCAGGAAATCTACCTAATATTTTGGAATAAGTATTTCACATTGCCTATTCTATATTCTGTTCATCTATAGAGAATTTAATTCTGAAATAAACTGAAATGTGCCATTCAAAATGGTAAGCAACCACTGTGAAATTGCTCTGAGATAGAACTATTTTGGTCAAATCAAATGATGGAATGTGAATGATTGTAGAAAACTGATCAGTTTTCTTCCTGTAGACCCATATCTTCCTCTAATACAAATGGTCTTGCTGCAGGATCTAAAGTGAAAAGCCCATGTTAACAGTAAACAAAGCAATAGATGAGGAATTGAGTATTACTTTTTGCAAAACCAAACCAAACCAAAAATAAAACAAACAAAAACCAAAAAAGAAATAAAAGAGCATATTAAAAAGTGCCTATATAGTTCTTATTCCTGTTATAGTTTCTGAGAATAATGAAAGCAGCTGTAGCAGGAGTTACCATTGTGGATAAATGAGAGCCAAGCACCAAAATCACAGAAATATCAGAGATTAAGACACCGTTACATAGGTGAGACAAGAAAGTCTTGGCAAATACTGAGACAATTAGAAAAATGAGAGACAGTAAATATACAAACATATTTAATTTTTGTTAGTGGAGACTTCCGAAAAGAAAATTTTATGGCATTGTACAATAATAATCCTAGAAAAGTAGATGACAGGTATAGAAAAATATCAAAAAGAAAGAATTATCAGCAAGATGTTTACATCTATTTCCCTTTTCATTACTTGTTTAAATGAACAGTCACAATTCAACTTTCGGCAATTTTCTGGTTTTTTGCTTGCATTCAATATTTACATAAGCTATAAATATAATTTTTATACATTTCTGGTTAACCAACTATGTTAGCAGTTTGATACATGAAAGTGCCATATAGGAAATTCTTTAGTTAGGTTTCCTGTAGCAGCATTTGTTTAATGAATTACTGTGCTCAGAAGCTGCTATTCAGTCCCAACACAAAAGGCAGTACTCACTTATGAAGAGCACTGTGGGGATGCTAACAGATAACTGCACTGTCATTATTATGAATATATCCTTAGGATGCAAGAAAAAAAAAAAGACATTTCAAACACAGAGATGGATTTAGAAAGCAAGGTTTGACAGAACTAATAGAAAGGCAGATTACGCTGCTCCAACAGGCACCTCTTTAAAAAAGGTTAAAACTAATCCTAAAGCTAAATTTTTTAGTTTACTTAAAGCATTTAAAAGGGAATTAATGATTCATGATTTATCATGTGTAAAGTTTCAACTCACAATTCCACTACCTATACTTGAATAAAGTTACTTATAAAAACTCTGCAGTCTCCTGTGGTGGGTTGGTGAAACCGATTTCAGAGAAGATTCCCTTTGGCCTTTGCTTCTTGTCCAAGAGCAAGAGGAAGTCCCCTGCTGAGTCTCACATCTGTCTTTCAGTGTATAATGGCAATGTAAGCAGCAGTGGAAGCAATCAGCACATGTAGGGTACCAAATTAACTGGACAGAGTTAAGAGATGCCTCTTCTTGTCAAATAATTAAGAAAGTGTAATCCAGTGTCTGTTCAGTGTTGTGTTCTCAGAAGCTTGGAACAGAACTGAAATAGACTCATATAAAGCTCATATCAGCTATTTTTAATTATCATTGAAAGAATTTTTCAGGATTTGCTGCCTAGCTGGACTTTCATTTTACCGGGTAATGTACTGAAAGGAATGCAAACCACCAACTCAGTCCAGGGAGGGAGAACAGATCCCATGTAAATCACTGAACAACCTTTCTTCTGCTCAAAGACAATTTAAAAATGCAGCACTTTTTGATGCAAGCATCCTTAAATTTAAATTCTACTTTGGCTTTATCTCATCAAGTTCTGCTGTTTAAGCTGAGTTTTAAAGATGCTTGACTGTATCTTAATTAAGTGCTCTGTTTGAGTCTGATAACTTAACATCATAATCTAGGTCACAGTAAGTACGGATTTCCAAAAACATAAGATTCCCCCTTATCAAATGATCAAAACAGTTTTTGATAGGAGTCTTAGTGCATGCTGCTTACATATCTGGAGCAGTGAAGTCCACTGGGTTTAATTCCAGATATGACCTGGCATACTTTCCTACTTCAAATATAAATTAAACTTTCTCAGTTAAAGGAGAGTCAGTAACAAGTTAAAATAATGGGTATTTTTAAGAGATATTGTGATACATGCAAACACTAGAGGCTTGTTGAGGATATAACACTAAAATGTATCCTGAGATATGAAAACCTTCTACAAGGTTTCTGTGTTACCCCAGGCAATACTGATACTTCTGCTGGGTGTAATTTGTTGATGATTTTATCTCATTTATTTATCTGACAGAGGGAAGCAATTTCATTCACTTGCATAAACATTATGATGTCACCAAGATCTCAGAAACTTGGCAATTAAAAAAAAAAAGGGTTTTTTTCTGTAAATTGAATTAAACCATATGACCCTCAGATGATCTGGAGGCTAAGCTCTTAATTGCTTCCACCTTTATTTCTTCAGTATTGTTTTAGTGCTTTTGTTTAATTTAACACTCCAGCGAACTATTCAATGAAAAAAATGTGTAAAATATGAACTTCCACATTTTAGCTTAAAGCAACAATGTAAGTCAATATAAATCAATTTATTCTTTTTGTGATGATTCTCAGATTAGACTTTGGTATTTCATGCATCACTAAATCTATCAAGCAACAATTGTTTTCTTGGAGCTAATAGTGATGGAACCATTCATTTTTCTAGTGTCTTTTTCCTACTGCTGATGTTAAGTTTTGCCTTAGCTGTTTCAGACAGAAATGAATGGCTCCCCCAAGGCAGAAAGAATCTGTAAATTTAGCTTTGTATTTCACCCCAAAACCAATTATTATAACAACCCTGCTACTACTGTTATAGTTAAATGCCTGTCAGTGTTTCTGTTATAACCCTTTCTGTGGAAGTTTATAACTCGACCATTTTAAAAAATAGTGCTCAAAATTAAACCTTCAGGGATTCAGGGTTCCCACCCAGAATACATTAAAAAGCAAACCAAAACAATAAACCTGCAAAGCCTACCATGCCTCAGCTTTTTAAAACATCTCTTTGTCTGGTTTTCATATTTTTTTAAACCAGAAAAAAAAAAAAAACAAAAAAAACCCAAAACTGAAAAAGAACATTGAAGATGTCATTAATCTTGTTTGCAAGTCAACAGCAAAATCAGACATCTGAACTGAAAATGTGGGAGAAAATCATCTCTGTGTAAGACTGCTTTTCAGAATCTGTCTGGATGCTGCTGCAGACTGCTTCATGCCTCACTGTGTCCCAGTGTGGGCTGCAGAATGGGACAGCTAATAAAAACCTGCTACAGCTACCCAGTTCAAATATTGATGCAGGCAGAAGAGAAAAGCAACAATAGAAATATAATCAAATGAAATATAATCAAATTACTTTCCCCCACATTTTAAAAAAAACTCCCAATGTGAATCTATAGAGGATAGATCATTCATCGATCCATGATTTTTAAAAAAATCAATAGCATCATAACGTATCAAACTCTGTCTTCCCTTATTAGCTATAAATAAAATCCCTTCATCTCCCTTTCCCATAGTACTTTAACCTGTGAAAAGCAACACTCACGGAGCAATTCAGAAGATCAATTTCAAACATGGGGAAGTCAATACTTTGGATGGGGATAGAAACAGTCACAGATATGGTCTTAAAACATAGCCAGGAACAACATTTTCTAATATATATCACTTACTGAAACAGTACTCTGGGGAACATTTGAATGAGCTATGTTACCTTAGGAGATAAACCTTTTCAGAGAGCTTTGATTATCAGCTTTTTTTTTTTTTTTTCTGTGTTTGTGTTTAGCTGATGGTACTTCTTATTTTGCTGCCAAGATTTCTCATCCTTTATTTTGTTGACTTTTTCTAAAATAATTCAGGAAATTAAAGAAGGTTTACAGTTCCAGAGGGTTCTCTAGGTTTGCTTGAGTAGCTCAATACATTCTGTCCAATTTGCCTTGCTTTGAAGTTATAAGACTTCCTGTGCCATTGTTCTGTGGCTTTAAAACTCCTCATAACCTCACTACATATTTGACTCAATTAAATGTGCCATCAGCAAGCTGTCACCCCAGCATGACCTTTTGCACATCCTTAATTTATACATTAGCATCTACTAGCCTCAGTACAATATTTGCCTTCCCTTACTTAGCTTTTTGGAATTTTAAAATAGATAATTGAAAACTCTCTCTTTTTCTTTCCTTTTCTTTTTTTTTCTTTTCTTTTTTTTTTTTTTGTTTGTTTGTTTGTTTTTTTTGTTTTGGTTGGTTGTTTTTTTTTTTTTCTTCAATATTAAACTTTTATTTGCAGTTCCCTTCCCAGGGCTTGCTAATTTCCTTAATTTTTTTTTCCTTTTTTTTTCTTATTTTATATGAGGTCTAAGTATTTCAATGGTCTTCTTATAGGAAGGAAAATTATTTTATATATGTGGATGGAGTTGACTGGATAGGGTAGGTTCATTCAGTTCTAGGAATTGCATCAATTAACATCAAGTGAGGATTTGCCTCAATATGTTTTGTACAACATGTTTAGCTTTCTGAGATGGAGTCAGATACACGTCTATGCTTCAGAGTTTTTACCTTTTACTGGACTTGAGCAGTCTCCTTGATTATTATAGGCTGTATTTTATAATTTAATTTAAGCACACTTCAGTGCTATAATGCAAACCATTCAGCTCACTCATTGTTTCCTGAGGCTTCTACAGGATATATACCTTGCTAAGAGATGTAGCATACAATATTTCAGTGATCTCATTTACAATTGTAAATTCTTGCTCTGTGTAAATACAATCTAAATGACATAAGCAGTTCTTAGTATAAATGTATGGAAACGAAGCCTTTTATTTATATTGCTTTGATAAGTTGTTGCACTACAGAGGTTAGACATACTTGTAATATCCTGCTTTGATGTTTGCACCTCATTTTACAAGAAACTCAAGTGAACAATGGGAATCCCCTGGTACCAAGCTGTGGTTGTTCAATGCAGTGATTAAACTCTGTTCAACCACTCACTCCTCTCAGAGTGACATGGGGGAGAGAACTGGAAGAGTAAAAGTGAAAAAAACCCCATTGTACAGAACACTCAAGAAGAATTTCTGCATTTTCCTATTGCAACTGACAGCTTATGGACCAAAGTCTGTGAAATTTCTTGCACTGTCAAGTTTAACTTTTTGAAAGACTCCTCTTGAAAATCAAGGTCAAATTGCAATTTTAGGAGGAAAATAGGTTTTACGAACTCTGTCATCTCCTCATTTTGCCTCTATGCAAAGAAAATTGTATCTTGTGTTCCAAGTCACAGTACATTTATTCTCAGATAGTTTTACACTGCATTCACCACCAAATATTTCCTGTCAAAATGTTTATCTCAACTATGGAACTGTTACAGAAAGTGACTACACTTCTATGACTTGGAAGGAACAGATATCTTCTGGGGTTGGCACATCTTTTGAATAACAGTATTGCTGAAATATTTCCAAATATTTAAGTACAGTGTGTTGATCAGTAAAACAGGAGTACAGATATTTCTGTGCTGTTTATATAAGGGTTATAACTCCCCACTATACATGATGTTAATTGATTCATGATAAAACTGAATGCTAATCAGGTTCTTATAAGATTTTGTGCATCATGAAACAGCTCTTCTGACATAGTAAAGAAAATATTTTCAAAACGTAATAGTAAATAAGAAAAAAAATTACTTCCAAATGATAAACTAGGGATTAGTTGCAATTGGGATTATAGTAAAAATAAAATATTTCACTGCAAATGCTCGGATTTTTTTTTACATTATATATTGAAAATATCAAGATTCCATTTAAAAATCTTTACAAAAAAAACCAAAAAAACAATGCCTGAATTCTAAAGCATGACAAAGGAAAAAGCCCAAGTGTGCACTCAGTAGCACTGTGGGCTGACTAGTGTGCATATATCCCACACTGACAAGGCCAGAGAAGGTAGGAAAACTTGTTTATGGGTGGCTCTACAGCAAACCATAACCTGTGTGGTCACATGTCTATGACTTATGGTTTGATTTCATTAATCCCTGATGTGTAATCTTCACTCATTCCTAGAGGAAAGCAATGATGTTGAGCACTGTGAGTATATTAACCTGGAGCCATATGAGATAAGTTTCAGTATAGAGAGATGTTGAGATGGTACTAATGACTTAGGGATTCATGAAGAAAATATTGGTCTTCATTAAAAGTTATACACCCTAAAAAACTCTCACAGATAACTCAACATTACTGTTTACAAAGAGTTCAAGGCAAGGGAGGATGGCAGTGAGCATATGAACAGGCAAGTTGGTGGCATGCCAGTCCTACCTGTGTGTACTGCTGACTGTGCATCTCTGCTTGCCAAGTTTCTTCACACAGTAAAACAGCACCAGATTAAAGTCGTTCATGAGGAGGATTACATTTTAACCTTCAATAGGCAGCAATTTAAACTCTGTAGATCAACTGGATATGTCATTTTGTCAATAGCATGAAACACAAATCAGGAGCAGGAATCACAGCTTCTATCCCAACTCCTTCTCCTACAGACCACACAGATCCAGCCCAGGTCACAGTACAGAGCAAGAAAGCTTGTGACAAAGATGTGATTAACCTGGCATCCCTTGACTTTTTTTTTGTAGTGGTGGTGTATACAGCTTTCACCTTTGGATGTCTTTGTGATTTTTGATCTGACCATGAAGCTCTTAATTGAAAATTGAAATCTATGCCTTTCCATCTCCTCATTTATAGATCCACAGGGGAGAAATAATATCTGTTGGTAGTATCATTCATGTATGATATTCCCCAGGAGACCAATGTAAATCTTCATGAGGCTTGAAGGGTCACTTGTATGTTCTTTGCTTTTCACCTGTAGAGGTTGATTTATGAAGGACAAGTTTATGATGGAATACATTTTTCCTTGTCCTGGTTTAAATAAGTGCAAGGAACAACTGCTGGATTTATAAACATGACTGGCAGTTATTTTTGATCAACTTTTTACCTCCTTCTGAACCTTTCTGAAGGGAGCATAGAATATATTAGGACTCATTTTTCAATTAAAAAAGAATTGAGTACTTCTGTTATTTAGCATGCTGGTAATCTTTTTGTATGTTCAACAACGTTCATCATCATAAGTCTCACTAGTTTTTAGCATGCAAATAGGTAGAGATGCTGTTGTGGAAATTGTAGGATTCATACCTCAGAGCTGGTGAAGTGAAGTAGAAATGCCGTTTAATTCTCAGCGTCCAGATTCACTATGAGGCAAGATTGATGAAGAAAAGACCAATCTATACTCACCTTAATAAATTCCTAATGTATAAATGAATCTTACTAATGTTGGTCCACTACATATTTGGTTCATCTCTTGCCCATAATGCTATGAATTTCACTGCAGCATTTTAAAGGTCCCTCCCTCCCTCTGCACATATTCTGAATAATCTTTTCCTTTCCCCACCTAGAGTACTGCATACAGTTCTCGTGTTCCCAGTATAAGAAGGAAATGGAACTGTTGGAGCAAGTCCAGAGGAGGGCCATGAAGTTTATAAGAGGGCCAGAGCACCTTCCCTACAAAGAGTGGCAGAGAAAGTTGGAGCTACTCAGCCCAGAGAAGATCGCATGGAGACTACTTAACAGCCTGCCATTATCTTGAAAATACTAATAAAGTCTTAGTAAGTGGAAAGTCACGACGATATTTGCTAAATTAGCTATCAAATTCACATTTAAAAAGACAAAATCAAATTAAATTCAGTACCAATATCTGAAAGGGACCCACTGGGAAGCTGGAGAAGGACTCTATCAGGAACTGTGGTGATAGGACAAGGAGTAATGGGTACAAATTGAAAGAGAAGAAATTTAATTTAGATATTAGAAAGAAATTCTTTACAGTGAGGGTGGTGAGACACTGGAACGTGTTGCCCAGGGAGGTTGCAGATGTCCCAGCCTTGGCAGAGTTCAAAGCCAGATTGGATCAGGCATTGAGCAGCTGGTCTAGTGAGAGGTGTCACCGCCCATAACAGAAGGGGTTGGGACTAGATGACTTTTAAAGTCCATTCCAACCCCTTAACATTCTATTATTCTATGATCTTGCACTATTCTTGTAGAGATAGACAGGGGAAGGACTATTTTTGTGATTGAATCAATGTGGAGCCTGACTTTCTGCTCAAGCACATCCATCCAACCACAAAAAAAGATGGTTTGATTGTACTTGCATTAATGTGGGGGTTTATTGGCACATCCAATTTATAATTTGACAAATTAAGTATAACTATTTGTTTTAGACCACAGGTGGTGCCCAAAGTCTCAGCTCTCTGACTGAGGCCTGTAGCTTCCATTCTCTGTGAGGCACAGGTGAGCCCTTATTTTGAGCAGCTATTTGCCATGTAATTGTAATATCTCATCAATAATCTGCAGGGATTCTTCTTTGTTTTTTTTCTGTAGAAATGACAATATGACAAGGAATGTAAAGGAAAATTTGAGTTTAAAATATGACAATATGTTTAAATTGTTCAGTGTTTTTTTTTTCAAAATACTTTGGGGAGGACATAATGAAATGGTAACAAGAAAGAAAAGAAAGCAATACAAAATGAAAGAATGAGATTATTTTTCCTAAAGATCAATACTAATATTATGGAAAAGTCATCCTGATTCTTGTAAAAGAAAGTCTGAATATAAAGAATTTTTAAAGGAGTCAATAAGTGTCAAGAGAGATAGTGTCAAAAAAGCCCAATTAGTTTTCTCAAAGGTACTTGACAACATTCTTCAAATAAGATTTTGGAAAAAATAGAAAAAAACCAAACCATTATGGAGGAAACCATTAGTCTTGTAAGTTAATTAGTAGTCAGAAGATAGAAAATCAAGGATAGGAATAATTACACTGCTTTCAAAGTGCATAGAAGTCACCAGTGGAGATCTACAGGGACCTGTTCTAAGGCTTTTGCTTTTGAAAATACTAATAAAGTCACAGTAAGTGGAAAGTCATGAAAATGTTTGCTAAATTAGCTATCAAATTCACATTTTAAAAGATAAAATCAAATTAAATTCAGCACTAACAACTACCAATTATGTACTTGAACAAAATCCCCTATCTTTGATTACAAGGTAAAAGTCCCAGAGTAGTTATAACAAAAAAGATATACTAGACATAAAGCAGCTCCATCAAAACACTGTTGCAGTGCTTTGAAGTGGTCAGAAAACCACAACTGATATTAGCAATTTCTAGGAGTAATTTCTAGCAGATTGCATGAAATAGGACAGGATCAAAGTTCATTAAAGGATTTTGTTATGACTGTAAAACAATTTTTGTTCTTGCAGATTTCTGGGTCCATTGAAGTTTCAGAAAGCATCATAACTCTAAAAGCAAGTTGACTTTTTATAACATCGTCTTCAGTTGTCTTCAAACTTCCAAACTCCCTGGTACAATGAAAATAATAGAGTAAGAAAAGAGTCAGAGAAAACATAAGCAGGAAAATATCCTAAAATGTTAATGATGTAATAAATTTAAGTAATAGTGTAGTTATTTAGGTTAAGGATATTTGGGATAGAAATTTTAATGATTGGACTGACAATCATTAAATTTTTTAAAGTGGAATTGACAGCACTAATAGAAGGCAACAGATAATATACTTAAAATTCCAATAGAATTGTGAAAATATGGAATGCAGCTAGACAAAATTGCCCTATAAACAGTAGATTTCTTTCAGAGCTTTATGTAATTGATATATTTTTCCTGATGTGCCTTATTCTACCCCTAGTATAATGAAATGAATGATTTAACTTTGTTTTTTAAAATGCATTCCAAGACAAAAGTGTTTGCTGAGCTATGCACTGACAGAAAAAAATATTCTTTGCTAAAGTGCTTGTAGAGGATGTCTAACTTCCCTTGGAACATCCATCTTTAAGGTAGGCATCATAAAAAATTGATACATAAACAAACACTGACCTAAGTGAAAGGAAGATGGAAAGGAAATATTTGTAGTAAGAAGATTTGTACAGCTAAGGGGTAAGATGGGTCAAACCAAAACTATGAGCACCACAATGAAAAACCCTGATATAGTCCCCTAACACAGCACTCACATCTTGCCGTGGTGGTGAACTCTGTGACCTTAGCAAGATCTACTGCAATTTCTCAAGAGAACTCTGTGTTGACCTCTGACCTTGCTGATACACACAGGAACATATCAATGGCACGGGTGTGCTACCAGGTAGAAACATAAGCTTCTTCTGGAATTTTTCAAATCCCTTTGTTCATTGCTAAGGAAAAAGAGTAAATTAAATACATTTTGTATGACACAGAAGTGTCTTGCTTATAGGAAGGAGAACATCAGGAAATGTCATGAGCTGAATGTAAGGGAACATTATTACATAAAATATGTCATGCAGATCATCAGCTGCACTTTTGAACACTACATCTGCAAAATCATGAAGTACTTTTTTAGAATGAAGCTGTCATGAACTATTGCACAGACTTTGGTCTTTCAATACTCAACTGCTTGGGAAAGCTGATTTTTCAGTATTTCCTGAAAATTAAATCCAGACAGATTTAATCTAAAAAAACTTACCCTTTCTGTGAGAGGTTATTTTTTTAAGGGTAGACAGTTTCATCCCTGGTATGAATAGAATAGTATTCATATTTACATTAATTTAGCATGCAAAAGTGTATAGCAGGCTCTTATTTAGAGAGTTTAATAGAGAAATACAAAAAAATTTGTACAGTATATGTTAAAGCATAATGGTCTCCCTAGGGTGTGAGTAAAAGATTAAAATATTATAATTGGCTAATTAAGAAATCATTTGTGTTACCCTGCTGTTGGTAAGATATATATAAGATAATTTTCATTAGGCAGAGGTCTCACTGTCAAACAAACATAACTTGCAAATAGGAGACAAATGTTTAAGGAAGCAAAATAAAGAACATTTGAGGTGATAAAAGAAAGGAAGGTTCCTTTCTGCTGCTGCTTTCTTAGCCAAGCTTATAATTTTCTTAAAGCTCAATCTTATATATAGGTGATTTTTAAAATTAAATGTATGTTAATAAAGTATTTATTACAAAACTCCCATATATATATGAAATTACATTTTTAATAGTGCTTGAAGATTTTAACCTCTACCTATTTAAAGTGGCTATGCTCAAAACTATTTATCCGTTTCCCAGCTACTTGCATAATTCACATTTTAAAATAGAAGAAAGGCCATAAAACCTTAATGCATATGATAGCAGCAAAATTAAGCAGAAAGAGTATTTTCCTATATGTAGAAACTATTCATTACAGAGTGACAATAAGTTGCTTCAGGATTCTGAACTTCTTGTGATTAATGTATTTCTTGTTTGCATCCGCTTCACTTCATGCCTCGCTGCACACACAAGGTGTCCATTAATCACCTCTGCTGCATAGTCTGTCATTTTTGTTGCTTAAATAACACAATCACTCGTGGTAGGAGGTATGTAGAACTACACCAAATTTTTCTTCTTTGAGCTTTAGAATTTTTAGAGTGGATTTTGCAAGACATTTAATCATCATTCTAGCAGGTTGACAGACACATGAAAGTCTCATGTAGAATTAGAGCAAGTGAAATCTTTTTAATGCGCAGATGCCCTTGTTCTCCACCTGAGGACTTTTACTCAGCATACTATGCAGGGTTGTGATAGCTTTGTTTAACACTCTCAGATGCAGTGGAATGATACTGAATTACATCGTGGTTGTAGCTTAAAATGTGATATTTTGCCACAATGAAGCCTCCAAGGATGACAATAAAAATCACCATGAAATTAATAAAAAAATGGAAGAGAGACACCGAAATCTCAAATACATCCTGACAAATATTACTGGGGAAAAAAAAGATACAATTATTAATGATAGTCACAATTTTTTGCACAAATACCTTAAGAACCCAAAATTTTCTAATCCACTGATTTCTCCATTTTCTAAGGGTCTATCTCATATGTTGTAGTCTCAAAAGAATGTTTTTCCCAATAAAGGAATTAAAATAAAAATAATACATTTTTTCAGACATGGGACAAGCGTGGGACAGACATGGGACAAGCAGTGTTTTTATCAATACAATAATATATTGGTAAAAGCAAGAGGGAAAAACAGAAGAGTTCTGATTGGAGTAGAATAGGAAGGAACACACAATGATCATCCAGTTCAACTGTCTGACCACCTCAAGGCTCATGAAAATGTGAACCATGTTGTTAAGGGCATTGACCAAATGCCTTTTAACCAATAACGGGCTTAAGGCATTGAAAAACTCCCTCTTGAGCCTGTTCCAGTGTTTGACCACCCTCTCTATAATATACATCCTAAATCTGTCCTGGTATATACAGCTTATATATAAATACAGCTTTGAACATTACCTCTATTGCTGAATGTAATGGAGAAGTGATCAGCACCTCCCTCCACAATTTTTCCCCCTAGGAAGCTGTAAAGAGCAATGATGTCGCTCCTCAGCTTCCTTTTTTCCAAAGGAGACAAATCCAGAGTCCTTAGCCACCCTTCCCAGGATGCTCCCTCCAGCCCTCTCACCAATTCTATTGTCCTTTTTAGGACAAATTCAAAGATTTTCACTTCCTTCTGAAAATGCAGGTCCCAGAACTGCACACAGTATTCATGGTGAGGCTGCATCTGCGCTGAATTCAGTGAGATAAGAACATTTTTTATCAGCTAGTTCTAGAATTTAATCTTTCTTCTGTTAGAAAACTGGACAATGTTCTCTTTTTTTTGAATACTAGAAGAGAGAAATACAAGTGTCCAGATTTATGCTACTGGCTTAGGAAAAGTTCTATTTATCTTAAACATATAAATAGAAAGTTGAAAAAGATCATGACTACCTTTTAGGAAAATTTACTTTTTTTACTTATTTCTGTTTCTAGACCCTTTAGAATTCTGTAACAGTACATCTTTGGAAATTGCAAACCTCATGGTTGGGGCAATGATAGGAACTATTGTTGTAATGCTGGTTTAAAAACCCCACAAAACCATAGAAGAGAACAGAAAAACTTTGCATTTAATATCAATTTTCTTCAGAACCACCATTTCAACAAGAATTAGAACAATTAAGAAAAAGAGAAAGGAAGATAACCATTTCCCAAAGCCTGGAAAAACAAGAGACATTTTAAATTGAAGAATGATTAACTGCAATTGTACTCTACTTGGATTCAGAAGCAGCACTCTACACTGATTATTTATTTCCTAACACTAAACTGAGATTAATAAACTAGACATATGCTTCACACAAGGATATGCAATAAATTCCTAGAGTTTGTACATTTTTTGTCTCTGGAAGGTGACTTTGAAGAGAAATTTGCACATTGAAAGATGTTTTGATATGGTTTAAATACAAATCCAAATGGGTTTGCTGTTTTGTAATTGAAAACACAAAACTCCACACTTGCCAGCAGCTCTGGGCAGACCATTTCCACCTTATACTCAGAAGATCTTTCCATCATGACAGTCTCATGGTAGAATGTTCTGTTGCTTGGCTATGTTT
Organism: Ammospiza nelsoni; assembly: GCF_027579445.1. Lineage (NCBI taxonomy): Eukaryota > Metazoa > Chordata > Aves > Passeriformes > Passerellidae > Ammospiza > Ammospiza nelsoni. The sequence goes on from NC_080635.1 coordinate 77,872,417, forward strand.
TATTGATGAGGAACTGAAACAGAAAAATATTTGAGTCCAAATTCCGCCTTTATTATGCTCTGTATCACCAGTTTCTTCTGACCTCCAGACAGCAAGTAAATCAGAGAAAAATTTTAATGCATGTTTTGCTCAAAATCACTTGCAAATCTGTTGCAATTTGAAACAGAACTTATTATCAACCTTCTAAACGAATTCTAAACCTTAAGATTGCCAAGAAGGATTTTAGTATTGTGTCTTGTCCTAAGCTGATATAAATTCCATTGTTTCACTGTTTTAAAGAAATTAATCCTATAAATTTTTTCTTCATTAATTCATGCTATTAAAATAAAGAAGCATTGCATTAATAAATGTTTTAAGCATGCCCAAAATTAAAATTGATAAAGAACCCAAAAAATTCTATTGTCAACTAAAATTTTCTTGTTCAGCATTCAGACTCCAGGGAGAATTTGTATGTCATTATGATATGATGTGGTTTGTGTGCACAGCATGCAAATAATTTTCCTGACATATAGACCATGGCAGATATGTAGCTGTAATTGCTATAAAGACTCTTCATCCAAAAGAGAAAAAGAAAATACATAGGTATGTTTTACATGGTAAAGCACACAGAGCTGACTTTGGGAAGTACAAGCAACTGCTTTGAAAAGAGCTAAGTCAACTCCTTATTAAAAGCAATTTTAAGATACATGATTTATGATTTAAGATACATTTTTATCTTAAAATGTATCTTAATGATTTAAGATACATTTTCAATATGATAAATTTATGCAGTTTTCTCAGATTATTCAACTACTTTGAATAGTAAGTAACCTGGTTTTATTCTTTAGAATACATTTTTATTCTTTATTAGTGGGACCTGTGAGTTATGGAGTGTGTGGAGCACCTGTACTCCCATCAAATAAAATTTTTCTTTTTTAGACTGCTATGGCAGAGAAAAAAAAAGGTATGACAGCTGAAACCTGTGTGTCTATTGCATACAGATAATAAACAACCCGAAATTACAACAAAAAAGTAGGATATAGGGTGGAAAATAACATAGATTTATGACTAACATATTTTTACAGAATTTTTTATCAAAGGCTTCATTTCATAATCTTGGCTTGGGCTTTTTTACATCTTAAAAATAAATTATAAATGTATATTTGCATAAACAGATGTATATTTGCATAAACAGATACCAGAGAGAGAGAGAGAATGAGAGTTTTTACATAGTCCATAGGTGAGATCATCTGAGTCCCAAGCTACCAATGCAGCAAAGGAAAAGGAGAATTCATTAGAAAAAAAAAAAAAGTTTTAAAAAATGTGAAGGATTCCACCAAAGCCATACAAACTGTTTTGTGTTTACCTCTTCAAGTTCAATATAACAAAAAAAAAAAAATTGATATCTTTAATTACAAAAATCAATATAGATTTTAATGGCTGAGAGTAGGTGTCCTGGTTTGAACTGGATTAGAGTTAATTTTCCTCCTAGTAGCTGCTATAATTCTCTGATTTTCATTTAGAATTGAAATACTGTTGGCAAGATATTGATGTTTCAGTTGTTGCTGAGCAGTGTGAAGAAATTCCAACATCAATCCAGCTGGTGAGATAGTCTTAATTCTACCCTATTGCCCATGTCCACTTCCTACCACTCATTCCTGTACCTGCAATGTACTGTGTTGTGGTTCTTTCTCACAGAAAATTGCTGCCCTATCTCCACCTGTCCTGCCTTCTTCAGCCAAATATTGTTCATTCTTACAGCATCTTAATTCCAATAATCCATGGTAACTACCAGTGATTCTTGTCTATTATTACCAAAAGTCCTTTGTTGGCTCCACAGCCATCTGGTTATTGGTGTTTGAGATATGCACATCAGCCCCTTATCTTCTAGGAACTGAGAGCTCAAATGGGTCTCACTTTGCACCACTGTTTATAAGATCACAAGAGAGTGGGCTTTAGTCATAGCAATTATCCATCCTGGCTGCTGAGAATGTCAGTAACTTTCTCTGAAGGTTTAACAAAAAGGGTATTATTCCACTTGAGTTGTTATTCAGGTGAGAAAAATAAGTTTCTCAAGGCTCTTCATTAAAAAACAGATGCTCATTAGGCAACACAAGTTCCTGGGAGCAGACTGTGTTTGTCATAAGCTCAAGAGGGGCTCAGTCCAGCTGCAGGTTGTCAAGACCAAGGCCTAACAAGCATTTCTCAGGTCACAGTGAGGCTGGGGAGGAGGGGCATGCAGCACCACAATCCATTCTGTGACTGACTAAAGTCAGCTTCTCTGGGCATTTGTCTTCCCAAGTTAAGTTGTTAAGTGTGCTGGTGCCCTGCTCTTCTGGGGATGACTGAACACCTGCCTGCACATGGGAATTTATGAATTAATTCCTTGTTTTACTTTGCTGGAGTGTGTGGCTTTTGTTTTCCCTATTAAACTGTCTTTATCCCAAACCATGAGTTTTCTAGTTTTTACCCTTCTAATTCTGTCCACCATCCCACTGGGGAATGAGGGAGGGGCTCTGTGGAGCTAAGCTGCCAACTCAGGTTAAACCACAACAGTAGGAAAATGCCAATATTTGATACAAGTCCTTGGGACATAAACATTATAATAATATAATACTTGATATTTATGCTGGCTTTAAGCCAAAGCACTCCTGATGTATTCAGCATGCTGAAGAATCAGCTTTAGGTAAAGAAGAAAAAAGCCATCATATGTGGTGATCGTGGAAGGAAGAATACTTCATTTTTCTCTAGCTATTGAGATTTACATAGATAATAAGTTTAAATCTCATTATTTCAGTGAACGCCAACAAAAAGCAAAATTTAAAACCCAATCTCAAAGAAAATAAACAAAAATCCCCTCTGAAAACTATCAACAAAAACTCCATTTTAATTCCTGCCTCAGCTACAAGTTTACTGTGGTATTCTTATTAATTACATGACAAACCTTTCGTCATTACTTTTTGATAATGATTTAACTCCTATTTATGACATCTTGCACAACTCTAAAACTTCATATGTATAGTGGTAAGCATTCACTCTTATGACTGATATAAATGGGAGAGTGAGTACCTTGCAAAGTTATAAACCCATATTATCAAATTGCTGGGTGGTAACAGGTCTAAGATGTGTACACAGCCAGGCCCACATAAGAAATCATTACTTCAGGCTTGTCCTTATTTCTGAAATGCTGTCTTAAACCAAAAAGGGAATCCATAACTGAGACTTCAGGTCTAGTACAGTTTGAAAATCCAGGAAGCAAAATAACCACCTATATATATTGTACAGCATTTCGATGAATATTAGTAAATACAGTGGGATTGCCTTTAAAAGATGTAGGAAAAACATGTATCAGTCTCTGTTCTGGGTTGCCACTAATGTATTATACTGAAGTTATCATGGTTCTTAATGGGGTTCAGAAAATCTCAGGCTATCATAAAACACTATCAAAGGTATTAGAAGAGGTTTCCTGAGTAATATAAATTCTAGCATTACTTAATTAAAATGCTTAACTTACGTTTTTAAGAGATATTTTTTAAGCATCATGTTGACATAATCATCTAACCCATTAAACTGGTTCCATGCCAGTGTGACTGAACTCCTGTCAGCAGAGTCAAAGCAAAGCAAAACTTGTGCAGTGAGGTGAGGAATCAGGAGTAACATGAATAAAACAATCAAATTGAACTTTCACCTTGTCAGAGTTTTTTCTTATTAGTTTTTATATAATTATGCTGAGCTAGATATATATGAGGGAATTATGATCTGAAAAGAATGGAAAGAATGGTGTAAAACTGCTACAGTTTCCTTTCTTTTTTTTTTTTTAATTTTTTTAGGGGAGGTGTTAGTTTGTTCCCATCTTTAAAATAACCTGCCAGCTTCTGGAACTCATTATATTCAAGCAATGACTCTAAGCAGCACCATGCCCCAATTTCCAAGTGAAATTTACTCCCAACAAGATGATGATTAGGAACTTGCGTCGGACATTTCCTCTACAGTGCCAGATAAAGGCTGCAGCTTTGGTCCTCGCAAGATCTCATAGCTGAATGAAATTAAGAGGACATGTACTACTGAACAATATTTTTCATCTTGGACAAATTAAATTCTGAAGTTAGAAGCACTTGAAACACTGAGGAAGTCAGTACTTGAAAATCCATCATACTGCTCTTTATTTCTCCCAACAGATCAGTTAACTCATTGGAAACTAAAGGACCAAACTCTGTTTTCACAGCTGTATTCAAATCCACATTACCAGTCTCCATCTGCCTAGGCATCAGAACTGCAGAACTCTGAAGCAGGCTGTGCAATTCCATGGGCTGGAGCTCTTCCTTTTTCCTGGAAATATTTCAATACTCTGGGTTAGAAAAGGAGTGGCTGTAGGTAGATGTGTGAAATGTGCCCAGGCTGTTGCTTGCAGTGAGGTCAAATAGCATAGGAAGGTTCTTATGCTTGAGCTGCAGCTCTCATCCTCCAAAGGGAAGCAGCTACATGAAGACTGTCCTCTGAAACTGTTCTCCCTCCATAACTCACATCATTTACTCAGGAATTGCTCAGGGAAGGTCTTGTTGGCCTGGACCGAGACAGCACCAGTCACATTTTAAACAATTTAATATTATAATCAGATTCCAGTACTTATCAAGTTCCTTTGATAGCTTCTTTATTTTTGACCAATATAAGCATAAACTCTGTATGAAAGTGATACCGCAGCTCATAGGTTTGGGTGCATACAAGAAGATGAAGAGGATCCTAGTGGCAGTAAATATTTAAAGCAGATGTACTGTGTAATTTAGATACATAATCTAAAATTATTTCTTTCCCCACAAATCAGGCATTTGAACCCTTGGTTGTAAGGAGAAAAGTGACAGTAGGAAGAAAGGGTTGCCACCTGGACATATTACCATTTGCAGTATTGGGTGATGACCAACCATAAAATGTTACCAGATGGAGCCTATTATCTTTAGTTGCTTTCCTCCTTCGTGTTTTTGGAGGGTTATGAAGTTGTCTAAACCTCTTAGAAAATAAAATAAGGCAATCAGGCCAGAGTAATCTCTCTTAAGGAGACTTCTCAAGAGCGTTATAGTACACAACAGTCTACATTGATTGGAAGAACACCACCACAATTTTGACAATTATACACAGACATAGGGGCAAGCAGAAATGAGGTTGAAAGGTTCTGATTCCTGGGAAAGGCTATCATCACCTTTTTGTGAAACTAACTTTTGATGTCAAAACCACACATGAATGTTTATCCACAATACAGCAAAACACCCAAAAGTATGCGTGGAATTGTTTACAGTTTCCATTTATCAAAACATTTCAAAACTAGAAAGGGAGACAGGATCCTTGCCTTGAAGAGTTTGCAGTTTATTTTGGGGACACTGTATGAATGTATCTTAATGTATCTTAATTTAATATAGCCCCCCTTGTGAAGCAGAAATTCTTACGTTGTAATTTTGTAATCTCATTTGGAAAGATATCACAGAGCTGTGGAAATAACTGTGCCTTTTAACTTTTCTACAATTACGTATTTTATTCAAAGATGACAACTCTATGTCAAAATCCATTTATTAGATTTATCCAATACTTCAAACTCCTTTGCACACTAGAAGAAAGTTTGGAAGATGGAAAATCTTTTACTTTTAATGTACAAAATGTCAAGCTTGAATATCTGCTAAAAGACCCCTCAAGAGTGACAGACTTATCAGTGTGTGCAAGATTCTGGAAGGACAAAATGCAAAAAACAGAATAAATCAAAATGTGCAAAAAAGAAAGGGTACTTAAGTTCTATTGTTGTGCTTCTGATAAAATTAAAATGTGTAAGATTGAGCTAGAGATGGAGGAAAAGAAAAAAAGAAATGTACAGCATAATTGGACTTCATCAGATAACCTGAATCAGTGGAAAATGCATTTGCATGAGTAAAACACATGCATAAAGCAAGTGTTACTAAAAATAAAAGCTAATTTTATGATCATTTTATTCCCTTGTACTTCATTTAGTTCATATTCTAATGCAAAAGAAAGAAAGCTAATGCAGGCTTATATAGAACCGCTTTCATGATCCTAGTTATTATCATAACTGTATTTCTGTCAGAAGTTATTGGTAAGCAAACTATTCCTTGCACATTTTTATTGTTTTCCTCCACTGATTTATGTATTGCCCTCATATTGCATTACTCCCACACTGCATTACTCACACAGCTTTTTCCTCTCACCTACTCAAGTTCCTATGAAATAGTCTTTATTGATCACTTTTTTTTCCTTTGGCTGGGTGGGTAGATATGACAGTTTTCCTGAGCCACTGTGTTAAACATGGTCTATTTCATTTAGACCTGTAGTAGACAGAATACCTGGAATAGCATTGCGTGGTTTTCATCAAAACTTTCTGCAAAGCTAAATCAAAAGACAGCTTTAAAAAAAAAAATTGGGAGGATGAAAGGGAAGTGAGGATGAGAGAGACACAGATCATGAAACGAAAGAGTTGTCTCAACATCTGTTTTAAGAATTTATTTCACCTTCTGTCTAGTTCCAAAATGCCTGGTCATCATGGGTACCTCCTCCTTTCCCCATGACAGCCATCATTCTGACAAGGTCATAAGAGATGAAAATGCAAAGTGCATTGTACTCCACAGTTAAATCTTACTGCTTTGAGACAACGAGAACCTTGCTATTTTCTAATCCCAAGAAAAGATAAAAAATTTTTAGGTCTCTGACTAGATGACTAGGGCTCACTGGTTATTGGGCACATCTCAGGGAATTATCATCATGATGGAAGGTGAAGTGGGGCCTGGCAACAAGATGAAAATTCTTTTTCTCCCAACCCTGCCCCAGTAGGACATATCTGTTAGAACACCAAAACTAGTATGTGATTAATTATAGGCTGTACCAGACCAGAGTCTTATCTTGATTATGCCATTATAAATCTATAGTAACTCTACAAAAATAATATTTTACTCCAACTAAGATGAAGATCTGGTTTCCCACATGAAATCCTTGATTTCCAGGTCATGATAGCCATGACATTAAGAAATATTAGGAAAGTTTCAGGGTTTTGAAAATCACTGCAACATGATAGAAACACCCAGAATGTGGAGCTTGATACAGTAATTTCTGTACTTAACTCCATTTGACCTGATACTTCTGGAAAATAAATCCTGTGAGGCTACACAAAGTTAAAATCAATGAATTGTTGGATGAGCAATAGACATAACAACTTGTTTCTTATAAATTTTTTTTCTAGACCTCACTTCCTGTGAAATGAACTATGCTTGGTTCCTTTCTCCTTCTCTCTTTCCCCTAACATTTTTTAGTTTGCACCAATATGAAAATTTCACCCTCAAATTCCACCCAGCTCTCTGCGGTGTACTCAGTACTGGCAGCAAGAGTCAGCCTATGCTCCACCAGACTCCCAGCTGCTCTATATGTGTTGCTGGACAGCCAGCAGATCAAACAGAAAATATAACTATCAAGTCAATTTTACAGCCTTCTTTCACCAGGAGAGAGAAATTCTCCTCTAACTAGTGATTTTTTTGTTAAAAAGCTGGCAATTCAGACCTGTGAAATCTCTAGCCTTCAGCTATACTTGTTAAAACTCAAGACTTTTATATATTATTTGAGGTAACTGGCAGAGAACAGTAATTTCTATCTTCCCTTGGTTTGTTCCTGGTTTAGGAAGTTGGAATAAATACAGAGTTAAGATTCCTTCTGTGTGAGAGCATATAATAATTCATTAGTAAATTTTTCATCTTCCTGGTCGTATGTAACATTTAGAGCTATATAACATCTCATCAATTCATTAAAGGAAGTTTGAAATTATACTTCTAGGAGCCTATTTCTTCATTCTAGAGCATGATAGTATCAGCACACATCATTTATTAGCTTCATACAACCTTAAAAAAGGGAAAAGTATTTATACTCAAATCTCCCTTCATCTTTCTACACTTATTAACAGCTCACAAAGAATATGAAAATATATCCAACCAAAACCATGTCTGCTTAGCATCTTAGAATGAAATCAGGATAATAAATAAAGTGGATTTAAAGTATTAAATAAGTAAATTGTTGAAATTTTCCCTTAGCAGACCATTTTTTCAGACATTAATTTCTTAATTAGCTTCTATTTCTTTCTGGTTTAGATACCTAAACTTTGCATCTCTGGAAGAAGAAGAACCTCTAAGAAAAAATGAAAAAAAGATTCTATAATTCTTCCCCTACCCCATGAAAAGCTGCAAGACTTTCTGCTTGTTCTCTGCTTTTGAAATTTGTTGCATTGCTTCTTCAGTGATGTCCATTCAATTTGCTGAACCACTTCTTTAAGGCAGCATTTTATTTGCTGTTAGTGGTGTCTTCTTATTTACTGCTTTGGCCAGATATTCAGCCTGCCCCAGTCAATGGAGAGTAGAGTTCTATCACTTAATCCTTTTTGATAGATTTCCAGGGGTTATATTTAAAAAAACAAAAAAGTCTTCAGAAGGGAGACAGGAGCCCCTTTCAAAACCAAAAAGTGAACTAGGTTGCTGTCTTATTTATGATCTTCTCACAAATTTGAGAAGTGACTGACTTCAGAAGGCTTTACTTTAATTCTCACTTATTCAGTTACATAAAAGTCTAAGTGAAAATGAATCCCTTTATGTCAGTAGCCACAGGTGTTTTGTTTTCTTATGTTTTCCAAGCATTCAAGTCTTGAGAATTCAAAATTACCAGAGAAAAAATCCTAAAAAAAAATGCAAGCAGTTAATGCAAGGAAGCAAATTAGTGAAAAACATATTATAGATGCTTAAAGAAACAGTCAAAAGATTTTTGTTTCTTTTTCTCTTCAGTATTCCAAAACAATCAGCTTTCCTGAGAAAGATGAATTATTTTTGTATTAGAAATTAAGTTACAAGAGGGATCTTGTCTCATTTCTTGTACAAATTTAACTTAAGGTTATCATATTTCATATATTTCAGTTTTGAACTGTATTGTGTTTGTGGTCTCTCAGCTGCTTTATCATAAATAGCAAATACAATTTTTCTCATCAAAGTAACAACATTTATAAGAACTGAAGCTTCTGTCTTGCTCACTCACAACTGATCTTTCATAAAAAGCTCACTATCCATCATGCTCAAGTACAGCCAAAATTTTATTTCCTTAAGGATATGTTACTCTGCATTTCATCCTTTGAACACACGCAAACCCAGACCTTTGCTGGCACTCTAGTCTATACCAACCATGTGCAAAATATACCCTGCACCTCATAGAACAGACTGTAACTGCCCACAGGAAAATGAGGCAACTTTCATTGCTCTTCACAAATAGTGGTACAAGTCTATATACACAGGACACAACACAAAGATTAATTTGTTGTTTTCCGTCCAATTCCAAACATTGCTCCACAAAAACTTTCATATGCTTAAATTAACTCTGGAAAGAATAATTCAATCTTTTCTATTCATTGGATAAAACCTTTGTTTTATCCAATCTCCAAAGTTTTAGGACATGGCCTAGTTTCTAATATCGGGCCCAGCCAACATGCGCTCATGAAAGACATGTATATCTGAGTTAACCAATCTTATCTCCTTCTAGTACTTAGTGAATGAGGAAAGGCTGTGTAAGTTTTCTACCTGGACTTAGTAAAGTCTTTAACACCACATTCTCCTGGAGAAACTGGCTGCTTATGTCTTGCATGGGGGGGTGCACTCTTTGCTGGCTAAAAAAAATGGACAGGTTTGTTTCATAACTTTGCTGTCAGCCTGGAGGTGGGGTCAAGTGCAGGCTCTGTCCATTTGCAAACAGCACCAGGTTGGGTGGGAGTGTTGATCTGCTGGGGGGTAGGGAGATCTGGACTGGCTGGATCAAGAGGACAAGGCTAATTCCATGAGGTACAACAAAGTGAAGTGCTGAGTCCTGCACTTGGGTCACAACAGCCCCAGGCAGTGCTGTGGGCTGAGAAAGAGTGGCTGGAAAGCTGCCCAGCAGAGAAGGACCAGCTGGTGCAGGGTGACTTCTTGGTTGAACCTTAGCCAGAGTGTGCCCAGATGGCAAAGAAGGCCAACAGCACTTGGCCTGCATCAACACCACTGTGGCCAGCAGGACCAGGGTAGGGATTGTCCTCCTGTACTCAGCTCTGGTGAGGCAGTACCTTGAAAGACATTGAGGCTCTGGGGTGTGTCCAGAGAAGGGCAATGGAGCTGGTGTGGGTCTGGAGAGTCACTTTGGTATTGATGTGATGCTCAGTCTAGGAAAAACTCACGTAACTAATTATTTTTTCCCACGGTTTGTGGTTTTCTTATTTTTTTTTTCTTTTTCATTGATTGCTGTCATTATATTACAAGATTTCTATTGCCATTACATTGCAAAGGTTCCACATGACTAGAGTTTTGTACCTCCTTGATGTTTCTTGCAGGCAGCTCCTCCAGGCACTGACTCTTCCTTGCCCTCACAGCAGCCACTGACTCCAGTTCCCCTCAGCCACCCAATCCACTCTTTTATAACACTCTGCTGACTGGCTGCAGCTGCGGCCTGTTAACATCAGGCCTGCTCCTAGCCCTTAGTAATTGGCTCAGCTGCAACTCTTTAGGGGGTAAGATTACATTCTATACTACCTTTATTTACCCATACTGTATCCCCCTACAGTTGATTGGTTGGCTGGTTGGGTTTTTTTGGGTTTATTTTTGTGGTACATATTTCTATTCACTACAGGTTTATTCTCTTGAAGTAGCATTGATTTGGACTTTAGGGTTTGATGCCACTATAACTTTAATTACAGTGGTTATTATAGCTTATCTTGTCCGAACACAAACTTAATTACTGGTCACGTGAGATATCACAGAAGTGTTTTGTTTACAAAATCCATAAGCAGAAGCACTTTTTTCCTTTTTTTTTTTTTTTTTTTTTTTTTTTTTTTGCAGCATTAAGTGAAAACTTCTTACATTAGTGCACGAGTCTTGACCTGTTTGATTCTCCTCTTAAATAATATTATATTTTAGGAAAGGGGATACACAAAACTAATACAGGCATTTCTAGAAGTGTACTTTAAAATTTATAAAAAGCACTTTTTACCTGTTAAATAATGCCTATTAAATGATCATGGACAGTATCAAGGACTGCATTTCATTTGTGTCAGTGAAACAATTCGAATGAAGAGCGTAATGTGTGTTCACTGAGTGATTTGATTATGAATTTTACACAGGTTGCAGGAATTTCTTTCAGGCTGAGATTCTGGAATAACAGTAACTTTGGATATGAAAATTTATATTTTAGTCATTTTCAGTTTGCATGGATATGAAGAACGGCTTTTGTAAGTAAGTAAAAGCAAGAAAATCAGGAAAACCAGGAAAAAACCCCCCATAATTCGAGAGTTGACAGAGAAACTGATTACAATGTTGGGATAGTTTTGCAGAACTATTAAGCTCATGAGTTCATTTTTAAGTAAAGCTGTAATTTCCATTTAGGTCCTAAGTCTCACTTTTCTTGAAATGAGTATTGATGCTCTTGTGTCTAAAAGAACCACAGGTGATCTTTGTCAAGATGTTTCCATTTGCATTGACAGATATACTCCTAGTGGGAAAGACTCTTGTCTGTTTGTGGATTTTGCTTTTGCTTGTTTTTTTATTTTTTTGTGGGTTTTTTTTTTTGTTTGTTTGTTTTTTGTTGTTGTTATTTAGGTTTTGTTGAGGTTTTGCTGTTGTTTTTGTTTTTCTCCCCATTCACCACCCCTCCCCTCTCCAGGAGGCAGATAGGAGAGGCTGCTGCATTCTTTCATATTTTAAATTAGACAAATTTTAAGAAAACAAGAATACAGATAATACAAAACCAAAAGATGGATTAGGGATATTGAAGGGACTCAGAGGATTGGATTGTTATTTGTTATGTGAAAAAAAAGAAAATATTTGCTATACAAAAAATATATATTTGAGGAGAAGTCAAGTCTAGGCTGTTAGAATAATTAAAAACATGAAAGGCATAAATCATTGTAAAAATGCAGCGCTAGAAAAAGCCAATTAGAGGAAAGCACTTGTCTCTTCTGTGTAGTTAGAAGCCCAGTGTTTTGTATTTACAGGAATACAGACATGGAGATGACCTGAAATAATGGTCAAGAGGTGATTGCTTCTTGAAGGCTCAAAGGTTAAAAGGCTCATTCTTTGGTTCCATGATTTAAAGCAGTCAGATTTATTTTCTGGGGAAGAAGGAGGGAAAGCTGTCAAGCTGTTTGACTGCTTGACTTTGGTTTTGCTCTTTACACAGGGATGAATTGCACACTAAATAACCTCAATATGATCTTCAATAAATTATGCTTACTTTTTATGATGTATTAACTTATATTATAGTGACTGAGATTCTGCTGTAAACCATGCCAAAACACATAGGTATATTAGAGGGGAAAAAAAGAGAAAAGGAAATAATTAAAAATACATAGATCATATAGATTAATCAGTGACTAAGCAAGGCAGAAACCAGGAAACACTAATTTATTTTTAAACTATGTAGTACAAGAAACTACCATCTCCATCTGACAAGAGAAAATGTGGACATCTGAATACACACCATTCGATTTTATTCATAGCTTGTCTTGTAAGAGATGAATTTCCTATTTTATGATAGAGTCCTTTGGTTTTGTCTGGGATAGAGATAATCTTCTTCATAGTAGCTGGTATAGTGCTGTATTTTGGGATGACAATAATGCAGGTAAACACACTGAAGGCTTAGGTTTTGCTGAGAAGTCCCTACATTAAGTTAAGGAATTTTTGCCTCTTCCTTCACCCAGCCAGTGAGGGGGCTGGGGGTGCACAAGGAGCTGGGAGGGATCACAGCTGGGACAGCTGACCCCAGTTACCAAAGGGATTTCCTAGACCTTATGGCCTTTTGCTGAATGAAAAAAAAATAAATTCTGGAGGTGCTGGCCAGGGAGTAGTGGTGACTGCTTGGGAACTACCTGACAATTGCATTTGTTATCATCATCATTATTATTATTGTTGTTATTATTATTATTAGTGGTAGTAGTAGTAGTATACCTTCTTCTTATGTCGTAATAAATTGTTTTTCTCTCAACCCATAAGTTTTACCTTTCTTTCAATTCTCTACCCTATCCCATTGTGGAGCAATGAAGAGAGGACAGAGATGTTTCACGACTTGTGGTGTTAAACCACATTTGTCTCTGATACCTGGCAGTATTTGTCTCTTAGGTTTTGGGTTGTTTGGCATTTTTTTTTTTGTGACTATTGTCTAACATTTAGTCAATCTATCTGTACATCTACCTATCATATATTTATCTAGGAAACATTGGGTTAGCTTTTTGATGCCATTTGGTCAAACTCAGCTAGATTATGTCTGATTTTCAAATGTTTTCATCCCTATCTTTATCTAGAGGGCATACTGCATGAGCATGAGTTGATATAGTAATTTTTGTGGTGATGAAGGCATTGTGTAAGAGAAAATTTAGATGTATTTCAAATACTTTTGAACATCAAAGGGAATCTAAAAACCCTATTTAATTAAATAGATTTTTTTTTAATCCAGGCATGAGGATGAGGAGATGCAGTGTTGCTGTCTGAGCACTCAGCTGCTTGCTCATGCTCCCTTTCCCTTGTAGGAGGGGGAAAGAATCAGAAGCATAAAAGTGAGAAAGAAACCCAAGAATTGAGACAAAAACAGCTTAATAATGAAAAAGATATACCAAACAATAAAAACAGAATATGACAATAACAACAGCAACAAGAACAACACCACCAATAATAATAATAATAGTAGCGGTAGTAGTAGTATTATGGGAAAAAAAAAGAGAAAACCCATGTGAAACTTCCAAAAATGTGAGTAAAATTTGCAAGAAAATAAGGCCCAGTTTGGCACAATGAAGTCATGGGGTATAAGTTTATTTCCCTCTTTTAAACTAGTGTTTATGAAGAAGGAGAAACACAAGAGGTAAGGTAGAGAAGGTATTGACTTCTGAGATATGCTTTTCTTAAACTTTATTATTAGATAAAAATGAAAGTGCATATACTTAATGCACTATTTATTGGCATAACTGGCCTTTAAGTTTATGAACTGGGTTTTTTTTCCATGGTTTTTAGCATCTAATATTTAAAATTGGTCTGTGTTCAATCCCAGGAATATCCATTTTGTTCATCATAATATAAAACAAGACAATGCTCTCTTGTGCAAAAAAAAAAAAAAAAAATGGAGTGGGTTGAAATTGCATCCTAAGTTTTAATTCCAATTATCACCATGTATTTAAGAAGCTAAATTAAAATTTTGGCCAAATTGTGCTCCATGAAAGCCTGGTGGTAGTTTTTAGAATGGATTGGATAATTTTTGTCATTGGCAAAGAGCAGAATGCATGCAATAATACACAAAAACTAAAGCACTTTTCTAACAACCTTTTTATTCTTAAATTGAAACAGAAAGTAAAATTCACAACGACAACATAAGATTGAAGATTTTAATTCTTTATTTTTTCATTTTCTGGAGTTTCATACATTAAACTCTCTTTAGTACCATGCTTCAGATTGTAGAGAAATTTGATTTCAGATTTATCCATCCACTTTTGGGACCACTTTGTAGATAGCTTAGTGTGGATTTGGGTAAATCTAAGTTACTGCATCATGACTTTTGGATATCTGGGGAGGACACACGTTAGATTTCACAAATTTTAGATTTGATGTTGCGTATCATTCATTGCTTTTTCAGAGTACTGGGGAAATTCTAGGCTTCATTATTTAAACAATTTTTGTATTTTTCTCCCAGGCAAACAAGCACATATATGTTATGAATGATAGTAATTCTTTTAAAATTGAGTGAAATAAAGTCTACTTAATCACCTCCTCTTGATAATTTCAAACTTTTCATGTTCCCTTTACATTAGGTGAAAATAATTTAAAAGAGTTAAGTGTCCTGGGTTACTCCTAGCCATGCAGAGACAGAGGAATGTACAAGGGAAATTAATTTCTCAGGTTCATTAATTTGTGCACTTGAGCAAAAAATAAATATAGGCTCGGGCTTAGCAAGAGTTTTACAATATTAGAAAGGAAGAATGTATTTATTAGGAAGAAGAATTATTGAGCAGAAAGGCCACATAAAAAGGAAAAAGATGTTTAGTGTTCAGGTTTACTATGAAAAAGAGGAAGTTTCTTGTATGAGATGTATATTAGAGCATGCTGTTAAAAATGTCAAGGTCAAAGCTTCAATCCTCCGATGGGCCATTCACTTAAGAGCTGGACTCAATGACCCTGGTGGGTCCCTTCCAACTCAGAGTATTTTGTGGTTCTGTATTGGTTTGTAATAAAGTTTCTCCATTCAGTTTTCGGGTTTTGACAATATTAATAAAATTATCACCATATTAGAAACTTCATGACTGTGAAAACTGCAAAATGGTTAATGGTGAGTCTTGTCTTTAATCCCAGGCAAAGTGTAGCTTCTGCAATAAGATTGAGTTTCGTGCTAGACAAAGTATTTGACACACAAAATTTTATTCATGGGTTAAATACTGCAAGCCTATTTCATAACTTCTGCTGAGAGTTATTATGAGAACCCCATCTGTGTATTTCTTTCAGCTTCTAAATTGAATGTCAGTTTAGTTTGTAGGACTGTATTTCAGTCAATAAAAATTTACTACAACTCAAACTCACTTCAAAGTGGTGAGTTAAAGAATCACCTAAACTTTGTTCTGATTCTTTTCTTTGGAAGAACAACATTAAATGACAGTTTAATTTTTTTTAAGTCTGCTTTGCACCCACATGTGCAGAGTCAGTCAAAACCACATATTGGTTTAATATAAAGATGAACTGCTTTTCAAGAAATGGTGCAAAAAATCATGAAGGCTGCTTTGTATGCTTCAAGTTGTTATGTTCATTTAATAGCAAACCTTGTATTCAATTAGATCTTGATGTATGAGTTTCATTTTTTATTGCAATCCATCAGAGATTTTACTGAGTGAATAACAGAACTGCTAAATATGACAAACATGTCAAAGTCAGTGAAGGATTATGATCTGGTGTGGATATTATAGCTGTTTCATGTAATAACAGTACAGTTAGAACTGTTTGCCAACATTTTGTTATAAATTACCTACTCTTGGGGACTGTAGTTGTATACCTACACGTATGGTTCTAAAGGACCTAAATTCAAAGGCTTTCCAGAGTGAACTATCTTCTCTACAACAGCTTTTTATTACCCACAGTATCCTTCCTCAAATTTTAAGAATTGTGAGTAAATGAAAATTTTCAAAAGTACTCAAATTATTCTCTTTAACAATATATTTTTGTTGAAAAATATTTACATTTAGTTAACACCATAATAGCCAAAATTTACTAGAGTTACACTGAAATACTGATAAAATAATAATCTGGTCAGTCCTAATAGTCACTGTCACAGCAGTGATGATATCAAAATTCATACTAGGTAAGGGGCATGTAAAGGCATATAGTATATCCAGGAACCTTCCTAGTTCTAACATTGTACAAATGCAGATAGAGACAGACTTACAAATGAATTCTAATGTTAAAAAATACAGTATACATTAGCAAGATTTTTTATTTTAATTCAGTTAGGGAAATATGAGAAAATCCTGAAGAACTGGAAAACATGAAAGAAAACAGAGTGTAAGTTCATAGATGCATCTATGAGAGAAGTCTCTCAGGAATTATAAACCAACTACAAGTCTGTAGCATGATGGAGTAATGTAATAATAGAATGAAGATTTTTTTCAAAATATTTATACTGATATAATTGCTGGTCTACTTGATAAATACTACTGTGTGGATGTATACTTTGATTTCTCCAAGGTATTCGACTACTATATTAGATTTTGTTCAAAAAAATGTTATACTATGTGTAATTATCACAACAATGAGTATATGTAATTTAAAAGTGGTTTGTTAACTATAATTCCTTATAATCCAAGAGAAAAATAATATGGTAAGGCATATTTTTGAAAAATATCTTTTGGATTATTCTTCTAAATTTTGACCTATGACCTATATGACATGGTAACTTTCTAAATGGCTGCTAAATGGCACTGGTTGATGAGAGAAGATTTGGTAAGTAAAATAAACACTTTTCCCCTTTAGTGTAGCTAAATCCAAGTGATTGCAAATTTTGCATTTGAGATTAAACACTATATGTGATATACATCTATATAAATTGTATAATTCTGTAGACCAGAAATTTAAAAGAAGACAGATTTTGGCATCGAAGTTTGATTCTACATAAATTCTTACTTGTGCTGTTCTTGAAGAAAAAAAACCCCAAAAAACAGTGAAGAGGAACACCAGAAAGGGAGGGTTTTTTAGTTTAGAGAGTATGTAGAACATACCCAATTCAAGACAACAATGAATAATGTAAAATGTTAGGAGCACCTGAAGTGGGGGCACAGTTCTTGCGAGTGCTGTGGAGATCCTGAGAGAAGCTCAGTTGCTACTGCTCAGCTTCCTTATAACAATTAGGACAGATGCTTGTGATCTGCTGTTTTCAAGATTTCAGATGAAATCAACATTAAATGTTGCTGGAAGACAAGCACTACAGTATAACCTTTTATTTAAAAAATATCAAAATACAAAAAAGCTCATCGGGAAAAAAATTAAGAAAAATACCTGATAGTAGAGGAATTTCAGGCTTTTTGGTAACTACACAGTGAAATCCAATGACTGGAAGGTTTCACCAACTTGGTCTTTAAATGAAAGAGATTTAGCCTCAATCACTTTATGTTGGGAAAAACTGGGAACTTCTAACACACTTGAGCATGTGCAATTTGTGACGATCAAATTCCATGGTGAGGGAATAAGGCTTTTAGAGTATCAGCAAGTTAGCAGTGCCAGAGCTAAATCTTGAAAGCTTTGGGTTCATCAAAATTTGCAGTAGTTCAGCTTAAGAGGGGAAATGGAACCATCTGATCGTCCTTCCTAGGATGCTGTTTCCTTCTGGTTATCAGATGCAGGTCCCTAGAGAAGATGGGATTTTAGAATAGCACTGTTCAGAAGGCAGCAGATCATGAGCCAGTCTAATTTTCCATTGCATGAGGCTGTTGTCCTCAGAGGTAAGAAAAGAATACTGCACTCCATTGTGCACCCTTAGACTCACTGAGGCTTGGTGTTCTCTTTTGGTTTTCCTTTATCACCTTCTTAAAAAGGATCAGATAATTGGCTACACCCAGACTGGACTGATAGTGTAGAACATGCTAATAATAAAATATTCCTGATAAGATTATATTTATCAAAAAATATTCCTCAACTTATTAGTGTCCCTGGCTGCATGACCTTTGCCCCTCTTCCCACCCCACTCTCTAGCTGGCAAGAAAGATTAGCAGACACTTAACCTCATTACTTCTGTATACCTACCTAGAGCTAGTGTAGCCATATAGCAAAAATGTGAGTGAAGAGAGATGAAACATTTTTAATCAGTCTTTAGAAAAAATAGTCAATATTCAGCTTCTCATCTTAGGGATAATTTTTCATTATTATGATGCTGAAAGATTTTTCTAAGAGCTCCTGTAGGAGGATGGAATTAATGTTATTAACAATGTCATTTTCATTCTGAGTGAAAGATTTGATGTCTCCACAGTAACAGTCAATATCACTGAGTTACTAAAGAAAAATAATGCAACATAAAATATTTTTTTTCATTTGAGGTTTATTAAGCTTTATATTTTCAGTCTTCCATGCTCCATAATGTAGTTAGCTTTTCTATAAGGAAGAATAAATTCTGAAAGTGCAATCTGTATTCACGACACTGACATAAACATTACCGTAAGGAAAAAGTAGTGATAGCTTTGGGGAAAATTTTATTTAGGTGGTGGTACCTGTGGCAGGACCTTTAACCCCTTATACAGCAAAAGCTAAACTCCCCATAACATATGGCTTGGTTAGGCTGGAATGAGTTGTCATATGATGAATTATTTCGGCTGAGAACCTCCTTAGCTGGCAAAACACATCCTGGCTTGGATGGTGAGAATGTAAAACCTAAAATTAATGATTGCAGAACAATCAGTTTTGCAACTATAGAAGACTGCTATAATTTTCATGAAATCAGAAATCTCATAAATTCTCTGAGTGTGTGGAGAGCTCTCAGTGTTAAGATGTTGGCAACTAGTTACTTCCCCGGGATTGAGAGAAACTTGGAGAGTCTCTGCCCATTGCTGTCATTCCTTGGTAAGTGACACTGACTCCTAATCTATACTGCTTCTTTGCTGGCTGTAACATAAGGTACCTTTACTAATATTATCATGAACCCTATTTTTTATCTACTAGGAATTCCTTTGTGTTGTCCTGTGTAGTAGTAATCTGTTTAAGTCTTATGTCTGATTCCTTGGCCTAATCAAAATAATAATAATAAATAATTCATGTTGTAGTAGACCTGATTGGTCATTATTAAGAACTTGCCAGCAGGAGTGAGTTTTGGGGTTCTGGCTGCCTCAATAAGATTCTGCCTACTGCCAGAAACCTGGAAAGGCAAGGATTTATCTAAGCTCTCCCCTCTCCATTCATAACAGTATCAAAGAAGCATTTCAGTCTAGGAGAACTGAATGTGTTTTTAATAACCAGTATGTGGGACATGAATCACTGACTAGGATGATACACACAAACAAAATTACAAAGATGCAATTATTAAAACAAAGAGACCCGGTCTTAAGAAGTTATGCAATAAGGAATATGGAGCATGAAATGTCCTGACCGCTCAAGAGGAGATGTTTTTAGATAGCCTCTGTGTCATACTAATATTAGTAAAAAGATGATAAGTAATTAGTCTCCTTCATTATCTGCGCTGTAAAATGGGAATGTGGATGATGCAGTCGTGAGACAGTGCAAATATGAGTATTACCTAGGATAACCTAGAGTATATTTCTGAGATTCTTTAAGCTTCTTAATCATTTTAATAATTAGATAAATGTGAAGTGTTTGTGGTTTTTTTGTTGTTGGGGTTTTTTTTGGGAATATAGTATTTAAGAAATTTTAGCATTAAAGTACAGCTCTTAAAAATGTATGCTGTTAAGTGACCAGTCACTTCCTGTCAAAAGTTTTGATGTTGGAAATTTTAGTAATTCAGAAAAAAGAAACAGCTGTGTATGAGAAACAAAGAGCAAAAATACTATATTTGTAATGTACTTGTTAAAAATACTTAGCAAAATAAAAATTGAAATATAAATATTTATGCAGACATATATGTATAAATTGGAAGATTATTGTGACTTATTTGTAGTGTCAAACTTTATAAAAATATCAAGATTTTAAAATTACTAAATTTATCACTTAAAGCTAGCTGTTAACAGACTGTATAATTTCAAACTGTTGACATTATAACAAGGATTTAATAAGTTCTGGCTGTAGGCTCCTAGAACTAACATTTATTCAGGTTCCAGTTTGAAACTGCTGAAAAATTCCTTTTAGGACACTGCATTGGATTAATTAGGTTTTTATCTAACACTACTTGGACAATAAGAAAAACTGCAGTTTTTACTTTAGATAATTTCAAAATGTGTAAGCAATTTTGGAAATCTTTAAATTATAATTGTACTTGAAATGCTTCTAGTAGTGCACAAGTGTAAAATAAACTTTAATTCTCACTTTATCAAGTCATAAGTGTTGTCTTTTACTACCACCTCCCCTTAACCCACTAATTGTCTTTCTCACTCCCAAGAGCAATTAATTCCTGCAGTATGTAAATACAAATACAAAAACCTGTTCACCTTTGGACAGTATTTGATATATGCATTTTGAATTCAAACTTTACCCTTTTTTACAGACTCCACATGTATTAGCTCTCTTCTCAGTGTTTATCTTTTCTCTCATGCAGTTATACTGCTTTTTTGCCAGCTTTCAAAAGCAAGCTACAAGCTCCCTCTCCACGGTGTGTTTGCAATATGCTGCAGCTGTTCTGACTAAAGCTGTTGCTGGAGTGAAGTGAGAAATGAGACTATGGCAGAGGATCAGACATTTCTTGAATCCTTTTAACTATGCCTTTGAATTTGTTAGGAAATCAATGCTAAAGAACTGAACCTGAAATTAATTCAAGCAAAAGGAAAAAAAACTCCCAACCCCTAAATGAGAAAGAGGAGATAGAACAATGCTAAATGAACAATTTGATTAAATAATATCTTTTACAGTAGTTGTTCTCTATGCTTTGTCTCAACATGTCTCAGTCATGTCTCCTGACTTATTCAAGTGTAGAATCATACCCAAGAAAAGTTTTGTGCATTGGTTGTAATTAACCATAAAGCATGAGATAACCATGAAAACATTATGTTCAGCATTCTTTTATTTATAGACTGATGGACTGATTTTTTTTTAATAATAAATGAATGAATGACTGTTTTTCATCCATGAGGAATATAAAAATATTAGTATGTTTGTAGAGATATCAATAAGTAATACCCAACAGTATAAAATTGAATTAGGACACAGGTAATGATATTATTATAATACATCTGAAGGGCAAAACAACAGTTCAAAGTTCTAAAAAAGTAATTTAGTGAAGGTCATTCATCAGATAGCTACTTCAAGCAGAATGATGGAGGCACATTTCTGTTGAATCTGAACACAATTAAATGTAATCTACACAAGTGATTCATGCTCATAGGAGTACAACTGATATCATATGAGCTCAACTGATATATATTCAAATTAAAGAAGTGTCAAATTATAATTACGTACCAATGCAGACTTGCTTCAGACTTAGGAAACAAATTATTTAACTATCTATGCACATATATCTGTAGGATTGACTAGCTTCTGTAATAATTTTTAGTTTGTGTTTGCCTTTGTGCTTGATAATTTATTTACTTCAGTGTAACCTTTTTACCCCGTTTCATGCTGCTGTTATTCAAATAAGTCCCCCTTGTGCATGAATGCTTATTGTCTGCTCCAAAATTATTCATTTTTATGTCCTTAATTCTTACTTAGATCATTCTGGTTAACTGTTATGTTCTATGTGGACACCATGACATGTTGAAGGTTTATGATGAACCTTCATGTTACCTTTGTACATGTACACACATAAAGACAGGAATCTCTATCTTAAATAACTGTGAACACTGCTGAAGTATTGGACAGAACACTCCAAATAAGCTACATGTGATTCTGGATATTTATGTAAGATGCAATACAGATGTCTCAGTGTGATGTTTGTTCTTCACGAGAAGGAAGGATGTTTCCTTTATATTCTAGAAGGAACAGGGAATAAAATAAATTATTGCTACATAGATAATTTTTGAAATAATTATTAATAGTATCCAGTTCATAATCTGTACACTGATAGATATTTTCATATCAAGATAATAAAGATCTTTAAAGCTTTTCACTTATTTGGGGCCGTTTATAACAAGAATGAACAGATACATTCAATGAAGTCCTATTTCACATGCTCCTGAATTACTGGGATCATCTGGAGCAACCTATAAAAGTGGCAGTACAAAACATACCCAGTGCAAGTTCTTTCAATTAATTCTCAGACTATTCCATAGGCACAGTGTTGAATGAAGATGCACTGACTACAATAAAATCAGAAGTTAAAATTCTGGATTTTTCAGAATATATTCCAGAGTTAAGGCTCCACTTATATTTAAGGGGCAATATCACCACCATCTGAAGGCCCAATTTCAAATTAACATTGAAACACATCCTAGCCAGCCTTGTACATCTGAATTTACAGACATTCATCACTCATCAGTGAGCATTAGCTGAGAATTACATGAAAAAAAAATGTTACAAAACCAAAAATTTCTAAAATGTGATAAAGAATTTTTGCTATGGTTTCCATAGGATGCCACATGAAGACACCTTACTGTTATAAGCTATGTCAATCAAATGTTCTTTCTTCATAAACAAGGGGAAAATAATTTATAAAAAAGTAATTAATTGATTGATTCCTCAATTTCACAATCACATTTAAAGATCATTCTGTTGTGTACCACAGTTATAATTTTTAAAAAAAATATTTAATATCAGTTCAGTACCCTCTGAACAACTTCTTTTAAGTTCTTCTTAAGCAACATTATTAAAATCTACTCTTTGGAAACAACTTTGCATAAACCCACAAACTCCTTCTGTCACTTCATCTGGGAAAGCTGAGAAAACTTAAGAAAGTGTAGAAGTTTAGTGTCTTGCTTAGAGGTCTTGCTTACAGGTTTACAGATTTATTGTTTTCCTTGACTATCTGGAAATAAAAGATTGCATATAAATAGTGGAAAGAATATGAAATAAAATATTACGAGGATTAGAAGGATAGTGGAAGGATAAAAAATAAGCCTAGACCTTTTGACAACCTGGAATAATCTGCTCTAAGACTTTAGGACTCTTTTGCTTGGTTTTGGAATGAATGATGAAACTGAACAGTAACCACTGTGTATGTGAAGAATCTCATTTTGTTCGCCTGGATGTTCATGATTGTCTTTAGCAAGAAAAGAAGAATTGCTATATAATCACAGATGTTGAAATAAGGGGTCAGTGTAAGAAGAACATAACATAGAATTCAAAATTTTTTAAGAGATCAACAATGAAAAAAACAACAAACTCTTTTGTCAGGTGAACCACTAAACAATTATTGAAACATTTGATATCTGTATCACCCATGTTGAATAACAACCTAATATAAAAACCATCTAAATGCTACTACGTCAATTATAATTTTCTACCACCAAATAATAAGAAAATAAATCCCAAAAACAAGAAAAAAAAAGTTTTCATTTTTGAGAATTTTTATCCTTGATGATTTTCAGATAAAACAAAACAACACTTGGAATTGCGACATATTAAGAGTTTCCAATTGAAACAAATACTTGTTATATTTAAGTACCATTGGGAATTATTTTTTTAAATTTATTATATAAAAAACTATGATGCATGTGTCAAAGGCATTGGGGTTTTGTTTTCTCTCCTTTCAAATATTTTTTTGCAGTAAAAATACAAACACTATATTTATTAGTTCATTTGATAGTAATAACTAAGATGTTTAGATTAAAAAAACTTCATATAACTTTGATTGGAACATTTTTTGTATGATTTATTAAGATAATAATAAAGTTTCTTGTCAATAAAAATAATAATAAATAAAAAAAGCTAAACAGCTGTTGATTAAGAAATACTAATGAAAATCACAAATAATTCTCTCACCCCATAGAAACCTAAGTATTATAATTTGCAAATTAGCAGATCTTTTAAGAGAACATCGATATATCTAACTTTGTTCATGAAAGTTGTTGCAAGATATTGCACTGAGAATGACTCAATAATTAATAAGCTTTATAAATAAATAAATAAAATGATTGACAGGATCTAGTCACAGGAACTGCAATGGAAGTGTCTCTGTTTCATCTCTAACCTCCTGGCTTTCAATTATGATCAAACAAATTCTGGATTACTATATTTCGTTTTTCTTCAGAGCTCAGCCATTATTTTAAAATCCTCTTACTGCCATTGTGTTATTAATATTTAAAAATTCAGGACACTTTTGGAAACTTTTCATTGAAATACTATGGTTAAAAAGTGGCTTTATCTCACAATAAGCACTTCTGCCACAAGAACCCAAAATTTACCAAGTCCCAGTTGCCATGGGGAAGCTCTTCAATGGTCAGCTTTAAATAGTAATTTACATCTACTTAAAAATTATCTTCATTATTGTTAAAGAAGAGGAGTTTCCATTTATTTCTTTGTCTCAGTGGTTCTTCATTCTATTTCTTGTTTGAACCCCAACCAATTAAAAATCAAATTTTGACTTCCTAAAAGTAACAGTATATCATATTAACCTGCCATGGCCCAGGAAGTTTTTGATAATGTAAGCATGGAAATAATTTGGAAAGATATTAAGATACCATGCATGAAGAGCCACATTAATACGATGACCAGAGTAACAGAAAATCAGATAATTTATAGAGGGCAAAATCACTGCCCTTTGGGGATTAATATCAAATTGTGCTACAAGCCTACTAATTGCAACTCACTAGTGTAAAAAGATTGGTTTTTTCCATCAGATTATGATAGGTTAAAAAATTCCTAATAATTCAGTAATGAAATGGCAAATGTTATCTCAGAATATATTAAATGTAAATATTAAATATATTATATATCTCAGAATATAGAATATGGTTGGAGCATTCCAGACATAGTTTGTAGCACAGGACACCAGAAAATTGTTTATCAGAAAATTGTTCACTTGATCTTAAATAGTGCTGCTGAGATCTTGTCCATATAACAAATAAATGAATAAATAAATAAAATTTTAAAAAGTAGATGCATTTGTCCCATACATATGTGTGAACTAGGAAAATTTGGTATGATGGTGAAATAAGTAATGTACTGCCAAAGAAGATAACATTTTTGTCTTATATATTCAAATGATACAGTTATTAAATATGGTGAGGAGAAGAAGAAGGAAAGGAGGAACCACAACCTGAGGTTAAAGAATAAATTACTAGATGTAAGTATATTTAAACCAGAAATTAGAAGATTTTATAAAAAATAAAATCCTGATAGCATCCTTTCAGAAGGAGCATCAAGACAAAAAAACTAAAGAAAATTATTTTAAGATATATCTGAATCATTGTATAAAAGGAGTTTGATGACTGAACTTGAAAACATTTCAAATCTATTAAAATCCTGTTTGGAAAAAAAACAAAAACAAAAACACAACAACCAAAACCATACTCCAATGCAAATTTCTGGAAGAAAAAAATAAAACCATGACTTAGAAATACTTGGATTGTTAGTTTTAAAGCAAAGAGGAAGCCACCTCCTACACAGCCTAAAGAGGGCATCTGCCATCCTGGAGCATCCTGTGTTATTCATGTTACTTTTGTTTTTGACAATGACAGCAAGGGCCATCATTATCCTGGAGTCATCCCCCTGTCTTCAACCTGGTTTGAAGAAACTTGTGTCTGTACAAATCCTGTACCATTGTACTCTCCACCTTACTCTTACTTCTGTATGTCTTTCTCTACCCCTTTTGTTTTTCAAGTTTTAGTGGCCTAATCAAGAAAGTGTCTCAGCAGTGAAAAACAATAAGGGACCAAACATTTACAGAAACATCCAATGCACTTTACTGTCACAAGTTTAACACATTTTTAATCTGTTTAAGAGACTAGATGCTGCTTTATGTTTTTTCAGCAATGAGGTCATCCAATAACAAAAATAGGAAGCTTGCAAATATTTGTTACTGTTCATGTTTCAATTCCACAGATTTGCTGTTATCTCTTCTGTGCTGTTTAAAAATGTCCTTGCATGATAAAAAATATGTTTGTCCCTCCATGAGAAAAAGTAGGCAACATCTCTCATCATCAATACAATCATGATAAGCAGACTTCTTTTCAGTAGAACATAATGTACCTGAAGAAAAATGGAAACTGTGACTCCTGGTATGTGCAATATTAGCAACTTTGTTTTTCTAAATATTTTACCTTACTCATTACATATTTTCTTTCTATAATCAAATTAAATGGGACTGTCAGAATAACATTTCCAGCACTAATAGGATCCCAAATCACATTAGCTATTCAATGTTATAAGGACTCACAAGCACTTAAATTTCTTAGCTTTTTCTGAGCCCAGAAAACTCCTCTGAACATGGCCTTTCTCAGTAAAGCAAACCAACATAGTCTATTAGTAATGCAGACTCAGGTCAAAACCATCCAAGAATTACAGCAGTACTTGTTTTATTTTCAGAAATTAGTAGTATTGCTAAACTTCAGAAATACCTGCTAGCATGCCCAAGTACTGCCATGTGAAGACAACTAGACATGATAATAGGGCACTGGTTATACAAGTGATGGTTTTTCAGTTGGAAATAACCTGATTGCTTTATTTAGAAACAGAACAAGAGCAAAATATCCTACATAACACTTAAAACCTCACCCTCACCCTGTAAAAAAAAATCTATTTTTTTTTTAAATTTGTATAGGCCTACAAAAGACATGGTCAGAAACATGGGTAGGAAAGAAATCCAAATGGAATCTAGATGTTTTTGTTCACTGGTAGAACCTATAATGAATAAAGCTGGAAGGTTGCCCCTCCTTTCTTTAGGACCTGTTTTTAAATATTCTGAAGCATGATCAATGCCCTCACTAGCAAGGAGCTTTGGTGCGGGCTTAGAATGTTAGAGACAGGATCCAGTGTGCCGACAATGGTCAGGGTCAGCCCTGGTGTGATGCTGGCCTGTCACAGTGACATATGTCCAAGGTCAAATTAACCAGTGGGATAACATCATAACTGAGAAGATACAACCAGGGCAGATTTAAACAGGACCAGATGAATTTCTTAGTTTAGGCAAAATCCTGGAAGCGGGATTAGGAACTTGATGTTGGGCAGCAATTTGAAGACACAAGCAAAGATCAGGTGATTAATGAAGAGTATAAACAAAAGTTTATGCATAGCCTGAAACAGGAAACATGGAAGATGTTGTTAATGTACTGTATATAGAGATACTTTTTTCTTGCTGTGGTCAGTCAAGAATGCTGTCTAATATTTAGCTGTTCAGATTACCTACTGCTGCATCAACAACTAGTCACTGGGAAAATGCCTTCTAGTATCAGTGACAACATCAACATCAATATAAACACTAGTCCCATGATTTCAGGTAAATATAATTCTATATTACCTCTTCAAATATTAATTCATAGGTAAAACTAAGGTTAGTGAGGTCAGGCAGAAGAAAGCTCAGTGCAATTACCTCCTATTTGTTTTGAGCAGTTTTGGCAAGGTTAATGAGCTAAAAGCAATATGAAAATGAGTGAAATAATGAAGCCAATCTTTAATTTCAGTAATCAGCTTTTCAGTAAACAGCTTTTAAGAGTACAGAGTTTAAAGGATTTTCATCCATTTATCAGTTTTAGACTTTTCTTTTAGTTTTTATGGTTTCTGTATGTTTTTCTCTGCAAACTCTTGCTGCAATAGGTTAGTACTTAGAAATTTTCCTGTATAAACATTAGATAATAGTTTCTAAGTTCATTTTAACAGTGAATGCTTTTACAGCCTACGCTTACCCAGTCTGATGTGATCCTATTTACTGCAGAGGTTCTTTAAAAACTCAGATTGAGCATGAATAGAAGAGTGATGAGTAAAATGTATGAGAACTGGGAGAATCTATTTTTGCAAAATTCTGCAACAACTTAGTTATTTGGGTTATGAAATATGAAAAGCAATTTCTCTTCCTGATCAGATTGAAGGTGCTTCACATTTATGGGGTTTTTATGTGCAATGTGAAGCATTTGATCACCTGCTGACAATTTGACATCATATCTTTCAAAGTTAGCACTTTGCTGAGTTGGTATTAAGCATAAATAACATACTGGACATTGCCTTTGTCAACTTGATTTCCCAAAGACTGTGGTCAATACACATGTTAGACTTAAAATAGCCATCAAAACTTTATAGGTAATGGAAGAGAGGAATGATTCAGTGGTCTTTGGGAGATGCCAGTAGCATGCACTGGGGTGGCAAGGGCAGATGGGTTGCTAACTTAGCTCTTTGAGATAAGGTGCTATCATTACACAAGGAAAGGTGAACAGCAGATACCTGTCCCTAATGAGTTAACTGGAAGGGTAAGGGACTTCAAGTAACGAATCCTTAACTGCCAATATCCTGTGTCCTAAGCTGGGATAATTAGGAAATTTTAAAGAATAGTTTATTACTTCCATACATATTTGTGGAAGTAATATATCTGTTTCTGTACAGGAAGAAACAGCACAAGAAAAGAAAACATAAAACTTAATTACAAGAAATGTCTACCTGAAGTTTTGCTCCTGCAAAAGCAACCTCAACCAAATATAAGTGAGTAATAATATAATCATACAGTGTTGATATATAATATTTATATAACTGTATCATAATGCCTCAAAGAGTATTATTATTCTATAATAATAATACCTCAAAGAGTATTATTATATATATTAATATTATTATATATAATAATACCTCCTTGAGGTATTATTATATATAATAATACCTCAAAGAGTGGGGATTCAAAGAGTAAGTTCTCTTTAGGATAGACAACAATTTGACCACACCATTTTTTTAAATTTTTTTTTTACACAGATAATTATATTGCTGATTTTTTGTGTAATTCTAGAACATGAGTGAATTATTCTTACGCATAATACTCAGGTCAATAGGCCACTGTTTAGTGACTCTAGTATTTCCTTCAACAGTTTTCCCCCTCTTTTTTTTTCTTTTTTTTTTTTTAATGAAAGAGATAATGGTCACAGTAAATTCAAATATGGCAAACATCCATTTTTACTGTACTTGCTTCATCTACTCAGGCAACATGCTGCTCAATACCTACTTTTCCCTTTATCCTGTTAGGCTTCAGAAGTGCATATATGCTCATATTCTGCTAAATAAGAGAAATGACCAAGAAGTTGTGTCAAGAGTATGAACAAATCCATCTGAGGTGCCTAAAATAAGTAGAAATTAGCAAAAATCATTACAATTTGTGCAAGTATCTTCAACAACCTATGATATACAAGAGCTTAAATCTCACTCATAAAGTATTGTCATGTATGGACTTATGGAAACCATAAATCATGAATATAGTATTTTAGTTTCATCCTCTAATAAAAAGGAATTTTTAAAATAGCATTTTCTTTTTCAACATGTTCAAAACCAGGCTTGCAACCACCTTTATCCATTTGTCAAGTAAACTTTCCCATGTACTGCACAGAGCATAATAACAGTGTACGAGCAAACAGGGTCTCTGATTATCATCAACCAAAGAAAGACAGAATCAAATTACAGACAAAATACTTATCTAAAGGTCCAAAAAAGATACTTATTGAGGATCAGATTGAAATATACACAGCTATCACAAGAGAAATATCACTTTTTTTTCAAATCAAGGGAATCTTACATATTTCTTATTAAAAATAAATTGGTGTGTAATTCCATAATACTATTATTAATTTCACTTCTTGATATGACATTTTGGCTATATTTGTTCTGTCTTGCAGAATAAAGCCTGTTTCATGGAATGAGCAAATACATTTTTCTCCCTATTTTCTGTAGTTTTCATTTTAACATAACTCCAGATTGAAGGAAATATGGTTTCTTTAATCTTTCTAACTAATGAAACGAAAGTATTCAATATGCCTATTAATGTTCTCACATCTATCACAATTTTATATTAAGATACTCTTTTTTTCCTAAATCAACTACAGAATTTCCATAAATATATCACTCTAGTTATTTACTCACCAGCCTAATATAATCAATCAGACCAATTTTACATCTAAATCTGTTATCCAACATCATTTGTAGTCTAATCTTTACAAGGGTGATAAGGAAAATCCAGTTTCCCAGACTTTATATATTTGGGCTTTCAAAGTTTTACAAAAATGATTCCTACTCTATTGAATTTGATTTTTTGAGAGCCAACATAAGTAGAAATCTAGTTGTATAACACAAATAGTTTTTCCAATTTTAAGTCGATATTTCATATCCCACATATGAACTAAGGTTTGAAAATCACCAAAGCACACAAGAAATTGTTTAAGCTATATATATTGGCTGCAAATTTTGATTCCTTGAATATTTTGCTCTCAGATACCTTACATACTTCCATTTTTCAATTTAATATTTATCCTCATTTTTTTTTCACTCAGACTTTGAAAAATATGAAAAAAATCCTCCAGAAGACAAACAGCAATAGACGATGATAACCGAGCATTTTCTGGTGTGAGGCATGTTAATAGTACAAGTAGCTTCTTTTAACCGTGGCTGATGTTTCATTGGCAGAAATCCGTCACCAGGTCCAAATTTCAGCAGCAAATGGAAGAGAAATCACTAACCTTCTCTCCATTGGATCTTTTGATTATTTTGCCAATATGTGTGCTGAAAGATGAAGAAGAAAAATGTTCATAGGAAACCCTCCTGCTTGCTGATAGAGGAATCAAAATCACTTGCCCTCTGTATTTTCACTCGCAAATTGATCTGCAGTAACTCTCATAAGTGAAACAAGTTTTATTTTTACAAGGCACATCACCCTCCAGACCCCACTGCATTCTGCTATTGAAAAAATTTTGCTATCCCTATAAATTCCATGAGAGTATAAGATTTTGATGTCTTTTGCCATAAAAAGAAGAAAAGTTTTTTTTGTGAGCACCGCAGTTTTGGGAAGTGAGAACGAACAGGTGAGGAAGAATTGGGGGAAAAAAAAAAATAGCATTTCCCTTTCTAGACACAGCCAGATACAGCAAACTCTACACTGCAGGACACAGCTGAGCCAATCCACAAAGTTTGTTGCTGCTATGAAAGGAATACTCACAGTGTACAACCACCATATCTAGGAGTATAATCCATAGAATTTTCTTAGAAGTTTTCTCTTCAAGAGACATGAACTATTCAAATGTATAAGCAGGCATCTCCAAATATTTATGGATAACACCTCAGCTCCACAGGACCTAGAAAACATTATAATTCCTCATGAAGAATAGAGGAATCATCCATGTATCAATTGTTATGTTTTTGCATTTTTGCATGTTACTTAATATAAAATGATATGCAAAATATGTTGTATTATTTTCTTAAGGAAAGCTGTGAATGGGAGAGGATCTGGAGTTCCAAAAGATCTCAACTCTTTTTGAATAATTTTCTCTAGACAGTTCAGCCTGTTGCTGAAAGTTCTGATGAAAATGAGAATCCTAGCAATACAACAGTACAGCCTTTGTGTGTTTACAGGTATTTCTGGACAGAAATACCAAGTTATGTTACAACTACACCAAACACACATTAGGATGAGCTTGTTGCAGGAGAGCAGAAAATAAATCAGCTAGAATGAGGAGTTTACACTATGGTGTTGCACTGTTGTGACACCAGTAAAAGTACGTAGGAGAACTAGGTGCTTGTCCTGCTTAAAGCCTTAAATTTGGCATGGCAGAATCAGCTTTACCTCACTTTATTAGCAATTGCAGCACTCTGCAAATACACCACAACTATTAAACCCTACATCATGTGTGTTTGAAGGTTTATGGTGTATAATCCTCATTCCCCAGAAACATGAGGCATATTCCTAGCTGCTGTGAAAAGATAACAATCAAACCCGTGAAGAAAACAAGTCTGCAGTTTATACCAAGAGCCAGGGAACTGGGCAATGACAAGAATAAAGCATGTCTCAGGAGATTTGGTTCTGCAGGTGAAGATTATCCTAAAATGTCTGGAGAAGTTTTGGAAACACATTCTTCTCCCCAAAAACCTTGCTAGTTAAGGCACATTTATGGACCCACCTTGCTTCTATATTTTCAATATTCAAGCACTTGGTCTCTCCATGTCTTCTGAAAGGGTAGAGATTTCAGTAGGTGGTTTAACATTAAAAATCAAAGTCAAAGCCTTACAGATCCAGCCTTTTATTTAAGACAACTGTAGTGACATACATTTTGTCTCATTTTCCTAGCAGTTCCCATACTTCTGGGACACCAGGATTTCAGTAGCTCTGTTTGAGTCTAAATACTTTGATGAGGCAATAAGGGCTATGTAAAAGCTTTCACAATGAAACTACAGCTTAAAGACACATCTTTAAAATGCCACCTCCATACTTCAGAAACCACAGGAAAATAAGTTTTTAAGACCATTTTCCATTCATATGAAGAAGCAGGAGGCACTAAGGAAAATGGGACATCAGTTACTTCCAAGATTTCCATTTAGTAGCCTACAAATTATAATATGTTGAAAGCATATAGAAGATTAATTTCTCTTGGAAGAATTTTTGAAAGGTTCTCTTACCCTCAAGACATAATGAAATGTTATATTTTGTGTTCCTAACATATAAAAGACTTTAAGCTCTGTCAAAATCCTGACACCCATCTGGTGTGGGTAAAAGCAAGACCACACAACAGCACAAAGTGCTCCCCACTGTCCAGCAAAAGCTCACTTTGGCTGGGAACTGTGAAGAATTGATTCTCAATCCAAACCTTGGACACCAGCAGTAAATTTGCTTTTAACAAGGGATTTCTCTGAGGGCCCCTTACTGACTTCTTGCTCTCTTCTTGGACCATAAAAGTTCAAAGGTCCATAAAACTGACCCAAGATCCCTGCTTGGAACATTTGGAAATATTTTTTGCTCTTACATCTGGAATTTTAATGCTTTACCTAACATTACCAGCTCTGTGTGTTCAGAATTCATGAACTGAATCCCACTAAGCATAACAGGCTTTTAACAATCATAAAGAATTAAGTATTATCAGCACAGCAATTTTGGTTCTGTGTGTAGACTTAGTTGTTCACAATGCTATTTTCTCCAGTGCAAGAGTTAGAAAGTATAACTTAAGCTGGAACACATAACTTGTCACAAATTTCAAGACATGGATAAGTCTTGTCATGAATTTCATGACAAAATCTTTACATGATTCTGCATGAGGGTGTCAGTCATCACGGAAAGGCAAATGCACTTTTCTCCAGGAGATTAGAAAAGCTTATACTCTTTTCAATTGTAGTACCAAAATTGATTTTTAGTTTCAGTCCCTGTGAGGATTACTTTCTGAAAACCACTTCAGAATAGCTTGTCCCTCACTTAGCTGATAACATCGGTGATCCATAGTAAGATACACAATTTGAAAAGCAATGAAGAATGTGCTACACTCTAATTGCCTCTTGACTGCAGGTAGGTTATTGAATAGGCAAAATCAATTTTACTATACAGTGAGCAGGCTTGGAATTAAGGCAGTCTTATTGAAGAGCTGGTCAAAAGTCATTTCCAATTGAAGAGTTTTGTATCAGAAAATGCTAATTTGCCCATTGCACCTTAACTGCTGGTCAGGACTGCCGGGTTTTCTGAAAACCCACCCAAAAAGAAATAAAAGCTGCAGAACCAATCGAACACATTCTATATAGATCATTAGGGGAAATCAAAATTTTCATTATATCAATGTACTTACTACTTTGTTATATTCTTGTGAATAAAAGGCAATAAGTGCACCTTTAGGTCTTTGTCAGTAGTACTTGCCTTCCTACTATGTTATTATTGCAAAGAAACATGTTATACAGTTGTTCTGATATATATTTTCAGACACAAATGTTCCAGAAAACCTGCTATGAAAATTATCAGTTTTATAATTCTTTTCTCCCCCTCTCCCCTCAAACAAAGCCAAAAACAAATCCAGAAGAAAACACCACAGGGTTTCCTGAATGAGACAAACAGGATTTATAAAGGAGATACTTATGTGAGATGCATGTCCTGCCTTAAAAAAATATCTTCTTACTTCTCTATCTCACTGTTTGTTCTTTTTTAATCCATTCCTCTTAGCTCAATAGAAATGCATCTCCAAATAGGGAATATACTATATAAACTATTCCATATTTGGTAAGTTAAATTAATTTTGAGGATTTCAGACCAGTATTGGAAGTTTCAATAAAAGCCGTGTTCTGGAAATTCACCTTCAGGTTTTTTACTGAATATTAAGTGATTACTACATTTCTGATATTTAAAATTTGTATATCCCATGTGTATAAGACTTCCCAAAAGGTTTTGTAATCTCAGAGAAGCATATAGAGTTAGAGTAATAAAGGAGTTAATTTCTATGAAATAATTATGAAGAGTTTTTTGCAACTTTCTGAAGATTTTGTGGTTTCTTCATAGTCTTTACCATTTTTTATATGCATGTGTGTGTCTGTTTATGAAAGAAAAAGGTGTCTGTTATTATTTGATACCATATAATTTCTGATATAACTTATGTGTTTATGAATAGTTATTGCATTTTCCTAAGCTTTTCATTTTTAATTGTTCCTGTAGGACAATAAAATCATATCATGTATAAAATACTCTGCACAAAGAGCAGCATACATGGTAACAGTGAGATATTTTTATACAAGATAGTTTGGAATTGGTAGAACTCTCAAAACTACTTCAGCTGTATAATTAAAAAAAAAGAAAAATCTGATTTTTAAGCAAAATTATTTTCCCCAAGAAAAATACTCTGAGTTCATAGCTTATGGCTGATATTTTTGCAAAAAGATATCAAATTGTGTAAACATCAATCCATACCTGTCCTGTGCAGACGGCATAACCACATTGCAATAGCCAAAGTTAAATTTCATGCTTCAACATGGTTAGAGATATTTTTATTACATGTAATAAGGACTCATTTTGTACATCACAAGCAGAGATTCTCCCAATGGATGAGATGGTGTGCCTCAACAAATTTGCAAATATAAGTCCTGTTGTAAACTGAAGTAATTTCCTATAATAAATATGGCTGCTGTATGGTGTAGGAACATAAACCCAAGGTTTTCATATTTTTGTAAAGGATTGTAAAATTCAATTCAATTTTAAAACATGAATAAAAGGAGAAATTGATTCTCACTACAAATTCTGTTACAAGAAGGATGTTATCTTTTCTGTAATAAAGATCTTGATTTTGTAGCATGAAAACTTTTACTCAAAAAAACCATAAACCCACTAATGAATTCTAGTGATGTGAAACATTTAAAAGCGTGTGCTGTATTAAGAAAAACTCAGTGTTTACCAGTGGCTTTTACGTTTTTAACGTTGCTTCTCGTGAACCAAAAATAATTAAATATTCTGAAGCAAACCTTTATAAGAATTTCTCAAGACAGATATTTTCAGGGACATTTGTGAAGCCATGAAACGCTGTTGTTGCAAAAAATACATTTCATTAAAACCTATGATGGTCTGCATGCATTTTCTTTCCTTTAATCTCTTCTGATGTAGTAGATGACAATGGTTTCGTCCAGAACTCAGTGCAGTTATCCAATAATTAACCTGTCAAAATCCCCAAGTATCTCATTCATGAGATACACTCCCTTCATTAGAGGCTAATTAATTATCTGGGGATAGACCAAGGGAGAAGACTCAAGCCTACATTCACTTGAGTAAGTAAGTCTACATTAGTAAGTCATTGCTGTCTACTTGAAAAACTGCATTTTAAGGAAGTCTTTCGTATATTTGTCTAAGGAGAATGATATTCCAGAGGGAAGTTGTCCACATTTTCTGGCAGCCACACTTTATGTGATTAGTACTTCTCTTCTTTACCATTCCAGTGGGGTTACTGCCAGAGGAAGGTTATAATTAAGACAAAACCAGGACACTCTAGCTGTTAATCATTCAAACATGTTAAGGTGAGTTTATGCTTCTTGCCACATCCTTGAGCAAAATTTGACTTAAATTGTACCAGTAGCATCAGTCTTTGGAAAATCATTTCCTAGTATTTTATCTTTCTTTTTTGCTGTGAATAGATAATAAATCTCAAGATGCATCTGGACAAATATTCAATGTGATGAAGGGAAAGACAGACTTGGCAATCTTCTCTAAAGAGTTGGAGTGCTGGTGGATAAAGGAAGAGCAACTGATATTTTCTACCTGGACTTGTGCAGAGCTCTTGGCACTGTCCCAGATGACAACCTCATATTTAAACTGAAGAGACACGGATTTGATGAATGAAGCACTGAATGGATGAGTAATTGCCTAGATGGTTTTACTTATGCAGTTGTGGTCAACATCTCAATGTCCATGTGGACACCAATTATAGGTGACCAATATAAAAATATTGCCATACGTATTCAAAATACATAATAAAAAAAAAAGGTACCATTGTCAATGGCTTGATAATAAACCATGCTTAGCCTCTCAAGATATCTACACTTTGAAGAAGGGGAAAAATGCATAAAATTGCTTCACATATAATTTTCTAAGAAAAAATGAAGGCAGAAATTTAAACTGTTAGTGTTTTATGTTCAGCTGTTATGTCTCATCAACACCAAAACCAGCCAACATGTCACCAACACCAAAGTTTTGGTGACATTCTGAATTCAGTCACTGGAGGACCCATTAGAAAAATGAAACATCTTTTCACTTGTTTATTTTTGTTCCTGTTTATAGAATACAGATTTCTGTAAATTGCAAATTGCCACTCCATTAATGTGGTAGTTCAGGATCTTGGAATCACTTTCTGCTGAAAACATTAAGCAGATTAGTAAATTCAATTTTTGCATATTTGTTCATGAGAATTGCAACTTGAAAAAATACTCCTAACTTTAGGGGGGCTATATAAATTTTTTAAATACTGATAGAAAAATAAAAAGGCAGATATTAGAGAAACACACTCAAAAGCAGGTTTTATAAAATGTAAATTTTGTAAAAAAATCTGACATGAAAATAAACAAAAAATTAATCAAGCTTTCTTCCATTCTCTTAACATATTTTCTATCATTTGGTAGCTTCTCTACTAACAAACTGCTTCTGACTCTGTAAATGATAGGATTGTTTTCAGTTTCCAAGCGTGGAAGAAGTAGGTAATAGGTCTCTCAAGTGGTGTGGGTTCGTATTGCAATCTAACACAGCTCTTGAAAACAAACACCTGTTATTTGTCTGTTCCATGTGCTATGTGACATCCTGTAAATTTTATTTGTCATTTGGGAAAAAGTTTTGCCCATCAGTTGCTGAGAAGGAAAAAGATCTACTTGGACTTTATGGATTAGGAAGGCCGCTATTGCTCTGATCCAAAGTGGCATATTTTTAGTGATCGCTTTTAGATTTGTGGTACCTCTTCCTTTGAAGGAAATTTTACAACATCACAAAACACCTCAATCTTTCTACAGACCCAAGATATTCACAGCAGAGGGATATCAGCAAAGGCTATTGTCTTTAGAAGTACTTATTAATTAATGAATAGACAAGTATCATGAAATGCAGGGTACTAAAAGAGCAGAGGTCTGTACATGGCATTCATAACTTCTTTTTGTCTTGTTGTTTTTTGGGGTTTTTTTGTTTGGTTGTTTTTTTGTTTTGGTTTGGTTTTACTTTGGTTGATGATTTTGTTGATATTCTGGGGAGCGTTTTTGCCAGCAGTTATTCTTATAGCAGCAGAAATTCATCCTTACCCAGAACAGTTTAAATAGATTTTTTTTAGTTCCCTACAGAAAAAGCATGATGTCTGTAACATTTGAGAAACACTTGAACAGTCAAAGAATAAATGCCTGAAGTGGCACCAAAGAGTAAAATAGAGACATCCTGCTCTTTTTAGAAGGAAGGAATAGCTAAGGAAGTTGCTCATGACTTTGCCAAAGTGGGTTTTAACAGATTATCTGTAATTAAAGATGATTGATTTCATTGCATTTAGCCTAAGGCAGAACTGTGAAGATGTGGCAGTATTTCTACAGATTTCAACATGGTCAGAACTTACAGACAGCATGTGAGAGCTGCAATAATTATGTATGTGAGGCAGCTACTCACACCACAAAGCACAGGAGGCTCATTGCTCTGTTAAAGAAACCTTGAGTTTGTGGCTTGAATAGTGATGCACAGGGTAATGTGAATTTCCCAACCACCCAAAAGACACTTCCAAGGATGGAAGGTCTTTTTGACAAAGAACATCAAAAGACTTTGAAGAATGAAATCAAGGTCCATAAACCTTAATTCTCCTGAAGTAATTTTTGACACAGTTACACACCAGATCAGAACTTTTGTACGCTTATTCCTAAGCCATGCACCCAGAATGGAAATACAGAAAATGGTCACTTATTGCAATTTGGCTTATTTCTTGACAGATTGGTTTATTTCCCACAATTTCTGTCATGTACATAAGTCTGAGGTGAGTGAGATTATTTTGTTTGGTGGGGGTTTTTTTAACAGATTACATTGCAATCAAAAAATATGTGTTCTTATCTCATTTTTAAAAGCAGTGAAAAGCCGCAACCCATGCAAATAAAATTTTGTCCAGGCCAGTGTATAAATGGATGACCTGCTCATCCTTGAACTGGTGCTGTTCACCATGTGTTATACAATTCTAAATCACCGTCTGTTTCGTTTTATATTAATATATTGGACTATGAAGCATGACATTTCAAGCCTCTGATGCACATTTCTTGTCAGAATTAACTTCAGTGGCTCAAGAGGTCACTGTTTGCCCAGCTGGAAGAGGCAATCTGCTCAGACACCACAATGAAAGATGACAGAAACCATGAATCATTATACCCACATGTCATCCCTGTTTCATTTTCTGAAATGGCCTGGAGGCATTCTCACAACACAGCATAGCAAAGATGCTGCCTTCTAGGTGAATCTGTTACAGCAAAGTCAAACTTCTAGTTTGTACCACTGGTGAAGGTGATCTCAAGTGAGCAACTTTCTCTTGAAAGTCTGAATAAATTCCTCTATTTCCAGATACAAGAGATTTACAGCTTAGGAAGTCTCAACAGATTGTGCTGTGATGAAGGTCTGAGCTCTCAACTGAGATAGTTTTCCTTTTGCATGATTGAAATATAGTCCAAAATGGAACAGAGAGTGTCCTTCAATACATGGTAGTTAACAGTATTCAGAGGCAGATAGAAAATCAGGAAATCAGAACCACTGGATGCTTAAAAATACTGTTCTTAACCAACACCATGCATGAAAGCTCCTCAAAATTCTATATATGATCTGACCCATCTGTGTAGTCATTTTTCATCAATGACATCCTCCAGTCCTTGTATCATCAAAACTCTCACTAGCTGAGAGAAATTGAATTTCAAAATTATGTTGACCATGGTTTAAGTAATTTCATTTTTTGTCTTGATTCAGTACACTTTAGATTGATGAATCAGTGGATGTATCCTTATGGGTTGAAGGCAATGTTGTAACTTGCAAAAGTGGAATTTAAAAAAAAATCCAGTATTCCTTCTAAATTTTGTAGGGATTTTTTGTTGCTTTTTCTTCCTTTGTGTCTAAAAAGCAGGGACCAATTTAGTAATAAAGCATGTTTCCAAACAAACTGTCATAAAAACTTAGACAATTTTAAGGTTTGCTCATCTAGAATGCTTTCTTTATCCTTTAATGATGCAGCATTTTGCCTGTTAATTTTAAATTTAGTTCCTTAGAATGACAGCTATGGAAATAATTTTTAAGGCAGTGTCTAGAATAAGGAATAAAAGAAGAGACATATGCACACCATTGGGCATTCTTTTCTCCGACTTAAACAAACACAAAGTTTCTCAGCTGCTCCTCACAAGGCTTGTGGTCCTTCATTGCCTCTGCTGCCTTTCTCTGGACACACTCAAACCTTCTTTTTTGAAGTGAGGAGACCAAAACAGAATCATAAAATTAAATCACACATGCTTTAAAATGAAATCAATACATTGAAAGAGGGAGAAAATGAAGTTGAATGCTATGCATATTTTAATGCATGTTATGTTTCCTCTATGTAAAATAAAAAGCTTAAAACAAGTATATATGATATGGATGTTTTTCTTAGAAAGTATTTTCCAAATTTAAATATTTTTCAATTAAGACGACATTATATTTTATAAGTGACAAAAAATAAATAATATACACTTTAAAGGAATTTCTGAGTCCTTTATTTTTTTTCTTAATGTGCTGTCCTGAAATACTGTAATGTTTTAATTGCCTATGAGGAGGAGACTGAGTGCTCAGACGCATTTGGTAATGTGGTAATGTGCGTATAGTTACCAAAATTGGTAACTATATTTCCTATTTATTGAATTTTAATGGGAAAAACAACTAAATTTCTGTTGTGTGGACCCTTAAATTTTTGTCAAATTAGCCATAACATCTCAAAGGTGGGGGTTTAAAATTTCTCTTATTTTAACCCCCTCAGCACTGCTGAATTGTAAATTGAATTTTGACTCTTATTCCCATCAAAAATTGACATATTCCACCAAAAGTGCATTGGGCACCGCTCTGTGGCATAAGAGCAGCTGCAGTCACTGGGCCTGTGGTTGTAATATGCCCTTGGCAGAAATATCACTGTTTTTTTACCTCATATCTTGGGAATAGAGCAGAATTTAGGAGCTATAAACAAGTCACTGTCTTAACTGTGGTTCTTTCCAACACCTCACTAATAACCCACCAAGACCAGCTAGTCTAGGAGGTTAATTTTCATGTCATGATTTCTATCTACCGCCCAACTGTTTC
Organism: Ammospiza nelsoni; assembly: GCF_027579445.1. Classification (NCBI taxonomy): domain Eukaryota; kingdom Metazoa; phylum Chordata; class Aves; order Passeriformes; family Passerellidae; genus Ammospiza; species Ammospiza nelsoni. The sequence goes on from NC_080635.1 coordinate 77,913,190, forward strand.
ACTGATATATTTTCCCAGGTCTGGTTCTGTGCAAATTGGATATTTCAGAGATGCAGTTTCCGATAGTTAAGACTTGTGGCTTCAAGGGTTGTCACTGAGTGGAATGAAATGAGGACGTGAAGCTAGGAATGTAAAATAAAGTTGCTGTAGTTATTTATTATCTTATTTACTTTTTTTTCTATTAATCATAATAACCAATACTAGCCTGTGTCTTTCATCTGTGCATTGAGAAAATACACATGCTGTGACATGGAGTGAACAGGAGGGTTAGAGCTCTCATTTCTCTTTTCTCAATGGAAAATCCATATAAAGACAAATCTCCTCAACCCCAAAGTTCAGGCAGCATGATCTAAGCTGAAAATATTTAGAGTTTTGAATTTCAGTGTACAATGAAATTTAAAAAACTGCTTTGTTTGTTAACAAAAAGGGATCTCTCTTTTGGTTTAAAACCCTTAACCCTCTTGCTATCATTATTTGCCCCTGTAAAAAGTCCCTCTCCAGCTCTCTTGTGGCCTCCTTTAGGTACTGGAAGATCAATAGGAGGTCTGTCTGCAGCTTCCTCTTCTCCAGAGAGTTGAGACACCAACTGTCTCAGCATGTTCTCATAGGGAAAGTGATCCAGCCCTCTGATCATCTTCTGCCCCCTATCTAGGAGAGAAAGCGCAAGAGAGAAACTAGATGGGCATTGAGGTTCCAGACAGGGTCAGTTCACTGCAGGGAGCCAGTGACGTGCTTTATTATCCTGACAAGTGCAAATTCATCTGCTGTCTCTTGTATAGTACTCTGTTCTGCAAAATTTCTGATATATCTGCTGTTCATCTCTCTACTTCCTTGTTTTGCTTATGAAAATTAAAATACTTAAATGTAATCATTCACATAAACCTGTTAATAGTCACCTAGCACTTGACAAAGCACTTTTATGGCAGCAGTGTTTCATATCTTTTATGAAAAGTTTCTTTGCCATATAATATTTCATTAGTCACAAAGGGATGAAGTCCCTTTGAATCTATCTGTCAAAAGTATTTTTTAGCTAAACATCTTCCCATTTATTACTTCTTTCATTTCTATTCTCTATGTTATTAGACTCCTCCTAGATTAGATTCATAGGAATCAATCATGAGGTCTGTAACTTGGTCATTTTGGCACAGATCTTAACCATTTAGTTTTAAATTGAATTTAGGTTTCTTACATTTCATAGTTTTCAATAGCTTCTTCATTGTTCCATACATCTTTTGTTATTAATATATAATTTAACTAATTTTGCACTCTTCTCAGTATCTCCTAAACTTTTTGATTCAATACGTACTTTATATTTTGTTGAAATGGAGCACAACACGCATTATGTGTTGTTATATGGTTCATTCATATTGCTCTTTCTATGGCCAGTACACATCTTCCTAAATATGATGGGTTATATTTTGAGTCACCAGCATATTCCAGAACAGACACTAATCTGTCATATTGAATCTTATCAAAATCAATAAACACAGATAATTCTATAACTACTTAATTAGCAAAGATATTATGAGAGCAATTTGATATATAGTTGTGAAAGCACATGAGGCTGAGGCGCATACAGTCTATTTTCCCTGTAAATTATACTTTAGATCACTAGTGTGGAAAATACCATTTCACACTTGATTTGCTACTTTGGGGAAAAGAACATTAGGATTCACATTTCCTTCCCTACCTTCACCTTCCAAGACTCATCTGAAATGTTACCATAACTGCGGTAAGTAGTATGTACTGCAATGGAGTTTCACAGGTATGCTAAGAGGCCTAATTTTTCTCAGCTGTTTGTCTATCTGGCATATCATGTTGTCTTTTCTTTTGAGAAATATAATGTTGATGATGTCTATTTCCTTAGTCCTTTAATGCTTCCATATTTTTTCAGCATATTTGTTAACTTTAGTTATAATATCAGCTCATCACAAAGCAGAAATGTGGGTGGTTGGAAGGGGAAGGATAAATTTTATCTGGATATGAAGGTCTTCTCCTGGGGTGAAGGGTTTTGAATAGGACCCCATAAATTAATAATGAGATTAAGTCTTTTAAAAAGACATCTCTTTTGTGAGAGAAAATCTAATGAGGATTAATCCTTTCTTTGAATCGTGGAATTGACACTTCCTAGTGTAAAAGGAATTAATCTGACAAGACTTCACTGTACATGTAAATATTCTCCAGCTGAAGAATTGAGTGCAGCAGATGTGCAGCACAACCATCTCAACTAGGGGAGTTCTGACAGCTGTCACAAACTCTCCAGTCATTGTCAAATGACTGTCAGTCCCATTACTTACCTTTTTACATGCCAAGGGGAACACTGCAAGCTTCAAGCAAAGTAAAAGGTAAATTTGAGAAGCTATCACAGACTGTTTGTAATAGTGGTTTTATCAAATTAATATACAAAACTCAATTTTAGAAGCAAATCAAATGCGGACAAATCCAACACATTAATCAAAACAGCCAGGAATCATCTATGTAAGTTACAAATTTTCTTTCAAACTCTTGATAACCAACCTGTTTATTTCATATCAGCCCTAAATGATGCCAATTTGAGTAACAAAGAACCATTTAGCCTATGTTAGGTTTAAGAAGTGCAATGTAGTGAGAAACGTCTGAAATGATGTAAATTTAAGCACTGATAGTAGAAGAGAGGCTTGAACAGCATCAAAGTTAATTTAGAAAGTTAAAGAAATAATGAATGCTCCCAGTATAGAGCCTTGGTATTATGCAATAAGAAAGCAAAAGAGACAGATAGGCCATTCTAGAGAATTGAATTCCAGAAGTCCATTTAAACTAGATTAAGCCAGTAGGAAACTTCTGTTTTGAATTTTAAAATGTCACAATGGACACAAAATGGAAAAATTCTTCTATAATGTTCTTTGCAATCTGTGATTCGCTTCCCAGTAGAAACATGAAAAATTACCTGTTATTGGCAAATATTGATAAAAAGGGGTATTTTGATGGGGTCTGCATATATATATTTCATCTATTAATAAACAAATTAAAGGTTAATGAAACTATGTGAAAAATGTATAATGCTGAATAGTACAAAGTCACAAGACCTTTTTCATTTCTGCTTGAGGCCCAATGTAACATTTAGATGTTCACAATATTTTCAAGCTTTATAAATGTTATGTCATTAGCTATTCTCACCCTGGAGAAAGAAAAACTGATAGGCTTCAGGAGTGAATATATAAATAATACAATATTAAATAATGCTTAATTTGAGAAATGATTTTATATTAAGTTAGTTCTGAAATTACATAATTTCCAATATGTATGTTGTATTCTGTAAAAAAATGAAATATTGTGCTTACAAGAAGACAAAAAAACCCCCATACTATTTTATAATATTTCGATATTATCATCTGTCTAGGATTTTCCAATATCAACTGTAGTACCACTTAGATTGTTTAATGAAACATAACAAAATGAATAAAGTCTGGAATCCTTAATGAGAGCACATGGAATTAACTGAAGTTCCTTCTCAACATAATCATAAGTACTGCATTAGGAAAAAGAAATTGAAAGTGTGAGCTTCAGCAAAACTGGTTCATTCACTTTCCTGTCATGCAAGAATCAGTGGATAAATGAGGCAAAAGGTACCATTGAAACTGAAAGACTAACAGAGGTTTGAGAAGGTTAAAAGAAGTCACGCTTGCAAAACTTTCTTTAAAATATGATGCATTATTTCCTTTGAAATACTTTCCAAGAATTAAATGCTGACTCTGGAGAAAAATTTCAATTAAAAGAGAAAACAACTATTGTAGAGATTACTATAGGAGAATATATGCAGTTTGCTGCAAATCTGTTTATTCTCAACCCTGAATTTTCTTGCAAAAAAATTAATTAAGATTATATGACAGATGTACTGAAAATGAATTATGCATTCCTTATAAAATATCTACATCTAATCTTCCTTCCTAATTTATAGGCAAGCACATGATCAAGCAACCACAGTCAGAGAAATGCAAAATGAGAGAATAGTTGACACCAGTTTCCTCTGGAGTATGGGAATTTCAGAGCTCTGTCAATCCAGTCTGTCTGCTCAACCCACTTACCCAGGACTGTGTTCAGGGGGCTTTTGAGTATCCCCGAGGTGGGAGACTCCACCAGATATCTGGGCAATCTGTGCCTGTGTTCAGTCATTCTAACAGAAAAAGTGTTTTCTGTACTTAGATGATACTCTGTGTTCCAGTTTGTGTCTGTTGCCTCTGGACTTGCCACTGGGCAATAAGAAAAGCCTGTCTTGGTCTTCTTGACTCTCTCCATTCAAATATTTTTACATTGTTAAGAATGTTTTTTAGCCTTCCATTCAGATTAAAGATACCCAGCTCTTTTAATGTTCCCTCACATGACAAATGCTCCAGTTCCTGTACTTTCACTGGACTCTCTTTAGGATGTTTTTCTTGTACTGAGGAGACTAGATCTGGATTCAAGACACAAAATGCTGCCCCACCACCACTGAGGAAAGGGGGAGGATACCTTTCCTCAACCTGCTGGCAATACTTTGTTTAATATTGCTGAGGATTCCAACATTTTTAGGCTTTCTTTTTGTGTTTAAGTTTTGCCAGGAGCTCCTTGCTCATGGGTACCTCTTGAGTGAATTGCTTCTGAGCTTGGAAAGGGGATTATTGAGTATCAACAAACTTTTCTGGGCCGTTCTCCATGACAGGGCCTTATCCCATGGGATTCTTTCAGGCAGATTCCTGCAGAGGAAAAATTCTGCTCTCCTGAAGTCCAGGGTTGTGATCTTGGTTTTTGCCTGGCTCTTTCCTCTCAGAATCCTCAACTCTGCCATCTCATTGCCACCGAAGTCAATGGCGCCTTCAACCTTTTTGCTCTCCAATAAGTCCTCCCTTGTAAATGAACATGAGGTCCAGCAGAGCACCTCTCCTTATTAGCTTCTCAATCACTGATATTGGAATTTGCATAGTATTGTTTTGCAATTTTCCTATACTAAATATTTTGAAATTCTTTGTGTTAAAAAAAAAACAAACATCTTGTTCAGATGTACCAGCAAAAGATTTTCTGTTGTAAAACTTTTCATTTGATTACTCTGATAGATTAGGGAAGAATTTTTTCCTGAAAAGGATTATCTCATTTTCTAGGAGACTTGTAAATATTATGTTTAATTATAAAGCAAGAAGAAAACAAACAAACAAACAAACACCACAAAAGCAATCAAGCAAAAAAAACCAAACCAAAATGAAACAAAAACCTCCAAATAGACAAACAAAAATCTCCAAAAAACATTTCTGGTGTGATTTTTTTTCCTAATCTGCTTTTGTGAAAAAAGAAGAGAAGGTGGTTTATTTAAATTTGCTCATGCATCTATTATACATATTTTTCCACTTTAAGTTCTCCCAAATATTCTGTGTTGGGATTTGAAAAACCCCAATATTAAATTCCTGGTCAAAGTTCAAGAACTCACACCAAAACCTGAAAATGGTGTTTTTGTTTTGGTTGGATGTAGAACTCTTGAAATCAATAGGTGTTGTGCCACTGGCTTCTCTGGACCACAGGTTGAGTCCTTAGGGGGAAGGTGTGAAGAATACAAATTTATAAAACCTTTTGAAGATACATAAAATTTTTCTGGGCTTGTCATGGATAATTTGAGCAAAGCTCAGTTGCAGTTCATCACATGCAAGACTATTTTCTCTTTAATGGCCCAGATAAGAGGAGAGAGTCAAGGAACTAGGACTCTTTATTCTGGAAAACGAAGTCTTGAAGGGGACCTAATAGCAATTTTTAAAAGCTGCAGAGTAGAGTACCAAGAGGAGAGAGTTCTTTACTTAGAGGTACAGTAAAAAAGCTAGAAATTGGTCATAAATTGAAATTCAGGAGGCTTGAATATGTGAACAATCAAGCATGAGGATGTGTTGTTCTTTACAGATTATTCAGCATTTGTCCTTGGAGATCTTCAAATTATAGTTGGACAACACTCTGAACAACTGGTCAGAATTCAGTTTTCACCCCATTTGGAGCTGGTGGCTGGTCTAGATTTCCCCTGAGATCTCTTCTAACCTGAATGACTTCACAAATCAGATTGCTCCTGAAGGCACTGAATCTTTAGAACATTTCCCATTACCATAAATTTTAAGCAAAAGTTAACACACAAACATATATATACATATTAGTTCTCACTGGTGTCTTAATAGTGATTTCAGTAATGATTTACCAAAACTATGTCTCAATAAAGAAAAAAATACAAATTTTAAACCTTCCCATGTTAGCTTTCAGTTTGCATCCACCCCTACATAATAAAACACAAATCAAAAACCTGACCTTACCAAGTTATTCAAAACTTTGTCATCATGATGAAAAGAATTTTCTCTGAAAATAAAAGATTGGCAAAAATATAATTATTACAGTGACCTATAGAGCAAATTAAAAGTGTCGTATTTTTACTTCTGCATTAAATGGAATTTAAATATTGAGTGTATTCTTTTGAGGTAAGGATTCAGAAAACTTGATAGGGCAAAACCAACATTCTGAAAAACCATGAAACATATATTGGCAAAAACATTGCCTTCTGCTAGAGGAACTTACCTAATAATAGCTTATTTTAAGGCATCTTCTATTTTACCCTTTAAAGATGTGGCTTATGAAAATATAATAATCCTTATGGTATGTTTGTTAAATGTAAGAAACTACGCTATTTAACTGAATAAATTAAATTCCTTTTCTGTGAAAATAAAAAAAAACCCCAAATGTTTGAAGATTCAAATTCTCTTAGATGTGACCTTATATAATTAAATGCAAGAAAAAGTTTTGCGATCTTGCATCTTTAAGAATTATTAAGAAAATCTAAAATAGTTTAATACTGGTATTATGGAACCAGGCAAAAGTGATTCTTTTGATTTGCATTTGGAAGGTCTAGATAGTCTTTTCACTGAATCACAGTTTGATTCAGCTGTGAGTGCTGAATCACACTGAGTGTTCAAAAACTATTTTATGCCATAAACTTAAAAATCTGGTACAATTTTATTCACTCATTTGTGATCTAATTGAGAAAGACCCTAATCATCTATCCAATTGAAAATAAATTAAAATAAACCTTTTCTTTCATGATGGAACTTTAGACAGATAAGTGCTAGAGTTTTTATCTTGTAGTAAGCCTGGAAATTTTGATTACATAGCATAATCATACAACTTAATGATGCAGTTTCAAACCTTATATCACAAATTAGCATACTGTTAGTGCTTGTAATGTCAGTGGGAGCAATTATGAGAAGGGGAGTAAATTCATGCAGGTAAGATTCCCAGTATCTGTCTTTTAAACCCATAGAAAATGCTCGAAAGTATTTGAAAGATATGATCCTTAGTTCCAGTTACATGAGGAGTCAGCAATGCCTGATATGTTTCTAATATTTAATTCTAAGGATGAAATATATTGCATGAAATCCATTGTGGGCACAAAATTTAAATATTTAGCATTGGATTTGTCAGTGCATAATTTGGAAAGGGATTTCTTTTTTTTTCTGTTTGCTTAGTTACTTTTTTCTGTAGAAACACAAATTCGGTATTTTCTGACTTAGCAGGAGGTTTTCCTTTATTCCTTCTAGTCTTTCAAAGGTTCATTGATAGGCAGTGGTTTATTAAATCTTTAATAAATAACATTATAGCTTATCTGTATAAGCAGAAATCAATACAATGCTATGAGGATAACGTCATTGTTGACCTTTATGTTTCATATCATTTTTATTAAACTTAGATAACTTAGTAGCTCTTCATTCCGAGTCTGAAAATCATTTTATGTAATGAGCATTTAAAACTTTCTCAGAGTAAAAAGCTTCAAGAATAGAAGAATCCACAATGTCAGCTTGTGACTTAATCTCTTTAGAAATACCTAAACAGAGTACATGAAAATATAAATTAAAAAAAAAATTAAATTATGTGTATATACAATTTTATTTTATACATATGTAAATCTCCTGCCAACATTTGTCTCACAAGCATGGCATTGAGATGCCAAAATTTTTAAAATTTTTAGAAATATCTGTTACTGTATATATTGAAATGAAATATAATTATGGGCCTTGCACTCAGATAAGGACTTGTTGCTACAGAAAAGTTGATAAAGGCCATTAAATTCTTGATTAAATATTTATTAAAAGAGGAGCCTATAATGCCATTATTATTTGATTTTTACTCAGGCCAAATTAGGGCTTGGAGAAATATCTGTCTAGGGAATACCTATTTTCTTGTTCGCTCCAGCATCTCCTGTAAATATTTACATTCTCAAAACTACTGGTGCAGCCTGGTGTCCACTCAGCTGCTACCTTCCAAGGCTCTGCTCTGTTTTCTTGAGGAGACTATTAGTGTCAATTACAACATTTGTATATACACAATACTTTTGAAACAATATTATGACAAAATATTATGGCAAAATTAAACCCTTTGTTCTCAGTAGTGCAGAATGAAACTTGGCAACATATTGGATGTTACCCTTAACACTGAACTCCATTATTACTTGGTCTTCAGTAAGCCAAACACAAAAATTAAAATAGGACAACCATATTCAAGACGTCAAAAGTAACCTTTTCTACAACCGATGGGATAATTTTCCCATCTCTAAGTATGACTACTTTTGTCTAATTAGTAGCAGGTGAGGATCATCCATCACTTATTTGGCCATTCTCCCCTCTTATGCATGTCCTGTTCCATCCAAGCATGTCCTCTGGTACATCACAATAACTTCCAGTGCTGCCAGCCTTTGAATACCTTTCTGATAACATCCTATGGGCTAATAAAACAGTTGGAGAAAATACTGTTTAGACCACTGTAGGTTACAAAATTTTAGCCAGAAGTTTCTGCTCTCTGTACTGACAAGTGGAATATGTGCACTTTAGATGTCCCCAGCCCTTAGGTTCAGACATCATTATATAGGGCAGAAACTGGAAAAAATAAACCTGTTAACAAGTTGTTAAAAAATGCATTTTGAAGACTTAGAGGGTGCCAAACAACAATAGATGACAGTATTTGGCACAAATTCATTGTAGTTTACATTAGCACCTACATTCTGATGGTTTCTCCAATATTCTGGTCAACTGCTGCCTGTGAAGAAGTACTCATGCAGTACTCTGCAGAAGGGCTGCTTGCAAGAAAGGACACTAGCACAGGCCCTCACAAGGACTTCCTGTAGACAAAAGGCCAATGATCCTCCTAAAAACTCAGGGTGAGGTGAAAATGAGAATAAAAGGGTAAATAACAAGAAGGGAAAAATTCTAAGCAAAAGACAAAACTGGTACTGTCCAGTGCTGAACAGAAGTCCAGAAATGAAACTGGTAATTCCCCTGTAAAGCCAGGCACTGCTGTTTAGTGAGAAAAAAAAAAAAAATCATACTTCTATTTTCAAGAATCTGTCAATAATATTATCCTACAGCCTCCTCTGACTTCCAAAGGTTTCTTCCATAATAAACTTGTGCTTTGCTGTTTCTAGTCAAAGCTGAGGCAGAAAGCCATGCAAGATGAATGGAAGGGGAAGCAAAGGTCAAAGAAAGATATTTCAATCACATTTTTGCTATTTAAAAACTAGCTATTAAATAACTTGGTAGTTTTGTCTATTCTAGGCTATGGCAACAGGGTGATTGCTTAATTTTTCTTTTATATTTCCTGTGATGCTTTTATCAAGTAAAGATGGTGGAGCAGAGATTCCCCTGCAGCCCTGGCGCAGCCCATGGAGAGGCAGCTGAGCCCTTGCAGCCCATGGAGGTCCGTGGGGGAGCAGAGATTCACCTGCAGCTCCTGGAAGATGCAACAGCAGAGCACATGACTTCTGAAGGAGGTTATCCTGTGGGAAGCCCCTGCAGGAGCAGGCTCCTGTGGCCTATGGAGAGAGGAGCCCACACTGGAGGAGGTTTCTGGCAGCACTTGTGACCCCATGGGGGACCCAGAGTGGAGCAGCCTGTTCCTGAGGGACTGCACACTGTGGGATGAACCCACACTGGAGCAGTTTGTGAAGAACTGTACCCATAGGAGGGACTCATGGTGGAGCAGTGTGGGGAGGACTCCCTTCTTTGGGAGGAACCCCACACTGAAGCAAAGGAAGAGTGTCCTCCCCTTGAGAAAAGGAATGGCAGAGATGTGTCCTGAACTGACCACGGCCCCTCTTCCCTGTCCCCATGCACCACTGTGAGAGCAGGCAGAAAAATCAGGAGTGAACTTGAGTCCAGAAGTAAGGGCAGGGTGAGAAAATTAATTTATTTGACATTTTCCTATTCTGACTTAATTGATAAAATATAAAATCCATTTTTCTTCTAGTGGAGTTTGCTTTGCCCATGACAATCTCTGCTGAGTGATCTCTCCCTGTCCTTATCTCAACCCACAAGACTCATTTATTTTCTCCCCTCTCCCTAACTGAGGAGGGAAGTGACAGAGCAGCACTAGGTGTGCCCCTGCCATCTGACCAGAGTCAACCCCACATAATCTTAAAAAATTGCTAGGCTCCAGTAAATATTTAAATACTTGTATTCCAGAAGCTTACAGTATGAAATTTCAACAAAGTTCCCTGAGAGGTAATTGCTAAAAGAGAAATCTTTTCACAGTTCACTGTGAGAAAAATCTCATTAAAACAGATGTTTTAATGTGTTTACTCACAGGTAGTTACATTCGTATTTCCTTATCCTGTGAAAATAATGGTAAGGAAATACTCCACAATGTGTGTGTAGAATTAGGATTTTATAGCTACAAAAATGAGAGAAAGGGCTAGTTCACCCTCAGTATTTCAGATGGACTATAAAATGTGCTTAATATATTTTGTTCTGTTCTTTTTTAGCTTACATTTTGGGTTGGCTATCTAGTCCATTTCCATAGATAAAGATTCTGGAATTTTATTCTATTTAAAACGAAGGAAGAAAAAGAAGAGATTTTATAGACCTTTCAGCAGTCTTTGCAAAGACATCAATCTGACCTGAATTCTTTTCTACCTTACAATTTGTGTTACCTGTGTTTTCCTCATAGATCAGTGTTAAAACTCCTCTTGGATTTCTGTATCAGACTTTGAATGATTTTCAGGCATAATGTTATACAAAGACTGCTAAAAATACGAATAATATATGTCTACTACTTCAGCTCTGCAGGCCACATTTGAGATACATAAATACTATTTTTATATGATTTTTCTTAGATTGAACTATGAACAGTTACTAGTGAGCATATTTTAAGACTGGTTGAATTTTTATATGCTCAACAGTAGTATTTCTGCAGAGACATAATGAAGATTTCAGTCCCTATATTCTAAATCTTTATTTTACACATTTTTAGGAGCTTTATGGTCTATAATATTTCATTGTTCAGTAGGGGCCTGAAGGCAGTAGGCATCTTTGCAGTGATTTTAATGAGCTTTGGGTCAACTTTATTATATTCTGGGAAAACAGAGTATTCCTAGGTGACAATACAAATTTAGATTTTGAGTAAAAGTAGATATTCAAAGAAGTTAAGGCCAAAAAATTATGATGATAATTTAATTGTCTGTGCCACATAACTGTAATATCACACACAAAATACTACGTCAAACCATGTGGGAATTATTGAACGTAACCAGTATAAAAGAAGATTGTAAAAGGGATTGTGAAGAAAATGAATAAAATAGACAGAGAGAGAAATCAAGTTGTTAAGAGCTGATAAAAATGGAACTTCTCAAATGGTCTTCCTTACAAGGAAGGAATTTTATCCATATTCCAGGTAAAATTTTTGTGGTAGCATCTAGACTGTGCACATACACACCCCAAGTTCTACTCTTATCAATATGGGACTAGGAATCATCATAAACATCCTACAAAGTACTATAACAGTCGTCCAGACTTATCTTGATGGGAAAATTCAGGAATTTCTGTCTCTTACAGTATCTCAAATATTAACCTATAAGGCAGAAGCAATAACTTGATACTTTAGATCCCTCCCACCTGAATATTGTCCAATACTTTAAAGAATGAGATGTGATGTTGAGGAACCTGGGAAACGGAAAAGATGAAAATAGCAGGATTGCAGCCCTAATTATCAGGAGAAAAAACATTGACCTGTTCAGGTGTCCTCTTGGAAGAGGTCTGTGAGATAAACTCCTGGAAGTGAGCCCAAGAGAGCTGGCTAATTTTAAAGGATGATCTCCTTAAAGTTTAAGAATGAATGATTCTGAAATACATAAAAAACCACAGAAAGGCAGCAGGAGGTGTTCATGGACAAACAAGAAGCTCCTGATAAAACGCGAGAGAGATATATAAGTGGGAGCAGGGTCAGGTCATACAGTCAGAAATCAAGAGCAGTGTCAAAATTGTCACCTGTAAAATATTATGAGTCTTCACAAAAATTCCACTACACAGCTATAGAGCCATGAGACTGTATCTTCTTATTTTTCCTGTGTTTGTGTTTTTTTCTGGTTTAGTCTGCTATGCTACGCTTTGGTGCCAAAACTGTTCCAAGGCCCTTGCAAAGGGCACGGTCACCACCAGACCCAGTGTGTCACTGCAGTACTTGCTAGCAGAAAGTCATTTAGGTGGACCGACATCACAGGAAACATTTTGTCTCTCTTTCTGACACTTGAGCTTTCTCTTGAATATCCAGATCAGATACTACTGATTGAGTCTGAGGATGATAAATGACTCAAATCTTCCTAGAAACAAATTGCATTTCAACTTTCCTAATGGTCAGCGACACAAGCTCATGGGCAAGCATTCTCCTCTGCCTGGTAGCCTGCTCATCACTTGTGTCTTTTCCCACTCAGGCATGAGGTGCGGTACTTACAAAAGCTTGTGGGATAACTCTCAACCTCAGGACATTGTGGTGTGGCCACTGAGGACATGGATACACCTCTGAGAACACAGTGGGTTAAAAGCAGAGCTCTCCCAGGAAAGCTTTCTCTTGGTTCCAGTCAGGGAAAGGTTCAAACCTCCCCTGCCCAGCTGCGGGCTGGGTGGGAGAGGGGAAGCCATGTGGCCGGGTGAGGTAGGCCGGGGCCTTGGACAGAGCGGGGAGATGAAGAGGCCCTTGCAGGATGGAAGGGGGGAGAAACATTGGAGAGTCATCGGGCAGCCCCCCCCCCCCGCCACCCACCCAGGAGAGAGAGAGAGTGAGCCGATTTGATAGCAGGCCACCTGAGAAGGAGAAGGTGGGGGGGCAGCGAGAAGGTGCCCGGCAGGGCAGCCGTGGGAGTTCTGGGCAGGCAGAGCCTGAGATTTTTAACCCTTTTCTTGGATGATGGAAACCTTACAAATGCTGATCCTCCTGGAGCTGGATGAGAAGAGAGATAGAGATGAGATAAGAGGAAATGAGGCACCAGAGAAGTGAAGAAGAATCTTGGGTGGGACTAGGTGATGGAGTGGCCTTTGGCTGGACCTTTCTTGTATAGCCATGGACAGAACAACTTTTCCTGTGACACAGAGACTGCATTTAGGGGGAGGCAATGGCTTGGAGCCAAGTGAGTGCAGTGTTGTCATGTGAAGGAATGTGTGAACAGAGCCGATGAGTGAGGAGGGTGGTGGTGCCCTCGATCTTCAGTAGAGGAGAAGATCTTTGTTCTTGAGACCCCTCGGCCCCCGGGGGTGAAATCTGGGGGGGACAGGTGTCCTGAAAGTGAGAGACTGTGCTCTTTCTGGAACTGGACAAAACACCCTTAAAAGGAAAATCCTAGAAGCAGCTCTGGTCCATGTGCAGTGGTGAGACCACTGGACATGGAAGGAAGATGTCACGATGGCAAATGATCTCTGGGCAGTGCCACCACATGTGACATGGAAACACATGAGGTTTCAACTGTGTTTCTAGGGGAAGCCTATGTCACAAGAGGGACTCCTCACTCCTTGTTGAACTGAGAATTGATTATCTTAAGGGTGGTGATGGACTGAGAGTTGGTGATTTGAGGGATGGATGTATTGGAAATTTGGTGGGGGGAGGAGGAATGGTTTTGGAAGGTTTTCATTCTTTCTGTGTGTTTATTTTTACATATAGTTGTAGGTTAATAAAGTTTTCTATTCTTTCTTCCTAAATTGGAGCCTGCTTTACTCTATTCCTGCTCACATCTCACAGTAGACACCAGGGGGAATGTATTTTCATGGGGGCACTGTCATTGCACCAGCATCAAGCCATGACATGCAGTTATGTATATAACATATAATGTCCTCCAACTCACCCAGTGAAATATAAATAAATAAATAAATACAATACAAGATCCTATTTTTCTCTACACAAAACAAAATGTTTATTTCTGGGACAAAAGCAATTCAAGCTTACTTATGTTAAATAAAAAGTAAATAGTATTCTGGACTTGGAAAAGAAATGGCCTACTGTTTCTTTAAAAGTATATGGTTCTGATATTAAAGTCTAAAGACTTACTTTGACATGATTAAAACTACCTATATATTTGCAATTTTGGTCTCAATAGAAATAGTTGCTATTCCATTACATGTAATATGAACTGCTTGGACTCCTGTGACTCAGTGGTGAGTATAGTCACAAGACAGTTAAATTTAAATTATATCAATTTCAAGTTAGTTTGGATCAGATTGTACATTTTTCCAGTATGATTGCTTTTTCCCCCAGTGAAAAATGTATGCAATTTTACATTGTGCATAAATTCCATCATCATTTACAGGTTCCCTGCCTTCTCAAAAAGAGATTCCTCTTGCACAGCCAGAAGTGCCCCTGAGCCACATGTGATTTCATGGATGGCAGAATATTGATTTCACAACACACACAGGGACATAACTTTGAATTGCTCTAAAATTTCAGCTAAATGTGTGAAGAAAATGGTTGCTAACTGGCATTAAAAAAAAATCTATATAGATATGCAAAAATATAAAAAATAAAAATATATATCCTTATATATCTATATATAGATAAACACATTTACATATTTTCTATCTTATATATATTAATATATATTTATCTGATATGTACATATCAATATTTTTATACATTTTTTCTCACAAAAGAACCAGTTGGAGAGGGGAGCAGAATATGATCATTTGTACTGTCTGTTTTCTGAGTGCTCCATGCTTCTGCCTGTGTTTTCTGTGCAGCCAATCATATGAATATTTTCATATATACATTGTGCATGTTTGTGCTCTACCTGCTTAGCCTTTCTACAGCTTCAACCTGGCTGCAGAGAGAAAATGAAGGTTTACAGGACAGAAGGAGTTTTGAAATGCATTTGTACAAAAATTGCAATGTAAAATTACTTTAGTGAAACATTTGTAAAATCATTCATTGTGTCTCGATGTCGCAAGTAATTTGTAATTATGAGGATGTAAAACAGATTATTTGCATTATGTAAGAGAACTTAAGTTCTATTTATTTGAAACTTTCTGTTGTTTTTAAAAGCAAGAAACCATATAAATTCTACAACTAATTCTTAGTTTCTGTAAAGTCAAACTGTGAATTCCTATTACAATTTTCACATTATCATTCAAAACTGAACAGTAAAATCAGTAAGAAATTACAAAGGAAGCTCTATATAATCTAACTGCAATTTGATGACCAATGTCTTTAAGATGCATGAGTGAGCTGAAAGTTAAGACTGTGAGGAGCTGAAGGGAGAGAATTATTCCATTGTCTAAAATGTGTCTGCAAGGCCCATTGACATTTCTTTTTTGTTTACTGTGTTGAAGGTGATCATCTAAAACAGATCAAAGTGACAACTCACTTTGTACAAACATACAACTGATTGTACCAGGAAAGAACATTTTATTCTTTTTTTCTTTTGTTTGCAGCTACTACTCCAGTAACTTTTGGAGAAAGTTGTTTTCTGATGAATTTAGAACAGGTGTTTGAATTAAAATATTAATGATTTCAAAACTATGCTATAATTTAGTTAAAATATGGATTCTGGGTCAAGGGCCCCACAGGCAAGGTGAAATGGAGGGAAACCACAAGTGACAATACATCAGAAAGGGGTACAGCCACAGCAATAGAGAAATTGCTCTAGGGACAGGCACACATGTAAATCACTGCAGGTGAGCCTTGAATTATGCAGGTGGACCATAAGACAGTAAAAAAAAAAGAAAAAAAAAAGCAGAAAAGCATGAAAGGCTTTTGGGTTTGCTAATAAGAATTGTTTAGCATTTAAAAATTGGAAACAGCTCAAGGGTAATAATTATGCATGAAATAAGAGTAATTTTTTTGAAAATGTGTTGAATTTTTACCTCTTTAACTTCTAACTCCCTGAGAAGGGGTAAGGCAAAAAAAGCTCCTCAAAACACTCTTTGTGTAATTTAGATCAGAGCAACTTGGAACTTATCTTGGTTAAAATACATTTCTAAGTGGTATGTTATCCTGCTTGGTGGGAAAGGGAAAGTATTGAGGCATGTTGCACATAGATCCTTGCTATATGTTTCTTGCAGCATTTAAAAATAAAATGCATTTCTAGGACTTAAATTGCAGATTTGCTGAGTATGTATTTTCTACTCACATAACCGCTGAACTAAAAAATAAACAATTGCTGTAACTGCCTCTCCATATTATATGTATTTTGGTTTTATAAGTAATTTTTGTAATTACATTAAAAAAAGAAAATTTTGTAATGAACTGAAATGGTTTTCAGCATTGTTGGCAGTGTAAAGAAAGCTCTCAATGTGTCCAAACAAACTGGGAATTCATTCTGTTATTTGCAGATTGTTTTTAAAAGGAATATGCTATATTCATTGGTTAAGGCAAAGAAAATCATCCTGGAAATGTATAAGATTTACTGTTTTCCTCAAGACATCCTAAGTCTTCATTAAACATTGACACCATTCCTACTGGTTTAAATAGTATTTTTGCATTAAATCCTGCATGTACTAGCTTGCTTTGTGCTGACCATGGATTCAGCCAGGAGATGTAAATTAATAGGAGATACTTCTTTGTACTACCTTACATCCAACAATATTTGACCCTAGCTTTTCTCTAAGAAATAGTATCTTGATCCATGTAGTGAATCAAATATGTTCTAGGTCAGAGTTTTATTACAGTCTGAGGCAGCAGTGTCACCTACTAAATGAATAACACATCTTCCTTCACTCTTTACATTTTTGCTGCCATCAGAGCTCTGACCCATGGCCCTTCTGCCCAATACTTATCACATACTGTTCAAAACCCTTGCTTTTGAAACTTTTTTTTTGGAAGTTCTTGCTTTTGAACAATTGCTGAACAATGTATTTATTTCATTGATTAAAAAACCTTAATGAATGTGAGGAACATAACAGTCTCCTGAGTTGATAAAGGAAAAGGGATGTTTCTTCTCACAGCATGAATCCCACTGCTGACACTGCAACAAAAACTTGATAATTTATTTTGTTGTTATTTTTTTGTTATAGGAAGTGATACTGATCTTTCACTTATAAGTGATAAAATCTATAAGTGAAAGATCAGTATCACTGCCAATAACAAAACCTGGTGATCTAGGTTGTTGGCTGGAGAAAATCACCAAACCCTGTTGTATTTATCTCATAGCAGCAAGATGCCAAGGCAATTGCTGTCCTAATTTGTCTAGAGATCCCCAGCTCCTCTCCTGCTTATCAGAATCCTTTGTGAATCCAGATTCCTCAGTATTTTTTTTTCTCTAAAAAGTGCTTGCCTGAACCTACAACTTGCTCTATGATTGGTTTGCATATCAAGAAGTTCAATTAGTTCTATTTTTTTCTACTCTTGTAATAGAAACTTCTTTGAAAACCTCTCAGGAAGGGGAGGTTTTCACTGTTCTTCCCAGTAAACTTTCACTGTTAAAATGAAGTCATTCAAAGTCATTTCTGGAAAGTGGTATCTTCAATGCCACTGAATAATATATGGAGCACTTTGGATTGTGTTCTCTGTCAGTATGAAGCACCCTTGTCCAGGTGAGAATGTCTTTATCAGGCAGTTCAGTCAGGAAGACTAACAGAAATGTTAGTCAGAAGAAAATCCTGGAGGTTTTTCAGACCAGCCTTCTAGCTGGATTTATTGCTAGCACTAGGTGAAGTTAGTCTGTTTTCTCTAGCCAAGGTTTGAGAACTTGCAAAGATGGAGATAACCCATTCCAGAGAGGCATTACCCTAGTGATTTCCATTTAAGTACAAGCTTTCCTAAAATAGAAAGATTTATTCTAGTAAAACAGCAGGACTAGAGCTTCTTTGTGATGATGGTTTTGTAATACCTGTGTGTCAAACTGCTCCCTATAAACTGTACATGTCCAACATTGCCAGTGTGCTCTTCATTCAAAGCTAATTAAAGGGAAAGAGATATTTGTATTTTACTTTATCATACCTCAATGGCTAAATGAAAAAATTCTATTTACCCCTAAAGGAAAAATGTTTAATTTATTAACTTAGCATGACTGAACATTTATACCAACTTTGTAAAAATAACTGTTATTCAAGTTACTACAGATTTCCCACACTGAGAACTGTGTAAGAACTAACTTGAGGATTTATCTGGTACCTGTATGTTTTGACAAAATTGCTTCTCTGTCTGATGAATTCTATTATTTATTCAAGAAACAGATGGGATGCCAGTAGGGGCTACAGGTCAAAATCTCACATTAAACACTTTTTAGTTTTTTAGATAATGTACTGAATTCTACTTTTCCTAGGACTACTGAAGAATCAAGTCTTTGTCTTTGAAAAAAAGTAATCCTCTAATGCTGATAAATATTTCCAGATTATTTTAGTTGCAAAATTTCATGGGAAAGAGCTTACATGATGAAACATAGCAGAACCACTTTCTTACTGAAATATGTTCATGTCATTAAGGTCTTCAAACATGACGCACTTGATTTTTTGAAGGGCTGACAGCAATTTATACTTAATATTCCCCCCAAAAACCCCAAACAAACAACCAAAAAAAAAAAAAAAAAGCCAAAAAGCCAAACAAAAAAAAAAAAAAACTCTAAAAAATAAATTTGGAAACTTTCTTCACATTTTTTGCTCTCATGTTATAGAAAACCACAAACACCAGCACAGGAGCTTACTCACTATATATAACCATTTTGACTCTTTTATGAAAAGGCCTAAATTATACACAGATTAATAAAACAGTCAACATGAGAAAAAGATGCAGAAACCCAAGGAATCTGTACCACCAGATTTTAATAAGAATGAAGAAAGAGAAGGGATATGAACGCATGGCTTTCTGTTTACATTTCCAGTGAGAAAACTGTGATTTGCATGGGTGTAGAAGACATCAGGAGTATTCTGGTTAACAGAAGGGAATGGTTGCAATAGAGCCACTAGAATAATATATTTTCGTGCAAAAGAGATGAAAATACAGGGAAATGGTAGTTTCAGTAAAGTTCAAATGTTTGTATTGCTCCTGAAACAATTTTAAAAAGTTTTATTACTCTTGAGAGACTCATGACACACCTAATAGCATATAATGATTATGTATGTTAGTAATAAATTGGAAGAGATTTTAAAAGTATTTCAGGGCAAGACTGAGACCCAAAATAAAACTGGACAACTGAAGTCATTCCTCTAAAAGGAGAAAATGCTTCTATTTGATCTGACAGCAATAATTCTTGATGGAATTAATTGCACATGAAAATCATTGACAAGATGTGCAGAATGGACCTGATAAACTTGATCTGTGGCTCCCTGGCTTATCAGTGTTGGTTGAAAAATACTTCTGTACTACAGAAAATATAATACACTCATAACTTAGACACCAGAAAAGTCCATTTTCTGACTGTTTTTCTGGGTCATTTTATTCATTTAATACATAATGCATTCCCTCTTTCACCTCCTGTTCCAAACATGAATTAGAATTTTTGACCCTGAATCTGCAAGGTACATAAGCATTTTAAATTAAGTACAAAGTGAGGAGCACTTTGGTGTCTGAAATAGAACAATTAAAGGCTGATGTGTAAAAAAAGTTCCACAAGCCTTTGTTCCAAATTACCCTTAGGTGAACATAGGGGAGGACTTACATGAAATGCTTGAGATACTTTAAGGTCTCCTCGGTATGAGATAAACATCCCTTTTTCCTACCTTGCCCTTTCTATACCTATTCCTGCCATCCTGTGTATGCCCTTCTACTTTTTGCCCAACATTCATTTTGTGTTGAATCCATTAAGCAAAAAACCAAAATAGAAATTTTTTTTCTGTAACTGTTAGTTCTCTGTCTGTTTAGACACACTCAAGTTGTAATGGTAGAACAAATGACTGAATACCAAATATGCAGCACATGGAAGGAGTAAAAAAGACGTGCAAATTTATACTGGCAATGCCAGTATAATTAATTGTAATTCTATTCCAAAATTCACTGTAAGTCTTTTGTTCAACTTGAAATAAATTTTAGTAACTCAATGTCATCTCCTAGGTATGTATAGATGCTGTTTTCTGGTTTGATAGGAAGAAATGGGAAGAAGCAAAAGCAGAAAGAAGCAGCTATCTGCCATCTTTCAATTAAAAGAAGAAAAGAAAAAGAAAAAGAAAGAAAAGAAAAGAAAAAAGCAAAGTTCTTCAGTACATGAAGTAATACCTGTGGAGCTGCTGAGTGTCTGCTTCTAGGTGTCCCATCCAAAGGCACCCAAAACCAATTTTTGGAAATCAAAGTAATCCCAAATTTTTTGACAGAGCAGACTTGTCACAGTTTAATCCTCTATAGGCTTGTTAAACGAAGTTTATTTTGTTGAAGGAAAAAAAAAATTTAAGTATAGGTATTCAGAGTATTAAATGGGATGTGTTTATGATGCAGTTTCTGTAGTGAGAGTACTCTTGCAGTTTTTAGCAGACCTTTGATCAGATACAGAGATGATAGTTGTGATAATAAAGACACACTACAAAAACCCAATCAATAGGGAATAGTCTGGGATAGCAGCGGGGAAGAGTTCCACTGATGTTGGAGAGAATGGCGAGGAGAGGAAGGAAATGAAAGATGAAAAAGGGAGGTAGAAGAAGCAGAAATTTAGGGGAAATATTTTTCTTTTGTACATCAAACACAGCTTAAGCTGCTGAGGTTCCACTTAGCCTTGCTGGCCCTGCTGGTGATGTAACAGAGGCTTATTCTGCCTCTGGCAGGCTGACCCTGCCTGGATGGCAGGGGGCTGCCACAGCCTCTCTATCTGACCTCTTCAGATGGAGATTTTTGGGGCTGATGCGTGTCTGGCAAATGAAAAGTGAGAAATCACAGTTATTTTACAGTCATGTAATAGATCCATTTGTGAAAGTTTGCTTTACTACTGCATCTGCTCTCCCTTACAGACAAATTACATGGTGAAGAAAAAGGGGAAGCAGACTGTAATTGTCATGGCAATGATAGCATCCACTTAGGAAACACTAAAATAGTTTGTTTCTTTTTTGAATACCATACTTTTAGATTTGATTTTTTTAATGACTCTTATGTAAACAAGTGGCATGTTTTCTTTAAATTTCTACTCCATTGGGGAAAAGAAAGAATGTCCAATGTTATATTTTTCATTCAGAACTACTCATCAGTTACAGTGACGTCTGCAAAATATTTTTGTTTTCATATCAAACAAGAGAAATTTTTCTCTCTAAATTAAAACAGACTCCAAAAGATTATAAATACCCCAAGAACTTGAGAGTCATATGCATTTCCTCTAGTGTATGAAATGTAGAGTTAATTTTCTGTTAATATGCAGATAATTAACAAGAATTATAAAATGATACTGATAATATATTTAACTTTTTCAAAATGTCCATAACAAAAATTATTAAAATCTGCAAATTCTCTTCTCTTTTTCTCTTTCTCTTAAAGCTGTTTTACTTTTGTTATTTTTACAGTAATTTGATACTTTAGTAGTAATAATAGTAATTATTGGCCATAATTGTAATATTAACAGAAAATTAAGACAATGAGAAAAAGGTAATCTTTTTTGGATATGAATTATAAGCCTTCATGCTATTAATTAAAAAATAAAATGTATTGAAGAACCATTTCAGAATCTTTAAGGCAATTAGGACTGCAAGGGAATTTGTACTAGAGGTCTGACACAGTGGGAATCAGACCAAATTTCCTTGCAACCTACTGACCAGCAGACACATAGGTGTAGATAATAGATAAATAAAAGTAATTAGTATCAAGGTTCAGTTTAGTTCAATTTCCCCTTTTATTTTTTCATTGAAGCATGAAGATATACATTTCGTCTTGATTTAGTCATGCATTCAAGATGTTCATATATGAACATTAGAGCTGTATGTGTCTGTATGTTCAGTCATTTCTTGGGCAAACTGTGGGCTCAATGAAGATAGTACAATGAATATACTTCTCAACAGACACTGAGTTAAAATTACCTTCAGAAATATGCAGACAATATTTCAGGATATTTAGTTGATTATGGATATTGCAGTGAGACTGTAGATGGTTTGGGGAATGCAGACACCGCTGTCCTTTGATAACTCCGTACGTTTCTCATTCATACATATAAAATGTCTTTAAAACTGTGAGTGGTATTTTTCCTAATAACAGGAATTAATTATTGAATTTCACATTGCAAAATATCATAAAGAAAACCATGATGACATAGAATGTGAAGATTATTTTTTATGTAAATGTCACTGCCAAATAATTTCAGATTAACTTTTATAGATCTTATATTTTAGTACTTCTCATTGTTATACATGCCCTCATTTTAATATTTTTTCACTGAAAGTTTCAATAACAGAATGTTTATAAAACACTTATGGGTTAATAGGTACATTGTTTTACTTTTAAAGTAAAATAAGCATAACATTCAGTAAGAAAAAGATGAAGTATGCTATTTTTCAGAATTTATGAAATGAATTATTTTTTATAAGTATGGTTAAATATTTGTATTTTGCTATCCTTAAAAAGAGCAAGATTTCTAGCAGGCCTTTTGTAAAATTTGAAGTGTATATACATAACTATATAAGGACCAATGTTATATTATAAAATTATATCTTATTCTACATGTAAAACTACATTAGGCATCTACCTATACTACATATTACAAACTTTCTTATCCTTATATTTATTTATGTGATTATTTATAAAATTTAAAAATAATTTTATACAAAATATGTTATATTTAGTACAGAACAAGACATGAGAATAAGAAATTTTAGGAGTGATCATGGAAGAAAGAGAAAATGTATTTGTGACAATATGAGTTGGCTTCACTGTCTCATAAGAAGAAGATTTACCTTGAAAAACTATGGGAACAACTGTACTGTACTTTGATCCATAAAGTACAGCTGGTCTAGGTAGAGAAAACCTCTGCTGCCAGATTTCAACAGAGCTATCCTGCCTAGGACAAATTACTTATTTCATTTCCATGCTGCTTCCAAATCTGTGCCAAGGGCAATGTGGCTTTAATGGACCAAGAAATCTTAGCCAAGGTTTGCTGACTTTTAAAAGCAGCAAGTTCTTTTGCAACCAATAGAAGAATTATAGATACAATATCATGTTCAGCAAAATGCTTTCTGAAAATTAAGAGTGGGATAACAACTCACATTTTTTACCTGTTAGCTTATTTCTAGGAATGAAGAATGGAGGAAAAAATATTTGATTAGAAATGAAGTTTAAACATCTAGGTAGTGTGCTTGAGTGCACTTGTTTTGCTCCCAAGACAAAATAGAAAATGTAGGGGTCAAAAGCAAAACAACATTTCTGTCCTGCTCTGAGTCTGTGCTGATGTCAAAGGCAGTTTGCCTATTTCAGGAATACAGCAACACACAGGAAAACTGCAGCTCACAGCAGTCAGTGTGCACAGGTTCATAAATGCAGGTTTACCATGGTTTATTTTCCAAATCAGCTTATTTTGGAAATAAAAGCCACTTGGACGCTTTCTGCTCGATTTCAAACATAGGTCTGCTTCCTTTCCCACACAGTCAGAGCTTGTGCTCTCCTCCAGGTAAGAAATTATGTGACCTTGATCACAAATTTTCCATTCAGGTTGATTCACTGCCATGGCTTGAAGAAGCTGACAGCCAGACCATTGCCACAGCTTTTCATTGTCTCCTAATTATGAAATCTGAAATTTTATAATTCAGTTCAAGCATTGAAATACAGCTTTTAGAACTGCTTGTCATGTTACACCTCCCAACTCTATTAAAAGAAGATGTGGAAATAATGTAGTTTTGTGTATAATATATGAAAGTTAAAGCGTTCTGCAGTAGTCTGTATTCATCTCTTTCACAATACACCAAGAAAATTTTACACTTCAGTGTAAAATTTCAGATATAACAATATTCAGATACCCAGAGCACAATATAGCTTCAGAGTCTAAATTATACTTTCCAAAAGAAAAGGACATTCTTTCAAGCAGCAAGTTATCTACTAACACAAGAAAATAGATACAGGTGGATATATTTTGCTGCCATTATTGAAGTGAATGAATTCCACAGAAAAATCCAATTCAAAAGTAACATGAAGGAAAATATAATCTCATAGTTGTAAAATAAGTCTTTTTGTGTTTCAGAAAATGCCAGTTTTCCTATTCTTTAAATTGACTGAGCTGGTCTGTTCTCTTTGGAATCAGATTCTGGAATCTACTGAGTGACCCATGGGAAGTAAAACATTTCAGTCCAAGAAATGTAATATGGTTACTTTGCCCTGCTAGCCTCAGGCATGTTTCTGCTCCTTTTATGCTTGCATGACAGCTGTGTTAGGATGCTGCTCAGCTAGGTTAGGACGCTGCTTTTATCTTCCTTTATATCTTATTGTTTTTAGCTCCAGTTTAAAATTCAGTGGGGCAGAGACAGTACCCTTGACAATAAAGAGCAGGAGAGCTCCATGGAGGAGGCAGATATTGCAGGAAGCCTGTGAGCATTAGGAGGAAATCTGGAGTGGCCTGGAGGTTTGAGCAATTAGTGAAAGATATTAAGAACAGACTTAGGTCTGTCTGAGACCTAGGAAAAAGTCTTTAGGAGTCAGAGGACAGCCACAGAGGTGAGAAGGAATTGGTGAAGCAGCAACCAATAGTGAAGGATCACTGGAAAGATATAAGTGAGAAGTGAGACATCAAGACAGAGGGAATATCAAGAAAGAAATGTCAGTGACAGATAGATGACAGCTGTGAACAAAACAGGCGACTTCTTCCAGGAATCAGCACAAGTCCAGTGAAATGTGTTGATTTGTCTTTGGCAGTCTTTAAGTAAAGTAAAAGTCTCTGCAATAAAGCTTTGTAACTGTTATTACTTCAAAATTCAGGGAATATAGGCAACATTCAAGTCCGGAATGCTGAAGACACTGGATTAGATTCCTTATGCTGATGCGACTTACAAAAATGGCCAAAAGACAGAAAAAGAGTGTTTGGCTGACTAATTGCTTTTTTAAATGTCACTTGCATACATGTTTGGTAAATTCAAAGCAGAATGCCTAGTAAGTACATTACATACAAGGCATTTCATAGTACCTCTTTTACTCTTACAGGTATTGCTATTAATTCACTTTTTTTTGCAGAAGAAATATTCCATCATACAGTTTCATGGTCTTGTTGTCTTCTCCACTGTTCTCCACTGTGGCTGCAGAGAATTCTGCTGCTAAACTAGTTCAGATCTATTTAAAAAGAGAGACTGTGTGCAAATGGTGGGTCAGTAGGGATGTTTGTGCTGCACAGCACTGAAATCCACTTTGTTCCATCAAACCAAATGTAATTACGAGTTGCATTTTTTTGTTTGTTGGTGGGTTTTTTCTTTCCCCCAGGTGTGGCTTATGAGAGATGGATAAGAGGCTGGGGTCAGAAAAGCCAGTAGGTTTCTTTCCTGATAATAAGATTTTGCCTTTTACCTCTTGTAGTAACGTTTCATATTTTTTTTCTGTGTCTGAGAACCTTCTTAAAGTCAAAATATTAAGGAAAAAAGCATATCATAAGTTCTTTTGACTTTCACATGAAATAATTCTGCCAAATTCTGTTTCTCAAGGTTATAGAGGAAAGATGAAAAGACAGATATTAAAATATGATTTTGCACAAATATTTTTTTTATCAAATTATGTTTCCAACATTAATCTTATTCTGAACTCTGAGGTTCATAGGGCAGATTCAAACTTGAATCAAGCCATTTTTATGCTACAGTTTTACATCATTAAGTGATGCAAATTTCAAAAATATCATCAAGTTCATTTTCTCAGCACATTTGTCTGCTAGTTCCTGAAATTGTCCAAAGTACTTTCAGAGCATGCACACTTCTGTAGAGGGCTGTAAGAGTTCTGTCTTCCAAGTTGCTTTTCCAGAATCAAAGACTAATTAGGTGAGGGGCAAATGGTACTCTAGGATGGCAAATACAAATGTAATGAGGTCGTTGCATAGTGTCAGATGTTGCTAGTAGTTTTTTACTATATAAAAGATGGTTTTTAGGATTTTAAAGCAACAGTTTATCACCAAACTTCTAAAATGTGATTTTTCTTTTTGAAGGTTTTTCAAGAAGTTGTTACTGCTGTGGTTGCTGCTCATGTTTTGCTTCTCTACACATAGAGCTGGCTACCTGTTTGACAGGTGACTGCTGCAGAGGATGCACAGCAAGGGTACTAATGGCTCATCCACTCACTGTTGCCGGAGATTTCTTCCAAACATTTGAATTAAGGCAATATGTACTGGCAGTATATGCCTGTCGAGTGCTATCAGCCACTTGATGCAGACGATAAACTATAGCTGTGCTTTCACTGCTGCCAGCTATCACTCTATAATTAATTTACTAGTATATGGATTTTTCCCTTTTTTACTATGAAAAAGAAAATATATCCAGACATCATTTTCAGCTCTCCCTTGTAAAAAGTAAAGTAAAAGCATAAGTAAAATGTCACCACTAGTGGCCTTCTGGATGAAAAATACTAAAAAATTTGGAATTTTCCTTATTCTTCAGGTTATGTACTTCTTGGCTATAATATTGCCATTTTTTTTTTCCTCAACAGATCTCTCAAACAAACTGCTTCAGAAAAAATAGAAAAGGAACAAACTGAGTTATCCATACTATTTCAAGTGAAAATATTAAGTCCTAAAAGATATTTAAAACATAATGTTTACCGAAAAATGATGTTCTGAAGAAATTGGTTGTGGTAGTTTAGTTCTTTCTTAGTCCTAGCACATGAGAAAGAATCAATTTGAAGTAAATATTCATCCATGTAGCTCAAAGAGGTTTTTAATTTGTCAATGCCTTATACTAGTGTCAGACCTGAACTGCTGCATGTCTGAATAAATGAGATATTCTTCACTTTTCCTTAATGTGGGATTATGAGAGCTCTACTTCTCTTCAAACAATGGAAGATTGGGCTCTTAAGGGGAAATGATATTTCCTGAAGTTCTTGACCCAATCATCTTTAATGTTTTTCCCCTTATAATCTGAAAATATTTGTTGTGGATTTATGCTTGTCTCCACACACCTCTTTAAAGGAAGTTTCTTGTTGTTACAGAGAGTTTTTAAGATGTGATACCTAAAAATGCATGCCCACAAAAGAAAACAGAAACAAATGTGTTATTATTTTAATATCAGTTACATGTAAGGTGTGTTCTTAGTCCTCCAGTAAGAACATGTCACTTACTAAGAAATTAGATAAGGGTCCATTAGGGAAAATAGACTCTAAAAATGTGTTAGGGAAATTTTACTCTTTGACATACAATCACACAGTCCAGTAAAACATCATCTAAGAAAAAAGTGGACGAAATATATTTCTGCCCCTTGTCCATCTTAGGCCTTCTGAAAATGTCCATATTTGCAAAGTAAGAGGCAGGATAGTGTCTGGATACAACCTCATAAGGGGCAGATGACAATAAATATAACTGACACATTCAAACATTTTGCTGAAACCCCCTGGCTAGGAAAGTGTAACTACTAAGTGTAACAACTAAGAATGGAAAGATTCTGGAAAATTATTAAGCTAAAATGTAAACAGAAGTGCTACACAATTCCCAGAAACAGGTACCAAACAAAGACACAATCATTTAAAAATGCATTATATACATCAGTGTACAGTTATCAGCTTACTATGACAGTCACAGTTTCTGAGTTTAATTTGGATAAATAGATTGGGAAATAAATGTTTTCAACTGGTAGGTAAGGCTTTTTTCAGTGCAGATAAATTGTTCCTCCAAATAACTTATATTGGCAGGCTTATGAGAAAAAGAAATATGTTTGTGAGCTGAGAGTACAATTGGGAATGGATTTTATTTATTTAGATATTTTCATATCGGGTGGCAAACCAGTCAGTTTTGAGGGCTCATTGTGCCACTAGCAGCAACCTAGACTATTGCACATCTATTGCCTAGGTTGCAGTAAATATTTTGTTCAAAAGTATGAATTTTACAAATAATAGAAAACAACTTGTTGCTTTTAAGCTGCTGCAAAGGTTATATATGATTGTGGTACTTTTCACCCAATCATTTTCCAGACAAACTAAAATAGTAGCATTGTTGCTCATTCTTTCTGTTTTCTTCTCTTTCTTTCTCCATTTGTCTTTATAAACCACTTTCATTGACCAGTTTTACCAACTTGAAAATCACAAGAAAACTGTAAGTAGTCAAAATTTATAAATAAATGTCCAAATGCTGGAATTAATTTTACATGGTTGCTCATAATTTAGTCATTATTTTCATATTATAATATAGCTCTGTAACTGTCTAATTGTGTGTTTTTAGTGAGAATGTTTCCTGACTTGGTGAAATAATTGTTTAAATATTTTTGTTACTATTTTTAAAAGGAAATTGAAAAATCAGAAGTCTGCTACAGTGTCAGGTACTTGTTGTTGCAAAATGAGATTATTAACATCTGTGTAAACCAGAATGGAAGGCAGCTCAAACACATTGGAGATCACTTTCAAAACCAGCCATCAAGAGCTGTAGCTAGGTAACATGGTTATTTCAAGAATATGGCATGATGTGTGTGGGTCAGAGGACTTATCCACATTAGTCTGTTTTTCTGTTGTATAAAGTGGAAGGCAGGGACGGACAGAAGGAAGTGGCGGAAGGAAGGAAGTGGCAGAAGGAAGGAAGTGGCGGAAGGAAGGAAGTGGCAGAAGGAAGGAAGTGGCGGAAGGAAGGAAGTGGCGGAAGGAAGGAAGTGGCGGAAGGAAGTGGCGGAAGGAAGTGGCGGAAGGAAGGAAGGAAGGAAGGAAGTGGCGGAAGGAAGGAAGGAAGGAAGGAAGTGGCGGAAGGAAGTGGCGGAAGGAAGGAAGGAAGGAAGTGGCGGAAGGAAGGAAGGAAGGAAGGAAGGAAGGAAGTGGCGGAAGGAAGGAAGTGGCGGAAGGAAGGAAGTGGCGGAAGGAAGGAAGGAAGGAAGGAAGTGGCGGAAGGAAGGAAGGAAGGAAGTGGCGGAAGGAAGGAAGGAAGGAAGTGGCGGAAGGAAGGAAGTGGCGGAAGGAAGTGGCGGAAGGAAGTGGCGGAAGGAAGGAAGGAAGTGGCGGAAGGAAGGAAGGAAGTGGCGGAAGGAAGGAAGGAAGTGGCGGAAGGAAGGAAGTGGCGGAAGGAAGGAAGGAAGGAAGGAAGGAAGGAAGGAAGGAAGGAAGGAAGGAAGGAAGGAAGGAAGGAAGGAAGGAAGGAAGGAAGGAAGGAAGGAAGGAAGGAAGGAAGGAAGGAAGGAAGGAAGGAAGGAAGGAAGGAAGTGGCGGAAGGAAGGAAGTGGCGGAAGGAAGGAAGTGGCGGAAGGAAGGAAGGAAGTGGCGGAAGGAAGTGGCGGAAGGAAGTGGCGGAAGGAAGTGGCGGAAGGAAGTGGCGGAAGGAAGTGGCGGAAGGAAGTGGCGGAAGGAAGTGGCGGAAGGAAGGAAGTGGCGGAAGGAAGGAAGGAAGGAAGGAAGGAAGGAAGGAAGGAAGGAAGGAAGTGGCGGGAGGAAGTGGCGGAAGGAAGGAAGGAAGTGGCGGAAGGAAGGAAGTGGCGGAAGGAAGGAAGTGGCGGAAGGAATTGGCGGAAGGAAGGAAGTGGCGGAAGGAAGTGGCGGAAGGAAGTGGCGGAAGGAAGTGGCGGAAGGAAGGAAGTGGCGGAAGGAATTGGCGGAAGGAAGGAAGTGGCGGAAGGAAGTGGCGGAAGGAAGTGGCGGAAGGAAGTGGCGGAAGGAAGGAAGTGGCGGAAGGAAGTGGCGGAAGGAAGGAAGTGGCGGAAGGAAGGAAGTGGCGGAAGGAAGGAAGTGGCGGAAGGAAGGAAGTGGCGGAAGGAAGTGGCGGAAGGAAGGAAGTGGCGGAAGGAAGTGGCGGAAGGAAGTGGCGGAAGGAAGGAAGGAAGTGGCGGAAGGAAGGAAGTGGCGGAAGGAAGGAAGTGGCGGAAGGAAGGAAGTGGCGGAAGGAAGGAAGGAAGTGGCGGAAGGAAGTGGCGGAAGGAAGTGGCGGAAGGAAGTGGCGGAAGGAAGTGGCGGAAGGAAGTGGCGGAAGGAAGGAAGGAAGGAAGGAAGTGGCGGAAGGAAGGAAGGAAGGAAGGAAGGAAGGAAGTGGCGGAAGGAAGGAAGTGGCGGAAGGAAGGAAGTGGCGGAAGGAAGGAAGTGGCGGAAGGAAGGAAGGAAGGAAGGAAGGAAGGAAGGAAGGAAGGAAGGAAGGAAGGAAGGAAGGAAGGAAGGAAGGAAGGAAGGAAGGAAGGAAGGAAGGAAGGAAGGAAGGAAGGAAGGAAGGAAGTGGCGGAAGGGAAGGAAGGAAGTGGCGGAAGGAAGGAAGGAAGTGGCGGAAGGAAGGAAGTGGCGGAAGGAAGTGGCGGAAGGAAGGAAGGAAGTGGCGGAAGGAAGGAAGTGGCGGAAGGAAGGAAGTGGCGGAAGGAAGTGGCGGAAGGAAGTGGCGGAAGGAAGTGGCGGAAGGAAGTGGCGGAAGGAAGTGGCGGAAGGAAGTGGCGGAAGGAAGTGGCGGAAGTGGCGGAAGTGGCGGAAGTGGCGGAAGGAAGGAAGGAAGGAAGGAAGGAAGGAAGGAAGGAAGGAAGGAAGGAAGGAAGGAAGTGGCGGAAGTGGCCGAAGTGGCGGAAGTGGCCGAAGTGGCCGAAGTGGCGGAAGGAAGGGTGAGAGAGTGTTTATATAGAAAGCAGTTTATATGACAAAACCCCTTCACTTCAGCTGTGGGGTGCAAACCTGGCCTCAGCAAAACACATTCTGCTTTGTCAAGTGGCCAATTTTTTGAGTCATTAACCCTTAACATTTCAGCATCTCATACCTTGTTATTCAAATATGAAAAAAAATTAGATAACATAAATGTTTCAGAGAGAACAGAAAAAATTATTATGCTTTTTAAAATGCTTATGCTTTTTTTTTTTTTTTTTTTAATTTTTTTGTGAAGGTAAGTCTAGCCAACTGGCCTGTGTAGAACAGTCTAGCACATGTAACACTAGTAATGCAAATATCCTTAGAAAGGTAGAAAAGGGGCCTGATGTCCATGAGGTCCAGCCAGATTTGATCCAAAGTGTATATCTAATAATTTAAGGTTACTGGAATGTTCTAGACCAGGACAAAAATGCATTAAAAGAAGCACCTTAAAACCATGCTTTGTCAATCTCAATATGGAAAGCAAAAATGTACTGATTTAAAAAAAATTTGTAGCCCTGAACTGTCAAAACAAATTGTTTAGAGATATTGCTTGGAGAGCATGAAACATTCCAGCTATGCTTGAACAACTGACTCATCTAGGATTAGTATAATCATATCAGTTTAACAGAATATATAAATATAAATTATTTAATACATTGTTTCCCAATTTATAAAAAGAATACTTGCTAGTTGCAAATTTTCCAATTTTTTTCCGTTTTGTTGCTTAATGATTTTTCTTGTAAAATTTACCCTCATTGAGAACAGGTACACTTTCCTTGGCAGATCTCCCAAACAACTTCTAATAAAGTTACTCTAATAGCAAGAACTCCAGGACACATGAAAGCATATTCTGAATTATGGTCTTGATTCACTTCTTTTTTTCTCATTACCTTCATTACAAAAAAAGACCATCAATATCAAAATATGCACAATGGAAACTGAAGGTGAAAAGCTTTCAGCAGTATTTCACACAATGAAAAGAGAAAAATATTGGCAATAAATTGGAAAAAGCAGCAGATTTGATGTACTTCTTGGAATAAGACAGAAGAAGAGAAAAAATGTGTCTTAGCTGCGCAGCAAGGGGAGGGACAATGGAAGAGGTTTTGACAGGAGTATTTGACAACACTTTCCACATGAGAGTAAGTGCTTTTAGCAGTGTGTTGAGTGGAAAAAGGATTCAAAAAACCATCTCTTGGTCTAAAGATTGTTGTGTGTAACTGTCACTCTAAATTACCTCTATTTACTTTACGTAGAGCAGCTGGAAGTAAGATAACATGTACATGTCAGAACATTGGATGTTTCTGAACTTTATTGTGAACTTATTTTCACAAAACTTCCATGCAGTGCAGGATTCCTCTCCATCCTGGTGATGTTGTTGTATTTCCCATGGTCTGCAAATATAAACAGGGGAAGTAGTTTAGGGATGGAGGAAGCACCTTTCAATTGATAAATTTCTCTTATAAAAGATATCAATTTTCCAAACTGCTTAGCTTTATTCTTTAGCTCATTGCAGTTAATATATTCCTTTACTAAACCTCTGTTCCCTTCTTTCCCAATTATTTATTTCTGAAAGGGTTGAGTTGGTCAAAGGTAAGCAATCTTACAATAGATGTAACTCTGAGAGGGCTTATGTGTATGCACCTGAAATTTTAGGAAGGATGTCACTTTCATCAGTTACTAAGGCATCTGCAGCACAAAATAGATCCCAAAGAGATCAGAACTCACAAATACACCCTGAAATCCCAAAGCTTTAATAGAGGCTAAATTCTTCATCTAATACAGGAACTACTAATCTGTAGCACCTTGATGAACAAATACAGTGAGTGATTTTGTGGTTTTGTCCAGCATTGTATATCACAATTACAGCTACACATATACGTGTGTATGTGTGCACATTTATATACATACATGCATATAAACACAGACATACCTGAGACAGTTTTCTCTGTAATTTTAAAATATGTCTTGTATCAGGCATGACCTGTTGTGCAGAATCAGTCTTTCATTTTCTATACATAAAAGGCTGCAAACATTTAAATTAATTCCATTGATTTATCTTCAAAAGCATATAATCTCTTGAAGAGCTGAATGTAATAAATCTTAATACCTTCTGGAATTATGACTTAGGATCTTTCACACAAAATGAAAGAGAAGGTCAAAATTTAATATCTCAGAAACTGTGAGAAAACTTTGCCTTAATAAATTCTAACAGCAAAAAAAAAAAACCAAACTTGATGCAATATCACTGTTTACGAGCATATCTGGGATACTATATTACAGTGAAATCTATTGAATTCAGAGAATTCAACAATATGGAAATTGGCGTTAAGTTCTTATAACCTTTTTTTCTTCTTTTTTTTTCTTTTTTTAATATGAATTGGATTTTTTTATAAGGCTAAGACAAGCAGTTACAAAATGGAGAAACAGAACTATTGAGAATCTGTTCAGAAGGAATAAAAGTGATTTATAATCTATTTTAATAAAGCATTTGTAGATTTGTTGTACAATATAATGTAAAAATCTACACAGAACCAAGGGAATATGGAAATTAATTATCTACACAGTAGAAAAGGGAATGTTCTGCATAAAAATGCTAGAAATTCAGCATGGCTGTTGTCTCAATTTACTTCAGTTCATATACAGCTTTACTGAGATCAATATTCCCAGTATGAACACAGACCTGACCTGACGTGTTATTAAAGTAATGATATTAAAGTCACTGGAACAATTGGGAGAGTATTGAGAAGCAAAAACAAGTCAAATGGCGAAACTCACCATTTACAAAGCAGTATGGTAAATGCTGACTTACTCAGATAATGTCTCTAAGAAATTTGAAAAAAAAATAAGGATGTATATTTCAGTTTCTAAGTGATTCTTATTCTAGCCCTTAAATAATATGAAGCTCATAAAACAACAAAGTAAAAATGTGTAAATTTCCTTAGCCTTTAAATTTCTCACTCCCTTCTAACCACCTTTTTCCTACTTCCTGATCTGAAATAGAAACTCTGAATTATTGATTCAGAATTGTCCAAATGCCTTAACTGGAGACAGCTCAGCATTAAACTGAAATTAATTTTTACTTTCAGACCCTTCTGAGAGTGGCATCTTCATGGTTTATGTTTTGCAGAAAGGAAGTTGCTGACCAGATTGCTGCCTTTTCTACTCTTCTGCAGTCTTTCATCTCAACAGTGTCTATTTAGAAGTCATTAGGTCGTTCATAGGTACAAAGAAGATTTTGGCTGTCCCATAATTTAAATTGCAGATAATTTAGATATACTGACCCAAAACATCTTGATTAAATTCTCCCAAAGTAAAATCTGAGGGTTTTACAAATATATTTGAGGAGAAAAATAGTTAGGATTGGGGAAAGCACAATTTACAGAAGCTATGCTTTCTTTTTTAAGCATGCTCTTTTTAAAAGAAAGTTTCAAGGTTCCCATTGTAATAAACAGTAGAATAAGGCATTTGCTATGATTATTATGCTTTGTTCATGAGTAATATGTTTTTTTCTGTTAAAAAGTAATTTTATTACTGTGTTATTTTTTAACACAGTATCTAGAAATAAAATAATTCTCCCAAATATGCATTTTCTGTGAACTTCTCTCTTGTTTTGTGTTCCCAAGATCAATTATTGTGTCTGTTTTACGCTCTGAATCTCTTTAGAACATCGAATGTTGTGGGTCCACCCCAGCTGGCAACTGAGACCCACCCAGCCACTTATTTACTCCCCCACCAGGGTCAGGGAGAGAATCAGAAGGGTGAAAGCTGGAAAACTCTCACAGGTTTAGATATAGACAGTTTAATAGGGAAAGGAAAAGCCAGGCACACAGGCAAAGCAAAACAAGGAATTAATTCCCTGCTTTCCAAGGGTAGGCAGGTGTTCAGCCATCTCTAGGAGAGTAGGGCCCCATTGCACTAGTGGTGACTTGAGAAGACAAATTCTATCACTCCAAACATCCCTCTTCCTCCTTCTTCCCCCTACTTTATACACTGAGCATGATGCCACATGGTTTGGACTCTCCCTTTGGTCACTTTGGGTCACCTGTCCTGGCTGTATCTCCTACCAAGCTCCCATGCATCCCCAAATTCCTCACCAGTGTGGCAGTAAGAAAAGCAGAAAAGGCCTTGGCTCTGAGTGAGCCCTGCTTAGCAATGACAAAAATATCTCTGTTATTAGTTTTGTGTTCAGCACAAATTCAAAACACAGCCCCATACCAGCCTGGAAGAAAACTAATTCTGCTCCAGAGAAAACCAGCACAGCAAAGCACTGGGAAGTGCACCCTTACCACTGGACTTAACAAACCTGGAAATATGTATTTGTGTCTGCAGTCAGGCATCATTAATGAATTCCACCCATTACCAAATACAATAATGTGCCTGCAATTGGAAAGATGTTTAAAGTTTAAAACAAATTGCAAAGCCTAAGTTTCAGGAGAATCTCTGCTATTTTGATATTTTAGTGAATATCTAAAAAATTATTTTAAATGTGGCATTTCTTCTGTATGAGTGCTATTTGTCTAGCATTCCTGATTTCCCTTTAATAGAAACATAAACCCTAGGCAACTTTTGCCACGTTGTATGACATCCATATCAGTAAGATCATAAAGCTTTAAATTCTTTGGCTTTCTATGTTTTAATTTAATTCTTAAGGTTTCTATGCTCTTAAACATTGAGACTATAAATTCTTTCTGTCTTCTGTTTCTTTCTGTATTTGACTTATTCAAACAGAAAATATAATTAAATTTTTGCTTGTATAGCTTTCTTTAGAAAGATTTTGAAAATGGCAGAAGGTAAGATTTCATCTTTTTCTATATTCTGTTTCATGAAATCTTATGCCTACAATCTGCTGAACAGATAGTGACATCAAAGTACTGAATACTCTATATAAATTTTGCAGTCCCTGAGCCAAACCTCATCCTTATTTTACTTCTGCTTAGAGGTGGAAGTCAGTCCTACTACCAAGATATTTAAGGGTAATTACAATCAGTCAGGGTTGAAATGTTTGAGTGCAGATTGTTCACAGCAAACATGTTTCAAGATTAAGATATGCCAAGTGAATAAGATTATATACCTGTTTAAAAAAGTTTTCATTTATCTGTGCTTGCATTTCCAAAGGGCAAATAAAATAAGCTGTATTTTATGTTATTACTTTTATATTATTACTTTTTGTAATGAATAAGGATTCTGATAGTCCATTCTGCTTGCATCTGTCTGTGACCCTATCACTTGACTTCTGGAACAAACAGCACAGCCATTATTAACAGTAAAGCACAGCATTACTTGTGTTCTTTGGACAAAATTTTTTTCATTTTATTATTGTGATATACTGGAGAAACTTCAATGCTCCATTAATCTAAATAATTCTACTAACTTCACAGATATTACCTTCCCTTGATAGTGGAAATTTGACTACAATATATTAAAGTATGACAATATCTGAAAAATTTTCTGTTAGTCATGCTATTAAACTTGCAATAGAATGTTGTCAATATCTTTTCTCCATCTGAATTGCCTTTTATTGGTATTTTGTTGCCATTAACTTTTTTTTTTTATAGTAAGACACTGCATGGAGTCCCACACACAGAGCTGAAAGCAAACACAGAATATTTTGATGAGAAAAAAGCAAGAGAAAAAAGAAAAGAGAAAACGGAAGCAGAATGAATGAGGAGAGAAAAACAAGTGAAGTATAGAGTACAGTTAACTTCTTCCCTCATAAAATAATAAAGTAAATCATTCACATTCTTTATATGTCCACTTAAGAAAACAAATGAATAAAAACTCACAAACCCAGTAAACCACTCCCCAAAGAGGAGTTTATTGGGTTTTTTAACATGTCTCCACTGCCTTTATAAGTAGTCTGTGAGGTTGGCAAGCTGCATCCTACCAGGAACTGAGCATCCTCATCTGGCTGACAGAAACGAACAGCAGCTCATGTGACTTAATGCAGATTTTTATGACAGACTTTTACATTTGAGTCAGGCTTTTACATTTGATTACAGCCATGCTGTACTCTCCATGGCAGCAAGAAATTATTTGTGCTGGTAAATCATCTTGCATGACACTGCTGCAAGATTAACTGTATATTTGCATGCTAATGCACTGCCAGTGAATATACTTTGTACCTGGCTTACCGTCAGAATAACTTAGAATGGTGAACTTTGTGTCTCTTTTTCTTCATCCACTGTAAACCGCCTTGAACTGTATAATACCATATGAGGTAGAAACCAAGACATTAACTATGAAAGGGAACTTTTTAATGGACCTATTTATTTAGAGGGCTCACTGAACTTCTGCTGGTTAGCCTGTGAGAATATTAATTTTTTTAAAGAATTTAACCTTTTTATTGATGGTATTTGGCTGCAGTGCCTGCATTACAATGAGCTGTAATCGTGTTGTGTCATGATGTTGTTTTCAACAGGAACAATGAAACATCCTTTGGAAATGCTAGGAACAAAGAAAAGGGCTACAGGCTTATGCTTTCTGCTCTAATGTTGGAGAGAGATTTTTTAGGGCTGTTATCACTTAAGACCTGAACCTTTTCCATTTTATTGCTTTTCCCTCTCTTATTTAAGGCTGTTAAAACTTACTCTTGGCTTTTTTACTTCTTTAATTTTATCACAATGAATCAGTTTTATTTAGTGGAA
Source organism: Ammospiza nelsoni (assembly GCF_027579445.1). Taxonomy (NCBI): domain Eukaryota; kingdom Metazoa; phylum Chordata; class Aves; order Passeriformes; family Passerellidae; genus Ammospiza; species Ammospiza nelsoni. Next base: position 77,950,683 of record NC_080635.1, read on the forward strand.
GAAATCCTCTTATATGATTTTTAAACATAGGAGAACCATTTTTCAACATGTTCAATTATGATAACACTGAGAGAGAGTCACAGCAATTTGAGCCTTCTAATTCCATTTCCAGACTAAAGGTCACCACTTTCATATTTGAGTGCCTATCATTAGAACTTCAGAGTGCAAACCATTTCTTCCAGTTTTTACACCATTGTTGCAGACATTTCTCCACAGAAATCCTTTCTTTCAGATTTCTGTGTCTTCTGGAGGCCAGAGGCCTCGGAAGACAAGGTAAACAATTATTATCAGCTGCTGTGGAATGTAATGGGACGCACCTTGATTGGCTCATTTTCTTTGTTTATAATTAAGGGCCAATCACAAAGTGTAAGCCAGGGACTCAGTCCTTGGACACAACTTTGTTATAGATTCTTTTCTATCGATTCTTAGCCTAGCCTAGCTGCTCTGCAAACCTCACTCTATATTCTATTTAGTATAGTTATAGTCTATATAACATATTAATAAATCAAGCCTTCTGATTCAAGAAACAAGATTCACCGTCTCTCTCTCACCAGCTGCGACCCACACAGGCGCGGTAATGCATCATAGTAAGAAAAAAGCTTCTTCTGATTAGACCAGAGAATCCAGCTGCGAAAACTCTCAAACAAATAAGCAACTATTTTGCACTTATGACTCATACTTCTGAAAATTGCATATTAATTCTTCTCTCCAGCCCACATTTTTGTAAAAAAAAAAAAAAAAAAAGGCTTGAATAGGCTTTTCAAAGAAAAATACCATTATCAGTGTTTATTTTGAAAGTATATTAAAGTTCAGATAAGGAATGCAAAAGGTATTAATATGATGCAATTTTGTTTGAATTTAATTCCATTAATCATTTATATTTACTAAAATACAGGGCCGTAACACAGATTTTTCTTAATAATCAGACAACTATTTAATGTGAATTTTTTATATTAACATAACCAAAAAGCTGTGAATTTGTCTCTAAACTGGGTAAGTAACTGTGTTTTATAGTGATTTTTGATAATAAGCTCTCAGGTGCTTCAATAAATGCTAAGTGTTCTTTCACCATAGAAAAAAATTTCTGTCATTTTGCCAGTTTTTCTTAGCAAAACAAGGCTATCTAACACTATGTCATGGTATACACACAGACTGTTCTCACAATAAAATCAGAGCAAATAACATAAATTGTGTAGACTGTTTTCAATATTCACATTATAGGACCTAGGAGAATTATAGACAATGCCTAGACTTTCTATGTCCAGCCTTACATGAAAAAAGTTAGATGATGCACAAAAAGTCAGTGACTATAAAAAGTAAGAAAAACCAGCAGGAGACAGACTGCTATCTTACTATTTTACTCATCCTACTTACATTATTTCAGTATGTAATATTGAAATAGTGAAAATATTTTTTCACTATTTTTGTTACTCTTCTTGCAAAGCAATGTGTTTTTAGGACATCACTAAGGTGGAGATGCTCCTCGTTCTGAATTTTTCAAACCTTATAAAAGAGTTGTTTATCTTTCAAACTCAAGGATTGTGCTGCTTGTCCTTTGCTGGCTTTCTGTTGTACCAATTGTGAATCTAAGACACTGTTTTTAACTTAAAACAATGAAATGATGATTTTGAGGTAATTTTTTTCTCAAGCAGGTCACTGGTTCTAAGCAGGGCATTACATACGACAATATTTCAGTCATTTACCCCAGACGCCATTTACTATGAGACATAAAATTGATTTGGGTGCTGTTCAGCTTCCTCAGTCAATTTCATAGTATTGTGCAGTAAGGATCTTGCTTGTGAATGTTTAGGGCTTTTTTTATTAAAAACTTTGTAATAGAAAAAAGTTCAAATATAGAAGTAATGAAACTAAATTAATGACATAGAGTAAGCAAAAGCTGTTCACTCAGAGGAAAAAAAGAGCAGACCCATTGGTCCATTTTTTTTTCATGAACCTCAATATTCAATCAGTCTCTTGGCTGAATAGGCTCTGAAACACAGGTTAAAACACAGTCCCAGCTGAGCAATAATACTGTGAATTTGCAGAGTGAGAAAGAAGAAGGGTAAAAATGACAAGTCTGGAGGAACCTCAAGAAGAATCTAGTAAGGATTCTGCTTAGATTTAGAAAGTTAGCAAAAAGCAAAGAGTGGAGTTTATGGAGGGAAAAAAACCTCTGAATGACTGCACTGTCACTTTGGAATATGGCCATCCCTAGGGAGGTACTAGGTCTCCTGTAAATTTCACAGTGAGTTAAGGCACCTGTGTTCTGGCTGTGACAACAGCTGGAAAGGAAAGAGTAGTGATCCAAAAAACCAGTACACAACTAAGCTCTGCAGTAGAAATGCCCACTAGGACTGGTATTGTAGACAATTCTACCTTTAAGCTTCTCATATTTTATAAAAAATGAAAATAAATGACATTATGAAGTAAACCTGACAGTTTTTTAAAAACATGCATATAATTGTCTGTACTTTAAAATGTTGATTAGCATTTACCCAATAAAGTTGAATTAAAAAGTTCAATTATGCATGATTTGCATATTTTGAAATACTTACATTATGGTTAAGGTTCAGATAAATGCACTTTAAACAGCAAACTTTGCACATCAAAGCTTATTCATGTGCTTTATTCATTTATTCATTATTGCTCTTTGAGGTCCATTAAACTAGGACTAATCTCTCATGGAATATGATAGTGTTGGAAACTCATAATTCTATTCTGATCAGTACTGAATCACAGTTTCTACCTGTGACTTTCACAGCTCAAATTTCATTCTTCATTAATACACACAACTGCACAGGGTAATCTCAATATTATAAAGTTCTACATGCTATTGTTTTGTGTATGGAGGGAGCTAATTTCTCAGTTTGGGCTCTTGTGCACTGTTGGCATTAATTGATTGTAATTCATATGAGATATTTAGAAAGACAGGAGTTTATATCTTTGCTTCACTATTCTTATTAACATTTGATAAACACAGAAGTTCCAGTAAATGAAAACAAGTTTTTTTTTTTTTTTTAATTTTGCACCCATGTTGTGAAAACAAAATTTCCTATAAGAAAAGAAAGTAAATTCGTCTTAGTGCCAAAAAAAAGTGAAAGGTGTTAATTTGGGATCCCATCCCACAAGCACTCAGGGTCACTGTAGCTCTGGGATTATTCCAGAGGGCTTGATTGCCTTTGCTTAAATTGTAAAAAGTTGATTGCAGAATTAAAACTTACTGTGGAACTCAAGGCAATTCTTTAATTTTTTTCTGCCTGGTGTTTGCAATTCAAAAGGTTTCATTTTTTACTGCTGTAAAAGCACTACAGGACTTCTTTGGAAGATGGTCAGAGAACAAAATAAGCTAATAATTTAAATTCGGTATTAACTATTCAGGTTGCAGCATTTATCATGTAATAGATGCTGCAGCAACTGCAACAAATCACCTGTCATAAACAGTTCATAAGCTGAAAGACAGAAAAACACATGAATGTTTTATATATCTACCTCACCATTCAAGCATACAATTAGGAAAACTAAGGTCAATTGTGCTATACAGAGAAGTTTCGGCTGAGCTGAACTCTGTGTACTTCACAGTACAAGTGGATCTTTGGGTCAATGACATGATAATGAATAGGAAAGAGGAGAAAAGCCAAGGGGAAAAAAGACTTCCCTTAAAAATTTCTTGTACAGTGTTGTGGATTAATTCCAGTGGGAAGCTGAACATCCCACAGGCATTTTTTAACTTGCCCGGAGGGATGGGGAAGAGAATTAGAAGTGTAATAGTGAGAAAAGTCATGGATTAAGATAAAGACAATTCGATAGGTAAAGCAGAAAGCAGGTGTATGCATGCAAAGCAAGATAAGGACTTCACTCATTACTTCCCACTGTCAGGCAGCTGTTCAGCCATCTCCAGGAAAACAGAACTGCAGCATGGGTAGTGGTGATTTGGGAAGACAAATGTCAACACTCCAAACATTCCCCTTCTTTCTTCTTCCCCCAGCTCTACATGCTGAGCAGGATGCCATGTGTGATGGGGCATCCTTTTGGTCATCTGGGGTCAGCTCTCCTGTCCCCTTCCAACACCCTGGGCACACCCAGCCCGTTCACTGTGGGGAGCAGGGGTGCAATGAGAAACAGAGAACATCTCGAAAGGAGTGCAGGCAATGCTCCGTGACCATTAAAACATCTGTGTGCTATTCACACTATTTTGCTCAAAATAGCACCGTATGAGCTATTATGAAGAAAATTACCTCCATCACAAACAAAACAAGTACAAACTACACCCCTTGTCCCAAACCATTTGTGGCATGCTCAGGTCCCACATTATTCAATGCATCCATTAGCCCCTCTCTTCCAATCTTTTGATAGACTCATAGATATCATAAAATGGCTTCAGCTGGAAGATCATCTAGTTCCAAATCCTTTGCCATGTGCTGGGACACTTTTCACTAGACCAGGTTGCTCAGAGCCCCTTCCAACATGGCATTGAACAGTTCCAGAGATGAGGGCTCCACAATATGTCTGAGCAACCTGTTCCTGTGCCTCATACCCTATACCATATCAGTCCTTTAGTCTACAACCATAACTTTATAATGTCCAGAAGGTTTCTGTTGAGTTCACTTAGTTCACAATGATCTTGCTTTGGTTTAGGTGCTATAGTACCACCAAAATTAATTTGATGACAAAAACAATGATCTTCCTATATATCTCCCTTGTTATTTACTTGAAATATGTGTACATCTAGGAGGCATGGAACAATATTTTCTATTCATCTGTTCCTACCTCCTACAGAGAATTTCCTTCGTAAAAATATAGAGACTTATGAAAATAAAACATTTATTTTTTAATAATGCTAAACATTATTGAGAGCTACATCTCCAAGTGGTTAAAGCAGAAAAGTCACATTTGAATATATTAAGCTTGACTTTTAAGGATGTGAGTAGTTCTGCTTTTACTTGCATCTTGATAATTGATTGTTCTGCTGCATTAAGAGTAGACACATGTTCCTTCTTTCTACAGTTGATCTCAAGCTTAGTATCAGACTAGCTTAAAGCTAACTTCAGATAACCAAAATAGCTTTTGATTAGATGCTTCAAAGTGTATATGTCTTCAATATCAGCTTAATTACTTTTCTTATCTCTGGTGAGTGAGTGACTGTCAAATGAATCTGAGTCAAGTCTGACCTAGAAGAGAATATGTCTAGGACTCACTTATGTCTATAGCATGAAAGATTTTTGATACTGTTAATTCTGAATTAAAGAAATGACATGAAATAAAACAAACAATCAGATCAAAGGTAATATAAGAGAAAATCTCATTTACCTAGCCAGGAAAAATCTGTTAATTTATATCCATAGATTTTGTGTATGTGAAGTTTTGCTTGGGTTTTCTAGTCTTTTATTCTTCCAGGGAATGTAATTTGTGAGAGTTTATGTCGTTCTCAGTTTATACAGATAGTTGGGATAAGCACAGGCCAGGAGGTAACTAAATTCCTTGGAATAATCTGTGCTGTAACAAAATATAATATTTCAAAGTGTCCCTTTCTCCCTAAGCCTGAAATTTCCAAATGTTTTGTGGTAATGGGATACAATTACCTTTTAGCAGCACCCTTTTCCAGGCAACAGCAACATCTCATAATTTTACAGTAGCATAAGCTGCAGGAACAGCTCATCTTAAATCTATCTTTTTGTCTGAAAATGAACAAACAGGATAATTCTTATTTCTATGACATTTAATGGCAAATTGGTCTCTGTCCAGTGGTCTGGACTGATCAGGGCTGCAAAAACTGGCAGTTCTACCTTTCATTGTTTCTGACTCTTTTTTTAGGTCCATTGTGGACAAATATCCTATGAAGAAAAAATATCCTTTGATGGTTTCAAGATAGCATGCCTTGTTTGTTAAGTGTCCTCCAGAGAATGATGAAAATAATGATGCATTAAAAGAACATAGTGGAACTGTCACTTTCCCCACACAGCATTTGCTGGTATCATGGATATTCTTAGCCTGGGAAATTAGAGATAAAAATTCATTTGCAAAATTGTTCCCTACAGTCTGTGGTTTGCATAATTTACTTTAACTTAGTCATGCAATGATTCTTGAAACATTTCACTTGAGAATAAACTCTAGTTTTATGTTCTAGTTTACATATAAATTTCCTGACATGCAATCCACTCTATCTTTTGCATTAAAGTATTATCTTTAATCAAACCTTACTGAAAATCATCCAGTTCATCCACCTTGAGTGATTAATTTCAAGTTTTAACTTTGTTGGATTTTTGTGAGAGCATTACAAGCTTTTATTAAGCAGTCAGAGTGGATGTCAACTTTACAAAGGCTGAAATCTAGTATTTACTATCAAAGAAATCAAAACAGAAAATTAGGATGGAAGAGCTGAAATCTCAGCATTTTTAATAAACAACCAACATGTCAGATAAAAATATTTAATAGTGTTTCCATTTGGCACTGAAGGTGTCAAGCAAGGTGAGTATAATGGGAAATATGGTACTTGGAACATAGCAATTTATGGTTATGCAAACTGCATGATTTCAGCCTATCTCCTGCAAAAAGTGACAGACATGCTGGTACTGCCCCTGGAATATGTATTTGACACAAATAAAGGGCTGTATTTGACAGCCCTTCCTTTCTGCTCAAAGTAAAAGCAAAAACAATTTTTTTCCTTCTGTTTCAGAAGGAAAAAGTGTTCAACAATAACTGCTCTTTCATACACTAATGGTAAAAACTTCTGTGTCAGAAATGAAAGTGGTGCCCTTTGATCACTAAGCTGTTTTGATCAGGAAATTCAACAATGGTGAAAAATATTCTGCTGGGAGGAAATAACAAGGTTTTCTGTGATCAAAACACTGTTAGAAGCTGGTATTCACTGCAATAGAGTATGACTGCTGATTAAGCACATCTTCCTATGCATACCAGTTTATACTGGACCAGCTTTGGGAAAAAATTTCCACTATCTTTGCTTTTCTCCTGGTAAAATATTTCCATCTATCCATGTTGGTCAAGAACCAGTGTCAGAATTAAAGTTTGATGGTAATGTCACAAAACAAATCCATGTTTTAAAACAAGTAAAAGTTAAAGGAAATATAATCTCTACCGCCCTGTTTTCTTCCTTTATACTTTGTCTTTTATACATAGTCTTCTACCCTTAGCAGCAGAAACAAAAGACAAAGAATCTGAAATGGAAAAGAGAAATAAAACAATGTTGAAGCAGCAGAAAGTAGAAACAGTCAGAACCAGGACAAGAGTGAGTAGAATGCCAGTCTTCTGTAGAGTAAAAAGGGACATTTTATTTCCTCAAATACTCACTCTTCATATCTTAGAGACAAATATACAGGTGGGATGGTGAAAAATAAAATTGCCATCTTCTTAATCCTCCCTCTCCTCCTTTTCTTACACAGACACTTTGTGGACACTACAATTGCTCAAGAGAAGCTGTAAATTGACTCTTAATAGGCACAGCTCTTATAAAGCATAATGTGTCATATTGCATTCTTTATTGTTAAGTATTTGCCTCAGCAGAAAAAAAGCATTCATTATTAATGACTATTTTAGTCAATATTTAATATATTTCCATTCTTCTGAAATATAAAATTATTGCTATAAAATGTTAATTAACAACCAACATGCTGGAACTGTATCTCTTTTAATAACAGTTAAAACTAAATTGTGTAAGCCAAGAATATATTTCAGTAAGTCTCAAGACAAGGACCAGCTAAAGTGGAAATAGAGCAGAGTGCAGTACTCATCTTGGTTGTAGCATCTGAGATGGGCACAGTGAAGTGTTTGTGCTCTCTCCTAGCACAGAGCATCCTTCTAAGAACAAAACAGAGAAAATAAGTTCTGAGTGTCTATATGTATTTAGGAAAATAATGTTTATGATATTGAGACAATATTCTTTCTTTGCTCTTTTAGGCATGAATTATACCATTAAATGAAAGATAATGAAAAAAACAAACAAACAGGAAAAACAAAAAACCAGCAGAGTATGTAACTGTTAATTAACTTTACAAGACTCCTTGGAAAGAAGTACTGTATATTTTCATTCAAACATGCCAGTTTCAATTTTCTTGGCCTCATCATTGTCATCCCTGTCTACCTGTAGACATCTTGTTTTAGTAGGTATTTATCTTTCCTTAAACCACAAAAGCTGACATATATACAAACATGTGATGTTATGGCAATAATGTTGACATGTTAAGTCAAAAGAGCTGGTCAACTGAGCCCTGTCCAGGACAGCCCTGTCTTTTTTTTTAATATGACATTCAAATATAAAATGAGATATAAACAGGATGGTTGGTGACATTTAGCCTAAAATATGTCTGTTGCTTCTCTAACAAAAAATGCACATTAATTGAACTTTAACCATTCTATATATTTAGATATTTACATAGGTACAGTATATTTAATTCATGATTAATGAGCAAATGGCTTTAAAATTCATAGTGTTGAAACACACAGAAAAAAGTAACCCTCCAGTATCTGACATTTACTGGTTTAGTGTGCCTGAGAATAAATTGATTCCATGTATTTTTAACATCCAACAGAGGAGTTGAAAGCTTAGCTAGGCTATACTTCTTTTATAAAGAGGATGAGATGACTAAATTCTTAGCTGGGATAACTGTCTCCTATCCAGGGAGAAGGGAAAGAACTTCACAGAGATAGTTTGCACTGAGAGATGTTGAGTTCATTCAGCCTTCCCAACAGGATTTTCCCCAGATGTTTATTTGCACTGAAGTTGGAGACATACTATGAATTAATCACAATGTACCCATTTTTCTTCAGGGACTGTAGAAGAGCCTGTAAGCTTAACTTTGCCAGTCTAGAGGCATTATCTCACTGCAGGATGAAAAAAAAAAAAAAAAAGAGGAAAATAAAATAAAAAAGAAAAAGAAAAGGCAAATATTAAGAGGTGGATATCATCAAACTAGCCAAAGTATTTTCTAATAAAAAGCTGAGAGATCATACCATGTTTTTTTTTAAAGTGGATATTCTTGTCTGAGAACAACCAGAAAGGAAACTGATTCTATCAGCATATGTCAAAATAAGGCAAAAAGGTAGTTACCAATTGACAGAAAAGCACTGCTAGTTCTATTCAGAGCAGTTACCTAAATTGCCTCACTGATTACTGGCAGTGGATTTGTGTTGTTTGTTAGCTAACACTGCACCAGTTTAACAAATGAAAATCATAAAACCTCAGTGGAGAAGTGAGTTTGTTCTGGCAAAAGGGTAACAGGCCACCACTGACAGATCTCATTGATTTTTAGATAGAACAAAATGAAAATAAAATTAGCAAAATATAATGCATTATTTTAAAAGTACGATAGAATGGGGAATATATTCCTTCTTTTAAATGCAAAAGTTGTGTTGATATTTCAACTACATTAGCCACCAGTATGAGGTGTGTGCTAATTCCCCAAACCATTTAAAATGAGGTAAAGGAGCCTGCTGTGCTCAACAGCTACATCCAAAATCTCCCATGTTCACCAACAATAACAATTCTACAAGAAAAATCTGTCATTGAAGGCAAAACCATCAGAGATCTTTATAATCCCATAAATACAGCATGGCTTACATGCTTATTTTGTTGGTACTAATGGAAAATATCTGTGCTAATGTGCACTGTATGGAAAAATGAATAGACCTCCTCTGTGTGTTTGCTGTTTTAAAAGGTTTGACATCTTAGTAAGAAAAGGCAATTACTTCTCCTGTTCTGCATAGCTTGGCTGATGTTTCAGTCTGGGATAAATGCCACTGATTTTTTGTTCATACATTTCTGTACAAATTAGAGGAATTTAATTTGTAGAGGCTGCTTCTGGAGTATCTGACCTCAGAATCAGGCAGAGAATGAAGTAATGAGAAGGAATGTGAGGAGTGATTAAAATGTGCTATGCAGCCACCACATACATGTAAAAAAAATGCCTCTAAGTTACATGCAAAAATACAGTTTCATCAGAATCTGAAGCTATTGGTGTGCATTTTTGCAAGAGGTAAATTTCAGGCAGGATGGCATTTTATTTTGTCTAATGTTTTGCCTGTTCCAGGCTGCTGTATTCTCCAGATTGACTTCTTTTGTCACCTGTGACTGAAAATATGCATAAAGACAGTGAGAAACTCATGACTATGTTTTAAAAGATTTCCCTCACTTTATAGAGTGTGGTATGCAATTTCTAGTTTAAATAAAGCCTTCTTTAATATCCACCTACTGATTTAAGATACCCCTTTCTCCAATTCAGGACTCCATCAATACTTGTATACTCCCTCTGTGAAGACATTGAGTCACTCTAACCCAGTCATCTTCCAGTCTTACCTCCACTAAGATAAACAGAGTGTTCTGAATTCTTTGCAGCATTTCCTACAAGCCTTGTGAGCTTTTCTGGCATTTAATGAATTCCTTTCAACATTTCAAAAACTTTAATATTTTCTCAAAAATGTTACAAGAACAGTATAGACAGTGTTTCAGGACTCTGATGGCATATCCAGGGAAAAAGAAAAGAAAAATCCTATATCTTGTACACCACTCTACAGTTCAGGCAGCCAATTCTCCCCTTTTGCACAGTTCTGATCCAGAACTTCTTTTTGTTGGAACTGGCTCACTGCTCCAATTCTCATATCTCCTCATCATTTATCATTCATTCAGTCTTTTCATCTGCACATTTTACCAGCAGTGATTTTGTGTTTACTTATAGTTCATTGCTTAAACATTGAACAATGTTGGAAGTTACCATGCCTATGCAATGTCAGTAGAAATTCACATGAGAAATTGTGTTCCCTCTATCATGGTATGTCATCTGCTTTATATTCCACTTCATGTTTGCATTATTATTTTCAAGTGCTGCTAATCTTTATTCCAAATAACATACAGAACTTTCTCACAAATACCTTACAGGGAGTTGTTTCCATCAGTGTAATAAACTATATTTCTAATTTGAAAGAAGAAAATCCGGTTTGTTTAATAAGACCTATTTTCAATAATTGACATTAACTATTCTTTAATCCTCTAATTCCATATGAATAAATCTCATAGCACTTTTTATCTTTATTTTTTCCTTGACAACTTTGTTTATCACATGTGTCTATGATACAGTATTTTCCTTGCTGTCTGCTACTTGTTCTTTAGTGGTCTTGAGTCTACTTCATTAATTCATTAATAAACGTGATAGGAGAATTGTTATTCTTGCTTTGTAAAACCCAAACCAAAAGGCCAACCCAAAAGACTTTACTAAATACTATGTTAACTCATCTTGGAAATAGACCTCAGGAAGTTATTAATAGGCCTTTTGTCATTCTTATTTAATTAAATATGCTTGTGAATATGTTTTATATATATATATATATATATATAAAAATATATATATGGATATGAGACATGCGTACATATATGTATATGAATGAGACTGTGTCATGTGTCATTTTCCTTTTTTTAAAATTTTCTGCAACTAGTTTGTTTGAGACACTAATTTACATAGTCATTTAAAATACACCCCATTATTATTTATTGCTATTGCAATTAGTTTGTGATTATTGGTTGCTGGGAAAAAAATTATTTATAGTACAAGAGAGTAAACAAACTTCATGCAATCATTAAGTTCAAACCCATGTGTGTTAAAAAACCTGTCAGTTCTACATACTTTGGAAATACCAGCATCTGAGCATGAGTTCCAAACTTAATGTCTCAACCCCAAATTTCCAATAACAGCTTAATTTTTCCTTCTGAGCATTGCATTCAAAGGCTTAAACACTCTCTCATTCTTCAAGATTTAACTGTCAGGCTAGCAAGAATTTCACTAATGGCATTTATCATCAGCACGTTTACCAGAATCCTGCAGCATTTTTGGCTCTGCCAAGCTGTTTGTGGTTGGCTAATTAGGCATATCTTTCTGTTGGAGGATTTATTCTGAGAAGAATTCACACACTTAAAAGGAAAGAAAGAAACAAACAAAAAAAAAAGCCTTCAAATCCACAGTATATTTACATTTGACATTTCAGTTAATTCTGAAAAAAGTTTTTAATATTTTGCTTTATTCATTGATTCTAGTTATGACTAGTATTATCAAGGCTCTTTTCAATGCTAAGTGTTTACAGTTCATTCAGGTCTTATTCAGAATTGCTTACAATTGAATCTTTAGCACTTAAATATTAATGCCACATCCATATTAATATTTTAAAATCCCTCTGATACTTCCAAGTATATCATGTGGCATCTCCTCTCTTTCAGAACCTTTTTATGGTCCCTGCTGCCCTCTCTAAGCTCCAGTTCTGCTTTACAATGGTGCAGTACTGTGTGAATCCTTAGCAAATGTTAGAAAGCCTTATTCAGACTTCAGTGTGGAAACAGTTCTTGACTTATTGTGATAATGTGACCCAATCAGAACAAACCTTAACCTTTACTGACTGGTCAAAGGGTCAAGGGTAAGCAGCAAAAGGGTGTTATTCATTGAACTCAGAACTAAAAATTAAAATCTAGCCCTTTTGAAACCTTTTATTTTCTAGAACAGTAGATTTTAAGCACTTACTGTCATGCAGTTGTACTTTAGTTTCCAATGTAAGGGATTTGTAAATATCCATAAAATCCTAACCAGTCTTAGAGATGTCAGAACTTCACCCAGCTTAGCAGATTTAAGTCATATGCTTGCTACTCTGGGTTTTTAAATATCATGCAAATTGTATATAATCATCCTTTGTGAATATTTAGAAAGAGCATTGGAGTCCCTTGGGCTTTTTCTCATGTTGCGAAAATTACTTGAGAGATGATATAGTATAAACAGTTTCTAATAAAGACAAGATCTGTCCCCTTTTCCTTAATACTTTCAAACATATCTTCTTTAAGATCTTTTTTTTTCTTATAATCAGAAACATAAAGATAGCAATTACTTATGTACTTAATGAATAAGAGCCAAGGAAAGTCTTCCCTGAAGTTGTTGTATTTCCATATTAGAGGCACTACATGAACAATTTTAAACAAGCTGAGTGTGTGCACCAGCAAGTAAATCAGAGTAAGAATTTGTCCTTGTCTCTGTGTCTAACTGAAACAGCTCTGTCATGTTTACATGCCTAAATGTGCTTTTTCATTATACCAACTGCTGACATGTCCAAAATACTTATTGGGAACAATTCCCAACTACTACTGTGTGGTTTCCGTCCAGGGAAGTGTTGGCATATGTTAAAATAATTTAGACCTTGGATGGCTATCTAAAATGTAGACATTTGGATTTTGGTTTAGTTTTTGTTTTGATTTTGTTTTTGATTTAGAATTCCACTGAAAGTCACCTGATTTGATGCATTTTCCTCCAGAATGAGTCCCACTTCAAGAGAAGCTACACTGCAGATAATAGAAAATGCTGCTGCTCTTCTGTGTTCCTTGTATAAGACCTTTTTATTAATGTTTGGAGGAAAAAAATTTCCTTTAATGAAAATGCATGATGTAAGCAGAGGATTGCATTGTGACTCAGAGAGGAGCAGAGGGTGGAGCTCCCTCAGTTGCTGCTGAGTGGCTGATTATAAGAGGTGTCTGGGGAGCGCGGCGACCCGGAGCGGGCACACAGGGGTGTGGTGAGTCTCTGGGCAGTATACAAGGCAGTTCACGCAGGCAGGCCAAGCAGGCAGGGTTGACAGCTTTCTTGCTAGTCAGGAGTGCTCTGTGTTGTTTGAGGTCTTTCTGCTGCCTGGCTATTTTTGACATGTTTGTCAGTAATGGTTCCTACACGGTCAAAAGCTGTGGCTGGTATAAGTGACCAAGTCGGGCCCTCCAAAAAAGGATGTGTCTGTACAGACCCATCCGTGTCCAGAGCGTTTGAGCTTATCGGTGGCTTCAGGGAGTGTTGTGGAGGAGTCCTGCCTGCACTGTGAACAAGTGAATGACCTCCTTTCACTGGCGGCTGAGCTTAGGGAGGAAGTCGAAAGGTTGAGGAGTTATTTCCCTTTCACTTTCACTTATCAGGGAAAGTGAAAGGGAAATAGACTGGCAGAGTTCAGCCCTACCATCTTTAAGGAAGGCTTCTGACCAAGAGACTGAGGACTTATATGCCTCCCGCTCTCAGGCAACAGAAGGGCACCTGGTAGATGAAGAGGAATGGAAACGAGTCCCCATTCGGGGAGGTAATAGCAAAAAGTCCTCCCCCTCCCCATCATCCAGTCAAGTACCACTTCAGAATAGGTATGAGATCCTGGATAGACAGACCCAACTCGATGATTAAGAAGAGAATTGCCTGCCCAGTGAACCCCCCAGTTATGATTCATCTGCAAGACAGATCACTACCTCTAGCATCAAGAAGAAAAGAAGGGTAATCGTAGTAGGTGATTCCCTCCTGAAGGGAACTGAGGGCCCCATATGTCGACCAGACCCATCCCACAGGGAAGTCTGTTGCCTCCCTGGGGCCCGGGTACAAAATATCTCTGAGAGACTTTCTGGGCTGATTCAGCCCTCTGATTATTACCCACTGCTGATACTCCAGGGTGGCAGTGATGAGATTGAGAAGAGGAGTGCCAAGGCAATTAGAAAGGACTTCAGGGTACTGGGTCAGGTAGTTGATAGGGCAGGAGCACAGGTAGTGTTCTGCTCAGTCCCTTTGGTGGCGGAGGAAAATGATGAAAGAAACAGAAGAATCCGCATCATCAACAAGTAGCTTAAGGGTTGGTGTCATCGGCAAAATTTTGGATTCTTTGATCATGGGGAAACTTTTACAGCATCTTCTCTGCTGGAACCAGATGGGGTACACCTCTCTGTTAAGGGCAAAAGGTTTTTAGCTCATGAACAGGCAGACCTCATTGAGAGAGCTTTAAACTAGGTTTGAAGGGGGAAGGGGAACCAGCTGAGCTATCTAAACAGGTCCAATAATTGCAAGGCTGAGTTAGGGGTGAAGTCAGTAGCCCAGATGAGGTGCATGTATACCAGTGCACGCAGCTTGGGCAACAAACAAGAAGAGCTGGAGGCCATGGTGCAACTGCAGAGCTGTGATGTAGTTGCCATCACGGAAACATGGTGGGACTACTCACATAACTGGAGTAATGCACTGGATGGATACAAGCTCTTCAGGAGAGACAGGAAAGGAAGAAGAGGTGGAGGGGTGGCCCTTTATATTAAGCAAACTTTTGATGCCATCAAAATTGAAACTAAGGAAGATGGAGTTGAATGTCTATGGGTAAGAATAAAGGGGAAGGCCAACAAGGCTGACACCATACTGGGAGTCTGTTATCGTCCACCCGACCAGGAAGAAGAGGTAGATCACTTATTCTATAAGCAGCTAGGTAATGTTTCAAGATCATCAGCCCTTGTTCTTGTGGGTGACTTCAACCTACCAGACATCTGCTGGGAACTTAATACAGCAATAAAGAGGCAGTCCAGGAAATTCTTAGAATGTATGGAGGACAACTTTTTGTTGCAGCTGGTGGGTGAACCCACCAGGGGAGAGACTATGTTAGATCTGCTCTTTGCAGAGATGGGCTGGTGGGAGATGTGGTGGTTGGAGGTCGCTTGGGGCAGAGTGATCACGAAATAATAGAGTTCTCAATATTTGGTGAAGTCAGGAAGAGCACCACTAAAACTCTTGCATTGGACTTCCGGAGGGCAGACTTTGGCCTGTTTAGGAGACTTATTCAGAGCGTCCCTTGGGAAGCAGTCCTAAAAAACAAAGGAGTTCAGGAAGGGTGGGCATACCTCAAAACAGAGATCTTGAGGGCACAGAAACAGACCATCCATGTGTGCCGAAAAATCAGTCAACATGGTAAACGTCCAGCCTGGCTGGGCAAGGAGATTTTGGAGGAACTTAAGAATAAAAAGAGGATGTATCAGCATTGGAAGAAGGGTCAGGTCTCTAAGGAGGTATTCAAGAAGGCTGCTAGAGCATGCAGAAAAAGAATTAGGGAGGCCAAAGCTCAGTTTGAACTTAGAATGGCAACTTGTGTAAAGGATAATAAAAAATGTTTTTACAAATACATTAATGGTAGAAGGAAAGGTAATACCAGCTTTTGTTCTTTATTGGACAAAGGAGGGAACTTAGTATCTGAAGATGAGGAAAATGTTTTTACAAATACATTAATGGTAGAAGCAAAGGTAAGACCAGCCTTTGTTCTTTATTGGACAAAGGAGGGAACTTAGTATCTGAAGATGAGGAAAAGGCAGAAGTGCTTAATGCCTATTTTGCCTCAGTTTTTAGTGGGAAGATGACTTGCCCTCAAGACACCTGCCTGCCTGGGCTGGTTGATGGTGACAGGGAGCAGAATGGTCCCCCCATTATCCAAGAGGAGGCAGTCATAGAACTACTGAAATGCTTGGATATTCATAAATCTATGGGACCAGACGGGATCCACCCCAGGGTAATGAGAGAGCTGGCAAACGAGCTCACAAAGCCACTCTCCATCATTTACCAACTGTCATGGCTCACTGGTGAGGTTCCAGATGACTGGAAGCTGGCCAATGTGATACCCATTCACAAAAAAGTGCAAAGGAAGATCCTGGTAATTATAGACCAGTCAGCCTGACCTCAGTACCTGGCAAAATAATGGAACAGTTTATATTAAGCGCCATCATGCAAAATTTACAAGATGTCCAGGGTATCAGACCCAGCCAGCATGGATTTAGGAGGGGTAGGTCATGTTTGACCAACCTGGTCACCTTTTATGACCAGGTAACCCGCCTAGTGGATGCAGGGAAGGCTGTAGATGTTGTTTACTTGGATTTCAGCAAGGCCTTTGACACTGTCTCCCATAGCATACTCCTAGACAAACTCGCAGGCCGTGGCTTGGACAGGAGCACTCTTTGCTGGGTTCAGAACTGGCTGCATGGCCGGGCCCAGAGAGTGGTGGTGAATGGTGCTGCATCCAGCTGGCAACCAGTCACCAGTGGTGTCCCTCAGGGATCTGTGCTGGGGCCAGTTCTGTTTAATATTTTTATTGATGACATGGATGAGGATTTAGAGTCCTTTATTAGCAAATTTGCAGATGACAATAAGCTGGGAACGTGTGTTGATCTGTTAGAGGGACGTAGGGCTTTGCAGAGGGACTTGGAACAGTTGGATGGATGGGCAGAATCTAATGGGATGAAGTTCAGTAAGTCCAAGTGCCGAGTCCTGCACTTTGGCCACAATAACCCCCTGCAACGATATAAGCTGGGGACGGTGTGGCTGGACAGTGCTCAGGTGGAAAGGGACCTGGGGGTGCTGGCTGACAGTCGGCTGAGCATGAGCCAGCAGTGTACCCAGGTGGCCAGGAAGGCCAATGCCATCCTGGCCAGTATCAGGAACAGTGTGGCCAGCAGGAGCAGGGAGGTCATTCTTCCCCTGTACTCAGCACTGGTGAGGCCTCACCTGGAGTATTGCATCCAGTTCTGGGCCCCTCACTTCAGGAGGGACGTTGAGATGCTTGAGCGTGTCCAAAGGAGAGCAATGAGGCTGGTGAGGGGCTTGGAATACAAGCCATATGAAGAGCGACTGAGGGAGCTGGGGTTGTTCAGCCTGGAGAAAAGGAGACTCAGGGGCGACCTCATCGCTCTCTTCAACTTCCTGAAGGGTGGCTGTGGTGAGCTGGGGGTCGGTCTCTTTCTCCGGGCAACAACAGACAGAACAAGAGGACACAGTCTCAAGCTGCGCCAAGGGAGATACAGGCTAGAATTAAGGAGGAAGTATTTTACAGAAAGAGTGGTCAAATACTGGAATCATCTACCCAGGGAGGTGGTAGAGTCACCATCCCTCGAAGAGTTTAAAGAAAGACTGGATGTGGCGCTTGGTGCCATGATCTAGTTGAGGTGTTAGAACATGGGTTGGACTTGATGATCTTAAAGGTCTCTTCCAACCTAGAATTTCTGTGATTCTGTGATTATATTTAATGTCCTGAGACAGAATAATGAGGATTATGAGCTGATAATACTGGTGGACTATACAGATACAGTAAAAAAAGAGATGAAATTTGTGTCAGAGAATTGTATTTGTGTAGAACAAAGGAGAAAGAGGAGAAGATTACTGTGGTTGTCACAATAACACATGCCTTGACCTGTGGAACTGGGCCAGATGATCTCAAATGGTGCTTTCCAACCTGAACAAGTCTCAGTTTCTATATTCCCTTCATTTTTTTCATGATAGGTCTAATGGAAACAAAGCTTTAGAATATATATATATATGTACAACTGTACAGTTATTAAAATATTTTGCATCTAAATGAAATTTTTAACATGAACTTTGTCCCTAATTAGATACATAATGAAATAGTGCCAAACACACAGTCTCAAAGCCTGAGTGCTGACAATGACTAATATATTCCCTTGATATGCTGCAAAGTGGTGAGAGAGTTGTTCTTAGAGGAAAAGTCTCTTCTGTTCCATCCTGCAAGATGCAGCAAAAGCTGATGATAGGTGCTGTCACTGTGGGTCAGTGCCCATAAGGTTTGTACAAGCCTTTTGACAGGAAGTCTTTCATCAGTGATCTAAGGATTTTTGCCCTACTGCAGCACCATATTCTTCAATCCATCTTTTAAAGCACAGAGCCAATATGTTGTTTGTGGTGTTCATCCACTTGACATTCCAAAGGAAGATTTTATTTTAAAGTATATTTCTACCATACTGCCCTCTATAACCTCCTATTCAATGAAAAGAATGCAAATGGATTTTGGCAGTGCTTGCAGACATACAATTCAAGTATATTAAATTACTTGTGGGTAATTTGAGAACTTTGGATTGTATAATACAGTACATGAATATGATTAGTTTAACCTGGAGAACCCCATTAATAATACACAACAAATGCTTGTCCTGTCTTATGACTTCATGACAGGTTTGAGGGGATTCTTAATGTTACTCTAAATGTCATTTGGAATATGATTAAGCTTTCTCAATGTTCCAAGCTAAATGCTTCAGTCCTGTAACCATTTTTGCAGCCCCTCCCTGGACCTGCTGCAGTAAATTCCCTATTTTTCTTACATTGGGAAGATCAGAATTGGATCTAGCAGTCCAGATGTGACTGAGGGGAGAGACAGATGATAATTTCTCTTGAACTTCTGGAAATGCTCCTTCTGATGCAGCTCAGAACACTGTTGGTCTTAATTGACATGATGATGCATTGCTGGTTCATAATTAACTGGTTACATTGATACAGTTCTTAGCACTGCTATGGTTGAAGTTTGTCTGATGAAAGGCTTGAAGTCCTGAATAGTTGCTCAAGTCACAATTCTGTAAATATTTAAAATAAGATTTAAAATAGAGGATAAACTCATTTAAAAGGCTGAAGTACTTGTGATTAGTCTTAGGTAACTTGGACCAAACAAATCTTTCCATAATCGATATGACATAGCAAGAACTTGCCAGGAACAATCTAGAATTTATTTTTCCCAAAACCCAATGTAAAATATTCAGATTTCTGAACAAGTGTGTGTGCTTGATATGCTGTCACCATGCTTTCTCATGTCTCCAAAGGCAAGTCCATTTCATAGTTAAGAATGTGTAGATCTTGCAAGCAGAGTGTTGTTATCATGTACATACAAACAAGTTATCCTATTGCAGATATAGTCTGCCTACTGTAAAGTCTGATATCAGATGGATAGGTAGACTATTCCAGTTGGCTGGGAAACAGGATCTCGGGGTTCACATGGTTGTGATCAGTTATATGAAGTTGTACTGATTTAGGGCAAATGTGGAGGAAACTTTTGACATGGTATCCTCTATAAAGCAAATTCAAGCTTCTCCTGACCCAACCAGTTTGGAGGACACAAATCTCCTTTGAGAAAAGTGGAAAAAACCTGTTTATTTAACAAGAAGAGTATTCACAAACATGAGAAAATTAATAATATTAAACAGTGGAACCTCTTGTTCTGAAGAGATGGCAAATTCAGATAGTCCTTTTTGTGGGCTGTATCTCGGCTTACTCAGTCTCTTAGTCCCTCCTGTGCTGGAAAATGCCACCCCAGTGGGCCACAGGCAGGAGCTCCTGGTGGTTTTTTGGGTTTCTGGTCTAGAGCAGGTTTGAAAAGTTCCAGAAAAAAATCCACAGTTTTGGGAAAACTTTCTTTGCCATAACTAACAAAGAAAACCAGCAAAAAAGCAAAGAAAAACTCCCTGAGCTTCTCTTGCTGTCCATGCTGCAGACAATGCAGTGGGCGAGAAGGAAAGCTGGGGAGTGAGTGCAGTTCCTGCAAACAAATTCCGTGCTTCTTCTCTTCCCCTTCAATCTCAGAACCAGTCTTAAATGTGCAGAACTTAATATCCAGCATAAACAGAACAGACAACTGGGATTACACACATCATAAAGTCACCCTAGGACAGAAGTCTAACTGGCAGGTCTGAGTTGATGGCTAGTGCTGTTCCTCAGGAGTTGAGACTGGAATGAAAAAGGTTTATCACTTTAATGATGGCTTGGATAATGAAATGCCCTGTTGATAGGTCACACTAGTTTGGTGAAGGAAGCTACTCTGAAAAGCAGAGCTCTCTGGGTAAAAACCACCTTCCCACACTAAGAAACTCTGCCATTAATTAAATTCTCAAGCTCAAAGCTATCTCAAAACTGGATCTTACATGATGGGATAAAAGAGTTACAACTTATCCAAAAGGAGCAGACTAGAGCCTTACTTTTTCTTCTGCATGTATTATTCTCTTTTTGTAAAATGCAAAAAACTAAAAAAAGACTGTCAAACTGTCTCTTACCTAAGACTTCCTGATTAGTTTCTATAATACCTTATTTTTATAAAACTAACTAGAACTAAATATCATCCAAGTAGTTCCAAGGATAGATATCTTTCTAAAGTCAACATCATTTGTAAGGCTATGACAGTTTCAGAAAAGTACTTGATAAATAAATAGTAAAAAGGGTGTCATTCTTTAGAAATAAAAACAAATCACAAAATCAAAGAATTACAGAATATGTTGAGTTGGAAGGGACTCACTGTTGGACAATACTCTTTTTTTTGATTTACAGATGGGGTAACTGAGAAGTGTTTTAAAAACTTTTATTTTCAGTCTTATGAGAAGGATGAGACAATACAGATGTTATAATTCACACTGTCACAAACAGAAGCTACCTATTTTTTAATTATAATATAGTATAAGCGTTTCTTGGCTTATCTGTTTTTTGTTACACTATGTTGTAGATGTCTTAAAGCTAATTATCTAAAACTACTTTTCGTGGGTCTTACTACAATGTATCTTTTATAGTTTTATTTCTCTAAAGTATTTAGTTTTATTTGTAAGGTCATCTTTTGAAATATTTTTCTAGCTTTATTTCTCTCTCAACAATATCTGTCTTATTCTATGGCATTTTTAGGTCATCATTTCTTGTCTCAAAGTTTATGTACAAATATATACTGTGTAAGCTTTCTGTTAAACTCAGAACTTTCTACAAATGCATTTCCCACATCCACAAGGATCATTGAGCCCAGCTCCTGGCCCTGCACAGCTCCACCCTCTGTAATTACACCACCTGTGTGAGAGTGTTCAAAGAATTCTTGAGCTCTGTCATGCTTGGCGCTGTGACCACTTCATGGGGAGCCTGTTCCACTGTTCCAATGCCCAACAACCCTCTGAGGGCTGAGGAACCTTTTTCTAATATCAAACCTAAACCTGCCCTGGCACAACTTCAAGCCATTTCCATGTGTCCTGTTCCTGGTGACCACAAAGATCAGTGTCTGCCCCTCCTCTTCCTCTCACAAGAAGCTGTAACTGCAGTGAGCTCTGCCCTCAGCCTCCTCCAGGCTGAACAGACCAAGTGACCTCAGTCACTCCTCACAGGCTTCCCCTCAAGATCCTTCACCATGTTTGTTGCCCTCCTTTTGTCTCTCTGCAATAATTTAATGTCTTTTCTTACCTTGTGGCACCCAGAGCTGCCCCAGCACAGGAGGTGAGGCTGCCCCAGCTCAGAGCAGAGCAGGACAATCCCCTCCCTTGCCCAGCTGTCCCTGATGGCCCCAGGACAGGGATGGCCCTCCTGGCTGCCAGGGCACTGCTGGCTTGTGTTTAACTTGTCATCACCCAAGACACCCAAATACCTTTCCATGGTGCTGCTTTCCAGCATCTCATTCCCCTGTCTGTCAACAGACCCAGGGCTGCCCCACTCCAGAAGCAGAATCCAGCACTTTCCCTCATTGAACTTCTTGTTATGGGTAATTGCCCAGATCCTTAATTTGTCAAGGTCTCTCTGCACATCT
This sequence comes from Ammospiza nelsoni, assembly GCF_027579445.1. NCBI lineage: Eukaryota > Metazoa > Chordata > Aves > Passeriformes > Passerellidae > Ammospiza > Ammospiza nelsoni. The sequence goes on from NC_080635.1 coordinate 77,972,799, forward strand.
CCTCTGCCATCAAGGGAGTCAACAGCTCTTCCCAGTTTTGGATCATCTGTGAACTTGCTCAGTATCTCTTCTAGTCCTTCATCCAGGTAATTTATGAAGATTTTGAAAAGCACAGGGCCAAGTATGAAGCCCTGTGAACGCCACTAGTGACAGGTCACCCATCTGAAGTTCCCCCATTCCCTATAACCCATATGGAATGGAATCATGGTTGTGCCCAACCCAACCCTGTTGCTTACCCATCTTATGATGAGTTTATCCAGCTGAATGCTGGACATTTTGTCCAGAGGGACGCTGTAGAGATCTGTCCTGCTGGAGAGACAGTACCAAAAACTTTATTGAAATCCCAAAATTACAGTTAGATTACACTGACTGTCTTCCCTAGATCAAATGAATGGGTTACCTTGTCATTAAAGGAAAACAGCTTTGATAAGCAGGACTTTGCTCTCATGAAGCCATGCTGGCTGTGATCAATATCTTTTTTTGAGGTTCTGATGAGAATCTCTTTTTCCTTTCTTGGTCTCATGTGGGGAATTTCTAGTCTCCAAACCTCTTCACTGCAGATAGGCAGAAGAGCTATTTCTCATGTTGACAGCCCTCTTCAGAATAGAAACTGCTTGGTCAAAGTGCTCTTTCAAACTTCACACTTCTCCATCACACCTATAATAATGGATGAGGGTTCTTAGAGTCCATGTCAATAAAGCTGGATGTGCAGACACCTCTGTTAAAAAGATTTACTCTGAAACAGCTTCATAATGTCAGAGAGACTCTGTGCACTGAATAGAAAGGGATGCATAGATCACCACTCTGTGTCCCTAAACAAGGGGAAGATGGGACACTGGTAGTAATTTTTCACAAGGCTGGAGGAAGAAAAAGATCATAAAAGAGATGTCAATCCCAAGACAACGATATTAAAATAAATAGAAATTTCTTACTAACTGCAGGTCACAAAAACTCTACATTTATTTCAGTCATTGCAATTGATATCAGTAAATAGTTCAATGCAGATAACCTGTGTGATATAAATTATTATATTCCATTAGAATGATTGTACTTTAAAAATAAACACAAATTAAATAACTATGTTAATGAACATTTAATTATGCTGTTTTATTTATACAAATGTGATTATTGTGTCCTAATTCTACTGAAGAGAAAGGGTTCTCAGAGTTCTTGAGAAAATCAACACATTTCAACAGAAACATGTTGATTTTCATGCTCATCATGAATAGTGGGAGGGCAAAATTTGAAGTGATACATATTTGGGGCATTCAATGTACTTAAAATACAGGGAGAGAGAGAGAGATGACTGAAATCCAGCCTTCCTGTGAATGAACCACAATTTCTGCTTGATAGAGCTTTAACATCAGTACACTTTGGCTAGAAATATTCTAAATTATCTGAAATCACAGAGGGGGCTCAGATTTTTTAAGTTTTACTCACAGTGAAGATCCAAAGCAAAAACACTTCCATGTAAAAGACAGGGGTAATATATATTGCATGTATCCCTGTTTGAGCTTCAGTATCCTAACTCCTGAAGATGGCTTGTGTCATGTGCAATACTTTTTCAGCTCACATATGGAAAATTTTTGAAAAATTATTTACACCTTGAAATGGGTTACAAATTGTGGTTGGAATGTACATGCTTACTTCTTTTTAGTATTGAAATTATCATTACAATAACTTGTTTATCACATTAATATTTAAAAATGGTTTTCATCATATTAATATGTAAATATCAAAATAATTTTTAAAATAATTCTGACTTTGAAAAATTCAATTAATAATGGAAATAAAAAGTAAATTAACTAAATTTTCAAGTGCTGCTCTCAGATCAATGCTCTTTATTTAAAAAAAATCCTTGCAAATATTATATACAGCAAAGAAAGTTTGGAGGGATGCCATATTCTAAACGTAATAAAAAGAGACAGTCATTCATATGTCTCAAATTTATTTTAGATTAACAAATGTTATAAAAATCCATTTTAATATTTTAACACAAATGCTGATGCTTTTATGGAGAATGAAGAAAAAACTCTGCTCAATTTTGTTAATGAGAGGTATGGTAAATTGCAGTGCTCTCATAAGTATATATGTTCAAACAATGGTGGGGAATTAGCTTATTTGAAATAAAAAGCATACAAGTCCTCAAGGATGACAGAGCAATTTAATGCTGTACAGGATTAGTTTTCTGAGAGCATTCTGTGAAGGTCCTGAGGGTCTCATAGCTCACTCATACCAAATTTTTAACATCCTCATTTAAATTTCCTCAGACTTAATAATATGCCCTTAAGTCAGAATTTGCTATTTAGGGAAAATATAAATACAGCAATTATCAGCTCAGTACTGCCCTCAAAGACAATGAACATACATAAAATCATCTTGCTGGGTTTGCTAGGAATCAGTAAGAAGACTGGAGTTTTCACACATCCTTGCACTACTCCATGGACAGATGCTGTTAGATATGGGTAAACTGTGCATATGAGTATCCTCCCCAATGAGGCACAGCACAACTACAACTGGATCTTTTACCGACTGAAAAAGGCTCCCAAACATGTTTAAAGTGTACAGAGCAATGTGTACTACGGATTTAAAAATAAGTAAGCCAAATCTGTTCTTGGTTAGTATACACTTCAATACTACTTCTCTAGAAGATATCCAAAATATTGTGTGCCCATGTGCCTATTGAGGCTACAGGGTAAAGGAGAATAAGAGAAACATTTCATATTTTACTCACCTAGTATAATGATTAATGCAGTAAAATATTTTAAGCTAGAGATAATTCTGGGTCTTTTTTGATCTGCATCATTTTGGGTGGAAAAAATTACAACTCAAAAATACAGTCCAGTGGCCTGAAATAAGAAGAAAACATTTTGTTTGCCTCATTTTTTCTTTTGGTGGTTTTTTGTAAACATTGTACATAATTTCACTGATGTAGAAAATAATAGTATCATAAACAGGTTTATGACCAGTTGCATGTACTTAAAACTTAATGAAGGTAAGTCTTGAAAATTTTCTCCCTGATAATCCATGCTGCTACGTAGCCAAGGCTTTTGAATATTAAATACTTCCTCAGCAGAAAAAAATATTATCCATACTTACTAGAATTTTCTTGAAAATCCCTAAAGCAATGATGTATCCCACATTCAGCTAAGATTTACCCACACGTGTGTGAGATGTGCAGGCATCTCTAAAATTTATTCTGGGAAAATTTTGAATAATTTAGACCTAGGTTACCTGCACCTCTATATCACCATATACTGATTTGGGGTAGTCCCAGTTCCAGAAGAGTCATGCAGCCAGCCATACAGAGGGAAAACTGAAGAGAAATCAATGCTTTTGACCAGATGGAGGTCAGTGGTGAGTGGTGTCCCTTGGGGATCTGTATAGGGACCAGTACTGTTTAGTAACTTCAATGACACAGCCAGAGGGATCCAGTGCACCCATGACAGGTTTGCAGATGACATGAAGCCAAGTGGTGAGGATCAAAAAGGATGGGGCCATCCAGAGGAACTTGTAAAAGCTCAAAAAATGGGCCTGGATGAACTCATGCAGTTGGGTACAGGGATTGAGAAACAGCCCTGCATAGCAGGATTGGGGCCTCTCATGGATGAAAAGCTGGACATGAGCCAACAGTGCTCACTCACAGCCCAGAATGCCAGACACCTCCATGGCTGCATCCAAAGCCCAGTGGGCAGTGGGGCGAGGGAGGGGATTCTGCCCCTCTAGTTCCCACTGGTGAGACCCCACCTGCAGTGCTGCATCCAGCTCTGGGGTCCCCAAGGCAGGAAGGAAAGGACCTTTTGGAGAAAGTCCAGAGGAAAGATGTGGGATTCTCATTCTCTGAACCTGAGAGAAGCAGTGAGAGAAGCAGAGAAAAGAACGATCAAAACAATTCTTATCTCATTTGCTGCATCTATGTTGTGCCAAAGTGGAATGCATTGTGGAAGATTGTTTACCTGAAGGGAATTGGTGATTGCATCCTGGTGTGAGTGTTTTGATTCATTGATCAATTGAATCCATGTGTGTGTGTGTGTGTGTGTCAGGGCTGTTGGCTGACAGTCACGAGCTGCCAAGCAGTGCAGTGCAGTTGAGTGCTTAGCAGATTGAGTTTAGATGTAATGTAATATAGTGTAATATAATATGGAATAATATAGAATAATAAAGTAATTAATTAGCCTTCTGATAGCCTCTTCATTATGTCTCCCTGACACAGAGATTGCCTTGCTTCTGATAGAAGTACACAAAGATTATCAGAATGGACCACCTCTTATGAAAGCAGGCTGAGACACCTGTGCTTATTCAGTCTAGAAAAGAAAAAAAGAAGAAAGCAAGTTTTACCCAGGCAGATAGTGATGGGATAGGGTGGAATGCCTTTGAGTGGAAAGAGGTCAGGTTTAGATTGTACATAGGGAAGAAGTTCTTTACTGTGAAGATGATGAGGGTCTAAAACAGGTTGCTCAGGGAAGTTGTGGATGCCCCATCCCCATAAGTGTTCCAGGCCAGGTTGGAGGGGGCCCTGAGCAACCTCATCTAGTGGGTGGCATGCCTGCCTGTGGTAGGGAACTAGATGATATTTATAGTGTCTTTCAACAGAATCCACTCTGTAATTCTAGGAATATTAAGAATGATTATGCAATATAATAAAGTCTCTTAATATTACAGGAATAATAACTAATACATAAACTGAAAAGAGAGAATTCATATCCATTGAGGAATTAGTAATCTGGCAATATCTGACCTACTCAAAAAATTCAGAAAAATTTTCGTCCCAGCAACCTCTCATAAGGTTGCTGGGAAGAAAAAAATAATAGCTTTGTTAATGATCAATTAAGTTTTAAAATTAGCTTTAATAAATTCAGAACAACTCAAAGTTTAAATGAGTGTTTTGAGACCTTAAAAACACATACATATAAACTATTACTCTTTTGACTTTTTTTGAATCCTATTAAATCTGCATGGAAATGAAAACCTATCACAGAAAATAGACTCATTGAAATACCAGAAAACAGTCTAATTTAAAGTTCTGTTTTACCTTAAGAACAAAGCCATGAAAGAAGTTCTGTTCTCAAGAACACAGTCATAAATATACTGAATATTCATTAAAACAATTAGACATCCAAGAACTGAAATTGAAACCAGGAGCAACCCATTAAGATACATAAAAGAAAACAGCGGAAGAATGGCAGGAGTTATGTTAGGTACTAGACAAAGTTACAAAATGTGCGATAAAAATAAAGCTTTGGTTTGATTAGAATTGGTACTGGATAAATGATCATCAAATTGGAAAACTGAGACTAAACAGCATGGCTACATGACTGTTCCAAGAAGGAATCAATGGGCTTGCAAGAAAGAAGTCCATTCTGTGAGTGGGCATTACAGATATGCTGCCTTGCTTCTCACATTGCATAGCATTCAATGTATTAATTGCACTGTGTTCCTGCTTTAATGTGGGGTTTGCTATGACAGACATTTTATATCACCATTTCAAGGGTGTCCTTTGTTTGCTCTGGCTATCAGATCAACCCCTGTAAAAATGACTTGTTGTACTCCAAAGTGGGATAAATCTACCAGTGCAGTTACTGTGCACTGGGGCAAAGTTGGAGCACCCTTTTTATCTTTTGCCTCGTGCAATCACATCAGCAGCAATAGCAACAAGCAGCATGCAACAATGGCACTGGTCTAAGAAACACTGCATTATACCTGAACTTACCTGTTAAGAGCTGAGGTACAGATGCAGATTAATTTACACTACTCCAAACTGCCAGGTCTGTACTTGTTAAAAATAAGGGAGAAAGTGAAAATGAAATTCAACAGCTACCATTTTCCACCAGAGTCTGGTTTGTTAGAGCAACGATGCCTCTTTGCACTGGGTCACAATGCACAATGAAAATGAAACTCTAAGCAGAAGAAAAACTGTAGGATAGGAAAAATTGTGTTCTGTGCATACGAAAATGGAAAAGGACTGGTATAGCAATAAGAGTCACTGTCAAGAAGACAGCTTAATTGGTTCATTTGGAAGCTTACAACCTTGACTACCATTGCTGTGCCAATAGTCAGTTCAAGGACTGAAAAACCATTTGGAGAGTAACCTCCTCTGCTCCCGATCGATGGTATCATGGAAATGGTGTGTGCAATCCTATCAGGCTTTGCCCAAATGAAGCTCTCAGCTGCTTTGGCAATACTGATGACACAGACATAACCTATCCAGACTCCCCAACAGTTATGCTTCTGCAACCAAAAGAGATGGTATTCCACCATTCTATTTTTTGTGTCTGTGGATAGCTACCACCACTGTGAGATGGCCTAGCAAAATACATGGTGGCCATGCTCACATCACCTTCCCAAAGTACAACAGGGAAACACCATGTTTAATTGTGGTGCTGGTGTAGACAAGATTAATGGAGCCTTTGTGCCATTGTTACTTGGAAGAACACTTAGAGATTCTTATTACCATGGCTCATAAAGTTCATAAATGCAACCTCATCTATCACAATTACATCCACCTGAGGAGTTGCCAGATGGCCAGGGAATAAGTTTTTAAAGGAGAAATGGACTTAAATCACTCTTCTTTACTTAGTCTCAATCTTTGGTATTTGCAAAAGCAAAAGGGCACATATGAAAGGAACAGGAGCAGAAGGTCAAGTGAAGCCATGGCTAGTACCTGTGCCAGCTGAGTCTAGTTCACTATCTATGTGATCCAGAAGTGAAAAATCATAAGGGATATTTTGGCTGAAAATTTTATGTAAATTTTTGACAGCTCTCTTCCTGCACCAGGAAATTTCATAGATAGCAGATGTAAGTCATTAAAATCAGTACCAATTTTCTTTTCTCCATTTCCTTCTTTCCCCTGATGTCACTGAACTGTCACAGCATAGCCTCTGGCAGGCACTGGCCTGAAGCTGGGAATCCAGATTCAGCTGTATTTTAAATCCCAGCCCTACAGCCTTTGGGATCCAAAACCTTCATCTGGCAGCTCTGGAGGTTTATTCCAGCTCTGGTCTTTTTGTCATTGATACTAACTTACACTGAAGGGCCAAAAAATATGATTACACTTCCACAGTGAGCAATGAAGCATGTAAGGCTCTATTAAAACAAAATGCACAGTGAAAAACTGATAGAAAAATTGAACAAAATAATTTGAAACAAGTTATGGTTTAAAGTGTAGAGGATGAAGAAATGCTGGTTAGTTACCAGCTACTCTTGCATTTGCAAACAGCAGGCGCTGAATCAATGAACTGACACCAGAGTCCCGACAGCAGGACTCTCAGGCTTCCACTCTCCTAGCAGGAGAGGTAATTTGGGAGCTGCTGGACATGGAGTGACCTCGCTTATAGAAGTAGTGATGCGTGGGCTGTGAAAGGATGGGGTGGCAAAAGTAATTAGGAAGCAAAAATGGAACTGAGTCTGCAGTTACATTGGCATTATGTTGTAGAGTCTTTTATAAAATAATTATATTAACCCTTTGAATCTGCAACAGCCTTATGAGCTCAACAAAGAGGGCAGATGTTGCGTGGCTATGAAAAAAAAGGAGCTATTCTGATGTGTCTTAATAACTGCTTTCCCATTGTGAATCCATGTCAAGAACAGCCAAGATCCTTTTTATTTCTGCAGCCACCTCTCCTCCCTCTGCCTATTTTTGACTGTGATATGATTTCTGTGTTCTCAGCTGAGCTGGAAAGCTCTCTAGCTTAATTTTTTTTTTTTTTAATAAATGGGAAATAGAAGAGGTCAATAGTCTCTCTCCATCAAGACACAAAAATATCCTTTTCTTAAAACTATAATACATGTAGCAATACTATAATACACCTGGCATTTCTGAAGATGTTATAAAGGTGTTTGTTCTCTAAGTGGAATCAAAAACAATAAGTAGGAAAAAATGTTGAAGTGAGTGGTTAGATAAGGATACCTCAGTTTTGGGACACTGTCTGCTTGAAAGAGTTAATGTATCTAGGAGCATGAATCCCTTTTTGAGACAGTAACAGCAAGAGTCCTTGCAATTGGTTTGTGGATCAACAGAAGTTAGTGATGCAGCAGGTAAACTCTCAGCTAGGTAAGGCCTGGCAAAGCTTTGTAGGTGATACTATATGGTGAAACATTAAATTTTGAGTAAATGCAAATTTTTTCATTAGAAATGTATTGAAATTCTTTATGATTCCTGTTAGAAAAATATAAAACAATTGCTTAAGCATATTAATCTCTCTGTTCAGAATCTTCCATCTTGAGCAATGATTTCCTTTTTGTTTCATTTATCACCCTGGAAAATAATCAAGGACCATTCTGCCAAGAAAAAAAATGAAAGTATTGGATACATAATAAAGTTTTCTTAAATTTATTTTTAACAATGATGTCAAAAGTGAAATACTTCAGGAGTTTCTATTGCTAATACATGAAATTTTAGGGGTTTTTAAAAGGTATTTTGAGTGAAGACTGACTAAAAATCTGATCCTTTGGGTAAACTTTATTTTGAAAAAAAAGTGTTTCAAATGGCTTCACTTGAGTAATTTCAGTACGAAGAAGTAACAACAAGAAAATAAGAAGGGAATTAAAATCGTCAAAAATTAAAATATTCATCATACAGTTTAAATAAAGCAAAAATATAAACTACAGAATCAGTCAACTCAGTCATTCAGTCTGAAAAGATTTTCAGGAACGCTGCCTAGATCTCAGTAAGTTTATCACAGTTCTTCGGTAATTACTTCCTTATGGACATTGCTTAATTTCCTTGGCATAGTCACTCCCATTTTAGTAAAGAAATTACTGCTCTTAGCAGTTTGAATTTTTAATTGTGTTTTTTAATAAAATCACTTATGAGACATACATTCCTCTGTTGTCAAGTTATACAATATTCCTCCATGACCACTATCTGAAATAAGTTTCAAATCCTGAGAGCATCATTCTTGTCCATTCAAAAATGATCATGACGTTGGTGTAAAGCTATAATAAACTATTTTATCTATATATGTATATTTTTTAATTTCAATATATTTAGAAATAATATAAATTCTGCTTGGTTTATTCCTGAAACTATGAAATCTATACATTGAAGGGTTCATGTAGTAGAATGGATATTTTCATGTAGTAAACTAACTTCCTGCTACAAATCTCACTGCAGTTTTCCAAAACCTCTTTCGCCCCACATTTTGACTCAAAATATATAGGCCAGCAAGAATTTTCATCTGGCCTAAGCATGTCCAGCAGAATACTTCAGCCATGTTGAAGTTGGCCTCATGTACATGCATTCTGATAGACAAAACACCAATAGCAGGATTAAGAAATAAACAGCCCTTTGCAGATATAAAAAGCCCTTTTATTTTTACTTTCTTGTATCGTGATTTGCAAATGATAGTATATATATATTTCTTGAAAAAAAATGACTCTATTCAATTACAAATATATAAGTGTACACAGAAGCAGAAAGGTAACTTTCATATAGAGTAATTTTGATGATTTTTATTTAAGAGAACTGGAAAAAAATCTGAAAATTAATTTTCTGATCTAAAACACATTTGTAGTTCATAATTGGTTGCATCTAGTGATGAGAAAAACCACCTATTTTATACTGTCTTTTCAAATTATGCATAAAACACAAAAGCACAAATTTACAAAGCACTATTTTTTACACCAAATTTCCATAGATGCCAAATTTGAATCAAAATTTAGTGACACAACTATTATTAACTGTATTATGATTATTTTTTGACAAATGATTTAAAGTCCATTTTCCTATTGCTCGTTTTACATGACTTGCATTACATGCCAAGGGCAGTCCAAGTATCTCCTCTGATCACAAAATACAGACTTTGTTCTAAATCGGGACTATCACAATCCTCAAATAAAAATCTTCTATTCTGATATAAAAATCTTCTATTCTGGAGCATTTTAAGTATAAGCCTTCTTAGCTCATCAACTTGCTTGGGAGCAGGTGGTGAATATGATCAGGTGGTTATAGCTGGGCTCTTTCAATAGAGAAATCCACCATTTCTCTAAGTAATAACCAAACAAATTACGTACTGGCATTTCCTACTCATTAAATAGAATTCATATATATACATGATTGAGCATAAGAAACTCAAATGTCCTGGGTAATGATCTACAGTACTCTTGTCATCACTTGAAGGAAGTGCAGCATATTTTTCTAGTAAGATTAAATTCATGCAGAATATATTCTGAATATACATATTTTTAATATATTATAAGTATATTAAAAATAGAAGTGTTTACAACCAACATACTGCTCATTACTTCTTGGATGCACCCAGATTTATTGTCTTGAAATAGTTCTCAGTGTTGTTTTTGAGTTGGCTTAAATCTCCATGGAGCCCAAAAAAAAAAAAAGGCATGAATTTTTGTTAGCTTCAAATGATGTTTAAACACATACAGATTCCTCACATTTATAATCATATGTGATGGATATGTTTCTCAAGATGGACTGGAAACATGAAAAATGTTTCCAGTAAAGCTGAAAGGCTCAGATTTTTACTTTTATTATTTTTAATTCAACAAAAGTTAAGTAATTTCTGTCCAAGTATGAAGTCTTCAAAAATCTAACACATGTTCTAACTATAGATAGGTAGATTAATGAATGAATGAAAAAAAGCTGATTCAGTTTCATCTGTTTTACAGAAAAGAGGAAAATTGCTTTTTAAAAAATTATTTTAATGAGGAAGAACTTTAAGGACATGCATCAAGAGTGAGATATATTCCTTTCCTCGATTGAATCTGGGTGTTTTTATCCAAAAATTGCTTAATGTAAAAAACATGAGTAGCATTGAGAGATTCATTTCCACACTTTATAGATATGATAATTTTTAAGCTACTTCCAGCATGACAACTGGAAGCAGATTTTCTGAAGACTGATTTACTTTATTACTGGCATAAAAAAATCTGAGTCCATAATCACTTAAAATTATATTGTCTCCCATCATGTGAAAGAATTTTGGTTTATGTTTTACTGAGTTCATATATATCTGAAAACTGATAAATGCTTATGGATGTTTTAATTGGCTATCTAAATTTTATAAATGCAGTCAAAGGTAAAATTTACAGGGTTTTTTTTCATCCATATCAGAATACGTCAGATGTAATAGACATAACACAGCTTTTAAATGTTTTGAATTTCATCTTGATCATCAATTAATTGTGTCTTCCCAGCCACCTGTAAATTATATTTCATTTGCCATTGCTGTGGTACTCTTCTGCTAATTAACATCAACATGTTTTGTTGATGTTATCAATCAACTTCTTTTTGAGTTTAGAGGCGCTATAACTTAGGAATTGCAGACTGTGATTATTTAAGACTTTAATATTCCTGACTCATGATTTATAGAAACAAATTTAATGTGACTATTCCTTTGTAATATCAAGAGTGAAAATGTTTGTAAAATTTGGCCTGACACTAACAAGTATAGCTATTAAAATTGTAGCTATCTTTGTTCTTTTCATGGTCTCATTCTGTCCCCTACTACCATTTATTTTCATAGCTAAAATAGGTAGGAAAAGACTGACTTAATGCAAAATGAATTTTTTTTCTCACTTATTTCAAACGAAAAAGGAAAGTTCAAAGTACCTTCGAAGATTATGCTTATACCATTCTATTTTGTGGATATGCTAATTTTGAGGGCCAAGACGTGCATTGAATAAGTTCACATCATTTTCAGTGGATAAGATTTCCTAAAGAAAACCCAAATTTAAAAGTGATATATTGTAATTTATTATTTTTGGACCAGTTATATAGGTGCCAATGTTTGTCAGAGTGGAAAAATTTGCAAATTAGCTTAACGAATAAATCAATAGATCAATATAAATCCTAACTTTCATCTGAAAGGAATTTGATAGTATATTTTCTATTGATTACAACCAGACAATAATATAATTGTATATAATTGTATATGCCCTGCACAGACTGTCTTGCAGTTTGTCTGCAGGAGCATGCCCAAGACAGATAAATTTGATTTGGGAAAGTACTCTTCAAATTTAATGTAGTCTTTGCCCACTCTAGTTTAACTCAAAAAATAAAGATTATTTTATTCATTAGTATGAGAGTCTGCATAAGTGACTAATTAAACTTAATTTAAATTGAGCACTCATTTTCCTCATAACTCTTTTTATAGACATGCAATGTTTGGGGTTTTTTTTACTCAATAAAAGATATACCAGCTGAACATGACCCAGCATGTGGTCAAACAGACAAGAAGGCCAATGGAACCCAGGTTTGTATGAGAAATAGTGTGGCCAGCAGAGCAAGGACAGTGATTGTCCTCTTGTACCCAGCACTAGTGAGGCTGCACCTCAATCCTGAGCTCAGTTTTGGGCCTCCCATTACAAGAAGGACATTGAGGTGCTTGTCCAGAGCAGGGCAATGGAGCTGGTGAAGGATCTGGAGCCCAAGCCTGGAAAAGGAGGCTCAGGGGAGACCTCATCACTCTTTACAACTCCCTGAAAGGAGGCTGTAGCCAGGTGGGTTTTTGGTCTCTTCTCCCAGGTGAAAAGTGACACAGCAAAGGGACATGGTCTTAAGCTGTGCCAGGGGAACATTTGACTGGATATTAGGAAAAATTTATTCACAGAGTTGCGCAAATATTCGAACAGGTGGCTCAGGAAAGTGGTTTACCCACTATCTGGGGAGATATTCAAAAGATATCAATGTGCCACTCAGGGACGTGGTCAAGTGGTGGCCCTGGCTTTGCTGGGTTAGTGGTTGGGCTCAGAGATCCTCTCCAACCTAAAAGATTTGATGATTCTATTGTTTGATTTTAAAAGGTACAATGTTTGCATTCTGAAGTCTGTATCTTATTTTAAATCCAGCATGTTTCCACCCAATGGAAGCAATACTTTTTTACTTTTAGTTTCCCTATTAAGTATATAATTTGTTTTCTAATTTTAGTGAAAGCAGGATAAACACCTTCATCAATTAAAGATGACTAATGATTTTTTAATTGTGTTGAGAAACCTTTTCATAAGGAAGGCAAGCAAAATGATGAAACTTAAGATCTGAATTTCAATACCACCATTATTAAATTTCTATTATTTGCTTCTTATTTAAAAAAAATAATTTATCTGCACAGTCACAACTTATGAGCACAATCCATCAATAAAGTAATATTACCATAGTCAACTTTTAAATTATGATCCATTTAGAATGCTGTAAGAGCCTCTGGGATCCTTTATATATAGTTTCCCCTAGTGTTTATTTTTAAATTTGTAACATGTACCACAGAAATGAGTTATAGTGATGAATTTCTGGTTTGTGATTATTAGTTTTTTAGATTAAGCATTTTATCTTGCTGGCTGCAGCCAAATAAATATAATTTACACATAGAGCAGTCTATTATACTCATTCAGTGCATGGGGTTTCAATTTTCTCAATTCAAGTGCAATCCCTGTGGTTGCTAACCATACTGTGTGGTGATCAAAAGCTGCAAAGTAATTATTAACAAATATATCACATTACCGTATAGGTACAGATCACTGCTGGACCTTACAGGAATAATTGTTCTGATGTTTTATTGTTTTATTTTCCTCTACATTTTTCAGAATAACTGCTTAACATTTAGGTTGTTATTATTATGCAATTATTGAAACTACAATTGGATCAATGTATTTAATAACAAATTTATTAATTTCAAACTATTTCTAAAATCTGGCAATGATAGGTCATGACTACAGAAATGTGAGGTTCTTCTCTAATCAGCAGCAGATTCTGTATCCTTTGGATGTCCTTTTCCATCATTACCTTTCTTTCCATTGCTTCCCATGTTAATCATATAAGATTTTGGCAAAAGGCATTTTTTACATTTACAAAATGAATTTTTTGTGTTTGCATGGCAAAACTCTGGAGACCTCAGGGGTGGCTTCTGTTAGAAGCTGCCTGAAGCTTTTCCGATCTCAGGCACAGCCAATGTCAGGCAGCTCCAGGACAGGCCCACCACTGGCCAAGGACTAGCCCATCACCAACAGTGGTAGCACCTCTGAGATTACAGAGCTAGGGAGGAAAAGTGCTGCAGAAGGAAAATTGGAGTGAGGAGTGAAAATATGTGAAAGCAACAGCCCTGCAGACCTCAAGGTCAGTGCAGAAGGAAGGTGAAGATATGCTCTACGTGCCAGAGCAGATATTCCCCTGCAGCCATGTCTCACACCACGGTGAGGCAGCTCTGCTCCTGCAGCCCATGATGGTCCATAAGGGTGCAGATGGATATCTGCAGAAGTCATAATGTTAACCCTATCACACCAGAAAAGGCAACTTTGATACTGACTCTATCTGGGGCTATAATAAAACAGACCAAAAAAAATCCAAAGTCTTCCATTTCATAACAATGTCCTGAAAATTTCCCAAGCATAATTTTTTATTTCAATCAATTCTGAGGAAGAAAATTCCTTTTTGTGTTGGTCAGGAGCATTAAGAATTAAAGGATAATTTTTTCTTGTTTAGTATTTTAGTATCATTATTTAGTATTTGAGTATCATACTAAATAACACCTTACTGTAGTGTTGCCACCTTCATCTCACAGCTGCTAGGTATCCCCATCTCTATTTCACCTTTTGATTATCCCATATACTAATTTTTATGTGTAATAGGCTTTCTCTAGGTTCTCCATTATCTCCTGTCTTCTTCAGTAACCTTAATTACCCCAAATTAAGAAAAATGTTTTACTGTGTGGGTGATTTAACACTGAAACATTCTGCTGGTGAAGTTTTGGTGTCTTCTTCCATGGAGATTTTCAAAACTCAAAAGAAAATTCTCTTGAAAAACCAGCTTGAGCTGACCCTGCTTCGAACAGGAATGAGGCAAAATGATTTTGCAAAAGCTGTAAAACTAAGGCTGTAAAGCTAGCCTGTAAGTGGCTGACTAGTTCAAAATCACAACATTAGGAAGAAGAAAGAATCAGGTAGATAAACATAATTTAAAAGGCCTTTCAATAGCAGACTGGTTGAGGACATCTTCAATTAAACACTACTTCCCCTTACTGCAGGGCCTTCCCTTTAAATCTGGACTTTAATCTGTTCAACAAAAAAGAATATGTTTAGTTTCTTATATAAATCACTTCTCTATGAGATTACATAGCAGGAGCAATATTTCAATTCACAGGAGATAGAAAAAGAAAATCAAACTGAGAAATAGCCAAAAAAGGATCAGATGGAATTAGCATGCTAAGTCTGGCCAAAGGGACACTGAATAAATTATTTTTTTCAGCTCTACATTAATACTTAATTCATATACTTACAATAGTTGTTGCATATTTCTGATAAATTTGAATATGGTAATTTGCAAACAAAATGTGAATACTGTTGAACAGTTTTTTCTGTGATTACACAATTTTTCCATATTGAAAAATCACAATGCCAACAAAGGCTTTAGATTAACTAGTTCTGGTGGTATAAATCAGCAAAATGTAGCCATTGCTAGTTTCTTCATCTATAGCTGTTCTTTTTGCCTTGTATGTCTTTGTCTATTTAGGTAGAAGTTTTTAGAGCTTTTGGAACTGCATAAAATGAGTAGAGAATAACCTCAGTGACCTCTTCATTCATGCTCTCAATATAAAATCAGGTTGGAATTCTACATGTGTGTGTGAACAATTGTTGTAATATAATAGAAGCTCTATTTGCCTACAGGGCACAGCACTACTGACATTTTAATTCATTACTTTGTAAAACACCTTGTAACATCCAATGTCTGAAAAGCAGCATGAACAATTTAATTTTATTATTGTGAATGTAAAAGAAGATTAGGCCATTCCAGGTATATTAGTTTTCTTCCATATACTTGTCACTGCAGAAATGTAGAGGTACATGATTAAAGTAGAAGGCAAAACTAAAATGCTAATTGAGAATAGCCACTACTTTTCTAAACAGTAAAACCACTTATAACTCAAGTCTTGCTCATATTCAGAAACATTGTTCGCATTGACAAAGTTCCAAATTGTGGTCCTTAGAGATGAGGAATGAGATCTTAGGCTTGGGTAGGGTTATTTTTCTTCACAGTGGCTGGTATAGGGCTATGTTTTGGATTTGTCCAGAAAACAATGTTGATAATATAGAGATATTTTTGTTGCTGAGCAATATTGCTTTTCTACTTTTTTTTACTGCCACTTTAGCAAGGGGGCTGGGAGTGAATGGGAAGCTGGGAGGAGACAGCTGGGACAGGTGACTCCAATTAACCAAAGGGATATTCCAGACCTTGTGACAACATGCTCAGGATATAGAATGGGGGGAAGATGGAGGGAGGGGGATGATGTTTGGAGTGTTGGTAATTTTATTCCCAGGTCACTGTTATGTGTGATGGGATCCTGCTCTCCTGGAGGTGGCTGAACAGCTGCCAGGCCTTAAAAAGCAGTAAATTAATTCTTTGTTTTGCTTTGCTTGTGTGCACAGCTTTTTCTTTCACTATTAAACTGTCTGTATCTCAACCAATGGGTTTTCTAGCTTTTACTCTTCTGATTCTCTCCCTGTTCCTGCTAGTGATCCTGCTAGTGGGAGAGAGCAGCTCACTCAGTCGCTGGCTGGGGTTAAACCACAACAGGGAGTAAGGAAGAAACGCACCCAATTTTCATTAAAATCATGGGACCTATTCAGGTCAAAGCTCAAAAATGCCACATAAACATTTGGTCATCATAATAACAATGAGACACTTAAAGTAAAAACCCTTCAAATATTCATAAAACTGCTTAATTAATTAACAGGGAGGAAGCAATAAGACACCCCTATATACTTATATAAACCACATACATTTTCAAGCAAAAAAAAAGTTTTTGAAATGAAATAATTCTTTTGGGAAAAGGTGGGAAATTTCATCTTCATTTTTATGTAAGCCCTCAGAATAAACTTCTTGGCTGAATCTGTACTAACAAGCATGAGTCCTCAGCTGTCTTTGAAAGCAGACTACAAGGGTTACATCCAGACTGAGTATTGGAACTGTCTTTGCCCTACACTGAATTTCAATACATGCCAAGGAAGTGCTCTGAAGAGTAGGAAGTGATTTAAACCAAAGTTATGCCAGAGGCTTAGCTCTTCAGAGAAATTGAACTCCACTGTCTCAGAATGTTGCCCAGTACAGACACGTTTCTTTGGAATAGGTGAACTCTGTTTCTTGATATTTATGTTGCTTGGAATTTATTCTAAGTGTCTGCATAAATCCATAATTTTCCCATTAAATTCTGTGGTTCTGTATAATCATGATTTAAAAATTCCTTGATTTCAACTATGTGGAAATTTTTTTCAGAATGTTTAACCTTCTTGCTTTCTTCATATCTGCATTACTTAATCAATTCATATTTTTAAGATAACTTTTTTTTTGTTTTGACATTGTAACATTGAGGTTTATTTTATACTCTACTATTTTATATATAATTTATTTAATTACATTTTTATACATTCTTATGAGTCCTCACCCTGCAACACTGTTAGGTCTACAACTTGATATTACAGGTCTTGTCCAACCTAAATGATTCTGTGTAGATGTTTGTGGCTGTGGTTTTTTAAAATATTTTTCTATATTTGTTTTTTTCTGTTTTCCAATGGATAAGCAGCTTGACTGTATTGATACTTGATTTTATATGAATATTTAAGTGTCAGGATGAGCCCAGTCATGAGACAATCTTACATCTTATGAGTAGATATTTAAGAGTAAGCTTAAAAAGCAAAAGGAAAAAAAGGAAAATCCAGATTAACAATAAAGCACATGTTTGTAGGAAAATCTGTTTTCCCAAAATTCACCCAGTTTTTTTCTCTTCTCAATAATTTGCTGTTACACTAGATTATTCTGTACTTATGTTGACAGAGATTACTTCTTGTCTTTTTCCTTTATTGTGTATTAAATTGCATTATTATCTATCTTGTTTCATATTTTTATCCCTATGGCATACTGTACTTTTTGCAAATATAGGTGTTAGTGAACCCTATTTTGCTTAAACTGCTGAGCTTTGCACATTTCAACCATGAAAAATGATTTAACATTATTTATGTAATCATTTTATAATCATTAGAGGATGAAGACTACATTTTTTTTCATGTAGCAGGGTTCACCTACAGACATAGGAGTATTAAAGAATTCTCTGTTGGCCTACAAGGTGTCTGAGAACTGTGCCCTTTCTCAAACAGACTGTTCATGAAATAATTTACAGCATATCTTATTCTTTTGCTCTTTGGCCCTCATCAGTATTGGTTATTAATTGCCAGGTCACTTAGGAATTGAATTATAGTACTAATATATTTCCCTTAGGGTACTGATTATCCACTTCTCTTTCCCCTGGTAGCAATAAAAGTCTCTCATGAAATTACTGGCTGCCAGCACTGTGTTGTTACTACAGTTGAACAAACTCATTTTTGTCAAGATATCATGCTAAAAAAATTGCTTCTGCATTATTCATGTAATAACTGCATACAAAGTAGAGATGAAAACCTGCTAGGAGAGTCAAGAAGCAAAGCAAGGGCACATATAATTGTATTAATAGCAAAATTACTGAATTAATAACCAAAGTATAGATATAGATATAAAATATATATGATGTATATATAATACAGATATAAGCAGTCTAAATTTGAGAAAGGAATGATGTTTTACTGGAGAAGTATACAGTGTAAACTCTAGAATTTTGTTTCTACTATGACAGACTGAGTGATTTCTTTTAGAAACATTTTTTTTTTAAGTACATAAATTCATACCTTTTCAAAACCTAGTAAAATGCACAGGAGACAGGGCCTCTTAAGAAAGACATAAATAATTTCACTGGTAGCCTGAAGTCATCATGCCTGGGCGGAACAGGACAATCTTGAGCAAGTGGCAATGTGGCAATGATGGGTCCAGTGCACCCCCAGGCCATGATTTCCCTCATGGATACTCTGTCTCTGGACGTGTTCCAGGCCAGGCTGGATGGGGCTGTGAGTCCATGGTCTAGGGCAAGGTGTCCCTGCCCACAGCAGGAGGGGTTTGAACTTGATGACATTTAAGGTGCCTTCCAACCCGAAGCACTCTATCAGTCTATGATTCTGTGATCACAGACTAAAAGCTTCCCCCCCGCCACCAAGGAACATTTACCTGTTTCTGTTTTGTGGAAGTGGGACACTCCTTCTACTTCCATTAGGAAGCATCCTGCCAGGCTTCAGTTTTCTGTGAAATTCATCTGAGGACTTGATGTTGGCTCCACATGAAACAGGTGAAGCAGCCTTGTGGCTGTTGTTTGCTCTTTTAGTGCCAGTACTCTCCATCCCAAATGTGATTGTCATAACTAGGTCCAAACTGACTTATCACCTGTAGGTTTTGCCTGTCGTGGAATGTATTAATATGTAGTTAGTAATGTGAAAATGCAAATTCAGAATTACACAAAGTATTCTATACTGTCAGGACCTTCTGCAGTGGTGTTTATGATATCTTTACTGAAAATGTATCTCTAGAACCATTGAGTTTTCCTTTTCACAAAATGTTAATACCAATGCGAAATTGATCCTGAATTTGACTGTCCTACATAGACCTTTCCTTCCTGCAGTAATTTCCTGCCATGGCTTATCAGCACACAGCAGGAAAGGAAAGCATGTAAAAAATGCAGTCTCCTTTGGTCTGAGTAATAACCTCCTTATAACTGCACAGCAAATGCTTTACACATATCCTAGTAATTTTATGATTTATGCCATGCTTACAAAATAGGGATAACACATTAATCTATCAGGATCTTTAATAAGCCCTGTTGACCCAAATTTATTTTTGAATTATATAAGTAACAATATTTCTTTTTGATATGTTTTTAGATGTTACCTACTAGTAAAATATGATTATTTGGGCAGATTAAACTCAGACTATTAAGAAAAGCAATATGCTCATACTCATCACCCGTGTCTTGAATCAGGCTTTGAGGCACCTATGTATAACATTGTATAGTTTTTTTAGAGAACACAAGGATTGGCTAGTGCTAAATATTGCCTGTATAAAATATGCCATAACTATCAAAAGGCAGAAGAGAAAATGAGAATAATCTATAGGTCAGGGAGGAAAAGGTTTTGAGGGACCAAGAGTAAACCCTATTTCAACAGGTACTAACACCTGCTAGCCTTTAGAAGGAGAGTCCACCAACCCTCTAGTTTGAAAACTGTATTAGGAACACACTTTTAAATTTTTTGCTAACTAATCTGAATGTTCTCACAAACAAGTTTGTCTTTAATTACTGTTATTTTTGTATTTTATTCCATTTGATTCATCTGATTAATTAGAAGTTGCTAAATCCCACAGATTAGATTACTAAAATTACTAGGCTGAAGAGAAGGAATAGCTACTAAAGGGTAGGTAATTTCTTCTCTCCTTTGGATAGCAATCAACACAAAGAATAATTTATTCCCTGAAAGTAATCAAGGAAATCCTCAGCAAGAACCTTATTTGTATGAATGATATTCATCTCTTCCTCTTCAGTAGCCTGTATCTTTACCCCAGAACATGGAAAACTAAAGGAGTGTATTTTTTAAAAAACCTTTTTATTATTTTTTTCTTTCATCCTCTATAAATCTTATCATTTTATTTGGTCATAACATATATATAGACCTTATAACCTTTCTCATAACAAATGGGTCATGGTATAGGCACTCAAGAGGTATTTGCTTTTCCTTCTTCAGCTAGGTTTCTTTGATCACAGATTCCTTATCTGAATTGTACATCGTCTCCCATTTATTTCAATACTTGCCTAGTGACAAGTGAACATAATAGGATTTATCAGAAGCAGCAATTAACCACCCCTGTGTGTAAATCCCATTAATCATAATGTCAAGCTGGATAACCATTGGGTCAAATGATAACTTCTGACCTATAATCATCTTTATCTCTGGATAAATGAATAGTCCATTAATATTAATATTTAGATAGTTTAATTATATATTAAGAGTCCACGTATGTATTAAATCTTAAAAATTCATCAGAACCAATTCAAGTATTAGAAACTCACATAATTATTTCTTGTTTGCAATAAAAAGAAAAAATGTAGCATCTTCAGAAATGCTTATTTGTAGAAATATTGATTTGGTCTAGAAAAAGTAGAAAATAATCTAGGCAGTTTAAACTTCAACACCTTGTGGCATGGATTAATTATTTATATACTGAAAATTATCATCTTTTACTGATTTAATGATGCTTCATGAAAGGTTATTCTCAAATATAATGGGTTACTATGTCTTTAGTTTTTCCTCTTCATATGTTCCCTTTGGAGCATATATTTGATTGAAGAGTCAGTGTGGCAGACCCTCAAAGGAACAGTCAATGAAATAATTTTCTGAGGTCAATCTAATGACCAAAAAACATTAAATGAAGCAGATCCCTGATAATAAAGGTCTGTGTCCCAGTTACTAGCTTTTCTCAGAAGGGAAACAAGGGAGCCAACCTCTAAGCATAAATGAGTCAAAAAAGCATGCTTTTTCCTGATTTGCACTGTATGGTTTATGTCCAGCCTTAACATCATTATGCCAGACTTTAAAATAGTAAACAAAGAGAAATGCTTATGGTTTGTTCCTACCAATAGAATGGTTGCACCAAAAATAAATTAAAAGTTTACCCTTATTCAGTTATCTATGTTTACATTTCATATAACAACTTTTTTTTGTCATGCTCTAATTTTGACTTCTTGCAGTACAAGATTAAATATGAAAAAAAAAAACAGACAAAAAAAAAAACCCTCAGTAAAAATGTACACAGCAATATGTGTTACTTCAGTAATTATTAGGTCAATATCAGATTTTTGGATGATGTATCTGGACATGCACAATGACAGAAATTAAGTTGGTGGTACAGAGAAAGTAAATGTCAAGCACAGCACAATACAAGGGGAAGTAGTGTGTCTCCTGTATGAAAAGAAGATTAATCTAATACAATGAGTTTATAAAAGCCTCAACTATTTCAAACAACAATAAGAATAAAGACAATTAAAGAGCAGATGTTAAATATTTTTTCATATAAATTAAATAATTAGCTGTGGTTCTGTGAGATCCTTTAAGTTTGGTCACACACTGAAGGACAGCATGAAAGAATGGTGAACACTGGACTGGTGATAATATTATAGCAGTATGGATATATGTGGAAGTGTTTTGTACTGAGAGAATGGTTTTAGACTTGTCAGGTGCTCACACTGCCAAAGTGTCTGGCTCTGGCTCTGCTCTCACTTCAAGGTTATTGATCCATTTTTTACCATAGGGGTAAAAGTCTGCAGTAGTTATTGCAAAGCTAAATCATGGTAAGAGATTTGTCTCATCTAAACACTCCCTAATCCATCAATTTCACCTCCCACACAAAGCATAGAAGATTTGGTTCTTAGCTTCATTCACATCAATGAATGGGCATGAGGAAAAATTTATAAGCATACTTTAAGTATGACATGTAAAATGAAAGTGATTTAAAAATCAAAATATCAACTTTTAAACTATAATGGTAGTAAAGTAAGAACTACCAAAATTACCTTCCTAACCAGAATGAAACTTCTTTTCCTTGGGCATGCCCTCTAACCCTAAACATTTGTTCTTGTATCCAAATTACTTACCACTAACAAAGCTCCACTGTTCTCCTTACTCTCCCTAAACAGTTCATCTCACTCCATGCTCACCACTAATCTTATCCCTAACTTTAGTTTGAAGATAAACTTACTTTTTCTCCCCTCATATTCTAAGTTTCACCTGACTCTTCTGGTTTATTCTACTATTATTGTGTAAAATTTCTCATATAAATTACCAAGCAGTTCTGCAGATGTGGATATTTAAGAAAACACACTGGTTAGTCCTTAGGGATCAAAAATCCACTATTTCAAATATTTTTCAAGGAAATTAAAAGCATGATGTATTTAAAGTATATCTATGGCATAAATTTACTCTTAGTTTTCTGTGTTTGGCAAGATCAAGGATTGAGTTTTTAGTGTTAAATACTTGTAAAAAAAAGATTTGAACATTTTTAAGCTGCAGTCTAGCTGAATTAGCTATTTAAGCTGTTGATAAACAGGATTTAGTTAAACAGCATATTTCAAAATACTGGAAAATCTCACTGGGGGCAAAATTATCCACCTGAAGCTCACTTTTACTTCTTGTACAGCATGATAAAAGGTAATCTAGAAAATAAAATAACATTATTTAGACACTTCAATGTTTTAAAAGCAGATATTGATTCTTTTAATCTTTATAGTCATCAACACAGATGTCCTACTCATTGCTACACACTTTAAATCTCCTCAGAACTGAATCAATAATGATAGTTTATACACAAAGGCAATCAGACCATATCCTTGTGTTCTATATACCTGTAACAGGTGGATTGCTTTGAAGAAACTGCTGATCAAGCAATAAATCCAGAAGGTATTCCAATCTGGTTAGCAGGTCCTATTTTCTTGGATATCCTGACTATATTCCCAATAAATATAATTTACTATAATTCCAGAGAATGAAGAAAACAAAAATCCTTTTTTAAGCAATTGGAATCTTTATTTTTCACATCATAAAAAAATAGCAGCAATAATTTACTGATTACATTGCTGGATCAGTTACAGAAAATGCAAAGAACAGCAAAGAAAGAAGAAAAGTGACCTTCAATTAAGAAAGAACTTCCCTGTTTCTTTGGTTCTAAAATCTCTCTTTGCTTAAATGACATTCAGTTATTCGGCTCCCATATGCCTATGATTTAATTATAATCAAAGCTGTCAAGGAGGTATTTTAAATCACAGGGTTTTGCCAATGTTTTCTGGCACAAGCACAGAAATTCTCTGTGCTAATCTTTGCTTGAATTTATTTATATTAATGGCCATCATTCCTTAGACTGCCTTCCCAAGAAGTACTAGGGATTGCGATTGAAAGAGAAATAAACTATATATCACCCATAGCAGTGAGCAGCTGGTGTTTAAACTGTCTGAATACAAACTTAAGGTAAGCAATTCTGGCTTTATATGACATGAACTTTTATTGCTCAGACACTAACAGCATCTAATTTGTCCAAGCCAACCATAAAGATTGACATGAAGTGATGATGGTTAGGCATTAGAAAGAACATTTCCTTAAGTGGGAAAGCTCAAAAAAGCTAAGGAGGTTCCAAATGGTCACTGAAAAAAATATTTTTTCAAGTAGAGAAATGAAACAATGGAATGTCATCTGTCTTAATGCCTATGTACTTTTAAAAATTTAATAATTAGAACAAAATAAAACTCAGTCAAGCCTCTAAATTATATGTTGACCATTCAGAGAGTTCTATTTCTAATATACATCACTGAGCTATCAATCTTAACCCAACATACTTGAAATTTCCTGTTCTACTGCCCCATCTGCATTCTTTCTCTCAAGCTTGTGAAGCCACACTCTGCTCTGCCTTAGACCAATGGCCCCACAATCCATCCACCACCAGGCAGAAGGAGGGGACCTCTGACATGGAGGGGAGTGGAAATGGATTTCTGCTCAGGGTGGCTGCTGAAACTCCCCCTGAGCTACCTCACCTCCCCAGGTGCCCTTATAAACAGGTATGAGGGCCTGGAATCTGAAAAACAAGGAAATAACGTGAATGAGTGATCGAGTTGGAGAGATTGTCTATGGTAAAATAATCCATTCTATGATTCTGTCACTCTGTGACAAAAAAAAGGGGAAAAAATGCTTCTGTTATCAGTGTTGTAATTTTTTTTTATATTGGTGCAGATAATGTCTCTTGAGAGATATCTCTTTCAAAGAAATTGGTAAAATTACATCAGATTATCTCACCTTTTGCACTCAAATTGTAATGAAATAGCTTTGAACCTCTACAATGATTAACATTTCAGATATTACAAAAGAAAAGATCCAACTGGAAAAATGTAGAAAGACTGAAACTTACATTTCTTTCAGAGGTTTCATCTATAATCAGTTGCTGTAGAACTTTCTTTTCTTCTTTTGTCTTTCTAAAAAAAAGCTGCATCACATTCTCTTTTAAAATCCTAAGGATTTTAGTCAATTTTTTGTTAATTATAACTAGTCTCCTATTTACCTATACTTTCTTGCAAACACTATACCATCTGCACAAAACATCTTGACAGAGGTGCAACTGGTGCATTGCTTTCTGCAAACCTAGTTCTTTTAAAACTGGACAACTCACTAATCACCACATAATTGCAGAGCTGCTGCTGTAAGATATCTATGAGTGCAAAATAACAAAAACTTCTTTTAGGAGGCATATGGTACCACCCAGGCCCACCACATAAAGCAGCTTGTAGTCTTTGGGAAAAAAAATCTAAATTCGAAGGAAAGCTAAAAAATAGTTGTAGTGCATTCATTCTTAGGTACTAGGTTCTATTTATGTATTTAGAAATATTATTGACACTTGTAATTCTTTCATCAGATGGAGAAACACACACAAGTTTCTTGTACATTTGTTACATTTGAAGTAACACACCCATATATATTAATGCAAATACTATTTCTTCTGTCATGTGTTAGATAAATTAACTTCACATTTGAGGGGGTGAGGTAGGAGTAATATGTCTTCTCTATTTTGAGATGAGCCTTATACACTTGGAAATTCTCAGGTCAACCATGAGAAAATGTATTCCTTATAGATAAAGAAGCAGAAAATTCCAAGGTGCCAGCCCAGTTAGGCATGGCCTTTATTCCAAAGGCACAAATGCTTTTAAAAATAACTTTTCCACAAAAATGCCAAATGGTTTGAGGATATACACTGGTAACTTGAACATGATTCAGAGGAAGTTTGTACCACATTCCTGTTCGTCTAATAACTTTAATAATTTATGTTTGACTAGTGACAAGGACAGGTAAATAGGTAATCTACAGTGAACATGGAAAGGAGCACCCAGGAGGTGTTGAGTTGCTGCCTTAAGTGGAGAAGTTGTCAACAGATAAATCTCATACAAATAGCTAAACTTGAAACAAAGTTTTACCACATATCCATGAGGTTTGATCTCCTTGAGTGGCATTTCATTAAATAAATTTATAGAAACTTAATACATATTTTACAGTTTCATAATCAACTTATTATTCCATGCTCTGCCTATGGTTCTAAGTATTGAAAAAGCAGGCAAAGTAAGTTAGTGCCTTGGACCTTGTTTCTGATATTTCTCTTTTATTATACCTTTTCTACTAAGCACATAGGATATGATGGCTGACTCTTTTACAGTTCCTACAAAGAAACAATACACATTCCTCTGCCTGATCAGAGCATCTAATCATCCCTGGCAATCAAAAGGTGTGTAAATGTCATAGCACTTTGTCACATCCTTCCAGATGACAGTGCAACAGTGGTGCTTTCACTCAAGTGCTAAATTCTCTTGTTTGACCTCCAAAGGCAGCACACATGAAGAGTAAAGGAAACTGAAAGCTGACATTTTCACACAGAAAAGCCTTAATCAAAGTTGTCAAATATGTTTATGTTCTATAGAGACAGGTTTTCCAATACATTTTAATTAAAATTGACATTTTTCTCTAATTCATATGATGCTACCTTAATAGCATTTTAGGACCAAGGTTAACACTTTGCTGTGTCTTATTGCAAGTGAGCATTGTAAACTGTAAGCTGTATCACATTTAGGGACAGATATAACTGATTGTCATCCAGAGCACAAGATTCCCTTATCATGGAAAAAAAATGGACTTTATAATTTGAAACTTTTTTAGCTTTTATTTTTTCTGCCTCTGAGAATTTTCTTTAAAATGCTTTTTCCACTTTACGTGACCATATTGTGTTATAAATGACAAAGGAAATTTTAAATATCTTTTATTGAGTCACTTCCAGTATTCTACCACCTTTCTGCTTTTTCTCCAAAATTATAGATAAACAAGCAAACATAGCTATATACTATTTTACTTTCTCAAGAAAATAATATGAAATTTTGCTGTATTATTAATAACAGAAATCAACATTTTTGTCTACCTTTGCTGAAATTCAATAAAGTGTGGGTTTGAGGCCCAGAAGAAGCAAACCAGACACTTCAAGATAAAAGCAACACCAAAGCAAAAATTCAGAATACATATCTGGTGCTGAACTTTGCAGTGCGACTTGTGGTCAGATGTGTTTAAGTGCAGGAGATTTTTACTCCAGAGTTGACTCTCCAGGCACACTGTCCAGACACACTCTGTTACACAGGGAAAAATGGGTATGGCCTGAGAAGGGTTCTTCTTGCTACCTACCCAAAGTAGGTGAGATCAATCATGTCCATGAATGTCTGTTTTGTTAATTAGCTGCAAAAACAATCAGGGATAATGATATCAAATATATATACATACACACACACACACGTATATATATACCTATATATACACATATACATATTATATATATACACATATATATAGATATATATATAAACACACACTCACATATATATGCACACATATAAGTGCATATATAGGTACACTGTTGTTGAGTTTTACTCATTTCACACAGCTGGTAGCCTGAAATTTAGAGAAAACACCATAGTGAGTTTTGTTTGATTTACAGGTGATAGAGGCATGTTTGCAAAAAATGTATCAAAACATTGTGTTAGTGTTACATAATGAATAAAAAAGCAAACTAAATATCATCATTGACTTGGAAATATAAAGAAAATTGGGGTTGTTTGGTATAAATCTTTTGTCTGCCTGCTTCTTGCTTGATTTCAAAATCAATCTGGATCTTCTACCTAAAAGATTCAATAGAATCAGAAAGACAGAGAAGGGCAACAAGAATGGTCAAAATAATGGAATATCTTTGGAGTGATGAATGAGTCAATAGACTGAAACTCCATAACCTTGAAAAGACAAAACTGAGATTCTGTAACAGACTTTAAAATGAGTAGCACAGAGAAGGTGAGCAGACATGATTATTTACTTCTCATGATATAAAACCTATGCAATTTCACATGAAAATAACACTGCGGAGTTTAGAGGAATAAAAAAAGAAAGATACATGAGAGACACTAGATATTAGACAAAGAGTTTGGACAAATTCACAGAAGAAGAAAAAAGGTGATGTGTAAATACCAAAATTAATTTTATCTTTATTTTAAAGAGCTCCTTTATGAATACAAATATGACAGTTTGAAAAAGAGTCGAATAGTAATTTTTCCTTGACAGGTGAAATGCAGGAAACAAATTCAACAACTGGTTCAAACTTGTTCTATAGGATTCCTGAATACAAGGCTTTTAATATGAGCCTTTGAAAAGATCTGAAGAGGAAAAAGGTGCAGTACTGAAAGTCTAGTTATGTCTATTCTTAAAGATTTTGTACATTTTGGTGCCACATTCTCAAGAGTCAAGTGTAAAACTCTAAATCCTGTCACCTCAGGAGAGATACTACTCCTTAGAGGCACCATTCTAAAATCCAAATGAGATGCTCATATTCAGTGTTTTACCCACAAATAGGGAGAAATATTTCTGTTTCCAAGATTGAAAACATGATCTAATACATTAAATCACACTAGCTATTGCACTGCATTCCTGAAGGAACTGGTAACTTTTTCAGTTTTCTCTGCAGAGGCCATACATTATTTATGAGCCAGCCAAGTAGTTTTATCTTCAAAGGAAGACCAGGGATTCTCACTGATATCCCTGAGAGATGTTTTTTTTTTATTTTGTTTTTTATTTGATTAATTTATTTTAAAACTTCATCATTAACTTAACAATGTCATTTCAAGCATATTGGTGGGAAGAATCCTGGTTCTCTTCAGCAGCTTTTCATCAAGAAATAGAGTGGAATTTTGTCAGGTAGAAAAGGTGGAGCCCATGTGATATTATTAGTAGGAAAGAATTTCAAAGGAACACATCTTAATTATAGAGCTTTTGACAGTTCAGAAGTGTGAGTTTTGCTGTTTCAGTACTGAGATAATTAATCCCTGACCCTGAAAATGTTATATAGATAAGCAGCTCTAGGTAGACTTCATATACCCTAATTTTAGACATTAAAAAATTAGTATTTAGCCTAAGCTAATTATCCAGCCTTTCTATAAAGAGGCCAAAGAGTGACAGAAGCTTCTTTTAAAACAGTTATCCGGGAGTAATTGTCATTTGTAGAATTCTGTTGCTGTCATTGTCGGAAGAGGAATGGAAGTTATTATTTAGAAGAACATTCAGACTGATTCTTAGGTATCCACTATCTCTGAATCTGATCTAGTCCTGAGGACTACTTTCATTAATAATGAAATATCACAAAAGAATTTCTCAAAAAATGCAAATGAAAGGAAGCTTAAATGATTTACCTTCTGCAGATGCCTATTTGTCTGGTTTTACTGTATAAGTGACTAGTTCAGAATAAAAAATGTACATTTTACTGTTAAAATTAGCCATGTGGAAGCCATTCATCCTTACATTTTTATAGCTAATTTTAAACATATTCAATTAAAATGCTTCCAAAAAATTTCAACATGACTCTCTTTGCATCTTATTCTGTCTAAATATATCTAAAAACTCTCCTGTAAAATAAATAGATTAGGGTTTTTCTATCTCTCAAGGATAATGGAATTTAAAATGCGTTCAAGATTTTAAGATGACCATTCTTACAAAAAAGGACAAGAGTCAACATGATAAATCTACAGAATTAAGGTTTTATCATTGTACTCAATAGCACTGGTGAACATAGTAGTTCATTATAGAAGTATATACAAGTATTTTTCCTGCCTTATTTTTTTGTCTTTCTCTCCAAAAATCAGACTGTATTCCAGAAAATAAATGAAGGCTGGCTGTACTTTTAAACTTATACCAAAGCTGTATTAATATCTCTTCCACATATGAAAAATCATTCAATTGATTCAAAATGACAGTGACATTATACCTAATAGAGATAATGAAAATAATGCTTAGTCCCATTTTGATAGCTGTTCCACCCTTCAAAATTGCAGATTTCTACAAATTTTTCATTCTGGGGCAGGAAAAAGGAACTTTTAAATAGAAAAAACACTCTTTTATTTTGGACCACACGTGGTCCAGTGAGAGGTGTTCCTGCCCATTGCAATGGAGTTGGAACTAGGTGATCTTTACAGTCCCTTCCAACCCAAGTCATGTTCCATTCTACTGTTGTGGTTTGACACTGGCCAAACACCAGGCACCCACGAGTGTCACTCACTGACTGTCCCCTGCCACAGCTGGGCAGAGGAGAGGAAAAATTAACAAAGGGTTTGTGAGTTAAGGACCAGGAGAAAACACTCAAAGGGCAAAACAGGCTCAAAGTAAAGGTACAAAGTGAGTTTATTACTAACAGAATCAGAGGAGGATAATGAGAAGTAAAATAAGCCCTTAAAAACACTGCTTCCCCTCAGCCCCTCTCTCCTTCCCACCGGCAGTGCAGGGAGGCAGGGCAGGGGGGTTTGGGCAGTGCATCACAGAGATTTTCTTCTGCTGCTCCAGGAGAGGAATCCTTCCCCTGTGGGGCCGTGGGGTCCCTCCCACAGGAGACAGCTCTCCATGAACTTCTCCAGCATGGATCCACTCTCACAAGCAGCAATCCTACCACACCTGCTGCAGTGTGAGCTCCCTCCACGAGCACACAGCGCTCCCAAAAATGCTGCAGCGTGGGTCACTCCTCCACGGGCTGCAGTCCCCCAAGGACAGGCTGCTCCAGCCTGGGAGCAGGGACCCCTCTCTGCACCGGGTCTGGATCACAGCCTCCTGCAGGCCTCCACCTGCTCTGGCATGGGAAACTCCCCCAGGGGCTGTGGGTGGATCTCTGCATCCCCCTGGATCCCCAGGGGCTGTGGGTGGATCTCTGCATCCCCCTGGATCCCCAGGGGCTGTGGGTGGATCTCTGCATCCCCCTGGATCCCCAGGGGCTGTGGGTGAATCTCTGCAGCCCCTGTGGATCCCCACAGCCTGCAGGGGCACAGCTGCCTCACCATGATGTCACCACGGCCTGCAGAGGAATCTCAGCTCTGGCTCCTGGAGCAGCTTCTCCCCCTCCTTCCCTCCTGACCTTGGTGTCTCCATGTTGTTTCCTTCACATGTTCTCTCTCTCCTCTTCCCTGGCTAGAAGAAAAACTGTGTGTGGCCTTTGTTTTGGTTTTGTTCGTAAATATTTTATCACAAATATTTTATCATTACCAACCTCTCGAACTGTCCCACCCTTGGCCAGCAGCATGTCCACCTTCAGGGCCACCAGGGATTGGCTCTGCTGGATGTGGTGGAAGCTTCCAGCGCCTTCTCACAGAAGCCACCTCTGTGGTCCCTCCACTACCAAAAAACAGGTGGTGTAAAACCAAGGTATCTCTGATTTTAATCTATGATTCTATGACTGTTCAAATAAAAAAAAAAAATCCCCTTAAAAAAACAGAAAAGCTGGATTTTTTTGACAGCAATTAAAAATATAGGCCTTCATTAATTTGTATAATTTTCACATTTGTATGCATGCTACAATTAGATGTTTTTGAGTTCCTCAGCAGGCTATATTGTGCAATGGTATCTGTAAAAATATTTTAAAGGGGAGCACAAAACAACTGAAAATATGATAGTATTGTGTCAGACAACAAAATCCAATTTAATGCAGGAAATAAACATAGCCCTTCTAATTACTTTTAAAACTTATTTATGTATTATTTACATATTTAAAACTTATTTATATACCTTTATGGATAAAGGTATCCATTTAAATCTCACCATACACAGACACTTCTGTTGATTGTGTTCTACTTCTTTCTGGTTCTTTATGCCTCTTACTCTTTCAGTAAACATTTTCTTCCAACTGTGGTAAAAAGGGCACTTTTAACACTATTACTATCACCTATTTGGTTGGCTTTACTCCCTGTGATGAAACATAGTGGCTTTGGCTGGGATGGAGTTAATTTTCTTCACAGTAGCTGGTATGGCACTGAGTATGGGACTTGTGGAGGAAAATGTGTTGATAGCACAAGGATATTTTCATTTCTGTTGAGCAGGGCTCACTCAGCATCAACGCCTCTTCTGCTTCTCTGCCCACCCCATCACCGAGAAGGCTGGGGCTGCACAAAGGGCTGGGAGGGGGCACAGCCAGGACAGCTGACTTTGATTGACCCAAGGGATATTCCACACTGTATGCTGCCATGCTCACAATATAGAGATGGGGAAACAAGAAGGAGGGGGCACATTCAGAGTGATTGAGTTTGTTTCCCCAAGTCATTGGTATCCATGATGAAATCTTGCTCTCCTGGGGATGGCTGAACACTTGCCTGTTCGTGGGAAGTGGTAAATTAATTCCTTATCTTGTTTTGGCAGTATGCACATCCTTTGTTTTACCTATTTTCTTTATCAGAACCCATGAATCTTTGGGTTTACCCTGATGATTCCATTCCCCATCCCACTGAGACACAGTGAGCAAGTGTACAGCTGTGTGGGGCTGACCTGTCTACTGGGGTTAAACCATAGTGCATATGTTCTTAACCTTTAGTTTGGAAAGTAAAATTTTGCTCACAAGAGCAATTAATCTCAATGGCTAATAATTTTGTAAGTGGGTGTCTTGGAACCAGCTGACATCTTTCAGGCTGAAAAGAGGGTGTGGTGGTTTCCTAGGAATATCACTTCAAAGATCTGTCAGTGAATGTGATGTCAGAGACAGGACAGGCTGTAGGACTGGGGACTCTACATGCAGTTTTTAGTCAATCATTTTTCTATCTGCCTGTAGACAGCAGATGACAGTTCTATTGAGCTTAACAGACCTCATTCCCCATAATGGATATAGTAATTACAAATAATACCGACTCTTTACAATTCACAGCTATAAAAAATGGAAAGCATAATTGTATTCACTGGCAGTAATAACCAGAACTAAGAGCTGAAAGTCATTAACAGGTAGATGTATCTTAGGTGAAACAATTTATATGATTTCAAAATATAAGGAACAAAGACAACTATGTCCTTACAATTGACACCACATTAACATTTTCTGGGAGTCTTCCAGAGAGGTTGAAATTAATTGGATGAGTCCTTTGTTGAAAGTAAGTAATATGCTTAAATTCTCACCTATCTGGAATGTCATTATAAATCCTTTCACATCTAAATGTACTGGGGTTTTTTCCTACAAAAAGACAATATAAAGATGGTTTAATGCACTGTGAGGATGTGAATAGGCATATGAAACTAGGTTTGGCATTTTTCTGGGGAAAACAACAACCAAAGAAACTCTTCAAGAAGACTAAATAAGTTGCCTAGGATCTTGAACAAATTTTATTTTCTTATTACTGCACTCTGAAATTTTGGCATGATACATCTTTCATAACAAACAAGAGGAACAGTACATTTAACAGGAATTACAAATAACTTTAGGCAAATTGCTTTGTTTACAGTCATTTGACAAATTTGGGTCTTGACATCAAGAAAAGAAGTGAATCAGATAAGCTTTGATGTGTAGGGAGGCTTTTGGCAAGAGCTGAGGCAGAACAAAGATATGGGTGTCAGCAAATCAAAGCACTCCATTAAGTTCCAGAAAAATTCCATTAAATTCTTTAGCAGTGGCTTAAGTATTGAGCAATTAGTCATTGCAAGTGAATACCAGGATTTGCTTTTCTGGTAATAATCAAACATTATGAAATGTTTATTAATTTACCTTTTTGCTTTTTGACTTGACATCAAAACCTATCTGGCCTTTTGACAATGGAATCTTGTTGTCAGCTAACATGGAACTGGCCAGTTCTTGCTTCTGCTTTATTTCAGTCCAAAATCATTGCCAGTTCATGGTGGTATTTTTTTGTTTGTTTTTGTTTTTTGGTTTTGTTTTGTGTTTTTTTAACGTAGAAATATATACATGCTGAATCTGCTGGAAGACGTGGCAATAACTGAAATAAATTTAACTTTCTAACTTTTAGTTGCTAAGTTAAAAAAACAGTTGACTGTGACTGCTTTATTTTTCAGCATGAAACTTGTTTACTCAAACCTGGCAGAAATTCTGTTTTACAGGTCAAAAATGTATTTCACTCCCTACTGAGCTTAGTCAATTGCCATAGAATCCCCAGGCAGGTTATGCTTTTGTGAACTTGTTTCCTATCAGCTCTTTCCTTTTAATTCAAATGCAAAATGCCCTTTCCTTAACAAATGCTGTGTTTCATAGGTATTTTTATTTATTTATTTTTCCTTAGATGACAGCCTTGGCTACAATCTTAAATTATTCTCATATAGACATGCTCAGTAATTATGAATGCTGTGTATGTACCTAAACAGCAATCATAATCATTCCTTCATCTTAGAGGTTAACTGGATAATGCCAAATCATTCTACACTTTTTCACACTTCCAAATGAAAACTAGTGTTAATCTAATCACATCAAGCTTCTGAGGACTCAGTCACTTATCAGAAAATATTGTGCAACAGGAAAATATAATGAGACATATTAACCTTTTCATTAGGTTCTGAAATAGTTATTGACAGGAGAAGAAATATTTCTTTTTGATTAACTAAACAGCATCACACAGTGTCCTCTAGTCATAGGACTATTATTTTCTTATGTAATGTAGCTACATTTGTTTCAGGAGATTGTAGGTTTTGCACCCCTGGAACTGAGTGTGAATTTTATCTCTTAGCCTTGGTTGAATCAATATGAGGTGTGGGTTTACTCATTGCAACTATTCCCAAAATATTGTTCTTGGCAATTGCAAAGGTCAATAAACTTTCAACACTTTCTTTCATCCTGCACTCATTCCTGTGTCTGCAGCACAGCTCCCGACCTCACAGTTCTTAAAAGTTAAAACTGTCTCAGTTCACTTAGCATCTTCCTGATGCAGAAACAGAAGAGAAAATTTTCTTTGGCAGTTTTTCATGTAATCATTGAATTGGAAATGAAGAGGAAGAGACCCTCTGGAAGCTCTAATTAATCCTACCTGCAAAATCAGCACTCATTTCTAGCTTCAGCATGTAATCTATCCATATACATATGTCAAATTGTTTATACAATTGCCCTGCACAAGTCTTTATTCCTATCTATGTCAAATATCACTCCTTAATAATTTTTCAGTCAACCTTCCATTTGATTTCAAACAAAATTTAGTCATTCCTCTATAAAATACTCTTAAGTTCCAACAGCATCCTATCAAAATAGCCAAATTACACAGCATTAACAAAAAAAAATTGAACTGGCAAGAACTACCCACCTCACTTCCTACTGCTGAGGAACAGTGGCAGGAAATCTGGCATCTAATTTAAAATTGGAATGTAACAAAAGTCTTACTGGTCTTTTTGTAGTACAAACACTGTTGTGTATCCTAGTACTTCTCTTAGATGTGTGACAGTATATGGACTGGAAAAAGGAAGATGTTTGATTCCTGCTTTTTGTTTTGTTTTGTTTTGTTTTCTTTGGTTTCCAAAACATTTTTCAACAAGAGCAGGTGTCTGTATTTGATTTTCATTGTCTTTCCTTCTCAGGTACAATATCATCATGAAGATTGACATTGTTCTTACTATTTAACTATGCTAACTTGGGAGTTCGCCAAAGTTTGCATCCCCAGCGTAGCATGCATGTTAGGCGTTAGCAAGTGCTATGACCAAATCAATCTCTTCAACATTTTGGATGAAGTTACACTTTTTGTGGGATAGGACACCTCAGCTGTATGAATGTGTAGTACACTATATATATATATATATATATATATATATATATATATATAATATTGCTTTGCTTGGGGTTCTGACTGAAATAGATGCAGGTTTGTTGGTTCTTTCATTTTACTCCATTCTCCATTTCCTGGCATTCCAGTGTTGGATTGTCCACCAGAGCTATCCAAGGAGACTGGAGCAGAACTTCTCTGTTGCTTAAGTGCAGTTAAGTTTTTATATCTCAGGAAAAAGGGGGAAAAAGCCTTTTTGATGGTATACTTAAAAATTTCCAGCAGTAACACAATGATTCTTCCTGCTCCATTTCTAGAAGGTAAGCAGAGTGCCCATGAAAATCAAGCTGAAAGGACTCTATGGGTTGCATTTGCCCATTTTGTCCTTCATCTCAAGTACTTTGTGTCCTATCATTTGCATTAAAATGCCTATGTTTAATTTGAATGTCAATGAAAGATTATTGCAGAAGAAAATATTTCCGCATAAGTTTGAAGACACCTGATACTTTTCTCTATTCCTTTTTCTTCTTTTTATTTGCTTACTATTTATAGTTAAGTTCCCACAGTAAAGACAACAAGATAGTAGTAAGAGAAATAAGATAAACATCTGTGACTGATTTTTAGAACAGCAAAACCATAAATTGTGTCATGGGTAGTGA
Source organism: Ammospiza nelsoni (assembly GCF_027579445.1). Classification (NCBI taxonomy): domain Eukaryota; kingdom Metazoa; phylum Chordata; class Aves; order Passeriformes; family Passerellidae; genus Ammospiza; species Ammospiza nelsoni. The sequence continues at coordinate 78,008,899 of NC_080635.1, forward strand.
TGTCTCTACATGACACCATATAAGAAGCAAAAACTACTGGACAGAACAGGTCTATAAAGCAGTGCATGATATACAATCAAAACAAAACCTGCCATGTCTTGTAGGTTGGCAAGAGCTGAAGACAGGAAAAAAACCCTCTATTATTTCTTCCTTCCTACCAGAGTGAGACAGTTCCCCACAGTGTAATTTTCTAGTGTTTTGCCCAGCCTCATTTTAAATTATTCTAACAATTGGGCTTCCACTGCTTCCCTTAGGAAGTTGTACCATAGATGACAAGTTGACATTCACTTTACACTTTAGTCCCTAGATGACACAGTTCAATGTAATGTGACATGAGATATATTGTGATGGACTCCAACATTTAACAGGCTTCAGTGCAGTGCAATGTGCTGTCAACTGTTGATTTAAACTATGTTTAACAAAACTACTGCAGCTAAAATATAAAGCTCTTTGAAAATCTTGGAGAAATAAAATAAAATAAAATAAAATAAAATAAAATAAAATAAAATAAAATAAAATAAAATAAAATAAAATAAAATAAAATAAAATAAAATAAAATAAAATAAAATAAAATAAAATAAAATAAAATCTCTGAGCATTAATTCTAACCACAGTAAAACTACTTATATTGCAGAACACATGTACATTTTCTCTCACCGGCTGTAGGGAGAATAAACAGAAGAGGCAAAAGTCAAAGATTAAACTTTGAATATTAAGAAACTAAAGTCTGTATTGTGAAACATGATTAATCTTATAAGGATCTACCAACATTTTTAAAAGATGACCACACATCTAACTGCATGTTCAGGTTCTCACTGCCTTTAAAAACTCATGTCATAGATTTTAACATGAGGTATTTTTACCAATTTAAACTGCTGGCTGTAAAAAGTGTTGTGTCATCAGCAGGAAGGGGATAAGGAGATGGAGGAAGAAAAATCACTTAACTTCTGACAGTAGTGCTGGTTAGTGGGGTTATATCAGTAGTTTAGATATTATTGTATTGAAAACAAAGACTGCAAACAAACAAGAAATAGGTGATCAAGAGGAACTGAGCAGTCAGGAAACCAATGGAGAGAAAACAGGGCCATGATTGGCACAAGTGCACTAGTGTAACAAGTGTGCTAATTAAAATGAAACAGCTTTGCAGGACCATCAAGGGGTCTAATGAAGAAGACACTCAAGCATGTTTAAACACACAGCTAAGGAGCTACAATTCAGAAGCTGACAGAATACTGGTTTTATCAGAGGAGCCTTTTTATGATAAATGACGGCTCTTGAAGTCATCTAATCTAATTCCTAGCAAAACGTGATTTCCTCAGCCTACTCTGCTGTTTTGTCTCTCTTTTACCTTGGTAGCCAATCCTCTGCTGTGTCTGAAGGGTTTGTAGTCATCATCCACATAGTCTTTGAAGTTAGAGACTAAAAATAGGATGTGTCTTGTCCTTACGGTCTGTGACTCCCTTCTTCCACTTGAGCAACTCATTCATCTTCACTTGAAAGGAAATCATTTTGACTTACAGAAAATGAAACACACGACATTCTTTACAGGTCACAGTCACTGTGAGAGTAGGCACAGACACCAGTGGTTCAATCTTTTATCAGAATATATATTCCTACAATGTTATGGTGCTGCATCTAGGCTCTTCCACAGTGGCCAGAAGGTGAAAGGTTCTCCTGATTTTATGCTGTCCCTTTAGACTATGACAGTAGACAAATGTCAGTTCCAACAGCCAAAGACACTAAAGAGAATCAGGCTTCAGAGCATCATGTATTCATGGCTTTACCCGCTCAGGTGAGAGGGTGAGTTACCCATTTTAAGCAAAGTCAAATGGAAGACTTATTTGCCACCAGAACAAAAAAAAAGCAATATACAAATCTGAATCAATAGGCTCATAAAAACCTCCTTGCTCTCTCTCTGCTTCCGCAATGCTTGTCTAAGAATTCAGGAGATGTTTAGGATTATTTTTATTGTGCTTAAAGTGATAGTAATATAATTTTCTTTTTTAAGTTTTATACGTACAAAGTATTTACAGTGAGAATTCTAAGAATTGTATCTTTTGCTGACTACAAAGAGAGCAGATTTACAGAGAACCTGAAACTCAGCAAATATTCACATTTAAACTGTATATCATTACTCACTACATTTTATTTTGAAGACTGTGCCCAAGTGTTAACTATTGTAATAAGACTTTGAAAAAAACATTGAATGGGTGATTTTCAAAGCAAATAGTAAGCCCTATAAATGTCAGACAGTAAATCTGAAGAGCACTGACTAAAAAAAGGAATACACAAAACAATTCTTTTATCACAACTGAGAATGCTCTGCACTTTGTAATATGTCTTTTGTAAAAGAGTATAGTACAGCTTATGCAAAATGTTCCAAAGTATCTATTTTAAGAAGGAGTTTTGTCTCTAAAGCTGTGAAGATATTAGGATCAGAATAAGAAGGAATCCAGAAGTGTTCTGTCACCATCATAAAAATGCACTCTAAAACCAGTTTGCGTTCACTTGCTTCCTTTTGCAAGGAGAAAGACATCCACCTTTCTAAAGCTTAAAAATGCCTGAAATGTGGTGTTGACTTCTCCCTTTTTTTTTTCTTTTTATTGAGACCACCTGTCTTTTATAAATCCTCAAAAGTCTTAAAAATTGAAAGCAATATACTTAGGACTCAGAAATTTTTCAGAATGTTATTAGCTGTTGTTCTGTTTCTCTCACTATTAAAAACAGCTGCTTAGTTCTCACATAGTGTGATTAATTATTTTCTGGAAATAATATACATTGTTTTTAATTAACCTTTATATAAATTTATATAACTGTTATATGCCTTACTAATGACAATTTCAGAATATTTCAAAAACAAGCCTGAGAATCATTATATCAATATCACAATATAGCAAAATAACACACCCTGGAGTTTTCCTTCATTTATATTTCATCATCCTTATATCATGATGTAATTACATCATCAAATGCAGTAAAACCAAAGTAGTTTTAAAGATAGAAAATAACAGAAGAGATTATGTCCTGATTTTTCAAATTTTAAAACTATTTAAAAATTAAATTTAAAAGAACATTGAAAAAATGAAGCAATCTATTTAGTAAAAATAAATGCTATCAGAACCTAACTACTTGCAACTAAGTTTTAATGCGTCAATTTTGGCTAGGAAGAAAGATCTCAGCCATATTGTCTATGAAAGAGAAAAAACCCCTCAGCCTTTTGGTACCAAGTAATAACTTTTGGTCACTAGAAAAGAGCTATTATTTATTATGATTTACTTCTTATCAATAAATAAAATTAGTATTGAAGCACTGAGGTATTAGTACAAAGACTAGTTAACCAAAGCAATGAATTGGTGAAAGAATATTATTCTCAAATCAGCTAGGCTTGGGAAGGTATAGGTTGTTTCTTTGGCAAGCAAATTAGAACTAAAACATAACTAATGACCACTACTGGAAAATTTAATTACTTGAAATGTTTTCATTTAATGAAGGAAAACAATAAAATAGCAAAGCAATGAACTGAATAAAGCAGCATTGCTTCTTCATCATGAATGGAAAAAATCTTGAAGCCTGTGCTGCTAGAGGCTACATCAGAAAAAAAAGACAATTTGATACTGCTTTCAAAAGCTGACATACCTGGCCCTTGGTCAGACACAGCTCAGTCATTTCTGTGTTCCAACACAGCATAGAAAATATATTAGCCATTCCATGTTATCTTGTACTTCCATATTGAAAAGATACAGTAGCTTGAAAAACTTAACAGCTTCTTCCTTCAAACAATAAAATAAATGCAAATTCCATATTTGAAGAGGCAAAATATGATAATGCTGATAAATAGAGAGAAAAAGCACAATTGAAGTTTTATATAAGATGCTTCTCATTTATTTGTCTGTTTCCAAATAATCTCTCTGACTTCATAGAATAAGATTTTGCGTTGTCATATGGTTTGCCTTAGATTGTTCATTTAAATGATTTTCTAAACTATTGATAAAAGTTTAATTCACTGTTTCTTGAAATTAAGCTTTCATCTTTATTGCTAAGACACATTTTGAAAAATAATTTCTTATATACCCTAATAAAATAGTTTAATGTAGAAAATAGTACTGTATTTTAATTTTTAAAAAAAAAAGTTAATTGAATATCAGTATCTGGACAATTCTCTTTCCTTAGCAGTTCCATTACTCACAATTAAAATATGTGTAGAGCTATATATATAAAGTGAATTTTTCCAGTTCTTCAATTCCACAAATTCCAATGCTGTGACAGTGTTTTTCTCTGCACCTCAATTTATAATCCAACAAAGGTCAAAATGAAACCTAATAACAATGGTGACATGGGAATTTGAGCTTTCTAAACCTAATTAATTGAAGATAAAGAAACTATACAAAACTGGGATAGTTTTGTATAGTCTTTTTTGAAGTCTGTGTGTACAGACTGGAGGGAAATTATTTCTCAAGAAAACGACCAAAGCTTATTCTTAAGAAGCTGCTTCTCTACAAACACACAGCTTGGCCTTCTAACCTTCACAGAGATTATTCAGGATCTAAAACCATAAAATTAGGTCACAAATCAGACATTCTCATTGTAATAGTCAGAATTCAGCACACAGAATTCAACACGCAGTCTCTTTGCAGACTGTCCAATGTAACACATGTTGAGCAAATGTCCTAACTTTAGCTATCTACAAAATGTTGTGTGAATTCCAGTCTCTTCTTCTCCAGGGCAGAAACTGGAGGCTCCCTCTATAATGTACTGCCAATCACAAGAATAATAGGAAGTTTATAAAAAAATACACCAGTGCATAGACAAGAATACAAGCCCTTCATTAAAGGCAAACATGAATGCACAGTAAAACATGAGTTCAAAATTTTCAAATTTGGCTAAGGACAAGAGGATGTTATCTGAATAAGTTATCGCTCTTGGATAGCCATTCTACTGTCACAGAGCCAGTGTTCTCCATTCTAGTTTTACTACTGCAAAGATTAATGACTATCTGCGTTACTACAAATGGGGAATCTTAATGTTTTATTTTAATTAATTGTTTTTTTCAGTATTGCTTAATTATTGACTTCAAAGGGAAGACAATATTTTATTTCTCACATCCCCACCCTGCTCTTGTAGATTTTCTTCTTGCACCCTTGACCTCCTTTAAATTGTTGCATACAAATTTATTTCCTTTCACTAATCATATTTCTGACTGTTCGTGCCTTGCTCAGAACTTTCTTTTTTACCTGAATAATCATATGAGGGTAGAATCATTGCTTGGAGCTTGCCTAAGGCATCACATCTCAATACAGAGGCTTGTCTGAGCCCTGGTTTCACTGAAGTAGGCATTCTCAGTGCAGAACTGATTATGCATTTGCTCAACCAGATTCCTCCACTCAGTCACTATAGTGTTCAGAAAACCAGAGGGCATTTTCTTTGCTTTCAGTCCCTTTCTTTCTAATGTCTGTGATGGTTTTTTCCACACATTCTCTCAATTCATTTGCTTTTGAGCCATGCCCTGACCAAACCATCTAAGAGTTCATTAGATGTAAGTATTCCTATTGTTTTAAATAATACTTTTTACTTTAGTTAGCTCTGTTTACAATGATGCAGCAAGAGCCTGTGCACTGCCCTCTTTTTTTGAGTCACATCAAAATATCTTCCAATGTTATCAGCTCTCTACTTGAAAAAAAGAAATTCATTGAGCTTCAAAATCAAATTTACAATCTCACTAAATTTGGATTAAAAAATAAATGACCATTTACAACCTATCTTTTTCTTGACTTATTTTATCTTTAACCTAAGAATTTACTTCTATGATCACTCCCCTTAACACTCTGAAAGAAATGAACTGGGACAAAAGCAGAAAACAAAAATACAGTCTTTCTTGGTCTGAATAAATTCAAACTTGGTAAGTATCTAATTTTTCCTTAGATTTTTTTTCTATTTATTGAGTTCTGTTTAGATGACTTTTTAATAGTCAGATAGTTACAGAGACTTTTTTCATAGAAGTAGTGTCAAATGCATGTGAAAGTCTAATAGTGTTTCATTGTGTGACTAGCATGAACAGTTTGAACAGTCAGAGTTGCACAAAATCTGTTGATGCTCTCAGTAAGATGGATTTTCTGCTGACAGCACTGATGTTCTTTGTACAGTAGTCATTTTCTCCTGGGAGTGCTGTAAATTTGCCCACAACTTAGCATACAACTTCATGGCCTTTTTATCTCTGAAAAATCTCAGTTTAACTTTGATAACTTTTAACCTTATGTGTCTCTCAGAAGCAATTAATGAGGTCATGAGTAAACTCTGGACTGCAGAAAAGAGAGTACTGTAATCTCTGCAGATAATCTGTTGGTTGAAGTCTCCATCAAAGACAGGCTACATGATTCAAGTACAGTTAAGGGCAGTATACAGAAATACCTTAGCACATAGACTTATTTTAAGACAAGACATCAAAAAAAGAACTTTCTCTAAAATAGAGTTCATGCAATCTGGCAGTCAGCCTCCCTCCCTGGAGAGAAGGAGAGACAGGAGTCTCATCCAAGGTTCTGTACTACTGCTGATGTGAAGTTATTAAGAGAAAATTGTTGAAATGTCAGTGTAAACTTAGCTGAGTCTTTCTGTAACTATAAGCAACATTACCATTTGCAGGTGAAGGAAACACATTATTGAGGCACAAAAATAGATGTGTTTCCTGGCATGGCAAACATTCCTTCAAATTTGAAAGAAAAGGAACAAACCTAAGACATAAATGCCAGGTTTTGATATTTTTAGGAAGTCTATCAGTTAGATTATCAAGAGAAAAATGTAGATTGCACACTTGAAGTGGGGAGGATTTAAATAAGGGGAGAGATATGGTGGTTATTTTCTATGATTAAGGGACAAGGGTGGTTATTTTCTATGACGTTTTATAGCATATAGCAGAGAGCAAGATACAGAGCATAAGGTAGGATGAGAAGGTGTGAGAAAAAGATTAAGGTATGTCACAAACCTGTAATTTTATCGAGGCCATGCCTTGGCATCCGCAGGAGTGATGGGTTTGAGTTCCCAGGCTCCCTTCTCAAGGTTTTTGTAGCTCTCTCTGAGAGTGAGACATCCAGGGTTGAGCAGTTATTTTTCAACATGTACTTTTCTGCTGAAAAAGGCTGATCCTTTGATTGGGATTGCTTGTTAAACATGTCAGACCCAGCCAGACTGAAGCCCCCAGCACCCTCACATTTTGGCAGCTGGGGCCACCCCCTTGGCTACACCAGCTGTGTTTTGTCTTCAGCCCTCATCACCACACCTAGGCACAACCTTCTCCTAGGAGAGGTTCCAGGAGAAAACACATCTTTTTTTTCCTCCACCACAGCAGACGGCATTGTAAATTATATCAGGTCTCTGGGCAGAACTTGCCCTGTCTAAATTCCTAGATAATCAGGACCCTAACAGCAGGGGCATATAGCATAATTTCTTTTGCTTTTATCTCACAGCTACATCACATTACCAAGTCAGTGCTGCAGGATTTCTCTATCTTCCTTTTTTTATTCAGCCTTAAACACCAGCCTTTGCCTTGAAGTCACTGCTGACAATGTTCTCCCACTGGAGAGTTGGAGCTCTGTTCTTCCTTACCCTGAAATCAGACTCTCAAGTCATTGTTCTCTTTTTGCTCCACTGAGCCAAAGGTGTCAGGAAAGGCCATCAAAGCCTAACCTGAGATGTCTCCATGCCATCCCTAAGTCTTTGAAAATTCCTCTGAATTTAATACTCTCTAGACACCTGTTCCATTTTTTGCCTGATTACTGACCCAATCACAAACTCCACCATAATGGACACCACCTAGACAAAGAACTTTGTCTTCAAAGAATACTTTCTGGGCAAATTAATTCCCAGGTCTACTTGCACTGAATTCAATATATATGTTAGGTCTGAATTTCTTTCCATCACTCAGTGACTAATTAAGAAGACAATTTACAGCTCCCCTGAGATATTGTATGAAGAAAGGTGCTCAAGCATCCTCCTGGATGTAATTTCTACCCTTCAGCAGGAGTGGTCTCTTAGACAGTGTATGGACTTGCAATCCAAAGTAATTATTTAACCATGACCTGCTACTACTATTTTGTTAAATTTGACATCCATGAGGCATATTTTACAATGCCAGCCAATTACTGAAAACATACTATTGGAAATGAACCAAACAAACTGGAAATGGCACATATCAGGAAAGAGAACAGAGCTCATAGGGAATGGATCATAAAGTCGAAGATTTGAGACTTGACGTAAATACCCTGAAAATCTGCAATGTACTTAAGTACATGAAAAGTGGTCTGTGTCAGCAAGCATATTGTTTCAGAAATTGACAGAAGGGAGTCATAAAACTTGCAAAGTGCTTCTGAAAAGGAAAGCAGCCCCTGGTGCCAAGCAGATAACTGATTCTTAAACAGCCGCTAAATGTTTATGCTCCAGACTTCAACCCTAACAGAGAATTTGCCAGCTAGAGATTATTAATAACAAAAAAATTGTTAGACATTTAGCTAAGGATATCTATGTTTTATGCACACTATGCAATGGACCCTAAAAATTCATGGGTAATACAGATGCATGATTAAATAATCGTCATATAGACAGAGAAATTTTATTGAAAATACTCAAATTCAAAGTTATAGAGCAAATAATAAAAAAAAAAGGCATCAAATTCCTTGATTCTCTATATTTTATTCTAAAGCAACAAGCAAAAAATGACTGCAATGTATTATCCAAACAAGAACACCAGTCAGATGGAATGTGGTGGCAAACTTACCTGTGCAAGTAAGGGGTATCCACTGGGTGTAAGATTTTCAGCTTCAGATGTACTCATAATCCTGATATTTTTATAGAGCCTTTTGTTTTCTTGTCTATCTTCTCTGTCAGATTATTTTAATGGACAGTTCTTCTAATTCTCTTTGTATATATTTCAGTTTTTTCTTATGATAGCAATAACAATAATCATAACACTCAGGGTAGACTTAAGTAGTCCTTTTTTCCTAACTGAACACTGTGTTCCATGAATGGCTTCCTAAAAATATTTAAACACCCTTAACTCTGTCTGGGATACTCTGTTAATTGCTTATGAGGACAAGAAGAGTGACATGTTGTTTATATTACTGGTCCTTGAGTTACAAATTTTCTTTTCCCTTAGATGACATCCATGAGACAGGGCCTCACCAAAAATTAGTTAAGCTAGGGGTACTCTTCCTTTTCAAGAAAGAGAACAATGCTGTTCTGCAGAAATCATGCCATCTACCCATACTTTCACCTCTTGGGCCCAAGTCTGTCTATGACTGCAGAGAAATCTTAAACAGACCATGGAAATAAAACTTCTAGGTGATTATGCGAAGATGAATCCTGCATTAATTTTTCAATTCATCTGTAGCAAAATGAAGCACATTCTCACTTTTTTTCCTCCAAATGACATCACATGAGGTGGTAATATAAATAATGAGAAAATAATTTTGAATGGAACTAAGAACTGTGGAACTATATTATGGCTTGTACAATTACTGTATCAGAAAATTTAGTTGGCTAAGATTTCACTTACAGAAATTAATTATTACAAATTCATTTTATAATGATCACATTTCAAGGCACCACTGCTAAGATCTCGTTCTTTGGTTGTGTACAAGGAAGATTTTTAAAATTCAGAGCTGCCTTGTAGATCCATGCTCTGATTTTAACAGCTGCCGAAGTGATTTTATTTTGCTTCTGCCTCTATCATACACAAGGGGTCACCTCTGATGACCTTTTCACTGCAAACTCCCATTTGGCAAAGAGATAATTTTGTAAGGACCTCATTCAAGATCAAGCTCAGTCTTTCTACTCCTTCAAATTATCCTGCTTTGTTGTGGACATGGAGGACTATCACCACAGGTGGCAGTGAAAACAGAACCATGTTTCCTTTATCAAAGTGCAAGAAAACCAACTGAATGTTTTCCTTTTTTGTTGTTAAAATAGATGCTTAACCAACTTTTTCGTCAGGAAATACCCAATGTTATGGAACCTTTGCTCTGATTTCTCTAGGCTTATAGAGCGTAAAGTGTCTTACCAAGTCCATGCTTGCATAAAATGTAATTTTTTGGACAAAAGAAAATTTTGTAAATAATACAACATACAGCTACAAATATATGTTTATACCAGTATATCAAGAGGGATCAATGCTAACAGAAAATCCACTTGAATGGAATGTTAGGGTAGGTTCAGTACAGCTTGTTTCTAATTAGATATATTCCGTATTTTGACACATAAATGTTGTCAATGGCTTGAGCATAAAAAATATTGATGTTTTAATTATAATAAGTAAAATTAATGTTTTAAATAGTGAACCTTTAATAATAAATTCAATTTAATGGTAAAATGAAATCAGTAAGAGACAACGGGTCTTTCTTTGTGAAAAGTAAATGGAATATTTTGTACTGTTAAAGGGCAAAATTAACAATAGAATTCTAAAATAAGTCAAGAACATCAGAACAAAACAAAATTTTGAAAAAAAACAAAGCACAGTTTAATGTGAATATTCAAAGATGAAGATTTTATTTTCTAAATCCTTTGAAGGAAAAGTAATTGTTTCACTGAAATAACAATCTTACCCTAACTGGTCCGGAATTATCACTGTTTTTATTTGAAATAAAAATTTATAGAGGCTTTATTCCCTCTGTTGCTTCTTGGCTTGTTTTGTTCACTTTTGCTTTCAAATACTTTGCTTTTAGGATTAAATAGACACAGCAAGTTGACCCTCTTCTGACCTGATTATCTCATCACTGCAAATCCTATATTCAGGGAATTACAGAAAGTATGGTTTCTAATGCAATCTTGAATTAATTCTGTTGCATATTTTCTAAGCATATAATTTAAATATATATACTAATGTCATAGATCATTTCATATATATAGCAGTAGTGTTGAGATTTGGTTGTATAATCACTTCCACATAAAGGTCTTTTTCAATGTTAGCTTTAAGCAATATATAAGTTTGAAAAACTATCATTTTTTCCAGTCTTTAATTTTCCATGTGTGATCTCATCTTGTCATGAACCTTTACCCTTCTTTTCTCTGTGTGCCGTGGTTACATTTTTGTTTTGTTTTGTCTTGTCTTTTTTTTTTTTTTTTTATTTGCATGACCTAGTTTTGGTAGCAGGGGGAGCACAGAGGTGGCTTCCAAGCTTCCATCACATCTGGTACAGCCAATCCCTGGTGGATCCATCAATGGATGTGCTGCTGGCCAAGGCTGGATCAACTGGAAATGGTGGTAATGCCTCTGTGATAACATATTTAAGATAAAATCAAAACAGAAGTTGTGTTGTAGTTTTATTTCCAGTCAGAGAAGAGAAGAGAGAAAACATGTGAGATTAATAAATCTGCAGACACAAAGGTCAATGGAGAAGGAGAGGGAAGAGCTGCTCCAGGTGCAAGAGCTGAGATTCCTCTGGAGGCCATGGTGAGACCATGGTGAAGCAGCTGTGCCCCTGCAGCCCACAGGGGTCCACAGGGGATGCAGAGATCCACCCACAGCCCATGGGGATCCAGGGGGATGCAGAGATCCACCCACAGCCCATGGGGATCCAGGGGGATGCAGAGATCCACCCACAGCCCATGGGGATCCAGGGGGATGCAGAGATCCACCCACAGCCCATGGGGATCCAGGGGGATGCAGAGATCCACCCACAGCCCCTGGGGGAGTTTCCCATGCCAGAGCAGGTGGAGGCCTGCAGGAGGCTGTGATCCAGACCCGGTGCAGAGAGGGGTCCCTGCTCCCAGGCTGGAGCAGCCTGTCCTTGGGGGACTGCAGCCCGTGGAGGAGTGACCCACGCTGCAGCAGTTTTGGGAGCGCTGTGTGCTCGTGGAGGGAGCTCACACTGCAGCAGGTGTGGTAGGATTGCTGCTTGTGAGAGTGGATCCATGCTGGAGAAGTTCATGGAGAAGTGTCTCCTGTGGGATGCACCTCTCACTGCAGCATGGGAACAACTCCTCTCCCCAAGCAGCAGGAGAAGCCTGGGTGATGAACTGACCATAACTCCCATTCCCTGTCTCCTTGCACTGCTGGGAAGGAGAGAGGGATGAGGGGAATGTGCTTTTTAAGGGATTCTTTTACTTCTCATTATCCTGCTCTGATTTTTTTAGTTAAAAATTCACTTTATATCTCTAAGTTGAGCCTGTTTTGTCTGTGATGGTACTTAACAAGTGATCTCTCCCTGGTCCTTATTTCAACTCAGAAATCCTCTGTTAATTTTTCTTCTTCTCCAGCTGCCATGGGGAGTGAGTGAGCAGATTTCATGGCTGCCTGGCACCCTGCCAGTGTCAACCCATGATAGTTTTTAGCAAATTTTTACAATACTTTTCTGAAGAGAAAATGAAGAATTAATTAAAGCTGAAAAGTTTGAAGTGTTTTCTTCCTTTCTTCTTCTTCTCTTCTTTTTTAAATGTTACTTTGTCTGATTAATTTCCCACAGGAAGGCATTTTCTAATCTGGGTAAAAGATTTACAACTTTTTAAATAATTTTGCCATGACTTTAGATCAAATAACCATTTAAGATGTACCTACAAAACAGAAGGTATAATTGAAACTCAGCAAAGTATTTTGTTTAGGATCCTTCACAATTTCTTGGCTATGGTTCATTCCCATTTTGTTTTCTTTGACAGTAAATTTCTTTTGTTTAAATAAAATTGGTTGTCTCAAAAGATGTAATAACCAGTTTTAAATCCAACAAAGATGAGGACTCTTAGGGCACAGAGTAAAATTACGTCTTTACTTTCTGGCAATAGAAGTGAAGAAATTTTGATCCAATATGTCCTGACAACCAGAAAAGGTGACAGCGGCCCTGTGTTGATTGGTTTCTCTAGAAGTGATGTGGCCCATGATGCTAAGTCTCTACAATGGGACCTGGACATTTTCCAGCCAGGAGTATTTGGTACAAACTTCTTCCATGCCATGGATTTGTCCTGGGATGCATCCCAACTACATTTATCCCTCCCTGCCCTGCACTTGTGTCCTCACATATCTCACATAAACTCGGCCACTCAGTTTGAGAGGGAGCTATGATCCATGTTAGTAAGTGTCTGTCCTAGTCCAGATGACCACAACAATGGAATGGGTGTTGAAAAGGAATTGTTCTAGAAACAACCATAGAAATGAAAGAGCTGTTGTTCTTTTTGTCTATAGAAGCTATTTTCAAAACTCAAGAAACCATGCAATGAATGAGATCTTACATACAAGGCATTTATATCATTCTGTAGAGCTGCACCATGTGGACATAGTGAATTCCAGAGTAGAGTTAAAAATGAGTTTAAATTCTCCAGGTGCATTTCCTCAGAATATATAAGCAATCTCCTTTGCAGTTTTGAAAATGCAATGTTCCCAAATGCATTGCAAATGTTGATTGTTTGAGGTTTTCTGTGGAAGAAATCTCACATTTATCTTCCTCCTCATTGTTACTCCAGAGTCCACCAAATCCCTAAGAGGGAAAATTGCCAAAGTTTGCAACCCACAAAGGGACAGGTTTTACTGATAGAGAGCAAACTGTGCAAAGACCTCATTACCATCCATAAAGACTATAGAGGGGCCATTCAATTAGTCATAGTTTTTAATTACCCCAGCACTCAGATGAACTGCAGCTTTGCCATGGCATGGTGCTGCTCCCTTTATGTTCTGGTGATGGGTCACAGCAGAGAAACCCCCAGCATCATTAGTCTAAGCCTGGGAATTTGTAAGAAAAGGATGCCCTGTTGTGTGTTGATCACTGAGGAAAAGGCCTGTAATTCTGAAATACTGCGGGTTATTGAAAACAGTCTCCAGTCAACATGTTATGTAATTAATTGAAACTATTTGTTTATCTGGGTTTTAAATCCTTATCTCTTAAATTTAGCGCAATGGCAATAGAGTTAATAAATTGGAAAAAACACTAGGAAGTATTTTCATGAACTGTAAAGCAAATTTACAAACAGCAAACAGCTTGGAACTTTTTTTTAAATTAATGAACAGGTTCTGAACATCCATACCTGTTGGGTCTTCCCAGGACAATGTAGGAGAACTGAGGTAACATATCTGCACCCCTGGCCTCTTTGGTTACTGTTACAGGCAGTTTGTCCTTGGTGAGCTGCAGCTCACATTTCCCCATTAATATAAACCATACTTTTAAACCAATAAAAAAACCCCTTGTGTTTTTAAGAAAAAAAGTAGGGCTGATTTCCCAAGAAGCTGAAAAATTATAAATACTTCTCCTAAGTATTTATAATGGCACCATCCTGAAGGATTTCTGGCAATATCGAAGATATTTATATGAGGGATTCAGTACAAGTAAAATCAGCTGCTGCTGAATCTGACCTTGAACTGATGTATAGTGCAGTTAAGTAAATTTATTAAAATGAAGAATAAGAGTTTTTGCCTAATACTGCAGACTAAAATTTAGTCTTATTTTCTCAAATGTTCACAAAGGACTAAAATTAAAATAAATAATATTAAGAATATTAAGAATAATTTTATAATAATAAAATTAAGAATGAATGTGTGATAGAAGAACTCTCGAATGACACTAATACAAACAGTTTTTATGACAAATTAAAGCTTAATTCTTTTTAATAAGGTTAGTTACTTCTGTGGACTCTGAAAAGTTCAGCATTTCATTTACTAAGTAATAAGCTATCTATTAAAGGCAATTCAAGCATTACTTCACAGACCAGTGTAAACTGAGCCACAGTTTAGCTGTAGGTTAATAAATCAGAGTATTATGTATCCTGTATTGCAGTAGTATGGGGAGGAGAAAGAAGCACAGATATGATGGAAAAAAGTCCAGGAAATTTATATGGAAGGGAAATATATATGAGCAAAGTATAGAAGGGAAATATATATGAGGAAAGTTTAAAACAATATAATTCTCATATGCATATTCTGAACCAGAATCAAGTCTTTTATCGCCACACACCAGAGTTGTAGGGCAGTTTGTATTTGTGCTGTTCTACACAAGGTGAGGCTGATTTGATTTGAAATAAATGTTCTGCTTTATTCCTTGACTGTTTCCTAGAGACAGTGAATATATTTATTCTAAGCAAAAGCACAGTAATAAACTGCAAGTATGCCATATGGACATTTTAATTGTTCTCTAAGTGTCAGAGCACCCTGTTGTACTACTTCTGTAGTTTTAAGTATGGCAAAGTGATGAACAACAATGATACAGCACAAAACAATAAAACTCACTCAATTTGCAGGGTTTTTTGTTGCCTTCAGGACTCTAGATCCTATATTTTTTAAACAGATCTTGGCATATTGCTCCCAAATGATCTTTCAGAAATGTTCTAGTGAATGCAGTCCTGTGACAATATTATCTTATTGTTTAAAATTTGTAATTCTGAATTTCTTCAGGAGGCTTTACTGTGAAGCATCCCAGCTCTTTCAGCAGTAGCTCAGAGGTCCCCCATGGAGCATTTTGTCCACAGACTTGCACCTAAAATGGAAATGAGACAGAATGCTGACTTCTAAGGAGAAAAGATTTTTCCAGAACATGATAGTCAGTGTTTGTGATCACATCCTCAGAAACTTCTAAGTTACTGCAAATTCCCAGAAACATAGCTGTCACTTACTCATTGTTGTATTTCAAAGATAAAGTGAAATTGTGTGTGAGCATTGAACACATAGCCCTGGAAAAAGCCTTTGTGTGCTGACAACTGCTTTTATCTGAGGCAGTGCTGATGCCCCTATTCAATCCCTTACAAAGTCCTGGAGGCAGGACTGAAAGCTTGGGAAGCTGGAGAGGGGGTTTGGTGCCTTCCTCCTCACGTGAATGGTCCGTGGTGGCCATTGCACAAAATGATTCTTCACTCATGGGCTGGAGCTTGGTCTGTGCCCATGCTGCCTCCTACACTGCATCTGACGACACTGGGCAAAACAATATAGATTTTTTTGCTGTCTACAGGGTTAAAAAAATCTGTATGTTGTTGGTTAAAACTGTAAAGAAATAACCAAAAAATTCAATCCTTTTTATTGTGTGTGTAAGTTGTGTGAAGTATATGCATTTGTCTTTTGCATTCTCCCCTTTTCAACAGAAGAAAGAAGATGAAAATTAATTTGAATTCTTGTTACAAGAAGAATTTGTGTGGATGGAGGATTGTACAAGACAACATAAAACATAGGTATAGGTAAGGACAATGCAATGTGATGCCACAACAAATAAGTTAAAAAGTAAATAAACCCTAATTTTATCCAATTTCTTCCACAATGCCTTTTTTTAGTCACTTGGATATGATTAATACCATAGTTTGAGATCAAACTTCTGATGAAAGTGAGTTTCACCTTGCTTGTGCTCCTTCCTGCTGCTGCATAAGGAAAAATCCACGCACCATCATTGTGGTTACAGAAATCTCCATTCTGCTGCAAAAGGAGACCTGAGCAGCAGTGTTGTGAGCAGGAAATGTCACTTCTTATTTTTCAATTTATTCTGGAAATAAATCAATCACAGAAATCACTTCACAGCTCTAACCAGTGAAGCTAATCAGAGGGTCACATGCCTCATATGGCTGGAATTTCTGGATTCTCATTTATTGCTGATGGTCCATCAAAAATTGTTTTGTAGCTAAGTACACTTCTATGAGGAAACACACTTGAATAAATAGGAGCTTAAAATTTACAACTTCTTTCTTAGTGTCTTCTTTCTTTACTTCCTTTGAAGTTAATTGCTTTTGAATGCACTGTGAAGACTTATTTAAAGATATTCAAGTAGTAGGAAAAATAAGGGATTACAGTAAAACAAGCAATATAAATTGGTGTGAGCAAACTCAGTCATGATTTCTTACTTGCCTATAGACTAGGAGATGGCAATGTTCTGTATGTGAAATGTCAGAGATGAGTCTCCTTTGCTTCTCCAGGGACTTAATGAATTTAGGGGTACCTTATTCCTGAAAAATTTATTGGTTAAAATTCTGTTCAAACATTTTAGATTATATAAACCAATTCCAAGAATATGATGCTACTTATGACTTCCCAGAATAAATTCTTTAAACAGCACATATATCAAGATAAATATTTTTAAGTTTTGAAGCCAAATGTGGAAAGATATTCTAAAAGATTTTTCGGTATGCAGAAATGTTTGAAATTTTGGAAAGGTTTCACAAGGGTCATCAACATCCAGCTCCTGGTGCTGCACTGGACAGCTCCAAGAATCAAACCACGTGCCTGAGAGCATTTTCAAAACACTTCTTGAACTCTAACAGAGTTCATGCCCTGGCCACTTCCCTGGGAACCCTGTTCTAGTACCCTAAATTCAGTTCTGAGGTTAATCTTTAATTTCATAATGAACAGAGCTTGTGATCCAGAGTAAATCACCAAATTCAAGGTAGAGAAACTGAAGCACAACTAGAATCTACTCATCCAGCTGCAGTTGTAGAAATTATAGAAAGGTTGCAGTCAATACAACACATTATTTCAGTAATACTTCACCACCACAACTATAAGAAAATGTAGATTAATAAAAATTGTCCTTACAATCTACCTCCCATGCTTAGAATTGCTCATTTATTAAAGTTTAGAAAAGACCATATAAATGCCTGAATATTTTATTCTTTTTTCCACATTGAATTCTAGATGAAAAAAAAAAACAAACCCTTATTAAAGAAGGAAATATATTCTCAACTTATTTGCAAGGGTTGAAAAAGAAGGAGAAATGATGGCTTAGATCCTGATATACCATGTTTCTGGTTCCACTTCACTTGCTAATACAATGGTGCTGCCTAATTTAGTCTCAATCTCTTTACAAAATCTAGTGGGTTCTTTTAAGCTATAACGAAAATTAAAGCATTTAATTGCTTGACAGTAAACCTGAAGATACACCTGGTATTTTTGTGCTCAAGGCAAAATAGAGAATTCTCTGGACCTGGATTAGAATAACTGGTTTCAGAAAAAAATATTACAGTGCATATATTAAGAAGAGCACGGCAATTTAATTGTTGGCTTTCATAACTGATCAAATACTCTATAATGCTCTACCATGTGATTATAGATTTTTTCCTATAGTGATAGAATCTATGTTATGGAGCATGAAGACAAACCAGAACGTGGAGCAAATGTCCTGTGACTTTACCCAAACACGCTAAGCAGTGAAACATAAGATGTTCTGCAAAAAATCAACACAAACCTCACTTTGTCATTCTTTCCCAAAGTTGAGGTTAGTTCTTAAATACAGCTCAAATCAGAAAGCTAAGTTTGTTCCTGGAGTAATTTTTTGAAATAAGTCTTGGTTTATGCCAAAGAGTGAAAAGGATATTGCCTTTAGTCAGCAGGCTTTGATGGGTTTTTTTGGTTTTTAAACTGCAATTCTGACTCAACAACTGTGTAAGAAAATACTTGCCTCTACAGCTGAACTTTTCTGATAACACAGTTCTTAGTTTTATTGTACAAAGTAAAAGTGTTGTGACTTTGGTTCAACAAGAATGTGCTTAGGAGCATATATTTATAAACCATATTCTTTCCAATTACTTGCAAAAATTACCTCACCAACAGATTTATCATCCTTTACTTAGAAAAATGGATCACATGAGTAGTATATTAACCTGGCACTTAAATATTCTGAATTAAAAAGCAGAGGTATAGCAATTTCTTCTGAAATTTAAGGGATAAATGTAACATAAGGACTGCATATTTTTATTTGAAAATGCGGTCTGTTTTTTGAACATTCATGATCAAATACAATAGAATTTTATCTCCATCTTTGTGATTCAATGCTGCCATATTGTGCTGCTTGATTCTAAAGAAGTAATTAAATGAAAAGTTTCAGCAGAAAGAATCAGAAGGGATTTTTTGTTCTTTTGGAAAATTAGTAAAAGTCTGTGTGGAGGAAGCACCTGTAGCTCAGGTATCGCAGACTCCCATATGTGCTCAATACAGCTTTATCTTGACTAGAAGAGAAGCACAAAGTACAGGAAGCTACATATGGGTAAATAGCTCATGATTTTGTGTACACCCACTTCTAGTTATGAAAATATTCTGACAATGTCTTACTCATTAAAATTGTCACAGGTACTCACATGAGTTGGAATGTAATTGATGCTGTACTGTATTTGGGAACTTCAAGCTGCAGAACAGACTCTCAAAGCACACAATGATTCTGTTAAACAGGGATAAATATATTGTCCTTAATATTCCATTTTTTAATTTGCTTTTGCCTTCCATATTTCTGACAGAGATAACCTTTCTATTAGTACTATTTGGCTTAATAGTTTGCAATAGAAGAAGATGTCTCTCTGTGCTGTGTGCAGAGGCTGAGTAGCATGAGATTTTAGACAATGATAGTTGCCCATTGTAACCTAAACAAAAAATGAAAAAATAAAAGTTTTAGTTAAAAAACTGCAAACATTCCAAATAGTCTTTTTTTTCCCCCCAAAGCCACCTCCTGGTACTTCAACACATTTTCAGTAATGCAAAATGCTCTACGCTTCCCACTCAATTCTTTTTCAAATTGCTTCTGCAATGTGTTTGTTTATCTGCTCTCAAGTCAACACAATGTTATGTAAATGGGAAAAAAAATAAATTAATCAACTAAAAAAACCCTTTGGATGCAATAATGACATGCCATGGAGAAAGCCCTTAGAAAATAAGTTCTTGACATTTTACAGATCTCTCCAAAAGGGTAGGAGTTGATGTTCAAGAAAATGGTTTATAAGGAAGAAACCTAAAAGAACAAAAGAGCCAGCAGTACATGTTTAGAGAGATTCTAAAATACTATACCACCAAGAGAGGAAAAACTAAGTACTTTAAAACAACTAAGAATATTTTTTTTATAAAAATCACTGATTCTTTGATGTTAAAGGAAGTTTTAAAATACTACCTGTGCATAATTTCACTTCACTTGCTACAAAAATTGTACTAAAATCCATTCTTTCCCCTGTGCCCTTTCCAGCCTGCAAGTAGGCCTGAGCCTGCTGCTTCCATTAACAGAGAAAATAGAAATTTGTCCCTGTAAAATAATTGTTATCTTCAGTGTACAAGAGGTAGGAGTACTCTACATAAACAAAGGTAAGAGCAGAAATGTGGGTTGTTTTAATGGGTTATTCAGCACTCCCAGAACACAGTTTTATGCTCCTAAAGCTCTTTTTCCAGTAATGTATATAGTTGAAGGAACCTAAAAAGCAAAATAATTCTGTCACTGGGTGTAAAAAATATTTAAATCCTCCATCATTAATAGTGCATAGATATTTCTCTATTGACTGATAACATAAATACTGCAATAATGACCCAGGATTTTAATCTTCATTTTTTTTTTTACAGTTTTTGTTCTAAATCAGTCTCTAGATATCTTTTCTTATAATACAGAAAAATAAACAGAAACACATTCATTTCACTACTAGTTATATTCAACTATAATTAATTATAAAAAGGAGATAAAAAAGACAAGCCTTAGTTTGTTGTGTTTGCATTTAATTTCATAAAATAAATTGCAAAATGTAAATGAAATGTGTCTAGAAAATTGCAGAGGGAAAAACAACATGGAGCAAAAGTAACTCAGAATGAAATGAAAAAAGAACTAAAAATTGGATATAAACAGGGAGATATCAACAACCTGTAGAAAATAAAAAGAATGAAAGCAACTTTGTATTTATAAAAAAAACCAACAAATCAGAGTTTCAATAAAATAGTGAAAATCCTTTTAACTTGTCCAGAAGGTAAGACAATCTTTGACTTTTTAACTTGGCTTCTTCTATACTGGTGCACCTTAATAATATTTAAATTACAAAACTATTGAGCAAATACTATGCCATAAAAAACACTGATGCATATAACCTTTGAAAGTGAGCCCATATTTTATTCAGGAACTTTAATAAAACTTATGGATTTTTGCCACTAGGCAATCCAGTTTGAAGGTTTGGGCACATGCAATGCTTTGTTTGCATATAAATCATTACTATTTGCAAAGATTTATGGAAATATTAAACCTAAACTTCCAAACACAGATAACTACCCGCATATATTCACAAAATATTCATAAGTCATAAATTTACCTTCCTTACCAAAGAAGAGTGTATTCTAATTTCTTTAGGTATATTGACTATGTTAATACAGTTGTGACTGCTCACTCTTGGAAGAATTGGTATCTTTCAAACAGAGACTGTGCAGTTCTGTTTTGTGAATGGCTGAGGCAGATGCTCCTGCAAATGAACAACTGCAGTTCTCACTGTAATTTTTGGGGGAAACGCTATTCTATTTCACAAACTGAAAGCTTCACTTTGGTTTTCAATTTACACTGAATGAAAGGCACAATACTAAAAGTGAATGTTTCCTGAAGTGGCTCTCATTGTTTAGATTGAAATAATATAATGATTTAGACTATTGCCAAAATGCTTATGGTGTCAGAGCTCCTTCAAACAGCTGTGATGACACTGCAGTTATGGTAGCACACACAACTTTACAGAGAGGAGTAGTGACATTCTACTTGGCACAAGAAAAAAGAGAAACATCCATGTTCAAAGTAAAAAGACCAGTAACTCAGAATTATTTTTGTTGTGTCTATTCTCTGGTGGAACTTGAACAAATCATGAACACCAGAGGTACTCCTCTGCTAAAGAAACACATAAACATTCGCTACCACATACTGAAAGGCTAATTTGAAACTACTGGGATCATTTAGGGGAAGTACTAATAAATCTTAGCTCAAACCTAGTCTAAACTGCCTCTGTACTCAATTTTAATGAATGGAGAGGATTCTAATTTAAAGGTTTGGACTCTTTTTTTCCTGACTACCTCTTAAATTTGTGAAAGATTTCATGGTGCATTTAATATAACTGTTGATAGAGAAAGACAGGTGTCTTCACAGGTTAACGGGACACATCCTAAGCAATTTATCTAAAATGGGTGAGCTGGCTTGCCTCAAGTCTGTCATGAATGAGTGAATTGCAATCCCAGTACACAATAAGACTGTGGAAGTGCCTGATTTGCCAGAGGCATTGGAGAAAGCTAGCATATTCTGACTGCACAAATTTGCCTGCATTCAAGACCATTTTTAACCATTCCAGATGTGTTTCTTTCTAATGAGCATAATGAAAGACCAGCCTCACTGGACTAAATTTGTAAACACTTGTTTGAGTGTGTCTTTTTACTAGCACCAGTTCCTCTGGAATAAATCACAGTGAAGTGTAAGTCTTTAAAGCCCCACTGTCTTCTCTTTCCCTGTCCCTTCTCTTTCTCTCTGTCTTATGCATAAATAAGTTATTATTAAAAAATACAATTTTCAGCAATTATCTGGACCCCCATGTAAACAGCTAATAAATGGTAACAAAAGTGAAACAAAAAATAAAAACCATGCAATTAGAATAATTCATTTCAGGGAAGTTCAAATATTTCAAAACTTGACCTAATTGATAAAAAGTGCCGTAGACATCAAGGTTACTTTAGAATGGGGCAAAAATAAATACCCGGAAAAAACATAGAGTAACTAGAGGAAATAACATTATCCCTTTGATATTTACCTTATGTTTATTAGTAAATGTAAATTAATTTTATTTTAATATTATGCCTCCTTAATAGAAGCTGAAGGATTATGAATCACAATTAAATGTCTTAGAAACGTGCAGGAACACAAATCAAGGCTGGAGGGGACACTGCCCTCTAGCGATGTCATGCGAAGTTAACCAGATCATACATCAAAAAGCATTCCTGGTAGTTTTATAGAGAAGTAAACAGAATTCTCAAGCAAGGGCTAGTGCATTAAACTTCAACAGACCCTTAAATTGGGAGGCTGATTTTCTGATCCTTTAAAAAAATTATCCTATCAATGACATTGTGCTTTAGTAGGAGATAATCTGCTTATACAGAGGCAGACATATATCTCTAAGCAACTGTAATATTCTCAGAAAAAAAGCATTGCTGAACATAAATACACTTATCTTTTCTACAACAAAAGCAGGCGCATATAAAAGAAAATTAATCAGTCTAAACTAATAACAATTATGCATAATTACTTTACTGTTGGCTCTGAACTCTAGCATCTGTGTTGCTGTGCTTTGCTGTTATGATATTATTACACACAAACAATGCTGAAATGCTCATTAGGATATACCTGTTAATCTGACTCCACTCCAGGGTAAATCTTCTCTACTACTCTATAAAAGGAAAACATGCATGAGCTGCTGTCATGGTTTGAGGGAGAGTGTATTTTCATGGGGGCAATGGCATTGCGCTGCTAACCAGAGCACTGTTGCTTTCCACAAAAACAAACTATCAGGAATCTCAGGTAATGCTACATGGTGCAGGCAAATATTTCTTAATTAAAGAATGTAACCAGATGGATCAAGTACAGCATTTCTAATGAATTCAGTACCTTTAAAATAATTACACTTTTTAAAAGTTTTGATTGCTTCACTACTGGTGAATACAATGGATACACACAATTGATATGTATTCACCATAGTGAAGCAATTAAAGCTCAAAACACGATACAGTTCTGAGATCACTCTCTGATGAAATAAGATGCAGAATTTATTTGGAATGTTGTACTAGATCAATTGCAAATTCTTTCCATGAAAGTAACTGCACTACTGAAAGAGTTAACTACTATATACCTGAGAAAATAGAGGATTTAAGATTAAAATTAACTAGGGAAAAACAAGGATGTCTACAACAAAAAAAAAAAAATCCTGCACAACAGAATAGGTTTCAGATATTATTTTATGCCTAATAGAAAAAGAGGAACAAAAATAAAACAAGAGACAAGGAATGAGGGAATAAATATTGATATTGCTGCAGCAATTGACTTGACATCATAATCTCTTGTCAAGCTGCACAGTGTCTCTTGCTCTTGTATTGAAATACAGCAGCTCCAAATGTCATCCTAATTATACTGGTGGAGCAAAATGTCCCTAGGGAAATACAAAATGGAAATAAACAAACAGTTTTCTCATGCTGTGGGAATGGCACTAGCACTTCCATATTAGTGTCAAGGAATATCATATTCCACTTGGATTTAAAACATTAGCTATTGTTTATTTATTTGGCCGCTTTTGTCTTTATTATATTTTATGGATATTTACATCTGTAATGATGATGTTTCTCTGAAAAAAATTCTCTATTTTTCAAAATCTATATTCTAAGAAAAATATATGTCCTATTAAGCTCCAGATGAATTACTAAAAACAAAAAGTCATTGTAATTCTCAGATTTTTTTTTCTCTTATTGAATATGAAACTCTGTTTTCATAAGACAAATTTTTTTCTTCTAACATGATTCTTGTGAATCAGTAACATATGATCAACTCCTTTAAACAGATGAAGAAGAGAGGCCCAAAAAGAAAAATGCTGGAGTTTCAGAAAAGAGCCATTGCTACTCTTACAACAGGAGACAAACCCAATGCAATTCCTCCTGAAATGAGGAAGATAATCAGAGATAAATTTCTTTACAGAGGTCTAGAAGGACACATTTCCAGATGGGGCAGTGCTATAAAACCAAATACTTTTCACCTTTAGAGCAAAGAAAATGCAGTAGCTATAAAAATAGAAGCAGTAGTAGTAGTAGTAGTAGCAGCAGCAGCAGCAGCAGCAGCTGTAGCAATAGTAGCAGTAGTAGCAGTAGTGATAACAGAGGTAATAGTAAAGATTTTGACTGCAGATATTCCCTGGAGTGCCTCTTCCTTGGCTGAAAAGAGTTGCTGTGCTAAAGCCCAGTCTGCAGATCAGAAGTTTTCTGAAGGGACAGTGTGATGTTGACAAGCATGCAGAGCAGATTGTCATGTTCTTCTTTGCTAAATTCTTGCAGAGGGAGTTTCTACACCAGGGTGTAACAGATGCTTGTTTTCATACATCGCTGCCACATAAGCTTTTATCTTTATTCTAGCAGGGCATTTCTTTTTGGTTCTAGGGGAAGTTGCCCACAGAAAGTTACTGTCCTCTCCATAGTATGTACAACCAATCATATTTTAAAGAGTGGTTCACATTCACTTTCATCATAAAGCTTTCAAATCACACAGGAAAGAAAGTTGTTCTCAGAAATGGAACAAGAAGGTTATGACAAAAGATGCTATCTCCGTATATCAGAATTATTTCCTTAGTGGAAAAGTTGAGAACAATTTTTGTATTCTTTGTAATAAAAGATCAGAGCACATGATATAAGAAAGGGTTTTTACTTGGTTTGAACAATTCTGCCACTTCTTTTAAGAGTTAAACCAATTCAGGTATTAAAGGGCAACATGTTCAATGCCCCCATTACTTTTCTGTCCAGGAATGACCGATTCAGGTCCTTGTAACGCCTTCTAAAAATAATGTAAATTTGAGACATTTCTTGCAGCTTCTTTCCTTTCCCAGCTAGCTGATATGAGTATTCTTACATCATTTTCCTCACATTTGCTCAGCACTGGTGATGCCACACCAGGACTGGATGCCCCAGTACTAGAGAGATATGGATGCACTGGAGAGAGTCCAACAGAGGGTGACATGGAGAGAGCTCAGGGGAATCTCATTCATGCTTACACACTCCAAGACAAAGACAGCATCTTTAAAGCAGTGTCCAGTCACAGGACCAGAGATTCTGGTCACAAACTGAAACACAATAGGGCCCATCTGAACATCAGGAAACAGCTTTTCACTCTGAGGGTGACTTATCACAGGTCATGCAGAGAAGTGATGGGATCTTGGGCCATGGAGATATTCAAAAGCCACCAGGACACAGATTCTGGACATGTCACCCTTTTCAGGTGGTACAGTTTGACTAGATGACATACAGAGACTAGATGACTTTTCAGACTTAGCCATTCAATGATTCTGTGATTTCTGAATAGAAGGCTCAAAAATAACATTAAAAACTGTATGTCTTATTCTATTGGTACCTGTGTTTAAAATGTTATCGGTGGTCTAAAATTCATTGGATTTTCAGATATAAATCTAGTCTTAAAAGATGTAATATTATTTCCATATAAGGGATTAAATGTGTTAAATTATATGCTTAGGAGAAATAAAATATTATTTATGGTCTTTTATTTACAATAGGAAGAATTTCTTCTACTTACATTTTTTAAATATCTTATGATATGCAATATTTTGAAAAACTAAAAAAATATGTATGTGGGTATATGTTTGAACATGTAGACAGTATGTGCATATCATCCAACAGTGAGCCATCAAATTCAGACACCACATTCTATTTCACTTTACTGTTATGCAACTATATAATGATAAAAACTGTAATTTCACATTCTTTTCTATACTTGTTCAGGAATTAAGTTCAGTAGATCCTTTGAAATGAAGAAAGATTATTTTATTTTAGAGGTCATTTAATCTTTTTCTGTATGTTTGAACATTGTATGTAATGAACATTGATAGATCATTGATATGATGACTCTTGTATTCCCTAGTTTTATAGAGAAACAAAGGCAATTTCAACAAGTGCAGCTCATTTTCAACCAAGCCTATGTCTACAGCACAGTTATAAATGAGGAGTTTTGTGACTGGAAAGCCCACTGAATTTTTAAAGAAATTGCAATGTCCAAAAGCATGAGAGCCATCATAAAAAAGTAAAGATTCCATCTCAGGAGCTAGCTAACATATCTGCTTCTACTAGTTCTCCCTTGTGTATCTTTATTTTAAACATTTTCTGCCTTATGAACTAGACTGCAATAGCATGTGCCTGTTGCAGTAATGACTGGAACTGACACTGTACATATTCCCACTGTGCTCCTGACAACAGCAGCCTGCAACCCCATGATGTGAGCCATGGGGTTTATACTTTTATGCTCTCACACAGGTACAACAGAGTAGCCCTTCTAGCTCCAGTAATAGACTTGTGCATGTCTGGCATCTTGAAAATGCACCATGTTCAAGCTGGCACGCCTGAAATGAGACTTTCCTAATGTATCACTGGGTCGTTGAACTTCTGATCATTGGTATTTCACTTCATGCTAACTGGTGTTTGAAGCATGATCAAAAGTTGTGAACAGCTACAATAAAGAGAATAACACTGTAATCTCCTCTTCTATTGCTTTTTCTTTTGGTATATATTTTCAGAGTATTTTTTAAAGTAAAAGTGGAGCAGAAGAGATAAAGTAGACATTTTTTCTTGCAATTATTCCCTCTCAAACAATAACTTTTAGCCCCCAAAATGCTGTAAAGATTTTACACTACCTTTGAAAATCTTCAGGGGAAATACAAATGTTGGATTTGCAGATTTAAACCCTATTTGTGGCAAACAAATCCAGCAACTTATTGTTATCAGAATGAGAAGGTCATACCCTCATGTTCCATCTGCTCTTAGCTGCACCCATTCCTTTTGCAAGGGAGCCAATTACACTTACATGACCCAAGAAAAACAAACCAGGAAAAATATTAAAAGCTTTCTTTTTGGTTACAATGGAACTGAAGCCTTAAGGAAAAGGATTTCACATTCAAGATGATGAAAGGAGGTGAGGTGCCAAAACGGTGAGCTGTTGAGTCAACTGCTCCCTGGAGCAGGTCTCTTTAGACTGCAGCATATGATGGCTGTACTATTTTCACTGAAGCACTTAATTTTATATATATATATATATTTTTTTTTTTTTATATATATATATATATATATATATAAAATATATATTTTTATATATATATATATATATATATATAAAACATGAATCACATCCATGAAAGTGTAACTGAAATCTTTTCATGCTCTCAGATCTAAATGCTCAATTTTGAGATATTGAGACTTGCCTCTTCCTATTCAAGAGTCACAATCCTGAGTTTTTTCTGCCATTTGTACCAAAAAACAAAATGTGTCAACCATTCTGACAAAGTGTATGCTGAAAGAGATCTTTCTTTTCTGTAAAGTATCACTTAAAGAGCTGATGTCAAAATTTGTTTCTTTTTGCTTCTTTTTGAGATATCAGCCCAAATCTACTGGTAGCCAGCTCTTCCTCCTGGGTTGTGGAGGAGTCCTTTATTCATCTGAAGTCCTGTTACTTTATTTAGCATAACCAGGAGCCTTTCTGGGCTGAGTCACAGAACACTCTCTATGCCTGGTTATTAGTATTCACTGTATGTGGAATTTAGTATTTTTTCTATATGTTGTTGTTTTAAATGGTTCTAATATCTGACAACAGGTAAGTGTAGAGTCAGAGGATCAAAAATGTGGCTTAAAAATTATAGGCATCTTATATAGAGGCATTGTTATAATATGGAGACGTTTGATAAAATTAAAAAAGCAGAGAGAAACAATGGGGGATAAAAAGAGAAGTTGCAGGGATTTCAGATAGGAGTGTTCCTTGTGGGGCTTTGGTAGCAATGACAAAGTGATGGCGGGGAAAAAGGAGGAAGAAAAATATCACATAGTTGTTTTCATATTTAACACCAAAAAAAAATTAGAGATTTCTCCTCTTTGAAGATAGTGTTTCCTTAACTTTTTCAAGAATTAAAAAAAATATATTGTTAGCAACACTGGAATAGGGCAAATCATTACCTGTCATACCTGAAAAAGTCAAAGTCTGTCTGAGCAAGAATTGAGCTAATGTCCGCTTTTTGTTTGGTACTTAAAAGCCACTATGTTCCTGAGCAGCAGCATTATTTAAAGAGAAAGCCAAGTGTAGGATTTTTAAGCCAAATGAGAATTGAGGAAACAGGGCAGTTTACAGGGTTTCACAACCTTCTTCAATCTCTTGTACTCTCAGCGCCTCCTTGTAAAAGCCCTGCACATATTCACACTCTGCAGCCTTAGACACATCAAAGACAGTGAACAGTGTCAGTCTTCCCATCCACTAGCATTTCTCTGCCTAACAGAAGAATTCAATATGACAAGGGTCAGTGTTTTTTTTTCAGATCCTGTCAACAGCAATTTAAAATCAGTGAAGCTGGTTAACATTTTTATTTCCTGAGGTAGCCAAAATTATGTCTGTCATCTAGAGTGCCTTTAACCTTGAAGTCTGACAAGTGAACCCCTGTACTTTTGATGGCCTAATTAGCAACCTGTTCAAAATGCCCAAAGTGACTCTTAGGAGGAAAGGTTAACATAGGGGTTGCTTTCTTTCAGCCTCTTTGGGAAAGCTTAAGGAAATCTTTACTTTATCAGGTATTTTTGCATAATCAATTAATCACACGCTTTGACATTGTGATTTATAATGTCACCCAAATGGTCTGAAAATAATATTTGGAAATACTAAACAGCAGTTGGTCATGAAATTAGATGAAATGTTGGGAAGCATTGCCTGAAGTTTTTTATTAACGAATTCCTTGACAGTGTTAAAACCATTGGCAGGCAGCAGGCAAAGTACTTTGCAGAAACCAAATATAGCCAAAATGGAATCAGGTAAATAGGAATGGTCTGGGCATGCTTAGAAGTTCATCTATTTACTTACTTATATGTCATGAAAAATGATAGAATAGTTTGAGGGAAGGGACCTTAGAGATCATTTTAGTCCAATCCCCTGTCATGGGCAGGGATAACAGAATAGGTTGCTCAGAGCTTCATCCAAGCTGGCCTTGAACTCTTTCAGGTGTGGGGCATCCCCGACTCCTCTGGGCATCTTGTTCCAGTGCATCACCACCTACCAGTAAAGAATTTCTTCCTTATATCTAATCTAAGGATATTCTTAGATTATCCTTCTTTTTGAAGCCATTTCCCTTTGTCTTGTCCCTACAACATAAAACGTTCCTTGCTACCTTTCTTGTAGGCTCCCTTCAGGTACTGGAAGGCTGCAATCACATCACCCTTATGTCTTATCTTTTCCAGGCTGAAAAATCCCAATTGTCTCAGCCTTTCCTCACAGGAGAGGTGCTCCATCCCTCAAAAAATCTTGGTGATCTTCTCTGGACTCACTCCAGCAGGGCCATGTCCTCCCCGTGCTGGGGACCCAGGGCTGGGTGCAGCCCTGCAGGTGGGGTCTCACCAGGGCAGGGCAGAGCAGAGGGGCAGAATCTCCCCCCTCCACTGCTGCCCACGGAGCTTTGGATGCCACCCAGGACACATTTGGCTTTCTGGGCTGCAGGGGCACATGGCTGGGTCATGTCCAGCCTCTCACCCACAGCACCCCCAAGTCCTTCTCAGCCAGGCTGCTCTGGATCCAGCCTGGATTGGTACTGGGGGTTTCTGTGCCCCAGCTGCAGACTGCACTTGGTCTTGTTGAATCTCATGAGATATCCATGGGACCAATTCCAAGCTTGTCCAGGTCCCTCTGGATGGCATCCCATCCTTCAGGTGTGTCAACTTTTGGTACCATCTTGGTACCATTTGTAAATTTGCTGAGGGGGCACTCAATCCCTTCATCTACATCATCATTGAAGGAATTAAACAACATGGGTCTCAATATGGATCCCTGGGGGACAGCACTTGTCACTGATACTACTGGGACTCTGAACTGTTGACCACTACCCTCTGGATCTGGCCTTCCAACCTGTTGCAGAATGAGCCATTTGTCAGGGATGAGCCATTTGTCTGGTGCAGGGAAAACTCGGGGCTCAATATGAGCCATCAGCAAGCTCCGTTTATTGAAGAGAGCATCAGACACTTATACAGCAAGTAATAAACTCATGAATATTCTGTAATTTACACTGTCCATTGGCCACACTACAACAGCAGCTCTTCCCCATTCCTTAGGGGTTACATCTCTCTTTTCTCATGTCTCTTTCACTATTTGTTATCATACTACAGCTAGGCCCAAGGACACGCTATCTTGCAGGTGCAGGACTTGGAATTAGCTACAGCCTTGTACTTTTCCAATCTCTAGTCAGCTAAAATCCCAACACCATCCATTTTTTTATCATCCACCCATATAACCATCCACCCATACTATATCTAGTGGATAAGGTGATCTCCATGGATTACTACCTAAAGACATTGACAGTACAGCTCTAATATCTACTGCATATAATGTACATAATGTGAACAGCAGGGAAAGAAACGTAAATATAAAATGCACGGAAGAAGAGATGTAAGACAAGTAAAAATAAAAAGACAGAAAAGTAATTTCAGACTGTGGAATTAAGGTCCTGTTGTGAACTGCCACTGAATATAACTTGTACAACTACAGAGCTGCAGAGTTATAACTCCCTTTTAACTTTAACTCTCCATATTCACTATGATTTTGTCCATCTAGTGGGCAGTTTAGTAGAAAGAGTAAAAATAATATTAAATGTATTTATATTAGTAAATATAATTTACTAAAAAGAAAAAAAAATCAGTTGACAAAGTTGCTGTGCTATTTCCAAAGACATATTGGTACAGAATTATACCCTCTTAATAAATTCCATAAGCATGACATGGAAAATAAAGTTTGGTTTTGAGATTAGATTGTGATACTACATGTAAGAAATTATCCACATGCATGCAATGTATCAGGCAGAAATGTCAGATGCAGAAGAGAAGAGTCATGCTGAGAAGACTGAAGAGTGAGGGCAGCTGTGAAGACAAATATAGAGGGGAAAAAACCACTTAAAGTGCATTGAGGAAACAAAGCAATGTAACTATAATATAGGCAAATGTTGATCTGGGTTAGAGGCAGAAGGGTCATGCTGTGTCTGGTGCTATTTCTCTTCCCTTTTTCTTCAGAAATTGTGATTAATTTGGAGCAAAACTGAATAGAACTATTCCAGCAGCAAACTGGATTAAGCAAGTATAAATTGCATAGTTTCACTGAATTTAATGGGCCTATCTGAGGCTTTTAGCTGGACCAATGAATAGAAACATGTGAAGACTTTGGCAGCTGACAAGGGTGTTAGAATGAGTCTGGTTTCTTTTATAAAAGGAAAATATTAATGAGCTTAAACTCTGAATACCTATCTGATACAAAGAAGTGTGATAGTTTTCTAGTTTGTCAGTCTTCAAAATAAGACTGCAAGAACACAGAAAATGGTGTGTCTACATTATCAAGTTTCTGGTTTAGTGATTAGTTATTAAAAATCTTCTAAAAATCTGAAAAGAGTACCTGTCACTTCCCGGTCTCCCTCTCCCTATCAGCATAAAAAATTGTGTGCACATTTAAAATTTTCAAATGACAAAGGCAACTATAGCATTAACTGCATAAAGCTTATTTTAAATTTCATTTATATGGAATTGTCCAATTATTGCTGTTTATATTAATATGTCTCTTTATATTTTTTCCTGTATGCTAAATACTGTAATTTCATAAGTTACGTATTATATAAGAAATTCTTTCTTAGTAACAGGGACAATCCTAGACACATGGGAATGTGATTTAATAAAAACACATCTAATTTCTGCATGGTCTGATATCTGTTCTTCCACCCATTCTCATGGAACTGGAAGACCAGCTTCACCAAAGTGCTTTCCTCTTCTTCCCTTCCTAGAATGAAGACTTGGACAAAGAATTCCAGCTCCACCATGAAGATGGGAAAAACCATTTCTTCTTCTAGAGTGGTTTTGAACATCAGGCTGCTCCATCCATGCAGCCAAATTGCCCAAGTTTTCCTGGACCAACTGCTGTTCAAATGGTAGTACACTGAGAAAAAAAAGTTTTTATTCCCACTTAATAAAGCAATCAAATATAGCCCATCTTGAATGAAAGAAGGAATGTACAGGTTAAGATTTCAAGATGAAAACAGCTCAAACATTAAACTTCATGAGCCAAACCCACTCCCATAATAATTTCAATTATGAGAGCTCAGTTCAGCTTCATATGTGGAATTTCTAGGCCATACAAAATGTGATTATATTTAGTAATGTATTTACATGAATACTGCCTGTAGTAATATATTTCAAGTGAATTCTGTCTGCAGATTTTTAAGAGATGGATGCTTATAGAAATAATTTTATGGTCACAATTTTCACTATTCATATTTAGTGTAAATTGTCCACTTATTCTGCAAAATGCTTGCTAAAATTGTATGTCTTAGAAATAGGTCATCCATTTTTTTCCCCGCACTATCTTCACAAATCATGCACACAGAAAAAAAAGCTGGTTGCTAAATAAACAACTCACAAATAAGTGTTAATGCTTCCAGTCCCTTTACTTATAACCCTTGCTTCCAGCATATTTTTTTTCAGCTTTGCAGGGAGAAATGTCCAGATATTGTTTGGAATAGATTATATATAGTTCCATGTGACTCAGGTAGGCTTTTTCTGTGCTGCATATACTCCAAGACTTTAATTCATGTGCAACTCAATTTGTCATTAATCTTACATGGCGAGATAAGAAGTAGATGCATTAGGAATGCTGGTTGAGTAAGATGCCTTAGAAAGAAACTAATAGATGTGATAATGTGCATACAAAACCATCTGCAAGGAAAAAGTTTATAGGATACAGAAATGGCAAGATAAGGAAAGACAAGTAACGTTAGGACAGAATGGTTAGTGATGGACTATTCCAAAGAATCATCCAGTAACATAAAGTGTCATGGAAAATGATATAAAACCTTTGAGGTAGAAAGGAAGGGCATTTGATGATGTTATTGCATTGGCAATATAGACAGCACAAAAGAAAATTATCCACAGTATAGGTATGTTAGATAGATATTTAGTAGACATTAACCAAGCTAGAGAGATCTTTGTTCCTTATCACAGTTAGATTTTTCCCTAGTTTCTGTAGAGAGTTTCTGCCTGGATTTTAATCATTCTAGAGTGTGATGAACAGATTTTATTGCATGAGCTATTTTCTCCTGCAGTGGAATGAAGAAGATAAACTTTTCAAAATGCAATAGGAAGGTCACTTCCCTTTTTTCAGGATCAGATAAAATTGCCTTAACTCCCAGCTCTGAGTGATAATTTCAAAACCACTCCTTACATCAATTACTGAACTGCTTTCAAGAAAAATCTGGATTCTAAGCATAAATCCTTGCAAATTTTAAATATATGCCAAATTAATCTGTAGAAAAAATGTGTGGCTTTTTTGCAAAATAGCGTGCCCTTGCTTATCCACATCAAAGCAGTTTTGGCACAGCCCCTGAAGGCAAGGGTAACTGAGGTTCTTGTTAATAGATCCCTTAGGGCAGATAAGAGTGAAACAACACTGATTGACAGGTGGATAGATAGATGATTGATAGATAGATAGATAGATAGATAGATAGATAGATAGATAGATAGATAAGGTTCATTAAAAACAATTTTCCTGCAATAGAAAGAGGCATGTAATTGTTTTGGATATCATTATTGATAGCAATATAACAACATAAAAGTAGAAAGGTATCACCACTCGCAGGCCCAGTGACAAGAGTTGATTGTTGTTATTCCATTGTCTGCTGGTTGAAGTGAGGGTGGACTCGATCCCTCAGGGGTGAGGAAGGCCCACGAAGCATGAAGTTCATATTCTCAGGGTTGGGTCGAATGCCCAGGTGTGGGAGGGATCTTTGATGGTTTACGACACCTTCTGGACAGGACAGCTCCTTCTCACCCAGAATAGTTCAGCTGGTTATGACCCATCAGAAGGAATGAATGTCTTCAGGCCTGTGTGTGAATGTCTAGAAGCCTTCCCTGAAGGGGACTTTTACACCTGAGTCAGTTGTGCAAGAGACAATGTTGGCATGAGGAAAGGCATTATTCCACCTTGACAGGATCTGTCTTTTCACTTATCTGGCTCAAATCCCAGCAACTTACCTCCAGTGGTGGTTGCAGGATCCTTCTGCACCTGGACTTTTACCTTGCACATCATCAGCAAAACACCCTCTGGTTTTGCAAATTATTTGAGTCATTAACCCTTAACATTTCAGTCTCTCACACTGTCAGTGCATCAAATGAAAATGCTGTATCTCATCTATCATGATGTCAGATTGTGTCTCTGAGCTAGAACTGTGGTCAGCACAAAAGTTTGCCTGACAAATTCTCCTACTGATGCTCTTATAAATTACTACTTCCTTGTGAGAGGTGGGATACAAAAGGCACCAAGGGATCTTAAGGCACAAAAAATGTATTATGATTCTAAATCATAGTAAAAAATCCATATAATGTCAAAATACTCTTTTAAATTAGCGGCCACAGATGGAAGAACTTATAATTGATTGTCTGTCAGAGTTGAAATTAAGATACAATTTGATTACATTCTTAAAGCAAATATGAAGACAAGAAATGTTGCAAAAATCTATAATTCTGAGGAAAAGGTTGCTAGGCAAAAACATATTAAAAAAAAGTGGAGGTACTTATTGCTTTACTAGTGACAATAATTTCAGCTATGTAAGTAGACATAAAGAAACACCCAGTCTGCAGTGCAATTTTAAGGGGCAATTCTGGGGCTTGCTAACTGCTTCTGACCAAAGGGAGCCAACAGAGCTGAGAGGCACTAGAAATTGCTGTGGTTAAAAAGGACTAGACCTTACAGCAATTTTAAAAAGGAGTCTTATGTGAACAAAAGTGATCAAATAACACTTGGCTGCAAATACACTATTTTTTTCTTAACAAATTTGAATATTTGTACAAAATTCCGCATTGCTTTTAACATCTCTAATGCTGCCTCCCTCATGGATAAATGCCTATATTTCAAGTAAAGTAGCTGAACAGCTTGAGACAGATTAAATTCATGGGATTTCAGTCTTTAACTCCAAGACAAACAGATAGGTTTTAGCACAGAAAGCAAAATAAACTCAGTGGCCTCCAGGAGATTGTTTCAGTGTTCTCTGTCTTGTTTTGGAAATATTATCACCCCCTCTTAACCATGGTGCTGTAAGATTCGAAAAATTTGTGTTCAAATAAAAAGTCTATTGAAGTCAAAAGAGGAACCCTTGGAAGTTTCTCCATCACCAATGAGGAGAGGACCTGACAAGGCAG
This sequence comes from Ammospiza nelsoni, assembly GCF_027579445.1. Classification (NCBI taxonomy): domain Eukaryota; kingdom Metazoa; phylum Chordata; class Aves; order Passeriformes; family Passerellidae; genus Ammospiza; species Ammospiza nelsoni. The sequence continues at coordinate 78,044,531 of NC_080635.1, forward strand.
CAGGGTGGGGCCCAGGACCCTTCTTATCTTGTCTGTCTGCAGTTTTTGCAGTCTAGAAATAACTCAGGCTTTGTGTGTGATGTGAACACTGAAGCCCAGAATCAAGAAATCAATTATATCTGAGTATTTCTTTGCTAAAACCATATCAGAAAATAACAGAGATTCCAAGTAGAGCATGATTAGTGCAAATGCAGCTAATGTCCCCACTCTTCTTTGAAACCATGCTGTCCTGTTCAAGCTGGCTGCTGTCGGTTAACAGTAATTGTGGAGGTATTTAAAATAATTAACATATTAATGGTGCCTAGGAACATGATTTGGTGGTGGTGGTGGGCTTGGCAGTGCAGGGTTAATGGCTGGACTTGATGATTTTTTAAGTCTTTTCCAACCAAAGCGATTCAGATATTCTATGATTCTATGATTCTGGGATCAGGCATAGAGCGAGAGGGAGTTGGTTTATTTAAGCCAAAACCCTACCATTTTTGGATTAACAGTTCAGTGGTAAGGAAAACCACATAGCACTCCTTTTCTCTGCATCTTGCTTTTTTCATAACCAGTGCAGATGAAGTCCAAGGCCCTGGACATCCTCTGGAACATAGTCAGAAGAAATGTGTTAATGTGGATTTGGATGTTTAAAATGTAGATGTTTGGAGAGTTTTTCTGTTGAGGGTGGTCTTGGACTCCATCTTCACAGATGGTGTATCCCAGTGAATTCAGCAGGTAGTTAAACAAACCTGTGGAGAGGTAAAAAATAAAATAAATGTGTTCCCCTGAACTTGAATGTAACTTGCACAGCAAAGGTTTGATCCAGCTCTTTGCAAAAGCCCTTATTGAGATGTTTTAAAATAACTGAATTGTCATAAAACAGTGAATGTCTTTTAGTGTGCCTACACAGAGATATATCTGCGCACACTAGAAATTATTCACACACACACACACACACACACATATATGTATATATTTAAAATATTTAGTAAGATCAATACTATCAGAAAGCAGTTAACATGCTTATCTTTAAATTTCCAATCATAATTTTGTCTAATTACAGAATTTGGCACTTTAGCAAATAAAAATCTTTTTTCTAGAGGTAACCTGTCATGGTTTATAGTGTGAGAAACTAACATAGCTGTAAAGTTGAGTACTACTCCTGTATCCAATCTTCTGGAATACTTGTTGCTTCTTTCCAGACATGTTATTGTATCAGAGTTACTTAAATTTTTAAAACAGCAGTATTTTCAATGTAGATACAAATCAATTCATGAGTATTCCTTTGAAAAATAAAATCTACAGGCACCTTGAAAGACAGGTGATATTATAAACTGATATTTTTTTGGTTCAGAATGTAAAAGCCATAACAACCATTATGTATATTAAAATCATAAAACAATTGAAACAACAGCTACTAGGACTAATTAATCTAGGAACAGTCTATTTAATAGTTTGGTTTTGGATTCCAAAATGCTTGAGATTGGAATGAATTTGAAAAATAAGTAATAAAAAAGGTCTTTTACTATTGTAGCTTAAAGAAAGCAGACTTTCTTGGGAACAAAGTAATGTAGCTAACTTGTGAGGACAGACCCATTTCCATTAATGTACCTGCAGCCATAGTATATTTACAGATATTTCTGCATGTTCTTTGTGAAGAATTCATGATGAAATTCTATAGAAACATATGACAATGAGCAGATAAAAATGGTCCAGAAACTGTATACTGGGAAAGCATTTACTCAAAGAAATAACTATTTTGTGATCACCTGTAATACAAATAAAAAGCTGAAGTTATACCAGTAATTCATAGAAGTTATAGCAGTAGTTCATATTTGACGATTTGTCCAACTAGCCAAAAAGTGTCTAAGACATTTCAAGAGATAGATAATTTACAGCTACAGATTGAGTATCAACATCAAAATTTGATTTTTCTATTTAAGGTCTGGAGTTTAATATAAAAGAATGATAATGGATCATTTTAGTACCAGAGATACATTTCCTCTTCTACATCAGTATCTTTTGAGCTGTTTTATCAGCCTGATGCAAGTGCAAACTTGCAATCCCTCTTAACAACAACACAGTTGGACAACACACTGTAGCAACAACACAGTTTGGACATTTGGCTTCTTTAAGTGACTCTTGTAAAGTGTCAGTTTTGCCTGCCTCAAGATATGACCATAATAAGTAGGACACAATTTCATCTCTTATCTAGGTTATCAACACTTTAGGGAGGCATGATTTTTTACTAAAATGAGTTAGGAAAAAGCAAACTGGCTGAGCTGTTGAAACTGATAATAGACATTGATCTGTTGCTAAAATGAATTAAGAAAAGATCACAAATGAAGGAGTGGGAATGTAACTAATATTCAAATATATGAAAGATATTCTTACAAAACAGCAAAAATATGTATTTATATCCACCAATGGTAGGATTGCATAATATTAGTGATAAAAAAGCCTAAAGTAATTAAAAATATTTCATATAGATTAGAAAATCATCATTATACGCATTACCTATGGAGATTGTACAATTTGTATTAGACCTTATTTTGAACAGACATTTTCAGGCAATACCAGACAAAAGCATTCTGTGTCTAGACACATTTGGTTATGTCCCGGACCAGTGATATAGACCAAACCATCTCCTGAAGGCACTTTCAAGCCTATGCTTCTATGTCTCCTTTGTGCAACTCATTGTTTCTATTCTGAAAAATGACAGCTTGTGTAAAAATTGTGAAGTGTACTGGAACATCTATTAATATTTTCTGAAGAAATCTTTTGGGAAATAAATATTAAATTCTGACTACTTTTATGTGACAAAAAAAAAAAGAGAGAAGATGATTCTGAACACTATTAATTATCTGTGTTGGTGGCTCTCACTTTAGTAACATTCAGTATTACACTGAGATTATTTTTTCCCTTGCAGAAATAGCTCTTCATGTGCTGGGTTCTGGATTTTTCAGATGTTTTTTAAATTCTTGTTTATAGTAAGCCTTAAATTAATTTTCCTTAACATTGCTGTCCATTATTACTGATTGCATTTGTAGAGGAAATAAAGAAATCTAACACTTTGCTTTTCATATTCCTCTATAATACGCTGTATTGAATATTTTATGCTTTATATACAAAAATAATGATGGAACTAGACTTAGTATTGGGAATACAAAAAGAAAAAAAAGTTGTTAATCATTCTAGAAATAAAGTGATTTTCCTTTGGTCTGAGTAACAGTAATTATTTCTGCTTGAAATACATTCAAGGCAGCAGTGTAGGAGTTGGATTGTTTAGACTTCACAGTTTGCTTGGATTTTATTGTTTTTTTTTCCTCTTCTACTTATGGTTTTTTTTGATTATTTTTGTTTTTAAATCAGTTGCAGACAGCCAAACCATAAGGTTATGGCTATCCCTTCAAGATACACAGATATGATGAAATTAAGATAACACCCTTAAGCAGAATGGAAGGAATAGTGTGAGCAGAACAAGCTCATGAGTACATTTTATAGCCTAGAGGGTTCTCCAAATACAAAAAAAATGGTTTAAAAATGTTATCAGTGAGAAAAAAAGCCTGGATTCCTCTTGTTAGTAATTAGGAAAAGCCTAACAAAACTACTATCTCTGCATAACCAAAGCTCAGTTTTTTCAAGAAGTATCCTTACTATCTGAATTAGTAACACCTTGACTGGTCGAAGGAAACTTGAGCTTTTTGCAAGATATGCTAGTGTGCCATACATTCTAATCACTAGCCCTTCACTTAGAAAATGAAATATTAGAATGTTTTGCATCGTTATGGCTTCATCTAATATTTCTGTCATCCCACTGCTGTATTTTAGCAGCGCATTGCTGTGCAGTGAGAACTGCCCATAACTGAGTGAGTTTTGGTACTGAAAAGTGTGATGCTGAATTGAGCTGCCTTCTTGCAAGACCCCGCATGTGCATCAGGCCCACAGCCAGAGCAGGAAAAATGTTCTCTGGTCAAGGGAAGGCCCTCCAATCCAAGGTGCAGAGAAATAGATGCTCATTTAAGTCAGTTTTTATGGAATGAAGCTGAGAATATCAAAGCTATGACATGTACTGTGAGAGTGTGCAAGGGCAGGAAGATTCAGAGCCTCCTAGGGCAGGACAGAGACCAGCAAGTGTAGAGAGGAGCACTGAGAATGACTACATATAAACTCTACTGCCTCTGTAAAAGTTCAAGAAATTCCACATAGCTCTGAATTTTGTCAAAAAAATCAGCCACTTTTTTTATCTGAAGAATTCTACTTTTCCAAAGTAGAGTGTTTTCCAAATGAGTGTTAGGCCTACGCATGGATGTGTATGGATTTGCAAGAAAAAAAAAAGTGTTTGAGTTCTGATATCTGTTTCTCCTTATCCTTGGGGAATGAAGATGGATTCTTTTGGGAAGGAAAAGTAAGTGACAAGTATAACTTTGAACTGATAGCTTTAACAGAAAAATAATAAAAAAGTCATCTGGACTATTTTTCTAGCAAAAAATGTATATTTCATAAAATTACTGAGTCATGAAAATTTGTTTCCAGATGTATGTTCTCCTGTTTACTATTATATTCTCTAAAAAAATAAAAGTAGCTTTAGAATCAACATTCTCAATTTGATAAATCTAATTTATGCTACTTTGTTTAAATTGAAGTCCACATATCATTCTGAACATGCTCATTAGTCTCTCCACATCCCTAATTTTTTGAACTAATTTAATGTAGCTTTTTCTCAATATTTTCATTTGGATTCCAGTAAGATAATGTTGTCTGTTTTCCTCAACAATCTCTGAATTCCGAAAAAACCTTCGCTCTGACCTACCTGTGCTTACATAATTCCCTGGATCATGGTGTCTAGGCATCTCACAAATTTGATAGCAATTGCCTCCTTAACATCTTGCTGAAAGGCACTCGTCCACCTTAAACATGTTGTAACAATTTATGGTCCATGTTTTAGAAATAATTATAGTAAATTTTAAAATCTTCATTAGCAGTACCTACCCAGAAATGTGTTGATCTCTGGCTTGTCTAGTATAGAAACCCAGTGCAGTTACTCACAATACAGAAGGCAATTTCTGGTTCAGAATAAATTGAGTAGATGCAATCACCCCTGTGAAAAACTGCTCTCCACATTTTGCTGATTAGAAAGAGTTATAAACAGGAGCTAAACAAATAGGAATAGATCACAGAAGAATCCTGCTATGAAGCCAAACACTTGTCTTAACCTTAGGCTATGGATTTAATCAGGGAATTTACTTGTCTCTGACAAAGACCTCTATGCTGCAGGCTGCTTTTTCTGTAATTGATAGCAATCTATGTTCACAGTCACTTATATGAATAAGTTACATCTGCTGAAATATTTTTTGTTAAAAAAAAGTAAAAGCAAAACCCAAGATAACCATTCTAATAATATAGAGTTTAATAATCTAAGGAAATAAGAATTTATTTGCTTTTGGATAATTGTAAAATAATAATGAAAAGTTCAAGAGGTTTTCTATTAATATACAATGGTCTTCACTTTCAACATATTGAATATTTTTCATTTACTCAGTTTTTTAATCTTTAATTTTATTTGGTCTTCTAGATTAAATACTTAACTCACACCTCAGAGGACAATTGAGCCTCTATTTCACATTGATTTTGAGAAATCCCTTACAACTTCATTACTAGTTCCAGATATAACACAGGACCTATATAACGCAGATGGACATAAATAATTGTGGTTGCAGAAGTTCACACCTGAGTGGTAAGGCAGCACGAATCGGTGGCAAGCTACACAGCTCTAGTGACTCCAACTGTATTTGGATCCAAGTTAAAAAGGATTCAAAGGGCTATTTTTGCACAAGAAGTTTCTACAGATAATTTTATAATATTTGGACATTCTTGAGGTACACTTAGCAACTGTTCCGCTCTGCAATATGTACCAGAGATAGTTACCAGGACTTTAAATTAAGATGTCACTAGACTTTTTGCTTTCTGTCACCTATATTTTCAGTTCCATCTCTCAACCACTGACATTTTTGTACTTTGGTCACCATCAATAATACTCTTATGACATGATGATATCCATCTTATCTTTCTTAATTGTTATGGAATAGGTGAGGATACACAGAAAACTACCTGCCACTCTATTGATAAAAGTCATCATGGTGCCAGGAATACACTAGAGAAGTTTCAGTAACATTTTTAGAAATTTGGGCACATATTTAATAATTTTAAAAAATGTTGAAATTTTTTATATATTATGTTAATTGCATTTCCTGTTTAAACTCCTTTTTGTTATATTTTATTACATCCATTTTCTATCTCCTCTCTCACTTATTTCTTAACTAAAATGGAGAATAGCAACGTTACACTGTTCAGATGTGTCAGATGAAATATAAAAAAAATGCATAACTACATGTCATGGTTTAATCACAGTCAGCAACTAAGCACCACCCAGCTGCTCACTCAGTCGCTCCCCTCCCCTGTGAGACTGGGGAGAGGATCAGAATTGCAAAAGTGAGGAAGCTCATGGGCTGAGATAAAAAGAGCTTAAGATCTGGGGGGGAAAATTGAATAAAATAATAATAAATTGTAAAGAAAAGGGAAATAGCAGAAGGAGAGAAATAAATCCTAAGACAAGGAATGCAAATAATAATTGCTCACCATCAAGTAACTGACTCTCAGTCAGTCCCAAGCAGTGGCCTCCCTGCCAAGCCCCCACCTACCTTTTGTGCTGAGCATGATGCCACACCTATGGAAAGCCCATTTGGTGAGTGGGGTCAGGTGTCCTGACTGTGTCACCTCCCACCCACTTGTGCACATCCAGCACACTCACTTGGTAGGGCAGTGGGATGAGCAGAAAAGGCCTTGGCTCTGTGTAAGCATTGTGCTACCAACACACTTTACAGCACAAAACCAAAACAGAGCTATGGAGCAAATTAATTCTATCCCATCCAAAACCCACAGAAAGAATTAAAAGAATAAATAAATTGACAAATGACGACGCAAAATTATTTAAACATTTAATTTATTAGCAAATATGTTAGATGTAAAAATCTTTGTCTTCAGTGCAGATCCTCAATGGTATTTGTGGAAGATTGCAATCTAATCTTAATATTAGTCTTTCATTTTTATTTTTTAAGAACATTGTCTACTGATACTGAAATTTCTTCAGACTTTTCATAAGGATTCTCTCTAACAGGTAATAACTCGAGTGAAGGAACTTCCCTGAAGACATTTATCCTGAGAATACTAGTGTCAAAATTATCTTAAATAACTTTGCCTATGAAATATTTATATACATTTTGTGCTGATTCAAAACTTTTTACAGTAAAATAACTTTATGCTTCTAATGGGACATATTTTTGCATGATATAAAATATATGATGTGCAATATGCTGTTGAACTTTTCCATTTCTGCCCATTAAACTAATTGGAATAACAGGAATAAATTTTGTGGTTTCTCTAGTAAGGAACCTTTTCTAGAATTATAATTAATTCAGTTGCAAGAGGTCTTTTTTGTCCAGGACAGCAGACATAAATATTGGATAGTTATCAAAGTAGAGTTTGATGTTAGCATTGCACCTTGAAAGTACATTGTAGTTTTTGCATCTTATCTTTTTTGATCTTAGGGAAACTGTGCATAAATATCCTGGAAAGAGAGACAAGATAAGCCAAAGCCACCTGTCCAGAAGATGAACTCCAGACTTTCTTCAGACTGTGATCTGATATTTTGTATTCTGGAAATGGTAAATATTTCTTACGTGCACTTATGTTTACAAGAACATAACAAGCCAAGTTTGGAACTACTGCTCATTACAAAATTACAAAGAGCAAATGACAGAATTAAAGCTTTAACTGTACATGAATTTGTGAGCTGTATTAAAGTCACCTAGTTGGATTTCCTATTTTAATATCACCTTTCTTTCAAAGGACTTATAGGAAGTTTTGTCTAGAAATAAAGTTTCTGATATTACTCATAAGTTTTTGAGTGCAGATTCTTTAGCAGTTACAGTATTAAGTCAGTAGAATTTAGAAAACTCTTTGAAAGCCATCCTTTATTGCTATTTAAATGTCAGTGTAATATTTTATAATTGAGCTTTGTAAATCAAGTTTTCAAACTTAAACAATATTATGAATTCATCAAGATGTTGCAATATAGGACAGTCTATATTTTACCTGTTCTCCCAGCATGCACCATTTTGGAAGTATAAAAATATTAAAAGATTTTTAATTCTTTTGTAGTAAGGTACTAAAAATTCCTTCTGATGTTCAATGTTCACTAAGAGCAATGCCAAAAGGGTTGGTATCTCATATTCCAAAATTTGTCAGCAATGTTGCTGGTATTTGGATTTTTATATAATCTAATTAAGTAATTTCAATCTGTATTGACATATATAAATAAATTCATTTATGTGAATGTTTGTGCATGTATAAGCACATACAGAAGAGAATGCATATGGAAATTATTTACTTTTCTTCTATATTATCTGTATCTCAGAGATGGCAGAGATTCATGTTCTTTTTCTAATGGAACAAGCCATAGAAGATTGCATTAGTTTCCTGGGAATATCATATTTTAAAGAATTATTAAGAGCATAAGAATAATGTGGGGTTTTTGTTTTGGTTAGGCGTTTCTTTGTGTGTTTTGTGTTTTTTTCTTTAACTTTGTGCTGGATATGCAGAGATGGGGGGAAAAAGAAGTAGGAGTAGATCCCAGAGGGTAGTATAGAAAATACTCTAGAATTCATTAATGAATGTTATTTTTTATCGTTAAATCATTGTTATGCAAATTTTATGTAAATTTTATGAAATGCTTGTCCATGCATGAAAAGACTTGGTATCTGTAGAAGAACACAATATCTACAAAAACACTGAAATTAAATCCTTGCTGTTTTCAATTCCTGACAACACAGAGTTACTGAATTTTGCTCCTCTATACCCTGTTTCATATCAATGCAAATTATTCGTAAAATTCACAGGCTTATTATTTTTGGTTACTCAGAATTTGGTATAGTCTCTAACCTGGTTTTCTTTTACTACTTATACAACAACCACCTCGTACAACCTCCTGAGGTTGCAGGAGGGTTAAATTTCACTTGGTTGTTCATAGTGAGAGTTTGCTGCCAACAATATTTGACATGGTTTGAAAGCATTTTTTAGTGCCCCAATTAAGTGATATGTAATATTTTATATTGGAATTTGGCAATGTGCAAAAGTTTAAGCAGGGTAAATTTCATTAGTATATGTGCCCAGACATTTCATTTTTATGCTCTTTATATGTGTCTTACCACAAGAAAATTATGTTCTTGACATGTTCAAAATTCTCTTTAAACTCGTGTGTCCGAAAAAGATTTAAAAATATCCCTGAACCTGTTTTCTTCCACCATCAAAAATATGCATATTGTTAATGTAAGTGTCACTACTGGTAAAGTTCTAAAAAGAGAATTAAATTCTTCTGTAGGTAAGAAAAATGAATATTCAACATTAGAAATCATTTTATTTTCTACACAAATCATGGAAAAAATTGTAATAGCTTTAAAGATCAGACATCAAGTAAAAAATTATCACAATAAAATATATTTTAAAACAGCACAATGTTTGTGAACTAAGGAATGTATACTCAATCCCAGAAATAATCTATGGAATTTTGTATTCAATATATTTTTCTATAGCTTGTAATTTTTTTCAGTTTCTGAATCTTCCCCACTCCCTTCTTTCAGAGAACTTTAAAGAAGATATTCTAACTGCTACAGTCCAATAGTGCAAATACTTCAGAACACAGGAAAAATACCCCACTAAAACAAATACTACATCGCTACAAAAACAAATACTGCATCACTACAAAGACAAATGCAGTTATGACCTGCCATTTCTTATGTACTGTTTACATGTGGCTCAACAGCTAAAAGGCAAAAGACATCCGTAATCTCTACTACCTGAAAGCACATGCAAACAGTAAATAGATTTTCTCATCAAGGAAGTGCCGCTGATGCAAAATTGATGCTTGACCTCCTTGAGGTCATATTAAGCTGTCCGGCCACACTGGCAACTTTCCAAATCTTTGCTTTGTTTCCTTACTTTCAGGTTTGTAGTTTGGTGTTTCTGGATTAACTGTATTGTAGCCTATATATCACAGACTGCATGGTTTCTTTGTCAGTGGCTGCATTTTTGCCTATTTTCTTTGGGTTTTCTTCTTGATTTGGTGTGCTTGGGTTTTTGAGAGAGTTGAACCGTCCTTTTGTGACCACAATTCTAGGCAGAGAGATAAAATATAGAATAAGTACTTCAGAATTTTTCAAGCACACATACCATGGTTTATGCATGTTCTGTGAAGCTGTGGCCATCTGCATCAGAAATGGAGCATGACTCATTTCCTGTGAATGTCCCACTGCACATACTCCTCACAAGAGAGTAAAACTCTGCTTTAACTGAAAGGGCATCCCTACTCTGGCTGTTGACATTATGGTCAACAGACCATGGATCAGCAAAAGCAACTGCTTCCCATTCCCGTAGGCTTGTGAGAATATACAGAAAATATAGTTATGAACTGAAGTGGGAATGAGAATGGGAAGGGGAAGGAAAAGTGGCCATCAAGACTGTGATAGATGTTAGGATTTCTTTGCCTAATTTATGTTCCATTACAAATTTAATAGAACTTACAGTGGTGATAGCTAGTGTTAAAGAACATGTCTCTGTGAGAGGAGAAAACAAATACTAGCAAGGTCATGAGGATTGCACACAGATCTGTGAAATGGGATCACAAAAGATTGGTTTAGCTTTTGGAAAGGAACCATAAATCGTCATTAAGGATCTTGTCTCTTCAATAAGCTATTCTTAAGTGAAAGAGATGAGTTTGAAAAACTATTGCAAGTGTAGATAAGTGGTAAAAAAAAGGTATGTGGAACATGAATGCATATCTTAGACATAAAAGGGTGCAGCTACACATGAAAAGTCAGATTGTGAAAGTAAGCGTGCCTAGGGAATTAGGGCATGTACAACAAAACCAATAGTGGAAAAACATTGCTTTTGGGAAAGGAAAGTTGCTTCTATTTTTCCTAAGGAAAAAAGAAAACTGACTCTTTGGAGAAGAGTAAATGCATGCATAAATTTTAAAAATCTTTCTTATGTTTCATTTTACATTTTTCTCTGACCTCAAAAATTTTTGTGTCGACTAGTGTAAGTGTTGAGATGACTTCATTTCTGAGGAGAAAAAAAAAGGACAAAACACCTGTACCTGCTAACAAATACTATAGATTTGTGCTTCCTTTAAGTCCTGCTCAAGTGGCTCAGAGAAAAAAGCTTAACATTCTGTGCTGCATGGTGATTGCAGTAGATGAGCAAAGGGAATGAAGCTGAAGGACCTCTCAGCAGACGAGAATAAATAATGCTGGTTATTTATTGTTGGTTACAATGATCTCTGCCAATGTAAAAGTAAAGGTCCAGGTAACATTAAAAGAAATGTTTTATAAATTGCATATGGGCAAAATTGCAAAAATTTTAATAACCTGATATTAAAAACACCCTATTCTTCTTTGTGATATTACTTAGCATTCTTCAGCTAGAGAAAGATACTTGCTTTTACATAGCTAAAATTAAGCAATTGATTAATCAATGCCTCATTATTAGACATCTAATAACAAAAACTGTAAAACTGTAAATATGTTTTCCTTCATTGTAATTTGTTGCAGTTATTAAACAGGCAATATCAATACATACCTGAGTAATTTCATAAAAAGACATTGCTTTTTAAATGATATTAGGTCATGAAACAGGGAGGAATATAGAATTCAAAATGAAGATATCATTAGAATGTTCAAGTGGATAATTCATCTTGCATATTTTGTGGGTTTTAAGGTTATAATTGTTTAGTTCTGGCCACAAAAATCAGCAGTACAAAATGTTCTAACAGGTTAATTGCTTCAAAACGCAGTAAGTCTGGTTTCCATGGATCTCCCACTCACTGTCCAGAAAGTACTAAATGTGACAGTACTTGGAGCATTGTAAAAAAAAAATAAAAATATAACTTCAGGTAACTTCATTATAGAGGAGGAGGTGGGCAAAAACTCACTGCCAGCTATTTTGTCCAGTCCTGGAAAAGTTAGCTTGAGTTTTTAATGCTCTTTCATGGTGGTTTGGACTTCTTTTTAGTATTATAAAATCAGATAATAATTTAGGGAAGTCTTCAGCTCAATCTCCTGCTCAGGAGTCTTCAGCTCAATCTCCTGCTTAAAACAGGCTTATTTATGAGATCAGACCAGGCTGCTCAGGGGTTTATCTGGCTGGGTCTTGAAATTTTCAAGGCAGAGGACTGAAAATCATGTCAGGACAAGATCATACTGTGGTAGACCACTGAATCATAGAATGGTTTTGGCTGGGAAAAAACCCTTAAATTCACCCTAGTTCCAAATCCTTTGCCATTGGTAAGGACACTTCTCACTAGACCAAATTGCTCAAAGCCCCATTGAATCTTGTCTTGAACATTTCCAAGGATTGGGCATTCACAGCTTCTATGGGCAAGCAGATCCAGTGCCTCACTACTCCGAGTGTAAAGAATTTCTTCCTTATTTATAATGAAAACCTGCCCCTTTCAGATTGATGCCATAACCCCCTGTCCTCTTGCTGCACTACTACTAATGTTTTGTGAAAATTCCCTCTCCAGCTCTCCTCCAGACTCCCTTAAGCTACTGGAAGTTGCCATAAGACCTTCCCGGGGCCTTCTTTTGTCCAGGCTGAACAGCCCCACCTCTCTCAGCCTGTCTCCACAGCAGCAATGCTTCAGCCCTCTGAGCATCTTCAAAGCTCTTCCTGGGACTTGCCCCAATGGATCCGTGTCCGTCTTATGTTCAGGTGCCCCAGACCTGGATGCAGAACTCCAGGTGGGCTCTCACCAGAGAAGAGGGGTAGAATCACCTCCTTCAGCCTGTGGGCCATGCTTCTTTTGCTACAGACAAAGGCTGGGCTGGCTTTCTGGGCTGTGAGTAGGCATTGCCGGCTCAGGTAGAAATTCTTTTCCACCAACAGCTCTATTTCCCTCTCTTCAGGGGCTGCTCTCAATCTGTTCTCCACCCAGCCTGCATTTGTGCTTGGAATTGCCCTAATCCAGGTGCAGGACCTTGCATGTGGCCTTGTTTAACTTCATGAGGTTATCATGGGCCCAACTTTTCAGCTTGTCCAGGTCTCTCTAGATGGCATCCCTTCCCTCCAGTGTGTTACTGCACCACACAGCTTGGTGGTACCAGTGCCCTCAGTCCCACTGTCCATGGTCCTAAGATGTTAAACAGCTTTTAAGTAATGTCTTGAGACACTGCTATAAAATCCTCCTTGGACCTTGTGGTGCTGAAAGCTGATCCTTTTAACTCTTTAGCAATATTTAACATAGTGTGATGCAAACATTCAGAGAACAGCTAAAGATTCTCTTTTTACATCTTTTTCAATGACAGATAAACATGCAATAGATGTTAAAGTTACATCACAAATTATTCACTCGATTTATTTTGCTGAGATTAAAAGTTAGACAGGCCAAAATATGATCTATTCAGCCCAGAAAGCATGGGTAGAATTAAGTAACCCTAGCAAGAAGGTATTGGAAACAGAAGCTTCCTCAGAAGCAAATCCTCCAGCACTTCTTTGTAGCTGAATTAACTTTTATTACATTTTTGTGTCCTTTTTGAGTACACAGTCTATAAAATAAAAGGTAGACATGATAAGAATCCATAGCTTCATATTAAAAGGAACCATACTTTGAAACTATGAAATAGTGCAGATGTGAAGATTTGTGTTTAGATGTGGTGTTAGGGATATGGTTTAGTGATGGACTTAACAATGTTAGATTACTGTTTAGACTTAATGATCTCAAAAGATCTTTTCCAACCTAAACGATTACATGATTCTATGTAGTCCTGAGTTCTTTGAAAAATAAAGTTGCAATAATTTCATAGTGGACATCAGGAGATAACGTTTTTATTACATGACTTGTGAGGGTTCCTCAGGGTGAAAGAGATAGACGAGAATCTTGCTGCATGATCAGAAGGCTGGATTTATTGATTTATGATATATAATACATTATGACTATGCTAATAGGAATAGAGAGAGAAGTTCAGAAGCTGCTAAGCTAAGAATAGAATCTAAAAACAAGAGAGCTCTCTGAGAATCTGTCCCCGAGCTTGCTCCTGTGATTGGCCCTTAATTGTAAACATGGAACATGAGCCGATCACAGGTGCACCTGCTACATTCCACAGCAGCCGATAATAATTGTTTACATTCTTCTTCTGGGGCCTCAGCTTCCCAGGAGAGGAAAATTCCTAAAAGAAAGGATTTTTATGAAAGAATGTCCGTGACACGTTTTTGTTCAAAGTAAAAATTTTAATTATTTAACATTGTATATAGGAAAATTTTCCTGAGGCCTTCTAAGAGGCTTTTTTTTCCTAAACCCTTGAGAAGAAGTCTTCCTACACCCTTCTTCCTTCATAGCAGTTCCATAGAATCATATATGTTCACATGCATGAGTGTTATATTTATATTTCAGTATTGCTTGGTGTTTATAATTCTATATTACAGGCATGATTTGAATAAGATGCATGAAAAAGATACAAAAATAAGCATTGAAACAAACTTCATTTAAAGGGAGCTGCAGGATCATGACTGGTCCATGAGGGAGATGCACAAGGAGCGAAGGATGACAGGCAGGGCAGGGTCCTGGGCACAGTTCTGCATGATCTGAGCTGTACCAGGTTGGTGATGGTGACAAGTTCTACCTAAAGTCACAGAGGGCAAGGAAATGAGCCATGTCTTGAGGCCATCCATCCAGCAGGTCCAGAGATTGAAAACAATATGATGTATGGCACTGATCCAAGATCCGTTTTGGAAGATCAGCTGGAATAGCAGAAAGCAAGACTGGGCACAGTCCAGGTTACAGCATATGCTTGCTATGTTCAAGCCTATCCTTTCATTAAAGAAAAATAATTATTATAATATATCCATATTACTACAGAGATTTTCAAAATTTATGAAAACACTGGAATTAAGATGAAGATGAATAGTGATGCTAATTATGATTTTTGCTGACTTCAGAATACCAAACCTGTAAATATTTTTTTTTCCTGGAATCGATTTCTTAAGATGATATTTAAATGAAGTCAAGTTTCTTTTTCTTCTTTTCCTCCTTTTTTTTTTTGTTGTCTCATTTTTCTGCAGCCTTCTCTTCCCCACCCCCTACCCCAGCTTTGTGCTCTGTAGGCAATTAAGTTTTGAAACTGAAAAAACAAGTGACAGGAAATTATAGCCTCTAGGAACCAGCTGTGATCTTCACATCATCTGAAAATACAAGATGAGAAATGTGTCCAAGAAGGAGGTATTTGATTATGTAAAATCTCTGATTCTTGTTTTTAAAGAAACAGCTAAAACTTCTAAGAACTTCACACCTTTATTCTGTTTTATGTGTCCCTTTGTATGGGGCTGAAGAGTACCAGATGAGAGGAAAGGAACTTCTTTAATCTTCAGTATAGAAAGAAGATGCAGAGAGGGAGGGTTGTGGATTGACCTTCACCGGTCTCCAGGTGTCCACCAATCCACTCAATCACATCCTCTCCTTAACAGGATGGAGGAGAAAAATGATGAAATATTTGTGGGTCAAAATAAGAACGCGGAGAGCACTTAGCAATTCCCATCATAGGCAAAACAAATTCAACTTGGGGAAATAATTTTCTTACCAATCAAACAAAATAAGTTGTGGATAAATAAGAACAAATTTTTAAAAATTGCAGGTCACCCCTGCCTTCTTCACAGGCTCAACTTCCCACTTGATTTTTCTAGCTCCTTCCTTCAAGCAGCAGTAGGGACAGGTTGTGGTCATTGCAGTCAGTTCATCACATGTTTTTGCTGCTCCTTTCTTCTCATGTTCTTCCCCTGTTCCAATATGGAGTCTGTGCTGTGTGAGACAGTCCTTCATAGCTTTCTCCGACATGAGTCCTTCCCATGGGCTTCAGTTCTTTGGGAACTGCTCCAGTGTGTGTTCTTTCCATGGTGTGCAGTCCTTCAGAGACTGACTGACCCAGTGTGGGTTGTGGAGACTCTGAGAGGCATTCCCCGGGTAAGGGAGACACAAGAAGCTTCCCTCAAAAGCTGTCCGACCCCATTGGCTCCTTCCCTTGTCCCTATGTTCCTGAGCCAGTCACTCCCTACTCCCCCACTGGCCCTCATCTTTGTATTGCCCTGACACCCCTGTTCAGCCCCTATCTCTCCATACAGAAACCTGGGCTCTCCCCATGAGTCCTGCTTTTTGGATCCTGAACCACTCAGCTGAATTAAACATCTGTGGGTACCATGCAAAGGCCCTTTTTGCTTCTTACCCTGGACTTTACTAGCAGCAATCTCAGCTGCAACAGTGGGTCCTGTCAGGAGACCTGCCCTAGCATGGACTCCTCTCCCTGGGGCCACAGGTCCTGTCAGCAGCAAGTTCCTATGCAAGCTTTCCAAGGGGTAACACCTTCCTTCAGGATACAACCTGCTTCAGCATGGAGTCCTTCATGGTCAGCAGCAGGGCGGCCCGTGTTACCATGAGCTGCAGCGAAGTCTCTGCTCTCACACCTGGAGCAGTCCCTCCCCCTCCTTCTACACTGACCTTGGTGTCTTCAGTGTTTCTTATCTCACACATTTTCTCTTTTTCTCTCAGCTGCTGCATAGCTATTTAATACTTAAATATGTAATCACACAGACACTCCCAATGTTTCTGACTGGCCCAGCTCTGGCCAGCATCAGGGTTATCTTGTACCTGGCTGGAACTGTCTCTGTCCAACATGGACACAAATTATGGCTTCTTCTCACTGAAGTCACCTCTACAGTTTCCTACCTGGAAAAGCTTGCCAGGAAAAACTGTAAGACTTTTAGTCCCAATAAAAATATTAAGGCTGGATGACTCGTACAATTTCTGGAGAACCTTTCACAATTCTAAATACTGGCAATCAAAAAATATTTCACTTTCTTAAACCTCCTCCTAACATTTATGATTTCCTATATTTCTTATTCTCCTGAAGTATCTAGTTTTGTAGTGGAACTAATTTATAAACCTTGTTTCTCTGTCCTTTTTTTACAGCTTTTCCTGTTTCAAGCTTTTCTCAAATAGAGCATTCTAAGTGGTGAAACAAATTCTGTTAGACAAAGAGCAATACCACTGATCATTCTCTACACAGAGCATAAATTGATTAAAAAAAGATGGAACTGTACTCTAGAAAGCATTAATACTTTTTTGAATTAGTGATGGAGGAGACCTATCTGGGTGTGCATGAACCATATCACCTCAGCCTTATCTGTAATAAAAGATTTTGACTGATATAATGCATATGGATGAAATAAACAGATGATGTTTCGTCGAAGAAAAGATCAAGATGTCAAGAGAAAACTGAGTAAGAACAAGAGGCCAAATGTAACATACAGGGACATTAACAGAGTAGTAAAAATTCTAATCTTAATGTTTGTGCAAACAATATTTGCGGAAACACCTCAGGAGTAACAAATCAGTCTTCACTGCTGGCTGCTGGTCAGTACCCAGAATGGTAGCACTAAAACAAAATCAGATTTTTCCAAGCTTTCCTTTCCCCTACTTTTAAACATCAAGCAGTGCCTTCTGTTACAGGACAGATCCTGTGACACTCTCAACTTAGGGCAGGCAAAGAAGGAACATAAAACTTGCAGGGTAAGTGCATTCAGATTGTCTTTCTCTAGAAATGTGCTCTAGTTTAGCTGGCTCCAAAGAAGTGGATTTCCTGATACTGACATTCCATATCTCACACAGACATGTACACTTACAGAAACATACTACATTAAAATGAAAGTTTGCATATACCATCTCAAACTTGTCATGATGAAGACTTGCTTTTGCTCATTCCTGTTCCGTAGGATTTCTAAGGCTGTGGCCAAACTTTGTTGACATATTTCAAAACTGATATATTTAATTATATTTTTGTCATTTAAAAATGTTTTTGATACTAAGTGGCATTCTTACAGAGTGTAAAAGATATATGAATGAATCTTCCTCTCCTCCCTGTGATCTATGATATATCGTTAATCACCAAATGTTATTTTTTGCCACATAATTGGCATGCCAAATGGACCTAGTTTAGATTTTTTTCTTCTGAAAGATAGTAATTTTGAAGGGAGCATAATGAATATCAGCCTGGAGAGTTAAATTATTGAAAAAGCTATAAGAAAATGACAATGGAACCTTTTATTGCTAAATACCAAGAAGGTCTCATAGGCAGTGTGTGATAAATATGAATCCTTCAGGATATACAAAGCAAACCTGAGACACAGATTGACAAGAGTGAGCTTGATAAAGAGTAAGTAATAAAACTGATAAAAATTGAATCAAGCTAAAGGAATTTGATATAATTTTCCTAACTATCTTCCAATAATAAGTATCAAAAAATGGAAGAGAAAATGAGGATTTTTTGACATAATGCTTCAAGAAAAACACAGTAATACTCTGCTAAAAGGCATGAAATAAAATTTATATATTGAAAAACAATTATCTGTATATACATGATGAAAGATATCAAAAATTTGAGAAAATTCATGGGTTTAAACACTTAACAGAATTTTAGGATTACTTTGAAGAAAGTAATGGAGACGTGACATAAAAAATACAAGTTGCACAAAATTATTTCATTGATAAATAAACTTTCTCAGAAATTATTGAGATTTTTAATTGACTTCCAAAACATCAAGACAAAACATTCCAGTGGAAAATTTAACAAGGTCATTGCTTTCACTACAAAATTATAAAGCATTTGATATCCAGATATTTGAAGACTTGAAACCTCTTAGCACTCGTTTGGCAGTTTTTCATGGATTCTGAGACATGGACACATGACTGCAAAGTTCATGTGACACAAGTAGGTGGCAGTGCACCCACCTCTGAGCCATACTTGCTTTAGAGCAATAATACTCGCCAGAAAAAAAAATGTCCTCATATCCTAATTCATCTAAAATCTCAAGGTTTATTACAATTCCTCAACAGATTTAGTGGACACTTTCTTAAAGCATCAGTTCTACAGACAACTGGATTCATAAACATTCAAGAGCACATTAAAAAATATGCACAGTTGAAAACCTCTGTGCATATTTCAGCTTATTTTCCCTTGTTCAAACAGACCTGCTTGACTCCATATCCATTTCTTGCTATGTTGATGGTTCCAGACTGGAAGTCTGGTATTTCTCTCTCTCTCAGCATGGAGCCTTTGCGATTTGTCCAACAGGCATTCTGTTCCTTATAATTTTTATAATTTCTTTTTTTTTGTTTTGCTCTTTATCGATTGTCAGTGAGACAACTCTAATTTACAAAAAAACAACTAAAAACAACAAACCCCCCTCATCTATCTGCTTTATCAGAAAAGCACAAATACTGTTATTATCTATTAAAGGTTAGATATTTTGGCTTTAGAATCAGAATCGTTTAGGTTGGAAAAGACCCCTATGATCATTGGTTCCAACCTTTGACCCATCACGTCCACTTAGTGTCACATCCAGTCATTTCTTGAACACCTCCAGGGATGGTGACCCATCACCTCCCTGGGCAGTCGGTTCGTAGTGACCAAGCTGAACCTCCCTTGGCACAGCTTGAGGCCATTTACTCTTGTGCCACCACTGGGAGAAGAGCCCTACCTCCACCCAGTTACAACCTCCTTTCTAGGAGTTGCAGAGTGAAAAGGTCTCCCCTGAGCCTCCTTTTCTCCAGGCTAAACATCCCCAGCTCCCTCAGCTGCTCCTCATCTGACCCTTGCTCCAGACCCTTCACCAACTCTGTTGGTGGACTTTCTGCAGCACCTCAATGTCTTTCTTGTCTTTAATGAGGGGCCCAAAATTGGGCACAGGACTTGAGGTGTGGCCTCTGAGTGCCAAGTACAGGAGGATGATCCTGCCCTGGTCCTGCTGGCCACGCTGCTGCTGATGGAGGCCAGGATGCCATTGACCTTCTTGGCAACCTGGGCACACGCTGGCTTCTGTTCAACTGCTGTTGGCCACCATCCCCAGGTCCTTTTCCACTGAGCCACTTTGCAGACACTCTTCCCCAGACCTTTAGCACTGCAGGGGTGGTTGTTGAGAGCAATATTCACAGGGGGCGTTGTTAAATTAAACACAGGCTCTCAGATCTGGTTAAATACTAGGTATACAAGGATTTTGTCAGTGTGTCACGTTCAAAATACAATGTATTGTCTAAAGTATAAAAAAGATAATTCCCAATCTGAAATACAAAGTATGCATCCTAAATGGTTCTCAAAGTCATGCCAATGGAGGCTGCTTTTTTTCTTTTTAATTTTTTTTTCTCGAAAACTAATTAAATTTTAATATGAAAACCCTTGTAGATTTTACTTGGCTCATAAATTTCTGTTTCATCAGTTGACTAAAGGTGAAAATATTGTATTTTTCCTACTCATCAAAGGTTTACAGGTGAAGTATTTTAAATAAAATTTTCATTTTCAAAATGTCATTAAGGACTGCAGAAATTAAACCCATTCTGAGGAAGGCCTATCTCAGAAATTTTAGTGTTATCTTTCCCCACTTTGAATAAAATTATTATAATTTTTTTCTGTCCTCAGAAGTAAAATAGAGAAATGTTTCTTCTCTCAGGCTCACCTAATCACGCAACTTTTGTTTGTTTTATCCCAGTCAAGTCTCTGTTCTTTACCTCAGCTACTGAATTAAATGTGCTGCTGTGGCATAACTGTTCCCTCTTTTAAGTTGTGTTATAATATTTTAATGTTTGATTTTTCAAACCCTAGAAAAAGTTCTTGCTTTTGAGGCCAAAAATGAGCATGCCCATATTTTAATGATTTAATTTAAATGTAAATGAAAATTTTTAGTATAAATGTTTTTACTTCCTAGGCCTGATCAGGCCCAGATAAAAGAAAAAGTGAAAGGAAGTATGTTTATCCTTAGACAGAGAAATCTTCAAAACTAAAAACTGAAGTTTCTAACAATTTGTATATTTCTTTAAAATTATTTAAGAAAATGGTTAATAAAATAGGTCAAAAGGACAAGCCTGTTACCAGTTACTATTTCTATCAAAGTTAGAAACATTTCCAGTTCAGACCATTTGAAATCTGTTTGAAGTATTTCTTCAATTCTACAAATATAAGTATTTTATACTTCTAGTGAACCATTCAAACCACACAGAACTGGTGGAGGGTATGGACTGAGGCCGAGTTTTGTAATTGTGAATTGGTACATTTTATCTTAAACTGGGCTGCTTTTTTGTGTTTCTCAGGCTTTATACTTATGTCAGAAAGCACAATGCCTTGTCCAAAAAGGCCTTTGAATTTGTGATAAGTTAAAGAATGAAAAAGTCTTAATGACACCACCTAAATACTTTGACAATTCTACTTAAAATCATTATCTAGATAATGTGAAAACAGACAGAAATGGAAAATTCACACTTTACAGCCCTTTTACTGTATACTGATAAAACGAAATATATATTTATGTGAAGTGCTAAAGCACAAACAAAGCATCTGAAGGAATATTGTCCTAGATAAAAATTTTCAATATAGCTAGAAGGCTATTTTTTTAAGCTTTGCATATCTGATATTACCAGATGACTAAATATTGATTAGAACACATTCTTTTTTAAATCCTTTTCATATCTGAAATAGTTTTTCCTGGAGGTTTCTGTTTCCTTAGAATCTCCTTTGAAAATCAGTACTGCAATACTGGTTAGAGTGACATTATAATCTGGAAAGTGACTGTCACCTTCTTAATCAATAAATCTACTCTTCAACTCTTATCTGCTTAGTCACAAGAATCAATTTTTAAAACTTCTTTAGCCATGCTGTGCTAACAGACTTTATGTGTGATGGATTGGATTTTTGACTCATGGTGTCTATCAGGTGAATTATTTCCTAAGTTTTGCCTCCAAAAACAAGCTCCAGCTGACTAGAGCTTTTTTACCTCCAGCTTACCTCTGCAAGTCCAACTACTTCAAATAATAAGTTTGTGGATGGACTCTTACAGGATTCTTAAAAATACACTTTTCACAGAGTAAGTGACATTTTCTAATGGAAAAATTTGTGCTGGTTTTACATTACCAAAAGATGTATTATGTATCCTTACAAGTTTCCCTTTGTGCTTAGCTTATTATCCTTGTAGCATCAGGAGATTTCCTGTCTACCAAAAAAAAAAGCTTGCTAATATCCAATGGAAAAAAATTCAATTGCAATTTCTAACTTAATTTTGAGGTTCAAAAGAGAGTAAATGTCTGTTTAATAGTTTAAAAGTCTGAATGGTTAATTAAACCACTATATTATTATTGTTGTTGTGGCTATTATTATTATTATTATTATTATTATTATTATTATTATTACTGCTTTTTTAAGCAAAAATACCCATTCCACTTCAGGTGAGAATTAATGCAGGGGAATTCTAAAATCTCTGACATAAAATGATAGAATCATAGAATACTTTGTGTTGCAAGGTATCTTTGAAGGTCACCTAGACCAGCAATCCTTCAGTGAGCAGGGAGTACTTTAACTATATCACGTTGCTCAGAATCCCATCAAACCTGACCTTAAATGTTTCCAGAGATGGAGAATCTGCCACCTTTTGGGGTAACATCCTCGTTGTGAAATTTGTTCTTTCTATTCAGTCTATCTTTTTTCATTTTAAAACATTGTCCCTTGTCCTATTGCAAGAGGTTTTTAAACAGTCTGATTAAAAAGTCTGTCTCCGTCTTTCTTACAGGTCCCCTTAAAGTACTGAAAGATCAGAATAATGTCTCCCCATTGCCTTCTCTTTTCCAGGGTGGACAATCCCAATTCTCTCAGCCTCTTTTCAAAGGAGACATGCTCCAGCTGGCCCTCCTTTGGACCAGCTCCAACAGGTCCATGTCCTTCCTGTGCTGAGGACTGCAGAGCTGGCAGAGCAGAGGGGCAGAATCCCCTCCCTCACCTGCTGCCCACGGAGCTTTGGATGCAGCCCAGGGCACGTTTGGCTTTCCAAGCTGCACGGGCACATGGCTGGGGTATGAGCAGCTGGACATGACCCAGATGGGGTCATGACCCAGCCATGACCCAGCTGCTCATCCCCCACACACCCAGATCCTTTTTGGGAGGGCTGCTCTCATTCGCTTCATCCCCCTGTCTGGGCTGATACCGGGCCTTGCCTTGATCCTGCATGGCGCTTTGTTGAACCACATGAAATTCCCATGGTCTCACCTCTCAAGCTTGTCCAGGTCCTTCTGAATGGCACCCTGTCTCTCAGGAATGTCATCCTGTCCCTCAGGAATGTCCAAACCACAAGTCAGTTTGGTGTCACCTGCAAGCTTGCTGAAGGTCCATTTCATCCCATCGTCTACATCATGGATGAGGATATTGAATGGCACTTGTCCCCCTGAAGGACATTGCTTGGCACTGATCTCCATGAGGACATTAGGTCATGGAGCACTGCCTCTTGATGTGTCCAACTAACCAATTCCTAATCCTCCAGACAGTCCACCTTCCTTCTGCCACTTCCTTCCTTCCTTCCTATTGCTTAGAATACACACTTCCTTGGAATTGCTTGGAATGCACAGTCAGCCTTGCTACTGGTTAAAAGTGCAAACAACATGAGCCAGGAAAACAGCCATGACCAGATGGGTTCCAGCACACAGGCAGAAGGAATTTCCAGCTGCAGGTGTCTGGGGAATTTGGCAGCTACCTATAATGTTCTTCATGGTGTAAGGTTCTCTCTGACACAATGATATGAATTTGGGAGAAGCATTTTAATTAAGCTCTCTGATAGAATCAGAAGTATGGAGAAAGTAGGAACGTGTGTGTGAATCACACTCAGAAGCTCTTATATATAAGCTTATGGCTGAAAAAAAAGTAACTTTCAAAAGAAAGAGTTTTTTTTAAATCCATTTTTATTTTTAGTCATTTTGCAATGTTTTAAAAATGACCTGTTATGGTGTTGTTACAGAACTGTTTTATAGTTTTTATTGCAAGTTGTCAAGAGCGTAAGAGGTCTACTTTAAGACCACCAGTTCCAGTGTTGAGAGAGACTTACAGCAGCCTTTTTTCCCAGGATAAAACTGTAGTTTCTAAATTAAAGAGTCTAAATTCTCTCTTTGAAAATCACTGCCTTGTTTTTGGTGATCAAAAATCCATTAATTTCTGTTGAAAGCGAAGGGAGACGACCCATCTTCTTGTTGATCAGCATCGACTCCAATTTATCTATTAAATCAGTCACCCTTTATAATAGTCTTAATTAACTTCATGCATATTGCAAAATCCGAGCTCACGATAGGTTACAGAGAAAACTCTAACCCCTCCTTTTGTTTTACAATACCCGTGGTTGTTTATTGAAACCAAAATTAGTGTTCTCACTGTGATATGAAAAGTTCTCAAAACCTTCATATCTGTTCCCAGAGCAGCCAAGGACTGTTATGAGAAGATGTCTGAGAATCCTGCTGTTTATAGAAAAGGTGTCTGAGAACCTAGTTATTTACAAAATCAAGCCTAGGAACTGCTGCTTTACAGCTGCCTTTTACTTTCCCATCAGCTGTATACCTTCATGGCCTCTTTCTTTAAGCCATGCTTGAACCAGGCTCTCCACAAATTTCCTTTCTAATTCAAGTTTTATTTTACAAAGTATTTTAAATTGCCTTTCAGAATCTTCTCCAAATATTCATATGAAAAAAGAGGAAGAGGAAAGCAAAACAGACATAAAGATATACAGTAACATGATGGAAGTAATCTAAAAATAATTTGACAATTGTGCTCCATTTTCAGCTTGCAATTGTCAGTGGGAATTGTTTTCACCTAGAAAAGCATATGGACCTTGGAGATACTGAGCAGGAGGTTAAAACCAAGTCCAGTGTTTGGCAGGGAACGAAAGGAAAAAAACCCTTAATTAAAAAAACAAAATAGATCAGAATTTTAAAAAATTATATATTATGGAGTCATTCAGACTAATAAGATGGCTGAACCAACTGGTTCTCTGTTACCAGGTCACTGGAGAACAAAAATGGGACAGTGGAATGCACTGCTCCGATGAATGAGAGAACATTCGCATTGAAAACATCTTCAGCCTGAGAATTATAAAATGGCAGCTCGCCATAGATGAAAAACCATCATCCAAGAATTATGTTGAACCTGGATTGCATTGAGGGAAACACATTCTAATACAGACAGCAGAGTCTTCAGGACAGAACTCTTAATCTGAGACAGTTTTATTAATCAAATTATTTGTTTGTGTGTTAGTTTGTTTGTTTAATTAACAGTAGTTAGTAGAATAAATTTCTGTTTTCTTTCACTGTAATAATTTTTGTTACAAAATCTGGTACAAAACACTGAGACAAATGTGAGAGTTGCTACAAACTTACCTGTGAACTATAGCTAACAGCAAACCTTTGCAGTCATTGCAATAATGTAGATGCAACAGACTTTCTTGATGAGATATTTGGAAAACCAGCTATCTAAGACACACATGTTCTGGCAACTGAAGGCACATCTTTATATGTGTCTAGGAGGACTTTTGCCTTCTTTGAAATGAACACAATATATTATGGGTTGTTCTTAGAGTGAGATTGGCTGAAATAGCCATGAGGTCATATTAATTACATATTAATAAAAATATCTAAGAAATTCTGACTTATGTAATTCTTTTTTCCATTAAATGTGTGTATGTGTGTGAGCAGAAGCACCAAATAAATGTTGGTTCAATATATGATAAAAATGTAAGTAGATGTCAGGGGTGCTACATTTACAAATGTGTATAACACCTTTATGCAAGATTTTACTTTATATCCTTTAATCTCTCCATTGAAAAGCAAACTAACAATCAATATAATATTTTAGGATTTTTGCACACCTGCAGTCACTTCCCATTTTCCCATGAAAGTGCATTTTCAATGCATTAACTTAGAGACATATTTTGCAAAAGGAACAGTTTGATTACAGGAAATATCAATGCTTCTCAGAAGCTGGAATAGTAAAACCAACCTATCATTTCCTGGTCTGCAAGGAATGCCTTTGAACCCAGCATAGACTAAAACAATAATGACTAATTTTCAGTACATTCTTCAGCTGTTTCAGTTTGGATTCCACTTAGTGTAAGACTTCTAGTTTTTGACATCAGTTGTTGTCCCTGAATGGCAGCAATTGATTTTATAGTAAGCAGAATTCTTTTTTCCAAAATAGAAAGAGTTCAGAATTTAAAGGACAGAAGAAGCATGGGTACATTTTTTCTTTTGTACTGGCCAATATATCCTGCAAAGACAATTTATCACAAACAGTTTTCAAGTTATGGCCTATCTACAGAATGAAGAGCATTATGTCATTCCTTCTTGTCAGGATCCATGAAAAGTAGGCTGCAACACTAACAGAAACTATGTTTACTACAACAGGTTCAAGTAATCTATTTAGCTTATTTCCCCATGCCCAAAACTACTTGAGTTACTGTCCATGGTAAATGTCCCTCTCCTTGGAAGAGAGAGGGAGTATGTATTAAATATCTAACTTTTTAGAGTTAAATTTAGGTATGATTAATCACCATTCAATATTTTTGACGAAATCCATATGGGAAAATTGTTTTAGAAACCAAAACAGAGTTTTTAAGGTCCTGTTCTACAATTATTTGCTGAAGCTAAGAATTATAATTATTTGCACAAGCCTTCTGTAAAGTCTAACAATTATTTCAGGTACACTACTGTGATGCACTATTTTATATTATATTTTTAACCTTAGGAAAGTAAAGAAAATGGATACACATTTTTGTGACTAACATCCAAACCTGAATATAAATGATGGGGTTTTGTCTTGATATAGCATATTTGAATTTAGACATGTACAGTAGTGTTGACAAACTATAAACCGCTGTAGCATGCTTTTAATGTAGTCAGAACAATTGCTCCATCAGAGAGAATAAGAAAATCTATTTCTTTCATAAAGGGAACACATCTTGAATCTGAAAACGCTAACCCAGGCAGCTGCCTTGCAGTTTTGCAGCTGAAATTAGAAAATAAATCAATATATCATCCTTCAACTGGCAAGTGTATTGTAGACATTTATAACGAGCATCTACTGAAAAGAAAAATATTATTCTACTTCATTTCTATTAATGACATTTACTTTGGCAATAAATAATAATTGCAAAGCTTTTGTTTTATTTCCCAATGGAAATAAAAGATTTTGGTCTACATTGAAAACATATTAGACAAAGTTTAGGAAATGCACCTTTGACCTTACAGATTAACACACCTTGTAACCCCCAAAGTCCAAAAAGAGTCTTGACATCTATTTTTATCAGACTAGCTGCCAAGACTGAAAATCAATCCACCCAAGAGAGGAACATTTCTTTTTGCAAGTGATGCTGTGCCGCTTTGATCCTTGACATATCAGGAAGGTCTCACAACTTAGAGAAAATAGATCACTACAGAAGCACAGGTGGGGTGAACCTGGAAGAAAACACTTTCCTTTTATAAATAAATAAATAAATACATGCATAGGTACATACGTACATAAATGAATTCATCTAGTCATAGTGTTTTACCAATGCCTTTTTTCACAACTTTGACATTAGTTTTCTTTGGGGTTTGGGGTTGTGATTTTAGTTGATTTTGGTTTGGTTTGAGTTTTAAGGTTTCTTTTTGGTATAGTGCCTTGGATAAGGAGATGGCAGGTAATGTAAAGGTGGAAAACTTACCTAGTACTGATCTATGAAATGCCCTATAAAATGTATATACACACAAGGCATGCAAATATAATGCAGAGCAAAGAGGCAGTTGGGTGCCTTTTTGAGAGGTGAGACCTGATCTAGCTACATCCATGGTGTAATTCCACATGTATATACTGTGGTTTAACCTGGCAGGCAGCTGAAAACCACAAGGCCACTCATTCATACCCTCATGATGGGATAGGGGAGGGAACCGAATAAAAAGCAAAACAGGTAATTGAGATAAATACAATGGAACAGGACAGAAAATGAAGAAAAAAATAATGATAAAAGAATCAGGAAACAAGAGATGCTCAATGCAATTGCCCACCACAGGCTGCCAGATGCTCAGTCCAGCCTTGAGCAGTGGTTGCCATACCCTGGCCAGCCACTCAGAGGTGTTTTTGCTCAGCATGACAGCACACAGAATGGAACATCCCTTTGGCCAGTCTGGGTCAGCTGTCACAACTGCATCCCCTCCCAGCTGCTTGTGGATCCCTGACAGGACAACTGGCAGCATGAGAAGTTCAAAACACCATGACAAAGTGTAAGTTAAACATCAGTATTCTATCAGTATATTCACATCCTAAATCCAAAGCACAGCACTATACCAGCTACTAGGAATAAATTTAACTTTATCCCAGTCAAATGCAGTACAGTATACTTCCAAATTTCTGTTCATAGAAAAGAGTGAAGTAGTTCCTCTTAAGCTCAAATTCTTTAGATTCTTAGGAAGCTGGACAGAAAAGAAGCAGGGATTTTGTAAACAGTTATACAGAATATCTCTGAACAAAGAAGAAACTGTTTTGGTTTGGGTGGGATTTTTTTTTCTCATTGAGCGCTTCTTTATTCTGATTTGTTGTAGTGTGTTGTTAAGTTTTTTGTATTGCTCCCCCATTTTATGTATTGTTCCCCCCTTTCCAATGTAAAATGGTTCTGCCCTCCCCATTTTTCCCGCCATAGCCCTCCTGACAGTTTTGTTGCTATGGTTACCCCTGCCCCTGGTTTTGTCAGTCAGTTAAGTTATGTGATTTCTCCTCCCTCATTTCTCCTTATAAGTGAACTTTTTCTCCACCCTGGGCCCAGTCAATCACCCCCCACTCCTCCTAAATTTCCAGAATCTTCTCCTCTCTGGGGGTTGTGGTTGGCTGTGGTCCCGGGGCCCCTCCTTTACTTTGTATGTATTGGTTTCCCCTTTATGTCAATTATGTTAAGTTCATCCCTCCACCCTTCATGATTGGTTTAATGTAAATCCCTCCTTTGCACACCCACCCCCTTTATAACCTCGTGTCATTCCCATTTCTTGGTCTCTCCCTGGGGTTCTCCCTTCGGTTCATTTCCCTGTGGACTCCTTGGAGGTCATCCTGACTTCTTCATTAAACCGGATTTAACCCCACTGAGAGTCCAGCTCCTTCATTCGCAGTCGCTCAGGCGGTGAGACCGGTTTGTAGTGCGAGCACAGCCCGAGGCCCTCAGACGCCAAGGGGTGCTCGCACTGGATTGCAGCAGGGTGTCGGCCTGCCCACTGCTAGCCAGACACTGACCATTCCCAGGCCAGATACATCCTCGCCGCAAGTTGGTGCCCAACGTGGGGCCCTGCTGGACTGCTGGAAATCTGGACTCCAGGTCACCGGACCCCACGGACCGGATTTACAAATCCTTTTGGTTGCCAGCTACCCCTGGTAGTAGCAGACCCCATTCTAGGGGTAGCGCTCCCAGGGGACCAGAAGCCACAACTCCCGGCACCTGAGGAGGGCTTCTGCAACTGCGACCGCCCACCCGAGTTTTCATTGGTCACTCCGCTGGATCAGGTAAGTCCAGGCCCTGACCTGGGGACTCTCCGGGCTTCGCCCCTGCCCTTTTAATTTTCCCTAGGGGTACATGCCCTGCTCTGGGGACCGACTCCCAACCCTTTTCCCTTGAGGGCTGATACCCTGGTCTTCCGGGGATAGTCCTCACCCCTTGCGTTTTTTATTTTCCCTCTCCTGTGGGGCTGGCTTCCCCAGACTTGGGGCCCGGACCCACCACCCAAATTCCTTCTTTTCCCCTTGTTGAAACCCCAGACTTGGGGACAGCGGGGGGAGCAGGGGTCCGGCGGTGTGTCTTCTTGTTTTAGTTTTCTTTCTCCTCGGGCGGGTGGAATTTTCCATCAAGGGTTTTTGCTCCTTCTAAGGTATTCTCTCTTTCAGGTACCTTAGGAGTCACTATGGGTGCTAGTATGAGCAAATCCCAAAAAGGAGTTTTTTATGTTATTAAAGGTTTATTGCTTGGGGGAGGATCTGCTGCCCCCAAGAAGGAATTAAAGTTGTTGGTCAAGTGGACTTTTTCGCATTTTCCCGAAGTCACCCCGGAACTTGCAAAAGAGCCACAGTTTTGGACAGCTGTTGTTGCAAAATTAGAGAGTGAAGTTAATTCCGGGGAGACTCAACTATCTACTGTGGCATACTGGGCGGGCAAAGTACTGACCACACTGCGCCCACCTGGGAATTTGAGAAAAAGCCCATCTTGTGGTTTGCTCCCCAGTTCTCCCGGTTCGTGTGTTCCTACCCCCCATTCCTCTCCCTCTTCCCTTCGGCAGGAGCCCTCTCGAGGGATCCTTAAGGCCAGCAAGAAGCAGGGGGTCCACCTTGCCCCTGCTCCCTCAAGACCGGCTCGGCCTCCCGCTCCGAAGAGCCCTGGCCAAGCTCTTCGGAGCTTTCTTCCCGATCCCCCTGTTCCTTCCCTCCCCAAGTCCCTGGTTGTAACCCCAAAAGTTGTAAGGTTTTATGAAGTCCCTCAAGATGGCTCCCAAGGAGCCCAAAATGGCGGAGACCACATGGTCTTTCCCGCCATTACCCCTTCTTCTACTCCTAATCCCTTTCTCTCTAAACCCAACCCCTTCCTTTCCCCTGACCCAATCCTTCCTCCTGTTGCTCCCCCTCCGATTTCGGTTGCCGCTCCTTTAGCTCCTCCCTCTTACCCACCCTGTCCTCCACCCTCGGTTCCTCCCAAAACTCCTCCCTTTACCACACCCATTGATCCGTCCACCATTGACTCCTCGCTTGCTCCTCCTTCACATGCTGCTCCGCCTCCGAACACCACCCAGGGGGCGGAGTGGGGTGGTGTGCCGTGTCCACGCCCTCGTCCCACCTCCCTGCCAGACCCCGCCTCAACCTCCTCCTATTCCGGTTCCCACGCTCCTCCTTCCAGTTCCCACGTTTTGTGTGCCGGGGGGGGGTGGGTGGATGACCGGAAGCCGGGGCAGGCACCTATATTGGAAGCCGTTCTGGTCACGTACCACCTGAGCAGGGAGGGGAGCCCCCAGGCCCAGTGGGTGCCTTTAGCACAGGCACAGATCAAGGAACTGTGCAATGCGCAGAAGGATTACTCCCGGGAGTCGGAGTACTTCCGGGGGATGCTCCGTAATGCTCTTGCACAGGGAGATCTGGTGCCAGCTGACCTGAGGGCCCTCTTCTCCAGCCTTACTAGACCCATGGAGTTTAGGGTCTGGGTGGTGGAATGGAGGAGGGAGATCTTGGAGGTTCTCCCAATTCTTTGGGGGAGTCCTTCAACATCTCATGATGCGGATGGTCTGGTGATTTCTCAAGACCATCTGGTGGGCGAGGGGCAGTGGGCAGATGGGGCAGCTCAGGCCAAGGTTCTATTCCCCCAGCAGCTGGTAGAGGCCGCCAGGGCAGCTGAGCGAGCCTTCTACAAGCTAGCTGTTGTAACATCCCAGTGGGAAGATGAGGAAATTCGGCAAGGGGCGCAGGAGCCATACATGGTCTTTATTGAACGTCTCTACCGATACGTGGAGGCGCAGGTGACCGGGGACAGTGAGAGGGAGAGCATGCTTCGAAGGATGGCGTACAACAACGCCAACGCTGAATGCAGGAAGGCCATCAAGACTCTGCCTCGGAGTCCCCGGCCCACAGTGGAGGCGATGATAGAGGTCGTGGTTAGTATGGTTCCTTTAACATCGCGCCCCAAAAGAACATCAGTAGCCTTTGCCGAATGCCCGGAGCCTGACTTCTATGAAGTGGAAGCTGCCCCCGTCGCCGGACCATCAACACCAGGGTCCGGCAGAAGATCAGCGGCCACCCACCCCTGCCACTTATGTGGCAAAATAGGGCATTGGATGCCCCAATGCCCCATGCACCAGGACTATCTCGAATATCGAAGGAAGCGGGAGAGAGATGAAAAGGAGGCCCAAAAAAACTAGGCCCTGAGTGCAGCCCCTCCCTGCGTGACGACAAAAGTGTGGTGGGCAGTGGAACATCCAGCGGGGAGGGAGGAGAGATGGGAGAACCGCCGCACGCATTGCCGGATTTGTCCTTCTTATCGGATATGACACACCATACCTGTGGTATTCAGCTCAAATCTGCTATTAACACCATGTTCTCTGTTTCTCCTTACAAGCTGCAGCTCACTAGGGACCTCCATCTCCCTAATTGTAATTTACAGCTGGTGTCTGTCGATCTGCAACATCTGGGTCACTGGAGGAAATTAGGACGTTGCAGGTGGACCGTCGTCAGGGACACTAAGCACATGCCGCGAGACATTTACATCGTCCCGGGTTTGGTTACTACCGACAGGGACCGTTTTGCGGTAGGGCTGTACTGTGTCCGACCCCCACTCTTCCTCCCCAAAGGACAGGTTATCACCCAGGCCATTCCAGTTCCCGAAGAAGATCATTGGAAGAGATCCCCGGAGCAGTCATCGCCTCCGACAGTGGCCTGGGCGCAGGTAGTGGGGAGGGAGAAGCCCCGCCTGACTTGTCAGCTTTCGTTGGGCGGGGACCGAAAGATCGTGAGGGGTCTATTGGACACGGGGGCAGATGTGACGATCATTCCCTCTCGGGAGTGGCCGTCACATTGGGGCTTGCAAAACGCCGCCGGCACGATTCAGGGTGTTGGAGGGCTTCAATTGGCCAAACAATCAAGAAGCATTGTTAAAATTACGGGGCCAGATGGGCAATTGGCTTCTTTACGCCCGTTTGTATTAGATTACACCGAGCCTCTCTGGGGGAGAGACCTACTAGCCTAGTGGGGAGCCAGAATTGACTTACCTAAGGCTCCCCAGGTTTTTTGGGCAGTGGCCACTGAGGAGCGCCGGACCTGGAAACTGAATTGGCTGACTGATAAACCAGTACAGGTCTTGCAGTGGCCACTTAATAAACAGAAATTAAAGGTGCTCAATGAGCTCGTTCAGGAGCAGCTGCTTAAGGGCAACGTCGCAGAGACGATGTGTCCATGGAATTCTCCTGTATTTGTAATCAAAAAGTCCAACAAAGATAAGTGGCGGCTCCTGACCGACCTCAGACAAATTAACAATCAAATTGTTGACATGGGGTCTCTCCAGCCAGGGATGCCCCCCCCAGCAATGCTCCCCCGAAATTGGAATCTGGCTGTTATAGATATAAAAGATTGCTTTTTCCAAATTTCTCTTCTCCCTGACGATGCCCCGCATTTTGCGTTCACGGTTCCATCTATCAACCATGAGTCCCCAGCCAAGCGCTACCACTGGCGGGTTCTTCCGCAAGGAATGAAGAACAGTCGGGTGATCTGCCAGTGGTACGTTGCTTCGCTGTTGTCCCCTGTACGTACAGCCCTCGGGGATGCCGTCGTGATTCACCATTATATGGACGACATCCTCATGTGTGCGCCCGACCACAGTCTGCTTGCCCATGCGCTTGACCTGACAACCAATGCGTTGGTTGCTGCAGGGTTCAAGCTCCAGCAGGAAAAGATTCAACGGATGCCGCCTTGGAAGTACCTGGGCCTTGAAATTACGAAACGGACCATTGTTCCGCAAAAATTGGCCATTCGGACGAAAGTCCAGACCCTAGCGGATGTCCATCAACTGTGTGGGTCTTTAAATTGGGTGAGACCCTGGCTGGCCATTTCTATCAAGGACCTGGTCCCCCTTTTCAATTTGTTGAAAGGGGGAGAGGGGCTTAGTTCCCCTAGGGCTCTTACCCCAGAGGCACAGGTAGCTTTGGAGAAAATCCAAAAGGCTATTTCGGCCAGGCAGGCCCACCATTACCATCCGGGCCTGCCTTTCAAATTCATTGTACTGGGAAAGTTGCCACACCTCCATGGCATCATCCATCAGTGGGACGAAAGTTTAAAGGAGTAAGGCTCAGGAGATAAGCTCTTAATCATAGAGTGGGTCTTTCTGAGCCACCACTGGTCCAAAAGGATGACAAGGCCACAGGAGTTGGTAGCCGAACTGATCCTAAAAGCACAATCAAGGATCAGGGAGCTGGCAGGATGCGATTTTGCATGTATTCATATCCCAATTAAATTGGAATCGGGCCAGTTAAAATTGAAGACCTTTGAGGAACTGCTGCAAACTAATGAAGATCTTCAGTTTGCATTGGACAGTTACACTGGGCGCATTGCGGTAGATCGGCCGGCCCACAAATTATTTAATTCGGAGTTTAAATTATCTCTGAAGAATCCAGAGCAGGGAGCCACTGGATGCTGTGACAGTTTTTACAGATGCGTCTGGAGCATCCTACAAGTCAGTGATGACTTGGAAGGATCCTCAGACTCAGCAGTGGGAGACCAATGTTGCTGTTGTGGAGGGTTCTCCACAAATCGCTGAGTTGGACGCAGTCAGGGCGTTCCAGAGGTTCCCAGGACCTTTCAATTTGGTCACAGATTCCGCTTATGTTGCTGGTGTAGTGTCCAGAGCTCAATCCGCAGTTCTACAAGAGGTCACTAACAAAAAATTATTTGAGTTACTTAATAGGCTCGTTGATCTAATCTCCCATCGCGAGCATCCGTTTTATGTAATGCATGTAAGATCGCACACTGACCTGCCTGGGTTTATAGCTGAAGGCAATCGATGTGCCGATTCCTTGGCCGCGGCTGCTGTCACGCAGGGCCCACTCCCAGATGTGTTCGGTCAGGCTAACATCAGCCACCAACTCTTCCACCAGAACGCGCCTGGCCTGGTTCGGCAATTTAATTTAACGCAGGAACAGGCCAAGGCAATAGTGGCCACATGTCCCCAATGCCAAAAAGATCAGATGCCTGCCATTGCCGCAGGGGCTAATCCCCGAGGTTTGGCGAGCTGTGAGTTGTGGCAGATGGACGTCACACATATCCCGTCTTTTGGTCGATTGTGTTACGTCCGTGTCTCAGTGGACACTTTCTCTGGGGCCATCTATGCTTCTGCCCACACAGGTGAGAAGGCCACGGATGTCCAGAAGCATTTGCTTCAGGCATTCGCTGACTTGGGCATCCCTAGGGCCATAAAAACCGATAATGGCCCAGCATCCAAGGAGCTGTGGAGCTTCCTGCAGCAATGGGGAATAGTGCATAAGACCGGCATCCCCTATTCCCCGACAGGCCAAGCCATGGTGGAGAGGGCCCACCAGAGCCTTAAGAAGATCTTACCACGTCAGCAAGTGGCAGTGAAGGTGGAGACCCCCCACGTCCGGTTGTCGAGAGCACTCTACACTCTTAACTTCTTAAACTGCTCATTCGACAACCAAAATCCTCCAGTGGTCCTGCATTTTGGCAGCCACCAGCAGCTGCAGCCTAAAGCCAGGCCTCCGGTTCTCGTCAAGGATCCGGAGACCTGGCGGACGGAGGGGCCCTTTGACCTGGTGACCTGGGGGAGGGGATATGCTTGCGTGTCCATTCCCTCAGGCCCCCGGTGGATACCATCAAAATGGGTCAGGCCCTTCGTCCCGAAACAGAGGACACAAAAGGAGGCAATACCACAGGTCTGGCAAGCGTGTTGGCGGCGGCAG
Source organism: Ammospiza nelsoni (assembly GCF_027579445.1). Classification (NCBI taxonomy): domain Eukaryota; kingdom Metazoa; phylum Chordata; class Aves; order Passeriformes; family Passerellidae; genus Ammospiza; species Ammospiza nelsoni. The sequence continues at coordinate 78,079,914 of NC_080635.1, forward strand.
AGGAAACCCTTTTACCGAACTCCATCTTTCTCTCCAGAACTCCCTATCGTGCCTGAGGAGCCCTCTCCTCCTTCTTCCCCCCTACCTCTCGACTTTCTGTGGCAGGCTCCATCCTATTCCTCCGCTCCAGCTCTCTCTCCCCTAATGTCAAATTTAAGTTGGTTGTTTGGGGCAGAACCATCTGTTTAAGTTTTTCGTGCTTTAACTGTTATCTTTTTGTCTTTTAGTACATCTCCCCAGCTCACTTTTGAATTTCACTCCCCTGATCCGCGAGCTGGTCCTGAGAAACTGACAGCGCCAAGTGCAAGCGAGTATCACATCGAACCCATGGAGATGAGCGACCCCTCTTCGTCGACCTCTCTTCGGAGGCAGAAAGAGCCGCGGATTAAGGGGGGGCCACCGCTCCACCGTCCAGCTACCCATGGGCCGATGGACTCTATCTAGAGAAGGCACTTGGCAAAGACCGGCCGCGGATCTCTGCAGTCTAAGTTTTATATGGACCTTTTCGTTCATTTTAATTTTATTTGGTAAAAAACGGGGAGATGTTGTAGTGTGTTGTTAAGTTTTTTGTATTGCTCCCCCATTTTATGTATTGTTCCCCCCTTTCCAATGTAAAATGGTTCTGCCCTCCCCAGTTTTCCCGCCATAGCCCTCCTGACAGTTTTGTTGCTATGGTTACCCCTGCCCCTGGTTTTGTCAGTCAGTTAAGTTATGTGATTTCTCCTCCCTCATTTCTCCTTATAAGTGAACTTTTTCTCCACCCTGGGCCCAGTCAATCACCCCCCACTCCTCCTAACTTTCCAGAATCTTCTCCTCTCTGGGGGTTGTGGTTGGCTGTGGTCCCGGGGCCCCTCCTTTACTTTGTATGTATTGGTTTCCCCTTTATGTCAATTATGTTAAGTTCATCCCTCCACCCTTCATGATTGGTTTAATGTAAATCCCTCCTTTGCACACCCACCCCCTTTATAACCTCGTGTCCTTCCCATTTCTTGGTCTCTCCCTGGGGTTCTCCCTTCGGTTCATTTCCCTGTGGACTCCTTGGAGGTCATCCTGACTTCTTCATTAAACCGGATTTAACCCCACTGAGAGTCCAGCTCCTTCATTCGCAGTCGCTCAGGCGGTGAGACCGGTTTGTAGTGCGAGCACAGCCCGAGGCCCTCAGACGCCAAGGGGTGCTCGCACTGGATTGCAGCAGGGTGTCGGCCTGCCCACTGCTAGCCAGACACTGACCATTCCCAGGCCAGATACATCCTCGCCACACTGATTGTCGATTAAGACACTGCTATATTGCAGCGATTTGTGAGGGTTCCTCAGGGTGAGAGAGATGGACGAGAATCATGGTCCATGATTAGAAGGCTGGATTTATTAATATATGATATATAATGCATTATGACTATACTGATAAGAATAGAGAGAAGTTGCAGAAGCTGCTAAGCTAAGAATAGAATAGGAAAGAATGAATAACAAGTTCTGTGTCTAGCAGAAATCATGGACAAACCCTCCTGTGAGTGGTCAGCAAATCCAAACACTCACAGAAGACCAATCACAGATGCACCTGTTACATTCCACATCAGCAGATAATTATTGTTTACACTTTTCTTCTGGGGCCCCAGCTTCCCAGAAAGGAAAAATCCTAAAAGAAAGGATTTTTATGAAAAGATGTCCGTGACACTACTATTCTACAAGAATCACCCAAAGGAGAATCCTACAGTACTTATTTTGCTAAATATCTTCAAGAATTTCTTCTGCAAATGGTTTAGCTAGAAACATAGCAAAGAAGTCCTGTTGCTTGGATCCTGTTTACGCCTTTGTTCTGATGGAGGATTGATTCTGATAAGGTAGAAATATATCAGAATTATTATTATCATCATCATCATCATCATCATCAACAATAATTAAAATTTCCTGAGACATAGGTCAGAAGTTCTTACATTGCAGACGGTCCAAAAATACATTTTTACAAACGACTTAGGTGTCATTTGTTTCTCTAGCATGCATAAGTAGAAAATAAACTTTGATTGCATTCAAAAGAATAGAATAAACCAGATGCTGACAGAGACAAAAACAAATTTTAAAAAAATGGAGGCACAGAGCTGACAAAACTTCTATCTGCATAAGCACCTCAGATTAAAATAGGGTAATAAATTTAAAAAAATAGAAGACAATCTCAAAATATTTCTTTTTTAGTGTTCACTTGTACACTTTTATGGTAACTAAAGTTGGAGAGTCAAAGGTGCTGGTTTAAAATTTCACTAGTCATCACACATTTTATTTGCATTACAAATTGTTTGAACTGAAGAAATTAGTGCAGGCTAAATATAAATGATTAAAAGCTATGTAACAACTTTATTTTAAATGTAGATTGTGAACTGACAATATTTTTCCCCTCAGATAGTTGCAGTTTAAGAGATTATTATAAAATATCTGCAAAATTAAGTCATTTGCCATGAATTTACAAATGCAATACCTGGCGGCACCACATCCTATTACATTACTTCCAATCAAAATTCTCTTTTCTCAGTTTTCACATATTTACAATCTTTTTTTTTCTCGACTATGTTCTTCATTTTAAACCACCTAAGTTTAATTTTAAAGAGGTGTCCTTTAGGTGTTCTGATGAGTTTGTTGTATTGCTGCAATAATCTAATTTGCCAGCATTCTTAAACTTCTTCAGCAGAAAGGTTTTCCTTAATTTAATCCAGTACTGATATGTCAACTTTAATTTTTACTCTGCTTCTCAAAGCTGATAAGAAAATTCTTTAACAACCCCAGATACTTAGTTCATAGTAATAAAATGTCTTCTCCTTCCCTGCAGGGACAGATTTAATATTTATTACTCTACTGACTCTACCATGTGCAGTAAGTATAATGTCCACTTTTTCTGAGCCATGACAGAGTTCAGCAGCAGTTCAGAGAATTCCCTGCATCATTTTACTATTACTAACATCACACTTTTATTTGCATTACAAATAGTTTGAACCATAGAAATTAATGCAAGCTGAGCATAAATAATTAAACTTGATGTAACAAGTCTGTTTAAAATGTAGATTGTAAATTGACAATATTCTTTCCCCTCAGATAGTCACAGTTTAAGAGATTGTTATAATGTTTCCCCAAATTTAAAGTCATTTGTCATGTTTACAAGTGTATCACCTGACAGCACCATATCCTATTACATTATGGATTACTTCTAATCAAAATTAATTGTATTGAGCTTTCATTACATTTTCCAAACTAAGCCAACTGGTTCAAATTTTTCATTCTGAGCCTGCAACTCAGTGTTTTGAAGTGTTTCAGTGTTATGTGTCTGTACATGTTTGTATTTTCTGAAATCACAGACTAATAAGCAAACAAACAAGAAAACCAAAACCAGCCATCTTAAAAAATCTGCTGGAGATTAATTTTTGAAACAGATTGCTCGCTACTAAAAAGGATTTTAAATTTGGCCTTGTGATGTTATTTAACAAGCTATAAAAATACACTTATTTTAAAGTTGTGGTGTTCTTTAAAGGCAGATTTGATTTATTTGGTTTGATTTATTTCATTTTTTTTTTCTTTTCCCACAAAAAAGTTTCAATATCTGATTGAATTTCACTAATTGAAATCTATCGTTAAAACTAGAAATGCTGTGTTGGAGATATTCTGCAAACATTCATTAAAATGGATTAAGTCTGCAAGTCTGTTTATTTTTCTTCTATAGGTATTCATCATGCCACCCCTGAGGCAGGCTTGGGTGCTATCTGGGAGAAAGTCAGCGTGAGTCAAGACTGTGCTAACAACTTAACAGCTTGGATGGCTGCAGACCAGTGCTGTACCTGTGCCACAGCTCTGGGTCATCAGCTAATGTAGATGCCACGTATGGATGGCACATTGCATACAGAGGTCTTGAAATTTGTATGATATCTTGATACAAACACAACAAAGAGGGAATTTAGGAAATAAAAGGAACAACCGGTTTCAAGGTATTGTGAAAAGATTGTCAAAGTTTCCTCAATATTTGGTGGAAGGAAATACTTGCAGACAATCGGAGTCTTTTTAGGAGAGTTGTCTGGGCCAATGAATGCATTGCACTGTCTAGAAATTCTTTACCTTTTAAGAAGACAATTCCCAACCATATAGGAAGCTTGAATATCTGTCTTCTAAATGGCTAAAATTTCATAAAATAAATCATGCCTATCAGGGAATGAACACAACAGACTCACAAAGTGGTATATTCTAAAATAGAGTATACAGGGCATTTAAAATATTTACTTTTTCCTATTTCTACAAACCTTTGTCTTATTTTATTATCTGAAACTTGTAAAGAATAAATCAGTCTCTGAGCTTATTTTCTGAAGTCTTTTCACTTCAATGTATCTCATTTTTAGTTGTTATATTTTCAACAAAAATTTATCTGGAGTCAGCTTGAACAGGTGTTCTCTTCCCTTTTGTCCAAAAAGTGAAGAAAATCCAGGTGGGAATCGTGCTCTCAAATTTGTTCTTGTGCATGTGCAAAAGCTCTGCTTTAAAAGGATAACGTAGGAAACATATATACAGAGCGTTGTTCTACAAGTTAAAAGCAAAAAATTAGTTGTGCATCTCTCTCTAGGGAAAACACCCCTAATCTGTTTTCAAAATTTAAACCCAAAACTGCTATCTGTGCTGAAAACAAACAGAAGCTGTAGTGTCCCTCAGTGCTGTTCCTTGCTGTACATTCAGATGATGGTCACGCATTGGCAGTTTGAAGCCTGAGGAAAGGGTTTGTAATTCCTGTAATATTTATCCCACTATGGAGTGCCTGTCAGTTAATAGTAACCATAGTTCTGACCTTTCTCCATTGCTTGTCAATAATTTTTCAGATTTTTCTTTCCAAATTGGGTAAAGAATCCTACACAGCATCACGGAATGTAGTCTTCAAGTGTAGATCTTCAAGAAATATTTTACTATTTCTCTTTTGAAAGGTAATGAAAGGGGGTTGAAAAGAACTCTAGAGAAGTTTAGTCAAAGACTGAATAACAAGTTTATTATATAAAGCATTTAGTGAAGGCATTTTAAAATTGTATTAAAGTTTTGGCTAGAAGTTGGCAAAAATGATGGATTAGAATGATTTACTTCTCTGCTGTTCAGGAAGTAAGGCTTCACGTGTGTGGTTTGCAAGTAAATAAAAAGCTACCTTATTTTTAGGCAAAACAACATTATTCATGTTTCCTTGGGCCATTTTGGAGAGGTGTGAGGAAGCCAGCTATTGCAGTACTTTGTCTCAGTATTGAGTACAAATAGCAGCCGCACTCTTGGCTACCAGTTGCTACTTTCATAATCAGTGAAATTAATTTAGGTGTTAGTGTCCAAAGTGTAATTTATTCTCTTCTACCCATGGAAAACCATCTTATTAATACTTCTGCTTAGTACTGTTGCAGCAGTTGTGAAACTATAGTGCTTTAGTCTCTGATAATTTAGTTTTGAATTAATACTCTGGAGAGGAATATATTCTGTCTGTCTATAGACCAATGGATTAAATAACCTAACAACTTGAAGGTAGAAAACCACAAGCAAAGCCTTGGAATATATTATGGCAAAAAAACAGAATGCACTTCTATTTTAAGAGCTTATTCTGCGAAATCCTGGTTAAGGACAGCAACATTATATTTCATTTTTTCATTATTAAAAATGCTGAGACTTGAGTGACATTTAAGTTTATTCTTGTTTTATTTTCTCTTTTTTTGAACTCACTAAAAATTACTAAGCAGGTAATAATTTTTCTCAAGTTTCTTGTGTTCACTGTTACAGTTTTGCTATCCAATTCCATCTTATCAAAACCTGCTGAGAATACATATTAACTTGTTAAGAGAAAAAAAAATTATTCTTGATCAGAGCTTGGAGCTTTTCATAAAAAGCTAAAATAGCATGCACAAGAGCAATTTCTGCAACCAGCAAGCTTTCTATGTGAGACCTCAGAACCTGAGCTTCATTAGTGCTAAATGGTGACACTGCAACCGTCAGTGGTCCATCCATCACACAGTGAATTTATTCAAACCATAATGGTCCTGCGAGACAAAGTTACCAGCATCTCATCTTTTCTCCACATTCACAAAGGCAGTCATTCTATCTTTAAGTTTTATTCCCCAAATTTAAAGACATGATTTCTTTAAGACATGATTTTCCTGCTATAAATCCATGAGAAATATTCCCAGTCACCTTTATATGTTTCAGTACTCTCTTTCTTCCTCGTTATTTAAACCAGCTGTCATGTGTAAGTTCAGGCAATAAACAGCTATTTCTAAACTGTTCCCCAAAATGTCACTATTGTATTTGTTTCCAGTCTTATGGAATAAAGTCAGTTCATCTATTAATGTTAAATGTCTTCTACTTGCTTCCAAAATCTCTTTAGGCATATGATGAACCACACCCCTCACACCCCCCACACCCCCCCCTCCCCCCATTCTGAAAACCTCAAGACACTACCTAGTTAGTAGATAATTTGGAAATTAAGAAAAATATGTAAGAAAGCTACTCAATTTTTCTATGAAACCAAAACAATCCTTTGGATTCATGACTAATTTTTGTCCAAATTATTTTTGCATTTCATATAGTAAAAATATGTATCAGATCTGATAAACACTTTAGAAGCCCAAAAATATTACTGAGAACAGCTCTATGTTATGCATGTGGATTTGCTAATGCTAACCCATTAAATAGTTAGAATTAAATTAAATGTTGCTCTATTGCTTCATTCACAATTCTCTGTGCACAGTGAATGAGTCTTGTGAAAATAAATGTATGATAATGATATTAAATATGTCATAGAAAATATACATTAGAGACAAAAGAATGCTCAGACATGATGCTCCTTGATATTGCCACCTTGTTTATTTATGCAAGGTAAATTGCAGCACTCAAAACATAAATAAAAGTAGCATTCTTAACTTTCTTCTCACTTTCTACTCACTATGGTTCTGCCTCTCATTTCTACATTTTCTATAGGTCTCTTTCTTACAACTAGATTCATAAACAGATTTCTGCAACTTGCAAGGTCCTACTTACCAAGAACCTTAAAGACAAAACTCAATAAGGAATGTCAGGAATTCTGTCTGTCCTCCTCTGTACATTACATGCCATGGAATTTACCCTTTTATATGTCTAAAGCACATCTATTGGAAATAAATCCAGATCTCGAGGCATCAAAATATAGTGAGGATTTAACAATTTTCTTGGCATTTTATTGCAATTATTTATTATTCTCGTTTTTTTTTTAAATATCATCATCCACCTCTGTATTTCAGAATACTCCAAGTTTAAGTTTCTGGTATTTATTTCTTCTTTCCCAATAGATATTATAGCCTTTGGTATGTAGTGTTCTTTTATGAGTGAGGATATTTACATTCAGTCATGACGTTATTTCTCAGCCTTTTGATAAAAGGTAGATAGAGATCATCACAATGTCCAGTTTGGTAGATTTATCCCTCAAACACCTTTTTGCCACCTTTACAGTTTTTACCATCCTGAAAATTCTCTTAGAAAGTGAAATGCAGAATGTCCAGATTGCTATATCATGTAGCACCATGAATTTCAGAATTGTTGATGCACAATATCATTCAATATCTTCTTTCTGTGTTTATTTTCACATTATGATTTAATTTCTTTTTAAACAATATTTTTCTCTGAAGATAATTTGATCTATAAAGGAATTAACAAACAGAAAATTGTATTATTTTCATATCTGAACTTGCTACTCAATATGAATTTGCTAGTTTAGTTACACTGCATATCACTAATTACTAGAATTGTGTTAATTTGAAACAAAGATGTAAAATGAGATTTTGACACTGATGCTAATTTTATTTCTGAATGAGGTTTTAATATAATTTACTGATAACTTGGCAATAAATATACCTGGACACTTCTAATAAAGTAAAAAGTTTAGTAATATTTGAGGAAGTGTTTCTATCAGATGCAATGGGAATAGTTGTTTCAAAGCTAATGAAGAGTCACTAGAAGCAGGAGAATAAAGTCCAACAGATGGAGAAAATTGCTTTTTATTCTTCTATTTTAGGGTCTGCAGGTTAGAATTTGTTAACTCACTGGAGTATAGAATAAATCTCTGTAGATAACTATTATTAGAGTGCTTTGTCACTGAGGCGTAAGAACCAACATTGTGGAGCATTATTCTTGTGATGTTTTTGTATCTATACAGTCCATTGGTAAAATTTCCATTTATACTGCTGACAGGCCTTGATTGAACTCTTATGAGGACAGCATCATGCAATACTTGTGTTTCTCCCAAATAGCAACAATGAAGGTGTGAAAGCCTTCCAGGAACATATACGGGCAAGTTAAAACTGGTAATACAAAAAATATAAAGTTTGGAAATGAAAAATGAAATTGTGACTTCACATTTGAGAAAAAATTGAAGGGTGTTTTATGCACTGTTTATTAGGCATAGAGTGTACACTGCTAGCTGATGTTAATACCAGCAACAATGAGAAAAATTCTACGAAAAAGATGATAACAGTGGTCAGAGCTCATTAGATTCCTAAGAGAAGTGGGTCTAGAGGGATAAAATTCATCAAACGCAATCCACAGTCCTGAGTGTTTCCAGTGAGAGACATGGGGCCTTGAATTAGAAGCCAACTCCATGAGGATTTCTCTGTTCTGTGCCCCAGGATGGAGATGCAGGGTGGTGCTTCAAAGCTGGGGTCAGGATGAAATGAGATAAGCTCTGTGAGCCAGGATGATGAGATATCCACAGGGCCATCTTGAATCAGGGGACTCTGTTTCAGCTCTGGACCTTGCCTCTGCATCTCTCCATGCCCTTTATTCATGGCCATGACCTTCCAGGTAGACCTGATTATAACTCCAGTTATGGAGCTGAGCTTCAGTTCTGGTTGTAGACACCCTGACTGAGTGTCTGCAGATTGGCAGTGAAATGCTGGGGAAAGAGGCTCAGCAGGGGAAATGGGAAGACAAGGAGTGGGTTTTGTCTGACAGAGTCAATTCTCTAGAGTTAAGTTGTCATTGGAGTTACTCACCCAAGGATTCCTCAAAAAGAGTGGGGAAAAAAATAGGCACACTAGAGAGATTCATCCTATCCAAAAAAAGGCTCTGAAACACAATTCGGATAAATGGCTTATTTGTTTCTGGGAACAACTGGAACATGGAGAGGTGAGCAGAAAGCTGAGTAAAATAGAAACAATTCAGGCAGTCCCAATGTGAGTGAGCAATGCCACAGGACCCTGTAAGAAGCCTAGAGCAGAAAACTAAACTCTTGGACTGAAGTATTGACAGATGAAGACACAAAGCAGTACATCAAAAATACATTTCACTTTATTAACACTATGATCAAGGAAAATAATTTCTGTTTTTCTAAGCAGCATTACATGGAACTGCCTCTTCATTGTACTGCCTTACCAGTAGCTAGCATTACCTAATGGACAAAGAATTTTTGGGCAAACAAGTCAAAATGGAAGACAGAATATACTCAAGCTAATAAAAAGAAATATTTTCTAGAATTCAGGTAGTACAAAATAGAAATATTTTAAAAAATAATTAACTTGAATACTTAACCAGAAACTTTATTTAGTATGGGATATTTCAGAAATGTTAACTACTCTTTGAGTGCAGTGATATAAGTTAGCAGCAAAATAACAATGCTGCAAGAAAATCTTAAATGAGTATACATATGAACCTCAGAGAAGAAATTAAGTAAAAAACCACCAGGCAAGTCTCTGGCTTCAGACCGCCTAAAAATAAATACAAATTTATTTAAGATATTTTCACCCTCAGATCAGAAGCCTAAAGAGCAGGGCAAATGATGGTCATTACCTTGCTTTTATTCATGTCTTAGACAAAAATTCCATTGAGGTCAATAAGGGAATTTTATATAAGACATATAAATTAGGTGAAAAGTTATTTTATTGCTTGGCAGTTTGTGTAATAAAAAGGAAGCAATAAGAAGGGGAAAAAAAAGGTTATTAAAATAAAATGACTGTAAAGTAGCTTTTGGTGTAAGTAAGCATGTATGTTTGCCTATAACTCAAATAATGGTGAAAGGAATTTAATATCTTGTAAAGTGTAGTGATCAAGTATTGTTTAGTAGGGGAGCAAATAATTTTATTGAGCATAAGAGCACCTCCTCTTTTCAATTGCTTAGCGTTGATTACATCCATAAAGTGATTTAGAGTATTGCAAATTCGGTCATTATTCTGGAGATAAACTTGAAGATTTCCGGGTGCAGTTTTCTATATTCAGTAGAGTTCCTTTCATAGTTAGAAATATCTTATGTGATCTATCTATCTTGAATCTTTAGTGCTTCTGATGAGAATAATTATAGAAATGTTATGTATTGGAAAATCTTGGTTCAAATTTATACTGCAGGTTCCATGATAAACTGCTCTATACTATAAGGTTGAACATTTGCAGAGCCTTGTTACATCACAAGAACAGTATAAGTGTCCTTCTGTACCATGACTCTGAGTATTAAAAGAGATTGGCTGCATAGTGGTTTGAAAGGAAAGGTTTTAAAACGTGATCTCCAGTCAGGAGACTGAGATCAACTTTGAATTCATTACAAAGATTTCAGGAATTAAAAAAAAAAAATGTTCTTCTTCTATATAGTTGGGGATACCTTGTTTACTCAATGAAAAATCCTAAGGAAGTAAGGATTTTAGAATTTCTAGAATCATATAATAACCTAGGGTTGAAAAGACCTTTAAGATTATCAAGTCCAGTCATAAAACTAACAGTGCTAAGGGCACCACTAAACCATATCCCTAAGTGCCACATCTATGCATCTTAAAATGCCTCCGGGGACTGTGACTTAACTACATCTCTGGGCAACCTTTTCCAAAGCCTGACAAACCATTCAGTGTAGAAATGTTTCCTAATACCCAATTTAAATTTCCCCTGGCACAACATGTGTCTGTCTCCTCTCTTCCTATTGCTCATTACTTTGGAAAAGAGACCTCCTGCTCTCCCATCTCCCTCAGCTGCTCCACACCAGACTTGTGCTCCAGACCCTTCACCAACTCTGCTTCTGTTTTCTGCACTTCCTCCAGCTCCTCAGAGTAGTCATGGCCCCAGAGCTGAACACAAGGCTCAAGGTTCAGCCTCATGAATGCTAAGTGCACAGGGACAATATTTTTCCTAGTCCAGTTGGCCACTCTATTGCTGATAGAGGCCAGGATGCCGCCAGCCTTCTTGGCCACCTGGGCACATTCTGGCTCATGTCCAGCTGCTGTTGGTCAGCATTTCCAGCTGGGAAACTTTCCAGACACTCTTCCCCAGCCAGAAGCTGAAAAGAAGCACTGCAGGCGTTGCTGTGACCCAAAGGCAGGATCTGGCATTTTGCCTTGTTGAACCTCATATGATTGGCCTCAGGCCTCTGGAGAGCCTTCCTGCCCTCCAGGAGAACAACATTCCTTCCCAACTTGGTGTAGTCTGCAAACTGACTGAGGATGCATTCAATCCTCATGCAATGTTTTTTAACTCCTATTTACTGCCCATATTATATGTATTGCTGTTAGATTCACTTTAGTTGAGTTATAGATCCCACCAATTATAGGGGAAGAAGCCCTCATTTCTATGTGACTGTTCTCAGGCATTTTCCATGGTTTCTAACACATAAATAACTATTTCATCTTTTCCTTCTTCTAATACTCCCTCCTTCTGACATTTCTGTGATTTTGTAATTCTGTAATTACTCCTTGCAGGCATCTTTTTGTAGAAAGATATAATAATATATGGTCCTTGGATTGCCATCAAAGGGTGGCCATGGGGCCTTACTTCACCAAAGGTGAATCAAAATGTGTCAGAAGAACATATGATAAACCTGAAGGCTGTAATGTTATGCAGAGCAGTAATAATGTCTGAGAAAATAATTACAGAAGTTAAAATCAAATCATATCCATAGTAACACTTCATTAGGAGACGAGAGAGAACTACCAAGAGATTATTCATAATAAAACGCTAAATTACATGCACTACTGGATAAAAAACAATGTATGCCTCAAAAACCATTTTTGGTATTTTCCATTCTAAAAGACAAAAATGTTACAGATAATTAAAAAAAAAAAAGAGAGAGAAATGGAACTTCTTTAAATAAGCACTAGGTTAAAAAAATAGAAGAAAACTTCAGCTCATTTTCATTAAGCTCTAGTAAGTTCACAAGTCTAACTTTTGACAAATGGTCTCTATCACACTAATGTTTTATCAATTAAACTGTGTCTTCTGGGAGACTAGAAATTGTTTCTAATGATGTGAGGCAGCAGTGTCTCTGCACTCACAATAAAAGTAGCTTTTATTGGCCTTTGCTAATACCAGTGAGATTTCTTTTACTTAGAAAACAGAAAAACATTCCATGAATGTTATTGTGGTAAATGCCTGAAAAGCAGACTTCTATGGTTTCTAAACTTTTAAATTTCATTTACACAACCTGAAATAATTTTTCCAAGTCTTCTTTCATATGCTGCATTTTAAAAAGTAATTTGATTTATATATCTTCTTCATTTAAATACTTATATTCACATTATTTTAAAATTTAAATGCATATAATCAGCAATACCAACTGGATTTAACAAAAAGATAGTCTTGTTTTTCTTTCATCCAACAAGGTAGACATACAAAATCTTAAAATGCTACCTTAACACATCATGAATTATCAACAGTAATGTTTTTTTGTTAAATCAGTAGTAGCAATGAGAAGAAATTGGTAGAAACCTCCCATTCAATCCAATCCAATTGGTTAGACCCCAGAAAAAGTCAATAGTTTTGGAGGAGTTTCTACATTATAATTAGTTTCCACTGATGTCGCTGTTCTAAATTTTTCTTGTTGTGGTCTAGTCTAGCATGAATGGATTTTTTATATATTATAAAGTTAAAAATGAGTCAGTTGTTTAGATGTGACCAAAACTTCTTTTCCAATAAGTTAGCTGACATATAGTGATACATTTAAGATGGTGTTTCCAATTAGTGTTCTGGTTTGCAATCTCATTGTGTACTTCTTCAATACAGGTGACTGCAAAGCAGTTGAGGATTAGTTTAAGTAAATAATTCTGGGTGAAAAAGTGATAAATCAATTGGGAATAATTGCAAGAATACAGTTGTTTAAACTTGCACAATAAGGCAAGTTAAGCATAATCAAGATGAATTTTCCTAAAATTAACTTCCATAGGAGTCACTGGGAGAATTTAGACCTCTTTTACATTTTATTTAGAGTTTTTACTATTGAACACATAGAACACAAAAATAGTAAAATGTGGGAAAATATTGATTTCAGAAATATAAACTGATTCTTTCTCACCCCTTCCCAAAATCATCGATCCAAGATTTTGACAGCATCCACAGTTCCCAATGCTGTTTTTCATTAATATATAATTTAATGCTTTAAAGGGATGAAAAAATGGTTGTGTGACATGAAAGCTAAGGCCACTAGGAAACAAAAACATCCTTAAGATTTATTCTTTTTTGTGCAAATCTATGTATTAGCCAGAAATTGCACCCTCTCCTTAATAACTTACAGTTGGTAGTGCATGTACTGTAATTTCAGTGCTCAATTTGGGTGTCACTGGGACCTTTAGTTCCACTTTCTCTAAATGTAAGCCATGAAATCCAGACTGATAAAGAAATTTTTTTTCATGTAGATAAGCTGAGACAACGAAGTTGTATCTCCTAAGTTGGGAAGTTCAAAATACCTCAGCTAAATATGTTAAGGAAAGATAATTACAAATTTAATTTTTTTATAGACAGAATAATTGCTTTGGATTATAGTATCATATTTGAACATAGTACTAATTAGGAACATATTCTTTTCCAGATTTAATGACAGATAATAAGCTGCAGTTTGAATGTTCAAAAGTGCAATAAATATTTTATGGAATATAAATAGCACTATATACCTGCTCAGAATAACACATTAATCCCAAAACAGACTTTTAATTTTATTTTCTAAATGAATAATACTTACAAAATAGCTCTGTCTTCCGGTCCAGCTCTTTCTCTCCACATTTGTCAGTTTTCTTTAATAAATTTTGATCTCACTGGGATTTTTCAATCAAATTTCACAGGTGAGTTAACATCTCAAAGATACAAAATTTCTGTGAAATATTAAGTTTCATGAAGTGTGGTCAATGGCTGGGACTGAGGATGCAAACTAATATCTTCACAAAGGAAATAAAATGGGTGAAACAGTTATCTGTGGTTTTAGTCTGCCAACCACTCTATCATATTAATATCTCCCAGTCAGCTGCAAGATTTTCTACCTTCCTACTTTTTCCTTTATATAAGCAGGAGATGAAAGAAAATCAAATGAGACAAAAGGAAAAGTAAGAAAACATAAAGGGAGACAGAAATACTTGTAAATAGCTTTCATTGCTTTTTTTTTTTTTTTTTTTTCTTTTTTTTAAAGAAAGACACTAGAAGAACAGCAGGAACGGGAACATGAAAATTTTAGAAGATATGTTGAGTAACTGCGGTTTTGGCAGAAGGGAAACAAACAGTAGATTCCTTGAAAGAAAAAGTTTTCTTTCTTTCCATTGTTCACATCTGCTACATGCATTAATCTATTTTCTTATGCACCATAGAATACATATACTTTATTTTTGACTGTACTAAATTTTAGATAGAGTTATACTTTTGATACCTCCACAGAATATACTAAAAGGTAAATATTTTTCCTCCTTGAGGAATATGCATTGACTAATTTTGATTAAACTAAACAATTTTTTCTCTTTTTAAATGAAGATAGCCCTCCCAAAGTGTAGACAGTAATGAACACAAATAAGATCTTAGCAAGCCTCTCATATTTTTGAGCATACCAATGCACATAATTATAAAAATTTTGTGGAATGAAAACAGATTAGATTATTTAATCAATATTTTAAATATTTTTTATATAATTTTTACTTCAAATAATCATAATACAGTTGTAGTACTTTATGATCTTTGAAAATATTTATTCAGAATTATGTACTAGTTTATTACAATGCATCAAGATTATTACAATATAAGACAATTTCCACAATATATATAGGTAATTCTAGTTTAACATTTGAAAACCCATAACCTTCTAGATAATTTAATTTTTTGCAAAATGAGCACGGCTTCCTTCAGTAATTGGTTTATTTGCTGTTGGTGGAAGAACCGCTTCAGACTGGGCTTAACACTGCTAGATTCTCTGATCTCTGGAAATCAAAACCTGAACAAGTGTCACAGCACTTTTTGAACCCAACAGGAATCCTCTAACATTTAATAGCAATTGTATCTAAATACACCACTAAACAAGAAAATTACATATTATAGAATATTGGTTTGTGTGGTTTTCAATTCCACTGAAATGCTGCTTGAATGTAATACACATATTTGAAGTTGATGACACTGCACACAGAATTGGATTCACTTTATCACTGGAGCTTTTCATGTTTATACTTCTCATTAACCTTACTCTATTTTGTCTTTCTGTCTGTCTCTATAATTGTGCTAGTCTTGGACATGAGGGGTGGAGCTTGGAGCAATACGTCTCGCCTAGGTTGTTATTCTGAAATGTGATCCCAAACTATTCTGGCCACTCTAAACCATTCTGGAGGTGGTGAAATGCCTTCATCAACTGTCATATAAAGACATGTACAATGTTTTGCTTATATAACAAAACTATTTTCAAGATTTCAATTTTAAAATCTTGATGTAGACACTTCAAATTTAAAGTTTTGCCAGTTTAGGGGGTGGTACCTTTTGAACAGGCTGAGATGTGTCAGTACTTAATCCAACAAAGAATAAAGCAATATACAGAAACCATTGATGAATTTAAAAAATAGGAAATGTGTTGAGGAAGCTGTGTGTGAACCAAATATGATTCAGAGTAGTTTCAGAGCTTTATAAAAAGAAAACCATGCAGATACTTCTTCCCTTATGAGTTCTTTTACTTACTGGAAGTGCAGTTAAGATTGTTTTATTTTTTAAATTGTTTTTATTATAATGCAGCCATTTTTCTTTGTACACTCCAATCCCAAGAGAATCATTACTGGACAAGTCACATATTTTGCAAGCACAGCAAAACATCCAAACTGAAAGAGGTTTCAAGTCAGACCCTTAAACTTGCTCTAACTTCCTAGAGATGTTTAAAATATTCATGTCAGTTTGAATGGATTAATTAACAGTCATTGATTAGCAAGGGTAATTAGTATGTCAGATGTATCTAATTTACTAATATCTGCATTGCAATGTTTAAAAAAGAATTTTTCATAAAGTTTAAAAACCCTTTGATTACTTATATTCAAATACAGGTTTCATTTTCTGGTTGTCATCATAATAACAACTTTTCTCCAAAAGCTGAATACAGAAAAACATGGTCAAAAATAAACTTATGTGAACTGAAGAGCCATTTAATTTACATATATATGTAAAGGAACAAACAATATCCCATAGGTGATACTTTTGACTTTGGCCAAGAACCTATTTTTTATCATATCCAGTGATTTTGCTATTAGTACTATAAAAATTTCTGCTAAAGAAAAGGCCACAATAGTTAGGTATTGATCTGGTTTCTTCTACTACTAGTAGTTTACTTCTATAATAAATATTAAAATAAACATTATTTTCTACAAATCTAGAATTGAATGTTATTTATGATCTGTCAAAAATTGTTCTCCTATTAGTTTCCCTTTATTCAATTCATACTTAAAACTAGGCTTTTAAAGATCCAAATGACTCTCAAGGATGCATCATAATAAGATTTTATGGGTGACTTTAACTAACTATTGAAGTTCAGGCAGCTCAGATCTCAGGAGTATTCAGGGCCTTTTCTTTCATTTTTCTCCATTTTGGATATGCCTACACGGAGGAAGCCAACAGACACCACATAGCTTACCTTTGCCAGGCTCTCATAATAAAAGTTAGTTGGTAAAAGAATCACTATTGATAAACAAGACAATTGCCATATTAAAACAAAGCTACAAAGAACCAAACTAAAGGACAGAAAAGAGAAAGAATAGCTACATTTACAAAATTCAGCTACAGTCAGTACAAGTACAGCTTAAAGTCAGGTGAAATGTATAGACATGTGATCCTGATTTGAAGGGTGCTTGACCTTAGCAGTATGGGCATGATAATTCTGCATCACTTGGGCAGTTACCATTAATGATACAACACAGATGATGCAAGTGTATTTTTTCTAATATTTTTCCATATTTTTATATAATATGCATGACAATCTTAAGGCCAAAAGAAATAATGACTGGGCTTTTCTAAGATTTTTCAGGCCCAAGGCTTGAAATCATGTATGAACTTTCAATCTACCAGAATGATATTTTTATACTACAGTAAAAGTGATACAAGTTAGATATGCTAGGAAATATCACGAGGGTATGTGAGCGGGAGAACTGCAAAAGACCTGCTGGAATTATGTGATAAAATATGAATGAATGGCACCACTCTGGGTGTGAGAACTTGCATATAGCCCTTAGAGGCAGTGTCAGGAGTGAGTTATCACCAATATAGCACATGTTCCATTGAAAATTGATAGTTCACTTAAAAGTAATGCCTGTGTGTTAATATGCTGCATCCAAGAAGATCAAAAAAGTAAGATCCTGGAGGAAATGAAGGAGATAATTTATGTGACATTGGAGTTTATATATTGACACTTCATGATGGCGAATTGTGAAACACAAGTTAAAAATATGCAAAACTCTGTATGAAATAACTAATCCAATAAATGGATTGTTTTTTCTAAGTAGTTTTATTTTAAGAGTAGACATCATGGTCTAATTGAAACACATTTAAAACCAGTTTGCTCGAAAAACATCATGGTAATACATCCAAAATTCTGAAGCCTACTCATATTTGAACTCAGAATCATAGAATCATTGAATGATTTGAGTTGAAATGGACTTTAAAGATCATCTAGTCCAACCACCTTGCCATGGGCAGGGACACCTTACCCTAGACCAGTTTCCTCAAAGCCCCATCCAACCCAGCCCTGAACACTGCCACAGGTGGGACATCCACAGCTTCTCTGGGAAAGCTGTTCCTGTGCCTCACAATACTCACAGTTAAGAATGTGTTCCTAATACCTAATCTAAGCCTACTCTTCTTTAGTTTGAAGCCACTTCTCCTTGTCCTGTCACTATAGTTCCTGATGAAGAGTCCCTCTCCAGCTTCCCCATGGGCCCTTTGCAGATAAGGGAAGGCTGCTCTCAGGTCTCCACAAATCCTTCTCTTTCTGCTAAACAAGTTTTAACTTTCTCAGCCTGTCTTTGTAGGGGAGGTGCTCTACTCCCCTTATCAACTTCATGGCCCATATCTGTGCTTGCTTCAACAATTCCATGTCCTTCAACATGAAAATGAAGAACAAAATTGTCCATGGTTCTGCACAAATTAGCTTGGAAGTAACGGGAAATTTCAAGACAATCGGATAGAGAAATAGTCAGGCTTGTAATCCCTTAGCAGCAGACAGAAAATTTTTACAGGAGAGAAAAGTCATTAGTCAATCCTTTTTAAAGAACTGAGAAAGGAAGAGATGGATAAAGCAAATTAAACTATTAAAGTTATGTAATTATATTGTTTGGTTATTAATGTAAATTATTCATTTGTGTGATAGTGTTTAATATATCTGATCATTTTGAATGGTTGCATTTTTAAACACATTTTTAAATGGGGCAATTTTAATGAAGCTCTTCTGGGACTCTGTACTACTGAAACAATTAAGGGTATTTCTAATTTACTTATTTTTCCTTTTGAAACATTTGTGCTATGCTTCAAACATGTCCGTGGTCCACACTGAAGATGTAGATATTGCCAGACTATCTAATAAAAGAATACTGCACTGTCACAGAGGTAAAAATCCCAGCAGGAAAACTAATGTTTCCTCTGGTGTCTGAGCCAAATTCAGATTAGCATAATTGAATTCCGCCTACCTAAATTTTTCCTGCAGGGTATAAAGCAGACAGTTCAATCTCCAGAGTCATGTAGGCTACAACCTCTTTGAGAAAAGCAGTAAAGGTGCCAACAAAGCTAGTCATGAGGGAATCTGAAAAAAACACATATAGCTGTTTAGATAAGAGTGGATTTATATGTCAAGGTAATTCATTTATCAAAATGATGACTATGATGCTATTAAAAATGAATTATCTCTGAAAGTCAAACAGAAGGATGTCAGGAGATTGATAATGGTCACAGATTAATTGTACTGACCTTTAATTGTGTCTCTGTGCTTTGCAATCTTGATATTATTTGCATGACTTTTCCATTTCATTCCTAAAACCCAGCATTTTGATTGGCTTTCCTGACAGGAGGAATAAACATAGTGTGCAGGAGAACACATTTCCTCAGGGAAGCCTGAGGTTCTACTAAAGTGGGAAGCTGGGTTATGATCCTCTCCAGAAGGATGTGAGCCTTGAAGCTAAGTATCTGCTTGTTAGCTAGCAAAAGGTTTTGTTCTATGCTCCTGAGGTCAACTACATGCTCTTTTCAAATCTATAGCCAAGAACATTCCCTAATCCTCCAGTGCAGGGAAACTGTATATCCACACTGCTTATGGGCCATGCTGCCTGGGCAGTGCTGTGTGTGGGAATTTTGCAAATGAATTTAGTATGTCTCAAGCCAAAACTGAACCCAGCACCATTTTAACAGTGTCAAAGAACAAGGAATATAATTCATAGTCATTGACTTTGAGTCATTTGTTACAGCTAGCCTAGCTAAGAGATTAGAGCAAAAAAAGCCATGAAAAAACTACTCAAGCATTCAGCTTACCTTTCAAGTGAAGTGAGAGAACTCTGGAATTGGAATATTCTTTTTCAGATATTATTCTGATATGTCTAGGTGGATGTTTTATGTCTCTAGAGACAGAAAGAGAGAGAGAGGGAGAGCCATACCCTCTCTCCCTGGGCAGCCTGTTCTAGAGCTATGCCATCCCCAATGTAAAGAAGTTTTTCCTCATGATGAGGTGGAATTTCCATGGTGATTAAGTTTATGGTTCCATGCCCCATCACTGGGTACTGCTAGAAAGAATCTAGCACAATCCTCTTGGCACCCTCCCTTGGAGATATTTATATACATTATTGAGATCTCCTCTCAGTCCTCTCCTTCCCACACTAAACAGGCCAAGGTCCCACATTCTCTTCTCATAAGAGAGATCCTCCAGACTTTTAATCATTGCTGTGGTGTCTGCTGGGTCCTCTTCAATATCTTCTTGCCTTTTTTGTACTGAGGAACCCCCAGCCTGTTGTGGTACTTTGGGTGACTCCTCCGCGGGTGCAGTACAGTACCCTTGAATTTCATTAGATTTCTCTCTGCCCAGCTCTCCAGCCCATCCAGGTCCTGCTAAATGTGCATCAGCTGCTCCTCCACTTTTGTATCATAAGCAAACTTGCTTAGGGTACAATGTGTTCCTATATCCAAGCCCTTGATGAGCTGAAAAAGACCAAACCCAGAAATGATCCCTGGGGATCTGACTGCAGGCTTCCTTCTGGATTTTACTCTGCTGGTCATGACTTTCTGAGATCTGCCATTCAGACATCTCACTTTCATTCATTTAACCCATATTTCCTGAGCCTACCTATTAAGATCTTATGGCAGACACTGTCAAAATCTTTGCAGAAGTTCAGGCAGAAAATATCCACTGCTCTTCCCTTATCAACCCTCCCCACCATGACGTTAAAGAAACCTATTAGATTGGTCAAGCATGATTTCCTCTTATTATCAATCCAATAATAAATTAAAACTCATCTATGTTGTCTGGTGGCTAGCAACAGCACCTGAGGGAACATCATGAAGATGAACCAGGGAAGATTAAGACTGGATCTTAGAAAAAGGTTCTTCACCCAAATGGGGTTGGGCACAGGAACTGGTTGCTGAGTGAAATGGTCATGGCACCAAATTTGACAGAGTTCAAGAAGCATTTAGTAAACACTCAAGCACATGCTGTGACTCTTGGGGATAGTGCTGTGCAGGGTCAGGAGTTGGATTTGATAGTCCTTGTGTGCCCATTTGAAGTTGATGCCGAATTTTGCCCCAAAAGGCGAAAATAACTGCTTAAGAGACTCAGCCTAGTCAGATAAGCAGGAGGTATTTTATTGCGACGCGTTGGAGAAATCACAAAATGGATTTCCAAGTTTCTCGTAACAAAAGCAAGCTCTTTTATACAGTTTTGAATATAGGATTACATCAGATCATATACGTAATCTTATCTTTTACATGAATATTCATATGAGGCGTGGCGTAGGCGGAGCGTGGGCGTGGGCATTTCTTTTGAGGATCATCTTGGTGGTCGTTCCGGTTGCCTTCATCATGGGCTGGGGTCTCCTGATGAGTCTTCCTCTTTAAACTTTTGAACCTCTTCCCTAATTTGGTCAATCCCCGGTGCACTTGGCTTGGTCTGTATGGCTTGGCAGAGTTCTTAGTGTCGGTTTGACATTGTTGGCTCTGAACATGCTTAGCCCATCAGTTCCCCCTATCCCTATCTCTTTCCTGTCATTGTGTTCCATGCTTTAGCTAATTAATTGCTCTATGTGTTTCCTAATACTATACCTTCTTCAAATGCCTCACATTCTATGTTTTAACTCATTATTTCTTGAAGGCTATCTGTTTTGGGGCTTCAAAGTCAAGATATTTTATAAATCCATTACACTATCATTGTCTATTTCCAATTATAAGTTGATCTATAGTAACTCTACTCAAAACAAACATAAAACTGATTTGTACTTGGGAATCCTGCAAGATCAAGAAAGAACCTATAGCAGATGAAAGCCTGTCTTAAGAGTCACTAAAATGATTCAGAAAGCATTGATATATTGCAGTAAGCATAAAAAATATTAATAATTTATTGTTTATATTTAATCAAGACTTTGAGCTAATCAGAACATCAAAATTATCACACTTTTGTATAATTACATTTTTTTCCTTGATACTTATAAATCTAACATTCTTGAAAACATTCACATACATGTCCAAACACTGTAAAAGGAATAGTCAGTACATATAAATTCCAGCTTTTGGGACTGCTTATTTGAAGTTCTCTACTTCCATTATCTGTCTTATGTACAATCTTATTAGGACAACTTTAAAACATTACATAGAGATATGGTGTAAAATATCTTAGATAAAAATGTCTTGCATTTTAATTATTTCTAAATTATATTTTTTTAGATTAGTGAAAAAACCCTTACAATTTTATTTTAAATAATTTACTCTAGTATAATATAGAAGTCTTCAAAACAATAAATGCTTAAATAACTCCTATTTTAAAAAATGCTAAAATATTTAAATAGAATTTAAGCACAAATGTAATAGAAAAAAGTTGCTTACAAGTGTGAAATTCCCTTAAGATGGAGAATTTATCAGAAGAAAAAAGTCTTCTTTGAAACACATTATTGGCAAAAAGTATTTTGTCTAACTGCAAAAAGAATAATTATTATTGTTTGTCAGTCTTGTTTCTTCTCATTTCTACAAGTGCAAACTTGGGAAAATGCCAGTGAAGTCAATGGGCTTGAACTTGTATAAAACCCTGAAATAAAACTGGAATGAGTAAGAGCAGTGTCTCTTGTGAAATATATAAACTTTATAGTCCATGCAAAAGTTCTGCTTCAGTGATTACGGTTAAGATGTATTCTTCCAACAATGTGGCAATTTGCAAAGATCATGAACTGGATATTTTATGTTCATATTTATTTCAAGCTTCATTTGTGGCAAAGGATCATTAGGAGTGGAGATGATTAAAAAATAAAGAGGAAAAAGAGGACTACATAGCTTTTACTCATAAAATCATCAGTTAACTTTTACCAACAGACTTTGTGAAAGTGGATTTTATTCAGTGAAATTTCATCAGGAAGGTTCCTTACATCCAAAATAACATTTCTCTCTAAGGGGAAAAAAACAAATGACAGGACAAGTAGGACTGATGTTCAAGCCCCTTAGTGTGTTTTCAACACCCGAGTAGTCATCTAAGGCAAGCAGAGAGCTTTGTCTTTTCAGACCTTTGTTCCACAAAGGACATTTTTTTTTTGGAATTGTCTCACTCTTATAATATTAGCAGAGATGAGAGGAGAAGACAACAATGATGCTCCTGTTTTCCATCTTGCTTCATTGAGGACAAATGCTCAAGTGAACAGGTTTTGCTGATAGCAAGCACTGACTCTAGGCTAACTAGCTGCTCATTAAAATGATACAGACAATGTTTTCCTGGGCCTTGACATTACTATGTCTGTTTGTTCAGCTTCATCTCAAAAATTCTTTTATCTCATGTTTAGATTTACTTTAAAGGAACAACTTTGTTCACAGTAGCATATGTTTATATTGCCAAGAATACTCCAAGTTTGCAAATTATTACCCCTCAGAAGGCAAAGCAGAATACTAAAGAATTGATATCTTAAATGTGAGAAGAATGTGAAAAGAATATATTAATGTTTCTTGTAATTTGATCTCTATTGTATCATTTTTAAAATTACTCAATAACAAATTTCAGTAGGAGATTTCACAATCCCAGTTATTGGAAACAACAGATGAATAGATCCACTACAAGTTCTAAAGTCCATTCTTCCCTATTTTATATCTTTAAATCTTCAAAGTAATTCATGGCTATATGGCAAGTCAAGGGTGTATTGATTTCCTGAAATGTATTCAATTGTTTGATAAGGTTACTGCTCTGAGGTTGTTTGCAGTCACTCTTAATCCTTTAGATTATAAACTTGTTTCTCCTGATTACGCTGTGAAAGTTATGACCTGCAAGACCAGTCTCATTCATGGGTACTTACATTTTCAGGTATAACACTAACACAGTTTTAGAGATTTCCTACCACCTTAGTTCTAAAATCTTGTTTCTCTTAAATCGGTTGAATTAACTGAATTTCTCAATGGCAATATATGGGTATATATCCAAAGTTAGTGATTTGTGTGTGACAAGTCTGAACTAGTTTCTTTTAATGTTCTTCTGGCCTCCACCCTGTCCATTCAACAGTGATAAGAATCAAATTGCTTTATTAATTAAAACTTTATTAAATCAATTCAAGCTGGTCCAGGCATGCAAATAGGGACAAGAGAGCAGAACATACTTAATTAGGCACCATATATGTGCTTAGGACACTTTCTAATGGGAAAAAATATTGGATAAATATAAACAGAGTACAAGAGGGAATATTATCCCGATGGTTGAGAAAAGAAAAGCAGGGGATTTGCACAGCAAATAACTTAGAAATTCAGGGCTTTTCTTGCTAACCTGGAAACTGTATAGTTCTGTCATTCCAAGTTTACAGGGCTCAGAGTTTCATCACAACTCTAATTTACTGATTTCAATTGAATAGAAACATAAATTATATGGCAGCATCTTCACATCCATAAAAATAATGGTAATACTATGAGTTCTTTTCAAAAACTATTCATGTGGTGAATCAGAAGTATATTCAGACATCATTTATAAAAAAGCATATAGGTTTTGGCATTTCAAACACATATTTACAGAGCTGATATTTATACCATAATGCAAAATTTTCCAAATACCTTGAAGATGGAAAAAACAAACCAACCGAAAGTGCTTTAGTAGGAAACAGAATATAGTTTCTTATTTAAGGTTTATATATCTCAGCATAAGGTACTAAGATTTCAATTATTATTATTGTTATTATTAGAGGAAAAGAAGGGACTGAGGTATATGGCTCCAACATCATGCTGCAAATCTGTCTCTACCATATAGCACATATTTTCCAATTGAATAGATAAAGGAAAAATTGCTCCCTGTATTTCCCAGCAGGCAGGCATAATCTACATGCATTTACAGCTATTGACAGACACATGATCTGGCCTGGAAACTGAAATAGACCTTGGGAGTACTGTATGAAGTCCTATATTTCCCATGCTTTGAACTTCTCTTACTTATTCCAGTCTGATAACTATTTTACCCAGGTTTGAATTTAACCTTTCAAATTGCATCCAACAGAATACAAGCACTCCTTATACTGAAATTGTAGATCCCCAGATTCATTTAATGACAAGTTCCTTCTACAGCAAACTTACCAAAAGAATTTATGAGAAGGTTGGAAGAGTAGTCTCTTTTCTTCCAAATTTGGGAATCCAGTTTTGAGACAGAGAAAGATTAATAGTATAGATTTAAAATGTATACAAGCAAGCCAAATGGGAAGATATGTCAGCTTTTTTTTGAACATGTGGAATCAGTCTTGCTCCACAGTGATGTCTGTTTGCAGCAGAGTAATATCAGTATATTTTAGGCAGGACTGCAAAGCAGAACAAAGAACTGAAGCAACCTTGTAATTTCAGATTTTTCAGGTTTTCCATCTCCTTTGTCCATTTCACTATGTTCACTTAGTAATGAACTTTTCACCTTTATCAAATGGCTTTAGACTGTCACCATGGAAAAGAGCTTGGCATAAAACTCACATTTAATGAGAGTTTGGGCAGGGATTATTTAATAAAAAAATGTTTGAGGGCTATCTACGTTCCAATGAGAAATGTGTCAAAGTAAGAACTTCAGTTTGCTCACTGGAAAACAATAACTTCAAGAGTCTTCTTCTCCTAAAACATTCTTCAGTTTAGTGTTCATCTAATATCTTAAAATATCCATGTATCTCAAGCATTCAAATGGATTTCAGTGGAATCTGGGAATAATTTTTGAATGAAATGAGGCCACAGAACACTGAGCTTCACCTACCTGTGGGTGGAGGACATTTCCTGGCTGAGAGAGTATAGGAAAGTATGTGCTGAGATACAGCAAGAGATGAGACTAGCATACCCATGAATAAAAGGAAGTATTTAGGTAAAAAGCATGTGGCAAGTGATAATTTCACTTCATATTTCAAATATGTAGCATCTGATACCAAATTGGGTATGAGTGTAGATCAACTAGAGGGGTGTAGGGCTCTCCAGAGAGACTTGGAACGGCTGGACAAATGGACAGAATCAAATGGGATGAACTTCAATAAGTCCAAGTGCCGAGTATTGCACTTCGGCCATAATAATCCCCTGTACCGATACAAGCTGGGGATGGAGTGGCTGGATAGTGCCCAGGTGGAAAGGGACCTGGGGGTGCTGGTTGACAGTCGATTGAATATGAGCCAGCAATGTGCCCAGGTAGCCAAGAGGGCCAATGCCATCCTGGCCAGTATCAGAAATGGTATGGCCAGCAGGAACAGAGAGGTCATTCTTCCCCTGTACTCGGCACTGGTGAGGCCTCACTTGGAGTACTGTATCCAGTTCTGGGCCCCTCACTTTAAGAGGGACGTTGAGTTACTTGAGCGTGTCCAGAGGAGAGCAACGAAACTAATAAGGGGCTTGGAACACAAGCCATATGAAGAGCGACTGAGGGAGCTGGGGTTGTTCAGCCTGGAGAAAAGGAGACTAAGGGGTGACCTCATCACTCTCTACAACTTCCTGAAGGGTGGCTGTGGTGAGCTGGGGGTCGGCCTCTTTCTCCGGGCGACAACGGATAGAACAAGAGGACACAGTCTCAAGTTGCGTCAAGCTAGATGTAAGTTAGAAGTAAGAAGGAAATACTTCACAGAAAGAGTGGTCAGAAACTGGAATCATTTACCCAGTGAGGTGGTAGAGGCATCATCCCTTGAAGAATTTAAAAAAAGACTGGATGTGGCACTTGCTGCCATGATCTAGCTGAACAGTTAGAACATCGGCTGGACTAGATGATCTTATAGGTCTCTTCCAGTCT
The DNA here is from genome assembly GCF_027579445.1 of Ammospiza nelsoni. Lineage (NCBI taxonomy): Eukaryota > Metazoa > Chordata > Aves > Passeriformes > Passerellidae > Ammospiza > Ammospiza nelsoni. Next base: position 78,106,543 of record NC_080635.1, read on the forward strand.
TGAAAATTCTGTGATTCTGTGATTCTGTGATCTCTCCTTTTTGTAAAATCTGCATCTTAAAAGGACATCCTCAACCAGAGGAAGAAATTTGAACAGACTTTTATGGGGTTTTTATTTCCATCTTTTTTTAAATACAAGCTCTTAAAACTTGTGAAATCCACAATACCCTGTGGCACTGATTTCTATGATTTAATGATATATAGGATAAAAAAAGTTTTCATATATTTTGGTAAAACTGCTTGAGTTTTTTCTTCTGATGCTTAATGTGGTGTTTGAGGTAAAGTAGCAGAAAAGCAGTAGACACTTAATTTTTCCAGGTAACTAAATTTTATCTCCCTTTTCTAAATGCCCTCCTTCTTTCACAGAAGTTGTTTTCATCATTTAAGTAGTCTCCCTGTATGTTTATGGTGCATCTTTTTTGAGAACAACCAATCTGGTTAGGGGCAACAATCGATTTCCTAGAAAGCTGAGGAGTTATCAAGTCTTTGGATTTTGATTTTTTTTTCTTGTGGATACTATGATAAAAAGTATAACAGAACTGAACAGCATCCTGAAAATAAAGGTAACCATTCAGAAGCTTCCACTTTAGAAGAGGGAAATAAAACAAGATCAGTAAAGGAGAGTCGTTATCACACTGTTTCATGGACATGAGGACTAGTGACCCTGCCTAAGTGTGTGTCTTGAAAATCCATTTTCTATTGATTAGGTCAGTGCCTGCCTAGTAGTTGCAAGATTTGCTGAGGTATCTTAATAAGACTGTGAGTGAGAAAGACATCACAAATTGCTTGTGTTTGTTCTTATCCCTACTACAAGCAGGGACAAAACTTAAGTGTGCTGTGAATACTGTCCCCTCCCCTATACTCCTTCTCACCCAAATTTCTCCATGGATGCAAACATTGCTTTAAGTTGTTGGCTTTTCTTCCATCACCTAAACAGTTTTCATTAACACTCTTATAAGACTAGTAAACCTTGTTTTCCAATATTTAATAATATTACTCCATCAAACTGATTATTGTAGTTAAAGAATATAGCCCAGCTTCTGTCATTTCCAAACTTTTCTGGCTACCAAAGAGTTTTCAGGTAAGCACTATTTTATTTGGATTTGTTATGTCTACGGAAATACAAGAATGAGCTGTTTGTTAGAAACCTCTGAATCCACTTTGATTTTGAGAAAGGTATAAAATTAAAATAAACTTTATTTGAGTGAAGCCAACATGCCAACTCATAAGTTTTTCCTTTCTAGACTATTGTTATTAAAAAAGTCCCCAAATAAACCTAGAGATGATGAAGTAATTTTTTGACTAAAAGTGAAATATCTGATTTTTTTTAACTTTCCTTTAACTCTATCTTCTTGTTTCAGTTTAAAATGAGGGGATCTGCCATTATAAAGTGTTTTGGGCTTAGCTAAGCATTTCAGGGAAACTTTAATTTAAAAATTGCATCCTAGAAAATTAATTCACTGTGTAAAAGTCATCATCTTAAAATTCTCATTATGCTACTGTTTTTTTTATAGTCATCATACATAGGATGTTTATGTCCATATCTTCTGCCACTTTGAAGCTTATGTCAGAAAGATTTGTCACAGAAAAAGATTTAATGACATTTATAGTTCTCAGTGTCCTCTAAGAGAAATGAAAACACATCTGTCAGTTCAGATTTTGCAAACTTTAATCAGGAACCCATGTGTTCGAGGCACACAACTCAAGTTAAAGAAAATAAAAAATGGACAAGCCGCTTCAAGGGAGAGACATGTATTGTTCTCTACCATATTTTTTCTGTCATAGAATCACAGAATTATTGAGGCTTAAAAGGACCTCCAAGACCATCAGGATCAAGGCTGATCCCCACCTGGCTATAGCCTTTTTGGCAGTGGCAGAGAATGATAAAGTCACCCCAGAAGTTGCTTTTCTCCAGGCTAAACAGCTGCAGCTCCCTCAGCTGCTTCTCCAAGGACTCAGCAGAGCACTCACCAGCCTTGCTGCCCTGCTCTGAACACGCTCCAGCACCTCCATGTCCTTCTGGATGTCTGGGCAGTACAGTGTTAAAAGCTTATGTGTGGTACTCAAATAGTACACTGTACTACATATTTCAGTACAGATGTGTCATCTCAAAGCAAAGCGAACAGATTTTGAAAGCTTTTCCCAATTAATGCCACAGAAAACTTCAGGAACGTTATAATAGCTGATATGAGAACTCTAGGAAACAGAACATGAAAAATATACCAAAATAAGATTCTTTAACATTATTATTTATTTTATAAATAAATTTAATTTTTAAACTATATTTTAAAAATTTTTATTTTTATTTTTTTCAAATTAATTTTAGTAGTCAACGCTCATGTTTACATACAACAAGAAAAATTCCTTTTACTACAGAGCTTTAAAACCAGAGTTATGAAGTGTTTTGTCTGTCCATCACAGTGATGAAATAAATACAGCACAATAATTGCTTTGAGTCACCTCTAGCTGAGTTTCTGAGATGAGTTTAATGGCCCGTACTACAAACATCATGTCATTATCTATCTCCAGGGTTTCAAATTTACATTTTCACATTCTGTGATACACCGCATTTCAGCATTGCTACTTAGAAATGATTTATTCTTCATTTCACCGCCTGAAACTGAGTTACCACAAGATGACTTAACTAGGCTTGGATATAGAGGAAGGATTGACTAATCTTGTCCACATCTGGCTGATTGCACCACTGCAGGAAGAACCCCATTGCTCACCTGGCAGCACCCAAATTGCTGCAATTCCTAACCCAGGGTAAGAACACAAGTGGTACCAATTTCCCTTAATATATGGTACCAGGCTTGCAGCGTGCGGCTGTTTGACAGCTAGTGGCACAACAAAACTGTCCTTGCTGTAGAGGTACAGACAGCTGGGTCTGGGTTGAAAGAGTCTGCACACATCCAAGAGTGAGTGTATGCATCAGAACGGTAAAATTTATAAATCCACGATTAGTCAGAAAAGCAAAAACAAACAAAACCAAAAAACCCCCAAAAAACCCAAACAAAACCCAAAAACAAACAAAAACCCTCCGAAACCAACCAAACAAAAAACCCCCATAAACCAAAACAAAAACCCAAAACCAAAACCAATCAAACAAAAAAGTTTGTTTCAGGTGTCCATGAATTTAAGAAGCTTAGGTTAGCAACACAGAGATACAAAAACAAAACAAAACAAAACCAAACAAAAAACAAACCAAAACAAAAAACAAACAAACAAAAAAACCCAATAAAACCTTAACTGTTACAACACCACATACAAATGTAATCCTAAACTATGAGTAAGCCCGTCTGGTCATTTGGGGGAGCAGAAAAATATGGCTGGGGGAGGCATAATTATGAGATTTTTGCACTGAATCAAATATTATATGATAGTATCTCTGAATCCCATATTCTGGGATATATTTTTCATAGACACACATAATTTCTCCTGTCAACCTGAAAACAGTCACGATGAGAGATCAGGAGGTTGGATTTTGAAAAGGAATTTCTCTGGCAGATACAAAGCATTGTTGCTCTTGTGGAAGAGCAGAGAGGTGTTTCAGCAGCTCATGTATTAGGAAACTACAGAGTGCCAGTGCAGGTGTCCAAGCACTGGAACTGCATCAGCTGGACAATTAAATTGTGGGACTGGTCCCTGGCAGGCACTTGGACAGTTCAAGTAGCTCTCCTCGATTCAATGGTTTAATGTTAGTCTGGAAGCAGCCATCCCCTTTAAAAAGACAAGACTTGACACTTTTCAGGTTGTTGGTCTTTATTGGACTACACAAAGTCTTTCTAATGCAGAGAAAACCCTTATTTCTCCTGTTATTTGAAAGTCAAGTTTAAGCGTTTTTTTCCTCTTTTTTTCCCCCACAATAATTTTTTTCTTATCTGTAGTTTCTGTTGTATTTAAAGAAAGTTCTAATGTATTTTTGTAATTATGGTATTGCTCAGATCAAGGAATAAATGAAGAATTAATTAATAAATGTATAGTATGGCAGGTATTGCAGAAGATAATTTGCCAAAACTATTATTCATGTAGTCACAAATTAATCTTAAAAAAATTCCTATATAAAGTTTTCAAAGAGAATTTCTTATCCTTCTATTGCTCTTGTGTTTTTAAGGGTGGGAAGGAGACAAACAATAGTCTTTTTCAATTTATACTCCCTTTGATTTTTTTATATAGTAATAAAACTTGTATTAATTAATGAGAGAAGGAGGAAATTAATTAACTCATGTTTAAATGTACAGGGTTCCTTTCTTCAGTGTGATAACAAGAGATAAATATTTTCCAGCATTTCATCAGCAGAGCTAATAAGTATTAGACAACTTAGTGTAAAAATAAATGTTTGATTTTATATGGATAAAATCTTGGAGAGTTTCAATTTCAGTATGTCTATGCGTCACTCTTGGAGGTGATTTATTAATAAATTTCTACAAAGAAAAGCCACTTATAAAAGGAAATGATAAACCAAATTAAATCAAATTTGTGTACTCCTTTGACAATCAGAATGTTCTGAAAAAGGTATCAGTGAGCAGATAAAGTTTCAAAGCTTGAATAAACCTCAGAGGCATAACTGAGAGCAAAACAAGAGATTTCCAGTAAAGTTTCAGGCTGATTGGTGATTGTGACACTTTTGTTTAAAGATGCAATCCATGCCAGATAAAATACAAGTTTTATAAAAAATTTCTGCTGCACTACTCTTATAAAAAGCACTTTTCCTATCCTTGGAGTTTTTTGTAAAAAAAAATCATGTATGAGAAATTATAGTATTGTACAGAGACGCAAAAATCATTATGAGCTTTGTTTGAAGCTTTGTGTTGTATCTTACAACAGGGACTCATGGGCATCCACTTCTTAATGGAACACTTATTGAATTACTCGAGGGATGAATGGCTCAGAGAAAGAGCAATGTGAGGCAGAATCTGCCTTTTCCTTGCTGCTTGTCTCTGCAGTAGCTCCTGCTGATGTACAAGTTAATGTACCGCCAGCATTTCAAAAATATACAGAATGTGTAAGTGTGTAAAAGGATTGTGGAATACATAAAATATACACATAGAATATAATTTCTTCATCAACAACCAAAAAAGGGAAAAAACTGGAATATATGATATCTATAAGAAGGAGCATACAGTAATTCAACTGGCAGCCTAAAGACCAGTAGAAGAGTCAGGAAAGAACTGCATAGTTCCTATTGCTTAGTATATAAATGAACATACATTATTCTATTCAAATTGGATGTTTTAGCACAAACATACTAAAACATGAAGAATGTTAATTTAGTGTGCAAATATGTAATTTCTTTTCACCAACTGCGGAATAATGGGGAAATTAGTTAAATGATCTGTCTGATAAGACAGGTGTTTGTAATTCTTAAACACATAATTCAATGGGCCTGTGGAATACTTCTTAATGGACTTTTTTATTGAATTGTAATTCACAGCAACAAAAGTGTGAACCTTTGAATGCTAAAGGGAAATGGGAATGGGAAGATTGATATCTTCCTGGAATAAGGATTTGAACAAGGTCAAATTAAAAATCCTCTGAGCTGATTTCATTCCCTCATTGATTTTAAAGGCAGCCTAAGGTGATTATGCATAGAGTGGGATGACTAAAATTTAAACATACATCAAGTAGAGTGACAAAACTCAAATTTTCACAATTATTTTAGAGACTGTAGATCTGTTTTACTAAAATTTTAGAAAATGTGCACAATATCTTTAATATCTGTTGTGACAATTACACTGGAGAAATGAAGTAAATTTAATTCCAAATGGATAACAAAGGCAACCTAAAATATTAATGCATAGCAGACAAAAATTGTCAGACTGACAGGAAAAAGGACAGAATTTTTTTTATAAACAGTGTACAAGACTTTCAAAATCAGAATTACATTTGCAGATTCTTCTGAGGGTGAACATAGGAAGACTGTTATACTGAGATGCATACATATATGTATAAACATTATATATATAATCAGGTAGGTGAGTAGATGGGGAACAGATATCCACTATTTTTAGGTAAAAATTATGACATCAGATATGCTTTGATTGAATCATGAAACTGTTCTTGAGTAGAGCATGAAGTCCAACAATGAATAAATGCATCATATTTGAGACACCTTATTTTTCATATACAATTTACAGCACATGGATCTTTAAACTCCCTTTCTTCATTTAAATGAATGCAGCAGTGAGCTTCAGATGCCTTCCCATAGTAATACAGAAGCATGAGCAGAGTGAGGATGCCATTCACCCATGCTCTGCATGTTCTCCCACCCTGAATTCTTGGTACAATTTAGAATTCATATTTATTCAACAGTTTCCAGTTGAGGCTTCAGATCTATTCCAATCACTTACTTCTTTCAACCTGCACCTGCAATTTAGACTAAGACCTTAAGCCCCAAATTATTCATACCAAACCAATAAAATTAGTCATCTGCATACATTTTTTTTCTCATGGAAAGACTCACACAAAAGAATATAAACTTGGAAGCAGGAAGACATTAGAAGATTACTGTTCTGCCTTCAGTAGAAATGACACTTTAAAATTACATCCAAAAAAACATAATATGCATAAATACTATTTAAAAATTATGAAATTTAAAGATATTATTCAAATTAGACATATTTTTTCAAATTTTAGGAGCAGAATTTTAATTAATCTGCCTTCAGATAGACACTAAATTTTCATTAAAATCAAGTGAAGGTCTAAAAATTTACCCCCAGATATTTAAGCTGTGTCTTTAAAATATGTTACAGGTCATATCCAATTAAAATTGGATATGACCAAAAAGGAAAGCATAAGTCAATTTTATATACTATTAAGCATAGTGAGCCTTGACAACTTTTCAAAGAAAAAATAAATAACCAACTTTATCTTGACAAAAACATTCAGAAGAGAAGTTAGATGAAAGGCAAATGATAGATTGCTGAAATTAGGCCTATTTAAACAAAGTTGAAAAACTTCCTTTTATTCAGTGTCCTTATGTACTCTCGTTAGAAAGCAAGACATTGATCCCTGTAGACTTTAGAGTTAATTACATTCTGATAGCTCAGATGTTTCATCTAGATTTGCCCAGACAATTTCATGCTTCAGGACTGTGGGGAACAAAGACGGAAGGACAAATACAGGAGAGTGTGGATTTCTCAACACACTTTAAGCGTGTATGGTGAGACTTGGTTCAATAGAAAAGCAACCAAATGGAAATGTTTATGTGCAGTCATCGATATCTGTGCAAAGCACCTGTGAGTCTACATTGGACTGGCAGATACAACCCAACACCCATGGAATGTAGGTGTCATTGGAGGACATTTCAAATGGAACTTTAAACTTTTGAATGGACAACTGAACTGCATTTTGAATCCAAAAGTCATGTCCTAGAATGGATATTCAGCTGTTCTCCGTAAGATATATGATTCACGTTCTTAACTTTTAAGTTTTTTGGGTTTTTTTAACCATGGAAAGATTGTTTTCAGCACTATATGGTGTAGAAGCTTCATTGAAATAAGCTAGCAATAAAAAATTAGGGTTCCTTGTAATTACTTGCTGAAGAGATAAAGGCATTGAGTCTGCATGCCATTTTCTCTCTATAAATCACAAAACTTTTTATTTTATGAGATTACTTGAGGTTTTTTACATTAAACAAGACAATTGTAAGGTTAATATTGTATTGCCAATGACTTAATTTGTTTTAATAGATTTCTGAAGAAATTTACCATGTTTTTATACTCTATAACTTTCCCTCCCTCCCAATTTGACTTGGTGGCAACTGCTTATGCTCATAAAAAGGGAAAATATGCCATTGGTTTATTTTTCTTCTTGCTAAAACAAGATTAGTTATCAATTAAATTGTGAGAAGTACACAAAGATGCTGTAAACCCTTCTTCTGAATAAATATTTATATAAGCAATCTCCAAACCAATTTGTGTAAAGAAGGCCAGGTAAGTGAATGCCAAGGACAGCATAAAATTTATTTTACAATTAAATGATACACACATATATGATAAATATACCTTTTTAAAGTGTGCAATGGAAAATTTTATTTTGCAGATTTATTCATAGTATAAATGGTTTATAATTATGCTTTCCATTATTATAAACACAATAATACCATCAAGTTGCATTAGAATCACAAGAGTTGTAAAAGTTTAGGAGAAGGAAGCATCCAAAAGATAAACTGCCACTTTGAAAAGAAAATTAATTCTATTATAACCAGCTGTTTAAGATAAGTAGGATAAATAGTTCCCCAGCTTTATGTCTTTACTAGATTTAAAGAGATCACTAGCATAGACCAATCTTCTGACTTGCAGTTTCCTAAAGTTATGGTAATGAATCTCAGCCTCCAGGTAGAAAATATATATATTTTTCAGAAATTTGAGAAAAAAAGTTTAAAAAGCATTCCAAAATGTTAGTCTTTGCACTCTGTAGCAGCCATTTCTTTTCCTCTTTTTCATGAAAACATTCCCTCATTTGTCCTGAAGGACAGTAGTAGTAAAATTCAAAGATGAGTCTATTTAGAAATGAGACTGAGGAGTATATTCCTTGACTGTGGCAAGTTTCTCACTGAAGTGTTTCCCTCACTTTGTACAGAGTCTTTCTAAAGCATTGTCATTCCTACCATTTAATATCTATCAATCAAGAGCTTAGAAAAGGATTGTTACTTAGCTAGTACTTAAACAATTAAAGACATTATACTATGATACTGAAAATTGTTTGAACTTTGCCTGATTTCCCTTTTTCAAAATGTGTTTTCTTCAGTTTGGAAATACTGAAACTATACAGTCCTTTCTCTTCAATGCCCTCTCTGAGGTCAACTCTCACAGCTGCAATAAAATTGACTCCGGTTTAGTGGTTACCCAGTGAGTTTAGCTATTTCTAGACTTGTATTACATCATTTGCTCAAACTGAAATCTATTTCTCTAAATTTATTTTGAATTCAGTCACTAACTTTCAAATTGTTTGAGTGTAGGATGTAAGTTATCTAGGGTGATAGAAGGTCTTTTTTTCATTTTTTCACATTGTCAGCTTGAAAGACCTGGTTACAAATGCACAAAACGAAACAGCACAGTCTATTCTTCCCATTTGATTAAACTAATCTGAAAGGTAAACTGGGGGAATAAAAAAGATATTGGGTGTCAGAGGGACTGACTAAACACCAGCACCTTCATTATTCTTTTAAGAATAGAAAAAAAATTACAATATCAAGTATTTCAGGAATGCACGTGCTGTGTCTGCTTAGCCAGGTGCAGGAATTTACCATTTGTGTGGTACAGGGGCAACACAGCCCCTGTAAAGTCTGTGGCTCATCAAGTTGAGCATTCTTTGTACATGAGGCCCATTGTCAGCGTATCCATAACTGATTTTGGTAATGTGGATCCGAAATCCTCAGAGCATTGATATTTTATAGGCCTCAGACTCCTCTGCCTTCCCTTATCTTGATCCTGAATTTCAATGCTCCTGCATGGGAGCAAGAAGGTTGTCCGTACACTGTGCTGTCTCCCTCCTGCACCAGACAGGTTGTTTGTTGTCCCTTCACTTTTTCCAAGTGACAATTACAAGAAGCCTAGGTCATCCCAGGACAGAAAAACTGCTCCCAGGGTCAGAAAATACAGCAAACTTATGTGTTTTCCGAGGCAAGATTTGTCCTCCTGACTTCCAGACTAATCTGATATGTGCTGACTTATCTTATACTCAGCCTGATTATCATAGATGTCCATGCCATATGTGAATTCAGTCTCCCAGGAAGGTACAGGGATCCTAAGCATTCTTAGGAATGGGATACTGATGTGTGCAGCAGGTGATTGAAGAGTAGAAGTACAGAGCAGATATTTTAGTAAGGTGGTTGGGACAACTTTCTGTTACAGAAAAATTTTCAGCCCCATTGCTTACCTTTATTTTAGAAAAAAAATAGACCAGGAGCCACTGAATAAAAAAATCCTCCCTATTCCTTAAATGCTTTTTATATACTACAATTATATCTTCATTTCCATCTTATTTTTCTGGATGCATCTTGTTAAATAAATATACATTTTAAAAGTTAAATATAAAATTATCAGATTTAGTAACCCAAACTTTCACTAGAAATCTGTGTTGAGCTGAAGTTTCATAACTAGCTGAGCCATTTTAAGAATCTATGTTTGCCAGAGAAGGTAGGTTGCAATCTCTTTTCTCATTCCCATCTCACTTCTGTCTTTCTGCTTTTCTATTTTTTCCTCTCTCTCCCCGGTCCCAGGAGCACTTTGCTGGGTATTCTTAGGGTTGTCTCAGATTATTAAACCCATAAGCTCCTCAAATCACATTGAGGAAATATACATTAGTAAATGAAGCAAGGTTAGGGTTTGTGCAGCCAAGCTGGCATGATTTGTTAGCTTCCACATTACTTTGACTAGCCAAAACAAAGTGGTGCATCCAAATAACTTTTCTGAAATGGTTCCTGCCAAATCATCCTTGCTAATTCCCAAATTAGACCTGGGAAATGTTTGTATAGTTCTAACTCACATTGCCCAAACCCATGCCAGGGATCTCTCTAAAAAATTAACAGTATGGGCAAGCCAATTTATCATTTTGTTCAACTTACTGTTGCAGGTATATTCCATTTATTCCTAGTTTGTCTGATTGCAGATTTCAGTAGCTTGACCAATGTGTAACAGAGAATCAAATAAGCACCAAAGGGCTGAATGAAGCTTAGTTTGGACAAACAGCAAAGTGTTAAGTGATTCAGAAGACATCTGAATGATGCTCCTTTCCAACATGTATTTTGCAACTGTTTTCCATAAATCTGTTGCCCTAAGCTTTAACTATTACAATGCAAAATCTTAATGTATGGAGATTGATGTTGTGTTATGGAGCTATATGGCATTATCTGTAATGGAAATTTGCTGGGTCTTTATTTTGTAACTCTATATTGCCTAAAATGCTTTTCAAAGTTCTTCTAATTCTGCAAAGACAATTAGATTTGATTCTTTTCATGGGTATTTCTCAAAACCACATGGTTTCAAACACATCCTTCAGAGCTGTGGGTCTGATTCTATACGTCTGCTCAGACGCAACCCAGAATTTTTGTCTGACCAGACTAAATAAAGCAATGTTTGTTTGGCCAGTTTTTGGATAAGACTGAAAGCTTGCCTTTAAAATATATGAAGGAGCTGAAAGAATAATTTATTCTGGACTAATTATTTTAATGTTGCTGAAATAGTTCTGTATCATATACCAAATGTGTGTAAACACTGTCAGAATATAATATTTTTCTTTGAGAAAATTTGCACAAAGTGCAATTTGCATAAAGTGCAGAAATTCATTGAATTATTGTAAGATGGCCAACATCACCTAAAGTAGTAGCCTAAAGTTTTTCTCTTCTGAAGTAAAATGTTTTACAAAATCAGCCAATTTCTAGACTTTTAGTATAAAACTATGGATTTATTAAACAAGAAAAACAACAAAAAAACCCTAACAACAAAAAACCTCACAACGAAGAGAAAACAAGTATGCCCTATGACCAGCATAATTACATTTATAATGAGGAAACATTTTCTAGAGGTTAAACTCAGCTCTTCAATTAAGTTCTACTGCATTTTGAATATTTTATTCCAATTGGACATGTTCTTTTATCTTATTCTTTGTTACTTGTTAAATGTAAAAAATATAAATATAAAATCAAATGTGCAGAAGTGGGTAGTTTATATTCTATAATTGCCACTTAACGTATACTTGAAAAGCTCAGTAAAATTAATTTTAGCTTTGGAAATACTGGAAGATGTTTTCATTCATTATTTGTCAAATTTAGGAAAATGACATGAGAAATCTTGAATTATTTTATAGAAACAACACTTGAAAGCAGCATGTATGGACACAAAATTACAGCAGTGCAGAAAAGCCAGAAACAAACTTTGCACATTATTTCTGTTTATGAGAGTTTATATGAAGTATTGAAGCACTGTCAAAGAATCAGGTAAATGGATTTTTAATAGTGATTAAGGAAAATGGGAAAATTATCACTAAAGTTCGAACGGATAAGATTCATCTTCTTTAAAAGCCACCAGAAATTGAAATGGTGTGTTCAGCGCTTTGTCTAGATTCCCTCAAGAACGTGGCAGTAAATGGTGGCTTTCAGATGACAGTTTGACCCTTTCTCCTGCTGTAACAAATCTGGCATCTTAGAGATGAAGCACCTTAAGGAGGTGCTGACTTCCCTCTACTAACTGTAGAGGAAGCCTCAACTCTTACGTGACATTATGAGTGAGATATTTTTTCAACAGGGTAGGATTGTTCACTAAACTTCACAATATAAATTCTCACATCTCACATCATTTTGATGGGGTATATTGGAAATTTGATATATATAAAACAAGAAGAAAAAAAAACCCACAGAGGACATATCTATATTTATCCAATTCAAATTTTTTGGAATGCAAAAGGAAAAATCTCTGGGATTTGGATCTAGCAAGAGAAAAAACAGACATCAAATCATTTCAGGATAAAGACTTTAAGTTGTCATTGTTTATTACAGCTGAAGATATAACAATATCTGTGTAGTGTCTCTCTAGATTTTCAGGAGATCTTATGTAGGAAATTAGCAAATACATTTCTTAAATATAGGTAGTCAGGGTTAGATAGTAAGAATTAGGAACATGGAATTCCTCAGAACCAGAAGACATCTAACACTAGAATATGTAATAGAAAAGAGATACTTTCCTGAGTGGGTCTCTACAAGAAGAATGCCTCATCAGCTTTGTGTTTCATTCAGAGGTCTGAAACCATATGACAGTAGGTGAAAATCAGATGGCTAAATTTGTTATCAACCTATCTTCATCATTGACTCACAGATATTATTGCTCAAACATAGAGGTCTCTGAGTTATTTGTTCAACAGGTCTTTCATTCCTTAAGTTTTTAGTTTCCTAAATATAAAATAGTGTTATTTCAATTTAATATATTAAGTTAAACTTTTTTCTTCTTGCCATGCTGGTTTATAAACTTTCTTCCAAAGTATCAGGCATTCTGCTCAGTGGCAGAATCTATCAGAAGGACAATATGGGAGACTGTCTGCTTCAGCTCTCTGATTTTAATCCTGCATCATATGTCTGATGGAGTCCTTAGTGAGATAAAGCACTGCCAAGGATCAGACAGACTATTAGTGAAATAGATCTTAATTAAGAGTATTGACTTATTGTGAATTTAGGTCTATAGTTTTTTCTCCTATTCCACCTTGAAAATCCAAGGACAAAATTTTTCAGGGGGAATGTTAGCTGACTTAGGTAAAAAAAAACCCCACAGGTATTATTTTTATTTAACTTCGACACAATGTTAGTACTGGTTTCTACCCAGCACCTACTCTTAAATTGCACTAACCTACTAGATGAATCACAAGATTTTTAGGAACTTTCCTGAATAGTTTTTTTAAGTCAAAAATTTTCTTCTATAAGCTAAACATATTTAATGTTTGTATTAAATTTAGTGAAATTGAAGCTCCACAGAATGTCAGGTTCACTGTTCCATACATTGTCCTACTGTAAGAAGCTTCTAATCTATATATTAAAGTCATGATGAGAAAAAAACTAAAAGTAATGAGAACTGGCAAGAAAAATCTGATAAACTGACTTCTTTCCAAGTTCACACTACAAAGCCTGTCTTACAGATTATTGAATTAAATAAATTTAATATTATATAATTAAATATCCATTGAACATATTTATAACTTTATGATAGCTGAGGAAAATAGTGTAAAAACTAGATATAATTTCTTCTCTTTCAAACACAAAAATACTTAATTCCTAAAAAACCTCTATTCTTATTTCCAGAGAGGCATCATTTCTGTAAAAAGTCTTCTGCAGAAAATGTATACAAAATGCATTTTGTGAGAAACTTTTGGAATAGAAAAAATATCTGATTTGATGTTATGGAATTATGAATATACCTAATACAACTTAACATATAATATAGAGAAACAGCCCTTTGATAGCTTTTAGGTATAATAAACATTGTCACATGAAGAAAAAGAAGGAACTCTTTGTATAGAATATAATATTACATGCTTTTATTCAGTTTGTCACAGAGACTTGAAATTTATTAGGAAAAATATGGTCAAGGACTATGATATTTATTTGTTAAAGATTACTTAAACCAGGGAAGAGTTGTATAAGATTAATTGATAATAGCCTGTTGTGTTCATGGTATTAGAAATATTTCCAATACCCATAATTGAGTGTGCATGGTTTCTAATTATAATGATCTTGCAGTTCACTGAGGAAATGTGAGCAAATGTAGATAAGAAAATTTTACGATTTTAATTTAACAATATTTCTCCAAGGCTCTTTAAAATTTGATAGATAGCTGAGACAAGTCAGTATGGAAGTTTTTATATTACTTTTGAACACTGAAAGATAACATGATTTTTGTCCATAATATAGCTAACCTTGCCTGTTGAGTAGAACTACTTTGGCAAAAACTTCATATTTGCTATTGCACAGTTTCATAAGCACATTTTCACAGCCATGTTGTAGTCACAGATGAATACAATTTGCTTGCTTTTAATTTGAGCAATATGTAATTTTTCTTTATGTGTCCTGTCCTGAAGAGTAATCAGTACTTTTATGCATACCACAGTAGTTCTGCTTTATTAATTTGCCCTTTATCAGATTTATCCTCTAGGGCAATTGTCTCTAATCAGCCATGTGAACCCACACATGAAGGTAACTCTATGGATGACTAAGGACACAAAGCATACCCATCACATAGCTAGAGCCAAAGGCAAGGCTTTCAGAGAGCATTTCACAAAGGGAAAATTTTAACACCTTCTGCTTTTCCCACCGCACTATGGGATTAGGCTGCTTTGTACCAGAGAGGGGACCAGGTAGCCCATCTATTAGTCTTTGCACAACTCCATTAGTGGCACAATGCAGCTCTGAAAAACCCAATTTTGACCCTTGTTTAGTGAGCAATGTGGGGCTCAAAATCCACAGACTGGTGTCTTCCACAAACAAGCATTCACAAACAAGCAAAATAGTCAATTTCGTGTATTTTGTTTCCTTCAGAAGGTGAAATACATCTTGAAAGATACTTAGAAAGAGAGGAAATTGACTCAGAACAAGAGACAGATGATTTGTCTAGGCCCAAATATTTGTCAGATATGTTCTGTATACATAGAGCTGAATTCCTTCTGATAGATAGTAGAGGAGTAATGCTGTAAATGGGAGATGAGTGAATTTCTGCCTAAGACATACCTTCAAGCCTCCATGTTCAATTACCCTTGCACATGTAGCTACAAGATGCAGGAAACATGCCATTACATCATCTGTCATATCTGTAGTTTATAATGTTGGTTTCCAGAGATCCAGACGCTCACTTAAGTTCTGTGGAGTAAGCCAAAAGCATCCAGACTTGTTTTTTGGAAGGAGCCCTAACAGTAGGAAAATTATCCTTCTCAATGAGCCAGAACAAACCCAACTCATCAAACATAATTTTGATAATGAACATCACCATTTTACATTCAAATACTCCCAAAATGGTGGCAATTTATTAATGTCACATTAAAGGGCTCAATTCATTATTCCGTTTCAGTAAAGAGGCAGTTAATGAGTGATGCATGCACATGGACAAGCTTCTAATTAGAGTTTCTCTGTGTGTTGAAAGCTTGGTGCTGGGATACTGAGTGACTGCCAGCAGACTATTGACTTTTTTCCCTCTTTGCTTAACATGCCTATTTATACAGCTTTTGCTAATGAGATGCTAATTGAGTCTGCCATATCTAAATAAAAAAACCCTTGAGTTTATTGCTGAATCCTCTAAATGGAGCTCCATTTCAAAATATTCTCCCAATCCATTTTCCTCTGTACTCTTTATGCTTGATTGAAAAATAATTTTGAACAGTAGGAACAGGATGTCAATTAAAAAAAAAACCCAAAACAAACATGACCACATTATTTCTAATATTAGTTTAGAAGAGAACCTAGTAAATTCATGCCTGGGTATTTACATTTAGTTTTACCTAAAACAATGCCAAAATGTACTCAAGTATGGGGTGAATACTATGCAAAAATGTATAAATGCAAGTTTCAATGCCCTGGAGATATTCCAATAAAATCATTTTGCATGGAATGCAAGCAGCCTAAATGATCATCATGAAAACAAGAAAGCACATTAAGAAAAGTAGAATGAAGGCAAGGATTAGAGCAGTTAAATCATTTGGCTAGCTAGTTAAGGTTTGCACAGGAATGAAAGCAATTCTAATGTGAAGATAAAGCCCTGCTTTTATGACCTTCAGCTTATTATTCATCTGGCACCAAATTCAGTTCAGTGCATTCTACACTTTTTCTATATAAGGTTTTATACTTTTAGGACAATTTTGGAGATATTTTAGCACTGTTTTTGGGAAAAAAAATCTCTACAAATGTTTGATGTTTTTCTGGTATTAGTGGCTGAAAAATTATTGATTAATGTCTTTGGGATAAAATACTTTCTCAGCATACCAACTAAAACCAAACTGCAAAAACCCTTCATTGCATCATTCATCATCATTCTTTTGTAGTGGCAGCAGTTCACTGTGATTTGCCTTGTGATTTTGTTTGAATGCTGCTCCATGGTTTATGAATTCTCCTAGGCTATGTGAGTCAAGGCCATTCACAAAGACTTGGCAAGGAGCAGAGGACAATGTCAGGTGAAAAGACTATTGTGACCTAATAAAAATTGCACCTCCAAAATAGGCTGGATAAGCTCCTCCATAAACAAACATCAGAAGAGAATAATCAGATCACTGTCCCTGCTGTGAAAGACACTGAGATGCATCAAAAAGACACTGTCTCTGGAAAGCCATCAAATCTAGAGGGATGTTGCCTAAAGAGTTGTAGGACTTATCTTGGAGTCCAGTGGAAAGAGAACATGCTGATTGTATAAAACTTCTAAGCTGCCTAAACGGAACTGGAAGAAAGTGAAATGTTTGGGGAAAGGATCAAAAAGGGAAAAGAGATTGGTCTGTATACTCATCTGGAAAGCTCTGCACCTGTTCACTACAGTCTCTATTTTAGCCTTTTATTTATTCCTTTTTCCATCTTGGAGTTGACTGAATTTCCTATCTGAGGCTCATGTATATGCTAGAGAACTCACAGCCAAATAAGCTGAGTCCTAGGAGAAGAGTTCTATTTAACAAGGTCCTGAAATGGAAAGTTGATGCATGAGGGGCTCAGCTCTGGATGACAGCAACTAGGGGAGACTGGGGTCTGGGAGCCAGCAAGTGGCTTGATCATATAAGCCTCACTATAGGAAACATCTGTGTGTGCATGTACATATATGTGTGTGTGTGTTTGTGTCTGTGTATGTGTACATGCTAGTGTATTCCACTAGCCAGCTTTAACCCTGCTCTGCAGGAGGGAAGGAAGAGGATCAAGGCATTGGTGTTGTTCACTGTGTTTGTGTGTGTGTGGCAGCACAGGAGTGTGTGTGCTAGTGGAGGGGATGTGCTCACCCTCACTGCTGGCTGGAGCTGAGAGTATGAAAATTCAGTGGCCCTGAAAATATGGGCTGTGACAAGAGAAAAGAGCCTGGGCCCAAACTTATCTGTCTCAAAATATTTTACTAGAAATCTCAGTCTCTGAGCCAGATAAGCTAGAGAGTCCTCATCACTGGAGATGTTTAGATTAGAGAAATATCTGCCAAGAAAGGTATAGATGCAATTGATCTTACTTGGGACAGAATGGACAAGCTAAATGAGGTCACTTTCAGCCTTATGATCTCATTAATCTCCATCATTTGGACCATTATTCACACTCTTGGGAATGAAAACAGCCATTGACAGAGCAGGGCTTATTCTCTCTGAAAACAAGGAGGTTAAAGGGTGGGCTTGTGTCCTGAAGGAGACTCAAAAGGAGCTGCAGCTACCTGAAAAGCAGGTAAAGACCAGAGTGCCACTCTTGTCAGTCTATAAATGATGAGAAGAATAAAGGGAATGAGAAAAATATGTGGATCAGGTGGTTCAGATTAGACATTTAGAAAAATATTCAACATTAGAAAAGCAGCAGGGTTGCCAAAGCAATTGAAGAAAACTTTCATCCTTTGAGTGGTATTTAAAGCCCAGTAGGATAAATTTGCAGGTGCCCTGATCTATTACTGTCAATGGTCCTGCTTCCTGTGGGAGCTGAACTGTGTGACCTGCATCAATGCTTTACAACCAGCAGTTCTGTGGTTCTGTGACCTCTGGCAGCTGCTTTGAATGACACTTTTTGGGCAGGTCATGTTCCAGCAGTTTGTTAGCAGGGTGGACACAGGCAGTCATGACTTAGCTGGGTAGCTGATATGAGTGTGACTGGAGTTTTAGTACTTCTGTGTGATCAGTGCTGAACTTCTCTGTTTCATCTTCAAGACAACCCCTTTAACACCATTAAAAAAAGCCATGACACTACTTCACAGTATAACACTGAATCAGCAGTGTTGAGTTTTCCTTAGGATACCATTATCAAAGGGAACTGCCTATACTGTGGACTACCCATGCCTTGTAACAAATGATCAACTTAATATTTTGTATTGAAATGAAGCTTTTAATAGGATTTCTAACAAATGTGTTTGTGCAAAGGAAGTCCATGGCAGTTTAAAGCAGTTTAGTGAAAGAACAAAACACCAGTTAAGAATCTTCAGGTATTAAAAAAAACAAAATATATTTTTTTAATAAATCATGTTCCTCCTCTGCTTATAGGCTTCATCAGATAACATGCAGATGTGTAGAATGAAATAAGCTCTCTTCACAGGCAATAGAGAGATATAAGTCCTGTTAGGGTCTCATTTACACACACTAAAGTTAATATTTAAAAGATAGAAAGGAATTGTATCCATTATTTTAATTTTCCATAAAAGATCACTAAGGAAAGTAGCTTAAATGTATTTGTTCATATTGTAGGTGTCTCTGTATGCATAGATGTAAGATGAAGTAGAAGCCTTTGAAGCATTACAAAACAGACAAAGCCAGCATAGTGTATGCAATAAAAAGCAGCTTATAAAGGGCTTCGGAATCCTGCAATCTTAAGAGCTGAGCTTGTAAAAAAAAACCAAAAAACAAACTTCCTGGCAATTTTCCCTACTCCTTTATAGCTGAGGTACTAGACAAGTTTCACAGATGATTTTTGTTATTCACTGGTGCTCCTGGGTTTCCTAATCCATGATGCATGAAGCTTTCTTCAGCTGATGATGAGAGTTGAAAAGTGGAAGGGATTTCCCCAAGTTTTATTTTTGGTTTCTGTTTTTTGGGGTTTTTTTTTGTTTGTTTTGTTTTTGTTGTTTGTTTGGGGTTTTTTTTTTTTTTTTTTTTTTTTTTTTTTTTTTTGTCTGGGGACATTTTTGGACAGCAAAATTATGCAATTCTACTATTTCATATCCATTTTACCAGGCCATATAACTACTTGGAGCAGAAGGAAAGCCTAGTCTGATTTCCAAAGAGCTGCCTATTGAAATGAGATGACTATTTAAGGAGGATATCAAGTAAATAAGTGTTCCAGAGCTTCAATAGCAGTTATGTACAGCATCCCAAAAGTGCCTTTCAGTGCCTCTTGCATAACATTTTCCCTCCACCTCCACCACCATCACAAACCCATCAGTCAAAAAAAGGAAAGGGCTGTTAGCTTGAAGATTTGGATAACATTAGGTGCAGTGAAACTGAATCTCCTCTCAACATGTCTAGAAGCTGAAGCTTAGATGTGTGGAGAATTTGGAGACCAAAGCTCAAACTTGTCCTGTAACTGTTTTAATGTGTCTTTGTTTATGTAACAGGCTGGCACCTACTTTGAACTAGTCATCGGCTCTGCATAGAGACAGATGGCAATTCATCACACCTATCTTAGACATATACATTTGGACAGGATGAAAAACCTTCTGGAAATGCTTAACTCTTCTCTGGATCTAACCCCTATTTATGGTCTTAATTCTAACTTTGGAAGTTGTCATTGAAATTGTGCCTGATGTGACGACATGTCTACACCATAAAATGGTTTAATGTGGTATGCCTTTCTGAGGTGGATAGATCATATTATGAAGTGTTTTTCCATATTTCAGGACAAAAAATACACAACCTTTGGAAATTATTCTTTCAAAGATAATAATATTACTTCTTGATGCATGATAGCACATTAGGATAATTCATCATTGCTCTGTGATGTGAATGCTTGTCAGCTGGACCATATGTTAGGGAACTTTTTTCCATGCCTCCCAGTGCTTCTGAACCTTACAGAAGCCCATAAAATATTTTATTTGAAAAAAAAGCTATAGGGTTGGCTTACCACAGGTGTCACTGAAAATAATAAGGACTTAGGTATTTCAATTTCTTTTGAAAAACTTGTTTTGTAGTGGAGTCGTCTGACTGCATATAACATCTGCTGTATCTAATACTGTGAAACATTACCTATGCAAGCAATTAGATACTTCTTTGGAAATATGACAGATAGGATCAACAACAGGTGAGATAAATTGCCCCACAAGTTACATCCAGACATCTAAATTTAGCCAAAATAAAACCCACATTCATAGCTTTAAAAGAGGTAGCCAGATACATTTTAAATTTAAAATGGCAGAAATGGCATCAAAAGTTAGTAAGAAATTTTGTGTTGAATTCTTTTGTACATGCCTCCCTATCTTTATTTGAGCAGGAGAAAGACTATAATTGACTATAAGGCATAGTATGATGTCATTTCCAGAATGATAGAACAGTAAGGAAGGCAAGGTGAATCATATCACATAACATACACATTATAAAAGATACCACCAATTCAAAAGTAGTAATGTAGCTGTGGAAAGTGCTGATGAATCTGAATTGCTGTACATTTTTAATAATTTACTATCAAAACCAATATATAGGCACTGATGGTCAGGAAGAACAAACAGCTGAGTGTGAGAGGACAAATAAAACATGAAGGTGGTGATGCCTTGACAGGCTACCTAGAACAGAGGCTAGACAGTGTTAAAGGGATAAAGTAGGTATTTATTAGAAGGCCTTCGAAGGACACACCCTGGGCAGTACAAGAACTTGGCTGAGGCTACACCAAAGATGGATGACAGGTCACATTTTTACACACTTTATAAGTTTTGGTCCATTTACATATTGGGGTTAGCTGTCCAATTACAGCTTCAGGTTATGCAGTCCCATCCTCCCAGTTTGCTCTCCTCAATTCTCTCCTTTTTACACTTTTTGGGCCAGAAGTTGTAATGGTGTCCTTGGTTCTTGGCTGAAAAAGGATTGGTTTGTCTGAGTAAACTGTGAGGAGAACTTGCTAACACTTTATATGAAGTTCAGAGTTACACACTGATGCAGTACAGAATCTGGATAATATGAAAGCTGAAACTTAAGGCATCGGTGGAAGTGAATGCTAATGCCCACACCAGGAAGATTTCTTTCAGCAGCACACAGCATCTCTGCATGGAAACACAAGTTGAAAAGGGCCAGGGTGCTACTAAATCCCTCAGCTTTGACCAGCATTTCTGTCTCAGAGATTGCCACAGCACACATGAACAACATCTCACATTCCAGTTAGCTTGCAGAGCACATATGGAACCAAAATACACCACAGGGATTTTTGCAACCTCTATTACCTCCTTCTATGGGATATCTCTCAGACTGGCCATGTAAATAGATGTCACTTTTAGACCAGGTTATAAATTATTCTTTTTCTTTGCTTAGATGGCTGGGAAGGGGAAAAATAGTGGATCATTACAGAGATCCTGATTACTTAGTCTGGCAGCAGCTCCTAATCTATGTGTCCTTGGATACAGTGAGAGGAAATACATTTCAGGTCATTTACACCAAATTTGATGCTTTAAATAAAAAATAAGCAAACACCATAAACACACAAGAAACCAATAAAGCAAGCTTTTCTGTAGACTATGACAAAGCTAATAAATATTAAACGTAATATTGCAATCTTAAATGTTGCAAATATAATAAATATGATAGCAAAAAGTTGCTTTGGAAAGGAACTGGATATATTAAGCAGTCAGCCTTAAAAGAGACTTCTAATAGATAGGCTTATCAACTTGTGCTGTTATCTAAGCCTTCTTCTTCTTTCTACTGGGAATACCTGCAAAGACTGAGATAGTGTACTTGGAATCTAGCTAATTTTTATCTGCTGAAAACACACTACTTCTTAGGGGTCAGCACTTCATATAAGAGGTTATGCACAAATAGGATATATGTGCTTGTGAACATATATATATATTTAAAAATATGTTTTTCACACCTCTTTGTGTGTTTTTAGATACAGTAAATAAACCTATAATAGCTAATCAAGTATAATTTCATATGATTTGATTGGTGTATTTATATTCCTAACTTTTTTTTTACCTGTTTTTTCATAGCTAGTGGCTCCACATCTGTTTACCAGTATGATGTCTTATGGTAAAAGACATTTTTCCAAATAGGTTTTCTGCACAAAACTACTCTTTCAATTGTTTATGATTTAAATGTGAATTATTTTGAAATACAGTTTCATGATTTGCAGTATACAATTACCTTTAGAAGAATTAAAAATTAGCATTATTACAGTCAATGTAATAGTATACAGTATAATGCTATGTTGCATTTACTTTATTCTTTTTACGACAGCTTCTTACATATTTGATGTGAGTTCCAAGGAATTGAATATTCCTCCCTTTTTCCTTTTTCAAAATTGTTAATTATTTAAAAGCTTAATTATCTGGGTGCTCATTTTGATAATCCTGTATAGGAATTTTATTTGTAGAGGCTGAATATGTCACATTATCTGAAAATCAGGCCCATTCTAAGATCAGTCATTTTCTTACATGGTGATATTCTGAAAACACACATTGTCATAAAATCTTTGAAAATTTAGTGTGATATTTAACGTGCTCATTTAAACTTAGTATCCATATTGGTATTTGACTGCAAAATTGAAAGATTTTTACAGCACAGTGAAAGGGATATTCACATTGTCCGTTTAATGCAGCTGTAGGCTACTACCTAGCAGAGGTAGAATAGCAGAATCAGAATAGCAGGTTTTATGCCTCAAGTACTTACAACACAATAAAGGATTTTTCCACACTTATATGTTCACAGAACTTTCGACAATGTTTTCAGATTAAAGTTTCAGCTAGAATCAATGAACTATGAGTTATGAAAAACAAAATAGTTTTTTTTACCTAGCAGGAGGCTTAATAAATATTTATTAATCAGTTTCACTTTCAGTAATTTATATTGTAGGAATTGCAGTAATATGTAGATTGTTTCAGAATATCTTTTGTTTTCACCTCAGACTAGCCATATATTTTGTTTTCTTTTTATTGGTTACATAATTGCATAAAATACTTCTATTTTCCGTTCACATCTGTACTTGATTAAGTTCTGGGTGGCATTTTCGAAACTCTTAGAAAACATGAATAATATTAAATATACTGAAATTATCTTGACTACAGAAATTTAGCTGAAAGGAGCTTAGTTCACAGAAAAAACATGAAAAGATGGTCTTCAGTCATTGACTGGTGCATAAAGAAAGACAAAACTAATTAAATACCCAGGTTGTAAAATGAAGTTTAACACTTATTTAGTAAAGCATGTAAATCAGATTACTATGAAATGTGATGAGTAAAAGTCTCTTCAAAATCACTTACATTCATAATTTGATTACCAAGTTGTAAACACACATAAATATACCAGAGTATATTTTTGTGTTCAATATTAATTAATAGAAAATTTAAGTCATCAGCATTTAAAACATGATCTCTGAAGGAAAATTTTAAAAACTCAAAACAAACCCAACTATTATTACATCTTTTTCATGTAATGAAGTTGATATTTTCTTTATTTGCACATCATAACACCCATTCTTTCACTGTTCTCAGGCTCTATAAACTGTATTGAGTTTATTTAGTGCATCATTCAGTCTGACTGATGTTTTGCATTTTCAGACCACAGCTGTACATAACCAACAAAAGCACAACTATCTGTACACCTGGAGAGCTCAAACATATCCAGTCCAATGGACAATTCATGTGAACGTCAAATAAAGGGTATTCAAAGTAATATAGAATATTCATCTGTTAATTGCATTTGTATATCTGTAGGCTTTAAGGGTGAATTATTCTCATTTTAGCAATTAATGAATTCACAAGTGTCTGTATTTCTGAAAAATTAACAACTTTTTAACAGAATGAGCTGGTCTGTTAAAAGCTGTAAGCTGTCTACACAGCCCTTGTAAATATATCCAGCTCTTTTTTATACAACTCCAGCTGATATAAATTGAACTAGGCTGAATTAAAAGCAAGGAGAATTTATCTTATAATCCAGGTATTCCAGCCTTGTACATGAGCTGTTGCACTGAAGAAAATTACCTCATTAGGTAAATAATTACAATTCTGCCTTTGAGGTTAATTTCTCAGGAAACAAAAAAAGTCTTAATAGCTCTTGAGAATGCTGGTCATATTTTTTGTATATTTATTAAAGCAACAGTAAGAAATTTAAAAATATAAATTGCAACCTAAAAATTTATTTTGTATGGTCCTAGCACTGAGAATTCAGAGTGGTGAAGCAGGGTCCATTTTCACTAGCTTTGTGCAAATATGAAGTTCATATATATAAATTAAAGTTTGACTTTAATAAGCTTCTAAAATGTGTTTGATTCTCTAATTTGTAGAGTTTTTAAACAATGTTTCTCATACTGACACTTCTTAAATTTTTGCCATATTAGGATCATAAGTTTAAAATTTTTTTCTTTCTTGTAGAGAAATAAACAACCTTAATGGATGATTCATCTACTTTTTGCTTTATAACCCTACTAATAAAAATTGTTGCCTTTCTAATTCATTTGTCTTAAAAAAGACTGTCTAGATGTAAAAGAGATGGATCATCATTGTAAATCTTAATCACAGCTCGCTCTTTGTATGATGCATAAGGAAAGTTCAGTATCTCACAAAGTGAGAAGACACCAAAACTGGAAAGTGGGAGCTGCCATTGAAAGAACAAACGTAAGTTACACTTCCTAGAGGGAAATTAGATATTTTCTTTCACTTGAGGATCCTAATCTTTAAATTTTTTGGTTTAGAATACTTGAATTTGGTTGGTCAAAACATGGGAGGACTTACAGGGGCTTCCACCATTATGAGTAGCACCTCTCCCTGTTAGAGCTGCATTCTGTTGTCCTGCATTCTGTTCTCTGCTTCTCTTCACATCAACAACAATTTTCCATCCTCTACTTCACCAGTAGAGATATAATTTATTAAGGGCTATTGCTTTTACAGTCCTTTTTTGTTTTAATGTAACAGTATAGAGTAATCCAGTCTCAGCCAAACTCAAAAAAATAAAAAAAAACCACTAATCAGGAACTGGAATGCATAAGAACAATGGAGAATAAAATACGTTGAAAACATATTTATATTGAAAAAAGAGATCCTTACAGTTCCCAAGCCTAAAGTAATACACTGATAAAGCCACACTGGTAGGAAATATAAACTCTAGTCTCAGCCCAGATGAACTAAAATAAGTATTGGAAACTCTACTTTCCCAAATTTAGGTTAAATCCCTCACCAATGAGCTATTTCTGTGTTTTAATGAGGTTTAAAAGATATCTGTGCTCTGAGAACTGCTGCTCCACAGGTAGCATCAACTTTCTGACACTGAGCACATTGGTGCTATTACAATTCTACCTAGAAGCATAAATTTAAGCTACATCTATTTTATCAAATTACAAAGTGTCAGGGACCATTCCAGCACCATGATCCAATCATCTGCAGTGTTCAGTTTTCAGTGGCATCCCTAATAAAGCTGGGGCTAGGGCCAATTCCTACTTCTAACAACCATTTTTTTGAAGTTTTCCTCTTTCAATGTCTGAGAGACTTTAACAGCAGGATTTAGGCCATTAAGCATCTAAATCCAATTATGAGCACCAGTAGTAGACTTTTATATACTGTACACTGCAATTTAATGGTTAATGCTTCAGCTAAGGTAACTGGGGAGCTTTAGAAAACAAAATTAAAATAATTATGGAATTAAGCAGCTTCACACAAAGGTTAGAGTCTCAGGAATGAGCACATCCAGACTCATGTCATCTAAGTCTCATTTTCTTCAGAGCTACTCCTGAAATTAGGGCAAAAGTAATCTCCTCAAGTACTATTTTTTTTCCTCCACTACAATAGGAAACTACATTTTTGAGGTTAAACATAGAAGTCTCCCTTTAGTAAATTGAATGAATTAGTGATATTCTATTTCACAACAGTAAGCTCCCTATTAACCTTCCTCTTATGTGGATTACAAGTCTGAAAATATTAATCTAATCATATATACCATTTCCACTCATGGATGGAAATGGTATATATGATTCGATTCTCATTGAGCATTATAAGTAGATTTTTTTTTGCATTTGTCTGCAGGGTATTATGTCATCATTCAATCTACAGCTTTAAAGCTGTTTTCAGCTATTTTGCTTCTTTTTAGTCATATACTTTGTATGTTTCTAGCACATTTCTTCTGCCACCTCAGGAAGTCAGGTTGTTATTTCACTACTATTTTTATGTTCTAAAAAGAAGCTAAATATGCTGTTATAAAGAAAATGAACCCATATATATAACAAAATTAGTGCATCACACTGACATTCTGTTTAAGACACAAAGCTCATAATCCAGCATTTCCTGCAGGGGCAAAAATTACTTGCAAGCAAATATTAGCACAACAAGACACAGAGAATCCCTAGGAGCTGGAAATTCTGTTGTACTTGTAGCTGCTGTTTCAGTGTTCTTGAACTCATCTGTCATAAGAACGACAGAGTCTCAGATTTCATTATTATTTTCTCATTTGTTCATTTCCATGTCATTTGGCATAGGATGGAATTGAAAAATACTGAAAACATATACAGTTTTGTTCACTTTGTGAGGGTTCTTATTTCAGCAATTTCATATCTCACTTTATAAACAACAAAGCAGGCATAAATTTGATCTTAAATTTTGTGCTAAGCGTGGGCTGCTTTACTTTACAAAGAATAAGAGTTTTGAAGAAAAATTTAAGCCCTATGATATTTGCTTGGAATATTATCTAATTATTGAAAAATAAAAATATTTGGGTGAGGGTTTGCAATGTTTTTATACATATATTTTAAATGACAAAACACTACTTGGAAAAGTTCTGTCTATAACCTTATTCTTATTAGGACTTTCTTCATGACACTGAAATAGGTTGTGTTTAATTCCTTTTAAAATTTGCCCTGTGCTGCTGAGATGGTTTGCGTGTTGATCAGACCTTGTTATTAAAAGGATGAAGGCTGAACAAAAAAGTCAGGGTTCTACTACACAAACCTAAATTACAGATTCCTTAGCTGTGAAAAATATAGGAAACTCCTAGACAACAATAAAGGACTCCAGACATTTTAAGGAAAAAAAAAAAAACAAACAAACTCATATGAATTATAGTTCATTTCTGTACTGCTGAACTTCCATTTAAAATTGCAGCCCAAATCTCTTCTGTACATCACCTCCACTTACAGAAAGGTATGAGAGGAACAAGAAAACCAAGGTGTATCTGGGAGGAAATCAGCCATTGCTTATAAAACATACATCTGGAAAGAAGCTTCCCCTTTTTCCAAGTTCTAAGGTAAGTATATCAATGATCATTTTTCCTGAATTAATGTTTCCTACTTGTTG
Source organism: Ammospiza nelsoni (assembly GCF_027579445.1). Taxonomy (NCBI): domain Eukaryota; kingdom Metazoa; phylum Chordata; class Aves; order Passeriformes; family Passerellidae; genus Ammospiza; species Ammospiza nelsoni. Next base: position 78,134,141 of record NC_080635.1, read on the forward strand.
CTGAGCCTGTACCAGCTTTCAGCTCAAAAACCCTCAAACTTGCTTTTCCCTTTTTGTCATGTATCTCACCTCAGATGCAAATAGATGTATAAAGACTAGACCTAAAATAATGAAAACACAAACAGCATGCTACAGCTATCACAAGGCCTTCTGGCAGCAGTAAGGCATTCTTATAATCAGGAATTTTATATTTGTGTTTTGCAAAAAATATAATTTTTAAAATATAAATTCTTCCCAAAGCATATCTAATCACTGTGTACAGAAAAAACCCCAACAAATACTGGTTTTGATGATCTCAAGAATTTTTGCAGAGATATTCTAAGTTTCCATAGAGGTTCCTACCAAAAACATAACAAGTAAAGGATTTCTGTTGAATGTGCTTCTAGAATGATGTGTGTGTATATTTGTATGTACACATATATAAATATGTATATGTGCATGTATATCTATATAGAATTGGTTACTAGGGTTTTTTATATTGCTCATAACAATAATTTCCTCTGGTTTTCGCATCCAGTTGGAGTTCTGTAAAAAGTTTACTCTCTTCTATGCTATGCTATCAAATGCTAATGTAAGTTATGATATGAAGTTAGTTTTTCTTAAAAAATTGTTTTCGTAAGTTTCATTACACTTTAAGAGATGGACATCACAACTAATTTTAACTTCTATTAAAGAAGAGAAACCTGTAGAGATTAGGCAGACACTCTGAAGCATGAAAACAGACTGACAGTGTTTTCTGAAAAAATCTTGTCCTGTGATTAATGATCCCCTTGCACACGAATGCTTGTTTTGTTCAGATATATCAGGTATCTAAACTTTAATACTGAATTTCAAATAATAGTGTTTACTTCCAGGAGACCTTTGGGAACAATAGCAACCTTCAAAGGCATCCCTGAATGATTTTGTTGTCATATATAATAACTGTTATTACTGGTTTATTTGTCAAGTTAATGGAAGTTGTTGTAAATATTATTTCAATCTTACATGCCTAAACTCATTTCTCACAGAAATACTTTTAATAGCAGCATTTTATACTTGGCTTTTTATCTCATAATGCAATGGTAAGATAGGACTAAGTTATCCAAAACTTCTGAAGTCGTCTTCCGTCTTCAACTTAAACCTTAAAGAGAAAGACATATACCGCAGAAAATAAATCTCCCTGCACATTCTTTCTTGTTCCTTGGTAAATACAACTTTGTGTAGAGTATCTGCCTCAGAGAAGTTACAGTAGGCAAGGACAAGGCACCTTCATAAAGAGAATACACAAACCTTTTATCTACAGATGGAAGGTACGTTACACCTCTGTACCATGAAAAACTATAGCATAGAGCCAACACAGAAAATGAGTTCTTTGAAAGATTTTGTTGTTTGTAATTTCCACATTTCTTATATAGAAATCAGTATTTCCTAAATTCTTTTCATATGGTTCAGTTAGAATTCAGATGGTTACATAACTTTGAGAATAAATGTAAAAGTTCAACTTTCATGCAGGTGGAGTTCTTGGCCTTGACAATGACTAAAACTACCAGTTTTCATCTAGAATTTGTATTACTCAATATATGTATTTAAATTTTTTATAGCTGTTACAAGAATAACCCTGTTGTCCTTCTGCATGTGTAGATCTAATTGAAACTGAACTTTGGGCACGAGAAATGAAAGGGGAATGACTTTCCTAGATTATGTTAATAAAATGCTTATATTCTGTTACTCTCTAATACCTTTTAAGAAATATAAGTTTAATTTTCTATATGGCAAAAGAAAAAATGCCTATCTGTGAGAACATTTTAACTTAGACCAGAGAAAAATAAGCCCTTTTATATGGCATACTTGAGGGAAGAGTCTGCTTACCACCTAGTGAGGCTAAAAGTGTTCTATGTGTTCTGGTAATTGTTTTCATCTTGATAGCCAGGATGGCTTTTCACAAAAAGAGCAGTCAGTGAATTAATCTATAAAATCTATGTCATCTTTAGTGAGATGATTTGAATGACTTTTAGCTGTTGTAGAATTATATTTGAGTATATACAGTAGTCTTGGTTTGAAAAGACAGGTGTCTGCTAAAGAAGGCAGGAGCCTCCCCTGAAATGGAAACTGTAAACCCTCTCCCTCAGAATTGTTATAAATCTGAAATTAAGGGGGGCTCTCAGGCAAAGATATAGGAGCAGGAATACAGTTCTTTATTAGGGAAGAAAATAAAAAATAAAATAAACAATGCAGTAATACAAAACAACACTAAAAAGTCAGAATACGACCTGACACCCTGTTGGTCAGGGTGTTGGTAGCAGTCCAATGGGAATTGTGGCTGAAGTCCTCCTGGAGATGCAGATGTTGTTCTGTTGAAGCAATGTTCCTGTAGAAGGGTGGAGTTTTCCTCTGAAGATCCAGTGTAAAAGGCAGCTACTCCTCTGGGAATCCAGTGGAAACGCTGTTCTGGCATCCCAAAATCTCAGATTATATCCAGTTAAGAATGCTTGGCCTCTCCCTGTGGGTGGAGCATCTCACAATGGGATGCTGTAATTTGATCCATCATGCAGGGACATTCAATAGCTCATTAACAGCAGATGTCTCCCCAGAGGGAGGATTGGTTTGTGGAGGAGATAAAGAAAACTGCCCAATTAAAAGAAGATAACTGCCATACCATTAACAGATGGCAAATAGAATACACGCATTGCCTTGGGCTCTAAGACAACAGTCTGAATGCTACTGTTTGCAAAAGGCTCAGAGGTGAGAACACCATTTTGAAATATCTGTTCACACATTGAAATTTATGTATTTTTAAATATAAAATATACATTAGTTTACTATACTTTAGCAATACTGAAATATGACCCAAACAAATAAAAAAGTGCTCAGAATGGTCCAGAGCATTCCCTTGAGCATTTGTCTGAGGAACAGAAAAATCAGAATCAAGGTTCAGCCTTGCTCAGTGCTTTGCCTCTGGTCTTGAAAGTCTCCTATCAGTGCTCTGCACACTCTAAGTTACCATATTTCTGTTTCATTTCTGCTACTTCCTAACAGTGACATTGGCTATTCTGGAACTTCATTATTCATTATCCTGGGTTTAAAACTACAATGTGTGTAGGCCTTTACCTGAATTAGACATATAAAATTTAGGGAAAATAATGTTTTTAAGTGAGTTAAGCACTGAATGAATAATCAAGTTTGAATGGATTTGTCTGTTTCTCTAGTCAGAACTTGCAAACGGAAAAAAGCCCCAAATCTCTGAAACTATTGATAGTTTATTCATTTTAAAACTAGTATTTTTCAAGGACTGAATGTCCTTTTTCTTCTAAAAGGGTCTCAGCTAGTTCTAATAAAAAATATTAGAGGGAGAGAGACAGCAGAAGATGGTAGTGCTTGCCAATGGGAAGGGAAGGGAAGGGAAGGGAAGGGAAGGGAAGGGAAGGGAAGGGAAGGGAAGGGAAGGGAAGGGAAGGGAAGGGAAGGGAAGGGAAGGGAAGGGAAGGGAAGGGAAGGGAAGGGAAGGGAAGGGAAGGGAAGGGAAGGGAAGGGAAGGGAAGGGAAGGGAAGGGAAGGGAAGGGAAGGGAAGGGAAGGGAAGGGAAGGGAAGAGAAGGGAAGGGGAAAGGGGAAGGGAAGGGAAGGGAAGGGGAAAGGGGAAGGGAAGGGAAGGGAAGGGGAAAGGGGAAGGGAAGGGAAGGGAAGGGAAGGGAAGGGAAGGGAAGGGAAGGGAAGGGAAGGGAAGGGAAGGGAAGGGAAGGGAAGGGAAGGGAAGGGAAGGGAAGGGAAGGGAAGGGAAGGGAAGGGAAGGGAAGGGAAGGGAAGGGAAGGGAAGGGAAGGGAAGGGAAGGGAAGGGAAGGGAAGGGAAGGGAAGGGAAGGGAAGGGAAGGGAAGGGAAGGGAAGGGAAGGGAAGGGATCAAAAAACACACCTCCCCCCAAAAAATCCCATCAACCAAATACCAAAGCATTATGTTCCAGTTTGTAAGGATTAATAATTCTTTTTTATATTTTTATTACATCCTTACCTCCCAAACAATTTACATCTCACTTATTTGTCACTGAAGTAATTTTCATCACTTCCAATCTGCAAAGGTGTTTTCCAAGACAGCCTCAAGTTTTAATCTTAATATGCCTTTTATTACTTTTGTTTTAACAATCTTTATCATTTTTGTGATTTATGTATATGTATACAATTTCATACCAATTAAATTTAATATCAATTGACCCAACAACTCTTACTTCCTTTCATGCTATTTTTAATTATCTAATTTCTTTAAAAATATATTTCATTAACAATCACAAGTGTCCTTCAAGAAAACATTACAGTCTAGGATATTTTTAAGGGCATATGTCATCAGAAGATTCTGTGATTTTTTTCTTTCATTTCCCACACTGAAATGTGTGGTTTAAAGCTTCTTTAAATTCTGCTGTCTCATTTTATTTCTGCCTGTATTTCTCATGGACAAATGCTGTAAGAACAGATCCCCCCTGCTGTCCAGTGTTCACTGACTGCTTGTGAATGTTCTCCCTATTTTGCCACTGGTATCACCTCTGTGCAGCATTCAAGATTGGGTAGCTTTGATAATGTCGTAAAAGTGTGAGAATGTTTTAATTTTTTATAACATCAACAGAGCTGTTCAAGGATAATAAATGGCCATTTATAAACAAAGTGTTAATTCATTATCAAAACTAATAAAAATCTCATTAATCAGTAATTAAGTCCAAGGTAACATGTCTTTGTTACTCTTCACCAAGGACTCCTTTTCTGACAACAGTTACAATGAAAACCCAGCCAAAAATCTTTCAGCTTTAATTAATAATTGGGTTGTGAATCTGAAAGACAGTGGAAGCCTAGAAGCCAGTCTCCTATCCTGTAAATCAACAGCCTGACTTTTAAAATATTTTTTGGATCTTAATGTGCTCCAGAAAGAAATCCATTAGCACACTTGAAAAAAGAACTATTATTAAGCCATTAGCAATGCAGCTCTGACTGAACATATCACTGGTCTGTGATTTAGTGTCTTCTATAACTATGAAGCTACCTTCAAATCCTATATTGGAAAAATAGAAAAAAGAAAAATCATTATAGAAAGGCAAAACTAATATATTTTAAAAGGTCATTAAAAATAATATGTAAGAATCACTCTAGTAAGAGAAAAAAGAAGATTTATTAGTACTGAAAACTTTTTTGCATTAATAAGAACAGAGGGGGAAAAAATTTCTTTATGCAAAATTGTAGTTCTTAAGGTCAGTGAAATAGACATGAAGCTTAGTGTTAGGACTATAATTCCAGAAAATATGATACACTGCATATTTAAACAAGACTTCAGCCTATAAATCTAAAGTCATAAATACTGGCTTATTTGATATTAATAAGGCATCAACTACCTGTATCTGAATTTGCTAGACACATAAAGAAATATGGACACCTTGATGAGAACCTAAGCCAAATTAATTGGATTAATCAATTAAATTAGTAAAATCAATTATTGAAACCAATCAAAATTACTAAAAGTTTGGAAAACATGCCCTTCAAAAAACTTTTCAAAGTATTGAACTTCAGTCTAATATTTTAGTCTAAACAAGTAAAGAATGATGTCAAAGAATAACTCCTTAAATTCAGAAGAGGCAGTAAAAATCCACTGTTGACATTAATTATTGCCATGACAGAACAAAAGAATTGATTTGGGTGAGAAAGTTTCAATATGAAAACCACTCTAATAGTAAGAATACTGATTTACTGGAAAAGACTCCTTTAACCATTTATTAATAATCTTCTTATAACAGAGTAGATGAAGATCTGTCATAAAACATATCAGGCTTTGGTTCCAGGTCATGAGCACGATGTCTCCTGAAAATTTTCTAGAATCAATAATTTTACATCTAGAGGCATTTTTTTATCCTGTATTTAGAGAATTTTCACTAGCTTCTGACCAAGATTTCTCCAAAATTTTATGTAATTATAGAAGCCAAAGTGTTCTCGTGCATAGTTTGAAGAGCAAAACTATTCTTCACATACATGTACTCAGGATCTTGGGGAACTTTATACTTCTTTAGGTATCCAAAGCCTGGTTGCAAGTTAGGTTTCCAAGTTAGGCAGACCAGACTATCTGGTGCACCTCTTTTAAGACAAGATTTCCATATAAGTGTCCTCAAAGCCTTTTACTGTATTTAGAAATTCTGCTGATTGATGTAGTCTTTCCTGAATGTGTGACCCAAACTGTAAATGGTAACATCTACATAGATCTCATCAATGATATCTCTCTACTGAAGAGAGATATCTGAAATACTTCTACTCATAGATGTCTTGAAATGTCTTCTTTTCTATCCACAATCTATGTAATTTCTGTGACTGGCAACAATGGACAGGAATATGGAAAACAGCCCATATCTTGATCATTAAAACAGCATCAATGAGGCATAAAAGTAGACTGCCTAAATAAAAAAAAATGCAAAGGGTTTCAACAGAGGCTTGAGTGAGATTTTCATATGTGAAAATATATATGCAGATAATATGAAAGTACATAATTTCAAAATATAAGAACAGCAAAGGTAAGTAAAACTAAAGTTTATGGTGTCCACCACAGTGTTCATGGAAGCAGGAAGCTGTAGATGACGAAGAAAGCTGTGAATATAAAGAATAATATAAAAATAAAAGGTAAAATAATAATAATTTTTTATAGCATCTATCTAAACATCAACTTAGAGTCACCATTGTTAAATAGATTTTCATCATTCTACTAAAGAAATACTTAGATACGGAATTATCAGTCATTTATTAGTGTATTTTCTCAGCTTCAATACAATACGTCATTAAATCTTTCTTATTGTTCAGCTCAAAGAGTTAAATTGAAGCATCTTCATTAAGAATGATATTTGCCTCTCAAGAAAAAAAAAAGTGGAAAAGAAAAGGGAAGAAACAAGAAATGTAGACCTTGTGAAGGAAAGATTTAAAAATATGCTTTTATATTTAGGATAAAGAAACAAACATCAAACAGTTTTATTTTTGCAACATTACAGAACAAAATCTTATGAGCAATTATTGCACTGGGAACAAAAGAATCCTTTAAACTACTTCTTCAATAATTTGTCACCAGTGTTTCAACTAACAAATTTAACAATGGGCTCTCAAGGGTATGTTGTATATTGAAAAATGAGAATCATTACAATTTTTCTTTGGTGATATGTCCAAAAATCAGAAGAATAATGAAACATAAGAGTTAATAGATAAGTCAATAGTATGTAGATGATAAGTCAATAAAAACCCACTTTTTTTCAAATGCAAATGGACTGTGTGTGAAAGAGAGATCAGACATGGTAGCTGGAGAGTCAGAGGTAGATTTATGGGGAAATTAATATCTTTAACATTATTGAACACAGACCTCCACCTTGACTTCACCTGCCAAGAAATTTTATTTTCAAACCTGACCTCTAAAGCCTGTTGGGACTTCACCGATGACATCTTCCTGGTACAGTCTAGGTGAGCCTTAGTGGAATGTGGCAGCTTTTCAAATTGCACACTATGATATTTCAATCATCCCCAGCATCATATTTAATATCCTGGGCTTTTGCAGCAGCATTCAGATGCCTGTTCATGAACTGGGTGAATATTAGTTCCTGACTGACTGATAAATATAAACACTACTTGAATCCCTTCTATACGGAAGTCAGCTTTGAAAGATGAGCACATCAGTAGTCAAGAATATATTCAGATTCACACAAAGCTTTGCTGACGTCAACCACAAGATCTGACAGCAATAAAAAGACATAATCAGATGTCCTCAAGAATCTTTTAACGAGCAGATCAAATATCTCAATGTCAAAGAAGGAGCTAATTTGTCTTCACTGAAAAGAAGCTCAGTAAAATTAACTCTAGTATGCAAATTAAATTGGCTTCTTTTTTTCTTTTTTTTTTTGTTTGTTTCTTCAGATCAGTTTTTTGTTTGGTTTGGGTTTTTTTTTATTATTTCAATGTTTTTGTTTTATTTTCCTTCTAATGACAATTTATAAGTGATACTAAAATAAATGTAAGATACATGAACAAAAGTACGTAGGTCTGTGTGTGTATACATGTAAGAATGGTAGACTATGGCAATAAAATAAACTTGTCTGCAGATTCTTAGAAATGTTTGTAATCACTGTTAGATATTTTTTCCACATCAACAGTATAATTAATTTATCTGGACAGGCAGAAAGATCTGGAGTGAACTCTAGCATCAGTCATTTTGCCTCAGTGAACTTTAAAAAGGAGCTTTGACAGTGCTAACCATCTTGAAATTAAAACTTTATTCTCAAAATATTTTTTTATGGGCAAAGAGGAAACATGTCTTGTACATAAGACAAGAATCTATTGTTAGCATAAAGAGGAAATGTCTTGTACATAAGACAAGAATCTATTGTTAGCATAATTGAAATCTTGTTAGTCTGACCAAAGCATCTTTATTAGTTGCAATACACTTGCACACTTGCAGTAATAATACAATTTAAATTGTTACACACACATATTTTCTACCTCTTTTTCTATGTTTTGCTCACCCATCCAGTGCTCTTCCAGGTACTGAAATAATTTTCTTCTGGCAATGGTGATGGGATGTATCATAACAAGGTGTCAACATCTGTAGTCTTATACTGGGAACAATATGATGATGGACTTGATGATTTCCTCACTTTACATCTAGATCCTCTTATGGTCATTTTGTTAGCATGCTTTTATAGCTTTGTTTCCTAGCTGGTCTGGACTCCCACATAACAACAGCATTTAATACTCTCTTTTGAGGGTTTAATACTCTCTTTTGAGGGTTTTGGAGATTATTTCTTTGTTTTCTTTCTCACTCCCAAAGCTAGCTTTATCTAGCTCCAGGTCTCAATTTCTTTAATTGGCCATTGGTACACAGATTATAGCCATGGGGTTGGTTACCAGTTTTAGGCCTGTGCTCCTTTTCCCACCATTCCTACATTCCTGTACTTTTCTAAGTAGCCTCCTGGATCTCCACTTCACAATACCTCCATTATCATGGCAGGCATAATAAATCATTATGGAATTTGATAATTTTTAAGGTCCCTTCCAACTCTTCCATTCTAGGATTCTACAAGTCTATGAGTCTATGATTATGGTGCTATTATATTAATGCCACAGAGCAAAAGAAAACTGAAACCAAGAAGCCATTGCCAATTAGTCTTTTTGAAAAGCAGCTGTCACAGCTAAACAAAATAAAGCAGATGCTCAGGTAGGTCTAGTTCAGAGAAAACAAACTTAACAAGCCTTTGTTTTGAAGCCCTGCATATATGTTGAAAAGTCTGTACTTGTTACCTGCAATATATGTTGAAAAGTCTGCACTTTGTTACCTGCATATATGTTGAAAAGTCTGCACAATTTTAGCTGCAATTAAAATATTGTTTCATGGGACTAAATGATTACACAAGCCAAAAGGACATGAAGGAAAGTTGAATGTGGGAAAAAAGTTTAAAAAAATTAAATAAAAAAGTTAAAAGGAAAAAGATGAAAGCAAGCTCTGTGTGTAAAAGATGATGCATTTTTTATTACTTAAAAATTCATTATGTAGTTTTTCACAGCTTTTCAATATATAAACATAGAATGATAGAATGGTTTGTGTTGAAAGAGACCTTAAAGCTCATGAAGCTCCAGTTCCCCTGCCATGTGCAGGGACACCTTCCACTAGGTCAGGTTGCAATGGATGAACAACTGGCTCACAGGTCAAGCACAAAGGATGAAAGTGAATGGGGTGACATCAGACTGCTCACTGTCACTAATGGGGTTCATACTTGGCCCTGTGCTCTGTAGCATCTGCTAAATAACCTGGATGCAGGACTGGAAGGGATACTCAGCAAATTCCGAGATAATACAAAACTGGGAGGAAATGTTGACTCTCTCCAAGGCAGAGAGGCCCTGCAGAGAGACCCCAACAAATCAGAGCACTGGGCAATCACAAATTGTATGAAGTTCAACAAGGCAAAGTGTCAGATTCTGCATTTCATACTATCTCATTCACTTATGCAGCCAGCTAGCCAAAGCCAGATTGTTCAAGATTGTTCAGTAGTTCAGGACTAGTCACTAGATTTCTTTTTGTTTTTTTGGGTTTTTTTTGGTTGAAATCTCGGGCTAAATTAAATTGAAGGTTTTAAACTTCTGAAAGACATGACTCTTATAAAATTCTGAACCTAGGATCAAGGTAAGTTGTATCATGCAGATCAAATCAACAATAATCATGGAAGTGATTGAATTCTTCCTATTCTAAACCTAAAAATAATTAAACTATAGCAGAATCAATAGAATTGATTCGGGTTCTTTGTTTAAGTTACTTGGCATTTGCTGAACAACAGCTCCGCAAAAAACTCACAACATTTTTCCATATTAAAGGTAATGGATTTCATTATCTGATGTACTTCCTCCCTGTGTTTTGTGTTCTGTCTTGTTGACTGTGATCATGCTGCCAAAACAAATTTTTATCTGCTTTTTCCTTGGAATGGAAAGTTGGTAAACATATAAATATATGATATTTTATCTATATGTAATATACATATAGATATATTTAGGTTCCACTTTCTATCTCTCTTTAGCCGTAATGACACGCTAAAAGGTAACCAGCTGTGAAGGCATCAGTGGGGAGGAAATCAATGATTTGGTGCTCAGCAGTTCCCTACCAAATGCTGAACTATTGACTGACTACCAATCAATTGTTACACTGCTCCTGCTGAGCCCCATAATGTAAATAAAGCACATGGCTCAGGGGAAGAGGCAGCAGGATTCATAACAAAACTGAATGGAACATCAAAGAGTATAAAGGAAGGAGATGGTAGGTTCTAATGAAAGAACAGAACAAAGGGGGCAGAGTGTGAAACAAGGCCAGAAAGTTCCATGCCAATGTGTAAGTGTGATTGTGTGAAAGTCAAAATTAATGCTTAAAGACAGGGAACTGCACAAATATAGAAGGATGCTGAACTAATTTTGGAGTACTGCTATTCTCCCTTACCTTCTGCTTCTCAAATAAACTCCCAAATTTTCAGGAAATCTTTTGCATTCCATTTTTAGTGACACACAGTAACAAGTGAAGTATGAGAACAAAGAAAATAGCAAAAGCATGGGAAATATGAAACAGATCTAAATCAGTTATAATGTTGTACAACACTCACTGTAGTTGCTGTCAATAACAAACACACACACAAAAAAAGAGACAGATAAAGAATAAAGATGTTAGTGCAAAGATTTTGGTTCTTTTTTGTTTAGTAAGGCATTGTTAGTCCACAGTCCAGATTAACAGACAATTTTAGACTCCAAACTTATGTCTTAAATCTTAACTTTGCCAATCTCTGCCTACCTTTGAACAGAGAAATATCAATGGAGTAAGTTTAAACCACATGAAAGTTTGTCAAATGAGAATGGCATACGAACCAAGAAAGCAAAATAACTAAGATGAATCAACTAACAAAAAAAAAAAAAAAAATTGTCAGAACATAAAATAAGCTTACTATAATAGAAGACCCAAGACCAATAGTGAAAGATTGAGTGGTTGAGATCTGTCCTAAAACTCTGAAAGTTAAGAAGTATTGCCATGATATTCTGATGTGTTTTAATTTCTAAACACATTTCCAGTTTTAAATAATCAGAAAAAATAAAAGGAAATAACTGATCACTTGGGGAAGTAGCACTGGAGAAAATTGTTGTCTCAAGTTTGTACAGCATAGGTTCAGTTCCTTGCTTCACCACTGAGTCTTACTGTAATGGTAAAAATCAATCTGTGTGCACCTCAGTTCACTCTCTTTAATGGAGGGATAATAGTACATTCATACTTCTCAGGAGTGCTATAAAGATTAATAAATGCAATTAATGACTGTGAAGTCCATTTACAGTATGATATTAAGACCATGTTAATCCTCTATATAGACGTTAAGAAGTAGGTGAACTAAACTTCTTAGAGGTTTTCCAACCTTTTACATACGTAATGTCTGAAGGGTGGGAAATGCAGGTAGTTTTCATTGGCTTCAGACCGAGTTGCACAAGGTCTGTACATCTGAAAACCAAGCTATCCTGTTAAATGCTGTCTGATTTCTGCTTAGATGTGCTTTTAACACAAATCCCTGTCAGGCCTCACTTAGTTTTGCCATGCTTTCACTTTAAAATGCTTTCTATACTATTTACTTTCATTGTTAAAGGACAGCAGTATGTGATCAATAAAAGAAGGTTCTCCATGTTAATTACCATCACTTTCCCTATAAATATGTAAATTTTCAGACTCATAATCTCACTGATTACCATCTATTGGCAATTTGGGAAATTGGAATGAAATAGATTTATCCTGCTGTTAAAAACAATAAAACAGGTAGAAAGGGTACATTATTAAAATGAGGACATGTATCTCAGTGCTTGCTTCAAAGATAAGCATTGGTACATGTTTATCTTTGTTCTGTTGGTACAGTGTGTGTCAGATAAGGCACTTTGCCTTATTCCTACTTGTTAGTAATTTTCTAAAGTTATCTCATGACTAAGCATAACAGAGGTCACTTCTGTTTCTCACCTGCTTCAAATTTCACTAGGACATCAACTTGTCACTAAATTTCTTTCCAGTGTTGCATCCCTTCCCCTCTAACCCTTCATCTATTTGGACATCTGTCAAGATTTGCCTGAGAGGAGCAGATCAGTTATGAAAGATCTCTGTTTGGGGCAAAAAACAGCCGAGTGAATGGAAAGAATTTCTGAACTATATTGGAAGGCTAACAAGTTAGGAAGAACCCACTTGGGAATTGAACAAAATCTTGATATTGAGGTCAAAATTGAGCTTTTTTTGACAGACATTTAAAATGAGAGACAGCCAAAGACGGAATCCTAGCTATTCCTCAGAGGCATGAGTGTTTACTACTGGGAGTAAGAGCAGAGTCTGGTCTTCACTCATATTTACCCTTTTCTTTCTAGTATCTTTTGCATCTTACTGAACAACTTAGAGAGCTATTCACCAAGGAGAGATTATGAAAATTTCTTTCCTATGAAGAAAATAATTACAGGATCACAGGATCATCCAGGTTGATAGGGACTTCAACAGGTCTTAACTCCAATTTCCTTCTCAAAGCCTAATCAATCTAAACAAATTTCTCAGAGCTTTTGAGTTGGTCATGAAAATCTCCAAGGAGGAGGCCTGCATAATCTTTCCATTCAACACCTTGCATTGCTCAGCTGTCCTCACAAAGGAAAATTTACCTTATATTCAGTCTGGTATTAGGCAGCGTCCATCTTCACTATATTTCCTGTCCCTTTCAGTACCAGGCTCATACTTTACTCATTAAGCATTTGTCTACTAATGTAGTAATAGAAGATCAAGCCCTTGATGCAATTCAAGGGGCAAATGGCAACTCAGCTCTGGCTTTCCAAGCAAACACTTTCTCACACTCAGACAGGGATTCTAAATTCCTCCTTTGTAGCCTGTTCCTGTTTCCATGGATTTCTCTTTGTATTGGAACTCCATGGTTTACCCATTTAGCTAAGACAGTTTTTGCATACTTCCCTTTGTTTTCCTGAGTTTCAGGATGGACCATTCTAGTGCAGCTTGCATCTCTTATCTGAAGAATCCCAGTACAATACTCTCTTGCTGGAATATATCTTCCTGCCATTCACACTATAAAAGTTAAACATGTAATTCATATTTTCTTATTAGTAGAAAGAGAAGAATGTTTACAGGAGGCTTTATCCCTTTTTTAGATGGCTTTCTACGATTAATGTGATCCTGGACAGAGCTTAGTTAAGTATGTTAGAACAGACTTTTTACTGTACTTTCAGGTAGCTAGGGTTATTAGACAAGATCATCTCCAAGTATTTTTTTTTTTTGTAAAATATTTTACTGCCTTTTTTTTTTCCTCTGATGACTTAGAGGAATGACTAGGGAATGTGACAGAAGTAGAAGATATACCCTTTCTTTGCCTGTTTAGAAGAATATAGTGCATGTGTGGAGGATGAAGATTAGGTTCCTTTTAGGTCTGGCACTTCGGAATGTTACAGCCAATATCTGTGACAAATTTAATGTGGCAACACAGAACACTGTGACCAGACAAATTTTCAAGTGTCCTAACTATTTTACAACCCAGAACTTCTCCATCACTTACTGGGTGACATTTCACAGCCTGTTGGCTTGTCAGGGTCACTAGGCTACATGCAGCTCTCCAAAGAAAAATCATCGAGCACCCTCAGAAAAGGGAGTGTCCCCTGACTGAGAAAGACAGTGGCAAAGTTACTCAATTCTTTGGTGGAATACTTCCCATCAAATGTGGATATTCGCACAGCAGTTCATTACACCTTTGTCAATTTTCTCTAAAAACAGTGAACCTTTAGTAAATGTTGACAGAGGAACTTAGGATGTGAAATGAAACTCATTTTACCAGAAATGCTGGAAATATGTCACAGCATTCCGTAAAAGGCCCTGACTCTCTTCGTCAACTAAAAAGGGAATCTAGGATGACAGGCTTTAATTGCCTAGAAACTTATTGCAGAAAGCACATATTACACAAGATGAATCCAAGCCTTGCTGATGATTATTCCATTCCACAGCATCAATAAACATGAACAATCTGAAATAACATAAATAATCTGAACAAACATAAATAATCTGAAACTTTTGCGCAAATGAAACACTTATGTAGACAATCAGTCTAAGATAAACATGGGAATTTACTGTTAGAAAATTGAGTGACCATTACAAATGTTTCTTTATAAATAATTCATTTACATATTTTCTCAATGAACACTGATAAAAGTCTGATTACATTGTTCTTACTAAGAAAATTCCAATTAGATTATCTGTATTGACATTGACTAGGTTGTCCATTACATAACAGAAGAAAATCTAACTAAACAGATCACAGCATTAGGAAATATTGTGAAGTGGGCTGTTGTTTCAGACTGAGTAATAGATATAAGAATCTAATTGATAGATTAGGATCTAATAGATATAAGAAACTAATTTGAAGAATTAACATTTATTTGACAGATGATAAGCTGTGTATTTGAAAATTTTATTTCCTCTTCAAATACATTCTTATAACCTCCTCATTTATCCTGAAAAGCTTTTTTTATCACCTCAAGACTAATTTATTTAATAATAATAGTAAACTATTTGATTATCAGTACTAATTCTTCTTATAATTTTCCTCATTGAGATGTTGATTTAGGGCAGTTGAAATTTGTTGAAAATTTCCCTAAGCAAGAAAATAAAGTATTTGTTATGAATTATCTTCACTTGTTAAAAAACTTTTCCAGTGTCTGTAGCATGATAACTTTTACTATGAGGTATTACCTACTATTCTAACTCTCCTCTGTTTCTAGGTCACAGGAGAACATATAGTTCCTTATAGTCTTCCTAAGGTGAAACAGAATTTCCTTTTTAAATGTAGTCTTGGTGTAATTATGCATTTATTCAAGAGGGTTAAAAAAGAGCACGCATAACATAGAGACATTGCTTCAGAATGGGCTGTGAACTATGTCAGTGCAGAGACAACTCTCCATTTACTGAACATAAAATCTTTGAACAGATCTAGCTAAATTTTCAATGGCTCTAAGAGAAAATACAAGGACTTTTTCAAACTCAAAATTTATTCTACCAAATCAAATCCATTTGAATCTAGAATGCAGATGTGGATGAGATATAGCAGAAATTCACTGCTTTTGGATTACCCTGCACAAAAAAGTCAGAGAATACAGAGCAATGAGAGGCTATCTGCTAGAAGCAAACATTCAATTTCACTACTTTGTGAGTCCATTTCAGCTAAAAATCCTTGTCATTTAGTTAGCTCTCTGTCTGAATGCTCCAACAGGTACAGATGGGATTGAGCAAAAAGCACTTTCTCTAATGCTGTACTGTCCAAAGCTTTCAAGCAGGGAACTGACATTTGATTAATTTGGTACCAAATATCAGTACAAGCAGTGTAAAATGAAACTGTGATATATTATGAAAAGAGCCACTCGATGATATAAGCATAAGGGCTTATTTGTCAGAGCTGTGCTGCACTCTTACATCAGGTAAGACTTGACCAAAAGGCTCTACAAAAGTAGAAAATAGAACTTTCTTGTTCTTACCTTTTATGCAATAAAATTACTTTTTATTTACAAAATATAATAATAAAAATTATTTAAATTACATATAATATTAAAAATTATTTAAATTACATAAAACCCTATTAAGTACACCAATAAAGAAAGAAAGAAAGCATTTTATACTGGCACGAGGTCACAGGTACAGAGGAAAGAAAATGCTAGAAAATATTTCTTCTGTCTCATGTTAAAGAGAAAAATATATGTGGCTGTATAAAGTCTTTGGTTGCCAATATCATTAGTGATGTTTTCAAAAATTCACTGAATTTATTCAGTCAATTTGAAGTTGGAAAGAACTAGGATTCACTGAAAATTTTCTGCTGTTTGGCTGGAAATAGAGCACAGCTGCTTTGATCACAGATGATGGTGCCATGACTCTACTTAGCAGAAATTCTTCTTTTGCCCCATCCAAAGTTGATGGAAGCAAAACTCCCAATGGATCAGGGTAAAAGTCAGATGCTGTTGTACACACATGAGTATTACACTTTAAACACACAGATATTTTATGAAAGGTTTTGTGACAAGGCAGTATTTATACCTTTGTCTATATCCCCTAAACCAACCAACAAATACTTAGCAAGCTCATTTACTTAGATGAATAAAATGAAATTCATAATGTCTTCAACATATTGATAAACTGCTGACAACAAAAGTTTGCAAGAATAATAAAAAATACTATTCAATTAATTAATGTTCATCAATATTCATTCAGTAAACAGAATACAATGAAAAAAAATTATACAGAACAAGAATGAGAAAGATTATTTCAAGTATAGTGGTGCAAAAATGTATTTTATATCAGATTCTCCAAAGAGAAATATTCCAGACTGAAATGTATATTTTCATCTGCATGATTTCAGGAAAATTCATCACAAAAAAAAAAAACATTTTAAGGAATTCACCATTTAAAAGATTGATTTATAATCACAATTGAAATTAATTTCCTTTGAGAATGAAAACCTGTGACTAAATAGAAAAATGACAGAGAAAATAGAAGTAGCAAGTGATACTACTAACTGAATTCATTGTGAAAAGCTTAACTTGGTGTTTAAATAATACATATACATTAAAATCAAAAACCAAAAAGAATGGAGAAATGTGAAGTAGTTCTTTTGTTTTAATTATTCCTCCAAAATGGTCACCCATGCTGATCTGGGCAAGCCCCTATTTTCCTGCCAGTAAAAATGAGACATTACAGCTACTATGTTTCATTTTTGTCTACCCCATGAAGATATTTTGGAATCAAATGTCTAATACAGGCACTTCTCTTCAATCTTACAATTAAAACTCCTTTTAAAAACCTCTTGAGTGCATGGCAGCAAAAGTTTAAAGACTCAGTCTTGCAGACCTTGCTGAATAATGCAGAGGCTGCTGCAGCCCCTTTGAAGCCAGCATGACCACCTGAATGAGTAATAGCCCTGGAACAACTCCTAAAGGCTAATTCTGTTGGCTTTTCTTAGTTACATGAATCAAAAACCAGTTTTACCTGCAAGGTACTAAGAGTGACTCAGTCATTAGTGGAAAGAATTTCAAATGTTTTGTTCAAAGAAATGGACAGTCAGCCTGCAGAATTGTGAACTATTGTTAACAATTATTGTTCTCTCTTGGAAAGTACTCCCATCTCATTGTTGCAAAACAAAATGAGGCTGGTAGAAAAGCCAAGAGACATATGATAATATCTCATATCTTCTTTTGCTTTAAGGAAAACCATTTCATCATCTTTGCTGGTGAACAGCATAAGATCTATTTTCAGTACAAAGATATAAAGTGTGAAGAAAGGGCAACCATTAACTCCTTTTGAATCACTGAGATTAAATTTTTTCAGCCTTGTAAGATAGCAGTGATTTCATCTTTCAGTAACATTAGTAACAGTGAACAAATTCATTCTATAAAAACAAAGTATTTTAAACAAACACTTCACTGACCTCCTCAGATCAGAGAAATTCCCTATGTTCAGAGCAGAATATTTCTAAAAGTATATATGTCCTTCTTAGGGAAGAAAACACACACATCAACCAAAGTACACAAAACAAGGATCTAAATACCAGTAAATGTTCGGGTACAAAGGGAAATATTTTGGGAAAGGGAACCTGGCAAATCAAAAATACACAGCAGTTGATAAATTTCTTTCCTCAGATACAGAAAATAACAAGGTTTTGTAAAACTGTTCACAAAGGTAACTACAGGAAGTCACAAGGAGATTTACCACTTTGTTAGCCTGTTAGGGTTTCCAAGAGAAAAATTCAACAGCTTTTGGCTGTTCAACAGAAAAAATCTCTGTTTTCTGTGAGGAAGGACAGCAGTGTTACGAAGATAGAAAGTGGCATAGGTATTTTGGACCTCTGCATAGTTATGTCTCCTATCAGAAGACATTTAAGAGACAAAAAACTAGTTTTCCAAATTCAATCAATGATGTAAACTTAATTTTAAATCAAGTAAAAGAGAATTCTCTGAGGAACACCTAGTGGAGTTTCATTGCTTGTTTGAATTTTCCAGCTCATAGATATTTTAGCCTGCAGCTGAGACCAAAATTGGCACTCCCAGACAAAAGCAATTCTATCCAGTCTGATAAAGTGTTCATGACAGTGCTAAGGAATTGTTTAAAACAAAACTCATGAATAGAAGTGGTGTGTAAAAATATTTAATTGAAATATAAAAGGGAAATAAAAATCAATACAGACAAATGTTAAAGAATATATTGTCCTGTAGAAGGAATTGTTGAGGAGAAGAGGAAATAAGGTAATAGCTTTATAGCTTAGAGAAGGTAAATCACTAAGATGAGAACCCTTAGAGAAACTAAAAATGAAGTGTCCCTTATGATTATTCTAAACTATACTTATATATATATATAAGCTGAATCTGTCATGAATCTGTCATGTTAGGAATGAGCTGTAGGGCAAAAGAACCCAAAGAACAAGCATGGCTGTAAAAGAAAACATATATTACAGAAGAAAAAGAAAATATTATTTAATCTGTTAGTCATAATGCAAAAGACAATGAAATACATGAGTCATATGCTGCTACTAATAGTCACAAAATGAGATACAATTACTTTGATGTATGAGAGAGAAAATAGTCAAGGATTATTCCAAATCTGAGAGTATAGATGTAGAAGCAAAAAATTACTGCAACAACCTCAGTGTTCTTAAAATGCAGATGAGAAATATTCTCTGGATGAATAAGAATATTGTCTTCACTAGACATTGCAATAGACTCCTAAGATATCAAGTAGCAAGGTATCAAGTCCTTATTAATATATAAACTAAAGGAAATCCAATATGACAGAAATCATAGAATTCTAATGAATATGTCATGATAGAGAAGACAGTGTTGTGGAGTCCTGTTTAAAACTGAAAGCCAAGAAGAATGGATTGAGGGAGAAAGTCCAAGGCATGAGCATAAGTTTTCTGTCACGCTGAGAAAAAAGATACACTAAAATATTCATTTTTACCAATTTCATTAAAATTTCATTAAGACAAGGGAAGGGACCACAGATCAGATTTGGGTTAAAGGGAAAGGACCACAGACCAGATCTGGGTTTTAATAATCTTCCTCACAGCAAAAAGATGAAGTGCAAGAAGAACAGAACATGTATTAGAGTTATCCACCACTGGCTTACTTTAGCTGAAGTGTAAGTCAAAGGATGTCATCAAACAAATATCAACAGGATGCTAAATAGCTTTAGCAAGCAATGCAGAAAATCACTGTAAATAAGAGCCTTAAACAAGGGTTTCACAGCCAGTCAGTTTAGGAGGGAGGACAAATACATGCTTCAGCAAACGAACACACCATGAGCCCAGCCCTGCTTCCCAAGCTCCACACAAACTCACTGCCCCAAGGTGCCATATGTTACAGAACAGAATATTCTCAGCTACAGCCAGCAGGAGCCATAAACCAGCTGGTTTAATCAGTTTCCTGGCATCAATGGGGACACAACTGCACAGCTGTATAATGTGATGAATGAAAAACACCAATTAGGAAGGAGTAAAATGATACATCTCCAAGGCACCTGCCAGATTTGCCAGCAGAATAAACTAATAAAAGAAATTTGCAGGTCTCTTTGGCATCTATTGCATATGTCTCACAATAAATATTGCAAACGATCAGTTTACTATTGACTAAACATTTACTGAAAACCAAACCCCTCTCAGCACTCTTGCAATCTATTGTTAGTGTAATACAGGTTTTTTTTCCTCTTTTTTAAGGTGAAATGCAAGGCATTCATTATATTCCCTTTAAATTTAAGAAGAAAGTTTGCAATAACCACTATTCACAGGTAATGTGGTAGCATTGCATCTTGGATTATCTAAAGATATATGACTCCAGTTCCTCGGTCTCAGTCATTCCCCTCTGTAACTATCTTTCTCTGTATGTCTCTGTGTTCAATTTAATTTGATTAAATGACAAGCCCTGATTTATTTAATTTATTCCTTTACCAAGAGAAAGTAGTCAATCTCTTTTATATTTCCAATGTATATTAATCTAGTGTTTTTAATTTAATTTTTTTTATTTGGTTCATAACTTTTAAGCTACAAAACTTTCTAATCATTTGTTTCCTGACAAAAAACAATTTTGAATGATCAGCTAGAGTTTCAAAGAGTTAATCATCAAGCCAAACACATACCTAGACATATAAAATATCATAAAACTTAGCCCTCCTGCAATGAATAAAATTTTGGAAAGATATTTTATAACAGCATTGTAACATAAGATTTTGAACACTTGTAGCCTGGAATTATTGCATCAATCCCACTCAAGTCAAAATTGAATGCATATTTTCCATATGAAATGTACAAAAATACATCAAATAAAAAAATCCTTAAGCAAAATATGGAATTCCATTATCAAAGCAAAAATATTCAATAGTCACTGAAGGAAAAAATCATCTCCAACTTGTAGAAATAAAAGAGTTTCAGCTTTCTTGCAGCTTTTCTAGAGAAACATACTCATTAAGTGCATCAATAGTGCCATCATATTGAGGTATTTGAAGTTGGGTAGAATGCAGATATTTGCATATATTATATTTAACTTATTTGAAGTGGTTTCACAGAGCACACATCTACAGGCATAAAACTCAGCTCATCTGAGAGCCTGAAATAAGGTAGTTAATAATCAATACTCTCTAAGAAGTTAATTTTATTTTTTTTTACCATTGTCATTTGAATTAACTTTGAGAAATCCCTTGAGAACCAGCTGGTACATTCAGGGAACACAAAATGCAGATGGACACCAGGGATATTGTCAGTGGATGCAAAACTGCAACAGACTTGAAAGCTTAGGTTATAAGGAATTATTTGAATAAGTTAGCTTTCAAACTAGGAAGTTTTGGTAAATTGGTTATATTGATAAGGTGAAATACTCAAGTTTACACATTCAAATGCAATATCTTAACCTAAAACTGTTCTATACATCTGAAAATAAAATTAAATTATATAAAAGGATGTTTTTATAATTCAGGATCTGTTTTCAAGGGCAGTAAGGAAAAGGGGAATCAAAGTGTTGAACAATGCTACACCCATGGTCCATGCAAAACAAGACAATGGAGACCAAAGTATTTCTCTGGGAAAAGAAAATACATTTTGAGAACCACTTCTGTGATATAGAACAAAAGGTCCTGTTAAGTGTTTTAGGAGCCCAATTGTGTTTAAAAACATTGTCTTGATTTTTTGTGGCCTTCTTTGTTGGCAAGTTCTGCTCCTTAGGGTTGATTTGGTGTTAAAAGCTTCTTGCCTCCTAAAATCTTGACAGCAAAATATTAAATTTTAATTTAGGAGTGTGGTTATTCTCTGTGATACCATGCAGCTGCAGTTCTCTTAAACAATCAAACAACACACAAAGGAAAAACTGTGGTGAGGTCCAATTCTCAGCATCTGTTATAGAGCCATATAAGTTTGATAAGGTTCTCCCTTCTGCCTGTCTTAAGGACAATCAGATCTACTGAATAATTGTAACGTATTGGCTAGAAAAAAATGAACACTTGATGGAGAGCTAACAAATCTTGTTTGAATAAAATTTTTTCTACAAAACCACGATGATTTGTTTGGGTTTTTTAAGCTGCAGTAGTGAGTGCCCACAGACATCAGCCCAGGACATAGACATCAGAAAAAACCACACAGCACTAACACAGTGCACACAAAAGCAAGCCTCTTGTCAGTGCAAAGCAGAGCTCATCTGCACTGATAAATAAGTCTGTCAGGAATGGGAAGTGTCTGCCTTGCTGTATCATTTTGGGATTTGCCGGTGTTGGCAGGATTGATGATGTAATTTGTAAAGCCGTCAGATCCAAATTTAGAAGCAATTAAAGAAAATAAACAGAATAGCTGAAAAGCCTGCAGCAAAAATAGAGGAGAAAAGCACATACCTAAAGAAATAATTTTAGACAATGGCAATGTGTACACAAAACTTCTGAGACCTTATCTGGAGTATTGTACATTGATCTGAACACTTTGCAAAAGAAAGTAGACAAAATACCTGGAAACTGCATGAGAAAAGGCTGATTAATCATTTTGGAGGCTATAACTACTACTTGAAAAGAGGTTAGAAAATTCAGATTTATTGTCATTACAAAGAACTAAGACAAAATGATGAACCTGTATAATATTTTGAAGGACATAGAGACAGTTTGTATCATCACCTACTGGAAAGGCAAAATTCCCTCAAAATGAAAGTTGAAACTGAGAAGCTGACAGGACCATAAGCACTGAGTGAAACCAAGAGAAAAGTGCACTTTGAAAGCAAAAGCAGTCTTCAGAATGGACTAGAAACTGAATTAGGAGAAGAAAAGGTGAGTATAAGTTTCTGTAGCAACTGGAGTATGGGGAGGAAAGAAGGAAAGAAAATTATACTGCTGTCCCCAAAGGTAGAAGCTTGAGAGAGCTTGGAATCTCAATTATACTCTCAGCCCTTGAGATGCTGCCTCAGATCAGTATTGAAGAGATAAACCATTCTGCTTCAGAGAAATGGGCAAAAGTTTTCTCTTCATGACCTAAGAGTCCAGAGAAAAGTCACTGCCTCTCTGGTTTACTCTAAAAAAATTCTGTTCAAAAGACGTATGAGGTTTTACCATGAAATTTTAGTTCAAAATCTCACTCCTTTCCAAATTTTTACTTAGATTTTCACATTCTTGCTAAAAATATGCAAGCAGACAGCAGTAGTGATGATTAAGGATGCCCACTGGGAACAGGCACAAATGAACACTAACTCATTCCACACAGGCCCTCAAAAAACTCACAAACAGCATTAACTTTTGGTCACTGCTTTCCCAGAGGAGTATCCAAGTGATTATCAAGAAATGTAAAACTTAATAGACATTTCCTTTCCTTAAGTTTTCCAATTTATTGATTTGACTTGTTTCAGAAACAGCAAATTATTCCTTAAATTTGAATCTAAATAGTATGAAGGGATGGGAAAGAGTCTGTGGTACAAACCATCAGTTGTCAAATGTCAGAGAGTTCACCTCACCCACTCAGAACATTGTCAGGAGTGAAGAGATGCACCCTGGCACACAATTCCCTCTGTGCAGGCAGCTGGGGGTGTTGATGGAGCTGAGGATGCAGTGTGGTGCGCTGGTACTTTATCATGTGCCTGACCTTCTAACCCATAGATCAAAATGCAGAAGGGAAGATTTACATATGAAACAGAATTAACAAACTATGAGAAGCAAGAGATGTGCGTCTTCCTCAGAGTAGTCAGAACTGCAGATGCATTGCTTCAAAAATTAGAAGGTTAAGAAATGGCAGTCCTCCTATTCTGTCCCATCCATCTGTTTCCCCATCTTCCCTATCCAATTCCTGTGTTATACATACACAGGTTTGGTTTTTTTTTTTGGTTTTTTTTTTGGTTTTTTTTTGGGTTTTTTTTTTTTTTGTTTTGTTTTGACCTCTGCCTAGGAATGTAGTAAGCAAACTAAGCTGAAGAAACATTTAATTTAATTCTTCTGAGTTGTATTTCAACAACCTTTCATGGAGAAACAAAGCACGATGCAGAGGGAGGAGACATAAAATATCTGGGGAGAAAACAAAAGCAAATTACTCTTAATTTTTGGGCTGTGAATTTTTGATCACCTTCTAAAACTTTTTCAAAGCACTTTCAAATTTACATGTCGTTAGACTCATGATACCTTAATAGAAAAGAAATTGCTTTTAAATTATTTCAGTCACTATGTGAGTCCTCAGCTCAGAGTTCTAAAGGTTAGCGCTTCACATACATGTGAGAAGACAGACATATTCCAGGAATTTATACACACATATTTAAGAAATCTACATAAATTTGTCCAAATCTCTATAATTTATATCTATAGATTATCTGTACGTATATCTTTCTATTGTGGTCAAAAATAGGGGTGAGATCTCAGATAACAAACAGCAGAGTTTGAAACAGTTAAAAAAAATTGAGTTAGGTTTTGTACATTATGTAAATCTGAAGTAAAAGAAAGTCTGGTTTTTGGTGCACAAATAAATTAATTCATATAATTACTCTGTAATAGTATAATAGCTATAAGATAAAATATGATTATTAAAATCTAGTAACTGTGGAGTTAGTAATGTCCTATAAATACTATCCTATTAATTATAGCACAGGTTAAAGTACCATGTAATAGCAGTTTTAATTGTCTATTGGTCTTTAAAACTAGCCCAAAAATGAAGACCCTCCTCTTTATAGGAATAGATATAAGCTCATTATAACAATGTGTGCAATGTTTAATAGTTTAGCATATACATCTAAACAACTAGAGCAAATCAAATTTTTAATATCAATCAGATTATACACAAATTTAGCCTTTTTATCATGTCTAGAAGTTTTTACATTATGTCAATTGAATAACAAGTACTTTTCATAAACAAATTTGGAATATTTTCTTACTCATATATTATTGCTCGCAGTAGTTCAACTATTCAGTAGAGAAAATGCTAATCAAGGTCTGATTGGTGAATTTATTTATACAGTGCAATATATGCAATATCTGTTTCCTGATCTGTTCTCTTGTAGAGAGGCAACAGAAACGCTTTATGAATGCAATGAATAGGAATCTGAGGGTGCTCAGTCACAGTATGAGTTTCCACTCAGGCACATAAGATACGATAGCCACATCTTTTAGGCCTCAACTCTGTAACACAGTGGGGAGACCTAATTTTATTTTCTGGTCATCTTAGTCCTTGACCAGCTGTTGCAAACCTTTTTTCTTGAATCCATTTGCCAGGCTTGCTTCAGCCAAACAGGATCTGCTTTTAAAGGAATGATCTACCTATTGTTTTCCTCTCAAGGTACTGTGCCTCATTTCTGCTACTGCTGTTTTCTCCAGGGAAAACCAAATGTCACCACTTCTCTCTTTTAGATATATCCAATAAATGCATGGTTCAGCCATTCCTGAGCCAGATTGTCCTAATTCCTGGGGCTGGATTTTCCTCCACCCAAACACACATGGCACTCACAAAGAACTTGCAAAAGCTCTTTGATGGGCTACCAGTAACCTGAGCTCTGTCTCAAACATCCCATCCACCCCCAGTTTCTTAGTGCTGCTACTTACTGGGTTCAATTACTTCTGAAGCTTTCTGCTCCTTGTAATTTATGTTTATGGTTTGAAAAGCAGTCATAAAACACAGGTCTGAACTTAGCCAAATATCAGTATTTAAAGTAAAAATTTCTGATCAGAAAAAAGCAATCATAAGCAAATTCATAAGTAACAGTTTAAATGCAGCCAAAGGGGCTAAAGGTTTATACTCATATGCAATTATATAAATCTCCTCATATGATTCTATTCCAAATTATATTTATACCCATTTCTGAACCAGGGTGTTTCATCAGTAGTTTTTTCACTAAAACTATTTGCAACAGTTTGGGGGTGATTTGTTGTGTTTTTTCTGGTTTTTTTTTTAATTATAATTCTTTATAAGTTACAACTATTGTAGGTCTATGCTGAAAATTGTAACTCCAATGTAATTTGTTTTTGTGGGTGACTGATGTGGGAATAGATTTTGGGATCTGCCTCTTGAAACATGATTGTGAAATGCCAAATAGACCTACACAGAGTAAGAGAAGAAGGAAGGATTTTGGAACAGTAGTTCGGCATTCAGATGGCTTGCATAAACTAAAAACAGAATGTGGAATAATGTTAAATTTTTATATATGGGTTAGTCATTGCATCTCGATTTAATTACAATATTTTGAACTGCTTCATGAGCACTGTCCAGGAGGGTTGAAAATCTGGCTGCCTAGCAGCTATATTACAGATTTAATTAACACACGTTGAGAATTGCTGCAAATCAGCTGTGCAACCATTCCCTTGCTATTGATGATGACAACCTTATGGAGGCCAAGCTGAAAATCCTCCTCACAGGCTGCAGTGCAGTTCCCATTATCCTATTGATCAACTTTGTCTCAGATGTTTTGTGGCAAAAACGTGGTAATCAGGACGACAGGCTTAAAAGATGTAAGCTATTCACAGAGCTAGTGAAGAAAACAAAGCTAAAGGCATTTAGTGTCACTGATTACATTTTTTTGAAAGAAAATACAGGCTTTTGTATAAAGCAGAGTGCCAGAGACAAAATGTGGCCAATCATAAAATCTCAGTGAAAGAGCTGAGTTGAAAGGAAAGTGCAGTAGCAAATAAATACTGAAAACAAGCATCCAAGAAAATTCAGCACTTGTAGAGATGGCAAGAACAGATGTGTACTCCTTCTGGTCTCTGTATGGCAGTGGCAGCCTTTTACACTTTTATTGCACATTGTTAATGATATCACAAAAATGGAGGCACAGAAAAAAATACAAAACAAAAAGGAACTCTTACTAAACAATGTTGAGGCAATGAAAAAATGCTAAGAGATGGTGGTGGTTAGGGAAAAGCATCATAATGAATTGCCATTAAAGGGAGATGCAAAAATATTTTGACCTTAGAAAGTTTCAGTTTGGCTCTGCTCATATTCATAAATATTCCCATGGATGAACAGTTCAGAGGCAGAACTGCTCCCCTAGGCTAAGATGCTGTCCTTGAGGTAGAGTTTCATCAGCATGGAAGAATTGAGTTAATAATAATGCCACACTGGGGAAAACACATACTTTGATTCATGTGTTTTTAACAATTGTTAGATATTTGAGAAAGATCTAGCTGTTGCTGAAACAAAATGTAAGCACTAGCACAGGGACAATTAGCAAGTGTGCTGCAATTTATTTAGAAGTGGTGGGAAGGGGTAACTCTAATTAACAGCTCTGGAGGAGGTGAGAGGAATTATTTGTGAAGCATTTGCAGAAGTCAACAATTAAATACAAACAAATGAGTCTAAGAAAACACGTAGTTTAGCAAAAAATTATGAAAAAGAAGCTTAAATAGGGTATAACTGATTTGCAGAATACTGACTAGAAAGAGCTTTGATAGTTACTACCGATAATTCCCCAAGGCCTTTAGCAAATTGTATAGCTGAGAAAAAGAATGAATATAGAGGCTACTAATGCTCGTCTGCGATACAACAAAAAAAAAAAAAAAAAAAAAAAAAAAAAAAAAAAAAAAAAAAAAAAAATGAGAGTGTTCTAATTTCCTAACTCTTATGCTGTAAAATATTGTGATATGCCCAGCCTTCAAAGTAAGCCAATTCCCTGAGTCCAGTGGGCCTAGTTAAAATAGTGTGTTGTGACAAAATCACACCAGGCACAACATTTGCAATTTAAGGTTGAAAAGCCTAACAGCCAGCACTCTAGACCAAAGGTACTGTAACCTGTATGTAAAGTCATATCAACAGTCTGGGAATATGAACTCTTTACTCATTTGTGAGAGTGTTATCTTCTTCATTCACATCACTATTACCTTTCTAATATTATCTTCCACTATTATCTCTGACATCTTTAGTCATAGGCTTGCCAAGCTTGTCAAGAAGGCTTTAAAATAAAGTTGCCAGGGGAGAGCAAACTCTCAATTCATCCCACTCCTATCAGTCTGATGCCAGTGCCAGAGCCTGGAGTGGTATGGCAGGTGTGCAGGGGAGCGCCTGAAGAGAACCACAAAGGATATCCAGCCATTCCAGCCAGTAATTCAACTTTGCTGTGGCCCAAACCTAAATGCTTCTATGCAAATGAACAGGACATGGGGAATAAACAGGAGGAGTTGGAGACCTGTGCTTACCTGCAGGGCTGTGACATTATTGGCCTCCCAGGGGTGGCGAGATGGCTGCTATGACTGCAATGTTAGGATGGAAGGGCACTGGCCCTTTGGGAAGGACGGGCAGGAGAGATGAAGCAGCCATGCTGCCCTGTATGTCAACAGCCAGCTGGAGAGAACAGAGCTCCTCCTGGGCATGGGTGAGAACCTGATACAGAGCTTGTGGGCCAGGATTAAAGGGAGTGCAGGGAATAGTGATATTACAGAGGGGTTTTTTACAGGTTGCCCAGCCAGGAAGATTGAAAAGATGAAGCCTCTTTAGATGGAGCAGCCTCACAATCACAAGACCTTGTCCTCATGAGGTCTTCAACCACCTCAATATCTGTTGGAGGGACAGCACAGCAGGGCACAGGCAAGCAGAGAGGATCCTGGCACACATTACTGACATCTTCCTTCTGATTGAGTAGCAATGAGAAGAGGCTGGATCACATTTTCATCACCAAGGAGGGGCTGGTGGCAACTGTGAAACTCAGGGGCAGCTGGGGCTGCAGTGACAATGAAGTGGTGGAGATTCAAGTCCTTAGGGCAGTGAGGATCGTGCACAGCAAGATTGCTACTCTGCTTCAGGAAAGGCAGACTTTGGCCTCTTTGGGAATCTTCTTGGTATACTAGTATCCAAATTAAAAAAAAAAAAATACTGCTTGTTAAAGTCATGAATACCAAGAATTTCTTTGGGAAAAGAAGTCTATCTTTCAGGACATAAACCAGTGTTTACAGAACTGAAAGCCTAGAGATTTCACTCAGTCTGAGCTATATTAAACTTAAGCACACAAAGCTTATGTGCTGCTAGATCTGTCTATAAAAAATAATGTTAATGGTAACTAAAGCTTAACATAACTTTTTAATTAAATACTTTTCTTCTCAATATAATTCTACATTCATTTAATTGTCATTTAAAGAAAGCAGAAAAATCTTCAGGTCAAAGCATTTCCTTTCATTTAAGAGTTTGAAGTTCCTTTAAAAACTTTCCTTTCTTTGCTGGTGATTTTGGTGCAGCTGCTCCTGCTCAGCTTTCTTGACAACTCAGTGTTGCTGCTCAGAAAGGCAAGAGATATCAAAGCTGTTTAAATTGTAGTAGTTCACCTTCTTTTGAACCATAAAGAACCAATCACAGTTGGAAATGGGATACCTGACTTCAGACACCAAAAAATACACCTGAAAATCAATACAACTGTGATAAGTTACAGCTTCAGAAAATTGGTGAAGGCATATCAAAATGATTGCTTAATCAGCAGTATCGCCTGCCAAGCTTGAAAGAAACCCATTAGTCTGTTCTGTCTCTGCTATCATTTACGCAGCTCTGGTATCTTTCTCCTTTCTGAGCAACCACATGGCTACAGGAATCATTATGAATATTACAACAGGATTAACTCACTTAAAATGCCTGCAGCAATTGTGACATTTACACTTAGAAGACTCATAGGACTTCTGAGCGCTCATGAATATGTAATGGAAGCAGTAGGTCAGCAGCACAAAAATCATTCCCATTTTCTACCGCTGTCTATGTGAGGTTTCATATTTACATTATTTTAGATGAGAGTACTTGTACAAAATATGATTTAAAAGGTACATTACAAAAGACAATTGATCTTAAATCAGCCATAACTGAGCATGATGTAGGGACATTTGCATTGATGTAAAGTAAATGAAGATAGACATTTGAAGGGTCAATGTAAGCATGGATTGGACATACTTAAGACACCTTTTTCCAAGTTTATGTTTATTCTTAGATTATTTTTTCAACTATTCTTCAACTAAAGGGGGTTCTACACCTATGGGTACATACACATGTTCTGTGGTTCTTTCCTTCATAGCTTTAGTCCACCCCACTTCAAGGCTGTAAAGCCTTCACTATCTAAGACAGCAGCTGCCCTCAGGTGAAAAAGAAATTCCTATTACAACTAGAATAGAACAGAGCAGAATTTTTCAGCTGAAAGGGACTAAAGGAACATCCAACCCAACTGCTTAACCACTTGTGGGGCTGACCAAAAATTAAACCATGTTATTAAGATAATTTTATAAATGCCTCTTAAACATTTACAGGCTTAGGGCACCCACCACCTCTACAGGAAGCCTGTCCAGTGTTTGACCAACCTCTTTGTAGAGAAATTCTTCCTAATGTCCAGTCTAAACCTGCCCGGATGCAACCTTGAACCATTCCCATGTGTGCTATCACTGGATACCAGGGAGAAATGCTCAGCTCTTCCCTCTCCAAATCCCTTCCTCAGGAAACTGCAGAGCAATCAGGTCACCCCTCAGCCTCCTTTTTCAAGGCTAGGCAGAGTCCTCAGCCACTTCTCATAACACATCCTTTCTAATCCAGCTCTCTTGCTTTCTTGCCCTACTCTGGACACATCTGAGCACCTTAACACCCTTAAATTGTGGCGTCCAGAATGTCTCACAGGATTCAAGGTAAAGCTTCAGTAACACTGAATACAAAAGGAAAATCATATCTGTTAATAAGGACACACTTTTCATACTGAGCTTGTTGAAAACCAGCAGCTCCAGATCCCTTTTTGCAAAGCTGCTCTCCAGCCACTCCACTTCCAACTTATACTTGTTCCCAACATTGCTGTTTTCCAGATGCAGAATTTGGCATGTTTTTTTTTGTATATCTTCTATATCTTCCTACAAAATGTAAACCTTTCTGGTTGGAAAAACCTTATTTTATTTCAAATATTTTCATAGCATAATATAGGGGAGTTTATTTACTGTATTAAGCCATCTATACTCCCCATGGCCACCAAGGTGTGTGAAGAAGAAGTTCCTAACACATATAAGTAGGACACACTGTAGTTATCCCTGATACTAATGCGTCTTGCTGATGTACAAGTCGTAGACAAGGATGTATTCACAATCTGGTTAGATTTGTCCCATTGCAAGGAATAAAAGAGGAAAGCAGTTGTTTTTTTTTTTAATTGCGATGATAATGCAAATTAGTATTCACTTTTTGTATATAGTTAACACAACAAATCAAGCAAAACCTTGAAATACAAAAGCCTCCTATGACAATACTCACAGGAGGAGCCCAAAGTGATTAAGAAGATTTCTTCAAAACTCAAACCGAGTTTTAAAATGTACCCTTGGGTACAGAAGAAGCAGAGTCAATTTCCCAGGCTAAATATCAAGATTGAAAATGTGAGATTTATCTCTTATCTCTGTCTAAAAGATGTACTCTTGAACACTTCCATCCAATCACATAAAAATGTGGATTACACTGTCAATTTCACCACTGCATGTTTAATACATCTGTAAAGATAGTAATCTCTGTGACAGCAGAGCTGAGGAACCCTTAGAGGATTTTAAGAGGAAACAATGCAGAGAAGATGATTACAGAAAGCTGTCTGTGGGAAAGAAACTCAAAAGGAGATTTATGTTTTATAAATTTGCACTTGCTACCTAATTGCAAAAGGCATTCAGGAACAAATCTCTTCTGGGGGAAAGAATGTGACTTTAGCCCAAATTTGAGTTTGCTATCAATACTGCTGGTAGACTTTTCTGTCCAGAAAAACTGTAAACAATTGTTTCTTAGATAGCTTCTGTGTACCATTGAATCACAGAATGGTTTGGATTGGAAGAGACCCTAAGGATCATCCAGTTCCAAACCCCTTGCCATGGGCAGGGGCACCTTTCAGTAGGACAGGATGCTCAAAGCCCCAACTGAGTTAGCCTTGAACAATTTTTTGTACTTCTATTTTTAATTAGATGATCAAGTAATTAAAGTTTTACTCAACATTATTTGAGTTGAGTTACTCAACATTATTTACTCAACATTATTATTATAATTTTTTGTACTTCTATTTTTAATTAGATGATCAAGTAATTAAAGTTTTACTCAACATTATTTGTGTCACCAGTAAATCCCAGGGTAAAACTGTGTCAAATTAATAATCTTTTAAAAGTTAGACATTGTTGCAAAACATGCAAAAAATCACAATTAAAAGCAATTAAGTAGTCAAACTAAAAGTAAATATGAATTTGTTATCCCAAAAGTCATAACACACGAGAGTAAAGGGATTATTTGACAAATCTCATCAAAGAATATTTTAGGTAGAAAACAGAGTATGTGAAAGTATGTTAAGAACTTGTGCAATCACTGATCAGTTTTGTTCTTGGTATAGGTCAGAAAAATATTTTAAAGCTTCATAATTAAATCATTCACCAGTATAGAAAAGGTAATGAATAAATTAGAGAAGCGTGGATTTGAATATTCTTTGTTATTTTGCATGATAAAATTGTGAAAGATCTGAAAATTCATCAACTGCAACTATTTATTCTCAGTCTGACTGTTTCAAAATAGAAGGTGAAGCTTATCAAAAAGAACACTAAGTCTTACCTCAGAAAATTATTTCAGGCTTAAAAGCTGACACAATAAAGACTGACAGGAACCTCCAGGCATTACTTCATGAAATGCTTATATTTAACTAAGTTTTTGTAAAAAGTTAAAAATAAGAACACTAGATTGGAAATTGCCCTTTAGACAAATGGTGTAGTACAAGTATATCCCAGGGCAAAATTTGCTAAATGATGCATGCATTACACAGAAACTCCCCAGCAACCTTGCAACCAGTGCCTATTTTAGTCTTCCTCTAGCAGGGGTTGAAATACTGATAACCTTTTAAAATAATCTTACATGAAGGCAAAAAAGGAATGTCTAAGGAAAGCATGAGGGACACTGAACATCAATGGGACCATCAGGAACACATTGATCATTCACACGAATATGAACTACTCTAAAATCTTTGCCATATGAATATGAACTACTATAAAATCTTTGCCCCTTTATGCAACACAACGTATTTGAAAACTATGTTGAAAAAATGTCATACATTAGTACATTGCTTATATACCAACATCTCTTCAGACACTTATAAATTAACAGAGTAAACTACTTTAATTGTGCAGAATTTTCAGCATATTGTCCCAGCATATTTCTGGTTAAATGAATAAATTAAATTAAATTTCATGGAAAGGATAGCAGAGATGCCATTCTAAGAGATAATATATCAACAGTGAAGTATCAGTATTCTAGGAAAAATAATATAAACATCAAAGTCTCTTGGCAAAACAGAAGAAATCTTTCTATAGGCTAAGTAAGCATTACAAAGAAAATAATGCCTCCACAAAGTGGTTCTGTTAAAAAATAGGTTTGATGTTTATATGGATTTGTTTGGAAAATAAAAACAATCATTTACAGCTGAGGGAGATTGATGTTTCACTGTTAGCAAACTGGTTGTTTGTGTCCAGCTCAAGAAAGCAAGAAGATAAAGTGTTCTTTTTTTTCTCTCTTTGTGTTTTTTAAGCATCCCTTTAAATACTCCAATGTTATGTGTGTGTTATAAATACCATGCATTTCCTCTCTTCTGCTGCTGTAAGCACTGTCTCTTGTCTAGTAACTGAACTGCTAAAAGTGGCAAAACCCCTGAGCAGCAGAGAAGTTTTTGCACTCTTCTGTCACTCACAGAAGAAAGACAGACTTTAAACCTCCAAGAATTTATTACTGTTAATTTTTTATAGATTTGCTTGTAGAACCAAATTCAGAGATATAAACAATGGCTTTTGCCTTGTTAAGAATGAACATTTTAATTATATTTTTCCCCTTTCCAACTTGACTGGAAATCACTACTTTTGATGAGAAGTTGATGACAAATGCTATTATATCCTCATGGTGTTTTTATGGTTAAATTTGAGTCCTGCTTCAAAAGGAGAAATTTACTACTTAAACAGTCATAAAGTATGGCCACAAAGAAACGTAAAAAAAGCCTTTCAGTTAGTTCATCAGCTTCATTTAATAAAACTCATTTAATAAAACTTGGGACATGATGATCAAATCACTTGGACAATGTTGACATCATAGATTTTGCAAGATCATGCACAATCCAAGAACTTAATAAAGTTTCATTTGAGTTCTATGGGTACTTAAATGCTGTTTTTTTCAAATACCCAGAAACATCTCTGTCCTGTGTGGGCTGGCTGCTCAACAGATTCTTTCCATTAAGGACTTTTCTGGATCCACAAATCACAAGTTTTCAATGGGATTCTCATGGGTGACAGCACTATGAGCACTGCCTCTCAAAGCAAGGTTTACCTAAACCCCTGTGGCATGAGTGATTGAAAGAGCAGTTGTTGCACCATTAAATACAAGTTGGAACCAAGAGCTGGGAGACTAAGGTGACTAAGGTGTACTCCCAACTGTGTCTGAGACTTTCTAATCTGCCCCTCACACCTTCCAAAAGTACCCTAAATCCTAGTTTATAGATTTAAGGGAAAAGTAGACACAGGCTTCTCTGCACCCCTTCTACTAAAGTTGTTTCCCTCTGATTAGAATAACAGAAAACTTAATAGATCAAGGAAATGGGAGAACATGTTTCTCAAGTCTGTTGATGGGATCACTGTTGTGGTTTAGGAATGGTGCTCCCCAGTTCAGTACCCCATCAAGGCTCTCATACCACATGCTGCTCTCACTCATTCCCTCTTTCCCTTCTCCTTCCCCGTCTTGCTGTGGCAGGAACTGGGAGCACAAGAGGCGAAGATCATGGGTTGAGACAAGAACAGCAATGGAATTAGAAACAGCAATGCAATTAGAAAAGAACCAATGACAGCCACAATATTAATAACTAAAGGAGGGCATTTTTCACATGCAAAAATGCTCACAGCAGAGAGTGCAAAAATGTCTCCCCTTGCCCCCCAGACACTTTTTCTTGACTGAAAGGGGTCTCTGATCCTTGGAATATAAAGTCATAGTGACCATGAAGGGGTACTGAAAAACCATCAGGTTCCACCCAAAACCTCTCAGGGTACGGCAGAAAATCAGCCCTGTCCAGGTCAGAACCAGGACCTTAATAGAAACAGAACTGAAGCTGATCTCTTCTTCTCAGGCTATTTTCACATAGCTATAAGAAATTATGTAGTTTATTGGAATAAGTATTGAAAGAATAAATGAAGGCAAGAATCATGGAATCCAGACCCCTTGTACTGCAGGAAGTGCAACATAAAGATAATTACCAATGACAGGATCATAGGATGTCCCAGGGAGAGGGACACCTTTCATTAGAGCACGTTGATCTGGAACACTTGCAGGGATAGGTCATCCTCAGCTTCTCTGGGCAGCCTGTTCCACTGCATCATCACACTCAGTAAAGAGGTTTTCCATAATATCTGAACTAATCCTATTCTCTTTCAGTTTGAAGCCATTTGCCTTTGTCCTGCCACTACATGCTCTTGTAAATAGTCTCTCTCCATTCTCCTTGTAGGTTGTCTTAGGTACTGGAAGGCTGCAATTAGGTCACTTCAAAGCCTTGTCTTCCCCAGGATGAGAAAACACAATTCTCTCAGTCTTTTCTTCATAAGAGAGGGGGTCCTTCCCTTTGATCATCTTAGTGGCCTCCTCTGGCCTTGCTTCAACAAGTCCATGTCCTTTCTGAGCTGGGGACCCCAGAGCTGGACTCAGTACTCCAGGTGGGATCTCACTGTCAGTCAAAATCCTAACCAAGTTTGGACAGCACAGTCATTAAACTTTTGGATTTCCCCTTGAAAGTCACTTCAAAAGAAAAAAAGCAGCACCAGCTGGGCTGTGTATCTGTAGGAACAGAACAGAAAAGTTTGAATGAAAGTCACTTATTTCTTCTGATATGGATAAATCATCTGATACCACCAAGCAGATCAGAAAAACTCCCATACTCACATTGCTGGCAGGAATCTATTCAGACTGCAATAAAAAGATTATAAATTTATGTGGTATATTCCTCTTCAATAAGATTTTGGAGATTTCAGTCTCTGTGAATAATGAAGTTCAGGCAAAAACCCAGTTATACTACAGCAAAGTCCTCTTAGTAAGATATACATTGGTAAAAATAATTGCTGCCCATGAGGTACTAAACTACAATACATTAACTTTGGTACTGGCATTTCAAGCAGTGTTTATGTACACAAAAATTTAGAAATAAAATATACTATCCTCAGGTAGGTAAAAATGAAAGAAAATCCCTTATATACAATAGTATTTAAACATATGGATTTCTTGAGATGCCTCAGGTCTTTTCATGTATTATTCCACTCAGTTTCCAATTATTTATTCATCAATGAATACATCCTATATATGTGGTTCTGCCTAGTGAATTGGTGGGAACCAAGCTAGTAATTTTCTATTTATATCAAACTGAAAGAAGCCTACCATCTGGTTTGTCCTGTGAATTGATAATCTTAAATTCTCACATAGAAATTATTTAGGCATTTCATGTGGGAGATGTGGATATAAGACAGGTAGTTAACATTTAGGCAATGCACAGGATATGGATTAAAGTACTTATTTGCTAATCTGATGGAGAAAAAATTGTATTTATCAGTCTAACAGGAATAGAAGCACACTTTTGGAGACAAGGAAGGTAGCAGTATTCACGTGAGCTTGCTGCAGTAGTTCGAGCTTTTCAGTTTTTTCCTTAGCCTTTTAATTTGGTCACAGATTCTGCTTATGTTGCTAATGTAGTCAGGAGAATAGAAGGTTCAATTGTAAAGGATGTTAGTAATGAAACTTTACATCGTTGGCTTTCATGTCTTTTTACAACTTTGCAATATAGAACTAATCCATATTTTGTTTCTCACATTAGGGCGCATTCTTCACTTCCTGGATTTTTAGTGGAAGGAAATGCAAGAGCGGACAAGCTGACAATGATCATTTCTAACACATTGCCAAACATTTTTGAACAAGCAAAATTGAGTCATGCCTTTTTCAAGCGCTCATGCGAATGTTCCAAATCACTAAAAGTCAAGCTAAAGCTATCATTCACACTTGCCCTGACTGTCAACTGGTACAACCTCCTGTTTCTACAGGAGCAATCAACCCCCGAGGCTTACAAAGCCTACAGTTGTGGCAAACCAATGTCACTAAATATCCTTCTTTTGGTAAATTTAAAAATATTCATGTTTCCGTAGACACGTTCTTTGGTGCAGTTTTTGCTTCCCTTCACACAGGTGAAACTGGCAGCCATGCTTCTCATCATTTCCTGCAAGATTTTGCTTCCTTGGGTGTACCTCAAGAAGTAAAAAATGACAACGCTCCCGCATACATATCTCAAAAATTGGCCACATTTTTAAATGAATGGGGTGTTTGACACATTTTTGGTATTCCCCACTCTCCCACAAGCCAAGCAATCATTGAAAGAACACGTCAAACCCTAAAACGCATATTAGATCAACAGAGAGGGGGAATGGAGATCACCCCACAGATGAGACTGAATAAGGCTCTGTACGTTTTTCAAATGAAGGTCCGTTTTGATTGATAATTTGGGGAAAGGGTATGCTTTTGTTTCCACAGGTGCTGGAATTAAATGGGTTCCTGCCAAAAACGTCAAACCATATCGCACTTCAGAACCTGTTGTCGAGCCCAGAACCGAGGAAGAAAGTACACAGACGTGAGCCAAATCGAAAGATCCCGGGTCTCGCCTGACGCCTCTTGTGCCTGACGTTCTTTGTGCATCGGTGGAACCCATGAACTCTGATTTTGTGCCAATGTTATTTATGAGTATGCCAATTGAATGCTGAATGTTTGTTTAACAGAGCTAATTTTTGGCAAAAACTTAGGTTATTGTTTTTGTGTAGAAAGCATTCTGCCAAAACTTAGTTCCTGAAAGAGATGGGGCAAATTCAAATGGTATACTTGTTTTGCTTGATTTTAATTGTTTTTTGTCGTGCAGATTTGCCTGTGGATCAACTGAAAATTAATGTTTGGGTGACCTTAGCCAAGGCTGCCAGATCGGATACTATATGTCTGTCTAATTCGGAACCAGAAAAGCCTTTTTCAACCTGTTTGGTTGGTGTGCCAGTGAAAGAGTTGCCTTTGGTTAAAAAACAATCCAATGATAGGCCAGGTGGAATTGACAATGGAAACAATCCTTCCTTCAATTGGAACATTTGGTCCAAAAAACTCCTTAGGGCAGAATCTGAACCTCAAGAATTGGAAATCCTTGGTTCTTTGACCATGGATTTTTGTTTTTCTTTCATGACTCGTGCCTGGCGGAAAGGTGATCCCCCAAAGTTCAGTGTTACTCCTCATTATTTTGCATATAAAAATTTGAGCTTTTGGTGTAATGTTTCAAACAGTTGGGATGTGTTTCCGGAGACGGATCAATATCCGCGGCAATTGCCAAAGGGTATTGGTTCATTTGCGGAGACAGAGCTTAGCAAGGCATTCCAGCTCACCTTGAAGGTGGCCCTTGTAGCATTGGTATGCTCACCATAATTGCCCCCACTGCCAAAGCAGTGATGAAAAAGAAACAAAGGAGAACGAGAGCTGTTCTTCATTATGATGAGAACTGTCATAGTGATTTTATGCCTTGGAATGCCGCCAGAAGGGTTTCAGCAAGTATATTTTTACCCCAATTGGCTTCAGCTGTGGCATTGAGACAATTAGATCGAGTTGGATGCTGGCTGAGCAAACAAGCTAATGCCACATCCTCTGCAATCAGTGATATGTTGACCGATGTTGATAGTATTAGACATGCTACTCTTCAAAACAGAGCAGCCATTGATTTTCTTTTACTGGCACAAGGGCATGGTTGTGAGGAATTTGAAGGATTGTGTTGTATGAATTTGTCTGATCATTCTGAATCCATTCACAAAAGCATTCAAAAATTAAAGGATCTGACAGCCCAAATTAAAGAAGATGGAGGTTCCTGGCTGGATGATTTGTTTCAAAATTGGAGTTTTGCACCTTGCTAAGGCAACTTTGCAAGATAGGTCTTTACATATTAGGTGTTCCAATACAGATATTGATAATGGTACCTTGTATACTCTGTTGTGTTTGGCGAATGATGAACAAAACAGTCCGAGAAGTTTTTGTCATACAAGCGAGAGAGTTAGGAAGTAGAAGCACGGAGAGTGTTTGAAATCTCACGAAAGCAGTAGACGAAGGTATAGACATGAATGAAGGTTTTGAATTAAGGCCTTGGAAACGACCAGAGTTTTTCGAACGATAACTTGTGACTGTTGCCAAACGTGATTCATATCTCTTTCAAGGATTGGGCCTTCACAGCATTAAGTTGCTGTGCCGTAATATAGCAATGCTTCAGTTTAGTGAAAATAGGTCTCCAACAGATAAAAACCAGAAATTTTGCAATAGAGCTATGAAACGCAAGTAGCAAGAGACAAGAAAATGAAAGCTTCTGGGTCAAACAGAGAGGGGGAAATGTTGGAATCCATAAAATTAGAGGGTTTTTGGGAAATGGTTAAAATGGTAAAAAAAGTATATAGGCCTCAGACTGAAGTTTTGTTAGCATTGCAGATACAGCAGAAAAAGTTTCCCAAGCAAGCAGAAAAGTTTCCCAAGCAGTAGAGCATACGTGACAAATAACAATAGGCCTCTGTAGAATTGGCTTTAGGATGACAACAAGGTTATTTAATGTATATCTTTAGAAGGTTAGCATGAATAGAGCTCTGTTCTTTGTCTCTTATGAACCAGCCTTTGTTTTAACTACCATTACATGTGTTTTATAAGATTGGATAGAATGCTTGTCAATATGTGTTGTTCTATGTATGATTGGCTGAGATCTAGACTGAGATGATTTTATGTCATTCTGTATCACTCCACCCTCGGAGGACATTTTCGGTGGATCAGCGAGCTGTTAACATCCTGTCTCTATTGTAGCAATGTTCTGAGACTGATGTGCCAACAATAAAAAAAAGACTCTTTACTGGTCTGATTTGTCCAGTGTTGTCCATATTTGGACGTTTTGCCGTGGCAAGTGGGTTCCTTTTTTAAGACGTGGGTTCCTGACACAATTGGACCTATATCTACCCTTTAACCCAATAGTAAAGGATATGATTTTGTGTTCTTGCAAACTTTGCTTTCTGGTCTTCATTTATTTGGCAGCTAATAGGGCTGTGCACAACATGCACAGTTCTATAATTCTTTAGAAACCCCATATGAAGTTTAATTCCAATTCCAAACGGGTCATTGATCATTCCAGCAGGAGGCAGATATGAGGAATACAGGTGTGTTAGCTAGCAATCTGCCCGCGTGGAATGCTAAACTATGATACCATTCTCCGTGAACCTTAATAGCAGAAGCCATTAATTCCACAGAAGTAGATTTTCCTCTGGGACCTGAGAACCTCTAACTAAAAAGAGAACTTTTGCACATAGCATATACTGTTTCATAGATCCCCTGCAATTAAGGGAAAAAGGTAGATAATACTGTCACATACTGAAAAGAAACTTTTCTGAGAGCAAAGTAATGACAGAGCATCAGCTGCATTTTGTTGCACCCAAGAGTGACTCAAAAATCAAAAATGGAGATTAATTAGACCAAAGTTTTACATAAAAGTAATGAAAATAAATAAGGAGATAACTAAGAATACCTAACCACAGGGTAAATTTAAGTACTTTTTACACATTCTTTTACTGTACATTTAGCACATGAAGAAGATGTGGCAGCTAACATATGAGTTTCATACTTTTATTTTGAAATATGAATAATAAATTCTCTTATCCTTGGTTCCTTGTCTGTTTTCCACCACATTACGATTTTTCTGCTCAGATTTGTTTGAAGAACAAGAAATGTGTGGCAGAAAATTTCCTGTAAGGTTTGCCCTTGGACAGAAGATGCCTTTGAACAAAAAATATTTGTGAACTGAATCAACAGAAAATTCTCTTGTGCACTTGAAACTGAATTTTGCATATTTGATACAAAAAGAACAGGGAATGCTAATGTTCTAGACCAAAGTCTGATCATCATAAATTTCACATAAGAATCTGCAAATAAGACTTCCAGTTCTTATGTTTTAAGAAAGAATATGTTCACTAAGGATCTGAACTGGTAACACAAGGGCTGGATAAGAAAATCTGCTTTATTTAAACAACTTCAGATTAATCCTGGCATAACTTTAGCAGAGGAAAGATTGCTATGTACTCTGCCACTTAATATTTGTTCCACTTTTATATTAAAGCAAAAGCATTTATAAAATGATTCTTTTCTTTGGGTGCTCAAATAAGTTAATTCATTTGTATCCATTAAATTTGATACGGACAGAAATTATTATTTTTTAATAATTATAATTATAATTATAATTATAATTATGTTATATAATATTTTATTGCAATCCTTTTCACTTTAGAATTTAATGTTTGAAGACTTGAACAGAAAAATTAAATACTATGCCCTTTTTACCATATTTTCACCATTTTGACACAAATATCGAAAAGTTTCTCACAAAATTCTAATTAGAAACCCCCAAGCATTGAGCCTGAATGATTTTGAAGAAACATAAAAGGTTTTCCCTTTAATTGGTATTCCTTCAGAAACATGCTCTGGCTTTCAGTATATCTGCAGATATCCATAAATACATATTTACAAAAAAAATTGATACTGCAGCTAAACCCAAACACAAAGTTATCCACTTGCCTTATAATTTTCCTCAAATATATATTAAACTATATTCATAATCAGGACTGCATCAATGACTGCTGGTATAATGGACAAAAATGGACCTGTGTAAGCCAAATTGACTGCCATCATTACTTTGTGAAAGTAATTATTCTTATTTTTTTTCTAATTATACTCTAGTGAAATAAGAATTAAGCATTATTGTCACTGAGATATTGGATGGGAATGTTAATGAAGTGGATCCTTGAAGTATTTTAAATTCGTATTTAAGTACATTAAAAAAAAGAACAACCATTTATTCTGAAAAGTTAAATAATTTAAATGTCAATATGATAGCTATCTTCACTGAACATCAGACATTAACACTTCTCAACACGAGAAGCAGCAGCTCACAAATCTCTTTGCAACTGAAATCACAGACATTCCTCCATTTTATGATCTCAAGGCTCTCATTTGCAAGAACAAGAGGTGGCAGCTGAGAAAAGATGTTAGCATGTGCATCTTTATTTTAACCTTGGGTGCTGGGTGTTTTTGTCAGATACAAAGTACAAGGTACTTGATTAGGCACATCACCTCTTGGGAAATCCACAGCAATTCAAACAATTGCTTCAGCCTTAACCAGAACAAGATCCCTTTGTTGTATTATTCAAATTATAAATAAAGACAGTGTCGGTGACACTCTATAGTAATTCTCAAAAGAGTGAAAATAGGCCTTCCTGAACTGAGACAGAAAACTTTTAAAATCTCACTGATGTGTAAATTATTCCTGTTACAGAGAAATTAATCTTAGTCTAAATTCTTCACTGCAGGTAAAACTTGGGAGTACCAAAAAGTCATGGAAATTTCAAAATGTTTACTTAATAAATATAGTTTTTTTCATAAAATTAAATCAGAGTAGTTATTGGCTTGATTTTATTTTTTTTAGTATATTTTAAAATAAAAATTAACATGGTGGCAGTCTGTCATTAATCTTTTGTCCTGGCTAAGCTCCTCTGCAGAAGTAATAGACAATGGTTATAAAGTTTTATACTTCAAACTTTTGATGCATTGACATGTGGCTAATATATCACGGCTATAATTTAATTTATAAATAGCTTATATATTTATTCTCCTATTGCACTGTGAGGTGGTTATGTTTTTGCTGCTATTTACTTTCTAAATTAAAATCAGAGTATTTCACATCAGACCTCTCCCACAAGAAATGGAGAGTGCTCTGCTCCATGGATCAGCATGTAGCTGCAAGAAATATCAGTGTAGAGAAAAGATAACATTTTCTTAAAGTTCTCTTTGCTTTCCACTATCCAATATTCACTTAATGAGGTTAGGCAATGCTACTTAGTGGGGTAAAAACAATCAATGTAATAATAGCGATGAAGATGATAATGACATTTATAATAGTTTCTCCAAACGC
This sequence comes from Ammospiza nelsoni, assembly GCF_027579445.1. Lineage (NCBI taxonomy): Eukaryota > Metazoa > Chordata > Aves > Passeriformes > Passerellidae > Ammospiza > Ammospiza nelsoni. Next base: position 78,177,127 of record NC_080635.1, read on the forward strand.
AGCTGTCTGAATTTTTATCTTACGTTCGTCTGAAGATTTTGGGGTTGGAAACTTGCAGAAATGAACATTAGACATGCGAGTAAATTTAACTTTGTAAACATTTTTTCTTTTTAATTGTGTTATAAATATAAAAGTGAATATAAATATATTCACTTTCAATGCACATCATAGCTAAGGGTTACAACTATTAAATTAATTTGATCTCATTTTTATTCTTATGGTTTTCTTTTTTCTTTCATTGTATGTCTTCAAGTGTAACAGAGCCTGGAAAAATCATCTTACAAGCCTTAAGCAGTTTTGCCAGTGGCTTGAGAACACACATAGGTTAAATTGTCCATGTGAATAGCACAGTTATCTCTAACAGGACAATGAAAGCCCTTACATATACCCATGGAGATATGTATTTTCAGAGGTGAAGGCCAATTAAAGGAAGATGCAAATGGACTGTGATATACAATGTCTGGAGGTCACAACCCATGTGAATAGTTCACAAAACAACTGATCCAAGCATAGGCTCATTTAAAAAAAAAAATCATTTAAAAAAACTCATTTTAGAAATTACATCCCTAATTCTTAGTTCAGAATCAGCACTATATATTCATGGAAAAGGTAAAAGGCAAGAATGTTCTTCCTGGGGTGTTAATCTTTATAGGATGCTGTGCTGGTTATTACATTAAGGCAGAACATATCTTTTCAAGCAGCCTGTTATACAGTGCATGCATAATGCCTGAGATTATAGACAGAGTCAAAGATTAAAAAATGTACTAACACAGTTTCATTATACTGAACATCAAAATATTAGCAGCAAAAATAAACAGCTGGGGAAGAAGGAATGCCAAAATTATTAAGCCCAAAATGGCAAACACTAGACTTAGAGATTAAGCTTTTAAAAAAGAGATGGCAATAAAATGTATCATTACTACTCAGCTGTGTTAGCAGTTGTCATCTGTTCTCTTTTCAGAAGCTGGACTGGTCTTAGAAAAAAAATCAAATTCATTGTGAGGTACTGAACCACATGGGTTTGTGAATAATGCCATTCATTCCAAACTCTTCACAGAATCATTACCACAATTCCCATGCAGGACTCATAAGAAAGAAACTCTACTTGGTGTCTTCTGAGGGTTTTTGGAAAAAGTGAGCCTGCCTGGAGTCAGGACCTTTCACAATGGCAAGCCTTTCTCCAAGCCTTTCTCATTAACTGAAGTTGTGTTTGTTGAAGTAATGCATTATTTCAGACAGGAGTTACAATTTTTTACCAAAATGTACTAATATCACCTGAGTTGTGTTCCTGATGTGATTTTATAGGGAACCAAGAAGCAATAGAAGGCAAAAGGCAAGCTAAAAAAAATTTAGTAGTTTTCTCAATCCACTAGGAGGACTTGGTTGAAATTTTTTGTCCTTGACAAAATTCTCTGAAGCAAAGCTACACTGAACCAAAGAGAAAGGACTTTAATCACTCATATGGAGTAAGGCCCCTGTCAATTCACTAAGAAGGTTTTGAAAAGCGCTGCAAAGGTCCTTATACTCTGGGTAAAAGTGCAGTGGAGAAATACCAACCAAGTATTCTCAGGAAGTCAAAACAAGACAGAGTAAACAAGACAGATGTTTACTGCCAAATCAGGAAATTTTGGCAAAAAATTTAGTAAAACATCCAATCAACACAAAACATCTCAGCACTAATTTGGCCCATTCAACTTAGCGAGCTTTATTTGATGTTAAGTTACTCAAAATGTTCCAAGAAGAGGGAATTCGAAGAGAAGAAGACAGGCAGGCAGAAAAGATACAGAAAAGATGCAGCTACCAGCTCCTGGGTTCCAGTGGTCTTCAGAGAGCAGCTGAGGAAAGCAGGGTCAGGACACGTGCTGTCCTCATGCTCAGCCTCAAATACCCCTTGGCCCTCATGGGCACCTCTCCTAGGTGGGAATTCCCGTCCCTTGGCCACTCAGGAGCTGGGTTAGGTGAAAGTGGAGCTCTGCCTCTGGTGCGCCATGACTGCAGCCCTGCCAGGCTGGGGTGCTGGCTCTGGGATGGAGTGTGGGGCAGCTCACTGTCTCACCAGGGCAAGGCCCAACCTGCCCCCTCTCCCACACCCCAAAAGGTCTTGAGACATCAAGACTTCCAAATTCTGACACATGGTTTATCACCAGGTTAAATATATGCACATTACTAACTACCAAGAATATTTTAAAGATATCGTAAAAAAGGTCTATTTATTTTGTACGGGAGAGCATAAATTCTGTATCATGGAAACCACTGCAAAATAAACTTTTCTTCAAGGAAAGAGAATAGATTTACAATAAACAACATTTCTGGTGTCCCTTCTCCAATTAATTTCCACTTTGAGTGTTGACCTTGTCACAGTTTTTTCTCTGGAAACATTCTGGTTTTGCAATCCTTATTTTTCAACCTGGACTATTTATAATTTATTTTACAACTGAAAAGTTCATTTAAAGTAATATATGTTGCTTTGCCTGTTTTTTGCATAATGAAATAGTTTTAAAACAGATCCTACCTTTTTTTCTTTTACTTTGCTTTTGTAGTTTGTCAGTATTAGCTGAAGACCTGCATAAATAATTTCAGATTATAGTTTTTAGTTAAATTATTTATTCTAACTGTTGTTTAGCTGTTCTGTATTCCTTTTTGTAGTTTCTATAGTTTGGTTGTTAACCTAAGTGAAACAGCTTGTGAGTAAATTAACATTTTTAAGTGGGAGAATTATGAAAACCAAAGCCAAATAATGCACCACTGGGATGACTTTTCATGCTAAATTTTATGAAATGTTTTGATTTTCTATTTCTTCATGAATTCCCAGTAGCCATACAAAGGCTTCAAAACAAACAGGAAAGTAACACTACCTGCACATCAGGGAACAAAATTCAGTAGTTTTTTTGTCTTTTCAAAGCATAAAAGCAAATCTGTGGAAACTTAACCTATAGTCAGATATGTTATATATGTACCTGTAAAATGTTGACATTTTACTTATAGAATAAGACCACAAAAATGTCTAGTGTTTCTTTCATGTTAGATAAGTTAGCAATAAACAACACAAAGATATTATAAAAGGTTTTATAATGCTAAAAATATTTCTGAGACTAAAGCAAATGTTCTTAGAGAAAAGGTTACATAAAACCAACCATAGTTTACAGAATTCAATATTATATATCAGTTAGCATAGACCTCCTTATGAATATTAGTACGTTATCCCTTCCAGACACATTTCTGTATATGTTCCTATGAATAACCAACATAATGTCGATTATCTTTTATCATCACTAGACAAAAAATGAAATAAAACTATTTGATCCAAAATCAACACTATTCAACTATTTATATTTTCTTAAGTCTGTGTGTTTTATGACTTTTTATTTACTTTTTTTGGATTTATTTTTTATCCAGGTATGAATTTGCCTAAAAACCCCAAAAATCTATAAACTAGAGGAAAAACATGGATTTGAACCAAGCTTCATCTAAATCTCAGGCAAACCAAAGACAATCTCCAATCTCACAGCCAGTCATGGTATATATGAGAAACTTAGCAACACTTAGAAGTATTATTGGACAGTCATGAGAGGTGCAATAATCACATGGCAGATCTGAGTTCTGATTTTGCAGTGCATATCTATTTCTTATTGAGAGCACAACAGTGATTAATTCACACCTATTTCATCCTATCCCAAACACTTGGAGATATTTTAATTCTTATCTATTCAAATAGTTAAAAGTGTGCCTATGTGACTCAGGCGGAAAGGTCACAAGTCTCCTGTTTTAAAAACCTCAAGGTGCACAGATCTTGCCCTTTGACATTTTTATGAGGGAGAGAGATGTCTGCCCTTCAAAGAGAAACCCTTGCTGTGATTGTTAGGATAACCTTATCAGCCTCAGGATACAGTTAAGCACAGATTCATAACATTGCCTACACTTGAGCTGCTTTACTTGTTTCTGATGGAGTGGGTTTCTGCACAGGATACCTCCCTTGTGTTTACATTCTGAAGTCCATTGAGCGTGACTTTGAAAGCTTATATTACATTTTTTCTTTCTGAAATCCCTAGGATGCACGTATTATAGAACTAAGATTTATTTTTAAGCTTTTCCATTTTGCTATTTGGTGCATTGTTATCTTTCAGTAACACAGTACAGTAAACATTTTGTGCTTTATCTGCTTAGCTAAATTTCTACCTCCATACTATTATTTATGGGTCATGTTTAATCAGCTGTGTTTCCTTCTCACCAGTACATTGATTTAGTGGATTTGTTTAGGCATTAGATTATTTAGCATTCCATCATGTATGACACTAACATAGCAGAACCTTGTGGGTTCTCCCAAAATAATGCTAGCATGTTCTGTGAGGGCTCTTACGAGCTCTTGAGTTGACTCTGAAACTATGGTTTTTGTCTCCAGAAGAAGTGCATTTTTTTTCTTTCTATTCCATTTAAATTAATTCAAATGCTCTGTAGAGGGATCTGGACAGGCTGGAAGAACCAAGGCCAATCATGTAAGGTTCAACAAGGCCAAGTGCTGAGTCCTGTGCTTGGGTCACAACAACCCCCGCAGTGATACAGGTTGAAGAAAAGAGGCTGGAAAGCTGCTCATCAGAAAAGGAATGGGGGTGCTGGTCAACAGCAGCTGAACATGAGCCAGGGTATGTTCAGGTGGCCAAGAAGGCCAATGACATCCTGGCTTGTATCAGCAATAGTGGGGCGGCAGGACCAGGGCAGTGATTATCACCCTGTACTAGGCGCTGTTGAGGCGGCACCTCAAGTTCTGCGTCCAGTTCTGGGCTCCTCTCTGCAAGAAACACTTTGAGGAGCTGGAGTGGGTCCAGAGAAGGGCAATGGAGCTGGCAAAAGGTCTGGGACACAATTCTGATAAGGAGCAGATGGCGGCAGCTGGGAGTGTTATCCTGGAGAAAAGGAGGCTCAGGGGAGTCCTTACCACTCTCTAAGACTGCCTGAAAAGTGGTTGTAACCAGGTGGGGGTCAGTCTCTTCTCTCAAGTGAAAAGTGATAGGACAAGAGTAAATGACCTCAAGCTGTGCCAGGGTAGATTGGATATTAGGAAAACTTTCTTCATGGAGAGGGTTGTCAGGCATTGGAATGGGCTGCCCAGGTGAGTGGTTGAGTCATCATGCCCACAGGTATTTAAAAGACCTGAAGATGTGGCATTTGAGGACACAGTTTAGTCATGGACTTTGCAGTGCTGGGTTAAATTTTTGAACTTGATGATCTTACAGGTAATTTCCAACTTAAAAAAATAGTATGATTTTGTGATTCTATTTGTCAAACTTCTTCAAAAAACTTCTCATACTTTGGAAATAAAGATTGATTTAGGTTGTTCTACACGTCGTATTTGTCTTTTAGGTGTTAGAATAATCTTGTAATCTCTCAAGCTTATTTCTAAGAAGAAGGTTATACTTTACAGTCAGTCTGAAAAGGAAAAGCAACAATTGCAAGCATATTCAGACCTTTTCTTGTCATTAGGAAAAAAAAAAAAGGAACCATTGAAAATTCCAGAGTCAGGAAGGAGGACTACCAAATGAGTGATGAGATTGAATGAATCTTTCAGGAGCACTGTCCTTGCATCCAAGAAGTCCAAGGTCTACAGTTGACTGGAAGGTTATTAGATCTTGACCTATCCTAAAATTTCAGCAGGTTTTTACACTGGACAATAATATAGAAATACCATTTTCTTTTGTTAATAAGTAATATCATAGTTACAATCACAGTTCAAAAAATATCTCAGAGGTAGATGGATTTGATGGGTGCAACAAGAAAGCATCGTGATGTCTAGTTTGTAAGATGTCAAAGTGAACTTTATAGAAAGCAAGCAATATGACAGAGAATCAATAAAATAAATGCATGGGTGTTTAGCAGGAGCTAAACAGCAGTATTCCATTTTTGCCTTGCAAGTGTCAGGCCACCTTGAGCAAGGCATTCTGTGAGGATGAGCTTTTTAAACTGCCTAGGAATGGTACTCCAGTCTCCTACACCTATGACAAAGACGACTTTTTCAAAAGAAGTCATTATCTCTTTGGGAAATCCAAAAGAGGGCGCCAGAGTTTCAAAACTTGTCAAAATACAGCAAGTCTCATGCAGCATCTAAATTGTTCAACTATTTAAAATAGGTGTTGCACTTTTATATCTAAGATCTTCTCCAGATCTATTCATTCATTCTGAAAATTGCCAATTTCATAAAGTCAAGCAGATGTTTTTGAACATATACCCATTCAGCATAGAAACACATTTATCCTGAAGACTTTCTTCCAAGAAGCAATTGATAGGAAAAAGAAGGTGATCTAATTCTTAGATTTATAAAATAATTCTATTGTTACAGTCCCAATCTCCCATTTTGAAACCCAGAGTGCTTAGTTATACCAATATTACAAAGGAATACACTGTTCTTTCTCATTCCTGAGTAATACACATGTATGAAAAACTGTACTAAAGTGACAGAGCATAGAGCAAAAACATAGCAATTTCAGAAGCCACAAAAATTGATAATATTAAAAAAAACTCTATTGTGGCTTATTGTCAATAAGGTTGCTTTCTCCTTCTGCTACAACAGTGTTCGTTGAGATAGCTGGCTCTACCAGTCTCCAGCTTTGTTAAACCCCAAACATTATTTATTTTTAGAATTGGAAACATCCAGTAGAGCTCATGGTTTTCATGACATCTGTTCAGAGCTGAATAAAACTGAATATTGATATTAATGAGCAATATGATGGAAGAGTGAGTATAGTTGTTGAAATTTAAGACCAAAACAGGATTAGAATTAAAATTATCTTGACAAACAGGAATAATGGGCTGGGAAAATATGGTGAAATTAATCACTGAAAAGTAAATATTTAAGTTAAGCAATGTGAAATGGGAAGACCTGGTGAGGAAGCAGAAGTAGGAAAAGACTGAGAACAATTGTGCTTCAGATTCTACACTGCAGTAGCATAATGTTATGGTGGAAAAATAAAGGTCATACTCCGATGGATAGATTGGTGTTTCATGTGTAAAACACCTAAAATAAAGTTTGTGCTCTTCCCTCTCTCTCTCTCTTCCCCCTCTCCTCCTCCCCTCCTCTCACCCCTTAAAGAGTTATTTCTGTTCACCTCATTCACTATTTTGTATCGGACTCACAATTCAAGTATCCTTTTGAGTACTTGAAAATTGATCTTTTCAGGTGCTGGTTTAACCTACTTCTCAGCTGCTGCAGGCTGAAGTTTTTCAATGAATCTCTGACGAACATTCCTACAGATTAGACATTAGAATTGGGCAGCTAACAGTTTGGAACAGAATTTAATAAGAAGACAGGGCAGACTATAAAGTAATGTGCAGGACAATCTGACCAGCTGCTGGCTTGCACCCAGATGAATTCTTCTATAGCCATTATCTCTAGTCATTCAGGCTTGTACTTCCCTTTCCTTATCTTTGGCCCTTCCACTAAAAATTCCATAATATGCTTTGCACAACTCCACATGCCCTCTTAAATATCCCATAATAAGAGGACATTTTCCAATGAGACCCATGAATATCTTGTTTCACCTGTCTTATCAGCTACAAACTTAAGGTTAAATGTCATCAAGCCTGTCTATGAATGAATGTGTTCCTCAATAGCCCAGAATTCAGCAACACAAAACATTTCAGCTTTCTTATTATTTGTTATCTCCAGCCATTAGGATTTTATTTATTATTTTTCTTAACTGTTTTTGGTCTTTTTTTGGTCTTTTTTTTTAATGTTGTCTCCTCACTAAGCAGAATTCCTTACAAACTTGATATAACAATTGTTTCCTATTCCCCGGTAAGGATGTGATTCTGGTTTTATTGATGTAGACAGATTCCCCTTGATTAGAGGTGACTTTGACTCATTTCTGCAGTAACTGTCTGTCAAGTTCCCTTTTAGTTACAATCTTTGAAGGTGACCAAAATTTGTCTATTGCTGAGCATACAGATCTTATTGCACTTTCTTTGAGCAAAGGATGAAATAGATAACTTCCTGAGCAACCTTTCTACTAAATCAGTGAATGATTGAATTTATTTATTTTTTTTATAGTCTAGACTTTAGACATCTGTTATTTCTGCTGCAAAATGACTGTCTTTTTCTGCATCATGAACAGTGAAATGAGGATCTCTCTCCAAAACAGCCAGTGTTCTTCCTTCCTTCCTTCCTTCCTTCCTTCCTTCCTTCCTTCCTTCCTTCCTTCCTTCCTTCCTTCCTTCCTTCCTTCCTTCCTTCCTTCCTTCCTTCCTTCCTTCCTTCCTTCCTTCCTTCCTTCCTTCCTTCCTTCCTTCCTTCCTTCCTTCCTTCCTTCCTTCCTTCCTTCCGCCACTTCCTTCCTTCCTTCCGCCACTTCCTTCCGCCACTTCCTTCCGCCACTTCCTTCCGCCACTTCCTTCCTTCCTTCCGCCACTTCCTTCCGCCACTTCCTTCCGCCACTTCCTTCCGCCACTTCCTTCCGCCACTTCCTTCCGCCACTTCCTTCCTTCCGCCACTTCCTTCCTTCCGCCACTTCCTTCCTTCCGCCACTTCCTTCCTTCCTTCCGCCACTTCCTTCCGCCACTTCCTTCGCCACTTCCTTCCTTCCTTCCTTCCTTCCGCCACTTCCTTCGCCACTTCCTTCCTTCCTTCCTTCCTTCCTTCCTTCCTTCCTTCCTTCCTTCCTTCCTTCCTTCCTTCCTTCCTTCCTTCCTTCCTTCCTTCCTTCCTTCCTTCCTTCCTTCCTTCCTTCCTTCCTTCCTTCCTTCCTTCCTTCCTTCCTTCCTTCCTTCCTTCCTTCCTTCCTTCCTTTTTTTCTTTTCTATTTCATGTAGCACAAATAATATTGAATAAAGGCTATGCAGTGTTGTTGTCTGATATAATGTCCATTTCAATCTGTATATATTACTAATGCATATATCCTAACCACACAAACACATTCTGCATTCCATTAAGGTTTCAGCCTATCTGACATATTCTAGAGCTAGATTTTCCTTCAGTGAGTGGAAATGTTTATGCATGTGCAGGCCCAGGGAGCTGGTAACAACCTCATGGAGGACTGAATATTGTCTACCTGCATCATATAATCCCTGCCAGCAGACTCAATTTGCCTACGTGCAGCTTATGATAGCCATGCTGTTCCTAAGCCCAGAGCTAATATGTTTTCTTTATATAGAACTCTATCAGGAAAACATATCAGATCACTGATTTAGTGATGCTTTACTAGTGTGACTCAGCATTTAGCAGGCAAGATATTCTCATTAAAGCCTTTAAACATTGTTTTATATGTAGGTATATATACATACATACATGTGACACAGTACCAATGAAGTCATTGCTACTTTTAAAATGGAAGGGTCCCTTGTTTGTTATTTAATACAGGAAAGACCCCTTTCCCAATAAGTAAAATAACACCAACAGCCTCTTTTGGAGGTTAAAAGAGTTTAGCCATATGAATTTCACAATCAGAAGAAAGAAGGGGACTAGTTTTTTGTGTGTATTAGTACAGATGTAATTATGACTTGTGCTCAGTACTGACTGTCTCCATCTCCAGGTGCACATAGCAATGTTAGCAGTCTGAGTAATAACTGATAAATGTACACAACCTTATGCTCATCTAGAAAAAAATGCATTAAAAAAAAATAAAACAGAAAACCCAAAAACCAGGTAACAAAGTGATGATGAGCCAGCAATGTGCTCTTGCAGCCATGAAGGCCATCGGCATCCCGGGCTGCATTAGGCAGAGGGCTGTCAGCACTCCAAGAGAAGTGATTCTTCCCCTCTACTCAGCTGTGGTGACACATGTGGAGTACTGTGCTCAGTTCTTGGTCTTCCAGTTCAGCAGTGACACAAACATCCTGGAGTATGTCCAGCAAAATATCATGGAGATGACCAAGGGATTGAAGCATCTGACATATGAGAGGCTGATAGAGCTGGGATTGTTCAGCCAGGAGAAGAGAAGGCTCAGTGTGCATAAATACTTGAGGAGAAAGACAGGAAGATGGGAGGGAGTCAGCCTCTCAGTAGTATGCAGTGACAGGACAAATGGCAGCGGACAGAAACTGGAATACACAAAATTCTTTTTAAACACAAGAAAAAAGTATCCATGAGGTGGTGATTTGACACTGGAACAAGTTACCCAGAGAGTTTCAGTGTCTATTCTTAGGAATAATCAATGCCCATGCAAAACTTGCTGTAGCTGATCCTACTCTAAACAAGAGGGTTTGATTAGATTATCTCCAGAGTCTTTTCAAGCCTTGACTGTTCAGTGAGTCTCATATACAAATACATGCACAAGCATGCACTTTTTATATATTCTTCATATAAATAATCAAATATTATAACACTGATCTCTCAGTGTGACTATAATGTTGCTAAACACTTTAGACATTTATTTTATATTATTTTTATAATTACGAAGTGCATGTACTATTTGTCTACACAGTGTTCTGATGGACAGGCATACACCAGGACAGCATTTTCCAGGAGTAAGAGCTTCCAGTACTTTCAAGTAAACAAAATTCATTGTCTGCTTTCAGGGCAGATAGAGGACACTGCTGTTGTCCTAGATTTACCTTACAGCTCTCAAATCTCCACAAAAACACACAATTAGTATGGTCTGCTGGGAAAAAAAAAAAAAAAGTGGCAAATTCATTCCATTATAACAAAGTAATTAAATCAGATATCTTTGTTCAGTCTTAGAAATGGCCCCTAACACCAATCAGAGAGAGCAGCAAACACAAATAAACACCAGTCTCTCTCTCCTGCACTGTTTTTTTTCTCACTTGAAAGACTAGGGAAAATGGAATAAATCAGAGTCTGATGTTCAGCTCCTGACACTCTGCTAGAATTTTCCTCCGCCTTCTAAGCCAGAGACTCTTTTATTTTTGTTAGGCAAGATATTGTCACAACAGAGTAGTAGTTTACTATACATATTTCTTAATCTTGTAGGAAAGAGTAAGCATTCTGTTGTACTCAGAATGTAAGGTCATTTATCTGAATTTCTCTTAGATTGCCTACATCACATTAGAGATATGTGGGCAGATGAAAGACTTTATCTTTCTTTTTTTCCAGCTTGTCTTCCCACATGGTTTTTCCTTCAAAAAATTCCCTTTACACATTGTAACAAAAAGATAAATTGCTATAATTAAGCAGCTCCTCTGCAGACTTTTCTTTCTTCTTTAATATGTAGTATGATCTTTATTTCAGTGATTTTCTTCAGAGGCAAAAATCAAAATGGTGGGATATAACAGAGGCAGTATGGCATTTTCCATGAGGAAAAATATAGAATATATCCTTAAGTACTGTTAGTTTTTCCTTCTATCAAAGAGTCCTTTCCTTAGGGGGAAGACATAAGTTAGTCGGATTTGTTCTATTCAGAACAGTGACAGTGCATTAAAGCCCAGTGGTTCAGATTTCCACTCAAAAAACAGAAGATGTGGTTTACCTCAGGAGTGAGAGCTCACCTCTTGTTTGTCAAAAGAATACTCTGACCTGTAAACTACAGCATGAGGAACAGAAGGGGGAAGGAAAAGTGCTACCTGCTGTGTCTTATTTCTCCAGCTACAATTGAATTATTTCAGAATGACAACTGTAAGACTCAGAGGGTTGGTGACATGGGACAAATGACAGTGATTTCTATAGCTTAGTGAGCAAAATTTTCAGAAGGGACATGACAGATCACAGCTGTAGGTTTTTCTCCCTGTATTACTGGTATGGTGCATTTCATTGTTTATTTTCATTTTTATTTTTTGACAGAAGGGCAAATGACAAAGCTAATGCCTCATTCCACAAACAGTACCATGGAGGTCAGGATGGCAGTGCACTGTATAATGCTATTGTATTCATGTTTCAGGATCAAGAACTGTGTGAGGAAGCTGTTTCTAAAGCTCAGATTTTAAAATTTACCCTCCCTGATGGTTTGTCTGCTCTTTCGAAGTCTGCTGGATCAACCCTTCTATTCAGATTTTCGTTTTGTTAAGCTCCGCATTCACTGAAAATTGCATTAAATCTAGAAGGGCTGGTTTCTTGTCTGTTTGTTAAAGTACAGAATTGTTCCTTTAAATACATTTTGAAATTGCTGCATCTATGCCCTTCCAGTATTTCACAGGATTGTTGAGGATGAAATGGACTTGAGGAGACCTTGTAGTCCAACTCCCTTACTTAGAGCAGGTCACTCAGGACTGCCCAGTGGGCTTTGAATATCCCCAAGGATAGAGACTCCACAACCTCTCTGGAAAACCTTTCCCAGTGCTCAGTCACTCCCACAGGAAAAAGTGACTGTAATGGGTTAAATGTCATGTTTTTTTAATTTGTGCCTGTTGTGTCTGGTCTTGTTAGTAGCACTGAGAAGAGCCTGGTTTCTGCATCTTTTTTCTCTCTTGCTGGTTATTTTCTTTAGCTTTCTCTGATTCAGGGTAAACTGTCACAGTTCTCTCAGCCTTTCCTTATAAGGAGAGATACTTTCATACCTTCATGATCTTTGTGGTCCTGCACTGGAACCACTTCAGTAAGAACATATCTTACTTATGCTGGGGAGCCAAGAACTGGACCCAGAACTCACCAGTGCTGAGCAGAGTGCAAAAATCAGCTTCCTCAAACTGCTGTCAGCATTCCACCTTCCTAGAGCTTGAGGTGGGGCTGATCAGCCTGAAGTTCCCTGGATCTTTCTTCTTGTCCTTCTATAGGATAATGGCCACAATTTTTTTCTTATATATTATATAATTTTGTATTATTTTCTCTAAACTACAATTCAGAGGTATAAATGCAGACAGAAAAGAGCATTATAAAAATAAATTCGTCTGTTTATATGAACTCCTGGCCTTTCTATTTGCCTGAGGAGCCAGAACCTGTCACGTAGCATCAGTGATTATGTCTATACTGCTATTTTAACTGTGCCTGGGAGTGTGCACAGGTACTGGAAATCCCTGTTATGAGTTCTTCAGGATGGATGGGGTACTGTCTAGGCCACTGTCCCAAACACTCCCCAGGCAGAATTCAAGAGGAAAAGAACAGTGTATGACCATTCCCATTACTTGGTTTACATACAGCTCAACCCATTTTAGGGCTAAAAACATTTGATAACAGAAAATGTAAGTTTAATGACAAAGAATTGTCTATTCACCTTTAATTTACTAATTGAGATATAGCCAATGTTCTGTTTGTTTGTTGTTTTTTTTTTTTCCAAATAAGTTTTTTAGAAACAAAATCTCAAAGTCCATTGTGAAAGAATAAAAACAGAGTTTCACCCACATTTTACCCTTTTCAATACACAAATAGGTTGCAGGACTGGCTAAAGTTCAGTGTAATACAAAAATCTTGCTATCACTTGCAAGGTCAAAGATTTTGCAACCAATCTATGCATTGACATACAATAACCTGCAAATGACTGGGGCTTTCTGCACATGCTTCACATGTAGTAATTATTTTCTTTAAAGAAACAGAGTTTAAGACATGTCAGATCAAAGAATGAGTGGGAAATTAAAATTGTAAACCAGAATAATCACTGTGACATTTTTAATGCTTCTATATGCCTATAGTGCTTTTTGTGTAAAAGACATGATCCTAAGTATATTTTTGAATAGAATATTATGGAGATCAACTAAAAATATAGGAAACATTTATATACAGCAATATAGAAAATTAGCCTGTGATGGTTTTCAACATGCAGACTCTTCAGGAAGGGAATGTGAAGTCTCTGAGTTTTGAAAAGATGTGAATATACTAAAAAAATCAAATAGCAAGTTCAATAGCAAGTTCATCAAATTTCTTCTTTTTCTGATGTCTCTGTATTTAGCAAAAATTCTTCCTAACCTTTTGGAAGAGATGAGAATGGAAAGGTAATCACTTCTAGTTACAAAAAAGAAAAAAAAATCTGATCTACACCTCTGTTTTCAGCTAGGTGTGCCTTAGCCCTACAAATTTCTCCATTCCATTAGGAAATTACTGGTTTTGGAAGTTTGTTCTTTTTCAAATTTGTCTTTAGTATGTCAGAGAGAAGTTATGAGTGTAAGGCTCCAGTGAATCCATGTTTCAGACTTTTTCTGACAATGCAGTCACAACAATACTCCCTAGAGTTGCAAAGCAACACAAACTACAGGTCTCCAGGTCTCCATGAGAGATGGAAAGCATTCAGTAGCTTTATTTGCCAAACACAGCACATGCTCTTACATGGATCACAGGGAAAGTCATAATTCATAAAATGGACTAAGATTTGAGTTTAGTTTTTTCCCTTTGCCTTTTTTTTCACATATATATACATATACATATATATATATATATATATATACACATGTATATATAAGAATGTTTAAATTACTGCTGAATCTAGAAAAATATGATTACAGCAGAGGTGTGAGCTATATAGCATACATCTAACAGAAAAAGGTAAAAACACTTGGCCAGAGGCAGCAGTTTTCCTGTTTTGAACCGATTTGGCTCTGCAGAGCTTGCATCCGTACAGATAAACTCTCTTACAGCTCAAATATCATGGCATCAGTCATGACAACAGCTGGCAATTGTTCCTGGCTCACAGTAACCCTCCAGGCATTCTAGGGTCTGCAGGTGAGAATAATAGTTGTCTTCAGCCAAAAAAAACAAAACAAAACAAAAACATCCTCAAAAGTACAAACAACTTATCAGTACAAACAATTCACTTCAGAATCTGGGAAATCATTAGTTTAAAAACAAAGTTTATGGTCTGAAAGCAGATTTTGTTATTACAGTGTATTGGAAAATGGTCTGAGGGAAGGGTGGAAATTGTCAAGCCATTCTTACTCACCAAATCATGGGAATCATAGAGAAGCATTTGAGTAACTTGTCTTCTTCAGAAGAAGTTTCCTCTATGATAAAGAAAAATATGGTTTCCAATGAGAAAGAAATCAGAGTCTTCTGCATCCTTAATAGATGGACCTAAGAGTATCAAGTCCATACCTAAACTTCCCATCCATGTTTTGCTAGGACCGTGCAGACTGATGTAGTAATTATCTGAGCAACAAGCATTTCATTTCAGGAGGCAAGGACCAGTTCCCAAAACAATTCCACTAAGGTCCTGTATCAAACTGAACTATACGTGGTGGCTGTGTTTCAAATTCCATCTGGATGAGTAAATCAGTTTATATGTTTCCCTTTCCTATTAAAGTGATGAAATAAAAAATAGGGCTTCCTTTTTATGTTTCATATCAGTAATAGCCTTTTGATGATACTTGTCATCCTGCATTGAAGTGTAAACACAATAAATTTAACTGTAGAGTGAAGATAATCTAAACAAAAAGTGAAATAATATTCTCTTCTTCCATATCATCAGAAAGTGTATTGTTGCATGAGACAGGAATGCAATAACATCCCATACAATATTAAATACATGTATTTTAATATGGCTTAGAAGTTCTCACAAATTGCATTTTTTGGTGATATAAAGCATAAGCACTTTGGGAAAATAATCACATTACTGAGAGAAGTTGCTTTGGGAGTGAATTTTCTGCAAAAATATTTTCCTTGCTAAAACATAAAACACTAAAGAAATGAAGGGATAATGAATATTCTTTATTCTGTCCTGTGAACCTCATGATACAATTCAGTGTTCCAATGAAAGAAAATTGTTTACTTTAGAATAACAGAGCAATGTTTAATGCCTTAATCTATAAATAGTAGAAGTAGATATATATAAAAATCTAAAACACAGTGTAGGGAAGGAATAAGGACAAAGATGCATTTAGGTATCTTGGGGGGAAAAAAAATCACCCATTTCAGCTATTTGAATCTACTTATTTATAAGATTCACAACTCCTAGACAATTTTATATTCCTTTGTACAAGAATGTCCTGGACTCTTCCTGAGCAAGATTTCTCTCTTTCTAACTGGGTATGCAAACTGCATTACGTATTTGTGATTTGTAAGATATTTAGAAAAATAAAATTACAATCTATTAAACCAAATGTTCATTTCTTTTGCAAATCCTTCCCTTTTTTTATGTGTTAATACAAGATTTTTTTTTTTCAGTTTCTTCACAATCACTCTTTTGCTGTTATTGTTCTGTACCTTAACTTCATTTTACCTTCTTATAAATGTATTTACCCATAGCTTGGAACAATGTCAAATAGGAATTTCACTACTTTCATCTCATCAAGTGTAGAAAGAGAATCAATTAAATTTCTAGGGACAGTGGCCACTCTTGAGTGGGAGTTAACAGTATATCCACTCAATACCTTGTATTCAGATGACTCCCAGCTTTTTTATGAGCCCTGAAAGAGCAATGCAACACTGACAGCAATAAAAATGGAACTTAGTCGTCAATTGACAACATAAGGATGAGTCAGGGATACTGTGGAATCAGTGAAGTGAGGGAACTACAGGGACCATGAGAAATATCAATGTGTTTCTTGATGAATTCTCCCTGAATATGAATAATGTTGGGGATACCCCACAGCAAAATTGTTCCAATGATACACCAACTCACAAGTGTAGTCAGCCACTCATCCTAAGGAAGAGAAGTGCATTGCCTAGGCTTCATCCCTAATTCATTTAATCTTGCTCACAGACACAGAAAATCTTTCAAGTCTGCTATTCCAAGAGCTGTGCGTTACCCCATGTGTAATTATGAACTCAAACTAAGGAATCTTTTCAGCTCTTTCTTCCCGTGTTAGTAATTTTCCTTTATGTTCTCTTTGTCCTACTTTACTTTTCCAACTTTAAACTATTTTATTATTCTTAGTAGCCACCATAACATAATTCTGTTGATCTGCATGGACTATATTTTCTTTGTCTCAAACAGGTGCACTACAGAATTTGTAATATTTTATTGGGGATTTTTTACCTAAAAGATTTAGAGAGAGAATTGTATTATGTTTCTGCCATTGTAGCTCACAATGCTTGCTTTGCTTTCCTAAAACTAATGAATTCAAGGGAAGAACTGCATTTTTTTCTACATTCTGATGTTTAATTTACACTTGATTTGTATAGTACTTCAGCATTAAAGAGTACACCAATACATGCAATGCTTTACCTTAGCTATAGAAGTTTATCTTTTTAAAATTGTAATATAGGTTAGTTTCTGTTGCAGCCTTGTAAAATTACTGCTTTTTGCTCTTTCATTTCAATAAGATGGTCACTACCAATGATCAGGTTCATACAGGTGTATTGCTGAGGGATCTTTCATGAGTTTTACCTTTACAAAGAAATTACTACTTCAAAACCAAGAGATGAATCCCCCAAGATGGGGAATTAAGGATGACTTCAAGTCATCCTTATACTCTCAAGTATTTGAGAAGACAAATCAGTTTGGTAGTACAATTCTGTCTGAGGTATTTAGATATCTGGGTGGATGCAAGCAGGCAAACAAGGGTCTGGATTACTGTTACAGCCACAAAACTTAATTTTATGTTTTTAGTATCTATGATTGTCTGAGAAGACCCTCAGTATCTCACTTGGCTTCTGCATGATGATCCAGAAGGATACATGATCCAGGATATCCTGCAGTTCTTGTGTCATGCTGTCATACCTGTCACACATTTCTGATTCTCTATGGCCTCTCAGCTGACATCATAGGCCTAAATTTAGATTAGCCAGGAGGACTTTACAGCTGGAAAAAGAGAAGCAGTTGGCCCTAGAATACAGGTCAGCAATCAACCACCAGGAATGGGCCTCAATTTCTTACAAACAAGAATTTATGCCCTAAAGTATCTAAGGTACAAAGATACTGGAGTTTTGACAAAGGACTTAAAGCAGACTCAGTCTTGGGAAATTATTACAGGGTGTCACAAGGGTCACTGAATATTTACAGGTAGGCAAGGATTTGTGCCCCATATCAGACAGGACTGAATTTCCTGTATAGTTCTTATTTCACAAACTTTAGTAGACTCTTATCTCCTACTTTGAGCATAATTAGCAGGGTAATGTTGGATATTATGAATCACACATTATGGAGTGCCCCTGGTCTCAGTTCAGTTTTCTACACATAATTTTCTGGTGCTGTTTGACTCCTGCCCAGCACCTCTGATATGTACACACAGAGGTAGTAGACCTGACATAAGAAATACAAGGACATTTGACCCTCTCTAGGCAGACAGAATAGACTAGGACATCTTAAATGACATTTAAGATGCCTCTTACATTCATTAGACAAAACCTGATCACTGGTAGCAAGAATCTTACTGAAATGTAAGAGAAAAAAGAAATCATTGTGCAAAGCTTCAACAGAAACTGACCTTTACTACAATTTCAGAAAGATAAATTAAAATAGAAATAGGTGAAATTAATGGGCAGCATGGTCCTCAGTCTGGGAAATTGAAATGGACTTTCTGTACCTGCAATACCTGAAAATTATTTTTATTAGTCTATAACTTTATATAGAGAGGAAAATAAATTTTAAAGTCAAGCATGTTTGGGTCAAATTCAGAATTCCAATTACGATTAAGAAAGTGTACTGTATGGTGAATCTAATAACAAGAAATTAGACATTACGAAAAAAGAAACAGGTACAGCACTGCAATAACTATTAAAGCCATGGAAAATGGTTTCTGATGTCCTTTAATAATAACAAAAGTCTAAGTAAACATTAGAACTTGATGTGGATTCATCTTCATTCAAACTGATGAATCAAGTGTCAGAATTCTGAGAATTGTCAGGGCATTTTTCTGAAAACACATAAGTTATCATTACTGATTAAAAAAAAAAAAAAAAAAGACACATTGTTTAAAACTAAAACCTGCTTGTTTGTTAAGATGCTCCATAGGTTTTCTAGGGAAAGCACATAAAGGCCATGTCTTATGACAGAAAGTGTACATTATTTTGTTAAAAAATCATATATGTACACTCTCAACCCTGAAATTTATTCATCAAAAATTTGCTTGGAAATACTTCCAATTTGCAGATTATTAGTTGAAATTTAGGTCAGATTTTGTGGTCTGCTCTGTAAAACAGGGTAGTTTTAGGCATACCTTTCATTTTGAATGTCTGCCTGCATGCCTGAGCAATCTGCTATGCTTGCTGTTATTATACATCTTGGCTAGCATTTCTAGGACTAGGAATGTGGTAAGTTTCTTAGAAGGAGTCACCACACTAAAGTTCTCAGTATTTTTCCTCAATGCCTGACATTCTGCAGACCTCACACTGCAGCAATGGGGATGAAAAACTCAGAGTTAAATGGTAATCACAACTTGAAAACAAACTACCAATTTCATTCCTCAGTAAATAGAGGAAGCAAGTCTCTGTGACTATTGCCACCTGTAAGTTGAACTATCAGACACATTCTTTTTTTAAAAGAAAAATAATAAAATAACGAAATTTACTGTTTAGAGCTTGCATGGACAAAGTTTAAGAAAAATTATTTGGCCTACTATGGAAATGGAAGTCAGCGTCACAGTAGTCCTTGATACGGATATGGAGAAGTAAAACAGGGTGAGGATCTAGGCTTAGTCACCATATTGACATAAATTACACGACCTAACACTTTCAAGGTATTGATAGAAGGCATGAAATACACAAGAAAAAGCAAAATTTAATTTCCCTAGATGAAATTTGAATTTAGTCCCTTATTAATATAAATCTTAAAATATAGTTGGGTCATTAAGTAAAAATTCAATTAAAAATAATTATTCTTGTCTGTAACATAAGAAAGCACATTTCTAAGGCAATTAATTTATTCTTAAAGTTACTGCAGATAATTACTTTTACCCAACAATATTTAGCAAGTTTCTTTTATATTATTTTTGTTTTGTTTTTTTGGAAGATCTCTTATTTTAGTATGTCTAGGTTTGGTCTTGTCTGTCCTTTTAATGGCAATTGTCTCTCAATTACCACTAGAGTTCTTGAGTTTTGACTTTTTGTAAAGTAAGGCACCAGAGTTTCAGATTCTTAAAAAAAAAAATAAATTATATCGTTTTTTTAAAAAAAGCCCATAGAGAGAATGACAGGTTCTTGGAGCAACTTCTTAGTACTGAATTACTTGTAAGGACCTTTAGTTTCTTTGAGATCAGTCCCAAAGTGTTCTTATGACTCCCACAAGACTCAAACCTTCACACTTTTCACTTCAGCTGTAACCTGTACTTCTCTGAAGCTGTTTTCACTGGCCTAGATGTAAAAGAAAATGAACACACAAAAAATTAAAACACAAATGGGGATCAAAACAGTGAAATGTTAATATAGGTCCTGACAGAAAATGAGGTGGAGAGACAGAGAACCCAGCTCACTGCTTAGTGCTTCCAGGAGCTGGGACACCGAGGTGGCGCTGCAGGCTGGAACACAACAAGCCAAGCAGTAAACTTGATTGAGTTAAAAGTCTCATCATTAAACCCAACTACAAGAGCTGCATCATAAAGACATACATCCCTAAAGGGATGGAAATATTGTCATGGAAAAAGAAGTGGCTGATGCGCTTCCAATAAGAAAATAATACCTCAGGGAAATAACCCACAAATGCAACAACATGGTTACCAAATATAATACTGATGCCACCCATGAGATTCACAGTAGCTTTGACGTCTTTAATTTTGCTTTCATTTGCTTGGGTTTTTGGTGCGCTTCTGAGAACATCTGTATTTGTTTCTATTCCCAATATAAAGTTCATCAGAAATCCCACAACAACCTCTGTACCCATTTTCAATTACAATGAAAACCTGAAGATACTGTAATCTTATATTTTTTGCTCAAGAAATTGGGTGGGAAATGCTTTGACTGAAAGAATAGTTACATATTAGGGCCCACATTACTCTTCAGCTACAATATGGAGATTTTTCCACTATCAAACATGAAGTGTTACATAACATATGGAATTTTAGGGCTCAAATTATCAGCATTGTCGAGCAGAACACTGATGTTATATTTGAGGAAAAAAATCAATTTATTAGGTTTCTACCATAAGGTTTTTCTGTTACACATGAATTCTATCTGTCTTCCTACTTACCTTTAGTCATCAGCACCACAAAATATCATCCAAATCAAATATTCTTACCACAGTTTCATACAAATACATACTGAAGCAAATACAAAAATATATATATTTTGAAATAATCTGTTGATTTTCCCAGTAAGGCTCTCAATGAACTGTAGGAACTGGTACTGACAGATACATTGAGTAATCTAAAACATGGGACTTTTGGTGTTTGGGGTTTTTTCCCTACATTCAGGCCTAAACAAGCCATGATGACTGTAGAGAACAAGTGTATTAAATAACAGTGTCTACACTGAAGAAAGCGTAGCTTTTATTTAAACATGAGAGTTTCCATGTTTCATAAACTTACATCAAGATGCACTCATAGGAAAAAAAACCTATCCATTTTAAATATTTTCTTTGAGTGAATAGACACAACTGAGTAGACAAAGATTGGAGGAAAAGGCTTTCAGGTGTTACTGATACTTCAGGCAACTATGAACTCCCCCATGCACCTTACATCCTATTACTACAACAGGAAGAAAAATATGGTCAGGAGCAGTCCTCAGCCTCCACATCACTGGCAGTGAAGGCAGGAGCAGCTCCTACGAGTGAGGGAGAACTGAACCCATGGTGCACCTTTCCCCACATGAGCTCACCCCATCCATAACAAATGTGAAAAAAACAAAAGAGTTTTGTTTTTTTTTTAATAAACTCACTGTAGCTTTTCCTCTCAGCAGGGGCCTAGAACGTGACCTACATCCCACACATTAAAGGGATTTTGTCCTTTATAGGCTGTATGAATGCCTTACTAAGAAAAAGATTTGATTAACTTGTGGTAAAGGACAAGCTCAAACAAAAAAAGACAAGGAGGCAAGACTGTGTTCTGCCCTGCAACCTCAGATAAACTAATTTCCCTCTCAGTTTCTGAAAAATAGAACGGGAGTGATAATCAATAATGTTTCATGACCTTCCAGAGGTACTGTGTGCATCAATGCATGGCAATATGATGGGAATCAAGTCTGTGAAGAAACTCCTAATAGCCTTATTTCTGAACTCTGCAGGAGTTTCATGGTCATAACTATCCTGAAAATTTCCATATCAAAATTACCATAAAGTTGTTGTGGTTGTTCTTGCTGTAGGCAGAGAAGGAGAAAGAAACTAAGGAAAAAAATCCTTAAAAAACAATTTTCTGAGCCACTATCTCCCATTTCTATGCACTTAGGAAAGGCTTCAAAACCCTTGCAAATTAAGCACTCCACCCTGATGTTTTTGTAAGACAAGGCTCAGTGCCTCCTAGGCCTGGGCCTTGCTCCACATGATGAAGTGCAGTGCCACAGTGATGCAATTTCACAACTTCTACTGTGTTTTAGGACTTCTTGAACAAGCAGGATGAAAGAGAAGAGAAAGGGGGCTGAAAGGACAATGGTTGTTCTATTCCCTTTATAATATCCAATAAATAAAGACTTATACAGCCAAAAAAAGTCTAAAACCACTTGAACTATAAAGTTGAAGTCACTGAAAAGGTTCTGGACATTCCCTGATGATGATTGCACTAGGTATGGCTAAAACAGCCTAAAGGATAAATTATATGAAGTCTGCTGGGTGCTAATAAATTCCTTTCTGTTTTGAGATGTTTTGAATTAATTGTGCCAACAAAAACTATTCTTTGGCATATGAAAGGTATCATTTATCTCATGCAGACCTTATCAAAGAGGTAAAGATAGAAAAATGGGTATACCTGCTGCTCTGTTCATTGTGTCCAGAGACAGGTAGAGTGAGTAAGCACTGCAGAATTTGGCAATGTGTTCTTAGAATTATAGTTAATGATGACTTTGAATGAAAAATCTATGGTGCAGAGAGTTCATAAACTCAGAAAAGCAGCAATGGTGCTTTACATTCCCAGGCAATACAATTTTTAGACTTACTTCCCAATACAGAACATTTCCACACTGACAATCCCAGCTATGTCCTGTAAATCAGTACAGATAATGTAATTCAAATTTTGGCAGCTTTCCAGGAAGACTATGTAGCTCATTGCTGAAGAACATAAAATATAAATTGAATGTGAGACCTGGTATTGTGGAGCTTAATTCTTTCCACTGCTGCTAGATGTATTCGCACATTCCACCTGACCTTTCTCGGCTTTCACAGCACGAGGGACTAGCTTGTATTTGCCACCTGCATTGTCCCTTTCATCCATCCCACCAGACATTTGGGTAGCTGAAAATCAGAGCAACATGAAGCTCCAGGGAGTGAATTCACAAGCAATGATATGAAATTTTCTTTCAATCTGGAGGCCCATGCAGCTGTGACACTTGGATTTCAAATAAAGCCTCATGAAAATGCCCTCACAGTGGGTGGTGCAGGGAAGAAGCAAAGGATAAGGCTGATATCAGGTTCAAGTGGTCTTCTATGAGAGAACAATGTTTCTGGGGAAAGAAGAGGGACTTCTCACTTAGGACACAAGTGTACAAGGTAGCTGGATTTGCTGAGCCACCTGCATTAGCAGAAGAAACTTGGTTCAAGGTTTTGAGATGCATATTTCCAGGTCATCTAAATATTCTTTTAATTCATGAAGTGGCAGGTGACAGATACTTTTGAGTAATCCTGATTGCTAAGGTTTGCTTTTATGCATGTGCCCTTCTTCAAGTAAAATTTCTTCATGTCTGATTGCATTCTATATTCACAGCATGCAGAACACAAGTGGATTGCTTTAACTTGAATCCTTTGTCATCCTAATAATACTTAGAAATTAGAGCTCCAGATTTCTGATTGTCAAGGCCCAAACCAACCCAAAATATGAACCTTGTCACTCAAACAAAATAATCTATTTAAAGCCTCTTTTGAGGCCTTTGCATAGAGAGGTAGGTTTATAATTAAAATAAAGCAAGTTTCTATTGTGTTTTTTTTTACGAATATATCACTGTTCTGTTAATGACATAATGACTTTATGTCACTTTATTTGGTGACTCCAATAGTGAAAACAAATGCATCAAATGCAAACAGAGTGTATGAATTCTCACAACATTATCCCACCAAAGAGAATTCTCTTTACAAGACAGGCAAGAGCAATGATTTTTTTACACTCCTGCCCCAGAGGACTTTTTCATTCAATACATATTTACTTAGAGATAAAGTTCAATAGTAATAGTTATTTTACAAATAGTGTCCTGCAGTTTATGATTATTAAAGTCAACTAGTCAGCAGAGGGCACTGAAGGGAACATTATAATAGATTTTATTGATATAATCACTGCTGCCACCAACTCCTGATGGCTTGAGGCTCAGTATAAATGAAAGTCTGCAGCCCCTTGTATTTTATTAATATTGTTGTTTTTCTAATAAGAAAGCCATTTACCTGCTGTGTGTGATGAGGTTTCTTGACAGATGTTATTCTTTATTTTCCTCTCCCTCTGCGCTTTGGGTTTTGTAGAAATATGAGTGAATAATTTTTTCAAAACTTTTTTGCAACCTTTTCTTTCAGGTATCTGAGAAATTTATATGCAACACGCTCATCACTGTTTCTATCTGAATAATTGCTACTGCTTTTCCCCACCTATATAGTGACATATATTACCTTTAAAATGTGGGAATACTTCATTAGTGACCTATAATTCTTCAATCATTGTTGAAACGAGACAATGAATAACAGCTTTTTTCCTTAGGGAAATTGTTATATTGGATCATACCAATGGTATGAAAGTGATTTAATATTTTATTTTGATCTCTTACAGTTTTACACTGGCATTCCATTTAAAGAACAAGATCTGATATTCCAATATTTATGATGTTTTTCACTGTAAAAATTCTTAGTAATTCAAATGAATATTCATAACCATTTGTTATTTTTTGGGAACCTAAATTACTTGCTGTACTAATGAGCCTCACCATCTAGAGAGGCAATTAATTCCATTTCCCATCAATCCTGGTAACTGCATTTAAAAGACTTGTGAGGATATTTCCTGTGACATTATATGTAATATGTATCATTACATGTATCATGATAAACCTACTGGGAATGTAATAACTCATCTTCAGTGATCCTGTGATTGTCATTATTTAACAGCACAATTGCATATGAAGTCGAATATTTCTGCAGCACTGATTTTATCTCATCTGCTACATTTACATAAACCAAATTTTTGAGGATATTTTTGTGAGGAGTACACTACTCACAACGGAAAAGGTAGCACAATTTTATAGATCTTTAACTGTCCATGAAAACACATATCACATACTGATGTGTATTGCATGTACACATTCATGTATTACACATACGTGTACAGATACATTTATGTATCACACATTGCCCTGCAGTGACACAGGCTGGGCACTCTCCAGTGGGAGCACAGCTCTGCCAAAAAAAGGCCCTGGAATCCCCTGGGCACAAGCTGGAGCATAAAAGCCAGGCAGCACAATGGCCCAACTGCAAGCATGAGCCCAGCCAGGAGATGAAGGGAGGGAACCATCCCCTGCTCTGCTCAGCACTCCTTAAACCACACCTGGAACAATGTCCCAGGTTTTGGTCCCTTGAATGGTAGAAAGATGTTGATAAACTTAAAAGATGTCAATGAGTCTGAAGCACATGATTTATAAACAGAACTCAAAGCAGCAGAAGTGGAAGAGGGAGTGAAAAAGTGCACACACAGAGTGAGCTGGATAAAACCCCCAGGGCCATGAAAATGTTGAAATCTCCTGGAAAGTAGAACTGCTGACTTTTCCAGTTCTAATACCATTCTACTCTGACTTTGAGGCAGTTGCAGAAATCTAAAATCAGTTTTTCTATAATCTGTGCCCTACCAGTTATTTTTGAATGATTATATAATATTTTAATGCTAAATCAACAGTCTCTTGAGAATCCAAGAAATGTTTCTGTAAATAAACATGTAATTTTGAAAGTGACAAAAGTTCAATGAGTGGAAAAGGATTTTTTCAAAACTCTTACAATATTATTTCAAATGCCATCCCTCATTTATCCACCTTGTCACTGTATGCTTCAATATATCTTCAGTAAACAAAACACATAATCTGATTTACCATTGTCTGCAGTTGTCTTCTGTAAAGACCCATATATTTTCATTGCTTGATTATTGGTCAGAGTAAGAGCATTTAGTTTCATTTAAAGAATAATTCTAATATTACACAGGGGCTATGACTATATATTGATGCAGATTTGAATCCAGGACTAAAACCATCAGTGTTCATTTTATCTGTGTGAAGTAGTGTGTAGGTTTCACAGTCCAGAGACATACCTAAGTGTCAGGAGTTTTGCTAACTCTCCAAGATGTGTCAAAGCCCTGGGAAATTTCTTTTCTCTCAAAATAATACAAAGGGAAGTTTGTAAGAGAAACAAAGTCACACTCTGAAAAAAAAATTAACCAATATGCACCTGCATGTTGGATTTTCTTCTATTATCACTATATCCACACCATCCCCTATGGAGACAGCAGCATACTTTGCTACATGCCACAATAGATGGCCAGAGAGTTGTGAATGGAATACGTAGAAAATACTGCAAATGATCTTGAAATAGAGATTGGATATGAGCATAACTTTGGAAATAGTAATTGGAACTTTTTTCCTTTTTTATTACTAGTGTTGTGCTTTTAGATTCATATTGGAGATAAAAATCCAAATATTGTTTTGTTTTTTCACACTTCAGAATGCAATCAGAGTTGTAATATGTATGATTTTTCCAGTCTGTATTCTTAGTTATAAGTGGTATGCAGTTTTCCAAATTGAGTCTCTGCTTTACAAATATAATTTAAATGTCTTCTGCAAATGTGTTAGAACAGTTAATTTGCATAATAATTTTGGTAAACAGAAAACACTTTCAAATAAAGCATCATTTACAATATTAAGTAAAAGAGATGCTGGCATTAAAATTTCCAAGTGCAATTAGTTTTAAAACCCATTGACTTCCCAAGCACAGTGGGGTTTTAAAGAGTGCAATTAAACCTCATTATGTATAACAAATAATGCCATTATTAACAATATTTTCAAAGAAAAAAGAGGTTATGTCATTGAATTAAAATCTAAAACGCTCCAGATATAATAAAAATTACTGCCAAGCTCTGCACACAAGATTAGTTATGTCTGAAAAGGCATGAAGGTGCTAAGTAGAGGGCTGAGGGTGAGGAGTCACCTGCCCTGCCTGTCACACAAGGCACAAGTACTGCCAAGCTCTGAGCCTCTGTGGTTGCCACAGCTCAGCTAAACAAGCTCTGCAGAGGAAGTTTAGCTCTGTGGTCTGGAGACTAATATTCGGGTATGGCGAAGACCACAACCTAATAAATATTATATAAATTATATACAGAAATAAATACAATTTATATAATGAATACTATATAAATTATATACAGAAATGAATATAACTTATATAATGAATATTATATAAATTACATACAGAAGGAAGTGCCTGTTGCATACACTGAACTGCAGTACCAGAAATTTTGACTTCTTGTGTCTTCTTGGTGCACAAGAGTTATGCAAAACAACCCAGCTAAGGACTGTTTTGGTTTCTGCACAGGAGCCAATAAGCCTGGTTTAGCCATCATGCTTCATGGATCCTGTGAGTCTCTATCTGGTTCCAATGCAAAAGGTGCATTTGGATGGAAACCATTCTGGTATAAACTGAACATCAGAGTGCTGTGTGTGCACATGGCTGGAAGTGCCCAGCTCTGCTATGAGAAGCTGTCTAAGTAGGGAAGAGGAAAAAGGGGTTGTGCTCTTCTGCCCTACAGTTGGTTTCTGTGTGTGTATGTGTGATTTACAATTGCAAAGTTTCTAAGCACCTAATATTGGAGTTTGTCTTTTATATTATTGCTATTGATTGTGAATCTATGACCTTGCTCCTGCTTGCTAAGTGTCTGTCATTAATAGATCAATAAATCATTTTGATGCTAATTTGATTTAAAACAGAAAACTTGGTAAGTTTTTCCCCATGGTAAACTGGAACCTGGATGCCCCCTTTCCAAAATGGTGAAATAATTAACAAGACTTGTGGACAAGACTTGTTATGCTTGGTTGTTCCTGTAGATTTTTAAACTAGCATATTGCATGTATTATTACTGCACATTAACTACAATGCTCATTTTCAAGATAAACAAAAGGACTAACTTCAGAACCATTTAAGTCTATAATGTTCAGGGGTTCTCTCCTGAATATTAAAATGCCTAAATAAGTTACTGGCTAAACAATCCTATGTTTAGTTTTCTAGTTTAATAAGCAGTTAAGTGGTTTTGCAGAGGTAATTTCCTCTTTAGTTTAATTCAAGACATATGTGCTTTTCTAGTCCTCTTTACTGGAGAGAACTAGACTGCTTGGTTTCTCCACAGTAGAGAACGCCACTAAATCTCCATGGAACTGATTAAATATGCCTTAGAATAAGCCACTCTTTTGTCCCATCACAGAGAGCCTGCAACCCAAACTCAGTGTCAAAATTGCCAACAGCTGAAGAATATGTACACAGGTCAACATGAAAAAATAAATTAATAAAATCGAAGAATATAAATTTGCAATGTATGTAGCAGATTTCTCAGTTTTCCCTGATGCCAAGATATTCTATCCCTGCTATACATTTCTGGCATTTTAAGGCCATTAAGCAGAGAATTTTATGTACTTGTATTTACTTCTTTTGATCAGATCATGAGAGCCAAGATATATTTCAGGAGAGGGCAAAACAAATTGCACTCTTTTTCAGCAGTTGGAGTGATAGAGTTTATTCTAGAGCTCTTTAGGAACAGGAAGATCTCCCCCATTATGAGCATACTTGTGGGATCTCAGCACCTCAGGATGGAGGTGCAGAGAGGCTGAGACCACCCTTGGGGGGCTCGGGAGTCCTGGAATGTTGCCAGAAGTGTCTGGTGGCAGGATTTTGATCCTACACAGGAGATGACACCTGTATGAGGACTGGGAGGGTTTCACTGGGTGAATGGTGAAGGGATAAGTTAATTAGAGTGTAAAACACAGGGTTTAGGATTTCTGTACAGGGGGGTCTAAAGAAGTAAGATGGAGGAATTGGGGCGTGTCCTGTTCTTCTTCTTCTTGGCCTCCATCTTCTGTGGTGATGGTGGCACTTTGGGATTGGTTATTACTAGAAGTGCACCGGTTAATAAGGGTAGAAGGTATTGGGGAAAAATGATAAATATTGTACACGTAACTTCGGGTATAAAGATAAGTGACCGCCCCGGGGGCTTGCAGTGTGCTCATGGCTGGCTGCTGTGCAGACCTCTGTCGGGCTGAAAGAAAATCTTTTAGATAAACAATTAATAAACACCGAGACAAGATCAGAAGTCTCTTCTTGTCCTTTGAAGCGCTGGCTCTTCAAGGCCATCCCTGGGCCTTTCTAGGCCACCTAAACAGCCGAGAAACCAACACATACTGAAACAAACTTGGTATGGCAAGTCTCACTCTCACCAGGACAGGTATTAATATGTCTCAAGGACACAACAGTTTCTGGTGCCTGTGATTATCGCATAGATTTAAGTCCACTCTCTCTGCTCTCCCGACAAACACATAGAACTTCCTTAGGATCTCCACGAGGCTTTAGTATGTGGACATTTGGATTTGCATTTACACTTCACTTGCTTATCAATTTTCTGGTGATATTATCTTAAATGAGTTTAGGGGTTGCTTACCCATGTTCGCAAACATTGCTATTATGCAAGAGCATGCATTCATAAAGCAGGTGTTTAACTACATTTAAAGAATATATTCTAGGAGTCACAGGAGCCTCCATTGTGCTAACAGACTGTTCAAAACAAACAAGACATTCATAATTGTTGGAAGATAAAGCCCAACATTTTTAAAAGGATTTTCAGGGTTGGTGTACAATATACTCCTAAGGGGTCTTTGCAGGATGAGACAGTAACTACAACCTAGTTTGAAGTGGCAATACTTAAAAACAGAGAGTGAAGATTAAAGTGAATCTGGCACAGACACCCCAATTTCATGATGACAACTCCACCTACCTTTTGAACTATTTATCAGAAGAGTGAATTCCTACTCCCTTCTGTAATGGGTTTGGGTGTAATAGGTTTGTCTGAGCACGTGGAAGCAAAATATGCCCCTTGACTGTGTTACAATCTTGAAGAAGAGCTTTTTGGAGCTCCTATAGTCAAATAGTTAATAAAAACAAAATTGAACAGATTAATGTTCAAAGCACTTGATACTATTTAATGATGGAGTGCCTAAGCTGTGAAAATACTAATTTCAGTTACTTAAGGCACTAAAATGGGCACTTTACAGATGTGCCTGATAGATTTTCTGTCTGAGACCATCAAATTGAGAATTTAGACATGAATTCTCATCACATCTTCATTCTGCATTTCAAAGACATGTTTTTATAATTGTTTTTATAATTTATCCTCCTTTCCAGAAGTAACAAAACAACAGACACAGTTTCTTTGCTAGCAGTATAGCTTTCAGAAAACTAAACGGCCTGGTTCATGCATTATATTATAGCCACCTTTACTCCAAGCCCTGAGTACTGGTTCACATACTTGTGAACAGAGGAACAATGAGAGGTGTTTTAGAGTCATGTTAAGAGAGACAGCACCAAGACTGGCTACCTTAAGTGGAAATTGTAAAACCCATCTGTCCTTTACTTGAACTTCTGAATGGGTCTAACTGCCTGCAAACTGTTCTTTTTAGAAGCAGTAGAAAGAATGGCAGGTGTGCTCTAAAGAGAAGGAGAAAGGACTTGGAATGTGTTCAGCCAACATACTGCTGCTCTCTCAGCAGCAGAATAAGCTGTTTGGAAAGAAGAAATGTCCCCTGGTCACTCTGAGCTCAGGGCAACACTTTAAAAGTAAATGTTTCTTCTTAGGTTTCGAAGTAGTACTTTTGCACATTACTGCCACTTGACAATATGGTAATTTTAAATTTCTCATTCCCCTAATGAAGGTAGTCCTAGAATTTACTTCATTATGCTTTTGATGAAGGCACTTTCATAAAGCATGCTGTAAGATAATTACAATTGAACAAAGTGTTCCCCAGGTAAATAGTCTATAATTAGTGTAAATTATCCCATGCATCTATTTTATTTTGGGATTGGTTGGTTTGGCTCCTCAACACGTAAAGGCATTCTGAATAATTACCAATGCAATCTGCACGATGCACTATAATTTTCTACTAGCTACAGAGTGTTTATTTATACTGATAATGACTGATCTTCTAAGGAAATTCTGTCATGGCATCATAATCAGTCTTGGTGTTGACAGAAAAGAGTTCTGCTCTGCAATATTTAGGAGATAAAAGAAAGCTAAATTAACCCTATAATATACTACCTTTATAATCTGATTAAAATCAAATCATCTGAACAGATCAGCTCAATCAATGACATATTTCTACATATATACACCACATCATAAATGGTAAAGCATGTTTACTTGTGAAAAACTCAAATGATGAAGTCCAAAACATTTAGTACTCATTTAACATATCCTAAAAAAGTAGAATTAATTGAATAAATTTAAACAGACTTATTTAACTACTTTGTTTTATATAAATATTTTGGTAGTGTACATTTATTTTCACAGATAGGTGGATAAGTTCTCCAACTCTAACAACTGTGATTTCACTGTGACTTGCAAGGAATGTGAGGCATACCACTTAAAAGTTTCAGAAAGATTTTTATAATTATTTTTTATTTATAAAAATATGACTTATAATTATTTTTTATTTATAAAAACATGAATTAAAGTTACAAAACTGTAGCATTTCCTTTCCAATGGATTGAAGATTGCAAAATTTAATCCTATTGTTATGAATGTAACCTACCCTTGGGGTATAAAGTAGTTTATGGCCATTACTGGGTTAAGAGTGTAAATTTAGTACATAAAGCAAGTTTAAGGAAATAAATACATTCTAGACAAACTCTACGTAACAATCCAATTTATAGGACATGCTCCATGAAAACTTAGGTATAAATATAGCCCTGCATAAGTTACCTTGTTTGATAAGTTTTTCTTTAAGCACCTCTTCCTTTGAAAAAAATGCAACGTCACATTTATAGCTCTACTTCCATTTCTACTTGTATTTAACATTCTCCAAGTTTGTTTTAAAAAACTTAAAGTTATCTGACTTCGTTCATTTTCCTTTCCCTTTCTGGCCAACATTTGATGTTTCAGTACAAGAATGTGTGATGCACTCACATCAGAAACATGAGTATAGTAAACAATTCATGACATGTAAATGTGTTTTGTATTTTTGGTGCACAGTGATAAAATCTCCTTTTTTATTTTAGTTTAGAGTATCTTTGAAGTGGACCTGGTTGCCACTAGTCACCTCCTATGCTTTGGTTCACATCACACAATGACTCTTGAGTGCCATAATCTGGATGAAATCACAAGGAACTGAACCCATGGTGTTTGGCCCACAGGAATGGCCTAGAATTAGTCTGAATCAAACACCTTTTTAAAATACATGCGAAGAAGTCACTGAGATAACAGCAACTGATCACTCTATAAATCCACTCCTATTTGTCTACACCATTTGCAAATTATTACCTAGTGGAGCCCTGTTGAATGATTAGTACTTTTAACTGTAACTTAAATATAAATAGATAACTGTTAATTAAGTTCTACACACATAGGGGAGTGCCTGATCACAAGAAAAAACAGCATGAGTTCCTACAAATACCTTGGCTGTAACTCCAGAACACTTGAAGCAGTATAAATAAGTATAAATGCTTGAACAATTTGCTATTGCACTGCTGTAGCATGAAGATATTTCTTAGGTTCAGCTGCAAAGATTCTACAAAGCAGCATAATCACCTTGTTCCTTAGGAAGCCTTCCCAGAGCTTTCTCACAGTCTAGCTCTGCTGAATCTGCTGGATGCTGATCACCTTGAGGACCACCTCAGACAAACGCTGAGCCTCCTGAGGCTGAGCTGGCAGCACCTGCACAAACCATGGAGTGTAAGAAGGATATAGTTTTCTCTTTCCTACTCTATATTTTTTCTGAGCTTATGACAGTGTTATTAGGCACTAAGTGGAAATAAGGAGAAAGTAAGTGAACACATGTAATAAAAATATTGACTATTTGTGGCAAGCTGAGAGACTGGGAGATATGATGGGAAGAAAGGAGAATCTACTAAAGAGAAAGAGGAAGCTGGAATTTAAAAAAAAAGGTGATATTTAGGCCTTCTTTTTAAGATTGCAATAAATATCCTATGAATTAACCCCACCTCCATAAATATTCCCTTTTTGTTGTCATCTTACTGCAGAGCTTCCATACTGTTGACTCCTATTGCAAAAGTTTCATACCTTCTGGATGTTTCCTCATGGGCTTCTCCTCTGACCACTGACTCCTTCTTCACAAAGCAGCCAACCAACTCCAATTCCCTTCTCAACCAGCCACCCCACTCTTTTATAGCACTCCTCTTCTCATTGGCTGCAGCTGTGGCCTGTTCCTAATCTTTGATAATTGGCCCAGCTGCAACTCTTAGGTTAAGATTACTTTCTACACTATTTACTTATGTTCTATCCCTCTACAATTTCCCCTTTTTCTTTTAATTACAGAATTGCAGCATTTCTAGAAGGATATGTTCAAAAAAAATGAATGTTACGACACATTCTATATTTCATTTAGAACTAACAGTCATAAAAATGTTCAGATAACATATTACAGTACAAATATATACATATTTCTAAGTGTTGCTTCAGTTTTGCAGCTTTTCTCAGTTTACAAAGTACTTATCTTCAAAATCTTTCATACTTATGCTTAACAAACATTAATAGCCACAATTAATATATTTCACTAATTAATAAACACATTGTACTGAATAATAGAACTACTCTTTTCCCAATTCTTACAGTTGCTTTAGTAAATTTTCTCCTTCTTTTTGTTTTGTTGCTTTTCCTCATGCAGCTTGCTACCCAGATCACTATGGGATCACATTGCTTAATGTTTAAATCTTCTTTCCTGAATCACCATGGGATCACATTGGTAGATACTAAAGTCCTTTTTCCCAAATCCACAAGGTCATATAGTTTAGTATTTAAGTCCTTTTCCCTCTTCCCAAATCATGTCAGGGTCACCAACTATTTTCATCTTATTGCAATACTGTTGCCTCCTTGTCATAGGAGTTTCCTACCTTCTTCATGTTTCACGTGGGCAGCTCCTCAGTGCACCAACAAGTCCCTCTACACAAAATAACCAACCCACTCCAGGTCCCTCCTCAACCAGCCAACCCACTCTTTTATACCACTCTTCTTCTCATTGGTTTCAGCTGCAGCCTGTTAAAGTCAGGCCTCTTCCCAATCTTTGATAATTGGCCCACCTGCAACTCCTTAGGGGTAAGAACACTTTCTACACTATCTTTCTCTTCTTATAGTCTATCCCCCTGCACCTTTCTATTTTTTCTTCGTCTGAAGGAAATTTTTACATTTCAGTATAATTCTGTCTCATGTTATCAGAGCATTGAAACATTTACAGTTGTTGGAACTTCCAAAGGGGCGATTCTAACCTATTTCTGTATGAACTTATCTTTCATTATGTGAAGCATAGGGTTTTTTGATAATTTCTATTACATTGTTACAGAATATGAAAGTCATAGATGTGTTAGGACAAAACAAAAGATACAGTAGAATATATCCATGGGTAAATAATGTATTTAGTGTTACACTGAAATTCATCTTTTCTAAAAGTAAAATTCTTGTTTTAATCCTTCCAGCAGGCTCTTGTGGTTCCTTTGAAAATTCCTGACTAATTAAGAGACATTTCTTCATCTCCTACTACTTACCTTACAAACAATTTCTAATAGTTAGTAATAGTTTTTTGAGGTACAGTTACCAAAATTGAACATTAAATAAATAGTTTGAAAGTACATATAAAGGTATATTTCTCTTCCAATTTATATCTGATGTTTCCAAATTTATCCATGAAATAATAGAATCACACATGCACACACTGAAAACCCATATTTCATGTATTACCTCACATAGCTTCTTCATCATTCTTGAAGTCATTGTTTTTCAAAGCAATGGTAAACCTCTCATGCTGCAAATATGACCTTTTCCCTACTCCTGTGTGCATGATCTTGTGTTTACTTGGATTAAAGCACAAATCCTAAGGCAGTTTCCTCCTTCACCTGTTTTTGTGACATTTATGAAAGCTGTCTCTATGACCTGGTCATAAAGATACCAAACTAAGAAAAAAAAAATTCAAACATCCATAGGAAGTATACAAGAACTAGTGTTGTTAAAGGAAGATTTCCTATTTATGTTTTTTTTCCTAGTTGACTGCTTCTATTCAGCAATGCCTTTTTTCAGCTGCCTAGATTTTTTTTATGGTTTAGATTTGGTCTTTGTCTAGATTCCTGCTATAAATTTTGAATATCCTTCCTTTTTTGACAGTGTGAATATTTCATTTTCATGGGAAAACAAGAAAGCTAAAGCTCTTCCATCCTATATCCTGTTCTTTCATTAAAATTAATTAACAATTTACAATTCACAAAAAAACAATTTTTTCCTTTTTGCAGGAGCTGGACTGTACTTTTCCATACACTGACAAAAACACTGAAGGACAGGTGATTGGTTTCTGCCTAGCCAGATGACATTTTTTCAGACACTTCTAAAGCATATAGGAGTATCAAAAGTCAGCCTTAATGACTCTTAGAGTATAATAAAAAGGACTAAGTTGCCAAGATCCAGTTCTTAGTAGTATTTGATTTGTAATGCTTTCCTCTAACCTCTGCTTTTTATCTAGCCTTGTGTCTCAAAAGAGAACAAGGACTCTTAAGTGCTTGAATTACTAGAAGGTAAATTTTTGTTCTATATAGGGATTATTAAAATAAGGAAAGGAATAGAAATGTTGCATGACCTTTGATTAAACTGCACAATATACCAACAGATGAAAAATAAAAATAATTTTATACTTTAGGCAGGAAATTTATTTGTATGCAATTAATGCCATTTATGCATGAAGCACTCTGTTCTCTAAGCTAAGATTTTAGTCTGTGTTTCAAAGCAAAATCTCTTGATTACATTTGTTCTGTTCCTGGCCCCTAAATATGTTTAAGTTGTATGATAGAGTTTAGAAGTATTATCAAAATGAAAAAGGTTTTATTTCACCTTTGTTTCAAGGTGAAATAAAATATATTAGTCTTGAAGTACTGTACAAACACACAAAAACAAATTGTAGTATAAACCCAAAAATATGAACACAAAAAACTGTACTTAGAAGTTTGTAACTGCTGCTGGCACAGTGGAAGCTCACAGGTGAACTTAGTATATTTAATTTAAATTTGTCTAATTTATATGTAAATTCTGTCTGGAAATGAAATCATAAATAAATAAATAACAATAATAACAATAAAAAAGATGCTACTATTAAAATCTAGACCTGGAAAAACAGTGCATCCAAATCACAAGGATATTCATCAAGATAGGGAATAGTCAGTGTCATTTGCAAGTACTTGAGGTTTTTACTTTTAACTTTAACCTAGAGCTTCTGGTGCTTGTGTTTTGAATTAATAAAGCATGTTCTGGAAATTATTACAACCCCTTTATAACTTTATGTACACTGCAGTACAGATGTACACTATCAACTGTAATTCTATATCAATATGTATGAGCTGAAAGGAAAATTACAGTCTTGCAAACAGGTTAGGACTAATTAGAACCTAGGTTATATTTTTTCTTATCTATTTTCAAAGCTATTAGAACTACTTAATTAATAAAATCTTAGAAAATTAAAACTAATATAATTAATTTTAAAACTTTATTTTAGGTAAAAAATTGCCCTTATGAAAACATGGCATCTAATTTTTACTTTTCATTAAAGCACTGTATTTTTAGATTGGAGGCAAATTGAGTGTTCTAGTCACTCAAATCCTAATCCAGTGGGGTATCACATTTAGATTTTCAGATCTGTTTCATAAGCTTTTGACCAAAATACATAAAAAGAACATAGTTTCGTAGAAGGGTCCCAATTTCAGAAAGTCTGTCCCTGTGACATAAATGTGTTGTAGAATTTACATATAGTTGCTCAGCTGTACAGTAGTCATCATATCATAAATGTGATTATTTGTGTAAAAGTGCTACTGGAAAAATAATACATTAAATAATACCATAAGCTTTTAATAAACACCTTTTAAAATGTCACTATCATTACAGTCCCAGGCAGCAGTTCAGATTTATGTCTAAAGCCTAATTATTTCTGATTACCTAGATTTAATCCTTGACACATTTACTGATGCAAGGCAGACACAGGCAGACACTGCATTAATCAGTGTTAGGCACAGCAAGCCCAGTTGTTCATCTCGTTCTTTAGGCCTCTAAGGTAAGAAAATACCTGACTTTGTTTTGCAAGCAGCCCAAACTCAGTATCCTGGGAAACTTACTGCATATCCTTTAGACAATTTCCAGCCCCAGCCCATAATGTTCAAATAAATATAAAGAGCTACACAAAAAAAACACCAGTCAGGAGAACTGGACACGACCATGATTATGGTAATTATGTAGGAAGCAACAGATTTTTTTCATCTCTAGCCTTGAGATTAAGTGGACCAGCCTAAATTACATTCCATGAAAAGCAGTTAATTTTTTTACCTCTCATAACAGGATGGTGCCATCCAATGTACAGGATGGAAATGATCTCTGGCCCATGGTAAGCTCTTAATCTATATTCATGCTACCTTGTCCAAGACAAAACAACAACTGGAATCCTGCTGAGAAATTAATGATCTAGTCAGTCATGCAGGGCTCAGCCTTGCTCCCTCATCTTCTGTTAGTGTAGCCAATAAGACAAAAGGCAATTTGTCTCAGTCATACTCACACACCTGTAGCTCAAAGACAACAGTAAAGCTTTTTACCTGCTCAGACCACTAGAGCAGCTTTCAGATATCTGGATTAACCAAAATGATACCAGGTCAGGCAATAGTAATTTGAAACACAGCATAATTATTTCAGGTGTCTGAAAGGAATAGAAGTAGTTGCAATGAGAATTTTATTTAGTGGTATGTGTTGTCTTCTGAACTATCCATTCATCTTCTGTTACTACTTTGAAGCTAATTAAATTCTCTGCACTTTGCATTCTCCTTTTAGAATTGCTTCCCAGTGGCCAGCTCAGTTTCTACTTCTTGCTTGTCTAGAATTGAAATAATTTTGAATTTTTTATATACAGCCAGAATGGTGGCTACAAGTGGCCTTGTTCCTGAATTGCAGTCAGATAGATGTGTTTTCAAGAGTAAAGACAAGTGAACTTCATGAAAACTCTTTGAGAAATATTTAATTCTGCATCAGTAACAAAATTCCACTATAAAATATTTTTAAACAGCAATCACACAGCTAAAAGCCTCCAGATACATTTTGTTTTTCTTTAGTCTACACTTCGACCTAAGTTAAATTGGATACAATTTCTTGCCAGGATTTAAGAATACCCATATAGAGCAGGATCTTTCTTGAACTTTCCAGAACTTTCTCACTCTATTTCTTTCCCTGAATACAACAATGCAGGGATTATTTTGCCTCCATGGACAGGACTGATCAGGATAAATATAGACATTGATATCTGAACTACTTGTCTAGACTTTTGATAATGTCAACAGAAAGAAATAAACACTCTTTGCTTGTGATTCCTTTCACACTAAAATAAATGTCTAAAATAAGTCAGATGAATCATGTTCCCAAACAACGCCTTTCTCTCCATTATTTATAAAAGGAGATCAGTTCAACTAGCTCAGATAAAGCAAGCTACATCTGCTCTAATGAATCTCACTCTAAATATTTTCTGGGTTGGTACGCTGCCAGTCAATCCAGTCAATTCAGTTCTTTGCATTGTAGGAGGTACAGCAGAAAGAAATAAAAACCTTCTGTATAAGGGGCAACTCTTATCTATGTCTGATAGGGGCTCAACCTCTCGATCCCAAAAGGTGCCATATGCCACATTTTCAAAAAGGTAATGCTAAAATTACTGCAGAGAGCTATAGTACCATTAAAGGAGATTCAAAGACCATTTCTTTACCAGTCTTCAGATCTTTTCTTCTGTATTCTTTTTGGGGTTCTGACACCACAATTCAAAAACTGGTGTGAATTCTACAATTTCCTGCTCATTTTGTGTGGAGGAGGTAAAAAATAAGCATCTGCAACCACTGAAAATGAGAAACAATACAAACTTATTTTTACAAGGCCCTCAGAGCCAAAGTTGTAGGCCATAACCGAAGCTGTATACAGTTTCCTAGTATTTTTTACTAGTTTTCACATCTGCAATATTAATAATGTCAAAGTGACATTCCAGCCATAATTTTCTAAAATAGCCTGATACTAAATTTTTGTGATTAGGATTTTAGCCCTGGTTTTCAGTCATGGAAATGGAATTTCCTTGTTGCATTTATTTTATTCTTCTGTAACAACAACAACAACAAAAAAAAAAAAAAAAAAGAAAAAAAAAAAAAAAGAAAAAATTGAGAGCCCCTTGCTCTTACTTGCCTCAAAATGTGTCATTATAGCTTACTATCAACCTGTCACATAAACAATCACTATTCATAAAAAGGACTGCCATCATTTCTCAGGTGCTGTCTGGCACTTTTGGGGCCTAGTTTTCAGAAGTGATGAGCGTTTCTGTGCTTGGAGTCTTTTGTGTGAATGTGTACTACAAAAGCCACATCATGGTATTGAGAGGGAGCTGAAACAGAAAGCTGATATACAGAAGTAAGCAACTGTCTTTGTAGTAAAATTCCTGTAATATTCCAGAAAGATTTGTACATCCTAAGAGAAACCTTTTCAATGTGTTTAACAACAGACATGCAACTAAATTAATAAGCTTTTGAGAAGTAAAATCAGCTCTTTAAAATTTGTCCACATATCATTAAGCACTTTGTCTTATGTTGCAAACAAAACCCCCTGTGATTATTTTAATTAATCTTTCTGTAACAGCATATAGAAGTGGATGGAGTATATAGCTAATGTTAATCATTCCTCAAAAATATATTCTGATCAATATTAGACTGATTTATATATTATTCTCCTTGTGAGGAGAACAGGAAAAAGAAATTTTCATTGACATCAACAGGTGTTTTTTCACTTGGGAAAGTTTTTCACATGAGAAAGTACAATACTGGAGTCAGTCAAGCTACTCATCCCAAGTTAATTATGTTCTTAAGTACTTTGCTTTTTCAGAGTGCCTGTGATAAGTATAGTGCAGCCTCAATCCTTGGTTCACAAGAATAACCCATTGATTTTTGGTCTTTCTCATAATAATATTGCACACAGCAGAAACAAGTTGTAAATTGAGGCTGTAAGACCTCAATTACGATATTCATTCTTCCTTATAAGCCATTTTAATTAGCAGGGTAACTGCACAATTGCACTCTCTGAGGCTGAAATTCAGGAAAGCTGAATCTCAGGAAAATGGATTAAATCTTATGTATGCAGAATCTGAAGCCATCAGTTCTAAAATATACTCTACCACCTACTTCATGTCTGATCCATTTGAATGGTTGCAGGAGGATTGCTGCATTCAATAGCTGCAACAACAAAACAGCCTCTTTCCTTTCCCTTTGTGCCCAGTATCTGTTTTACTAGCATATATATAGATATTGTCTCTTCTTGATAACTTTCTGAAAATTAAAAATCCAAAGAAGTTCGGATACTTTCATTAGTTTAGAGCTTGTCCAAACAAACTCCCTTTTCTTATCTACCCTAATGGCTGTGACTCACAGCTTAACATTACTCTCTTTACCTTCATATATAACATCAACACAAGCAGTTCCTGTTTCTACCCACTTATTCTTCTCTTTCTAGTTCTCATGTCAAACATCACTTTTCCTTGGCATGTCTTGCTACACTTCTCTTGCAAATCTCTGGGGTCCTGTAACCAATTGAAAATCTATTTCCTTCAAGTAGTGATTCAATTTTCTAAGTCTGCCTCTAATATACCTCTGACAATGTTCTCATTATGTTTTTTTTAATCCTGCTGATGGCCATCTGCCATAGCTGTAATTATGAATTCAAATATGTCTTTCAATTTGAAGAGGTCCAGAAATAAAAC
The DNA here is from genome assembly GCF_027579445.1 of Ammospiza nelsoni. Lineage (NCBI taxonomy): Eukaryota > Metazoa > Chordata > Aves > Passeriformes > Passerellidae > Ammospiza > Ammospiza nelsoni. The sequence goes on from NC_080635.1 coordinate 78,217,952, forward strand.
CACTACTTACTCCAGAAATCATCTTCTCAGTGATGAGTTTCAGGCATGACAGTTCCTGAAATTGAAACTGAAGTAAATTAGAAAACATAGATCTATTAGAAGGCCATATTTCTTCCTGCAAACTGTCAAACCTGTTAACATACAGAAATCCCTCACTGCAAGTTTTAAAGCTTATTCTTTATAAAAGTGCACAAATATCTTCTTTTATATTTATTGTACCACTCCTAAGGGTAATATTTTAAGCATATTTTTTCTCATCATCTAGGCATAAGGACTGCTGGTGTTACTGTAGTCAGGTGTTATGGGATGATATAAAGTGGCTGCCCGATCAGATTGTGTGTTTTTCAGAAACAAAGCTTCAGTTGTTCATATTTTCATTTACCATTTATCTCTCTCACAGGCTTTTCCTTGTCCTTATTTTATTTTTTATTATTTTCCTCTGCCTTTTTTTTTTCTTATCCTCCTGAACAGTGTTCTTTCCTCCTTAAATTTCTTAATCTAATTTCTTGACATTCATCTTGGCTGACAATTACAATCAATTTCAAGTCATTATACACTACATTCTACTTTTTTTTCCATATTAGTGTCCTAATAAGCTAAGAAATCATGCATATGAATCCTCTTAGAGACCAGAGATATCATTAAGATATCTCTATGCAATTAGACACTGAAAGATTATGCATGTTAATTGGTTTCAACCATGTTGAGAGAGAATTGTCCAGTTCTCAGAACAATATATTGGTGACTTAAAATAACATGCAAAGAGCATTTTGGTGAATTATAGTAATACTGCAAGAAGAGCAAAGATTTAGAGAAGCTGAATTAACACAAATTAAAATATTTTCACATGGAATATGGGTGAATGTTTGATGGTAACTAGAACATATAATTATCATTGCTATAAAATAATGCAAAGACAGTAGAAGTGCATTCAGACTGGAAAACAAATATACAACACCAAAGACTCTAGCTAAACAACTGAGTCAGTACATAAGGAATTTAGCTTAAACCTAAATAAGGAATACTGTAGTAACTGATGTATTTCTCCATACTATTTGTTGTTTTAGGAATTCCACTGCAAGAAAGCATTCATAAGAGTAGGTTAGAATTTATGCCATAACCCCAGAAAAATTTACTCATGAAAAAGTAACAGGTATTAAGATGGCTGACAGATTAAACCACCATAAACCTCTGAGTTACTTGTGCGACTTCTTTTCAAAGCACAGAATTAACAAAAGCCATGTGCTGTTCTACCTCTTCTCTCTTTCCAGAGAGAGGAACTAGCTGACACTTGCAACAAGATACTATTTCACTCTTCCAAAAAGGCAAAAAGAGATCCCCAAGATATTTGCTAGTGAGTAATATAATAGAAATCAGCTGTAGCTTCTCAGATTTTTAAAATTGTTCCATACTTTAGGCACACAAATGATTGTTGATGCACATAACTTTTTCTTAATCTGTTGACTCTGGTGAACTTAAGTTACTTCACATTCTTCTGAATTAATTTTAAACACTAAAAAGATAATAAAATTGAAAGAAAAGTTACAACTTGAAGAATAAACTACAAAAACATAAATATGGTTTAATTTAATTTAATTTTTTCCTCTTCAGCTGTTTCTCTGCTTTGGATATTCTTTTAGGAAAGAAACCTAAATACTCATATTCAGTAATGCCTACTGAATTTGCCCCCTTCCTTCAGCATCAAACCCTTCCATCCTATTTAGCCTCGGTTCACTGCCAAACCTGAGCCCCATGAGCCATTCAGTAAAAAATGAATTGCCATGCCTTGAGGGATTTCCTGGTGGGTTTTGTTTTATTTTCCTTACTAGCACCACCTTATTAATTGTAATAAGCTTATTGCAGTTTTCAGGATTTCTGAGTCGGTTACAAGAGCTTTTAAGTCATTTATTGTTGGATGTGACAAATGCCTTATCTCACTGTTTGGTCTTGACAGAAATCATGCATAACATACATAATGCTGTTGAGACAGGCAGCGTTTACAGTGCTTTTCCTGCCTCCACCTTCTGTAAGTTTTAGGGTTCTTTTCTTGCACTTATAACCCACAGCTACTAACCTCAACTGTAAACTGCAGTAATATCTGAATTATTATCGTTAGATAATTTACAGAGTGTGGTTTGTAACTTTTAGATTTAATTAATACACAGAACATAACCAGATTTTGTATGATAATAGATTTAATTAAATTTTAACTATAGGAAGAGGAAAATAATAAATTTCTGGTAAATAGATATTTTTATTTTATTTTTCACTATAGATGTGCATTTGCTTTATTTTCACGTCTGCTTTTAGTCATGGCCTTTCTTAATCTACTCAAGTAGTCAAGTTGAAACAATTTTGTTTTACCTGATTTTGAGATGTCATGCTGTTGGTGGCGCTTTGCCTTTTCCTTGGGAAGTACTAAATCGCCTATGAACATGCAGATACTCAACCTCCTTGTCTGAAATATCTAGTAACTGGTAGAAAAAGAATGCTACTGCATGAAATTGGAGAGCTATTTGCCTGACTGCTTTTTCCTGTTCGAGGAAAGTTAGTGAGGAAAGCATCTTGGCATATTTCAGAAGGATATTTATCTTTTGAAAATAACTATTGATTTTTAGTTTGTAATTTGAAATTAATTAAATAGATCTGAGTTTCTGAGTCAAGTCCTCTTACGTTAATGGGATAAAGGATGTTTCATTGACTAAGCTGCTAAGTGTGGCTTGGGAAAATGTATTATTTTCTTTGTTCTAGTAAACATTGCACTTATGACCTTGGAAATTCAGAACTAGAGCTGTAAAGTAGTGTAGTCACTTAAGAATGCAGTTAGGAGTTAGGAATGGTGATTTGTTCATATTTTGCACCACTGAAGAGCAGTTAAGGCTCAATCTCACTGTTAGTTGGAATTAGTCTCCATGCTGTAACTCACCTGCAGAGGTGCCTAAACAAGGAAAGCAGTCAAAACTTTGGCAATAGAACATTCTATTCTGATTCAGCTTTGTCCTTGACAATTCTTACTCTTCCAGAGTATTCCCAAATGCACTTGGAGCATTCAAAGGAGTAGGCAATAATTTTCTAAAGGCAATTTGGATGAAAATATAATGTTTGGAGGCAAAAGACTAAGCCAGCAGAGAACATGCCCTAACACCCTCCAGCCCTGATGTTAATTTACTATCAGACAGATATAGCCCTTTCTTCCTGAAGATATACTCAAGTTGGCAAATGTTGCCAGAAAGGAAGATAATGCAAAAATAACAGGTTAATGAAACTTGCTGGCTTCCAGATCAGAACGGCTTCTTGTCTGGTCCTCTTGGCAGGAGAGCAGAGCAAGCTACAATCTGTACCCCACATCCATGTGACCCTATTCCAGACATAAGTAATTCTACATGAGGGTAACTGAACTTCTCCAGCTGGCAGGAATGTGACACTGTACCTTCAAGGCCTATGGAGTTACTGAGATAAATGTGTGTGACACACATCAAATTAATCAACACTTCTGAATATATGCCACCTTGTTTGAAATAAAAGGTTTAAAAATTGCATCAATTTTATTTAATTCAGTGTTCACCTAACCTAGCATTTCCCACATTGATAACTGTTTATGTTTTTCAGCCAGTGTCTTCTATAGCTGATATATTAAGTGTTCACATGCTTCAAATTACTGCAAACATAGCAAAGCATCAGCTTTGCATTTGATCTTTCAGAAAAATTTTCACAATGAACATTCTCTCATCAGAGGACACAATTGCCAAGATTCCCTCTCCGGTTTTTAAGTCCAAGGTGTTACTTTCCAGCTTTTTCAAAGAATAAAATACAATCAACTTGAAAAATAAGGTAATTTTCCTCTCATGGAAAAATCACTGCCTACTGATCATAATTTAGGGTGACAAATGAAATAAATATTCCCAAGACAGTTGAATCAAAGCTTCTTATTTATGTCGTTTACCTTGATTAAGAATGAAATTAACTTATCTGAAGTAAAAATGTAATTCAAAGTCCAATGTAATTTGAAAGGTAGCAAATTATATTAGACAAGCTCTAAAACAGACTTCAGTCACAGAGTTGATCAAAGTCCTTCATGAAAACAGTACCCACGAATTTGTTTGTCTTTTTCTCCTTTAGGCTGCTCCTAACTCCTGTTTTATTGGCCTTCTTCAATATGTTCCAAGTGAGCGACAGCCCAGTGATAATGTGATTAAGCAATTCTAAAACTTTATGAGCCAGTGAAACTCCAGCTACTGAAAAATAGATCTTTTGGAGAATGTTTCAAAGAAACTCAATAATACTGTAATTGACAGTATATAATAACTATATACTGTCTTGAGGGCCATAACAAATAAACAGTGTTGGAAAATGTGCATAGACACAGGCTCAGCCTCCTTAAAATCTGTCACTAGAAAACTGTAGTCTTACATTCTGGCTAGTAATATTTATTTGAAAAGAGTAAGACTAAAAATAACATTTTCTTTAATAATAATTTTAGCAGTAATTAAAATCAACATAAAACTCCATCATACATTACACAAACATAAAATACATGTTAAACTGCTTATTTTCATTGAGATTTTACTAGTTATTTCAAAATTAATGGCGTACAGGTTTATTATGATGGCAGTGGTTGCTTTACATCTAAAAAAATTAAGCTTACCTAAAGTATTCTATTTTGAAGGTAGAACTTTTTTTTCTGTCTTCAGGAACTTGATGTGGAGATGAATGTAGACATCCAGTTTTGGTCACCAACTCAATTGAGCAAAACTCCACAAAAGGAGAATAGAGCTTAATTTTGAACTCATACAAAGCTTTTTGAAGTGTACAGTGACTCCTGATGTTCCTTATCGAAGCCAAATGGTATGTTTAGGACTCAGGTTTCAGGAAATTTTTCAGGCTTATCAAACATTTTAGAACAGAAATTCTCGGTGGCTGTGTCTCTGTGGGGCACTGAAGCTGCACCAGAGGTGTTTTCATCTGGTGTCAGAGAGAAGATACAAACCACAATGTAGTATAGTCATTTCTAGTTGATGAGATTATTTTTGAATGGAGAAATTGCAGTCAGCTATATGGTGACCGGAGAATCAGGAATTTCATAGTGCACAGATAATGTTCTTTCCACAGATAATCTTACTCTATATGTCTGTCTACTAGTATGAGCCAGATATAAGTTTTAAGTGTCATTTTGATGTTATTTAGAACATCAAAAATGCCAATTTCCCATAGCTGTTAGTAACTTTGATTCCAAATATTATTACATGTTCTTTGTAAGCCTCAGTCAGTAGTAGGGAAATATATTCTCTTAGACAAAACAAGGCACACTATAATTTTAGAAGCTTTTGGAAAACAAGAAGTTATTGACAAAAAACATTGATTTTTTTTCTATGGGAAAATATGAAACCACATTTTTGAAATCATACTCTTGAAAGAAAGAATATTTAATTTAGAAGGGTCTGGCTAGAAAATTACAGCACATTCACAACATTTATAAAATCCAGCAAATGTGATTACCCTTTGGGGTAGCAGCCTTTAGCTCCTCTCCAATGTGGCTAGCTGGTCTGTCTCTTCTCAAAGGACAAAATCAGCATAAAATATCCAAAACTTCAATGATGGAGTAATTTATACATCATGAAACACTAACTGAAAGTCTCTTGTGCCACCACCATGTACTCCCAAAACAGCTACCTACCCCTGAAAACGCCAGGTGGGTGTGCACACAACTTCTCTTTATCCCCAGGTGAAGCAGCCACATCCAGACGGTGTCTGAACACACCAGGCTGCTCCTGGGTGTTGGCTGAGCGTGGTGTCTGGGCTGGCATGGGTTACTCTGGGCAAACCATGCTCCAGTGCCCAGAGCCATGCCACAGCCATCTAGCTGACTAGCACAGGCACAGCCTTGGGGCAGAAAAAAACTGAAGTGCAACAAGCACACAATAAATAAGAACAGATAGAAGAGAGGTGTTCCACCTTATCCAGTCCCTGACATTAGGTATTTCATTCACTGATGAGCTGCATATGGTGCACATAAAAAAATCTTCAATTGCACTGAAATTATTGGAGTTGGGTCACCCTGCCCTTGATGATGAGGATGATGCCCTTGATTAAATATCTATATTCCAAGCAAGGTCATGTAGGCCTGAACTTTCCCTCTCCTGACTTAGATCAGGATCCTTGTTTAGCAGGGTTGGTGCCAGCTGTCTGGCTCACTCCAGTACAATGAACCCAGTCAGACTCACCCTCGAATCCTTGCTCTTTGAAAACTACACATTGTGAGGAATGTAATTGTTAAACTGATGCTCTTGTGCCTACAGAGTCCTTGAAGAACAACCGGCTTTTAGACAAAGAAAAGAAGGGGTTTTTCTCTCATTAGTATCGTAAAATTATTCATGGGAAGTGAGCTTTGTCCAAGATTCCAAATTATTTACATGTTGCTTAATCCCTTCTGTTCAAGACAAGATGAATAAAAAACTGAATTGTACGCAATATACAAATTCTAAACAATTTTTTTTTTCCATAATGGAAGGTTCTCTTTAATAGTCTCAATTTTTCTATTATTTTGCAGATCCATCCTATACGGAAATAAGTAAAACAAAATAATCAATTTTCTCATTTCCCTCTCTACATATAAAATCTGCTCATTAAGAAAGATTATGGACAATTAATGTGATGATTCTGAAGTTGTACAAAACAGAATGGTGTAAATGGACATAAGGAGGTACTTTTATCCTCCATTGATGTAAATACATTTTATTGTGAAAATTATCTCTTAAGTGTGAATGACTTTTCCTAGTTTTGAAAAGATTTCAGAAAAATTTTAACAATGCCTTTACATCTTAAAAGTAATAGATTTCCCAGTACATTTCCAGATAAGTAATTTTTGAGTTAAAATTATATGTTGTAGTGTGTTGTTAAGTTTATTGTATTACTCCCCTATTTTATGTATTGTTTCCCCGCTGTTTAATGTAAATGGTTCTGCCCTCCCCAGTTTTCCCGCCATAGCCCTCCTGACAGTTATGTTACTATGGTTATCCCTGCCCTTGGTTGTGTCAGTTACTTAAGTTATATAATTTCTCCTCCCCCTTATCTCCTAATAAGTAAACTTTTCCTCCTCCCTGGGCCCAGTCAATCACTCCTCCTAGCTTTCGAGAATCTTCTTCTCTCTGGGGGTTGTGGTTGGCTGTGGTCCCGGGGCCCCTCCTTTACTTTGTATTTATTGGCTTCCCCATTATGTCAGTTATGTTAAGTTCATCCCTTCACCCTTTCCCATTGGTTCAGCGTAAACCCCTCCTTTGTACACCCCCCCTTCCTTTATAATCTTGTTTCACCCTCCATTCCTGGTCACTCCCCTGGTTGGTTTCTCCTCTGTTGGATTGTCTGTAACACCAATAAACGGACATTAACCCGGTGAAGTGTCCTGCTCCTTCCTCGTCTATTCACCAGCGAGAGCCTGTCCACAGCCAGCACCGCCCAAGGCCATACGGCCGAGGGGTGCTGGCAGAGAATTGCAGCTGGGCGTTGGCCCCTGCCCATAGCTAGCCGGACCTTGACCCTCTGGGCCGCGTACGCCTCGCCGCAATTATATAACCAGAGAACATTTTTAATTTTCTATTTCTATGACGTTCATTTTGGTCTTTTACATCTACACCGAATTTCTCCTTCTCGGTCATGAAGTACACTTCTTGTAAACACTAGAAATCATTTTACTCATTACCAGTTCAAACTAGGGACATTTTCTGAAAGCATCTTGCTGGAGAATAATGTTTGTTCAATAACCATATTGGAATACATTTCAATTGCAGGATGGAATGCAACAAATCTTAAACCAATTTTCGCTGGATAGTTTTTTTTTTCACCCGTAAACCTTGAAAAAGTCTTCAAAATTTAAAAGTCAATAACAATAAGAAAGCTTTTGTGAGATGTTTCTCAAGGTATCTCAATGACTGTTTTATTCATCTACACAACTCAGTAATTTTCACTACATCAAATCCTTCCTCTGAAATTTATATTCAATCTGTATAGAGTTCATATGCCATGATAATACACTGTGGGATAACGTTTTGTTTTGGGTTTTTTTCCTTATTATCTTTCGTAAGGAAAAAATTGCATGTGTTGTTTTCAAAACTTTATTACAAGGAAAAAATATCTTCTAAAGCTATTTTGCACCAATGGAGAAAAACACAAGCCCTAAAAGAAGATGTATTTTTCAATATATAGTACATTTTTTCTAAATCTTGTTCCAGTTTATTGGCCTTCAGTCATTTATCTTTCAATGTCATTTGTACTTCCTCAGAATCACTATTACAGGAATTCATTATAAACAAAAGATACTCCATAGGTCTTTCTGCTACTAAGTGCAATGCTTAATACAATTTTTTTGGATAAAATTTGCTTTATATGTGACTTGATAATTTACTTAAGTAAGTGTAAGGAAAATACTTCATGTACATTAAGGACCTGACTACTCAAAGGTAATACTTCTCAGTTATCCCTTTTTAACCCATTTAGAACATGATATCCCATACTAAATCAGTTTAGAAAATATATGATATGAAAAATCTGTATGTGTTGGTTGATTTTAAGACCTGAAAGTATTTCATTAGCTGTGACTGGAAAGTAATAATGGGAACTACCAGTGGAGATTCTACCCTTCACAGCTGGAGGAATTTCCACATGGGTTTGACAGTTCAGTTGGTCAGGCTCTGGCTTGACACTTGTGATAATTTCTTTGTCATAGTCTTTCAGTATGTCCTTAGAAAGGCTATTTATCCCCACTCCATTCCTTAGTTTCTTCTCTCTCTTGTCAATTAAGCTTGTCAGTTTTGGGGGCTTTTACAATACCTTAGGGAATTTGATATATTCCTACAATACTGTTAATAGTAATAGATAATAGCTTTGAGAAGTTCTGAAAGAAAGTAGGGAAAGATTTATGAATGACATTGCATGGTCTGTGGTTTCATGTTCAGCAGGAAAGATGTGGAGAGAGAAACTCATGATGGAGCAGGCTTGCTGGCAGGACTTGTGACCAGAGGACCCAGAGCTCCTGAAGGACTGCGCCCCACAGGAGGGACCTGGAGCAGGGGAAGAGCGTGAAGGGCCCTGTGTGATGAACTGATGGCAACCCCCATTCCCTGTTCCCCTGGGCCCCTGTGAGGGAGCAGGGACAGGAATCAGGAGTGAAGTTGAGACCAAGGAAGGGGGAAGTGAGGGGAAGGTGAATTTAAGATTTGAGCTTACTGTAATGATTGGCAATAAATTCAGTTTCCCCAAGCGGAGTCTGTTTGGCCCATGACAGTCACTGGTGGATGATCTCTCCCTGCCATTAACTCAGCCTAAAAACAGATCAGCTTTAGTTATATTTTTGCTCCCCTGCTCAGCTGAGGGGGACAGAGCAGCTTTGGAGGGCCACTTGTCATGCAGCCAGGGTCAAACCAACACAAGAGTGTTTTCTTTATTGACAGTGTTTTTAATGTTAATCTTTCCAAAAAAGAAAATTGTATTTTTCAAGTTAGATCACCTCCTTATAATTTTTGTTGCAGTTTGCAAATTAAAATGCATAAAGATGTCATCTAAATATACTTTCCTTAAAACGGCATGCCTATTTCAAAACTAATGCATATATGTCTTCATATACCACTGAAATACATTACCCCTCTGTCTTATGTTAAGTGCTTAACTGTCTTAGAAGCAACATGCAGCATTTTAGAATAAAAGGTAATGAATAATTTTGTCAGCATAATTTCAAGGAGTATTTGAGATGAGTATAGAGTAGTAGATTAATATTTTGTCAAAAGATTTTGGCTAGCACAATCCTAATTCCAAAATGACATGTTATGAAAACTATAAAAATGATATCTTTCACCCTTTTTTTTCTTATAGATTATTCAATCCAGACTAATTAAATTTTTTTTCCTTCATTTTCTCAATCACTGTAAAAGTAGGCTCACTGTATATGCCTGCTCACAAGTACTGACAAAAGTTTGAAAGCATATTTCAGGCAAGCCAGAATTACATTTACTTGTTTTCTTCTCAAAGCTATTTTTTCCCTTTGGAGCATTAGCTGTGGCAGTGTTGGTATCTGCTGTTCATTTATTTATTTATTTAAAATTATTACCTTACACTTGTTGTCTGCTTTTTACCACAAACTGCAAAAGTTATATTTTGACTATTAGTCCAACCATTAAAAGCCAGATTCAGGCAAAAACCTTGAGATAGACTGGTTACCTGAGGTAAGAAAAAGTTAAAAATGAAGGTGAAATTGTAATTCCCTTCAATCCAGTTTTAAAGTTCTCCTGCAGAGTGTTGAATTAAAGATTTTCCTGAAAGTGAAAATATAACACCCCCAATGTCATTTTGCTGTGTAAAGACAATATCACTATAGATTAAAGGTAAATCTCACTTATCCTTCAAATACCTAATGAAAACACATTTCAGTGACAGAAAAGCAATTTCTGAAAATCGGTACTGTATCATATTATAAGCTCTTCATTTAGTAGTATGTGTGCTAAACTGCAGAAAATAATGGTTATATAAAAGTACAGGCTAATAAAAGTCAGTGCCTTTGCCTCTAACTTCTGACAATGAGGGTTATAAGTCTTTCTAAACATAAAAAGTTTCAGTTTTATGATTTCCATGCAAGGTGCTTGATAAAAGACTTGCATCAAGGCTTGCCTTCTACCTGTTACACATAACCTCGAAATCTTCCCACATGGAGAGATGGGCATTAATTTCTTCAGCCTTTCCAATGTCTTGGCAAAGTCAACCATCTTTCCTGGATTGCTGTCAAAATTCCTTAATATCTAAGAGTTTAGCCTACAAGGAGTGACACAGAAACAGCATGTTTTCTGTTTGAGAAATAAGAGAAAATATTTTAGCAATAACCTTATGAGTATGAGAATTGAAAGCTATGTTTACATATTTAATTTTCTTTTCTACAGTACTCAAAAATGCTGCACATCAAATGCTAATGTAGTGAATTCCCATTAAAAATTGTGACTGATGAAGATACGTATGAGGGGACTTTCATGACAGCATGGTATGATCCAATTACAAGAAGTGCCTCTCTCTGAATTAAAGTTCAAACAGCACCATACACCAGAGTCAACATTACGGATCTTATTAACAGTAAATGTGAGGTAGAGAGATAGAAGTATGAGGAGAGGGGGGATGGGAGAAAATGAAGAGTGAGAAAGAGAGAGATTAAATACAAAAATTTCACCACTATATGGATCCTTAGAGCTTCCCACGGGTCCTTTTTTGCCCTGGTCTTCAGAGGTGGGGGTCCCAGTGTTGCTCTTCTGGATGCACCACTTCTCTACAGTCCAAGTCCCAGACATCCATGGGATGTAGATGTCATTCCCACAACTTGGACTGCCATGTGTATCCTTTCCCACAGTTTGCCACTGTGTAAATTTTGTGTCCAGATCTTATTTTAAGATCACTCAGTCTGCACAGTGGAATTTTTTGCAGTGTGCTAATTCCAAATCTTCGCTTTCATCAGGCCTGGAATTAATGCCTTCCTGTTCTGCCATCTATACTTATCCCAAGTTCCTGTTGTAGTGGCTTATCTTATGGGAACTTCCTTCTTGAGACATGAGACTGAATTCTTCAGCTTCTCACACAGCCCCATGATAATTTTAGAGAGTTATATGGAATTCTGGAAGAATATTTACACAGTATTTTGCAGAGAGATGCTCCACTTAAATGCAAAAGCAAAAAGAAAAAGGAAGATGTAAAAACATGTCAAAACTAGAAGATATTCTCCTATGAAAATCATGCTAAATATATTTAGTAAGGCATCTCTAAAAGTCTCATAAAATGTGAAAAGTGAAGCTGAAAATGAAATTAGATAAAAATATTACTTAGAAAAAAAGTTCTTATTGAAGGTGGAAAATAAAGATAAGTTTAAGATAAGTTTAAAGTGTATATCATATGCAAATGACAGAAAAAAGTATAGAGAAAAATGCAGAAAAATAATCTGTAGAAAATTTTACTTCTCTGTGCTAGGAAGCAGCTGACATTTTTAGAAAAGTGCTTGAAGGAATAAAGTTTTAATATACAGCAATTTATTTTGAAAAAGTTTCCAGTTTAATAAAAAATTCTCATGCTGCCTTTGAAAAATCCCCACTTTACAGAGTAGAATCTTTCTGCTTAAATAGAATGAGTTTGCACCCTGTCATGTCTGTACAAATGACATTAATAAGTTGGGCTAGCTATAAGAGCAAGTGTTTCTCTCATCCAAATTTAGAGCTTTGAGTTTCTCTCAGCATTTATCTCTCATGCTATAAATATCTGAATAGAAAATATATTTAAGATAATAATCATTATGGTTGTGTCCACTGACAGGAAAAGAAACAATGTGAAACTAAAATGCAGGAAATTTTTCTTAAATATGAGAGAAAAAAAATCTTTCTTATTTAAGAGCTGTTGACACAGGTTATCCAGGGAATTTTTGGAGTCTTTATCCTTGGGATTTTTCAAAATTCAACTAGGCATAGTACTGGGCAGCAAGTTTTAGCTCATCCTATTTTCAGCAGAAGGATCAGACTAGAGGAAATTTGGTGCTTTTCAATCTCAGCTGCTGTGCACTCTGTGATGGTGTTCCCAGGGGTCCCAGGATGAGGGAAGAGATGAGAATCTTGACTCCATGTTTCAGAAGGCTGGTTCATTACTTTATTATATATATTATATTAAAAGAAAATTATATACTAAAACTACACTAAAGAATAGAGAGAAAAGAATTTCATCAGAAGGCTAGAAAAGAATGGAATTAATAATAAAATCTTGTGACTTCTCACAGGTGGCTGTCATTGGTCATCAAGTAAAACCAGTTTCACATGCCGGGTACACATTCCAAAGTAGCAAAACATGGGGAGGCTGAAGCTTCCCAACTTCTCAGGAGAAAAGATCCTAACAAAAGGATTTTTCAGAAAATATGTCTGTGACAGTACTCCAACAAAGTGGCTTTGGCTATGATAACATGTAAAATCCTTAGAAAATATGGTATTTTTGGAGGTCTAGCCAAAAGAAGCATCCATTGTGGTTATCTTAAAAAAGACTCTCTATTGCTGAGTTAGAATTACAGAATCTATGGGAACGTACACACTGCTGAAGAATGCCGATGAAGTTTCTTTCTACACCACTCCAAGTGTTGACCGTAGTAAATGAAAGGCTTGCATCTTTCTCCTGGCCAAGGGTGAAATTGTCAGAAGGGAGAGAAGAGCCATTACATCCAGTTCCTTTAGCAGGTTTCCTTTTTGCAAAAGCAGTACTAACCAAGTAACAAGGCAGCCTGGTTTTCACCTAGCTCCATCCTGCACCAAACAATCAAGACTAAAAGCATCACTAAAGTTCCTCAGCATTTTTTTTTTGTTTTTTTTGGTGGTTTTTTTTTTTTGATAGAAGATTAGAAGAGTAACACATAATTGTCCACGTTAACTGCAGTAACAATAGAGTTGAATCGTATCTTTGTCTATTTTTGCACTTCTTGAGGGTGAGGGATCCCAATTCGTATTTCCAGGAATCTAAACTTTTTTTCCTTTCAATTGGATTAGTAATCCACTAACCTTGTGACTGCTACTTACAGAGCCTAAAAGCTGTGCATGTGTGTTTTCACATTGTACTGCTCTGCTGCAAGAACAGCAGTTCACATGTGCTGAAAGCTTTGCCATTCCAGTCCTTGTTCTTACTGATCCCATTTAACCATTCTGACTTAGCAGAACAAAGCCAGCATCTTCTAACTTCTTGAGCCACAAAACAGTTTCAGTCTCCTCATACAAGTTCTCAAAAGAATGGCAAAGGCATGCTCAAAAGCACCTATTCATCCCATTTCATCTATTTTTCAAGAGCTTTGCCTATCCCAAGTCTAAGGCATTGAGGCTGGAGAGTTTCCTTTGCTTTCATCTGGTGAGTGTTCCACCTCTTAGCCTGACCTCACTGACAGCTTCCCTTGAAGTCAGCCAACTCAAGTCTTTTTTGTGCTTCAGCTAGTTTTCTTAAATGTATCACCTGAACACACACACACGTGAATAATGGGATAAGAGGGGGTAGGACCACACATGGTTCTGAGTGTTTCATATAGGAAAAGCCTAGGCACTTTGCTGTAGAATGAGAATTTTATGACTTTGTGGGGCATATCCCTCCATTTATTTTGAAAAGTAGAGGTTCCTGCTGTAAGCTTAATGTTCATTAACTTTCCTGTTGTAGAATGGTATTTATTAATAGAAATTTTGTATTCTTGCAGTATATTACAGGGATAAATGAATTTTTAAAAAAGAATGTAACAATATAAAACATTAAAAGGCTCTTATTGAAAAATGTGCACTAAAAGTTTAGTGTTGGTATACGTTTCAACAATTTTCCCCAAAGTCCAACATATTATAAAATCCATTTATGAGATTGATCTCCTACAAATCTTAGGCAAAGAAAACACAAGAAATTCCACAGAAAGGGAATAAAATATACAGATATATATTTCTTTTCAGGAATTAAAATAAAGGAACATTTATCAGGCTTGGCATAATCATTTTGTACAAATTGAACACGGACTTAAAATAAAATTATCATTTTCCATCTCACACCAGATAAAAAAAATTCAATCTGAAGTAACATTTACAAAAGGATATCTGTACCTTGAAACTATATTTTTCTGCTGAAGATAAGCAGAAGGACTGCAGTCTGTAAAATAGTCAAAAGGAAAGGGTTTTTTACTATAACACTTGTGCATGGATAACAATTTGTACAATCTAAATTTCTAATCTTCTAGTAGAAATCCGTCTATCTTTCTGATTCATTTTTCTACCCATATTAGCTAACTAAAGGACATTTTAGAGCACAAGAAAGAAATTAGCACAAGAAAGAATTAGCACAAGAAAGAATTAGCACAAGAAAGAAATTAGCACAAGAAAGAAATTCAAAAACATTAGGAAAATTATTATATTTTCAGGCAGTTAGGGACAGTCATACCTAGCAATCAAGAAGATATAGTTGCAATTTAATTAATGATATTTTAAAATATCAGTGAAATCTATGTACCAGTTGGTACAGTGTTTATTTCTTCTTCGTTTACATGCTCTTTGCTTTAATATTAGCTTATTTCTTTGTGGAAAAACGAAGCAGAAGAAAAGCTCCTGTCTACTTTTTTTTGGCATAAACCTAAGAAAGTGAGAATTGCATATCTGAAAAGGGTGGGGTGGGAGTGGAGACAGGAACAGAAGGAGAATCAAAGAAAGGAGCATAAGTGAGTAAATCAGATACTGAAGTGGAGCTTTGGGAAATCTGGTCCCATTCCCAATTCTTCTGCAAGTTTACTGGGTGACTTAAAGCAAATTACTTCACTCTGAACTTTGGTTTCTTTAACTAGAAACTGCAGATTTTGTCTTGCAGTCATGTGTTGACATCTATTATAGATGGAAAAAGTATTACTATAATATTAATAATCTTTTCTCAGAAGACCCTTATTGCAGCCATGTGCCACTTGGTGTCTGTTGACTGATGGGTTCTAGGTATTTACCATTGACAGCAGAACACTGAGATACCCAAACAACAACGTGAAAGAAATATCCCCTGTAAAAATTATAAATAATTGCTGCAAAATATTTAGTAATACTTTAGCACAAAATCTGCTTTGAAAATTAGTTGCCTTAACAAAAAATGGATAATGGAGAAAAACAACTGAACCTTTGTTTTATCCTTAGAAATTGAAGACAGATGGGGCAAACATGACCACCATCAGATGCTGAAAATCTGCAGAATTCCCCAAACCCTTGGAATGAGTTTCCCATGCAGTACAATTACAGGATTCTTTTTAAAGGGAAAGAAAAAAATCTAAACATAATTTTTTATCCATTATCTCAATTCTCCTTGCACACATTATATTCCTACTAAGATATAATTCAGGTAGTGTTGACAGATTTGACACAATTCATTCATAGAGCACTCTGAATCACATAAAAAATAGACTCATTGCCTGGAAACTGCCTCAAGAGACTGTATAATTATTCCTCTAGTCCATGGCGGGATCTGTACACAACAGATGTTTGCTGAACTTGTTCTTAAAGATATTCCACAATGGAGAGTTCAAAGGCTCATGTGCACTTCAGTGATCCTTTGCTGTAAGAAGAAACTCTTTATGCAGAACTTACGTGACAAAAAGTGGGGATGTCAAGTCAAAATGGGAACACAAGGTTAACAAATGGAGAAAAAGGTAAGAAAAAATTTACCTTAACAATTAATTTTGTGAAATTCTTAGGTAAAATTGCCTGAAAATGTAAAGTATTAACTAAATATATGCACAACGAGTACATGCAGAAGAACATATTTATACTTATTCATTTACAATGGACCCTTTTCACTAAAAGAGAAACAAGAACAAATTTTAATTAAAAAATCTGCTTTTATTTTCCCCTAAGGGAAGGAAGAAGCCATTTTTACATTACATGTGGAAAAATATATTAAAATAATTATTTTTACTGTAAATGTCATGCATCTCAGTGCATTTTAATTTCATGAATTCCAAATCACTCCTACTTCTGAAGACTTTTAATGTATGGTAAAATATTTGTTTTAGCAAGAATCAAGCCTCTGTAATCTTGTTAACCCCATCAATTCTGTTGCACCTCCAACAGACTTCGTGGAAGGTGCCTTCTACTTACCTAGACTTTCAGCTGCAGCATGATCCCAAAATATCTGCCTGAATTCCCTCCTATCGCTGGTCGGGGGTCTCTGTACAAATTACAAACGGGACAGGACTGCTGTGGAACATGCCTTGAGCTGTTTTGTTTTTCAGCATCAGTCTCATTACATGGTTACGACAATGGGAAGATGCCATTAGCTCACATCCCAGGCAGCAGACCAAGAACATAATGTTACAACTTACTTTATAAGTTTTTTGACCAATCACACAAAGCAAAAGCACATTGACAGTAGTTCCATCCAACCATTATAAGCACACATACCTTTGGTTAAAACAATGCCAGCTTATTTCAAATACAATACCTGCTTTTAAGCCTTAAAATACAATGCATAGAGCTCCATTATAAAGCTTCAAACTTCCTAATACCTTGCTAGATAAACTTTTCTGTTGCTTAGGGAGTTATTCTAGACAAGCGTTAATACACAGACCATTGTTCTATTTGTCCTTGCTTTTCTACATTTTAAATAATTTTTCTACTGATCTATCTCAAGGCTGCTGCTTAGGTCTAATCACGCTTCTGCTGTTTCTGAGGCCTGCCTTTTGCAGCTTTCCCAAAACTTTCTGATTTATGGATTCCCACAGCTCAGGTCAAGCAAAATGTATGACCTGTACATCTTCTTTGTGATTGCTCTAGTGGGCATCAGACAGAATTACATGGTGCTCTGAAACAGCCAAAATAGCAAGCACTCAGAGCTGAAATATCCCTACATTTTGTTCCTTTTACCCACTGATATCCACTTAGCTTGCATGTTTCTTGAGCACCAGAGTTCAGGAGCTTTTTTAGGTGTCTCATTCTCTTAGTCTGCATCATTCTTCCTGAAGCTAAGATGGTGTTGCAAAGCCTGGGGTACCCAAGGGGCTTTTGCAGATGCTGCTCAAATGCACTTAGCTGGGCCCAGTTGATTAGAAGTGAGATAAGAAGAGAGTGGCTTGTTGAGCTTTGCAGTGTTTCCCAGAGCCTGCAGGGTACCTGTGGCACCCACCTGCCCTGCAGTACCCACCAGGAGAGTTAACCCTTTCCTCCCATTGTCCTTCAGCCAGTTATAGGTGAGCATTGATTCTCCAAGTCATAGAATAGTATCACAATGAGCATTGGGTTGGAAGAGGCTTTTAAAGACCATCTTGTTCTTACCCTCTGCTGTGGGCACGAGCATCAGGTAGCTCAGAGTCATGGATGTTTATCTTATCTGGTGTTTTTATACTGGTGGAACATGGGGGAAAATGTTTGTCAGTTGTGGGCAGAAGGTACTGTGCATAGAGAGTATCAGATGAACGTGGGACAGGAAACAGCCTCTCCATGTTGCAATTACTTGTGGGAGAGAATTTAGATTGCTTTTCAAGTGCTTGTGTATTTTTCTCTTGTTCTTGTTCAACTCTCTTCTTTAGTCTTTTTTTTTTTAATATTACTTCTATGACCATTCAGTTAGGCCCCAAGTTATGTGTGTGTGTGGGATGTTGATCATAAATATTTAAAGATCTAATTGTTTGCTAGAAATGAATTCCTTTCCAGCTACAACACTAAACAAAGTGAAGCTGTCAGAATGTGAAAACCTCCTACACTGTGTAATACTGTTCTGCCATGGCCATTATTGTATCTTGTCATCCTGTATCATACCAATTTTTTCAAAATCCAAGATTTATGTGATTTCATGTGGTATAAGATGCTATATATGTTAGCAATTTTAAAATAAGTGTTTTAGACAATCTGATAGAACATGTCTCTACAAGGACTTCAAAGGGAAAAAATGAAAAAAAAAGTATGTTTTGCTAAACCAAACATCCTACCAAAGCCCAAAACCAGCATATTAAATAGCATAGAGAAGATTTATACAACCCACACTTCTTGTTATATATTGTTTCTTGAAATTAAAGTAATAATGCTGTTGCAGTCAGCAATTAAAATGAACATAAAATTGTTTAGAAGCCAGTGGAAGCTCTCCAGGTACAAAAATTAATGGGTTCTGAAATATATTTACCTGTCATAAATGCTTTTAGCACAAGGATGAATTAAAGGCACACTTCTACCGAAATTAAAAATAAACAAAAAACCTGACACCTTGCTCTCCTCCAGTTGCAAGTTTAAATATGAGAAATACATTAATCCTATGTCAAATATTTTACAAAACTACAAAAAAATTAGGCATTGTGTTCCTATCCATTTATAAACAATATTTTTAGTGGGGGAGGGGAGGGAAATTACTGAATTTTCCACAAAGGCAGCAAACTCCTTTTAAGTGCAAGAGGTTTTTTTCCATGTAGGGTAGTGGACAAGTTTCATGCTAATACAAAAAAACCCAATGAATTATAAAAGCGCACCAAAGAACAATGTTCTTGGAACAACTCCTATTTCTGCTTTTGAAACAGAACTAATTAAATTATTAAATTGTTATTTAAATCTGAAATAGACTCCTTTCAGCATTATTTTATATACTTGGAAATCTCAGTGAGTTAGTTTTCTTAGCTTGTTTTGTCCTCTTACAGTGGAATTGTGTTCACAGTAGCCACTTACTTAGGTTATTGTTTTCCATTAGTTTTCAATCTTTCTTTCTATGATGGTGTAGAGAGAGTGTTGTACTTGATTTCACGCCAAAATTTATGCTGAAGATGCATCTGATGGGTACCTGTGACAGCAGTGCTACAATTGGGCAACATGAATCTCATTTTGTGAGAGCCTTTAAGACAGGGTTTCTCTGTGACTGACTTTAGGACACAAATGAATATGCAGAAAATAAAACTATACCCTGAAATTCCCTCCCTGTCCTCCCTTTGGAGGTCCAAAAGTTCAACACAACCCACCTGAGTTCTCAGATGAACAATGCTAGCTACCTTTCTTGTCTTTAGTGCTGACTGTTTTGGTTCATAAAAATACTGACTCAGAAAGAACTGATTTTTAGGGAAAAAATTATTTCCCATGCTTGTGCCCTCTATTTGGCAAAGAGATGCAGAAAGAGAAGAGTAATGGTGTAAAAATCTCTTCTTTCCATAATACTACAAAACTCTGGGTTAAAAAGTTGTTTATTTTTAGAAACAAAACAAGTCTTTGACTCACTTTTGCAAAAGCCTTGATGCAATTGCATTGCATCAGGGTAAAAGTCTAAGGGGCAGCAGATTTTAGGGGGATCAGAGGCAGGAAGGGCATAGTTGCCTCTGCTCTGCAGAAGGTCTCATTGTTTATCATCCAAATAGATGGAGCCATAATGACATTGAATGCTGACATGATCTGTACACTTTCAAAGAGAATACAGTAAAATACAGCTTTTTGTTTCTTTACTAACCGCTTTAGTATATTTATTTTTCTATGTTTATTATATATTAATTTTTGATTTGTATCAATTCTACCTGTGTGTACCTCATATTCTCCAGCAGAAGACCACGACAGTACGCTGAACTATTTTTACCTGTTACTTGGCCCTAAAAAATGTGACCACTGAGCAAAGAAAGGCATTTCAAACTCTGTGTGAGAAGTACACACATGACATTCACAGAAGCTACATTAAAATGTGGTAGTAAGATCTCACTGAACAATGAAAACCCCAGAAATTATTTGGGCTACACACTGTCCTTCAGCAGGAAATATTTATATTCAAAGTGCATCCAAACACTAAAATTACATAAAGCAGAATGTGAAAGTTTGTGGAAAGGGATGTTCATTGAACAAGTCCAGTCAATTTTCCCTGAAATATAGGGAAGTATTTGTCAATGTGCAGCTCACAGTTAAGGGCACATTGTATCTGCAAAGCTTTAAAAAGTCCCACAACAAGAGACAGAGCTAATCTTCCTAATCTACACTGCTATGGAATTGATCTCCCAATGAGTTCCAAGCTAATAAATAAAATTCTATGGGATTGACATCAGTTGTTCTTTCTGGATCTGTCCAAATTGATGCACCTGCACTTACACTTAAGCCAGTGCAAAACAATCCATGCATAGCACTGTGGAAAGTCAATGTGCTCTTCTGTGAACATCAGCTACGCTAAGCCAAAACAAATGTAAACCTTCCTTTTGGGAAATAAGGGGTAAGTGTAGACTCTACTCACTATTCCTACTCTGTCTGTCAATAAATGGTCTTAGAGTAGTTGCACCTCGGACTGAAAAGGGGAGCAGAGAATACTCCTTACTGCAAGCCCCACTGTGACTATTTTCATCACACACATTCACACTGACACATAAATCACACAAATAAACCTGAGTCAGCTCCAGCAGATATTGACCTGAAGTCCATGAAGTGGGGATGATGCAGCTGGCTGTGCTGGCCAGCCAAAGGAGGGACACAATCACCTTTGCCTGTCCAGTCGATGCCAAAAATATGTCTTTCACCCAGGTGCCAATATCCAGCACAAATGTATTTTCAGAATACAAGAGACAGGATATTTTTTTCAGAGCTCACCATGTATTATCTGAGGAAAAGCAAGTGAAGTCTCAACAAGCGGTACAGGTGGCCAGCAGTGCCCAAAGTCAAATCTTTCTGGGTGCCTAATGAAAATAAGTGTCAAATCTTATTAGTGTGTACTAAACTGTGCTATTTTCTCCCTTTTTCTTCTCATACTATATTAATAAACCCATGAAAGTACATTAGACACTGAGGTTATTTTGGCAGCATGCTGCCTTTTTTTGCCAACCGCCAATCTAAACACTTCATATTCAGCCTGAGAAAGCCAAAACTTTCTCCCTTGATCAATCCACCAACTCCACCTGGTGAGGAAGCTGAAGGAAAGCTCTTTCAAATAATAAATATCAGAATCATTTTAATTAAATGTATGTTTGGCTTTGTTCAGGAAATGATATGGTGAATGTCAGCGAATTGTTGTAAGCTTAAAAGAATTATATTACTGTAAGAATCCCTGCTTCTGCTTCTGGCAAAATTATTAAGAGTAAACACATCATGGACTGTGTCAGAAATATGCATAATT
The DNA here is from genome assembly GCF_027579445.1 of Ammospiza nelsoni. NCBI lineage: Eukaryota > Metazoa > Chordata > Aves > Passeriformes > Passerellidae > Ammospiza > Ammospiza nelsoni. The sequence continues at coordinate 78,239,537 of NC_080635.1, forward strand.
ATCTAAATGAACTCAAAGGGACAGCAAGCAAGAAAATCTTAATCTAAATCTTCCTTCTTTTTATTATCTTACCACTCTAATTCATTTTAATGATGCTTCTATAATCTGCAATGATTGTAAATCCATGAATAGTCAGTTAAACAAATAATTTCAAATAACCAATGCGAATTTTCAAATTGTCATTTTGCATCCCAGTGGAGCTCTCTAATTAACATTATATATCTTATACATGGGGAAATATGTAAGCATGGTGAACAGTCAATGAACAAAAATGTACTTAATAATAATTGGTTAGAATAATATGTGCACTGCAGATCTATTTCACAGTATTGCACATCTTGAGAAATTAAGAATCAACTGATAGCTGTGACTGAATACATTACAACAATAGTAACAAAATACATTACAATAATAAAAACATGAATTCACTAAGAGGGAAATGTAAAAAAAAACCCATTGGACTAGGAAGGCTAGGCTACTCTTCCTGTTTCCAGTTCAGACATAGGATTGATATGTGGAAACTGGTGATTCCTGGTGTCCCACTCAACCTCTCTTTACCACCCAGTTAAGAACACATTTATTCCTTTAATTTATTCTCAAAATGTTGATTTTTTTTTTCAGTATAATACTTCCCATATCTTGGAGCATGGTGATAAAGTGAATTTTGTGTAGAACATGATATAACATGAACTTAAGGCCAAATTCTGTTTCTGTTATTATTCTGGCTTAGTACTGTTGCAATTATCTCAATGAGTCTATCTACAGCATATGAACCTATAGGCTATGAGCTAAAGAACTGTGTAATGTATTAAATAATTCCACCCAACTTTGATTTTATTTATTAAACTAATTTACATTGGAAAATGTCAATTTTCAGGGGAAAAAATTTATTCCACAATATCAATAAATTCAATGCTTGAAGGACTCCCTAAGCTATAGTTTATTAAAAGCAACTTCAAACAGGAAATTACAACTTCTTATCCATGCTTGTAGTAGAAAGCCTAAAATACAAAGAAGATTTACATTAGAATGTAGAACAATGCTCTAATGCTAATAACTGAACAGCAGAAGTCTGACATGACCTATCCAAAAAGGCTGTGTGGATTTTGTCACCAAAGGTGTTTAACTGGAAGAATATTTGCTAAGGATAGTCCTGTCCTGGGGTAGGATGTAGAGAGGATGATTCACCAAAAGCCCCATCAACCTCTCTTTTGAGAGAAAAGGGAAGGAGCCAGTTGCAGCACCTATTATCTGACATTAGCGACCTTAAAAAATATGAGGAGCAAAATAAAAAGAGATAACACACTCTTTCAAAATAATACTGCTAAGAAGAATTTTTAGGACAGAAAGCCCTATGGACCTTAAGGGGAAGGATAGGCTCAAAAAATAATAAAAAAAAAAGAAACAGCAAAACATTTGATCATGATGAATGGTTGGATATATTGACTATCATGAATTTAAATTAAAACATGATAAAGTGTATAAGTAGAAACTCTCACTGGAAAGTGTACTACATTTCACCTGCTGTATCCATGCATAAACAGATTTGACCTCACCTCTTGCATTTCTCACAGGGCTGATATAAAACTTTGAAGTGTGACAGCATTTAGGTCATGAAAAAATAGAAAAATAATAAAAGTGTGGGAAGACAGCTTCTCTCAAGGATACATATTCACAGCTCTGAGCATAGAAAGTAATTGCTAGTTGAGCATGGACTTGTATTTTTAACTTCAGAATGAAGCAAAGAAACAGGGAAAGGTGTTTTCTGTTTGATGAATACATTTATTTCCCACTTTGGACTCTTACAATTATCAGCAAACCTAAAACCATGATAATGTGCATAAAGCTTTCTTTGCTGAGAGAATTTCCCAGTAACCTCCATGGTGTTTTCACAAGATCTTTGTATTTACTTTTAGCAAACCTGTATCACAGTTGTTTTTTTTTTTTTTTGTTTCCTCTCCACAAAAAGGCAAATCTTCACTCGTATATGTGCTTAAAGCCCCACAGAAAAAAAATTTAGGTCTTCTTTGTGAGAGAATTGCTTCACAGACATCTGCTTGGTCAGACCTGTCATCCAGAGAAAGCAATCACATCTGCTTTAGAGGTATGGTGTAGGAACTTCCTTTGAAATAAGTTATAAAGTTTCTGTAACTTTTTCTAGCTACTCTTTTCCTTCATTATTAATCTCCTTTTCCTGTCCTTTGGATCTCAGCTGGAATCTGAAGGACAAACACACAACCTAACCTTTAAAAAATGCTGCAAAGAAAAGTGCCAAATAAATAATTGGCTGGTGTGACATAATATTTGGTAGGAAGATGGAGAAAGTTCTACATAATGTACTTAGAGATAATCCTTATTTGATAAAGTCTGTACCACCATTTTTATCCTTGACTTCATTGATTCCCTCATAATTTATAACTATTAGAAAGAGATGGCCAATTGAGTCTTTCAAAAAGTCTGGGATGCATATTTATCTCCATGCAAGGCGTTTTAGGATTATTTATTTATAATTAGGTAGAGAACCTAGAAAAAAATGGTTTGTCACTTCTGGAAGAACAGTCTCGTCAAGGAGAAATTTCACATTTCCTTAAGATGAAAACTGTTGCAGAATACATTCTGGAGCTGCCCTGGATGTGGAGCCAGAATGGAAGATATGCTCTGTCATCCACTTACCCAGCTTTGTTCACAGAATCCTATAAGAGGTGGCTTGTTTGCCCGCAGGAAAAAAGAGAAACTATATTTCATTCAAGCTTTATTTCTCCTTTATCTTACACTATTTACCTTTCCTGCTATATATACACTGAAACTACCTTATTGTCCACCCAAATTCTTCAGATATCCTGTCTGGGGTTTTTATGACCCATGTCTGATGTTGTCCCAAAAGCAAGTTTAGCAGAAAAATTTATTACTCAAGTTTCCATCACTTGATGGTATGTAAGGGTACTTATATTCTGTTTTGTGGGCAACTTTATCCATTGCAATGTTTTCTGAATGAGGCCATACTCCATAAAGCTAATCTGAAAGTGTGATTTTTTTTTTCTTAAGGAACCTCTAGAAGGTGCAAGTACCTGTCTACTTAATACCTGCTGGCAGCTCATTCTCTTGCCAGTGTAGTGGGTTTTGGCATCTGTTTATTTTTTCGCCTTGGGGCAGGGTGGAAAAAGGTCATGAAGCTCTGAAGTGGAATTTTTTTGTAGGAACATGTTTTTTTAATGAACATCTTTGTTTTAAAACTCTTTTCAAGGAAACAGCATAGTCAGAGCCTTCTAATTTGCATTTATCTTTTTTTCTCCTAATATAAAGCCTGATACAGAAGCAGCTAAGAAGTCTTTGACAGAAGAAGGCCCCAAGGCCCATTTCACAACACTGTAATTTATAAATTTGGTAACGTTGTAATATTTCCGTAATTTAAGGTATATTTCATCACTACCTGTTATAACTGCAAGACTCTAGAGTAATGATATACATATTTTATTTTTTAAACATATGCTGAATATTGATTTCCAACATTTTTTGGGGTTACTGACATATTTGTAGATCAGTTGTCCTAATGGACTGCAAACAGTATTTTCAATATTTGTAAATAGATACATTCAAAACCACCTGTCAGGAAATTGCTTGCTATGTACAGGGTTATTTGTCAATATGAGCTTTGGAAATTATTTGGAAATAATTATTTTCCTGTTTTCAGTTGGGAAAGATTAAATATGTTTTAGAGTTCATATTTTTGCATTGTAAGTAATTTGTAATGGACACTTCTTAATATGTAGGTCTCCTAATTTTAAGAAAACATGGCTGCACTGGCTTCTTAAAGACTAGCTTGCAGTTCACCACAGTGAGGACTCAGACTTGAACAATGTTCTTTCTTTACCGATGTCTTGGTTAATTACTTGGTTTTAGAGGGCTTTATTTTTTCTTTTTTCTTTTCCTCCCCTTTAGTTTTCTGAACACAGGGTTACCAAAGAATTGCATCCTTCTCTAGGTATAGTGTAGGTGGAGGGTGTCAGTCACAGATGCTGCAGTTCTGCTGGCAGGCTGCTGCAGCACACGGCAGTTCTGAATGCCCTTGTTCTACCTCACTTGTTTATCAGGAGAATCATTTGTCCTAAGTTTATTGTCAGTGTTTCACAAGTTCACTCATTTCAGCTGAAAGGGGCAGCTCCTTCACTCTCTGCAGCACCTGAAATTTCAGACTGTGCATTTTTCTTGCTCTACTACCTCTTATGTAAATCTTTCTATGGTGAATATGTTTTTAGTTAAACTATAATTGGCCTCTGTTCAGTTGCAATGCACTTCTTGAATAGAACTGAGAAAGCTTTTTCAGGCTAGAGCAATCATCCATACATCATTCTCTATTTGGCCTTTAATTACCTGTTTGTTCTATTCTGTTAACTTGTCCAAGTGCTTTGTGCTATTGCACACTCTACAAACCTTTTATTTTTCTGCACTACTTGCATTTAAGCAAATTCTTATCCTTCAACTAATTGGTTGTGTCCTAAATGTTATGAATTGCTTTTCTTCTCTTGTCTGTCTCTGATGTAATGGTCTTTAAGCTATAATTAACCTAGAGGTAGGGCGTTTTTCATCAGTTTTCTCCATACCTTCACAATTTTGCATTTGCATACTGTTATCACAACTTTATACTTTTAAATTTTCTTCTGCAGAGATTTTGATGTCTTGCCCCTTTATCATCATGTTTTCTTTGTGCTTCTCTATGAATTATCTTTGTGTTTATTCCCCTTGTGCCTTACATACAGATACAATTTTTTTCTGCTTTGTCCTGTGTCAGCAGCTTTCAGAGAAATTACTGTGAGAGCTGCACATTCTTATTCAGAATCTATTAATTTATGTTGAATTATTTTTTCTTTTTAAATAATTTTCTATATTTTTTCCACATGTAGGAGTAATTTTATTTCCCTGGATTCTTGCTTATTGTTTTCAAATAGCTGTCTATTTCAGACGCATCATATTTTGGACTAAAAATGCTTTTACTATTCTTCTGTGCAGCACCAGCCATTTTTCCACACAGGTTGCTGACACAGGAGATACTTTTGATTGTTGTTTGCTATACTTTCCTCAGACTAGGCAGATAGGACATGCAAACACACAGTATATTGCAGAAAGTGTGGTTTATATTCCTTCATTCATACTCAGAAGTTTTCTATATTCCACTAAATTTCAAAAGAAAAATGTTCTGATTAAAATAGGAATTATAATCCAAATGAGAATTTTCTAATTCAAATGAGATTCACATGAGGAAGGTAGGAGGGAGAACATGCAAACATCTCCACAGAATAGAGAAACAGGCAAATAAGAGGCTTAGAAAGCAGTCATTTAAAAATTACCCCATGCTATTCCTTCAATACATAGGACTGAAGACACTAAAGTATAAGTAAATGACATTCTGGCATAAAAAGTATGAGAGACTGGTAGGAGAAATCATAGCATCACTGGATACTGGATTTCTTACCTTTCTGGGAAGAAAAGCATCTGCCAAGGGCATGAATGCCTTAGGGCAGCACATTGGTCAGGCATTGGGAAAGGCAGCAGTAACAAACAAATCAAAAATTGAACAAGATTAGCATCTACTTCAATTTCTTATGTGGAAGTGGGTCTTCCTGCAGATTTGGACCTGTCTCGGACACAACAGAAAGAACAGAGATGCTTAAATTTTCTTTTAAACAAGTGAAAAATGCAGCAATATTTGGACCCAGTTTTATCTCTCCATGCTTGCATTCCCTGTCTTTGAACTGAACAATGTTTGCAGCTGGTACACTGCCAGTGTTTCTTTTAGAAAGATTGTATCACTTTGTCAGCAGCTTAGTGGACTGTTAGCTAGTCACACAATTTAATGGTTTATATTTTAAAAAATACAGAAAAAGAAAGAGACGTATGAGTTTCCTTCTAAAAGTTTATTTTTTCCTATCAGGAATAAGTGAGAGAGAAAGCAAAAGAAATTTGGACCACTTCAGAAATGTTTGTTTGCTTTGTTTTTCCATTACTTTTGTAATCTAGCCAACATACTATTTTTATGACTTTAACAGCACTCTATCATCTTTAAAGGCAAGCAAATAACAGCTGAAGTTGGTCAATGGAGGTTTAGCTGCTGAAAGGAGAAGTAGTTGTGTGCTATATGTGGAAGCAGTGCCCCTTATTTTAAAACACACAGAACCCTCTGGACTAGAGGTGCCAGATGCAAGCCCAGGTGGCAGTGAACTTGAAAGCTTACGCTCATTAACAGCTTTGCCAGTACCACAGGGATCTTAAGGAGCATAGATCACATTAAAGGCCTTGCTGAATTGCAGCGTCTGTTCCAGCTGCCAGGGACATCAGTCTATTCAGTGAAAAGAGAAGATCTAAGCCAACTTCATTCAAGTTGTGCTGCTATTTTCAGACGGGGAGGTGACACACACTGTGATGCAGGTTTGAGGACTAAGCAGTACCTTTATACAGGTGAATAAATTATTCAGGATCCCAAGCAGTGTTCAGGTATCAATTATCTTTACTAAAAAATTGGAGGACAGAGACATAGACAGTCAAAAGGTGATAATGAATATGCTGCAGGCATATTTCTACAGAAGGCCACACTTACATGTAATATTTCTATATTCTTTTTCAAGTAGGGGTCGAAACAAGAGAGGATAGAATTGCCTAGAGACATCACAGTAAACTATTCAACTCCTCTAAAAGTCATCACTTATACAGTCTTACTCTGTGAGGTTAATGAAGATTTTCCAAGGCAGTCAAAATGGATTTCTACATCTGGAATTTGACAGCATTTAGAGTGTCAGAAAAGAGCTGACTTTGAAAGAAGAATGAAAATAAAACTTACTTCCTGTTTTTTTAACCTGCCTTATACAACTCTTTCATATTACAGTCCCCACCACAGAATTCCCATAAACCTGCTGTGTAGAATTTTACTCTCCTACTTTGTTTAAGCTATTTGTATTTACCTTTGAACACTTACAGATTGTAAATGCATGTGAAGATGATTCATACACATTATTTGCACAAAAAGTTATTTAATTGTAAGAAATAGAAGAGTACCTTTTAGAATGAAAAGAACAGGATGAACGTGATTTGTTCTTTTTTGTGCAGGTTCTAATTTTGTGGAAACAACTTTGTTCCTGCAATTTAGGTTACTTTAAGATGTTTGATAAATCATAAGGCAAGATGACTAAGTCAGTTAAACTGCAGGCAGAAATAATTGTGGGCAGGGGTGGCAACAGCTGCCCCTGAAAGAAGAAAGTAAAAACAAAAAAAAAGTGGTTTACTTGAAAAGTTTTAAAACTCCTGGTGCTTTTCTCACGTCTTTAGAATATTCTGACAGTCTTAAAGGTATTTTATATTATTTGGAACAAGATTTCTTTGAAGAAAAAAATTAATCCTTTTCCTAATGAGAAATTAATTAAACCATGTGGAGATGTTTTTTAATTATTCCACCTAAAAGGAGCCAAATCCCAGAATGTTTTGGTAGCTGCTGGGGTTCTGCCACTAGTGTAGCTTCAGAATGTTTTTAAAGTGTTCTTGTAAATCCTTGTGAAAGGAAGTCCTATTAAGCCCTCTGGATCTCAAAAGAACCTGAGAGCACTGAATGTTCACTACAGTGCTATCCCTCACAAAGCCAATGACAAGTGGTCACTGCTGGGGATGTGCAGGGTACCACAGAGCCCAATACGGACTCCTGCTCACTCTGATATTGTGGTCACTGATGTGGTTAATAATAGAAGTGACAAATTTTAGAGAGGATTTACTAACTGGGGGGAAAGTGGGTCAACAACATGTCTGAACTTCCATTCTGTATGACATGGATGGACATGGAGACTGGGCCAACTGGAGCCTCGTGAGGTTCAGTAATGAGGTGCTCCCACTTTTGCACCTGGGGCAGGATAGCTCCACACAACAGCATAGGCTGAGAGGAGCATCCTGCTGACACTGCTGTGGATGCTATGCTGAAAAAAAGGCAACAAAAGTGCTTTCTCATTCCATAACACTAACTTCCTACAGAGCTGCATTAGAAAAAGGAAGCACACTGAAAGAAGTTATGATCCTGCTCTGCTTCCATTAGGGATGGGTGTGGAGGAACTGGAGAGGGTCTGCTGGAAGGTACTGTGTAGGGAATCTAGACCATGAGAAAAGAGGTTGAGGAAGCTTAGGTCACATATTCTGGTGGCAAGAGGAACTAAGGTCCTCCTAATAACAGCCTACATCTGCTTGAAAGGAATGACAGAGATGATGAAGTGGCAGATGCAGCAGCAATACCAAAACCACACGCTGCTGTTTATGACATTCAGATTCAATTTCAGGAAAAACTGCACCATGAGTGTGGTGTGGCACTTTGACTTAGAAGAACCAGGATCTCTATCCCTGCAGGTTTCCAAGATGCACCTGAACAAACTCATAACTGACATCGTGTTCATGGGAGTTCTACTTCAAGAGCAAGGCTAGACTAGATGACTTGCAGAGGTCCTTTTTTAAACAAGATGATTATGAAAAACCAGATGTTTTACTGTTATAGAGGAAGAGCTGCATTATAATACCTCTAAAAAGCTCTTTGATGACTGATGTTGAGCTATATGTATTCAAACACCATAACCATTGGAAAATATAATTTAAACATTTATTAAAATTCATACATAGAGCAGAAACTATTATTTTTTATAATTTCCAAGAAGTGTTTGCCCACTAGTTAGTGACTGCAGATTTTCAAGAGCATGAAATAAAGCATTTCTCACAATGTTCTTCTGAAATTTTTTCAGCAGGGCTTCAAGAACATGTTTTTGTAATGCCACTTTGAGGCTTGGTTTCTGCTTGAGGCTTGATTGTGTGATAAATGACAGCTTGACAGAGATGCATAGCTACTAGTGTTTTTGAAAGCTTCATTTAGTTCCCATTATATACTGGGTGCATCACTTTGGTTTTACTGGACTTTTCAGGAAAGAGCTACACCATCATTCTTTAATTCTAAACAGAAATGGAAAGCTGTAAATCTCTATATGGAATGACAGCTTACAAAATGTGTTCACTTCAATTCACTTGGCAAACACACATTTCAAAGTTGAAAAAGTAAGAGAAGCAGCAGGTCAAACCACTAGCAGTCTTGATGATTTTTCATCCTGGAGAGGTAGACAGAGAGGTTTTAATCCCTAATGAAATGCTTAGCACACTTGTGCAGCTTTATTACCATAAGTTGTTATGGGTAGCCTCAATGAGAAAGTCTTATTTAAGCTCATATAATTTCATGTTGAAAGAAATAAAGCCCATTCCTTTCACAACTGGTACATAATATGAAATGCAAATGGAACAACAAAAAAATGCCATTGCTTCTCTGACCTAAACCCATTGGTTGCAATTTGAGGGCTTGAAAGGTTAATTCAGTTGGAGTAAGAAAATTGCAGACGTTAGTCAAAGATACAATTTCATATAACTTTATTTATTTAAATAAAATACACAAAGTTCTTTTCCCCAAGCACAACATGAATAGAGGCAAGCAGCTCTACAGCTCTTAATTATCCACATCTGCATCTCAAACTGCTACCTAGCCACAAAGCCCCATCTCTTTGTGTCCTTCTGGCCCATTTGCAGATTTCCATGTCCAGTGTCTGCATATCCCCCATTTTCAGCTGACAAACCAATCCCTCCCTAAGAGACAAAACTGTATTGCCCTGCATGGCAGTCCCTCAGAGCTCCTTCTTTACTTCTTCTGCTATCACCAGATGCTTTCATGGCATAAAGCAGCTTCATTGTTTCTGCTTTTTTAAGCCTTTAATGAACATGTTGGCATACTGGAAGAGGCTGCCCAAAGCAATGGTTAAGTCACCATCCCTGGAGGTATTTCAGAGATGTGCAGATGTGACACTTAGGGACATGGTTTAGGGGTGGGCTTGACAGTGCTGAATTAATATATGGAATCAATGATTATTGAGTCTTTTCCAACCTAAAGAATGCTATGATTCTATGTAATTTTCTCTTATAAATCAGAATACCTATCATCATATATTGCTACTATTACTATTGCCCTTTAATTTTTATCAACTTTCTGATAATACCTTATTTTGATCTCCTGAAGTAATATTCTTTTTCATTGCAAATAATAATTTACTTTGTATTGTCCCTTAAATTTAAGAGCTCTGCTGAGAAAAAAAATATAAGCTTGAGTGTCCAAAGTTGGAAACTTGGTTTTATAGAAGTTGCAAACCAATTTCAGAAACAATTATTCTTTTTTTGGATGTGAACAATCCTCAGTTAACTAAATAGACTTCAGCAGCACAGCTTTTTTTAATACAGTACATGCACATCCAAAGAAATCACTAAAATTAATTATAAGATTTTGATTTATATTGTTCAGATCCTTTAAGCTGTTTTGTTAGCAGTAGAGAGCAGGGGAAGTTAACAGGTAGTTATTAACTGAAAACAATGTCCTAACTTTAGGACCTATTTAGAGTAGAGATTGATTGTGTTTGGAAGGAGCATAGGAGGAAAGAAAAAAACTCATCCTTTAATAACATAGTGAGGAAAAAATAAAGAAGTGGTTCTTCCTCTACCCTTAGACCAAGACTAAAGAGAACAGTCAACCGTACGTTAGACCTTCGTCATCTGTCTCTTCCAGAACGGTTGGAAACCATCATATTACTCAGTAATCTGATCATCTTAGTTGAATTCCGCAAAGTCAAGTTAGTTACTGGCATGAAGCAGTTTATGTCAGCTGGGAAATTAATAAATATTTGAGGGAGTTGTGTATCTCTGTGTCACAGTTTGGGACTGGTGCAATGCCAGTGCCTCCATGAAAATGTATTTTCCCTGGTGTCTGCTGTGAGATGTGATGAGGAATACACCAAAGCAGGCTCCAATTTAGGAATAAAGGAAAAAAAAAAAAAACTTTATTAAGATACAGCTATATACAAAAAGAAACACACACCTCACATCTGGGCAGGGAAGGGGAAGCCATGTGGCCTGGTGAGGTAGGCCAGAGCCTTGGACAGAGAAGGGAGGTGGCACAGAAGGCCCTGCAGGATGGAAGGGTGGAGAACACTGAGAGGCATTGGGCAGCACCTCCAGAGAGAGAGAGACAGAGAGCGAGACAGCTGGTGCCTGTGCTTGTGCCTCCTTGAAATTTGATGTGTGGGCAGCACAGCCAAGAAGGAGAAGGGTGGGTGCAGCGAGAAGGTGCCCGGCAGGGCAGCCGTGGGAGTTCTGGGCAGGCAGAGCCCAAGATTTTTAACCCTTTTCTTGGATGATGGAAACCTTACAACTGCTGATCCTCCTGGAGCTGGATGAGAAGAGAGATAGAGATAAAATAGGAGGAAATGGGCAGGTGTGTGCAGCGAGGTGTACGTGGCCAAAGGTCCGGCTAGCAAAAGGTGAAAGGCCGACGCCTCTGCTGCATCGAAGGCCAGCCCCCCTTGGCATCTTGGTCTTGGGCTGGGCTGGATGGTGGACAGGATTCGCAACGCAGAGGAGACGAGGAAAGGAATGACCACTTGCTGGGGGTGGAAGTCGGTTTATTGATGGCAGGTAGGCACCAACATAGGGTAGGCACCGACCAGCAAATGGCGAGGAACAAAGCGAGAGGCAAGGTTTTAAAGGCAAGGGGGTTGAGAACGGAGGGATGCCCAGCTAGCCAATAGGGAAAGGTATGAGGAGGTACATAACCTAACTGACATACAAAAGCAACCAATAAATACAAAGTAAAGGAGGGGCCCTGGGACCACAGCCAACCACAACCCCCAAAGAGAAGAAGGTTCTCGAAGACTAGGAGGAGTGGGGGGTGATTGACTGGGCCCAGGGAGGAGGAAAAGTTTACTTATAAGGAAATTCATGGGAGGGGGAAATTATATAACTTACTTAACTGACAAAGCAAGGGGGAAGGGGTAACCATGGAAACGTAACTGACAAGAGGGCAGTGGAGGGAAAACTGGGGAGGGCAGAACCATTTTACATAAAACAGGGGGGAACAATACATAAAATGGGAGAGCAAAACAAGAAACTTAAGAACACTGCAACAGGTGTGATGCAAGTTTGTGCAAATGAAAGATGTCTGAAGAAGTTGAAAAGAATCTTAGGTGGGAGGAGATGATGGAAGGGCCTTTAGCTAGACTTCTCTTGTATAGCCATGGACAGAACCATTTTTCCTGTGACACAGAGACTGCATTTAGGGGGAGGCAATGGCTTAGAGCCAAGAGAGTGCAATGATGTTATGTGAAGGAGTGTGTGAACAGAGCCAATGCGTGAGGAGGGTTGTTGGTGCCCTCCATCTTCAGGGAAGAAGATCTTTGTTCTCGAGACCCCCTCGGCCCCAGGGGGTGAATCTGGGGGGGACAGGTGTCCTGAAAGTAAGAGAATGTGCTTTTTTTAGGAACTGAGCAAAGCATCCTTCAAAGGGGAACCCTAGAAGCAGCTCTGGTCCATGCCCAGTGGTGAGAGCACTGGGCATGGAAGGAAGATGTCACAATGGGAAATGTGCTCCATGTGGTGCCACGTGTGACATGGAAACACATGAGGTTTCAACTGTGTTTCCAGAGGAAGCCTATGGTACAAGAGGGACTCCTCTCTTGAACTGAGAATTGATTATCTGAAGGGTGGTGATGGACTGAGAGTTGGTGATCTGAGGGGTGGTAACTGAATTGAGAATCCTAAAACAGGCCCTGAAATGAAATAAATAATAAAACATTATATAATTTCTTCCATCTTTCTCTATTCTCATAATAGTTCCATTGTTTTAAATTACCTATATAATGGAATCATAGAATCAGAATCATAGAATCCTAGAATCATAAAATGGTCCGAGTTGGAAAGGATCCTAAAAATCGTCTAGTTCCAACTTCCTTGCCAAGGCCAGGGACAACTTACACTAGACTCAATGTCCCATTCAACCTAGCTTTGAACAGTTCCAGAGATGAGGCATCCACAGCTTCTCTGTGTAGCCTGTTCCAATGCCTCTCCACTAGCCCAGTAAAGTATTTCTTTCACATATCTAACATAATTTTCCCTTCTTTCAGTTGGAACCTTTCACTCGTTATCTTGTCACTACAGTGCCTGATGAAGAATCCCCCTCCTGCTTCCTTGTATGCCCTTTTTAGATGTTGGAAGGTGGCTATAAGGTCTCCGTGCAATTTTCTGTTTTCCTCTCTGATTTTTCTTTTTAGAGGAAATCAGACTTAAGGCTTAGTTTAGTTGGTTAATTTGTTTGCCACACTCAAATCTGACTGCTACTTGTCAATACATTGTAAAGTTATTGGGTAGAACTAACCTTTAAACCCCTTCCCTTATTTACTGCAATTCTAAAAATTGAGAGCTGGATAATAGAAATCTGCTCCTCTCCCATGCATTAGCTTTATATATTGAAGAGGAGGAAGACAAGCTGATAGCTGAAAGCAAGAGAAAACAAGGCAGCACAAGTTCTGCTTACAGAATATCACCTTCCTATGCTCAAGCTGCAAGAATGCCAATCATTGATTTTTCAAGAAAAATAAAGTATAGATCCAGAAGTATCAAGGTTTAAACCAGGGGGAGACCTTCTACCAAGTTTCTTTGGCACAGTAAATTCAAGGGCTCTGTTTCATAAGATCATTTTTACAAATTCTTCCAACAACTGCCTCCAGAAGTCTCAAGATTGCTGTCCAATATACTTTTTGAACCTAGAAATAATAACTAAACTAGGCCCATTTACAACCTAGGGATTACACCCAGAGAACTGACAGTTAATTTTTTTATGTATTATGATATTCAGCAGCCTTTTGGACTCTGAGCCTCTGACTTGCATTTTTTTTTTAATTGAAGAAATACAAATGTTCTGTTAGGATTTTTCATGGAATTTTCCCCAGTTATTGACAGGCAATATCACATTAGTAATATCAGTGTTCTCTCAGAAGAGTACCCAAGAGAGAAGAGAATAGCTGCTCATCATTTTGTTTTATTGTTGACCTTGTACAGAGGCAATAGTAAAGCTTTCTTCCAAGACATTTATTTCTGCTTCCTCAAGATTATTAGTCTTTCCCAGCCCATGATTTATAGTTGCTAAAAATAGCTGCCAATATACCGACTCCCTCAACACACTCCTCTAGGATTAAAGGCTTCACAAAAAAGTAAAAGACAAAAACCCACCCGACAAAAAGCAACCCTCCGTCCCTTAATTTCACCAAGCAATTGACTCTTTTTCATCCTAAAAGACATATAGCAAAGCATATTTGAAATGAAGCAAATCCCACAGAATTCACAGAGGAGCTCCTGCTCCTCAGTGAGGCAGCCTGTCAACCCAGACTGGAAAAAATAGCTGTTAGCTATTGGATTCTATACACCAAAGAAAGACCAGGAGGGGCTGGTGTTTTCTCTGTCTTGATGGATTAACTCTTCCTTTATCAGAAAGAAAGACTTAGAGCTGAAGAGTTTTTAAAGGTTGTTCATTCAGAGATTTCTAAGATTCCTTCAACTGCATCTTCCTTGAATTTAGGTAGAACATAGATTTAATCCCATAAAACCAGAATCTTCTTAATCCTCAGTTTATGTCTGCATATGCCAGTATAAGCATAAAGTATGGCAGCCTAGTGCCAATGCTATGTTTTGGTTTTCCCTAGTTATGCTACATTTCAGAGGGAAAATGCATTATCAAGCATTACTCCCTTCCCCTGGGAAGGTAAATTCAACCATAGGCCAAGGCAAATACAGATTTCAATGTTCATAAACAAGCAGTTTTCCTCTGCACCTGAGACAGAATCCACTGTGATAAAACTGGGTTTGACAGTCTAATTTAGTAACCCTGAGATGCTTGTTTATATCTTGTTCATGTGAAATATTTCACTAAGCCCACTATTGATTTACTTACAATTACATTCTAACTGTATCACTTCTCATATGTTTTTCCCCAAATATTTAAGACTCTGATGGCAGAAGACAACTAAACATTACGCAGCTATCAAGACTCCTTTTCATGAGAATAAAATGAATAGATCAAAAGTCTTATTTGGTTTTGTAACACCTTCCTTTCATAACTTAAAAACTCCTATGTGTCATTTGAAATCAGTGAATGCACATCAATTCAAAAGCAACTTTAGTCCATATTAGAACACACTCCAAGAGAAAAAGTGTCATTAATTTCCATCACAGAATAATAAATAGCATGACCAAGGTTGGAAAAGACCTCCAGGATCATTGAGTTCAACCTCTGAATGAACAGCAAGACGGTCAATTAAACAACAGCACTGAGTACCACGCCCAGTCATTTCTTAACACCTCCAGGGATAGTGATTTCACCACTTCCTGAACTGCTTCCCTGAGCAGCTCATTCCAGTGCTTAACATTCTGCTCAGTAAAGAAAGTATCCCCAGTATCCAGTTTACACCTTTCCTTGTGTAGCTTTGGGCTGTGTCCTCTTGTCCTATCACTGGCTGGCAGTGAGAAGATACAGACCCCACCCGACTGCAGCCTCCTTTCAGGTAGTTGCAGACAGTAAAGTCACCCCCGAGCCTCCTTTTCTGCAGGCCAAACACCTCCAGCTCCTTCAGCCACTCCTCATATGACACACTCTAGACACTTCACCAGATCTGTTGCTCTTCTCTGGACATGCTCCAGCCATTCAAAGCTTTTCTCCAAGTGAGGGGCCCAAGACTGGATGCAGCATTCTAGGTGTGCCCTCATCAGAGCCAAGTACAGGCAAACAAACACTTCCCTGGCCCTGCATACATACATGCTTAAAAATAACATTTTTCAATTATTTACTTAAATTTTCATTTTGTTTAAAAAATATTTTCTAGTCAGAACTAGATGTATAAATAAGGTGATAAAACGAGTGTAAGAATAAATACAAATATTTAAATCCTCATTCAACTCTTACACATATGCAAATGTCAGAAGGTCTATCATTTGACAATGATATGGATGAGGTTAGATGCAACAATCTGATTGGCCAAAAAATTTCTGGTAATAGCAACCTTAATTCTTCCTTTTGTTCTAGTGAGTTGCAACTATGTGTAATTTATAGGAGCAGCTGATCATAGTAGGAGTCACAACAGCTCACAAGCTAAATAAGAATGAGATTGAGAAAGAACTAAATTCAGACCCAAAGGCCTTCTCTAACACTGAAACCTTTTGCCTACTCTTTATAATGGACAATCAAATTTTCATGTTGTGATTCTGAGAACTGCTTCCATAATTTAGTTAACAAAAGAAAGTTTGCCTTAGGAAACTATCAAAAATCTAACCAAACAAAAAACCCCAAAAACAGCCACATCTTGCAAGGTCCTTTTGATGCCATTCCTTTTGAAACCATCATCATATCCAACCTTTTAAATTGGGGCAGACTGCCCCAGAATCCTCCACTATGGAACAGAGAGAGTCAGGTCCAGACTGCAGATCTGTTCACTTAACCTCTGAATCACTCTTGGCAAAAGCCTCTCTCTCACTCTCTCTGCCTACTGTGTAAACAATTTACAGGGGCTATGCTCCCACCTTAGGCATCTCATGCTGCCAGCACTAGACAAAGAAGCTTGAGTTCCTTTGCTCAGCCTCTTTTCACTCTTCTTTTAAACATGTGCGTGAGCCACACATGTAATTTGGAAGAATTACATCACAAAAATATAGTACCAAACTGCACCACTATTCACAACATGCTAATTATCATATTGGCCTCAATAAAGAGCTTTATTGCATCAAATTATCTGTCATGGGAAGAGTAAATGTATCAAGAATTCCTATATTATTATGCAATTCAGTACTGTGTTGCATTTTTCAAAAAAAGGAAGTGTCTTTAGAGCACATTTGTGTTAATTCAAGTTCTGCAACAGGGTGCAACAGGGTTTTTTTGGGGGGGGAAGGGATTTGGTTTGTTTTTGTGGGTTTTTTTGATTTGGTTTTGGTTTATTGGGTTTGGTTTTTTGTTTTTTTTTTTTGGTTTTTGGGGTTTTTTTGTTTTGTTTTGTTTTGTTTTGTTTTGTTTTATTTTGTTTCTTAGATTGCTTCCACTGCCATAAATAGTTTAAAATCCCTTTGGGGGCCAGAGACTTATGCAGTAATTAGGGGCTTGCGTGTTACTATGTGAAAAACATAATACTGAAGCAGAAGCTTTAAGTCCAAAATACTGAGTCAAACCTTGTGTTAGTGTTATTTACTGTTTTCTGTATAAATGTTCCTGTTAAGAGCAAGACTGAATGTTCCTATGTAATTTGTATAATTTTTCTCAAAGCTATTCAAAAATTGTTTCTTCAAACGTATCAATTAACAGCAAGTTAACAGTCTCCCACTGATGCTATCACAGAAAATGTTCCAAAGATTTTATCCCAAGCAAAAGTTCATCCTTGGTAATGCAAAGTGGAAGATTGTATTTGCTGTGGCTGTGCTAGTGAAAGTGGAAGCTGTGACGCATAGAAGGAAGACTCATTTTTTATTTTTATTTATGTACACAAATTAAGATTCCCTACCCTTACTGGGAAAGTGTCATAGAATAGGGGGTAAGAGTCTTGAAACATGATGGTCTGTTTATGATGGTCTGTTCCAGAACTAAGGAAAGCAACACATCCTGCTGTTGATTCCATAGGGAAGCAGAACTGTGCAACAAAGAGCATCTGCTATCCCTGAGCAGCAGGCCAACTAGAGAGAGTCTTGTCATCATTTTCTTAAAATTAAACAAGAAAATGTCATTGATGCAAACTTTGTTTTGGTAAAATGCATAAGAAAGTGACAGTTTTGTGTGACCTTGGTCTAATCAAACCATGCATAGAAAAGTCATATTGCATAAGCTTTCACAAGTGTTTAACAAACACGTGAATACCAAAAATAATGAGGAATTGTCAAGCAAGCACAAGGCAGTATTTTACAAGACTAATGGTTTGAAAGCACAAGTGCAAACATAGACTGAACATTTGCAAAGTTTTATTCCTGGCAAGACCTTGAGCTTGCTTAGCATAAAAGTCTAAAAGGATCTTACAGTTCTCTGTTATTAATTAATGGGCATTAAAACAGGATTTTTCCTTCCAACATAGGTGGATATAGTGTACTTTAAAGAATTAATAGGTAAACCTCTCATATCCAATTCTAAATATTTATTCCTGACTTGTGACTCTGACGTAGGACACGCACTGACACATACGCATACTTTACCTTTTTGTCTCATTGCCTTATGAGAATTCTGCCCCTTCCCAATTTGAAAGCATGCTGTGATGTCTCAGTGGGTGCGTATTGTTTCTGAAGAATTCTATACTTACATGCTCATCTTCAGGAATACTAACTAGCTGAAATGTGCCCTGTAGATTAAAGCACAGCATGCAGATTGCTAACACCCTGGCAGAGGCTGTGGGGGACATCCTGGGATACTATTACATGGACTAAACCCTTGTCTAGGGTAGGATAAAAGTGCATTTTAAAGATATATGCCTGACAAATTGCAGCTTTGTCAACAATACCTAGTTAAATGCTAATGTCTAAGACAGCAGCTAAGGACCGTGAGATTTATGTTACCTTTTTTGTTACGTGAATGCTATCCTTTTGTGGGAAATTTAATTAAAACACTATTTGGGGAATTAGGGGACAGCTTTTCTTTGTTTCAATTCTTTGCTTATGATTATAGCTGTTCAACATTTCAAGTGATGCAGAACGAATGTTAATGGTAAGTTGCTGGAGTGTGATAATTGATTTCTCTATTAATAAAGGAGATTTAATGCTCCACAAAAAGCCTGCTTTAGCTCACCATCAGAAATTTTGCCTTAAGAGTCATCTACAAAGTACAGTTCTTCACCTTGAAGGCTGTTTATTCCTCTTACTAAGCATAGCTGCCTTTGCACAGCTGCTCATCATGTGTGGGATGAGATATTTGGGAACCGCTAAGTGCTTAACAATGACATTAACTTCCCTTGGAATTGTGTTCAGCACTTCACCTGTGGATGATTAGGGCACAAGGAGACCCACAGCAGGCTCATGAAGAAGAAAAGCAGGGGCAGGTGTGTCTCGGTGCGAATGTGGATGCAATACGGCTGCATGACGGGTTTTGCGCAGACAGAGCGCGGCAGGGCCTGCAGAGAGCAGCACACGGTGCCCTGGCCATGCTCACAGCCAAAACCAGCCCACAGCCACTGGTGTGCAACCCACAGAGACTCACAAACTTTCCTACCCTCTTCTAAGATCTTCATAAGAATGGATATCCCACATATATACAAGATTGCACATTTGGTGAAAACATAAAAGAGGTAACAAGCACCTACAGAAAAAGCACAGTCACAATCTCCAAAAGGAAGAGAAGGTTTGCTCCACCACATCTCAGTCTGCAGAACAGCAGACCTGCCCTTTCATAGGGTTATCTACTGCATCCTACCTTCACTGGACAAAACCATTTGTTTTCTGATTGACCCTTCATCACATTTTTCCTCTGCAGACTCAGCAATTGCATCTACAGCATACCTTTACTATGTCTTGTAGTAATGCATTAGAAATATAAAGAGCTGTGTTCATGTCTGCATGTCAAAAGGGCAAGTTAGTCAGTACTGAAGAGCTAATCTGGAGAAAACATTGTCCTTTTATTCAGCATAAGAAGATGCCACACTTCTTGCAGTACCAGGACTAAAAATATGCCAATAGAAAAATAGAAAAAAGGTTCCATGGCTTTCAATCAAAAAAAAGGGGGGGGGGCATAAACAATAGTAAGATAGTATTTGAAATTCGCATATTTTCATACTCCACCAAAACAACCTTCTTTGTTTAAATGTGTGCTTCCAAGATGTTATTGATGTGAGCCAAGCTTTCATTCTGAGAGACATTATCACTGCCCCAGATGCGCTGTGTGCACACACTCCAAGGCTGTTTGTTTAAATCACCTCCAGCTAACAAGAGGTGATATGAGACTAATCTGGGAAGTGTGTGAAAATTGCCTGAGGGCAATTATGAATGCTATTTAAGCAACAGTTTTTCCAGAATACACTGAAGGACTTCCATAAGGATGCCACAGACCTACTCCAGAGGCATATGTAGGATGCCAAAATGTTTTTAATATGTGTTACAATATGAAATATTTATTCCCTGCTTACTACTTGTGTGAGAATTATTAAATCTCATTTTAGAATTACTAATGACTCATGTCTAACAGACACAAAAACATTAAGAACCAAAGCTCCAGCTGCTGCAATTCAACACATTCTGAATAAATGGAGCCTCAAGTGCCATCTAGTGTAGGCCTGACTCTACAGTTCTGGCATGGGTTCACTCCTCTGATGTTACTTAACTCCTTAACAGGTCTAATAGAAGAGGTGCATTGCTGGTTTTGGTTTCTACAGACACGTAAAAATATTGTTAGCATTCCAAAAACCTTAATTATCCTCAAATTTGATTATCATTAAATAGAAATTTCAGAAAGATGTTGGTTTTAATTAGATGTTCAAATTGAGAAGAAAAAACATCCTTAATACCTATGTATGGTTTTTTTTTGTTGGTCAGGGAGTGGAGTTTATAGCGCAGGCAGGCACATTAATTTATTTCATTTGAACCCCAAAGATTAACACAAAACTGGAGAGTCTCATTTTTTGTGAGTATCTGTTCTAGGCACTCAAATATCCAGTATTCTAAGTGAAAGCAACAACCTCTTCTTCCCAGTAGCACTCATTTAGGTCTTTTTCTCTAACCATGAGGAATTTGTTATCTTTAAAATCTCTTTATAGTTTGTTAAATGTGTCTAAAATTGTTCCACACATTCAAAGACATAAAAAGGAAAGTTTAGCAGGCAGTACAATTTAAGAAAAAAAAAAAAAAAAAACAAAAAAAAACAAAGGAGTGCAAATAAGTCACTCAAATAATTTCCTTTAAGAAGACCACACAGATAAAATAATAAGAAGAAGAACAAAAGTCAGCTCTGATTGCACTGCATCAAAATTGCGGCCTGGAACTACAAATGAAACAAATTCAAATATTATCAGTGCCATTATACTGTACATAGTACCAGGAATTATTTTTTTTAAAAGAGTGGCAGCTTGCTAAACTTCTTTGAGAAAAGACTATTTGATATTTGGGTATTTTACTTATACCATCTGATATTCATAATCTTCTATCCATTGAGAGTACCTGGGTACTTTGAAATCACATTTTACCACTGATACATCTCAAGCTTATAACTTGCTTTCTCTTCTTTTTACAAATGATTGAACAACATATTGTAAATACATACATTACATTACAGATAATGTAAATTACATGCATATGGAGATGGATATGAATGATGAGAATATTTGCTGTTTGTTATTTAGTTTCAGCAGGTACAGACACATTTTTTCTTCAATAAAAAATTATTTTCCATAAAATTTGCTAGGCATAGAATACATTTCTCAATCAATTAATTGTTTTTCCAAATTAGAGAAGCAGACAGGGAATGAGAGCTGAACAGGAAACAAGGAAAATACTACCTGCTTAGTCTGCATACCAAATTCCAAGACAGCCTATCTTGCCATTTGCATGCATTCATGCCCTTATAAGAGGGAAGGCTCTATTTGACCTTTACCAGACACACAAGCAAGGCAGAAAGCCTACAAGGCAGAAGGAAACACAAGGATCTAACTGTTGATTTCAATAATCTTATTTCTGCAGACCTTCAAACTTACACAATGTTTTTGGATGATTTCTCCTATTTCTTATTACAAAACAAAAAGCAAATCAACAATTTAAAGTAGTAGCTTATCATTTAAAGTGCTCCCCAAAATAAAGTGGAAAGAATTACAGGAGAAATATCTCTTCAAATGGTATAAAAGTGTTTTGCTTCAACCCCCTGGTTCATCAGGCAGTATATGCAGATGCCAAACTCCAGCTCACTTCAGTAAGAGTTCACTAGGGATTTAATAAAAAGCTCTAACTCAACCAACTTTGTGGCTAAGTAGATTCTAATAAAATCAGTAGGATGCTGCTGAAGTTTCTAAAGAGAATTGAGACATATTCACAGGTAGAATGATTATACTACTATAGCATGCCTTCATTCTACCAGTAGTGTAGGACTGGATTCTGAAACAAAACTACAAATTCATGTCACATACAAAGTGAACTAAAACCATTTTTTGTCTACAAATGCTTTCAGCATGGGCATAACAAACATTCATAGCCCTATAATTTATGCTACTTAATAAACATACTATTTATTTCAAATGACAGAACAAAAAAAAAAATAGCTTAGCATATGCTCTGTGGTAAGCTTTAACAAATAGGGATTTTCTGCAGCAATCAGGTTGCATGCAACTTATAACTCTTCAACTGTCTAAAGCTGCCCTTATTACTTGCAGTAGAGACAGCTGGCAAATTAAAAATAATAGTCATTAAAAAAACAGTCATGGGGTGATATCATGCTTTGTTTTATTATAAAAATGAAAAAAAGGAAACAAGTTCATTTTACTTAAAGTTTTAATTTTGTTCCTGCAAACATGGTTATTCTAGTAAAAAGAAAATAAAGCACAGTAAAAGTTTTCCTTGTAATTTTACTGTGGCTTCTTTATTGCCATTTTCATGTCTGATTTGGAGAGCTAATAATTTGAAATCATCTAATCATTAACACTCCCCCTTTACGCAGTTCCTGAAGTGCTCTACCATCATGTCACATAAAACTCCCATTGTCCATTCCCCATGGAATGAGCAGCTATTGCTGCTCTGAAGTAGCTCATTGCTCATTTTCTATGCAAGTCAAGAAACTAATTTTCACCTTATTTAAGTGAAGTCATAAATTTCTGCCCTGGTCTATTTCTGTAACTGCAGGTGTCCAAATGCTATTTGGGTTTTGGTTTTTTATGTGGATGGTTAAAATTAATACTAATAGCTTAACTATCATCAATAAAAATTGTATGATATTTTTATATATGCAGATACATATCTATCTATATGTGCTTTTCACCAGCTAGAGATTAATGATGTTTTCTGAGCTACATAAGAGAGTACAATATGGTATTTTATTCTGTGCAGAACGTCTTTTCCTCTTAAAGCAGGCCCAAGAGTCCTGCTTGATTTCCCATCTCTGTTCACTCTGTTATTACAAAGACTTATGAATTGATCATTTCATCTTGAATCACTTGTACATACCATCTCTTATTACAGCAGCAGTGCATTTTTTATGCTTAAGGCTCATTACAATGTGCTGCTTGTCCTCACACCGTTCCTCTTCATTATGCTGTCTTGTATGCACACTGTTATTCACCAATATTAATATTCCACTCCAGAACTAGAAACTGATAGAATAAAAACGTCATCACTGGGACACATTGCCAACCAGAACAAGCAGATGTCCCTATGAAGAGTAGAGTTTATTTAAAAATAAAATCTATAATGGCTAAAGGGGAAATTAAAACAAAATAAACACAACCAAACAGACAGAAATTACACTGTAGTGAAAGAATATAAACACACTTCCAGCCAAAATCATTGCAGACACAACTTTTTCAGCTTCAGTGGAATTGCAACTAATAGCAACAGGGATAATTTCAAATATTGTCTATATTTCGACATTTAGTCTTTATTAAAATGTCAGAATTAAGAGGTCAGAACAAAAAAATTATAATCTATTTATTATCTGGGTAAATTCTACTGGTTGTCATTATTTCATTATTTAGCCTTCTTTACACTGCTTGGGGTTTTTTTTTTGGTTTTTGGGTTTTTTTTGCTGTTAAGTTCTGAGTGTTTTTAAGGGGGAGGGAGAGGCATTGTGTTTGGTTTTGGGTTTGGGGGTTTCTGTTTGGTTGGTTTATTTAATTGGCTTTTATGTGTGTGGTTAAAACTATCGCAGCTCAGAGTTTATTATGTTTGTGAGTGTCAAATTAAATTGGTTCTGAAAAAAAAAGGGATCTGAAAAATTCAATGCAAATATTCAAGATCATCCATATAATTCCATTTTTTACAGAAACACACAATAAGCTGATTTGGAAGGGACCCACAAGGATCATCAAATCCAACTCCTGGCCCCGTACAGGACACCCCAGGAGCCGCAGCACCAACCTGAGAACATTGTCCAAATGGTTTTTGGACTCTGGCTGGTGCTGTGACCACTCCCTTGGGAAGCCTGTTCTGATGTCTGACTGCCCTCTGGGTGAACAATATCCAACCCAACCTTACCATGGCACAACTTCAGGCTATTCCCTCAGTTCCTGTCACTGTCACTACAGAGAAGAGATCAGTGTCTGCCCCTCCTTCTCCCCTCCGGAGGAATTTTATTTTTGCCTTACAAGGTCATTGCATTCATATCTTCTGGAGACTGCCTAGACCATGCTGTGCTTTTTTGTCTTAAAATAAATGTCCTCTTGAAGCTGTAGCTATGTGTTCCCTTTTCTATAGGGAGCCACCCAGGAAATTGCAGTCTGATGATGGAAAGGACAGGACAAGCGACATTTTCAACATCATGGTCAGCTTAAACCAAACCTTACACTGAAAATCCACTAAAAGGCTGTTTCTGAGTTTCTAAAAGTAGAGATAATGACTAAAAATGACATTTAAATTTAGAAAGCAGAGAGATTATGGTTTCACTGTCAACATACACAAATCTATTGGGACACAGAAAGAGGCATGGCGAAAACACATTTAGAGATACTTTTAAGGATGTGTATCTGAATCAAGACATTTAATATATAATTTTGATAGTTTAAGTTAAAACTTAAGTCTAATTCATCAGATAGTTCATTAAATATAGGCTTTGAATCAAGATTATATACTGAACAAAATATTTATTGGCCAGGTACATTAAAAATAAATACACTAGATGCTGTTTTTTTTCTAGCCATTGGTTGATGACTTGTTGTGTCTCATTACTATGTATTCTACTGTTAATGTGGTTTTACTCATTTTGTGCAGTAGTTGCAGCTCAAAATTCCCTGAGGATACCTGTCAAGAAATACCGCTTAGCTTTCACTCAGCTGAATATTTGCATAAGTGAAGAGAGACCATGGTGGTTTGCCTTTAAAGTTAGATTAATGTGAATTGGAGGAGGGGAAGGGACATGGGGGTTTTAATGCTTACATTGCATAACTAGCTATGCTATATCCTGTTTCACACTGCATTAACCTTAAAATGGTGATTTCAGATGACTAAATTGGTGGAGTGTTTAAATTTTTTTCCTTAATTTCCAAAGTTGCCTTTCATAGTTCTTCCGCAGTGCTCATCCTTGGTCAGACCTCATGCCACATCCAGAAGATTTCCTGCCAGCTTTCAGCAGGAGATGTACATTCACCTACACACAGTACTAAATTTATTTTGCATTTAATTAAATATCCTTATGAAAGAAGACAGAATCTTTTAAGGGTGCTGTGAAATACTGCAGAAACATTTTGTGTTTTAGTTCAGCATATCCATAAGCTTCTACTTAAGCACATGTACACTTCACTGCAAGATAAATGTAAAAGCACAGGTTTAAGTAAACATCTAATTAGTAATTTATCAAAACTATGAATGCTCATATTTTTATTTTTCTTCTTATCATCAACAGTGTTAAACATGCTAACAATAAGCATTATTTTTTATGTTAATTAGGCTAGTACTGGAACTCATGTTTCCTCTCCTTCCCCTTTTCCCCAGCATCAGGGCCTCACAGTGGGACCAATTTCACCAAATTCGTGCCTTATTCATAAATTTCTTTTGTAATCAACACAAGGTAAAACAGATCTCTACATCATAATTCATCTGATGTGTTGAAGCTGAAGAATCTTACTCATTTTAGGAGGTCTTGCACCCTCTGTACATTTAAGGTCACATTTGGGCCTTTTGATTCTCACTACCCTATGTTTGCACAGCATACTTCCAAGTTCAGTTAAAATGGGGATATTTCAGTAGCTTGACTGAATATGAGTTATGATTATGGACCCCTAATGCAAATTAATTATAGTCCTCGAATCTACCAAACTGATGTAAAAACTAATTCCTCTTTAATTACCAATCCTCAGAAAAATCACTTTGTGCCTAGAATATCTTTGTAGGGTGGAATTTCTACAGAATAAAAGCATAAATGTCAAGTATGTAGGCATAAGAAATTTTGACTGTTAGATTTAAATATAACTTTGAGTAGTGAGAGGAGCATTAATCAATAAAGTTTAGTGACCCAACTTCCATATTTAAAGCTCAGTTTGCATTTTTCAGGGTAGTCCAAGAGGGTACAAAACAATGTGTTCATCAAGGTGAAGTCTTTGCAAATGGTCATTGGACCTGTTCTGAGGAAAAGGGGTCAGTTTTTTACTCTCTATATTGGCATGATATCATAATCCTACCAGTGTTTATTACGATTTGTTTCTTAATTCAATACCTGCTTTCCTCACAGAACTTATTATCACATACAGACAAGTCAGATTTTTTGAATAGGAAAATTTACATGCCATTGTTCATGGGCGTGTAAATAAAGTTAAGTTTCTAGTAGGATCAGGGTAAGTAAGTAAAGAACAAAGTCACAAAGAGGAGTGAGAGCAAATGTCCTTAGTTAAACAGCCTGCATTTTGTTAGTTGTGTGCACTCTAGTGACTTTTTCCATTGAGCCAGTTCACTAGCTATTGCAGCTACAGAAATTGCAGCAATTTTTTTTTTTATTTCTGGAGGAGAATGGTGAGAATTTTGGCCTTAGCTTCCTTGAAATGTGAGAGGAATATGTAAAACCTGAGTCTTTCACAAATAGAAAGAACTTAAAAAAGACATAAATGTCATTATCAAATAACCAAATGCATCTTATCTGAAGGTCAATCACATCTTTACTATGTACTCTAATGCAGGCAGGAAATGTTAATAAAAGACTATGAATATTAGCAATGGCACAAGGGAGGGCAGCAGTTCTAAAATAGATGTAAAATAGCATGCAGATATTAATGCCTGTCCATGGTGTCAGAAGAACACTATGTTGCTTACTTTAAATACATAAATTTCACTTTAAAAAGCTGCCAAATTTACTCATTAAATCAGTGATAAACTGCTTTGCAAACATATGATCAATTCTGCAAACATTTGCTTTGATCATAATGAAAATCACAAAACTCCAGGGGATCTACCTACATTTTCCTAGGAAACATCATATTATGCCTCCTGAGCTCTGAAGAAATGTTGCTTCCCTCTCATCCGCCAAGAGAAGGAGTTCAGGGAGGTGAGAAAGAGACTAAGAGAGCAGCTCCAGCAGCACACACAGGCTGCTCTGCCCCGTCATCCTTATCTGCTCTCATGCAGAAGAGGAGTCAGGTTGGCCTTTTTATCAAGCCCAGTGGCCTGGTACTGAGAAACAACACAGGGCCACAGACAGGGCAGGCTGAAGTGGTTTTCCAGAAGTGCCCATTAGAGAACAGGCTGACATTTTTTGGAGATTATGAGAAATGCATGAATTGTGAACAGTAAAAGTCAACCGAGTCATTATAGAGGAGCTTCTACATTGTCTCAGGAGAGATAAGCAAGAAAGTCTTTGCTTTTATTGTCCCTTCACCTCCAGAGTAGTGGTCTTCTAAGCAGGCATGCCAGACACAAATTAA
Source organism: Ammospiza nelsoni (assembly GCF_027579445.1). Taxonomy (NCBI): domain Eukaryota; kingdom Metazoa; phylum Chordata; class Aves; order Passeriformes; family Passerellidae; genus Ammospiza; species Ammospiza nelsoni. The sequence goes on from NC_080635.1 coordinate 78,266,956, forward strand.
ACATTTATTTAACTGGGGAAGAAAAGCAAAACAAAACAAACAAATAAACCCCACCCTCCTTCAAAGATTCTCATCCAACTTTATGAGAAGTTCTGGTAAATTGTATAAACATATAGTTTGGAAATTTTAGTTCATTTATGAAGGTAACAGATTGTGAATTTTAAGCGGATCATATATCACCCCAAAATCATTCTAGGAAAATCGCATCTTCATTCAGTTTAGGAGTTGCTCCCAAAGTAATTTCTGAGTTTAAAATTCTGTATGGAAAATAAGATGCAATCTTTTAGGAGAAAATTTTAACTTTAACATCCATTATAACTTTGCTGGGGAAATATTAGGAGCACTGTGACAATTAAACTAAATTTGTATTCATTTTTTTAACTATGAACAGACTAAAAAATCTTGATAAGTGAATACTAAGATACACAATAGAGACTTTTTTTTCAAAAAATACATTAAATTTACTATAATATTCTCTCACATAGAACAATAGTATTTAAAATATCATTACAGGGTCAACTGCAAAGGGCCACCAAGGATAAGCTGCATGCTAACCTAACCTTAACTCTGCCATTTAGGCAAATTGTTTGTGTTATTAAGTAATAGATTTTAAATGTTACTTGTGACCTAATGCCATTCTCAAAAGTCACTTCATTAGGAAGCATAAGATTAATAAGAAACTAATGATGTGTGGATTTGTAACTCAGTTATTAAGCTGTATTGCTCAGGGGTTTTAACTACATCATTGTCAGCCAACAAAGTAGTTTAAATTCAAGTTGAACTTCAACTGGATGGTGAAGTTATTTACACACTTTTTTTTTATTGGCTGCAGCTTTCATTCCATATAAAATCATTGATAAAATGATTTTATGTGGGACACATTCTTCCCCAAGCCATGGCAAATCCAGTAAACTTCAGAGCTAAACTTGATTTAGTGGCAAAACTTATTGTCCAACAGTTGGTACAAACTCAGTTAAAATTTAATTGAAGGAAATATGTCACAGAAGGTACAAAATGTCACAAAAACAAAATGTCAACTCACATGAGCAGGTGTGTTCAAATTTGCAGAAGAAAGGCAGGAAGAAGCAGTGGCAGAGCACTGTCTGAATAAATGCCAAGTCCTTGCTGTTATACATAGGAAGGTTTGGAACTGTAAATTGAATGTATATTGAAGGAAGCAGCCATTCTACAATGAGTAAACCAGTTGTACCAGAAAAAACACCCTAGTAAAATTTAAAAATCATCATTATTGCCACTAGAGCACAAAAGGAACAGTTGTGAGTAGACCCTGCCTGGATGCCAGGCACCCACAAAAGCCTCTCTATTACTCCCCTCAATAGCTGGACAGGGAGAGAAAATATAACAAGGAGTTTGTGAGTTGAGACAGGAACCAGGAGGGATCACTCACTGAATACTCACTATGACAGGCAAAATAGACTCAGATATAGTAATTGAATATGTTACTAACAAAATCAGAGCAGGGTAGTAAGAAGTAAAATAATATCTTCAAAACACCTTCTCCCCACCCCTTCCTCCTTCCTAGTTCTACATCCTACCCCTGTGTGATGCAGGGACACAGGAGTAGAGGTTTTGGTCAGTTCATGACAAGATGTTCCTGCCACTGCTCAGGGAAAGGAGTCTTTGTCCTGCCCCAGTGTGAGGTCCCTCCCACAGGAGACAGTTCTCCATGAACTTCTCCAAGGTGAGTCTATGCCACAGCAACAGTTCTCCACTGCTACCCCATGGGAGACTCTCCCACACAATGCAGTCCTTTAAGGGCAGGCTGCTCCAAGGTGGGTCCCCCACAGGGTCGCAAGTCCTCCTGGAAAACCTGTCCCAGCATGGGCTCCTCTCTCCACAGGTCTGCAGGTCCCTGCCCAGAGCCTGCTCCAGCTCAGGGCTCCTACAGGGTCACAGCCTCCTCTAAGACATCCACCTACTCCAGCCTGGCTCTCCTCCATGGGCTGCAGGTGGATCTCTGGATCCCTTTGCTCCTCCATGGGCTGCAGGTGGATCTCTGGATCCCTTTGCTCCTCCATGGGCTGCAGAGGTGCAGCTGCCTCACCATGGGCTGCACCACAGGTTGCAGGCGGTCTCTGCTCCAGCACATGGAACATATCTTGCCCCTCCTTCTGCACTGACCTGGGTATCTGCAGGGTGTTTCTTTGCACATACTCTCACCCTCCTCTTTGGCCACAATTACATCGGCCCAATAACTTTCTTTTTTCCTTTTTCTTAGTTATGTTATCATGAAGGTGTTGCCACCATTTCTGATTGGCCCAGAGTCAGGTCCACCTTGGAGACATCTGGAATTCACTCTGCTGGACATGGGGGAAGCTTCTGGCAACTTCTCACAGAAGCCACGCCTGCAGCCCCCCACTATCAAAACCTGGCCCTGCATCCCCAATACATCCATCAAAAGATTTCAATCAAATTTGGATTTAAATAGCAGTGTAGTACCCACAGATGCCTCTCATCCTTACTTAGCAAAGCACCAAAGCAATTTTACCATTTTATTGCAATTTATCTCTGCCTTTGTAATATATGTAGGAAGTTACTAAGGCTGAATTCTGAAGGACAAAGATGACTCGTGAATAGCATTTGCTTTAAGTATGAAGAAGATATGTCCTGAACATAGGACATAACAAAGGAAGAATTTAATAATATTGTGTTTTGTTATCCTAGAGGTGCATGTGGAGGCATAGGTAATGAAAAAGAAAGACATTTTATTAGATTAATTATACTCTCATGCTGGAGTGTCACTTGGATTACATGCTTCTACTTTGTGCCATCATCAGTCTGAGGTTTGGAGTGTGTCCTAAGTTTGTGTAACTGTAAACTGTAAACAATGGAATTTAAAAGTCAATTATCTTCAGAGGAAAGCACTTATAAAACCTGGGCAAGACATATTTTTCTGGGTTATTGCTCTTCTCTTCCAAACACAAAGCCTAGGGAAATGATATGCAAAACTTCTACAGTTAATGAAACAGTATCAACTGGTAATACTGAAGCTGGAAATGAAAATCAGTAATGCCAGAAAGTTCTAAAGCCACAGTTTCTTCCACAGTTTATAGTTAGCATTCTTAGCTCTCTGTGGAATTCTTGTTTTAGTTTCTGTGTTAACTATTCACTCTCAATGTCCTCTTGTTTATTACTGAAATCAAACAGATACAGTGCAGACAGTTTTTAGCACCCTTGAAATGCTAACAGTGCTCAGTTTTCAGAAAATTTCACTGCAAACTCTTCAGTAGTCATAATCTTAAAGTTTGAGGTAATTTAAGTAAAATTTATGCAAAGAATTTTTGAATAAGGGTGGTTGTAATGTGAGAAAACCATTACCTGTATTTTGTGCACATATACACAGTAACACTTTACAGCCTTTGCATTAAATGTGACAATCTACCGGGAAGTTCAGACTGAATTACTTCTTTGGAAAGGAGCAGGAAGAAAAATAAGAAAGTATGTGAGAAGGTATGTAGGGAATATCTGGTATGAGCTTCCTACCCTCCTCAATGTCAGTGCTGCAGGCAGTAAGATGCTGCAACCATGTTCAGCTCTGCTGAAAGAATTGGCAAGATCCTCACTATGCAGTGGGATGGATCTAGGTAATCTGATACTAGTTCTTCCCTCATTGGCAAAATCTCACCCATACAAAAAGCAAAAAAGTGAAAAGAAATAAAGGGAGAAAACACAAGATAGTGGGAATAATAGTCAGAATGGACTAGTCAGTTTAGAAGAGTGAGTGGGACACTAAACACTCCACACAGAAATATCAGAGCATAACTTCTACCACTTTTTAGCAATTCCCTATGGTCACACATACCACGTCCTTCTTTAGTGCAATGAACTGTACATTCACTGTTGGGTCTTCTCCCCCTCTGAACTAGTTACCATCCCAAAGACTGACAGAGGATGGCTCCAGAGATAAATTAATGTCATGCAACCACTCCACCTGGCAATTAAAAGGCAATGTAAACTGCTCCAGGTGCAGCCAAGTAAAGCTCACACATCTGCAGGCCATGGGGCGGTCAGTCAGGACACACTTGACCTCAGCAGAGAGGCACTCTCCACTTGGCCAGGCCTCCACATGCAGTGTGCCAGCACTGACAGAGCCTGCTTGAACTTCCCTGACAAGAGTTTCACCTCCTTGCTGATTTGGCCAGGACTGAATGAAAACTTTGACTGCTTGCAAAGGCAACCAAGCCAGCTGTGAACAGCTCTGCTGTAATAATCCTCTTTACAAGCAGAAAAATAGTCTCTAAAAGTAATAGGACAACCAGTAGCATTTGAAAACCTCTATAAATAATGCATACAAATAATATCCCATAAATGTAAATTACATTGCTTCTTGGGGTGAAACTGGAGTTGATTTTACTCATTGCTTTATCACCTGCTAACTCCAATGTTTATGAGCAATTTTGAATGTCAATATGTAAAATATATGACATTTATTATATTATTCATTAAATGAAATTCACAGACATCTGCTTCTGATTTTTGATTCAAGAAGGTGGGTTCTGTCAATGTGAGTTTACTTTAATACCTATGAGATTAATATTCAATGTATTTGGGTGTTTTTGTCATTTTATTATTCTGTGGTTCTGCCAGCCCTGAAGTCTGGCTTCTGTTACAAAATATGAGTGCAGAAGTGTACAAAAATTTCATGAGTTTTAGTGAAAATACAGACAGGGCTCATACTAAGACCAAAGTCACAGTCAAGGAACAAATACTATGTATGAATATTGTCTCTAAAGTTTCCGTCATGCATCTGTTTTTATCATGAATGCTGCCAGTGATCTAACAACCTTTTCCAAGAATGATCTGGGATAGTTTCAGCCCTTCCTGGCTAATCACTTCTAGGCACAAATGATACAATTTGCTTGATTGCTTCTCTTCTTTTAAGGGGTCATTGCCTCACCATATTGTCTATGTTTAGGTGCTGAGAAAGAACTAGGGATTTTAGTTTTGGTATGAATAGCTTAGCTGAATTTTGAGTTAACTTTCTAACATAAGTGACACTACAGCTAAGCAACAGGTTTTTTCCAGCATCCACAGTCAGCAGGTTCAATAAGGTGATTCTGCCCCTCTGCTCTGGTGGGACCTACCTGGAGTGCTGCATCCAGCCCTGGGGAAGGGACAGCCCAGGAAGGACATGGATTGTTAGACTGAGTCCAGAGCAGACCACCAAGGTGATTAGGGATGGAGCACCTCTCCTGTGAGGAAATGCTAAGAGAATTGGCATTGTTCAGCCTGGAAAAGTGAAAGCTTTGGGGTGACCTAATTGCAGCCTGCCAGAGGGAGCCCACAAGAAACATGAAGAGACTGTTTACAGGGACAGAACAAGTAGCAATGGCTTTAAACCGGAAGGGAGTAGGTTTAGAGGAGATATTCAGAAGAAATTCTCTTCTGTGCAGGCATTGATACAGTGGAACAGGTCACCCAGAGAAGTTGTGGATGGCCCATTCCTGTTAGTGTTTACAGCCGGGCTGGATGGGACATTGGTGAATCGGGTCTAGTGAAGGGTATCCCCGCTCTCCCCACTCATGTCAGTGGGATTGAAAGTAGCTGATCTTTAAGTTCCCTTTCAATCCACGCCATTCTATGAATCTATGATCTCTCAGTTACTGAGGTAAAAATGAAAAGCAGATATATGAAACTGATCCATAACTGTACTGAACTATTTACTAGGAGGAAAGGTATAAGCTTCATTAATAGCTACCAAGTTCTACAGAAGAAATTAAAAAAATGTATAGATTTAGAAATAAATTCTCTTAATTTTAATTAATTTTAATTTATAAAAATAATTCAACTTAGTTACTATATTTTATGTTATATAAGTGCATCTATATCAATTGAATCACATCCTCATCAAAACTTTAACTCTTAAAATGTATCACACAGCTTCCACAAAAAATTGTACTATTATACATGCAATGCAAGCTACACACTGTTGAATTAATTTCCTAAAATAAAGACCCTCAAGCCTGAAGCTTAAAAATATAATTCAACATCAAAACATAGGACAGAATAAAGAGCCAGCTGGTATCAGTCATTCAATTTGACTCTTGCCATGAATACATCTGTGAGAGACAGACCTTGTTTTGAGAACTCATCTGTACCTCTTATATATAAATATTACTGGTGTTGGCTGATAAAACAAATGTTAATTAAAACAGATGAATAAAAAAAACACCAACAAAACAAAGATAAAGAGAATCTATTCTGCTAAATGCAAATGGATACTTTTGGGATGAAATCTCAGACACTTCAAGAAGGTATTCTCTAAAATAAATATATCAATTACAAAACAGTCAATGAAGAGAGCAAGCTTGGAAGCTCATTAGAGGAAAATATTTGCCTACATCTTTATCTACCTTCACTTCTATGAGGCCTTCAACATGGTCCAACAAGACATTCTTATCTCCTTACGAGAGAGACATGGATGTGAAAGGTGGAACAGATGTATAAGGGGTTGGCTGGATAAACACATCAAGAGAGTTGTGATCACTGGTCCAGGGTGAGGTTGGTGTCAATTGGTTTCCCTCAAGGCTCTGTCTTGTGAGTGGTGCTCTGTTCTGTGATACCTTTATCAATGACAAAAATAGTGAGACTGAGTGGCAAGTTTGCAGATGACACAAAGCTGCATGGTGAAGCTGACACAACATAAAGAAGTGATGATATCCAAAGGGACCTGGACAAATGTGAGATGCAGGCCTACAAGAAACTCACTGTGTTTAACAAGTCCAAGTGCAAGTTCTTGCACCTGCATCCAGGCATGGGTCCCAACCCAAGCATGAATAAATACTGGGAAAAAATTCATTGAAAACAGCCCTGTGAGGAAGAACTTGGATGTTCTGGCTTGTGAACAGGTGGACATGAGCCAAGAGTGTGTGTCTGCTACCCAGAGAACCAACTATGTCCTGGAATGAATCCAAAGCAGCATGGCCAGCCGGCTGAGGGAGAGGACTCTGCTCCTCTGCTCCTCTGCTCTCCTCTGTTCTGCTCTGTTCTGCTCTGCTCTGGTGAGACCCCACGTGCAGTGCCACATCCAGCTCCGGGGTCCTCGGGACAAGAAAGACATGGATCAGTTGGAGCAAGTTCGAGGAAGGCCACAAAGTTAATCAGAGGTCTGGAGCACCTGTCCTATGAAGTCAGGCAGAGAGCTGGAGTTCTTCAGCCTAGACAAGGCTCAGGGGTGACATCATTATGGACTTCCAGTGCTTAAAGGGGACTTACCAAGGAGAGGGAAAGCCACATTTTTACACAAGCAGGTATAAAGAGGAGAGAGATGGGTTAGATATTAGGAAGAAATTCTTTATTGTGAGGATGATGAGTCACTGGCACAAGTGACCCGGAGAAGTTGTGGATGAATTGTTCAAGACCAGGCTAGACAGAGCTTTTAGCAGCTCTGTGTAGTTGGTGACATTTCTGCCTATGGCAGGAAGATTAAAACCAAATAATCTTTAAGATCCCAATGTAACCCAAGCCATTCTACTCTATGATTCCTCAAGACTGGAATGTCTCACCTACCTTTAGCTACTCAGTAGTGAGGAGACTCGCTTATGATGATGAGTCAGGGTCCATCTGCAGCCAGTGCAGAGAAATGGGCAGCTTGGCACCCACACAGTAAATGTCATCTATGCCTGTTTAGTTGTGCCCTAAGAGAAGCTTTCTCTCCAATGTCTGTATCATGTAATTGGTTTAGGCTTATGCCTAATCCTTGAATGTCCATAAACACTTAAGGCAGGTTATATCCTAGGTGCTAAAACTTAGTCAGGGAGGACATCCTTTAGGAATCACCTACCTCTCTCTATTATGTAGGGAATGGGATCTCTTGTACTAGGTCAATAGATCCTTTGGCACCTAACTCAGTGTTTCAAGTCAGGAAGCTAAAACTTAATATTTTTGGAGCTGCAAATCCATATTCAAATGCATGATGGTTGTGCTGCATTTCTTATGTTTTGCTGAACTTCAATTTCAATTTCACTGATAATTCCATTAAGACTCCTCCCTTCTGAAGCTGTCGAAAACTAAATTCAACTGGATTTTTCTCATAAGAGTTTTCCCTTCAAGCTTCCTTGTTGGAGGCTTAGATTAGAAAGAAATAATTTAAAAATATATCCCAGACATCTGTGACATACTATCTGATTTATCAACTTTTAAAGTGTATAATTATAAACTAGATCATCCAGGACTGTGTTCCTCACAAAATCTCCTTAAATACAATTCCAGCACAGAATATAACCTATCCTATGATCAGCATATTATCTCCTTTGTACATCTATATTAAGTCAAGCATGTTTATTTCTCTCTGTCCCTTCCTCTTTCTTCTATCCAACATTCAGTATTTCTTTTTCTAATCACACAGCAAAAGATGCACACCCATTTGGTGCTTCAATTTACCACTGTACATGGTCAGGGTGCAAATCGTCTGATTAAATGTAGACATCTACACTTTAACTAATCACTTGAAGTTCTTTTTCTGGTCAAGAACAAATAATTGGTATGTTAGTACATGATTGCTCTCAATATGTCTATTTCTCTCCATTGATTGTCACGAGAATTTAGGGCAACAAGATGAAAGGCAGACAACATCTATGTAGATCAGTGTATTTCCCAAAATGGACTTCACACACAAAATCTCTTGAGAGGAAAAAAAAAGTTTACTCAGTCTCTCAATGTCATACAAAATTCAAACCTGCTGGTGTGGGTTAGTTTCAACCAGCAGCTCAGCCCCACCAGCCACCTGGTCATCTTCATAATTCTAAACTCTTCCAGTCACTCGACTATCAGACACACCAATTGGGGGTGATTTCTTTATTTCTTAATACATAGCAAGCAAATAGACTGCTGCTCTAAAATGTCAACAAATGTACTAATCTGTTCCTTTCCAGAAAAATAAACAGCAAATTTGTATTCTCTTGCATCCTTGGTCACAGTTTTTCTCCTCCTTGCATTTTAACTTTTTTAGAAAGGATAATGAGGAAGAAAAATACATGGAGAGAGAAAAGAGCAGGAAATAAACAGCCCTAGAAAATACCAAAATGAAGAGCTTATCTTTTTGCATAAAGAACTGCCATATTTTGTCCAGATCAGTTCTAATTTCAGCTTTTCTTACTCCATTTAATCTTCAGTTAAAGCCAGCTCCCCAGATAATTGTTTAATGATTGATGTAAAAAATAAATTAAAAATCATGAGGGTGAAGTAAGACAGATGAACTAATTGAATGTTACACCCATTATCATCAGGAGCTACACTAAAAAACTTAAAACTTCATGTGAATGTTGTTCTAGTTTTTGGTTTGAATCTCACTTTGTGGCTAAAAGTTCAGGCCCTTTTACTAATTATGCTGTGTTCTCAACTAGATGAGGATTGAATGTCTGTAGAAGCGAACTGTAAATAAATCCAGAATGATCACAAATTATTCTAACAGTAATCTGGGCAATAATCCATACGTCCAATACACAAACTTTAAATTGATATCTGTTTGAATGATATATAATGAATTCAGTAGGTAATCTTTCCTCTGAAGCAATAATTTGGAAAAGACAATCAGATTTTTTTGTCAATCTATCAAACTATATATTTTATTTTCTTCTTAAATTGACATGTGACATCAGTTTCAGGCACGAAACAAGGACTGCATACTTTGATTTTTCTACAGGTAAATGTGAAAGGAACCCATGTATCATCTAATCTCTGTCATCTGGTTATTCTTCTATCAATGGCTAAAAGTATTGTGGACACAATTCTCTTGGAAGAAATCAAGCACAGACTTTTCGTTGTTTCATCTAAAAATACGTTACACAGTCACAGGAATATCATAATTTCCACATATGTCATGTTACTTTAAAATCTCAGGTAGAGATTCCTCAATCATCCAACACTGTTGTCAGATTTATTGCTTTACTGTTGTTTTTACTCCTCTTTTACTCTTTAAATTTGTGGTCCTGTATGTTTATCCTCTGAAGGAAACAGAGAAGTTCAGAACTAAAGGTGAAGCCCCTCCCACCCTCACAGTATTGAAAAATATGTTCAAAATCACATGCCACACCTGTGTACTTAGATGTTTTAAGCCTTTGTTGCTTTCTTTTTGTGTACATATTGAGCCATTAGCATAAAGTTGATTACATAAAAAAGATTTGTCATGAAGGAAGGACATCAGTGCGCATTTAGAGCATCAGTACCTGTAGAATTTATTAAATTCCTTCAGTAGTAAGAAATCAATGGCATCCAAAGTCACTTTTTTCTAAAAAAACCCCAAAACTACCAACTAACAACCTTTTTTTCAGTAGTGAAAACTTGCATTTCCACATGTTATTCTTGCTTTTATAAGACTTATACATTGTGGCACTCCAGTTTAGACTCATTATCTGCTTAAACTCTTCATGGAAGAAAATCAACTCCCATACCAATGTTCAAATAGCTAAAATTAATAGAAATCCATTAAGAACATTATAGAATCTATAAGAAGAAAACAATTTAATCCTACTCACCAGTAAAATACTGTGGAATTGGTTTATTTCATTTATTTATTTTATTTTTATGTCTCCAATTTGCGCCTTTTAAATGAATTTCTGTATTATTGTACTGGTCTGTACAGATTAGTAAATAGAGCAATAAGTTAATCTGAATTAAAATTCTTATGACTTTTATATATATATTTTATTATTATTATTATTATTATTATTATTATTATTATTATTATTATTATTATTAGCCTATTGTGCCACTGAAGATAAATTAATTTTAGAGATAATGTAAATATTTGAACTTTTAAAAAAATTTATAAGTAATATAGTATATGTATAAGTAGTATAAATGTTGCCTACTTATTAATAAGTAGGCAACATTTCAGTCCCAGTGAAAGAGTCTTGCCATAAGTTTCCATACTGACATAGTGTTAGGATAAGTAGTAGTCAATGACATAGCTCCAGGCTCATTTTGGTATTTCTGCTCATTAGTTCAGCTCAAAGATAAAAAAAGGCAATAAAATAAATATGTGGTTCTATACCAACCCATAACTGCAATACAATAAGACTTTGTATAGGTTTTTTAGTGTTATAAAATCAAAGCAAGAGAATGAATGTGGTCTGAGTGTCAAAAAATACATTTTGAACAAAATCAAATGTCTAATTAGTGTGTGATTTATTTTTGCTTGAGTTGTGATTTAAAGCAGACCATTCAGCCAAATATGAAGAACATGATGAATGGCACAATTTGGCCATATGTAAATCAGACATCACTCAGTACCTCTATGATGTAAATTCAAGTAGAGTTTCCTCTGCAAATTTTTTAATCTACATTAATTTCTATGAGAGATGGGCCTAGATGATGCATTTTGGATGTGAATTTGGACACAATTTGTTCTGGAATTTTGGACTGACATCTGTGTCTGAGAATGGGCTGACTTTTCATGGTAATTCTGAACTTTTCACTTTTACATTCTCTTTGTTTATTTCCTTATTACTGTACAACTCTACTTACCAAATGATGCTGTTAGGAATTATGTTTTACCATCAGTTTTAACATTTTTTACTGTCCACTGTGCCTTTGAGACTATTTTTGGTTGTTTTCTTTCCTCTCTACTCCAGTCTGTGAACTACAGGAGGTTGGATTGCTGTGTCTTGAGAAATTCTTTCATAATCCTTTCTATTTTGTCTGAACCTGAACAAGGGGCTTTTGTAATATACTCCTTATATAATAAAATTAGGAGGTATTAAGGAAAACTTCAAATTCTACTGCTTCTTATGTCTACCAACTCTCTTCTCTCCTACCTACCAGTTGTTATTCTTTCATAAATGTAATTTTCTTGTCAACTCAGCCTGTGGAATCTGTAGTAAGTAGATTTAACATTGTTGTAGTATTCTAGCTTGTTTACCTAATCTATTGATATTTTCTCTGTGTTACTTTTAGGATGAAGTCAACGTTTTGCAGAATTCTGTTGTTATGATTAAAAGAAGACACAAGAAGACTGATTCTCAGATAGTTTAAACTGTTGATAACAAAAAAGTCTCTAAGAGACCTCTTTTGGACAAAGAGATCAGAATATAAATAATCTGGCTGAAAAAATTATTTCAAGACAGGCCAGAAGCATGAAGATTATTGAAAGAGTAGAAATTATGTATTCCTTTTGATTAGCTGTTTTTCTTTTTTTGTGTGTGTGTGTTGCAAAGTGAAAGGAAATTTATTTATGTATAACTTTAAGTGGCTTAGAAATAGCATTGAAATCAAATAACTGTTTCCTCTTAGACACAGATGGTAACATTTTCAGAGTGTTAAGTGGATCTCCATCTCTACAACCTGAACTGGGTGAACGTCAGGTAAATAAATTCAGCCCTGGCTTCTTAAAGAATAATTCCCCTTTGTTGCCTAGCCCAAAATATTTAATAATAATTTCCTTAGACATTTGCTTTCTGTCTATTGTACAGCATCTCAATCTTGACAACATGTGGCATTATGTGGAAAAGTTTTTGTAGGGAGGTTTTCAGCACTGGCTTCTGTGACAAAACACAAGAAGCCATCCCCATGTCAGACAGAGCCAGTTCCAGATGCCAGTGGCCAATTCTGAGCCCACCAGTAACATGGTAACATATTCAAGAAGGTTAAAAATGGTTGCGCAGCAGCTGTGAGAGGAAGGACTGAGGAAATGTGTGAGGAAACCATCCTGCAGATGCCAGGGAAAAAGAGCAAGGAGTGCTCAGGTGCCAGAGCAGATTTCCCTGCAGCATGAGGTTCAGACCATGGTGAGGCAGCTGTGCCCCAGAATCCTGTGAAGGACCCCACATCCGAGCAAGTGGATATTCCCTAAACAGAGCTGTAGAGCCAGGAGAATCCATGCAGAAGCAGGTTCCTGGCAGGACCTGTGGCTCATGGGAGGCCCATGCTTGTGCAGTTTGTTCCTGAAGGACTGCATCCTGAGGAAAGGATCCATTCTGGAGTAGTTCTGGAAGAACTGAAGCCCATGGAAAGGACCCATGGGGGAGTGCTCATGAAGTGGCTCATGAAGTATCTCCTAAGGGAAGGACTCCACAATGGAGCAGGGGAAGAGCTCTCCTGGAAAGGAAGGAGAAACATAGACAATGGGGCAACCCCTATTGGCCTGGACTACTTGTGTGGACGAGGTAGAAAAATTAGGAATTATGTTGAGCCAGGGAAGAACCTTGGAGGGGTAGGGGGAAGGTGGCTTTCTCACTATACTACTCTTTTGCAATTTATTGGCAATAAATTAAAGTCCCCAAGTTCAAGTCTGGGTTTGCCTGTGATGGTAATTGGAAAGAAACCTCCCTGCCCTTATCCCAAGTAATGAGCTTTTCCATAGCTTTTCCCTTCTGGCCATTTTTTTGATAAAGAGGAAGTGATAGAGCATCTTGGTAGGTGACTGGCAGTTAATCAAGTTCAATCCACCACAGATAGAAATACAGTACCTGTCTCATTCACAAACATCCCACATGGCTGAGTGAACTGCCACATCTCACATTTGCTGAGTACAGAAGAATCCAATTTGGGGCTCCTAAGATAAATGACAAATATGTGTCCCCATTGTGGGCACGACTACTTTTTAAAACAAAGTCAGTACGGATTTGCAATTGTTCTTATTTCTTGTAAAGGTAAAAAATCTAATTCTCACATACCTATTCTTTCACTATTTTTGCAAAATTACTTTGGAGCATGGATGTTAGTATTAGTACCTTACATGGTTTCACAATCCTCTGAGAAGCCTGAAAAAAGTGTGCTATGTAGCACCAAATCTCTCTGGCACACAAACAATTTAAACTGCACTCAGAATACATTGGAAAGGCAGGCACTTTTCTGCCAGTCTAAGAGGAAGGTATCTCCAAAGTACAGTGACGTTCAAGGAGGAAATTTACTCAGAGTGCTATATTTTAGCAATTTTATTTTACACTGAGCAATCTTAACATCCCTATGGGATGAGGTATAGCGAGGGTGCATTTGTTTTAAACAAACAAAAAAAGTGGGTTGAGAATCTGATATTACAAGGTGGTAACTGGGAAAGATGTTTCCCACTCTGTGCACTTTCAGGCCACTCTGCTGAACAAAACAGATAGTGTTTGTTTTAGAGTAAATGAGTGTATAAAAATTGTCTGTCTTTAATTTAGTCTCAGATGAAGTGCTCAATAAAAACTCTAAATATTTCAAATGACACTGAAAAGTGAAAAGGGTTATTAAGGTTGTTTGGGAAACAATGCTAAAACTGATGTTTGTTCTCATTTTATGTATCTTAGTCTGTCAAGTAGACAGAGATTATACATTTTATTTGTGGCTCCTCAGCTTTCCCTACATACAGATTTCTAGTTCAAATACAGGATAGGAACTGAAATGTTAGATAGAAAAAGAGCTTTTATAGACTATATCTGGATTTCCAGCTTGCAATTTGAGAGAGAAAATAAATTCCCATAAATATAGAGAACAACTACATATTTTAAATGCAGACATTGCACAACCATGAAAAAAAAAGTTGTTAAAATTTGGGTAATATATATTCTGTTTGTCCCTCTGCCATATTTTAAAATATGAGTAAATTTTAAATTATGGTTAGAAATATCTTCTATGAAATAGGCAAAATAAATTAATAAGTATATAGATTGAGTAAGATAACAATGCAAGGAGAATTAGAAAACCAACATAGCCTTAAATCTCTCTTTTTCTCCTTGCCAAATTTACTCTTAGAATGAGAAAGTACTTCTTAAATTTGAAAGTGGAAGAGAGCTGGAACAGTTTCCTCAGAGAAGTTGTGGAGTCTCCTTCTCTGGAGAAAATTAAACCCCATCTGGACAAGATCCTGTAAAACCTGCTCTAGGTGAACCTGCTTTAGTCGGAATGTTGGACTAGATGATCTCCAGATGGCTCTTCCAACCACAACCATTCTGTGATTCTCTGATCCGTGTTAGATCTAAATTGCAAAATCTTCATACAAGTAAAATATACAATGCATATAAAAATGTTTTGCCAATATGATCAGAGAATTATTTTCTTTTGCCTTTGGTCAATGGAATACAGAAAAGACATGAACAAAGAAACAGGAGCTTAAAACAATGTGATCTTGGATAATGTTCATTAAGAGAGAGCTCACCTCTTCTGGAAACTGGTAAAGAAGCACATAATAGAAAAGTTGTTCTTCTGCCCCACTATTTTAAAAATTACTCTCCAATTTTAAATCTCTAGTATCTTCTAAAAAGTTCTTAACTAATGCATTATTTACAAAATCTTTAATATCTTTTTTTTTTAAGTCTTTTCATGATATTACAAAATGTGAGGGAGAGTAGAACAAGGGTTGTGAATTCCAGTTTAAAAGAAAAGATGAAAGTCACAATGAAAAGTGTTGTGAAATTTTATTTGTAGGGAAAAAAATCCTGAAAATGTGCTCTAAATTATACAGATGTGCCACAGAGATTCTGAACACTTTTGCATATTCCTAAATTCCCAAATTTCAGAGTAACCATAGGGGCTTTAAACAAAACAATCCTTCCACTTATTTTGGCTTAGACAGAGAGAAGATTATCTTCTATTGATCTTAATCAGCAATAAATTAGCTCAACATCAAGGCCTTTCTGATTCATCTGTACCACAGTCAAAAAGGAAGTATTAGTGAGTGTCTGCACTCTGTATGCCAACGTACAAGCAAAATATTTTTTACAAAATATTTCTATTGCCTTTGGTGCCCTTACATCCACTTAGAATCCAAGTCTAGTCCTTGGACTGAGCAGAAATTCTCTTCTTTGTTGCCAATGCATTTATTATTAAATAATGAACAATTATACAGATAAAGCTGATCAAAAGGACCTTGGAATTATGAGAAAAACATTCTTCAATTTTTACAGAAACCATGTTCTTGTCAACATAAAAGGGAAAAAAATAACTTTAATAAGACCACACTCAAGGGAATTAGAAAGTAGGTGTTGCCACATCTTGTACTCAATAGACTTATTCAGTGCAAGTATTACGTCTTCAGCTACTGGTGGTCCTATACAAGAGCAGGAAATCAAAGATGAAATAGATAAATACAGCTCAGCATAAATATATAGATAACATGTACTATATTCTAATATTTGTTGACATAGATACAGTCAATATGGTCATTGCAACTTTCCTGATTTGGGACCTCACAGTTCTGATCTCTGTACAATCTCCTAACCTAATTTCCAAAAAATGTCCAATGCAACAACAATAATCTTCCCTTTCTCTTCGTACTTAGACCACATCCACTTACACTTTGGCTGCACTGTCACACCCTGTTGTGATAAACCTCTTTGTGAGGTTTTTGCTTCCCTCCTTTTGCAAAATAGCAACTGTAGAGTGAAACAGATAGAACACAACTGATGGTTAACAATATTGAAAAGCCCAATTAAAAACCCTCAAATCTTTTAGTAATAGAAATAGTAAATGAAAATGAACATTTAAAATAGAAGTTTGAAGTTTGACATACCTGAAATCCATTATTATTGCTTATCTCCCAACTCGTGTTAATGCAAAAATACCTTATTCATGGAGACATGGACTTTTTATTGTAAGTAAATAACTATTTTGTCTACCTGATGCCCAAATAAGATTTTACTGTAAAAGGAAACTCTGTAGGTAAATATGTAGTAGCTTTCGGAAATATGAAGTTCTTTGATTTACCAAAATAGACCTGTTTATTAATGACATGTCCTTCTGCATCATTCTAAAAGTTGTGTAATCATTTTCCTCTCCCTCCAATGTCTACACCCTAGCTCCTTGTATGAAGATATATAACCAATATGAAAATCACATCAGATGTATCTTTCCCCATGAATTATTCAAAACAAAATCTCATGAAAGCTGTCAATATCCACAAACTTCAGGTAATTGGAATGAAGTTTTGATTGATCTCTTGGACTGAGATTAAGGGAAACAAAGTCCTTTTAATTCAATTATGCAGGACTGACAATTTTATTGTAGACCTTTGGCATTTAATGTTAGGTGACTATTTTATTTCCTTTATATCCAGTGTTCGATATTGACCTTTCCCAGAATGTGAAAGTATCTGACTCCTAGATCTGACTTCATCTTCTCTCTGTGTATTTTCTTATATCCATACAGACAAATCCATATGTATTTATATTTATCATTGTATTGGTGTGGAAGAGTACATGAAAATGGATAGAAACATATTGAGGGGCAAGCAGAATATAAATCAACTTATATTAGAAGACCAGGCAACACCTCTTTTAGAGGGGAAACTGTTCATAAACAGGCACTGATTTTGTCATGAGATTATGGAACAAATTTAAAAGTGAATTCTAGATAAAACCGAGTTTTAGAAAAAATTTGAAAATGAATAGATTAACTCAGAAATGTTTCAAGAAAAACACAAGTTCTGAATATTTTTTTTCACAATAACGAATATCATCGTAAGGAAATTTGTGAAATATATAAAGACTGTTCCATAATAATTTTAAATCATATCAGAAAAGATATGGTGGCTTTCACACGATGTTAAAAGCACCCTTCTCAGCGGCCCTCTGCTATTGGCACACCTGATAGAAAAATGTCAAAGGAAGGGTGAATTTGTAAATCATTGGCTGCTTAATATTCCGATTTTAATAGATATATTTTTATGGATTTTGTTCTGATTTGTTTAGGGGAGAGGGTTCAAGGATTTTTTAATTGTAGAAGAGTGGTAAAAGGAACTTTACTGGCTGTTCATAAAGTACAGCATTCAATCTTAGATATTGTCATGTGTCCCAGTTTACAAAAATAACATACATTTTCTCACAAAGATTAATCCTACTTGGATTGCTCAGTATCATAGATATTAATTGGCTATTCGTATCAAGAACCTGAGAGAGCAGGACAAAAATCAAAATGATTGAGCTTGTTTTCAGAAGACCAGAAATTGCGGGCTGCAGGCCTATGATTGGAAGAGTTCCATGGGATAAGACCCAGAGGCAAGGCAGGCTAAAGAAAGCTGATATCAAGGACTTCCTGACAAAACACAAATGCAAAAGGAAGCAGGAGCAGGCAATCTGGAAGGAATACAGAAACACAGCATGGGCATGTATGGTTAGGACATCCTTGGCCCACACCCAGAGCTGAGTCTGGGAAGGGATGTCAAAGGCAAGATGGGTTTCTGCAAGTACATGAGTGACTGAAGGAAGACTAGGGCAAATGGGGCCAAATGGGCCCATCTGGCTACCCAAGTCATGGAGCCAAGGTGCTGAATGACTTGTTTGCCTCATTCTCTACTAGCATGACTAGCTTTCAGGAATACCAGGCTCCAAAGACCAGGGGGACAGTCTGGAGAAGCAAGTCAGGGAATGCTAAAGTAAACTGAACATAAGCAGGTCTACGGGCTCTGATGCACCCATATGTGCTAAGGGAGTGCTGGTGCCACTGTGAGACAACTTTCGACTGTCTTTGAGTGATTTTGGTGACTGGGAAAAATGCCTGAAGACTGGAGAAATGTAAGTTGCCAGCAAGAGTACGAAGAGGACACTGGCACTGCTCACCTCCCTTGCTTCCTAGAATAGTAATGAGCACTTAATACTGGAAAGCATTTCCAGACACATAAACTGGAAATTAATTAGGAGTAGTCAGCATGGATGCTCCAAAAAGTCATCATGCTTCTCCAACTTGATAAAATTCCACAAATAAATGAATGGCCTGGTCTATCTTGATTTTAGGAAGGCCATCCACACTGACTCCCATAAAATCCTAACATGGAAGTTGATGAAGTGGGGTCAAATGAGTAGGCAGTGAATTGAAATCTGGCTGAATGTATGGTCCCAGAGGATGATGATGAGAGGCATGAAGTCTAGTTGGAGGACAGCAACTAGGAGTTTATCCAAGAAGTCAATTCTTTGTCCAATCTTACCCAAAATCTTAATTCATGTGCTGGATGGTGGAACAGAGTGTATCCTCAGCAAGTTTGCAAATGACACCAAACTGGAAGGAATGGCTGATACGACAGGGGGTCATGCTGACATCCAAAAGGACCCCCTGGAAGAATGGCTAGCAGGGAAATTTGCATAATTCAATGAAAGGGAGCACAAAGTCCTGCACCTGAGAAGCAATAACCTCATCCACTATCTCATACTGAGGGCTTCCCTGTTGGAGAGTAGTTAGAGAGTAGAAAGGGACCTGGGAGTCCTGGTGAACAGCAAGGTGGACATAAGCCAGCGGTGTGCCCTTGTGACACCAGGGGTGAAAGGTGTGTTGGGCTGTATTAGGCAAAGGATTGCCAGCAGTTTGAGGAAGAGACTGAAAGACCTCTCATAAAGCCGAGAGAACCTAGAGTACTGGGCCTCCAGGATATGTCTCAGGTGTGTATAAGTACCTGCTGCAGGAAGAGTAAAGAAGGCAGCTCTAGGTTCTCTTCAGTGGTGCCTGGGGACAGAACAATAGGCAATGGACATAAAGAAGTTCCAAATGAACATCAGGAAACCCTTTTTTACTGCAAGGGTTACTGGAACAGGTTGCCCAGAAATGTTGTGTGATATTCAAAAGCCACCTGGGCATAGTTCTGGACAACCAGCTCTAGATGGCCCTGATTGAGGAGAGAGGGTAGACAAGATGATTTTCAGAAGTCCCTTTCAACCTGAAACATTCCGTGATTCTGTGATCTGACCTACTTGTCTCCATTAGTACTTTTTAAATGCTGAGCTTTTCTTAATTGTATTACTTCTGAAAAACAGTAATTATTGTACTTAGGGGATACCAGGCATCCCTCATTGAATGTAATAAGCCAAAGTAGGAACATGGAACAGAAAGTAGGAAAATATGTATTTTCAACTAGAGTTCATCTACAGAGTTAGACATGCATAGATCCTTTAATCTGCATCAAAGAAATCAACTTCTTCAAATGATAACATTGAATCCCATCTGGTCTATATGAATGCAGGGTCATTGACTTCAAACCAATTTTTCCAGTATACAACAACAAAAGATTTTCCTGTTAAGTTAAAAACATCCATCTTGCCAAAATGTATGTCAGGGGTACTACTGAAAAAGTAGTAAGAAAGAACCAGAGTTTGTGCAGTTTTGCTACAGAGATGCAGTAGAGAGGTAAGACTGCTTTGATAAGCTCTCAGCTAACATTGCTATGTTCAGCAATTATTGACTCTGAAATAATGGAATTACTCCAGAAAGTATAAATTCTGTATCTTGAGGCTACAGTTCCAAAAGAGTCATCCAAATGTCTTCTAACCACCACAGTTTGTGTAGAAGATATGAAGCAGAAACATCCCTGGACACTAAAAGGTCATTGGTGGATATTTTCTGAACAGATTCAGTATTGCTTCTTTAGCAAAATGTAAGTAGCCAAGTAGAAGACTTTGGACTGTAAGATTTGGTACATTAGAAATGAAATAACCTATTTCTTCATTTTGAATTTTATGCCTCTGTGATACTTAAGGATTGTGCAGCACAAGTAAATAAAAATTAGATGGTGTGAAATAAGAAAGCAAACTGCAGGAGAGAAAAATGCCTAATTTTTAACATAGCCCCCAGAATGGGCTAAACAATTTGTGCAGCACACAGGACCCTGCAGAATAAAGAAAATCCCTACACATCAATACCAATGCTAACTGAACAGTGCACAAGCCAGCTAATTATGGGCAAGTCTCAGAGATTTTCTTTGGCTTTCAAAACATTTTAAAGCATATACAGGGGCACATATTCCAAAAAATACAGCCAATAATTTTTTCATTTCACTGACTCCTGAAGCTATACAGTGCCGAAGTTTGCATAACACCTAAATTATGGTGGTGAGTTTTTCATAGAATCCTTGTAGTTATTTACATTTTTCTCATGGTAAAAAGGCTTCTGGGATAGTGGCTAACTGCCTGGCCAAGCTGCTTCTGAGTATCCAGAATGCTGACCTTGGAGCTGTACTGGGACCTATATCTAATACACAACAGTCACAGTGAATGCAGGAAAACTAGACCCACACTCACATATAGAAAACAGCCTCCTCCTGCACAGCTAAATGTTTCAGACTTGGACTTACCTTTCTCTTCAAAGACTAAAATTTAGTTCCTAGGTTAAACAATTAATTTATCAGTGTCTTTTACTTAGAATGCTCTCACTAGGATAAACATGGAAAGTTTTACTTGTTGCTCTTTATGACTTTCAATAAGGTGTAGATCTCTGCTATAAATACTTCCAAAGAAGACTCCAGCTCTTAGCATTTTTCTAGCTAGAAATCTTTACAAGACTCCTGGCAGCCTAGGATCCTTCAGCCCCTCTATTTCTCCTGCTGCTGACATACCCCAAAGCCATAGATCACAAAGGCATGTGGAGGTGTCACACAGAAGAAGAAATAGAGTAGACATCATTCAATTGCTTTTTTTCTGTCTGTCATTAAATCAACATACAAAGATAATAATGCTCAGCAATACTAGATAGTGTTTCATTGTCACCTGCTTTGACTCAGCTAATAATGTCCCTGTAGCTCCTGCAGACTATGATTCATGATGAAATGTCTTTTCCCAACACTGTTAAGGAACCATTTAAGATACTGTCGATGGCAGATTTAAGGCCTGTCATTACTGTAGGTAGGCTTCAGAAAGAAACTAAGGGGTTTTTGATAAAGATTTTAGGACAATTTTCTGATAAGATTTTTAAAGATCTTTGAAAAAAAACCCGAGAAGTTGAATAAACAATTTTTAAAGTTCATCTTGATGCATTTTTGTCATAATTGGTCCTAATATACCTTTTTGATAATCTACATAGTTTTAACTTTTTTTCTTATCCCCCATAAAACTAGGGTTTTTTTAATGTATAAAGGATATCTTTGTACTACCCAATTATACTGCAATAGAACATCAAAAATGTACAGCACATAGAAATTAATTTCTCATGTTCTCATTAAAATTATATATATAAAAAAATAACACTCTTAAATCTCAAATTCATTTTGATATTTTTCTGAGTATTTTGTCTTCTTACATTTTTGGTATTTTCTTCCCTGGCTTCTGGATTAGTCACATATCTGGGAAGGGTATTTGAGTTCTCTGCTGAAGACTATGGTCTTTTTTAATAATACCTAAGTCCTTTATTCTGGCCCTTTTCTGATGGTATATTACCTTTTCCAGACACATTCTTTTTTAGGTGTTTGGTTCCTTACTTTATTGCCTTCCTTTTTTTACACTAAATCAAATAAACTAGTTATTTGCTCATGCTGTTAGTCTATTTTCATCTTTCTGACTCTGGTTGCCCTTCTTTATTGTGACCTTATCTGCCCTTCAAACACTTTGCTTTCCTTTCAATTTAGTTCTTTTATAGCTTAATCTTTTCTTGAGGCACAAACAGCTTCAATTATAAGCCTTGAACTTAATTTGATTTTATCCACAATAAAGACTTTTTCTTTTATGCTTTCAGAACACGCCTTGTTTATTTAAGATAGATCAGAGCATATTACATTCATAATGGTTTATTAGATAAGTATTTTCCGTGGTAGAGAAATAAAAAACAGAGAGACAAATATAGTCTTGGCGGCTTCCTGTGTTTGCATAAATACCACTAGACCTAATAGGTTAAAAAATATTTTTCCATAGCATTTTCCTCTTCTATTCAATTCATAGCCTAGGGATGACACTTGTTCATTATTTTAGCCTTAATGAAGAGTACTCTTTTGATAGCTTACTGCTGCTTCAGTAGTTCTAGCTGAGGAGAAAGAGTGGTCCAAGTTGAAGCTGCAACAGAATCTGGCAAACGACACAGAATAAAAAGAAAGGTTTCTACAGGTATGTTAACCCATGAAGAAAGGTCAAAGTAGGGATAGTCCCCCTTCTCAATAAGCAGTGCTGGAAAACGGGTAACAACAGAGGAGAAGGCTGAGGTACTCACCAACATTTTTGACTTAGTCTTCAATGACCACCTCTCTTCCCACACATCTTCAGCAGGTGGACAGCAGGATGGGGGTTGAGGGAGCAAAGTTCATAGCACCTGAGGTACATGAATGTACATTAAGTGTATGCATCCCAGGGTTCTGAGGAAAACATGCTGATGTCAACTCCAAGCCACTTTCCATAGTATTTGAAAAGTCATGACAGTGACAGGTAAAACAAAAACATTTTATCCTTTATAAAAAAGGGTAGAAAGGAGGACCCTGTCAGCCTCACCTCTGTGCATAGGAAGATCATGGGACAGATCCTCTGAGAGGCTGTGCTAAGGCATGTGGAGGACAGGGAGGTGATTTGGGACAGCCAGCAGAGCTTCACAGAGGGCAAGACCTGCCTGACCAACTCAGCAGCCTTCTATGACGGCATGAGTACAGGAGTGGACAAGGGAAGGGCTGCAGAGGATATTTATCTCGGCTTCTATAAAGCCTTTGATACAGTCCCCTGCAACATTTTTCTCTCTAAATCAGAGAGAGCTGTATTTTATGGGTGTACTATTGTATTGATGAGAAACTGGTTGGATGATCAGATTCAGAGGGCAGTAGTCAATAGCTCAGAGTCCCAAAGGAACATCAGTGACAAGTGTTGTCCTTCAGGGCCCATATTCAGACCACTGTTATTTAATATCTTCATTGATTATTTAGAAAAAGGGATCAAGATCATGCCCAGCAAACTTGCAGATGGCACCAATCTGTGGTGGGGTTGATGCATCTGAGGGACGGGATGCCATCCAGAGGGACCGGGACAAGCTGAAGAAGGGGAAAGTATGGGTTTAGCAAGACCAAGTCTGGGGCTGCACCTGGATCTGGGCAACCCCTGGTGCCACTCCAGGCTCAGAGATGAACAGATCCAGAGTAACCCTGTTAAGAAAGACTTGGGGGATGCTGAGGGTGAGAGGCTGGACACAATCTAGCCATGTGCCCTTGAAGCCCAGAAAGACAAATGTGCCCTGGGCTGCTTCCAAAGCAGTGTGGGCAGCAGGTGAAGGAGGGGATTCTCCCCCTCTGCTCTGTTATAACCTGGTGCTCTACCCACCTGCAGTGCTGCACCCAGCCCTGGAGTCTCCATGAGCAGAAGGCTGTCAGCCTGTAGGAGTGAATCCAGAGGAGGCCACCTAGATGATTTGAGGGATGAAGCACCTCTGCTATGAGGAAAGGCTGAGAGAGTTGGGATTGTTCAGCCTTGAAAAGTGCACACAAAAGGCACACAAAAGGCACACAATGACCTAACTGCAGCCTCTCTGTAGCTGAAGGGACCCTACAAGACACATGGAGAGAAATTATTTACAGGTATTAATTTAAATTAAATACTTGGAAGAAATTCTTTACGGTGAGAGTGGTGAGGCACTGGAACAAGTTGCCCAGAGAAGTTGCAGATTCCCTGGAAGTGTTTAAGGCCATGTTGGAGCAATGTGATCTACTGAAAGGTATCCCTGCCAATGGCAGTGGGGTTGGAACTAGATGATCTTTAAGGTCTATTCCAACTAAAGGCATTCTGTGATTTGTGATTGTATGATTCTATGATCCTATGAAAATGTTTATACAGGCACAGTTTATCATGTAAGAGTAACCATGCAGAAGCACTTTGATGAACACAAAAAATGAATGCTGTGCAAATAACTTCTGCTGTCCTTGCTACAGCATTAAGGCAGAAAGCCATTCCCGAAAGAAGAAAGTATTGTAATGCAAATTACATTTATTTTCTCCTGTTTGCTGCTAGAGAACAGAACATTCTGACAGATCTTCCC
The DNA here is from genome assembly GCF_027579445.1 of Ammospiza nelsoni. NCBI lineage: Eukaryota > Metazoa > Chordata > Aves > Passeriformes > Passerellidae > Ammospiza > Ammospiza nelsoni. The sequence continues at coordinate 78,291,586 of NC_080635.1, forward strand.
ACATGCATTGCTCAAAATATGTACCTTCTTATTAGTTCACCAAAATGTAACATTTGAAATGAAAAACATGGGAAAATAATTCTGCTTTACATTATAGTGTCAGACTGCAAAACTATTAAGATTAGTCTATTGTCCCTTATTTTTCCTCTTTGTGTCATCAGGCAGTAATAAAAATAATTCCCAGTACCCTGCATCCTGTGAAATTTTCTTTCTGGTCCACTGAATACAGTGTTAGTTTTTCAGTCATGGCTTCTCCTCTTTAATTTCATGGGACCAGATGGCACTGGATCAGTTTGTATCAATTTCATTTCAGTAGGGTCACTCCCTTTTATGTCAGTATGAGGTTTTCTTCTACCATATACATTGCTTGGAGCTACCATAACATCATTCTTGAAGTCTACACTTGATTAAACGTTAAATATTTACTAATGTTTGCCCTCTGGAGCAACTGCTCTGTGTGCAGAAGCCCTGCATCCTGGGAAATGTCTGACCATCCCTCGCTGATGAGAAGAAGAGATTAATTTTTCCCTTTGCTAATGTAAATTTTTACTTTTCTTTTTTTACTTTAGTAAACTGTCTTAGTCTGTGGGTTGTTTTCCTCCTTATTCTCTCTCCCCTGTCCAGCTGGGAAGGGAAGTGATAGAAGGGCTTGGTGGGCACCAAGGTCAAACCTCTACAATCCCACAGGGGATTTTTTACTGATTACTGATCAGTGCTTACACAGGTTGAGGCTTTTCTGTCCCTCACCCAGCTCTGCAGTGAGCAGGCTGGGAGTGCACAGGGAGCTGAAGGGGACCCAACCAGGACAGCTGTCCCCGGTGACGCAATAACTATCCCATACCACATGGTGTCATGCTCAGCATATGGAGCTGGAGGAAGAAAAAGAAAGTGGGGAACTTTTTGAGAGATGGTGTTTGTCTTTCCAAGTCACCAGTCTGTGTGATGAAGCCACTCCCATCTGGGGATGGATGAACACCTGCCGGCCCATGGGAAGTGGTCAATGAAATCCTTGTTTTGCTTTGCTTGTGCACACAGACTTTGCTTTACCTGTTTAATTGTCTTTATCTCAACCAATGACTTTTGCCCATTTAACACTTCCCATTTTCTCCCACATCCCACCAGAGGAAAGTAAGCAAGCAGCTGTGTGGGATTGAGCTGTCCATTGGGGTTAACCTACAATAAACCCCTACCTCAGGAGCAAAACATTGACACACAAGTCTGACACTGCCGCTTGGAGTATTATTTAGAGCAGTAGAACAGCTCTTAGTAAAGGAAACTGTATGGAACTGAGCTGTCACCTTTCCCTTTAGCATGTTATCACTGCTTCTAGAAACTCCTGGGGCTCAAATAATCCATTTTATAGTTAGACAAAGAGATTGTGATCCTGACAAGAAGATTTATTTAAGCTTCTTAGAAAAGGCACTGTATAATTTTCACTAGCACGGAAAATATTCTTACTTAAATACATATATGTATTCCAATGCATGAACAGTCTTAGGGAGTCAACTTTCAAGTGCAAATTGGCACCACTGGCTTGAACTTGTTTTCAGTCAATAAGTCAAACAGGACTATTTTTCTTTTTTTAATGGTAACATTTGAATCCTAACCACTTTTGTGAAAATCCACACTACTTGTGGGAACTGTGTCAGAGATATACTTTCTTAGATAAGCAGTGACCTATTTTTCTCTTCCCTGTGTAAATCTTCAAGCAGCTGATTGCTCATTCAGTTGCACTTAGGTCATAGAAGATCGGTGGCAGAATCAGCAATGGGAGAATTGCAGGATTGCTTTTTTAGGAGTTTTTGGGTTGGTTTTTTTTGGGGGGGGCGGTTTTGTTGATTTTGGTTTTTTGGGGCTTTTTTGTTGGCTTTTTTTTACATTTAAGGGAAAAGTAGTCTTTTTTTCTCCAAAAGGGAAGGAAAAAATGGGCAAAAAAATAAGCCAACTAAAATTAAAGCTCTTTTTGTAGCATCGACAAAGCATCAAAAACAGAGATTAGACTCTTCAGCACCTCAATTTCTTCCAGTGGAAAATCAAATTAATTTAATTAATCTTTATGGGTGATTCAAATACCACATGGCAGATGCATTTATTCAAAGTGACATACCATGCTGGCTTAGCAAATTACCATTTTGTCCTTGGAATAAGAAACATATTCCTGATCCAGATGCATCTAGATGTTGAAAATTACAGAAAAATTAACTGTTCATAAATTGATTGTTCACACTGTTTTCCCCTGAGGGGACATATGAAAACATATTAGTTCTTCATGTCTGCCTTATGCAGGCTCTGGAGGATGCACCGCACCTTTTTCTGTTATAAATTTTTTTGGCTGAAAAGAGTTGGCATATGCAATTAGGAATGTTTTGGAAAGAAGACAAGAGGATAATATGCATAGCCAAGCAGGAGCTAAAATCAGAGGTTTTCCAGCCAGCACCAAGTAGTAGGTGAGATGCAGATATTCAATACTCTGAATCTATTGCTATCTGTTTAACTAATTTACCTGGAATTGATGTTCTTCTGTAAGCATGTTCATGAGTCTTCAGATACTCCTGCAACAACAATTATAAAAAGAGTTAAAAAGATCATTCCAATGTGGAAATTGATTGTGATTCCCTGAGTATGTGTCTAGGAGGCAGCATGTTGAAAGTATATTACAGGTCTAATTTCAAGGAGGAAATTTCATCTACTTTATGAACACATAAATATTTTGCTTTCTAGTTTGCCTTCTTATTGACAGTAGGCTTTACAGCTACACTTGCTCCTCACCCCTTCTTCTTCTTTCCAGAGAAAATTTGTAATGTTATGGTGAATATCAATGAAATTCAATGACGAGTTAAATGCCAAAGAAGAGGCAGTGAATGGATACATGCTGCATGAAAATCAGCAGCTCTGGGATCTCAAGTGTGCTCTCTCTGATAAAAGGTGATAAGGACAGCTCAGGTGCTGTCCTTCCAGAATGGGGGCAGGTGGTTTCTACTTAACTTGGCTACAGCCCAAGAAATACTTGTCCCACTGAAAATCCAAATCAAACTATATAATTGTATGGATGGAAACCTGAGAGATTGAGGTAATTAAATGACAAAAATGGAAATAAATTCCATTCCTCACAAAATACCTCCCACACGTCTTTGTTTGCTTGCTTACTTGTTCTTCTTACTAAAATGTGTAGCTGTCACCTAAGCTTCTAAGGAAAAATAATGCATAGTAGCTTTAAACTGCAACATGAAAAGAAAAGAAAAGAAAAGAAAAGAAAAGAAAAGAAAAGAAAAGAAAAGAAAAGAAAAGAAAAGAAAAGAAAAGAAAAGAAAAGAAAAGAAAAGAAAAGAAAAGAAAAGAAAAGAAAAGAAAAGAAAAGAAAAGAAAAGAAAAGAAAAGGGTTTCTTGGAAGGAAGTAGGTGCATTAATCAGTCACTTCTAAATTTTGCCATAAAATTTAAAAATTCGCCTAAATAATTCTTTTCTTTACTTCTCCCACAATTAAAAATGATTAACAATTAGCACATCTGTAAGGTGTTGAGAGATTTTGTTCTTTGGCATTTGGGAAGTAATTAAGGAATCTCTGTAAGGAATAGTGTTTTGTAAGTGCCATACTTATGGTGTTAACATGCACACATGATATATACATGGACACACACACTGGCCTGTCAACACATCAAGACATAATGGGATTGTAAATAAGTATATTTGGAGCTTTGTTTACAGAATATAGAAAAGGTACTTTACAAAAATAGTTTAATGTTCTAAGATAATGGCCCACAGAGCCATGTAATCAAGAAAGAAATAATAAAAAGGAATAATGAAAAACAGCTAAATAAGGACATGGATTAGTACTGCAAAGTCCATTTGGAGGTAACAGAAAGAGAATTTGTTCTTTTTCTCTAGGAGTAAGGCTAGGGATAGTGATTCAGATTAGAGAACATGAAAAGCAAACTTTGCACTATTTACTCAAGAATACATAATATTATATTACTATAACCCAGAAATGCAAGCTTTTTCCATTTTTCTACAATAAATATGTGGTCTCAAGAATACCGATAGTAAAAAATGCAGTGAGAATTTTTTTAACATATTAATATGTCAAATATTTCTTGATTGAGTGTCTCACTAAGTTTTAAAATCAGGTCCTCTGTACCTTTTTTTCTCTGAAACAGTTCTCACAAATTACCACAATGGCTCTTTTCCTCCTCTGTGTAAAGAACAGACTTGGCATACCATTTCCAGGTCCTCTGGCAATAGCTATGCTATGGGATATTCTTGGTTTCATCTGGCCTTCCCTATAGTTTCTCCATTGAAAGAAGCCTAGGAAAGCAGTCTAGAGAAAATTATTTTATGAGCCTGACATGGCTCTAATAAAAGTCTCCAATTTTATTATGAGGGGGAAAAGACTGTAGTAGGGATTATACTGATGACAAATAGTAATTAAATTCGGCAAGGTACTGTGGGATGATAGACTCTTACATGCAGAATTATAGGTATTTTTTCCTCCTTGGCACCTTTTACCCAAGCTCATCCCAGGAAATGCCTGGCTGAATTGTCCTGTGCTAAATTCTGTATTGCAATACCAGGAATTAAACCAGTATTCCAAAATTTTCCTTTTAAGGCAAACTTGAATACTCCTAATCATTGCCTGTGCATAGCCTAGGGAACACTTCCTTTAGGGGTTAAAAGGAGAGGATAAGAGTTTTCTAATATATTTTCAAGACCTTTAACAGTATTTGGAAAATTTTGTGACTACTAAATTGAAGACATGTCTCTCATCTAAAAAACTCTTTTAGGAATTCCTGTGAAAACAAAGAATGGATTCATACACCTCTAGAGGGAAACAGGCGTTCAAATCCCTTTGAATATCTGACTCTCTGCATTTATAAAAAGGAATCACCTGTTTTGTGATCCTCCATGTTTTTATTTCTCCCCTTATCACTTTACGTAAATATCAAACTTTCTATTCCATTCTTTTGAAATTGTGACTTGCTCCTTTCTAGCTTTGTGGAGCAGCCCCCTTCTGAGCATGAGTGACTATTCAGCTGCTGTGTTCTTCCACGCATTTTCCCTTTTTACAACTGCACTTATTATTCCTCACTTCCCTCTCTTTAATCTTCCAGCATCACATTGCCTATCTTGGCTGTTCCTCTACATAATCCAGAAAGCATCTTTGCACCTAATAGCAACAGTAGAGAATAACACTCCCTCTCTACTTTGCCAATTAGAAGCAGCACAATAACAAATTGTATAAGATTCCTTGGTATTCTACAACCTTTAGAGCTTTTAGGACATAATATCTTTATCTTTGCTAATGAGTCCAAAACTACCTAGTCCTTCTCTAAGCATGTTATAAAGTTTAAATTGATAGTAAGCTAACTTAAACAAAGGAGATATCAGTGGATGACAGAGCACTGCTTTCATTACTTAGGTGCAAATCCACACCTTCAGAAACCCCATCACAGAAAATGGATTAAATTCTTAGCATCATTAGACAAAGCTTTTTGTATATATTCATAGTACTGAAAGACAGAACACAGATGATGAAGCTTCTATTAAAACAAAAATCAGACATTTTTAAAGAATAATTACCTTAATGCAGTTTTCTTAGAAGGCTAATTTGCATATAAGTTCTTTACAATTATTTGCTGAGATTTTAAACATCATATTCCTTAAATTTCTGTCTTCCTCTCAATGATTTCTCTAAAACTAAATAATACATAATTCATTGAGTTATCATCAAAGCCACTAGCTAGATGTTTGATCATTGAAACCTAAGACCTTACATTTATTTATATAGTACTTGAGGGACCAGGATAAGTCAACACTTTGAACCTCGCTCCTCAGACTTCATAAATCTTATAACTAAATTTTTATCTCTCTAATAAAAGTGATTGTTCATGGGTTAGGTAATTTTAAGTGGGGATGCACAGCACTTCTTTAATATAATGAGGGAAGATAGAATACATTAATCAATTTATTTCTGTGTGTGTCACATGACTGAGGCGTTTTTGGGAAGCAAGGAATGAGATAGGCTGTGGTTTTTCAATAGTACATGTAATTCACACCTTTTTTGACATTTAAATAATAAAATAGTGGAATCTAATTTTGTCACCTAACATAGTTTCCATGAACACCAGTGTTAGATAAGGAGTTACAAGTTTCATCTACCAATATTGAGATCTATCAATGGAATAATCACTGCACTGAAAGGCTTCCTTTAGTTCCATATTCATGGACTGTCTCTACCCAACCTGAACATCACTTCAAGTACAGTTATAAGTTATATATTTTTAAATATATATCAGTTCCTCTCTGATTCTGCCAGTCTTTGAATACTTTTCTTTTTAACCCTTTTTATGCTTAGTCTAAGCTGATGATCCTCCCAGTAATAATTTCACTTAATTGCCAGTTTTTTCTTTCTTAGCCGAATGGACATTAGCAGATCCTGTCCTTCTTGTGCAGTATTTGGATTTTCCTTTTCCCCAAAGACCTCTGTCATTAAACTCCCTCTATATGAAGGAGGAAAAGCAATAGCAAGATTAAAATTAACAATTAGGAAAATTAGTGTGGCTAAGGGATGATACAGATAATTGATTTCTTCTGTCCTCAGGACTGCCCAGCACCAAATCCTATCAGTCACAGGAATTCGAGAAAGATATAGTGCAGAATCTCAAAGAACAGTGTTAATTGGACAAGTTTGTATTTTTTAGGTAATAAAGAAGCTACCAAAATAATTAAAATTATTTTAAAACCATACAGAAGAATAGTTCATCATCCTGATTAATTTACATATTTCTCCCAATATTTCTTTTTTTTTTGTTTGTTTAGAATGCAATTCAAATGCACCTTTCTTAGGAGAAGTATACTTTCTTATGCTGAATGTTCAGCTCTTTGCCTTACACTCCCTTTCTCTCTCAGCAACTGAAAGCCTTCAGCTACAGTAATTTTTGCTAGAGAAAGGTAAGGCTGCAGAATGTTGCTTTCCTTGTATGACTCACAGTCCAAACACATTCAGATATTAGAGGAGATAGATGGAACTGAGAAGTCATGTGAAAAAGAAGCAATGAAAACATTCTAAGAAAGGGAAAAGAAATAAATTTCTTCTAAGGAAAAGGATGAGTCAGCTGAATAGGAGAAATAAAAGCAGAAACTGGCAGTAACTGTCTGGATGAAAAAAAACAAGTTATTTTTTTCTCTTCTTGCTTCTGAGAGTTGCTATGCCTCTCTGGGTTTTTTTCTGCTTTTGTGATGATTCATTAGTAGAAATATCAATGTGATATAGTGATAGCTCCAGAATGATTATGCAAGCACTGAAGTTAGTTACCAACATTGCCCAGTGTGACTAAGAGGTTTCACAAAAGACTTCAGTAAAATTAACTTTATCTCAAAGATTTTTTGCCTTTGATCTGTTGTGCTCTCACCAAACTGTGACTCTGCACAGTGTTTCAGGCTCAGTTGTAAAATAACTTGTAAGAGGGGAAAAAAAGAAAAAAAAAAGTGCTGTAAGGAAGAAGCATTCTGCCTTTTGTTTAGCAAAGCTATAGTGAAGTTTCCATCTCTAGTTTTTCCACGCTGGCTTTAAAAAAGATATCTATAATTACTGATAGCAATAATGAAATGAAATTCTGAATGTGTCCTGGAATTGTCATCACTTTAGGGAATATTGTACCTAAAACAGACGTCATTCCTCATAAATACAATACATCAATCCTTAAGTACAAGTAGACTTACAGACAGTGCAGGGACACTCGATCAATGAGGTAAGCGATTTCCTTCTGCAGTATTTAAGAGAATGAACTTTTGTATAGGACTTCAGTTTCTCGAGATAAATCGAAGCTGTTTCAGCCATTATGAAAGAGAAGGTAAAGGACTGAACAAACTCTTTAAATACTGCCTATTGTCAGTGAGAGGACATGATGGACAAGTTCTGAATGGGTACTGAAACAATAATCTGCAATAAAACCTAATTATATTTAACCATTTGTCTTTCAGTCTTCCAGTCTTTTTAAGTTCTTTGGATTAGACTGCATTCAGCACATACATCTTGTAATATTTACTTCCAAGGCCAGTGGATTAGACATACTCTTTGATAAGATCTAAAGTGTTTTCAGGAGGGGTTAATCACATTCTATTCTGACAGATATTAAGTGATAACACAAATTGAGGAAATTGTTTAGTGTGTTTAGGAGCAACAGTACATTTACTGCAGTGACTTTGCACAGATGCAAGGTTCAACAGGAGTCTGGAGACCAGAAGAGATGTTATTTTTTACTTTAAGTCAATGGCGGGGCTTATGTCTAATATTCTAATTGCAAAGATGACAACACTCCTCCAGACAGCAATTTAGCTAAATTTTACGAACACCAAGAAAGTTTATATGCATTTCTCAGTCATCCACATAGGACTTACAGAGTTAGTCTCCTGTATTCCAAATTAAAAAAAGGGCGAAAATGAGTTAATATTTTCATGTTCATATTCAAGATCTTTCCTCAAAGGAGCTCCATTTGCACAATAAGAAAAATTTAAAATTAAAAATATATTTATTTGACATAATTTTGGTGATGGCAGAGGTTGTACTTCTCACCATGACAGCACGAGAAGGAAGTCCTGGCTGACGTTGTTCCTTCAGAAATGCTGAGTTTACCACTGCTGACAATTAGCAGGTTTAGTTACTTAATGGGTACATAAACTGTAAGATTTTATTTCTTTATAGCTGAAATCTACAAAAAATATTTATGTCTGTAACAAGTATTTACAATTTAAGCAGTATACATCAGTTGATGAGTAAATTCATTTATTTTATGTATTTTATATATGTTATCACTTTTAACCAGTGACATCACCGAAATGACAATTACCCAACTCAAAAAGCTTTTGCAAACACAACTTCCAGGTCAGAAAAGGTACTTCAAAAACAGGTTCAGTTATGGAGACAAGAACTCTGATTGCAACAGTATTGCTTTAGCAAATGACACCAAACTGAGTGTTGACACACCTGAGGGACAGGATGCCATCCAGAGGGACCTGGACAAGCTTGAGAATTGGACCCAAGGGAATCTCATGAGGTTCAACGAGGCCATGTGCTGGTGCTGCACCTGGATCTGGGCAATGCACAGATGCAGAGGAGCTCTACCAAGAAGGACTTGGGGGTGCTGTGGGTGGGAGGCTGGACATCACCCAGCCATGTGCCCTTGCAGCCCAGAAAGCCAAATGTGCCCTGGGCTGCATCCAGAGCAGTGTGGGCAGCAGTGGAGGGGGGAGATTCTGCCCCTCTGCTCTGCCCTGCCCTGGTGAGACCCCACCTGCAGGGCTGCACCCAGCCCTGGGTCCCCAGCACAGGAAGGACATGGACCTGTTGGAGTGACTCCAGAGGAGACCACAAAGATCATAGGGGGAGATTTTTCTCCTGTGGAGAAAATCTGAGGGCTGTTCAGCCTGGACAAGGTTCCAGGGAGACCTTATTGCAGCCTTTCTATGCATAAGGGGAGCCTCTAAGAAAGATGGAGACAAAAATTTTGGCAGTACCTTTTCTGATTCGACAAGGTGTAATGGTTTTATAGTAAAAGAGAATAGATTCAGACTAGATATGAGGAAAAAAATTTTGTCATAAGGGTGGAGTAGATTGGGCAGGAAGGTGATAGATGCCCCACCCTTGGAAAACACTCAAAATTAAGTTTGACAGGACTCAGAGAAACTTGATTTATTTGAAGATGTCCCTGATTATGGCAGTGGGATAGGAACAGATGATCTTTAAAGGTCCCACTCAACACAAGCCATTCTATAATTCTCTGATTCTATGAAAATAAAGTCAATCCCCCTGTAATCCTACCACCTTAATAGAAAACAGGCAGTCCCTTGGAGGCTATTTGAATTTTAAGACTATGTAAGTTCTACTTGATTTACTGGAATTACCACCACTAAGGCTATAAAATTACTCTTATGGGTGTTTTCTTGTGTATTCAGCTGCTCAGAAAAACAGCACAGTATAATATGGGAGCCCAGAGAAAGCTACTGACAATGTGTCTGAAAGCCTTTTCTATATTTGGGCTCACATTTATCCATGAGTGTGAAATAGAAAGGTTTTCTTCATTCAGATAAATCTGTCTTATTAATATTAATAAAGACAGCCAAAATTTGATATAAACCTCTCTGCAGACAGCTCATGGATTTTCAGAGTTCCATGGCCACCCCCTCTGAGTCACTGTGTAGAAAGAAAAAAATAAGTTATTGGGGGGAAAAAAATTAAAAATAATTTCGTTTTCTGAGTTTAGTTCCCTCTTGGCATTTGCACATATGCATATGCTACGGATAGGGAAAGATTGCTTCATACGAAAAACCTCACCTCTTCTGTAGACACTTTCCCTCATCCTGCCATTTCCAAGACAAACTAGTGAAATCCCTGACCATCACTTGTCCCAAATCTCAGCCAACTGACCTATAATGTTCATGCACAGCAGAAACAGGTGTAATTTTTTTTAATTCAGACAAAACTGAGCCTATACGGAGAGTGTTTTGGAAAATAAAATTGAAAAGGAGAACACGTGCCCTGTGCCAGTGAAATTGCAGACATCTTCCTGCAAAGGCTGAAGAACAGCTGAAGACATCCAACTGCATATCTACCATTAAAAAGCCTGGTGAAAAGCAGCTATTTTCTCTTGATCAAGTCTGTGTCCCACTTAGGGCTCTGAGCCTGTATCCATCCCTTGGATCATTATATAGAGATTTACAGGCACACAATCTGTAGCAGAACTGCTCCTGAGAGATGGAGGGGAACAGCAACAGAAAAGAAATCTGAGGCATTACAGTAGATAACTCCTACAAATGTAATGAGTGAGACAATTAGCTGCACCACGATTTGAAAGGTTGAAAATAGGTGAAATAAACCCTAAATATTCAAATGGTCTACATCTATAAAATATTATTCAAGAGAAGCTTTATTCTGAATCTCAAATCTTGTGCTCTGTGCTCCTTCCTGCTACCACAGGGACTTAATCCTAAATTCCCCTTTCTTCACTACAATCTGAAAATCCATTTAAGCCCTTGGGAATGATTATTCCTGTCTAAAGAAAGGAAATGCAAAATAGATCAGCATCTCCTCATCCACTGGCACTGCAGCCTCTGTGCTCACCTGGCACATTGGGATATCTGAATGGATCTCTCTGACTGCAGGCCATCAATCACAGGAGCAGCAAGCCAGCTGAAAAATGGTGTGGCTGTCTTGGAACATTTTTTCAAAAACACTTCACAGATTAAGACAAAGTTTTAGTCTTGCATCAAACCTACCAATTCACTCTTGGCAGTGCTTTACAGTGCTTCCAGTGTGGTCAGCCTACAGTAACAGCAAGAGCCTGTGCCTAGAACTTGAAAATCGAGTTACAAGAAGTTAGGAAGTTATTGAACATTGTTCCATGTATTTATAACATGTTGTTAAAAAATCAAGCTCAATATGTTACTCCAACTCTAGCTGCTGATGTGTCATTATGCAGCCACAGAAATAGCTGTGTATTTTGAGCAGTGTACAGAACACACGTGACAAACAAGAACAGGAGTGGGATTTTTAATGTACAGAGGGGCCTGGCTTACAATACAAAACTTGTTTTGCATTATCCACCTACATGAGAGCATGTTCTTAATACCAGTTCAATGGAAATTCTTTTCTGAGATAGGCCAAGCTACTGAACTGTCCTTTAAAATGTCACATGTGACCATACATTAAGTGATCTAGAAAGAAACCTATAAGAAAAGGCTCCAGCAAATTTTGGACAAACACTAAGTCTGTGAGTACAAACCTCCCTCATCCAGCAGTTGTAGCCAGAAAATTTCATATAAACAACTTTGCTTTGTTTTACCTTTAAATATCACTATATAACAAATGCATTATAACGTGCTGTAGGAAAATGATTTTAAAAAATTCAGGGGCAATGGAGAGAAATAAGATTTCTTTGCAGTAGACATTAAAAAAAGTTTATGCACATCTTTCCACACAGGGTTTAACTACAAGGTCAATGTTAGTATTTTAACATTTAGCTAGGACACTGGGAAATAAAAATATTGCTCCGGGAAGGGAAAATGTGCATAATTTTTCATTGTTAGGGATCTTCTCATCTGTCTTTAAGTAGGATTTGTAGAGTAAAATAAAAAAATATATCCCCCATTGGTGGTGAAAAAGAGAGAGAGCTGACTTACTGTAAAAGGCTCATTTAATGGCTTTTGCATTGTAAAGAAGATGGCAATTCCCAGGGAGAAGGAGCAGCCTTTGGCTTGTCAGTCTTAAAGAAGTGCACTCAGAAAATAGCTTCAATGAAGATAGATATCAATGATAAGGTAGGCAAAACTGATGAGTTTGGGACCTATTTGCATAAACTGGTACTTATGATTCTGAGATGCTCACATTACAAATACTGAAACCATACAGATTTCATTCTAACAGATTTAACACATTAAAAGAGTGCTATTTATCTACATAAATAAATTTTCTGTGCTGGTGCTTCAGGGATTTCCAAATTTTTCAACTATCCTACTTATAGTAAGACAACCAGATACTTTATGAACACAGCAATATTTATCACTAGCTTTAGCTGTAAATTTGAGGGGGGGAGTATTATTTTGATCTTTTCCAGATAGAAAAGAACTGGAAATACAAGATTTTGGGTGATAAAATACATTGGAAAAACATTCATGCTAAATTTTTGTGGTTGTTTGGTTTTGTGGGGCTGTACCAAGGGAGTTCAGACTCTCAACAGAAGTTTATTCCTATGTGTTAATGTGTGGCAAGAGCACCTATTTGAATCACAAATGGATATTTTTTCTCATGCATCTTCTGCAAGGATTCATGTGCAGCATCATTAATCTACTCTGCTTTGGTGCACACAGTGACATCCACTGGTGCAAAGCGTTTTTGCTACAAGAATCACAGAAATGCCAACCATGTGTTGTGATTGATTCAGGTTTTGAAAGCAATTTAATTCACTTCTACACCATATAATGCAGCACAGCATTTAATACTGCTTAACTTTAGGCATGCAAATACTCCCACAAGGAAATAAGTTTCAGCGTTTTGCTCATTGGACTCAGGGCACCTTGCAAGACTCAAACTCGAAAAATGCACGAAGTTCCATACTGGAAGGATTCCCATCTCTTCTATCTGGTTTGTCTCTCAACTTACCAAGAGAGCATAGTGCACAATTTATAGCTATCTACAGGTTAAGCATATATTTTTCTTTGCCTTTTTTTCTCCTCTCCACCTTCCACAGCTGGCCCAGAGTTCATGCAGCTGAGGAAGAAGCTGAGAATGCAGGACAAATTGTGTTCCACAATCTTGTGTCACTTTCTGCCTACATGACAAAGCCCAGCAATCTGGAGAGCAGAAATCAGCTTCCCCAGAATTCAGTGTGTCTGGGCTTTATGGACCCAAGAAGATGAACAGCAACAGATAAACCAAAGCCTTTTTGGACTGCACTTATTTTCCAGCCTCCTGGAAAAAAACCCATTTTAACAACACTGTTGAGTGCTTCTCAGATGTGTTGGAGCCATTTCACACATTCAGTGCAGCACCTGCAAAATTTCATAAAAAACACAGGCAGAAATGCAGGTGTTCTGCATATAACAAACTAATCTCTCTCTATCCCTTCAGGTTATGGTGATGTGCAAAGCTGTATTGTTTCAGGGAGAAAAATCACAGATGAGTGGATTTAGGGCAAACTAGGAATCATATGTAATATCTTTAAACTAAGTAACAGGCAATTAGCTCAACAGGATTTCTTTTTGTGCAACTGTAAGATGAGGAAGGGATTACTATTGGATGTATTTATAGTACAATAACTGTTTTCTCAAAAATGAAAAAAAATTTTAAATGAGGGTTTTTTTTTTTTAATTGGAGGGTTCAAAGTAATTTTTCTTTGTCTTACCTATGATTTAAAGATTACAGTGATATATTCTGAAGAGTCTTTCAAATTATAACACATTTTGAACTGAAGATTTAAAAAAAATGAAAAATTTGGACATTTTTGAGGGTAATAAGAAGTGAAAATGTGCTCTTCCTAATAATATTTAATATTTAGTATTTTCTGAAATTAATTTTTGAACCAGCAATTATGATAGTAATACATGCAATATATCACCAAACTCTACAATCCATTTCAGTTTTCCATGTCCAAATATTTGCAATAATTTTAAAGCAGCTTTGAATACTTTTAATGAGCAAAACCCTGGACCTGTCAAAAATTGCCAGAATACCTCTAGCTGACTGCTCTGTAAAGTTGGTGTGTTATAACTACAGAGAGCCTCCTTTTCCTTTATATCATGTTATGCACCATTACCAACCCTGTCAACTGAATCCCAGATCTGTAGTTTCTCATAGTACTGACAGCTTGCAAAGTAAAAAGAGCAGAGTCTTGCTCTTCAGACAATAGATTTTATCTTCTTTTCAGTGCACACAGTTTAGGAAAAAACCTTTTTTAGATCTTTAAATTGAGCAAAATTGATCTGGAAGAAACAATTATTAGGTGTTGATCAATTCTTTCAACTGATTTATTAAGTTAAATTTATACTCTTCAGATCACATACTGCCAAATAAGTATGCAAATACTGATGTTTTTTAAACTCTTCCAACTACAAAAGTTCCTCAAAACAAGCAGATGCAGATCCTGGGAAATCCAGAGTTGCAACTAAAACAAGCAATCTTACTGAAAAAATACAAATTATCATGTGTTTAGGGGTTAGTTCTAAAAGTAAAGGGAAATATACATTACTTTCATCTCATTAATTGTTTCCTCCAAAAACTAAGATATTGCCTGATTATTTAGGTAAATACTACATTAATTCCATCCTACTGTGTTGTTTTGGTTTTTTGTTTTTTTATTTAAGAAAAAAACTGGTGCTGGTGTAGTCCTGGTGTAATTTCTAACCACCTTACATATCCTACTGCTGGACATCTTCATTTTGCTCTTCAAATATTTTGGTCCTTTATTTAACAAAGCTGCTATTTATATTGCTTTTAACAACATAAAGTATAACAGAAAGACACTATTTTAGTACTCAAAGATTCAGTTCCCTGGTGCAGCTCAGTGTCTACTCCAATAAGCTTGTGCAACTGCTATTTCTCCATAGGTGCAGAAAAGCAGCTGTGCATTCTGTAGCAGATTTCCAGTGCCATGGAAAAGTCATAGCGTGTGTAAAGCTTTTGTCTCGTTTTCCCCTGAAGCCCGTGAAAAAAAATACAATGAAGTAGGGATGCTGGAGCAAAGCTGAAGGACTGGCAAAGGTCACACCTGAGGAAGAGGAAAACACAGCTGCTTTCATAACATTCAGCACATCCAATTCAGTAAATGCTTATTTAATACCCATCCTTGGATTTCAACAATCTCGCTCATTTTATTAGGGTAGATCTTGCTAAGAACTGAAACCCCTCTGTCTTTATTCATCTCTGCCATCCCCAGCCATAATTTTATATCTTTTCCCACACCACTCTTCTCCATCAATTTTAATACCAACTTTACTGTAATGTCCTTACAAGTTCCATGATATGTTCAGTGGTTACATTATAGTAAAGAGCTGTCATTAGCAGAGCCAAGGCTTTTCTGCTCCTCACCTCACCCTAGCCACCAGTAAGGAGGGTGGGGATGCACCAGGAGTCGGAGGGGACACAGCTAGCTGGGACAGTGAGCCCAGCTAACACACGAGATATCCCTGACCATGTGGTCTCCTGCTCAGCATGTAGAGCTGGGGTCAGGAGGAAGAGCGGGGGACACTCAGAGTGATGCTGTTTGTTGTCTTCCCAAGCCACTGTTATGTGCCATGGAGCCCTGCTCTCCCCCGATGGCTGAACATGGCAAGTTGTGATTGAATTCCTTGTTTTGCTTTGCTTGTGCAGGCAGCATTTTGCTTTACCTATTAAACTGTCTTTATTTCAACCCTTGAGTTTTTTCCCTTTTACCCTTCCAATTCTCTCCCTCATCCCAGCAGGGGAGAGTGAGTGAGCAGCTGCATGGGGTTTTGTTGTCAGCTGGGCTTTAACCACGACTGAGACATATAATTAGAAGACAAAAACAGAAAGTTATTTTGGCTTGGTCTTACTGCATTTGCTATCTATGCAGATCAATCAATGTTTAAAAAAACTTCTTGGTAAAGAAGGGCTTTTAAATTTGGGCTATATGATTCCACATGTTTATAACATATTGCCATCTATTGGCAAAAGGGAGAAAATGCCAGCTTTTTGATATGAACCTTTGCATTGGAAGTAAAAATCCTCCTCCAAATATTCATACATAACTATTCCTTGTACTTGTACAGAACTGATATATAATAAAGCCTTACATGTTGTTTGTGTAAGAGATGTTTTAAAAATTGAGTCCAGCTCTTCAAAAGTGAGAAACATAATATTCAATATAATGCTTAGAAGGATTTACCTTAAAACACTCTTAGTATTACATATAAAATGCTTATGTCCTATACTCATATCCATTGAAGGTGTTACAGGTAGCATGTTTTTGTGCCACAGGTCTAAAAACATTAACGAATAACTGCTAACTCACAACACAAAACCCAAAAGAGATGAACTTTGCAGCTCTGTAAGATTATCTCTGCTATGCCAAATTTAAAATCTCCACTAGCTGCTACTTGTTCCTTCCTCCCCATGTACATAGAAATAAGCCACTGCTTTGCCAGCAGATGGTCAGCTAGGAAAAGTCCAGAGGGAAATGTTTTGATCCAGCATGAGGAGACCCTAAATCAGTGAACTAATAACACAATATATGACTTTCTTACCAGGACAGAAGTACATTAAGGATGAATTTGAAGCCATGATGACAGCTAAATAAGTGTAGCATTGAGAACATGTATGAACTTAAGTTAGTTAAATAAAACCAAAACCAGCCCTTTGCTTTCTGGTATTTTGGAGACCCAAAAACAATTATTTCAACAGAGTCAAAAGCTTCTGTGTTGTTTTTCTGCCAGTTTCCCCCTTGAAAGTTAATTTAATTATTTGACTTACCTGCCCAGTAATTTCAAGACACCCATAGTAATTTCGCTGCATGGACTGGAAAATGTCACACAAACTAATAACATACTGAAATATTAACTGAATGTTACAAAAATCAATATGAGTCGAAGGTAGAGGAAGAGAGAAACAAGTGAAAATTAAACAACGGATATACCACATGGATCTGGAGGATGATGGATAGGCTGAGGGTTCAGATTAAAAAATGAAAGTTCTAGAATATATTGAAAATGAAAGAAAACCAACTGACAAATAATTATTGAACCTAAACCTGCAAAGACATGCATCAGGGGAACAAATTACACTGTTCAATATTTAGTTCACTAAGACTTTTTCTTTTCCCCTGGGCAGGCCAACTTCTGATTTCACCTAAATGGCCGGATAGGGATGTTAGAAGATTTAAAATATTTCTCACTCCCACTTTGTTCCCTGCCAGTGCCACAGAATGGACAGTGGAGGAAGGACTTTTCCTTCCTCCACAGGGATGGTAAAGAACATGAAAAGGTCATATCCCAACTTTATTTCACTTACAACCTTAGCAGACAGCTATGACAGGGATGTGTGTAGAGCTTTCTGAAGGACACTTCCTCCCCAGCTAATAGAATCTGAGACCCAGATCAACCCCTGTTCAATCCAGCTGCTAGCTCAATGCCTCCTGAAGCACTTTCCTGTCCTCAGTAAAGCCACATTTCAGTTGTTCTTGTTCCCAAAAAACAAAGTTGATAGGCAGCTTCAAATAAAAAAAGTATAATATTAATTAAACCCAAGCCCTGCTATGAACTCTTTGATATATATATATATAAAAATAATTTTGATATAAGTGTCCCCGCCCCAGAATGATCAGCCCTGGGAAGAGTAATGTAGAACAGGAAACTTGTTTTCCTGCTCTTGAGAACATGCTGAGGTCACAAAAACATCCTCTGCTCCAGGCTGGAGCAAACCCAAGAATTTTGACTCCTTTTAATGAGATAAAGAGAGTAAAGTATTTCTGAAACTCATCTGGGATGAGTTTCTGAATGAGACTTTTCCTGAATTTAAACAAAACTGCCAAACCAAATTCTCCCACCTCCCAAGTCTACAATCTGCCCACCAACAAATCTTTTTCTATGTATTTCTCTTAGGGAAAATCTCCCCTGAAAGTTTTACTGCAGCCAGTATAGTCCCACAGGAAGCTTTATTCCATAAAAAAAACCTCACTTCTGTCAGCTGGGAATAAAGTTATAGGCTGTAAAGCTAAAGATAGTGTTGTATTCTTAGTTCTGCCCCCCTGCACAAACTGTGACCTCCCATTAAGTCACTTAAAGATGTCTCTAAAGCAAATGAATAATTCAGAAGGCTAATTTTCTTCAAGCTTTCATTTAATCAACTACATTTCAAAATATGCTTCCTTTCTTACATTGCAGCTCTGTTTTCCCCTCTTCCCAGCAGTGAATTGCCATTTCTGTGTGTACTTTAGAGTTCTAAGTATGACAAATAGTGTTAATGAGCTATTATCAAAAGCTGGTCACCTCCCTGTGACTTTTTCAGCTTTCTGCCAGAGTATGCCGAAAGTCCTTTTAATAAATGTATACTTGGAATGCATTGAAAATGGAGTACATAACTCACTCAGGCCTTTTCTTCTCGAGGGCAATGGCTCCCCTTAATCCATCACTGCAGCCCAATGAGGCTAATGCAATATTCTACTTCAAACTGTTATGAACATACTTTTCATTTTATAATGTCTTTCATCCAACAGAGATGGACCCCAAGGTTTTTTAGAGATTGCCTTGCATGGTGTGATAATAACAGTACATGGATCACTGCACTCATGCTGAAATATAGACTCCTCTGGGTGAGAAGGCAGCAGACATCTCCCACTGCCAGGAGCACTGTGCAGTATATTAAGGCAGAAATGAAGGCTACTTTATCCTCTGGTGCCCACAGGTGAATGGAGGTAGGCTGGATTATATTTTCTTGTGATATAATTTAGCCAGGAAATGAGAACCAACAGTGTCTGTCAGAAATACAGCCTGAATTTTAATCACTTCTGAGAACATGTTGCTCCCTTGTGTTAGAGTTGAAAAATAGTTTAAACTGTACAAATCCAAGGCCGTCTCTGCCTTAATCTTGACCTCATCAGAGCTCAGGACAACCTGAAGATCATCTGCTCCCTGTCAGGAGAACCTTCTACTGTTAGAAATACCACTGTGGTCCTGCTCTGATCATACCAGGCGCTCCTGGAAGGGACAGCATTAGGACACAGCAGCCAGATCTTCCTTCTCAAGAGAGGCTGATAATTTGCATTCCCTTGCTGGTGCTGGAGACTACTGGGCCCTTTATTTCATGTGCTTATTCATACTCTTTGCATTGCTAGGTAATTTTTCTACAATTCAGATGTGCAAACATCAGGTAGGTAGAATCTTTGTGTGTACAGTGTGCACTAGCATTGATCCAGTTGGAGGAACTCCAGGTGGATCACTGCTAGTGCACACTGTGTACACAGAGATGCTTCCTCCTAAACCCTATTTGACATATCTAAGTCAAAATGAGGAAAAAAGTAGAAAAATAGATTCAGTATATGCACTTGATATTTCAGTTTTATTGACTTCTCAAAATAAAGGCTGCAGGTTAAAAATGCCATTTTACAGTTATCATACCCTATCTCAGGACACTTTAGTACTGGAAGTAAGATTCTCTTTAGAATTTAGTATTAATTTGCATGCAAAGGAAATGCAGTTACTGAGCAAAAATGTGAGCTCAGCCACTAGTTTGTAAGTATGTGTGTGTTCAAAATCTTCCCATGCTGCATCCTAAAGAGCTCACCTTTACTTCCTCAGAGTAAAAAACAGACAGACAAGACTCTCCTCATCTGTATTTCTGTCATAACTGAGAAACAGTCACTTCTTTAAGCCTCATAAGAATGGAGAAACCATGCTTTTGATTTGATACAGAGGCTAATCTCTTAGACTGACCATATCCAGACTTTCTAGAAATCATGGAAGGCCTTTTCAGTGAGTAGTTAGGGGCTAACCTGGATCTGTGAGTTTTGAAAGAAAAAATTCCACAGGACACCACAATAAAGACTATTCTAAAATAGGCACCACCTTTTAATGGGTTTAGGGCTTTCTGACTGATCTGATCCACTGCTCCCTATGACTGGTGGAGTTCAGTGCGCCTGCTGCAGATACCCCAGCAATATCCTTAAACAAGAATAAGTGTGGAAGGGATCCAAATCAACAATTTATCAGAATTCCTACATGAACTGAATTAACTGGATAAATAAGAATAGCACTGGCTAAAGATTCCATGTATACTTGCAGTGAAAAATTACTTTTTTTTTTCAGGACTCTTCATGTATGTCTTTACTTTAAACACTTGTTTTTGTGAAAATTAAATACAATGTGTCATAAAGATTTAAAAATCTTTCTGGATTTTCCTATTTCAAATATCTGCTAATTCTGCTGTGTGAGAACTGCTACTCAATTTCAAAAATTTAAAGAGGTTTATTAAAACCTTATCAAAAATACAACAAAAGACTGAATAGAGAAAATATTACAGCACCAGGAGCAGAGGATTTTTCCCACCACATGCTCACCCACACAATGGATGTCTGTTTTAACCCTTTACTCCCTCCCAAAGTTCTGTTCCTCAACTCCTTCTTCAAATTCCAGTGGCGGACTTCACTTCCTTACATCTTGATTGGAGGTCAGGTGCTGCCATAGTAACAAACCAACTCTCCCAAATGTCCCAAACCCAGGTCAGCTTGTGATAACAACCTAAGGGGGGTAAAACATAACTATAATCTATAAAACTTCTCCTAACATATATACATAATATTTGCCTTTCAATTGTGAGAGTTGCCATCACATTACTCATCTATCACAGCTGTAACTGAGCAAAGTTCATTTTTCACGATTTCAGAACACAAAGCACTGGATTCAACTTTCCCCTTGATTTTCTTCTCATGAATACTACATCAATACTTTATTCTGAGGTGAAAATGTTCAAAAAAAGTGATTAAAATTGTATGCAGCTAATCTCTCCTATATTAACAGTTCTCCTTTAATTATTTTTAGTGTGTTCTAGCATTCCAAATTTAGTTTAGGAAAGAGAAAAGCTGATTTAGAGAGCACAGAATTAATGTATTAGCATCTAGTTACAAAATATGTAAGAAAATTATTCACCACAGATAAATTTGTGTTTCATTTAAAAAAAAAATACTTTAGATCAACATTAAACAGCACAAACAACTGGTTTGTATCCATCATAAAAAGAACAAGTCCAACAAAGACTTAAAAACATCCAGGAACCTAGAGAGAACAGACCTCTCCACGACTTGAAACCCCATTCAGTGGTGAAGATCAACAGATTCTCACCTCTCTGGAGCCCAGACTATATTTGATGACCTTCTAGATGGAATAATGCAAACAAATGTGTATTTAACATCTTGATAAAGTACCAAACTACAAAATGAAGAACAAAGTCTAGGTCTTTCATGTTGTGGTTTTGTAGTTTCCCTGAACCAACAGATTTTTCTGATTATTATTACTATTTATACGACTGCAGACAATGACAGCTGTACTTCTCTTGTTGAGTAATAAGTGCCCCAAATTATTCTGTCCTGGCAATAGCATGCAACAGTCTTTGCTTTTGGGAGCCTCTTGGGCCTTGACCTTGCAGACACTTGCATTTTTGTTTAACTTGAAGCACCCAGTAATTCTGCTGAGCTCGGTGGCTGAACAAAGGAGAGCGATGGGCAGCTGGAGGCTCCTGCAGTGCTGATGGGAGGCCTCAGCTCGGCGGGTGTTCCCCTTTGTTTGGAAGGCAGGAATCCTCCTCGCCCAATCACAGCAGCTGCTCTGAAAAGAAAGGATCCTTTCCCTGGGGAACCGAAGCAGACAGGGATGAGAAGAAATGAAGAACAAAATACATTCAGAGAAATTTCTTCTGGGGCAAACCTGAAGAATTCATATGCTTTATTTTACAGTCTTCCCTCTTGTTTTCTCTAATTTATTATGAAGATCATAAACTTCAGCTTGCTATGTGAGAGTTCATATGCCTGTGGTGATGAGGACCATGCAATAAACATTGGTTTTCAGTATTATACCTGATAGAAATCTTGATTTATTTTTTCTGGTTTTGTTGATTTTTATACCAGTTCTTCTGTTCCTCAATCCTTAGATAATCGGACAGTACCGTAAAAATTCTACACTATGAACAAAATAAAATATACTACTGAGTCTGGACTTCTCTTACTAATTTGAAAATTAAAACAGCAAACCAATTAGACAGTTTGGCAAAGAGTTCCAATGTATATTACATAGCAGAGCTCCACCAAACAAGCATCACCATCTTGTAGCAGAGGTGACAAGGGCAGTGCTTAAAGAATTTCCATTGCTGTGCTGCATGCCTGGAGGTTGGAAGTAACACTGCTTCTTCCAAATTTGGCTTTGTTTGGGAACTACAGCTGCAGACAGCAGTGGGAGACTCTTCCAGAGGTGACCAGCACCTTTTTCTCGCACAAAAGTATTGGTGGTGTCCTGGCTCCCACTGGGAACCAGGAAACCCTGCTTTGCAGGAGAAAACAACCTGATCTCCTGCATGCCCCTGCTATGAAAGGTGGCATCTCCAAACTATAACCATGTTGCCACTGGGACCATTAACCTTAAAGCATTTCTTTCCCTAACTTCACAGCAAACCAGAGAGCAGAACAGCTATCATTAATATGTCACGTCAATCACTGCATATATATTTATTTTAGGAAATGCATTCTAATCTAACATTTAATACCACAAAGGTGGTACATTCAGAAGTGGGTACTTTAGGCAAGAGCTAAAAACCCATACAAAGAAAGTGAAAATATGGATTCTGGACAAGAATATGTAATGTAATGTGACTATTTCTGTTTGATAAAATAGCCTTTTCACTCAGTGCTGCACAGAAAGAAAGACTTCCAAACAAGCAAATCTTAACATTGTGTGTAGGCCAAATTCTGCCATGCAGACTAAAAAACACAAATATCCCAACCAGAAGTACTCAAAATGGTCTACAACCATTCAGACACTGATGATTATCAAGGCCAAAAGTGGAACAAAGCTGATGTTCAAATGGAGTCCTTGTGTCTTTTCTCAGTAGATACATACTGAGAACAGAGGGGGTGGAGAGGAAAGGGAAGAAAGTTATTTTAGCCATTCCTGGTACGGTAAATCTTGGGATCTGCATTACAAGCAACAAATATATTAATTCAGCGTGGGACTCGGCTAACTTTGGAACTGTTTAATTTATCTATCTTATACTGACATGAATCACTCTCAGGAAGTGTTTCTGAAGGGAATGAAGCCCAGCTAGCCCCAAGTGAGACAACTAATAGATGTCTTTGCTAAGATAGAAGAATTTTGTGTATTTTATCTCTACTATCTCCTATAATAGTACTTTAAATGTAACATCAGCTTCTCAGAGCCAATAAAAAATCTTCTGTTAAACAGGTACCCTGGAAGCCACCACTCTATGCATGTATGAAAAAATGAAGCAGTTGGGAGACTCTTAAACCCATCAGAGAACTGCCTGCTCAGATAAAGCAAAACCAGCAGATTAGTCATGCTGCTTTAATGCAAATAATTGCAGTCCTTGCTTACATTTTCCATGGCAATGCCCATCTTTTGTGAGATAATGCCTTTAAACACTACCCAGCACAAGCTTTACTGAGTCTGAGCTGACTCCCTTACTCCCAGCAGTGCTAATCCATGATTAACTCCTAGATCTGTTCATAGGTCTGTTCTTTAAACCTCAGAAAATGTAATTCCTCTTGACTGCTCCTTAATAACTTGTTCTCCTGCTCCCCTTCCTTCACAATTTAAGGCATTGCTCTGCTCTCATTCCTTGCTGGCTCCTGGTGAATCAGTACCCAACACAAAAGTAGGAACACCATCTCTGTACTGCTGTCAGTCAGAAAAAGAACCAATATTTATGAGACACCCACGTTACAATCCACCAGTAGCAGGATATGAAATGAGTGTCTAATGCTGCACCTTAGTCAGGATGATGGACAGACTATAAAATTTTAGGAAAAAAAAAAAGGTTTTATGGTGCATTTGAACCACTATTAGCTTTTATTATGCAACCACAGCTTCTGCACCACCATAGCAACAACTATTAACAAAAAATTTCTAGAGAATTCAGTGGCAAAGACCTATTTCCAAAATGGAGAGGTTTGAGAGGAGTCTGTTCATTAATATGTACTTATATAAAGTGTCTAAAATTTTAGTATACATCACAGAACTGGGAAAAACAAAGGAACAGAAGATAAGGTTAAATAGAAACTAGAACTGCTTGATGATTCTGGTTTTTTGTGAAGCTGATGGGTTTGAAAACATTTACAAATGTCATAACCACATGGAAATGTCAAAAAAGGTGGGTTTTTGGTATTTCACTCTCAAAATAATAAACTGTGTAATGAAAAAGTCAATTTTGTTTTAAATGGCCTCTCATAAGTGTAAGATATTAGATATATTTTAGAAAAAAATAAAAGCCTATATATTTCATAGTAACAAAAAACTGCCTAAAAATACTTCAGATTTCACATTAAGTAGGTATGTAGAAACTGAATAATCTCATACTGGTAGGGACAGGCATAGCACACACAGGTATATTTCAATATTTGTTATAGAATTCTCTGCATAAAAATATTTGAAATATTCGTTGGCTCCCTCATAATACAGAAATGTAATCTACTTTTTCCTTTTAAATTTACTCTAATGTAAAGTTATTTAAGCATGAAGTTAACATTTGAATAGAAGAGAGATATTTCACATAGACAGCTGGGGGAAAAAGAATAAGGCCTTGGTCCTTATCACAATGAGCAGCAGGGAAAAAATATTACAGTACAAAAGCCAGGGAGACATAAAGATCAGGGAAACAATAGAAAGAGAGAGCAAAGTAGAATGAGGTAGAATAAATAAGTCCCAAGAGAAAGAGATTTTACACAAATCAATATGGAAGGTTCCAGCCCAGGTCTCATTACACAGAATGGTTGACTGAGGAATTGAATTAAAGTTTGCAAAGGTGAATAGGGATAAAAAAAGAGAATTGCTCTGTGGTCAGGAGCCTTTGCTTTTCAACTTATTCAACCATCTTCAGCAGAGATTTTGCTGTAGTAAATTCAGTGTGTACCTAGAATAAACCAGGTGGGAGTAACAAAAGAAATTCAGGTGTAATTTTCATTTTAAGTGCTGCTACCTTGTTGAAGCAAAATGCAAAGACAGAGGAATATTAAATCTCACCTTCTTCTGCTTTCTTCATATTATTTTACCTGTAATCTCTCTGTATGAAATACAACAGAACTGCATCCAGTTTAACAATGAGAAAGCAAGGGCAGAAGAATGCATGAAAACAACACACATCATACATTAGAAAAAGAGTAAAAAAAAGGACAGAAATAATAGTTATGATTAATATGGAAGAAAATTAAAATCATGTGTGAGTTCAATAAAAAAAACTTATCAAAAGGTAAGTAGGATCATGTGTTGAATAAAGGCACTATACACTCTTATTTGTCTTAAAAATAGATCTCCATTTCCATCACTTGTTAGTCTTGGCATAACTGCAGAATTTTGTTCCCATTGCATATTTAGACCTGACAACGTGTATGTTACTTTTTCTTCCTGGAAAGTTCAAGCTAATTATTGATGCAGTGACCCTCTTTACCTGAGCATGGATTGCTTTGGGAATCAAGACTTGGCAGAACAATCTGTACATCATTCCAAAAACCTCTGTCATGATTTTGTTCTAACCCAAGCCGCCAAGAGTCAAATGCGACCTTGAAGGGTAGACAAATGTTAACTCCTTGGAATTATGACTAAAATCCTTTATCAGAATAAATTCTTCTATGATTCACTGGTAGTTAAAAAAAAAACAATTCCTCCAGATGTTCCCTTGTTGTAGATATCTTTACATCTTCCTCTTACTTTACAGGCCAAAATCAGTACCTCAAGATAAATTTGATAATATTTTTGGTATACTTATATAAGTATATATAAGATTAAGCATATATTTATTAATTCTATCATTAAAATAAAGGAATATTTCATATTAAATTATTTTTTCCTACTGGAGTTAAAGTAAAAAATATTGAACACAAGGAAAAAGGTGTTTGGACATCTTTTAGTACTGGAGCAATGCACTCTGCATTTTGTAGAAAGAGAGACAATAGGTTTACTTAGCATATTCCCTTAAAATCCTTGACAGTAAAGAAGACACAAGAACCATCATTAGGCTTTTGTGACTGTTACATTGCCATGGAATAAAAGTACATACTATGGCAATAGACATTTACCATGTATTAAGTTCCAGATACTTTGAAAATTAAAACAATGTATATAATCCTATATAGTAAGGAGTCATGAGACTTGTTCTTGAATCACAATACTGTCTTGCAGCCATGTTAGTGCTTATGAATAAAATGAGACAAGATGTTGGAGGCTAACACTAGGAGTGTTGCTCCATCACTGTTATGCTCATTTTCTTTCCCTCCTCTATAAAAGTTGGATCATAATAATTTCCAGAGCACTGGAAGTCAAACTAAGACCTCCCTTGTCCCTGAAAGATTTATGTTCACATTGGAATGCATGTTAAGAGATAGAATATATTTTTTTTTCTCAAAATATTACAATAAATCATATCACAGAGGTCAGAGCTGTCATTGGATGAAAAATCATTATGTCAAATCTTGATTTTTGGACTTAGTGATGTAAGCTCAGGATAGTGACTAACAGAAGGATGCCTAGAAAGAATTGTATGTATTTGGTTTTTTTATCAGCTAAAGGTAGCTCTCACTGCTTTAATTATCAACAGACTTCTTTACATCTCCACAGAATACCTACAATTTGTCTTCCACAAATGCTCTTAGTCCCTTTCTCTAACATTCCCAGCATTCCTACATCTCTTGTCCTTTCTTATACAATTTTCAAATGATAACCTGAGTATTTCTATATCACTACTCCTTTTGACCTTTCCACAAAGTTTAAGCAAGCTAGATCTCTCTGTTTTTCATATTCCCCCACAATTTCCTGTCTCTTGCAGGTCTAATTTTTTTCATCTTGATGGCCACTTAGAGCACTGCCTTGTTTGTCTTTCTGTAGATAACAAGTTTCTCGGGAAGGCTTCTCAGGAAAATTGAGAAGGAGATAAAAAAATAAAGTTTATTTTAATGAAAATCAGTAAGAAGGACAAGCTTGATTGAAATGCATGTGTTCCATGAGGATAGAGGAGACCAAGACACAAACAACTTTCAGAAGAGAACTAGGACTTGGGTGTTGATTTTGTCTGTGTGATTTATGCACTACTTCTTGTCCTTTTGTCTTACCAGGATGCACACCAATATCAATGAAATTGTGTTACAATTTCATAATGCAAACTGAAATGAAGTTCCCTCAATTTTATAACTTTGACAACAGCACATAGTACTGCAGCTACTGCTGGCCATCATTATGAATGGAGTCTGAAAATATTACTTCTAAGTTTCTTACACCTCTGGAAAGTCTTAGCCAATGTTCTGGATTAGTTCTGGCAGGTACAAGTGACAGAAATGGATCACAGACTGTTAATTGGCAGGAAAATTAAGGACGTTTTTTCCCCCAATGTAATATCAATAGTCCGTACCACTTAAAAAAACAAAGCAAAAGAACTCCCACCAAAACAAAACTATTTCAACTTTAGATTTAGATAATTCATTAGAACTAGATAATTCTCTAATGGTAGATTCAAGGCAAGAGAGCACTGCCTAGTAAGGAAAAAAGACCAGGCTAAGGAATAGCAGCTTTCCTCTCTCATCATTCTTTTTTGTGGTTCCTCCCAGAAGACTCCTTTATCTTCACTGCTTTTGCCATTTTTAGGGATGGTGAAGTCAGTATCACTACTTTCCCTTTCCACATACCACATTCAGAAAATGAAGGTGGAAGTAAAGTTTATCTTCTCTACATTCACTAACAGAAACTAGAAGTTCTGTTCAACTCTGTCAAGTGACTTAATGCATCAATTTCTGTTCTATGTGAAAACCTACCCAGTTGATACAAAGGCTATACAGAATAGCAACCATAATTTCAAAACCTCATAAAACAATTAGAGTTGAATGGGCGTGACCAGAAGACAATAAGTAAACAATATTGTATCCCTAAATTTTGAACAGCTATGAGGTACATTCAGACATTTATCTGTTGCAATATGATTCTAAATGTTGTGGTATCCACTGTCCCACTAATGTGGCAAGGATTGAGAAAGCACTTACAACTTGCCAAAGTATTTCTAATAGGCATCCTTATCCTCTTTACAGTTAGATTCAACCCAAGAAGCACAGGAGAACAAAGCCAGTATCACAATGACAAAGGAGCAATTTTTTCACCAGATAATAGACTTCTACTGTTTGATACTGTTTCTCTCATTTATTCCATTTCTTAAATTTAGTGCCATAAGCCATATGGTAGGAATTTTTATATCGTAGGTTGCAAAGTGGCAGCAAACATCAGCCACTGAACTTGTATGATGTAAAGCAAAGGACTTGTGAAAATTATAACCTTTGTCTTCCATTGTGCCCCAGAGCTGCCACTGGCCTCTGCCAGCAATTCAGCATATGCCGGGCTGAAGCATCCAGCCCTTCCTGCCCAAGGCCCATTTATAGGTGGAGTTCAACTCTGTTTTCCTTTACACTTCTTGCACTTCCCTTTTTTTAACAAACAATCACTCAACTACTTCAGTCTCTGCTTTCCTATGCAGAATAGGTGTATCCAGCAGGCTGGACTAGAGACCTGTCCTGCCTGGCGGCTCTACAACCCGTGACTGCCCTGGAGTAGCAGACTTGTTTAAAGGAAAACCAGGGTGCCATTAACCCGTGTCTAGCCCGGGGGGTGCAGCCATCCCGGCGTGTCGCCGAGCTTCCCGTGCTTCCCCGCAGCACCACGAGGTGTCAGGGCACACCCGCGGCTGCGGCAGCGCTGCGGGCCCGCACTGCCCGGCTCGGCCCGCACTGCCCGGCCAGGCTCGGCTCGGCCCGGCCCGCACAGCCCCGCCCGGCCTTCACAGCCCGGCGCGGCCCGGCCCTCACAGCTCGCCCTGGCCCAGCCCTCACGGCCCAGCCCGGCGCGGCCCGGCCCTCACAGCCCGGCCCTGCACCCTGGGCGAGCAGCTTCGCTAGCCCCAGGAGGAGAACGAGGCATCCCAAGGCCTTAAGCACACACCTGCTCTTCAGCAGAGAATCTCTCCCTTCTTTCTCTTTCACTAACAGATTAATGAGTATTCTTTTTTTTTTTTTTTTCAATTTATTAGTAAGATTTAATACAAGATTTTTAAAGGCAATGCGGGATAAACAAGATAGCTACAGGACTGGCAGAAAAAAGAATTGGTTTTTAATTGATATTTCATGAACTCTTTTTAAAGTTACACTTCTCTAATCACCAAAATTAGCAGGCAGAAGGTGAGAAGGTGCTGGTTCCAGGAAAACAGTCTTACTGCCTACACTTCTTTAATTTCTTCCAGCAGAGTCCATCTCTGCTCCTAGTATTTAATGTATTTAATCCTGAATGTATTTAAAACATTAAGTAATACTTTACACCTGCCTGCTTCCCTCTAACAAAGCAGGCACAGCCGTTTTCTCATGGTTTTAAAGTACCCATATGCTTTGTTACAATTTGATAACATTAGTGGTACTTAATCTTTGCTCACAAACACTTCTGCAAGGTAAGTCCAGGGTGATGAACTAACCTTATAATGGGAACAGATTAATTGCCTAAAGCCATCTGTGGTCAGCTCCAAACCTTTTCCCTCAGGAAAAGGTTTGCTGAACGACAGGATTCCTTCATTTGCAGCGCTGCCCAAAATGGAATTTCAGTGGAATTTCACTGCAGAAGTTCATTATTTCAAAACTAATGATTTCTTTCCTCTGACCTGTAGTGGTCTGTCACCAATGCACACTCAGTTACCTCCTTTATGTGCAAAACATATTTATTTTCACTTTTTTTTTTTAATAGATCATATAGAGAATCAAATTCTTGCTAAATTACTTCCAGAGAAGAATCAAGTTTAGGTGTTGTACAAAGGACAGACACAGCTACTTATGAAGGTAGAATAATTTAGTTTTATCTAATATGAGCCCAAGTGATTTCACAACTTGAACTTCCACATTTATCCTTTAAGAAATATCTTTTGGTGCACTAAGCCCTTTTCTGATGAGATACATTGCTCAGGAAAGGACCTAGTGGCATTTAAGTGGAAGAAGATTCCCATACAAGTATAGAAGTATATCACAAAACAGGTAGATAGTCCTTTTAGCTTTCTGGTCTTTTTGAAGATGATGATTAGAGGCCAGAAAACTAAAAAATTCATTTTCTGCAGAAGTCCATGCACATCAGGTTCAGCTAAGCTACTCAGCTTCTTTGTTCAAGCAGAATAAGAACAGCACCCAGGATCCAAGGTGCAGATTGATTTAGCAATCAGTTGCAAATCTGACTCATGTACAGTCAATAGTAGCACAAGAGTTTTCAAGCGTTCTGCAAATTGTCTAGCAGGACAGTCATTTTACCATTGTGGGTCAGAAATGACAGATTGCAAGTGATTAATTTACAGTGTGACATCCCTTCCCAGAGCACAAGGAAGCTGTTCACAAAAGGGGATATACATGACTAATTATTTCCCCCATCTGCATTCCACTGAATATAAAGGATAATTTGCCCAGCCTTGTTTTGTTACTGGCTAATTGTGACCTGAATGATGTCATCTGAGTGAGTAAATGCCCCAACAGCAATGCAGAGCTTGGGGGAGGCTGCAGATTTTCTATAAGTGGCCTTTGCAAAGTGAGGCCATAAAAACTTCAAGTTACTGAGTAATGATGGAGCTAGTAAATCTTCACTGTTTTTGTTTAAAACCCCAGTTTCCACTTGTTTTTTTAGTTTTTGTCCTTTCATTCAGACCTTTCCAAAACAGATATTTGTCCCATACTGAGCACTTTCTCTACTCCTCAGGAGAAACATAAGAAAAACTAAGTCATTTTCAAAATACAACTGAGTCCCATTTTATCAGTAGCCCAAGCTTTCCAGCCAAGACAGAAATGTAAGAGGGCAGCCACATACTTTTTGCCATCCTTGGGGGAAAGCAATCCAAATGTGGTGAGATCATGATACCTCAAAAGTTTCAGCTTGTGAACACCAAAGAAACATAAATATGTTCATTTAACAGCAAATGGCAATGACTGTTTTCTCTGCAAAGAGCACACTGCACTTTGGTGGCCAAATGGACTGTTTGCTCTTCTTTCTACTTTGTCTCTTGTCAAGAGAATTGAGACTTTGGATACCACTGTCTGCCAGTACATCACTGCTTAATTAGAAATTCAGAGCTGTAAAGAGTGAGTATAGGTGACATTATGTCTTAGCAGGAAAGCTGCAGGAGGCAACAGGGATGGATAAACACAAATAAGGATGGCAAGCATGACTAGGTTTTAACAGAGCAGAAAAGCAGGAAACTAAACAAATCAGAAAAAAAAAACTGCCTACACAAAACTGTCTATAAGTCACTACAAGACACATTTTTCTCTGGATCTTCGTGCTCTGAACAGTCTTGTCCTCCCACTGCTGTAAAATATCTGTACCACTGCAAAGGTAATGAAAGGTTTTCTCCTCTAGAGGGAAGAACTACCTACTAATGCCAGCAGCCTGTTTACTCAAGTGAGTAGTTTAGTTAGTGAACTCTATTTATGCAAGTGACACCATTCCAGGCTGCCAGAATAACTTCAGATAAGCTGTTCTCTAACAGAAAATACAATTCTGTCAAAATCAAAACACTTAAAAGTTCAATTAATTTTGTCTACACTTTCTTCTGAAGGAAAAAAAAAAACTCACTAATGTCAAAACATCTGATTGATCAATGTAAAAATAAAATTTCATTCCAATATACAAGGTTTTTCCCTTGAATTTAAAGTAGGGACATTTCAGTCTTACAGAATTTAAATGCCATGTACATCTGCAACAAATTTATTAGACATCTATTTCAGGAATAATACTTTTTTTCTTTGTTTGAAACTGAAATAAAAATAAGCTTCAACACTGTGATGAAAAAAAAAAAAGTAATATCATGTTCTTTCCCTACCTCTGTGATGTATACTATTTCAAGTGTGTAGTGGTTTATTTTCTTTCAAAGGATCCTCACTTAATTCAATATGTAGAACATGCTAGAAAATACATTATGGTCTTTCCTCTCTGTTTTATGTTTGTATCTTTTTCAGTGGCTGCTCTACAGAAATGGTGACAAAGGTGGAAAATACTTTCTCCCTTTTTCAGGGGGGGCCATTGGGGATCAGGCTAAATCACAGCTCTGTCCCCCTGTGAGAGCAGGGAGGAGAGGTGGCTGTGATTCAGCCTTCTCCACCCTCTGCTCTACATCAGCAGCTGGGCTACATCCTCCAAAAACTGCTTTTAGAAAATGTAGCTACAGCATTCCTAGCAGTTCACAAAGCAAGCTTCTGTGTTCCTCCTCAAGTTGCATGCCTGTCCACCAGCCATTCCAAAAGCTCTGCCAGAATGGCCCCACAACCCTTTGATCACCATCCATCCCCCCCCACAAAAAGCCCTTTAGGTAAAGAGCTCACATGCTGCAATCTATAGGCTGTCCCTAGCCCGCACAGTATGTATTGGTTCACATGATGGTACCTCTCCTGGTTCCACCTTCTATATCCTATTAAAAGGCAGCTAAAATATGTGATTATTATTCAGGATATTACTTTGCAATCCAAACTATTCCAGCAGCTGCCACAGAGATAATTTTCTCAGTCTCAGAATGTACTGACAGAAAAGAAAAGCAATGGTCTAAGAAACTACTAATAGGAAGAAGATGGGCAAACATTTTTATCAAGATAAAGAAAATACTTGAGAGCTCGATTATGGGAAATGTATGTTTTCCCTTAGCAGGAACAGCCAGGGAGGCAGAAGACAGCAATTTCCTTCATTTGTGTGAGTTCATCTGTTGTTGAACTTTGCTTTCCAGAAATGACTTCTTTCCCCTAGGAGAATAAGTGTGAGTCTAAGCCACACTTCCCTTCTCTCTGAATGATAGTCAGGGGCAGGCATTTCCAGTAAATTTCTATGTTGAAACTTATGCTCTTACATGCTGTCTGTTTAGCACCTTGAAGCTCATGTTCACTCTGCTCTGTACTAGGAAAGCTCACAAAACAGAGAGCCCAAGGAAAAAGCATGAACTTTTCCAGACACTTGAACTTCATAGAAGTTTATTTCCCCGTAGCAATCCCTTCTTTCTCAAATGCATTTATGAAAGTGTTTGTGAGAAGACAGCAAAGTAAACACATTATTGCTGCTGTTACTCCATGTATTTTCTCTGCAAATACACTTTGCCTTCCCTAAGGATACTGGAAGGGGCCTTCCTTTTGCTTCCTTCTGGTGTAAGCTGAAACTCACTTTACTGAAGAACTATGAAGCGATGCCAAAGAAAAAGAAATCACAGGCAAATGTGTGCTGTGGTGGAGGAGCTTGTAGAAGCTTTACATGCAGCAGGAAAAATAACAGAGTTAGTGCTTCAGTCGGATAAGTAGATTACCAAATATTCTGAATTTACAATTTAAATGAATCAATCATTTTGGCTATTACTCTAGATAGGAAAAAAAATCTGTCCATTATTTTTAAGGCAGCTGTTAGATATATGAAACATTAAAACAGACTTCCTAATGCAAAAAAAATACCCCAAAAACCAAACAAAAAACCCTAACACGCACACATACACCCCACCACTGCTAGCAAAAGTACATTAGAAAACTCAAGATCATTATAGAGGCAAAAATTACTGTAAACCACTTGTAACCTGCAGGGTAGCACCAACTTGGTTACTTTACAAAGCAATTAATTTGATGAATTGTTTGATAAACTGTCTTTGGAAAGACAGGAAAAGAACAGGTTTAGACAAAGGCTTTAAAAAACTGAAGAGAGGTAGGAACCTAAATCTCATCATTGTCAGTGAAGATGGTGTCCTTAGCTTCCATTTATTTTACTTGGAATCATCATCCCACTTTGATTTTCTTTTCACACTAAATAATCTCTTAGTTCTTCAGTTTCCCTTGACAAATCTGATATAAGCATAATTAGAGTGAAGAAATAATCAGATCCCTATCCTGGTCTGGATAAGCTGAGTGGCTTTCCATTTGTTTTTGTTAGATGTTTTTGCCTGCATGAAAAATGCTATACTTTCACTTTAAGAAGGATGGACAAACCGTGCCATGGTTAACAAACAAACTGCAGACATTTATGAGAATGCACAGTCTCATCTGGGAAACATTATGCAGTGATTAAATTCAAAGTAATTTCAACCTAGGACTTACTATTTTTTCTTGTTTGTTTGATTTGGCTACCAAGATTGATCACCGTGGAGAAACGAATCACAACAGTGGCAAATCCTAGGAAAGACCATTTAATTAGACCTGTTGCTTTCATTAGGAGTTAGTTTTACCTTACAAGAGAAGACACTGAGCTATTTAATATAGCTAAACATTAGCAAATTGAAAAATACAAGACAGCTGTAGAGTAAATCCAGCTACTGATCTATACTGAAAACATTCATCAGCAAGTGTCCTTACACCTTTAGGATGGTAGAATGTTAATGACCTGGTTGAATGTGAATAATGAGAAAGACTCTTTCAATCCCTGCTTCCCACTGTTCATTCTTCACCAGCATCATCCATATCATTCATCTCTCTTCTTTCATCTCTTTCTACTCCAATTTTCACTTGTCTTCACACTTATCACTCCACCCCTCTTCTACTTCCAATGCTCAGACTTAGGAGAAGAGTTTTCTCTTTTTTCTTTTTACAGCTATCCTTTTTTTTCCTTTGAATACTCCTGGCTCCATATGCCTTTAACAAAAGTCCCTAGTTTCTGTGGTTTATAGTGGGTGGGCATTGGAGTTTACACTGAGCTCCCCTAGTCTGAGGACTAGTCTGTGGTCACAAGTTCCCTAAAAACACCACTTGTTGGTGGCTCTGAGCACCTCCGGAGGGCACTGTAAGGACACCTAAAGGAGGCTCTTTCTTTCTCTGACAAAAGCCTGAGGAACCAACAAACAACCCTGAGCATCTTGCCAGACAGAGCCTAGACCACCACGCAGGTAACTGTGACCCTTTACAAAGGGAAAAGTGTGGGTGCTGGGGATTTTTGTTTCATCCTGTTAGTCACTATATTCTATAATTAACTTTATTTTGCTGATTTGACTGAGAAACAGAGGCTTTGAGCTCATTGAGAAACAGAGGCTTTGAGCTCATTGATCTCCTCCACTTAGCCTGAGAACTTACAGAAGAGAGCCCTAGCCCCAGCTCTACTTTGTGGCTGTTGAAGAGGGAATACCGTATAATGATGAGTTCTAAGGCAGACCAGGGAAAAGTCTGCTACAAGTACTGTTTTATACCTTACTCCTTGCAATACGTACAGACATTGAGTATTAGAACATAACTGGTCCTAGCTTTGTACAGTCCTGGGAATATGAACCTAACATGAGAGCATTGTTCATCAAATGTGTGCTCAGACTGCTGGGGGAGAGAGTGGGGCAGGAGAATCCCTTCCCTTTTCTGAGTAAGAGTTCATCCTTTATGCTATTATGCAAAAATATGAAATTTCTCCATATCCCTCCTCAGAGCACAGTAGTCTGAACTATGGTGTGGGTACCTAGTTCAAGGCATCCAATCCAACTAGTGTTCCATGTACAAAACAAGACAGGGACAGCAAATAGATGTTCTGCCCTGCTGACTGAGAATCAGGAGGGTGGAACTTATGTGTCAAAATCTCAGTATAAGCAAGACTTCAGAAAGCTTGTTCCTGTCCCTTTTTACATTGACTGTTCTATAATCGGGAAAGTGAAACCATGGCTGCTATTCTCATTACATTGATAATATTTTCCTTTCCTTCTTCTTCTGTTTAATAAAAGATATTACTTCCTAAGCACAGTCTTGCTCAGCCTTTATTGTCACATCTTCCTTGCTAATACAATAGAGCTGATAAATGATAAAATGAAGAATCTGGAAAATGGTGTATCATAAAAAGGGTCACTGCACCAAATCAAAGTTTTGGTTGATAAACTTCTCTCAAGATACATTTTAATGCATGCTACTCATGATGAATATCTTTAACAGTATAACCATCTTCACCACTCAAGGTAAATTCATTTGCTCTCCTTAATTCTAATTTTAGCAAACAAAGCCATGCCATATTGGTTTAGCAATAATAATAAAAAAAGACACAAACCTAGAATGATCAGATGCTTTCTGATGGAGCAAGAAACCCATCAAATTAATCCTCAGTGTAACTCAGTTGAACTACTGTACTCAGTAAAAAACAGTGACTGAAATTAAGGCATCTAATGATCTACATCTGAAAGAGACACCACTGAGACAATCCACAAGTTAGTGTAATCCTCTAATATCTGATCTGGAAGCAAGTGATCGGAAGGTAATTTTCCATGTGATAATTTCAGCGTCTAGTACATCATGACGTAACCCTTTCTTTAACCGCACATTAGAAAAAAACATTACATCAGTACATTTAAATCATCCTGATTTTTTTTTTTTTAACATTGTGTTAATCCACGTTTCCTGACTTATTGACAGAACAAAATTAAACCCTATAGACAGCTGGATGTCCTATTTCAGTCTGTAAAACTGTAACTTTGCAAACCACATTTGATTCATTCCAAAGAACTCTTCAAGAGTTTAACCTCAGCAGGCACAACCCATCAGATATTTACATATGTAAGAAAATATTTTTAAAGTCTGACAGATCATCTATTGTCAAAACAAGTAAAATCTATAAAACTCCTATGAAGCTCTGGTAGAAGTTTCTCTCTTTTGTTTTTACTGGGTATATAACCATGCTGATGCAGATGTCTTTATGCTGCCTCAGCCCATTTCAGATGGAATGTAGAAGTTTTCTTCTGCCAATAGCTTTTTTCTTTTAGAACAATTAGTAGGTATTACCATTAGTAATCATACTGTAAAATGGTATAAAGTTTCAGGTACCAATGAGTGCATTGTGGTGAGGCACTTCAGAATCACAGCAGAGATATGGTCTCACCTCCAAGTAATTTTAAAGCACATGTGAATCATCTCAAGGCTACAGATTTCTGAAATCTCTTTTACTGCTAGTTATTATTCCTACTTCTAAATATATTATCTTACTAGTCTTTTTCATTGACTGTGAAAGCAGTGGTTTGGAAATTACACCATATTCTCTGTATAAGTAACCCTGTAGTTTCTTGCCTATTTACAAAAAGTCATGATTTCCTAAATAGATTTTTGAACTTTGCAACATACATTTTGCTTTCAAACATCTTCCAACATTTTATAGCTTTTGAAATGTCTCTTAGAACAGTCTAGGATCACTAGCACTACACAGGTGACAGGAAAATCACTGGGTTTTAGTAAAACGACTAATAAACACGTCCTCCTACTTTAAAGTGAATGGAAAGTCTGACTTTGTCTTCCGTGGGTGTTAAATATAACTCAAAAACTCTGCAAATTCATGCCGCCAAAGGTAAAAGGTAGCAAAAAACAATATATAGCATTTAAATTCTTTTTTATTTTACTGTCTGTTTTTTAACATATTTGAGGGAAAGATCAGCTATAACTTGTGCCTAGCTGGAAATATTTTTATTCTCATAAGTCAAGTCACAAATCTCTTCAGCTGATAGAATCCAGTAACAGATATTGAGCTCTTGCATATTTTACTGTATTTTGAAATTGTAGCCATTTGCATGTGGCTCATGATGTATCTGAAAACCTCATAACTATAGCTTTTATTTCAAATACAGTAGTTAAGCATCAGAATAACTCTATGAGAAACACCATTACTATGTCAATTTCTAAAAATTTTAATTTTTTTAACGAGGCAGAGGTAACAGCCTTATTTTTGTAGTTACTTGTTTTCAAGAAAATGTGATCACAGAACAGCACATTTTTCAAACTGTTAATATTATCACTTCTGTCTCTCCAATGAAAACTGAGATTTAAGACAAAATTTAAAAAAAATAACAAGAGAAAAAATAGAGGTAAACTCATCCAAAACTGAGCATCTGTATCTCTTTTGCCTTACCCTGAACATATCATAAGTACACATATACCTAAGGAAGAAAAGGAGTTGTTTCTATGCTTTTTCAGACAATCCCAAGCACTGACATCATTGCAAGGTCTCACCTCGATCTAGTCGGATCAGGTTGCATGCAAAACACATTAGTCAATACTTAATTTGAAATAATGTTGGTATTGGTGACAGCCAGTGTTTCCTTTAACAATGTAGCCCACCAACAACTTGAGAACTCATGCAAAAATCAGGAGGCTAAGAAAGGACTCCAAGTTATGGATGTCATATCTTCCTAATGCATAATCCAGGGAGTTTTAGACTGAGAATCTTTGTCCAGTTTAACTCTTATGCGACTTGCTGGGATTTGGGCACTCAGGTGCACAATCTTCTAAATTTCTTGTGCTGGGGCACAGTGGAAAAATCTGAGTTTCAAATGAGGACAAAATGCTTTGTTAAGAGTTGCAGTTCCTTGACTTTTATCTTAACCTTCATCTACACCAATTAAAAAATAATGGAAAACAGAGTTAAGAAGTTTCTATATGCCAGTCAATGCCATCTATTTAAAACCTCATTCCACCTGTACTGTGCCACAGCATCAGCTGTTACCACTAAAACCAAGAAGCAGAACCCCACAAGCCAATAATAGACATTAGTGACGTACACATCATGCAAATCACCAGTTATTAGTAATACAGAGAAAAGCAAAAAGGTTAACAAACACTGGTCTTCCCTTGTCCCTATTACTTAATCCAAGTTTCACTTTTTTGTATAGATGATTTAGTTTAAGCTTATTTTTCATATAAGCAAAAAAGCGATGTCACTACATAACAAGTTGTGACGTTGACATGTTTTTTCTATTACACCAGAGAAAATCTTTTGCTGAGTTGATACAGATCTGGGAGTACAAGAAGACTTTCACTCTTATACTGAATATAACCAAACCGTTTATAATATTCAGACCAGTTTTCAATTCTACCACTTTTGAATAATTTCTAGAGATTTAGATAGGTTGAGATTCAGCAAGCCAACACAAAGGTGACATTGCAAGTTTTTCCTTCTTGTGTATTTCCAGAGTCATGAAAGAATGAAATAATAATCTAAGGAGAAGAATTCAGAAATATTAAAAAAATTATCTGCTATCACAAGATTAACTGATTTGACACTGTTCTTTTAACCCTCCATATATCCCGGCTATAATAGCTGCTGTGGTAGTTTAGGCATGAATTTAAAAGAAAAAATGCCTATATTTGGGTTATTTTTTCCTACTTTTCTTCTCGTATCTATAAAAAATGTGCCAGTTCTGACACTGGTTTTACTCTGCCTAGAAGTAACTTAATTTTTTATTTGAAATGAAGACTACATA